>NC_136068.1:1489444187-1491844187 GCF_964261635.1 Lissotriton helveticus | reverse complement strand
ATTTGAAAGTGTTGAAATTTAGAACCAATTAAAATGTTACTTTGGTTTTGTATTTGTGTGTGATGAAAGTTAATTGGTTATGTATATATGTCAAATGAGAGGAAACCACAGCCACTTTGTGATACTACTGTCTGAGGTACATTTGTGAGGAATTTTTGGTGGTGAATTTCTGGTGTTTGATTTACACAGTACTAACACTTTTCCTACTTTTGAAAAGGTGAGTTGTTAATTTGTAAGGGGAACTATGTTGTACACTTGAAGATAATTTGAAAAATGTTTTCTGTTATTTATTTGCAGTCCTTCTGTTATACTAAATACTTGATAAAGTTAGTTTTATATTATGTATTACTAAAAACGATAAATGAAAGTGATTATTTTTTTCTGCAATTTACAGCAAGCAATTTCAAAATAAAATGGCTCACAATGAAGAGACCGTGGCAATTTCTTTTGAATCGTCCACTACATTGATTGAAATTGAGAGCACCAATAATGAAACATTGTCACAAGGAGGACATGACTTGTATGATTCCATTAGATTGATTGAAATGGACAGCACCAAGAATGAAATATTGTCACAAGGAGATGACTTGAATGATTCCACTACGTTGATTGAAATTGAGAGCAGCAATAATGAAATATTGTCACAAGGAGGAGATGACTTGTATGATTCCATTAGATTGATTGAAATGGACAGCACCAATAATGAAATATTGTCACAAGGAGGAGATGACTTGAATGATTCCACTACATTGATTGAAATTGAGAGCACCAATAATGAAATATTGTCACGAGGAGATGACTTGAATGATTCCACTACATTGATTGAAATTGACAGCACCAATAATGAAATATTGTCAGAAGGAGGAGATGACTTGAATGATTTTTTTGATCAATCTCTTGATGGCGAATTTATCGAGTGTTTGGAGACCATAGAGTTACAAGAATCATTATTGGAGACTTTTCATGAGGACATTGCTGATGAGGACATGTTACTAGTTCTTTCAAATTTAGAAAATTCTGAAGAATAAATTTATATTTAGAAATCAAAAATTGTTTGAGACATTATTCATTTTTATTTTTAATTTATGAGGTTGTAGCGAAGTGATTGTAGTATAAAATGAGACTTATAGTATAGAGTGCAACATTTTTATGTTACATGGTAAGTTTACTCATATTTACTTCCCTTCTGCCACTATATTATCTCCAATGTGTATTTGACATCTCTTCTTCATCTCCGGCCTCCTTTCTCTCACTGTGTGTCTCCGATGCATCTTATCACTGCTATTTTGTGTAATTACAGAAGAGAGTAAAATAAAATAGTTCGGAACGTGAAAAGGGGGCAAAGTAGAGTACTCCTCACCCCCTAGGCCTTTTTAGGCGGTCCCAAAAGGATCAGTTTCTGCTTTCCTGAGAGATTATGGTATGAGTTCCATATACCACAATAACTTGCATTACAACATGCAAGATATCTATCTCCTATTACCAACTTTTGGAGATATTCGCGCTAAGCGCGAATATCTCCAAAAAGTAACACCTGCCCTGAGCAGTTCTTAGCCATGTTATCCAATGGGAGGTGGATAACATGGCTAAGAGCATTAGCTCGGTAATGTATGAATATCGCTGAGTTTTTAGCGATATTCATGCATTGCGGCCGTTTATTATCGCATTTGTGATAAACCTTGATAATAGCAAGGTTTATCTTCGATAATTCCTGATGATGCTTAGCGGTAAAAAATTCGTTGGTAAGCATCGTTAGCGATAAATATCGCTTAACTTTGGTAATATGCCCCAACGTCTGTTAACGTTCGATTCGAAGGAAATGAGGAAGTGTTGAAAAACATTGTCTGCGCCATCTTGCCTTTTTTGAAATGCCACACTTTTGTCGTGCACGGCAGCCATTTTAGATGTCTTGACCAGACCCACTCTCTGCACGCTGTCGATTCGTAGCATGGCTCCTCACCCTCGCAAGCATCTTCCCCAGGCACTGGTCACCCCCGCTCTCTGTCTTATGCATGGGCAATAAACCTCCCCCCATCTGCGCTGCTCTTCCCTGAGAATCACACTGTGCCCGCCCGACACCTCCCTTTCGCCCTATTCACTACCGCACCCTCTGACACTCCTCTTCCTCTGTGTCCGATTGTCCAGGCTATCAGCTAGCCCTGCAGATGTAGTTTATGGCCCCAGCTGTAAAGAATCACCCCTCTTCAAAGGAGTTATAGTAGATGAAGGCCCACACCCGATGAGATCCGTCACACCACACGTGTTCCTACTATCTGAAAACCATCCTGTATTGTGATTGGGGAGGGGACCGAGCCTGAAGCGGAAGATTCCAGGAATCACTCTTTGTACATCAAAGTTTTTACAATTATGTGTCACATTAAAAATATATAGCACTCCAACAAAGTAGTAGGAATATAAAACTTTAATAACATATAAATATATACAACAAAACAAAAACAGTAAAAACATTTAAACAACGAAGAGACCGTGGCAATTTCTTTTGAATTATCCAATAGATTTATTGAAATTGACAGCACCAATAATGAAATATTCTTGTCAGTAGCGGTCTGTTGTGCGAATAGTTCCAAGGCAGCAGAACGCGCTGAAATCTAGATGGCACGAAAGTGATGTCTAGCAAGTTGCCGCCCAGCAAATAACGGCGTGGGGCGCCGCGGGGGTGAGTGAGTCCAGTAGGCACCACAGCTATTCTTACCGGCATTGCAGAATTACTGCTGGGGACAATGCCTGTGCTGTAGCAGGGTCACAGCAGAAACAAAAAGGATTCTGTTGAAGATGTTGTTGGTTTTCAATTTGAAAACAGTTCTGGTGTCAACTGCTATGTTATTGTAGTGGTTAATGTTTTGTTTTCTCTAGAAAATGTAAAAGAGGGGGAGGCAGTCCAAAGTTCCGTTAAAAGGGCAAAGGAAAGGATCGGTGGTTTGAACTATCAGTCAAAAAGGGGAGGGGGTGCAACAATTTTTCCTACCGGGTCACACTGTGCTTTCACCGGAAGTGAGGTCTGCAGGATTCTAGTAATTCAAAGTGAGGCTGGCGCCGACGTCCCGCGGATACAGTTTCGTCACTCCACGGGTGATCATGGCAGTCATTCCCCATCGGGGGTCGGAGACTCCCGCGGCTCCTCTAGAATCTTCAAGGTCGTGGAGGACTACGGTGGTGGAGTCAACCAGTGACCGGGCCATTTCTTTATGCTGGGCCCGCTCTTGCCAGGTCGACCGCCATTTTGAGAGTTCGGTAGCTACTGGCGATCGCGGGGTCAAATGAGCGGACGGGCTCCACCCTGCCGGGCGAGACGTTGCAGCATGGCCACAGTTGAAGAACCCTTTTCCGGGCGCCTGGAGCACTGAGGGTGCAGCTGGGAAGCCTCCACCTGGGGAGGCGGGAGAGGCCTGTTCGCACCGTCTCTCCCTCCCAGTGCACCCCACGGCGTCTCGCTTGAGATTTGTTATGGCCGGACCAGGCGATGAGGACGAGGGGGGGGGGGGTCGGAGGCATGTGCAAGACATCCCCCCCAGGGTTGTTGCAGCAATTATACAAGAAAGAAGAAGTGTCCCGTCCGTCTTCGGGCCGGGCTTCCGGTAGATGTCGGCCGGACGCCCCTGGCTCTGGCCCCATGAACGGGTTTCTTGGTTTATTGGCTGCAGCCGGATCCCGTCGGCCTCGGCCCCCCGACCGTTGGTGGCCGGACCGGAAGAGCATGTGGCGGGACTACATGCAACTCTCAAGGGCCACCGCGGCCGGACTGGGAGAGAGAGGGGAGGGTCGAGGAGACATTCCCCCCCCCCCTGCAACTGTTCAGCGTTGTAAAGGCAATCCCCTGGCCGGTTCCCGCTGGTCTCGGCCTCTCCTCCGGCTACACCCTACGTTAGGATCTCCTGGCCGAGGCGTGGCAGCAGGACCTGCCTTATATGGGCTGCTCCCGGCTGGGCGTAGCCGGAACCCTGCCCCACCTTGGAAGTTTCCAGAGTGGGGGCGGATGTTCTACTGACTTGCATTTTCCGTAGTCTATCGATTTTTTTGGCGTGGCAGGCGGTGGGACAGCGAGGGGTGATTTGGTTTCTCTTACTGTTTTTCTGGTCTCTCACCACTGGCATATTTCGAACGTTTTCTTGTTTCTAGGACATTAATAGGTTTTATCATTACGTTATGTTATCGTTTCTTTGTTCGTTGTTTAATAAAAGTTCATGTTCATCAGTGGCCTACTGATTTTCGATTTCCTATTCTTTTCTTTCCAGGTTGTTTCATGCTAAAGTTTCTGTTAACAGGATACAGTGATCACTTCGTTATTATTGCATATGTCCTTTTCACTAGGGGTGCTCTCTGGTCGGGCCAGATGACGTATGTCTAGTAAATGGTCCGGGTGAAACAGGTGCATCAATCAGTGGGGAGTAGATAGGCATGACAGATTACAACGGGGGAGAAAGGTCCGCATTACGTACCCTTTCACTACTTGCAAAGATTTTCCTACGTTTATTTGCAAACAGGGAATACCTCCAAAAAGAACTAATTCCCAAACAGTCAATGTTCGGACAATCAATCAATCAATGAGGAATGAAATAGGTACGACGTGTTAAAGGCTTGCGTTACCCACCCTTCACTATCTGCAAAGGGAGAGAGAATATTCCTATTCTTCCTCGTTTGCAGGCAGAGAAGATCCTTAAGAGAACCAACTTCGAACAATTCAATGCTCGATTCAAACAATCAACAAGGGGTACTGTGAACACAAATGAACGCCGCTTATGTACATACGCATTGCTATTTTCAACAGGTTGTTCCTAATGTTTCTATTTTAGCGAGGTCAAAAAGAGATCCCATTAGTGGCCTACTGATTTTGCTCGATTCCTTTTGTTTTTTTACACGGTTTTTCGCTATCTGCAAAGACTAAACAGAGTATTTTGACTCTGTGCTTGTTTGTAAATAGAGAATGAACCAAAGAGAACAATCAATCAAATGGAGAGAGAAGCAGGCACGACGGATTACAAAGGGGGCAAAGGGCTGCGTTAACTACCCTTCACTATCTGCAAAGAGAGAGTACTCCTAATAGAAATGAGGGGTGGGGGGCAGCATTCAAAGCAGATCAGTGTGCATAAACACGAAAATGTTTTTACTTACCACGTACTTGACATTCGACAGCTTATGATATTTGCTATTAAAAAACCATTGAAATTCACTGAAAAAACCATAGGTTATAGACCATATATAGTTAGGAATTAGCATTTACAAAACCTTGAAAATTCACTGAAAAAACCATAGGTTATAGACCATATATAGTTAGGAATTAGCATTTAAAAAACCTTATTTTACTCACACAAAACCATTGAAATTCCATATATAGTTAGTTGCACTAACTATATATCGCGCACCCGCAATCCACTGCTGATGATGTCACATATTACATCATTCATGACATGGTCAGTGACATCACTGATGACATCACTGATGACATCTTAAATGACATCACTGATGACATCACACTTGACATCAATGATCACATCACTGATGATATCATTCATGTGATAATACAATGCATCTCCTCACACTGTAATATAACCTCCGTTACACCCAGTGTTAAATAGAGAGTATCATTTTTGAAACCATTGACACACCAATACTAGTTACTACATACGCACTCACTGATTCCTATGTCTACACACACATTCACTTATACAATCATTCATACATACAATCACTCATCTTTACAACACTATCATATGCACTCATACACTTATACAGACACTCACACTCTGCCACTCATTCATGGAGTTACTCACACACCTAGTCAGTCCTGAAAAGAATCAATCACACTTCCATTTTCTCATCTATACAGTTAAACACAGAACACCTTACATTTTTGAAACATATACTAACACATAGTTACTCTCTTATAGAATCACTGATACAAGTACACATTGATCTGCACAGAGTCACACACCTCCCAGCCAGCCATACACACACTCAGTCTCCCATACAAATACTTGTGCAACCAATCAATAACCCATATAGCTACTTATATAGCTACTGATCAACACATGCAGCAGCTTGCACAACAACAGAGATACTGATGCACACTTTCAGACAGTTTAGTCACTAACCCGTGCATTCAGTAAGACGCATTTAATCACTCACTCATACAGTCAATCACGCACCTACTAAAACCTTCATTCAGACACTTATACATCCACTCATTCTTCAATATGTAAAACATATTTAAACTTTACAGAAACACATAATCACTGGATGTTGTCATCAGTGATGTCATCAGTGATGTCACTGACCATGTCATGAATGATGTAATATGTGACATCATCAGCAGTGGATTGCGGGTGCGCGATATATAGTTAGTGCAACTAACTATATATGGAATTTCAATGGTTTTTTGTGAGTAAAATAAGGTTTTTTAAATGCTAATTCCTAACTATATATGGTCTATAACCTATGGTTTTTTCAGTGAATTTTCAAGGTTTTGTAAATGCTAATTCCTAACTATATATGGTCTATAACCTATGGTTTTTTCAGTGAATATATATATATATATATATATATATATATATATATATATATATATATATATATATATATATATATATATATATATATATATATATGCAGAGATACTCCCAATGGTTTTGGAAAGACGAACACGGACCCAAAGATTTTGTGCAAGGTTCTTTATTCCATAAATACACCTAGCACCACTGCCATGACGCGTTTCTGCCTTCAGGAGTTCTTGATCACATATATGTATATATACATATAGAGAGAGAGAGCGAGTGAGAGAGAGAAAACAACAAACTGTAGTAGTACTTTGCTAGATATATATATAATACATTTACCTGTTTACTACCCGCTGAGTCCCTTGTTGTCTTCTGTGTGGAGGCGACTGTTCTTCGATATTTTTTGCGAGGCCACAGTGCAATGGAGGTGACCCACCCTTACGAGCCAAGCACCTGTGTGGCACAACGGAGGAGCATTGCGGTAGCGATGGTGTGCTTGGAGCGCTGCAAGCCACGGGAGGGTTTACACTGGGCTTTGATGGGACCGCGACTTCGCGGTGAAGCCCGGTGTATTGCCACGGCGCATCCCCTTTTCACCCGCAACAGAGGCTGCAGAAGGCGTTGGGCAGTGGGGGACAATCGATTCAGCCCCAAGAGGAACTTTTCCTTATCCTGGCAGCCTGATCTGACATCCCACAACACGGGATGCTGGTACTTGCAGTCCACCATTTTTCCACCAATGGGGAGGATGTATTCCACATTCAAAAAGGGAAACACGTCATGCCTTAAGAATTTGTGAATACATTTACCTGTTTACTCCCCGCTGAGTCCCTCGTTGGGATGTATGACGTTACAACGCATACTTTTACAACGCCTACCTTTACATCGCAAGTTTTACAACGCATACCTTTACAACGCATAGTGCTTTTAGGCGCTGGATAGTGAATAGTTTAATTTACTATTCCAACTCCAGTCCCCGTGGATAGTAGGGAAGGTGTTGGATAGTACATTAAACCTATTCCCTATCCTAGAGCGCCCCCCAGCGCAATGCGTTGTAAAAGTTTGCGTTGTAAAAGTTGCGTCGTAAAGGCACTGCATGGTAAAAGTTGCGTTGTAAAGGATGTTTACCCCTCGTTGTCTTCTGTGTGGAGGCGACTGTTCTTCGAGATATATATATATATATATATATAATTATAAATATATATATTTTTTATATATATATATGCAGCCTATACTTAAGGCTAAAAAATACCCCATTTACATTGAAATTTCATGTAATGAACCTTTTCCTGACTCAAATATTTCTGTGCACCAGAAAATAAAAGAGAAAATAAAAGAGCAGAACATGCAAACACAGCATTTAATGAATGAAAAAAGTGCAAGGAAATACAATGGCATTGTTAGCCAATAGGCTGCATTCAAAGCATATGCAAGTGTAATACATGCCTTTAAGACCTCCAGGACCTCCTGTATTCCTTCCTGCCCCAAAGGTGACAGTTAGTACAGTTCTTCGGCTCCTTCAGTGAGAATCCTGATGCACTGAGCTCTCCCATTTCTTTGACTTTTTGTCAAGAAATTGCTTTATAAAGATAAATTTCTTAGCCTCACTCTGCGTCTTTTGTTATGTTATGTTATAGATAGTTTTATAGCGCGCTCAAATACTCAGGAGTGTCCTGGCACGTGCATATACAGAAGGACAGTAGGCAGAGGAAGAGGAGAGTTACTCAGTCATTTTAAAAAGGTGAGTTTTAAGTGATTTTTTAAAAAGCTTGAAGTCCTGAATGGCCCGAAGCTTCACGGGGAGGGCGTTCCATGCAGCGGCAGCTTTCACAGAGATAGATTGTCCGCCCAAGTGTGCCCGTCAAAACCGTGGGATGGCCATCCGGCATTGAGTAGCCGAACGGAGGGGCGGTTAGGCGTATACAGAGTGAAACGTCTCCTCAAGTACAGTGGCCCTAGCCCGTGGATGTCTCTGTAAGAAAAGATAAGGGTCTTAAACAACACCCGTTGAGCCACTGGGAGCCAGTGCAGACTACGCAGATGCTGCTGGACACTAGACCTCCTCGAGATGTTAAAGAGAAGTCTAGCCACAGCATTCTGTATAATCTGGAGGCGCTTGATCAGATATGCCGGAATACCAATAAACAGGGCATTGGCGTAATCGAGTCGAGAGAGAACGAGGGCACGCGCCACCATTTCTTTGGCCTCCCTCGGAAGCAAAGGGAAAAATCTTCGGAGAGCTTTGAGGGTGCCAAAGCATACACCGGTTAATTTCTTAATGTGTTCGTCAAACTTTAAGTGTTCCCCGAACCACAACCCCAAATTTTTTGCCGTATTTCCCACAGAATTAGGGCGGGCGCATTGGGGGCCACAGTGATTCTCTGAAGTTGACAGGGAACTGTCCATAGAGGAGAATTTCCGATTTTTTCTTCATTGCACTTCAGTTGGGCCAGTGTGAGCCAGTGGAAGACCGATGAAAGGCACGTCTGGACAGATGAAGTATCCAGATCCGAGCCCGGCCAAGTAAGTAGTAACTGGGTGTCATCCGCATAGGCTATAATTTTTGCACCCAATTAGTCAGCCAAGAAGATCAGGGGGGTCAAGTAAATGTTAAACAGCAGGGGACTTAAAGTGGACCCCTTTGGCACCCCAGTGGAGAGTAACCTGGCCGAGGACGAATAGGGAGGCATCCACACCTGCTGAGTCCGATTGTCCAGGAACGATGTTAACCACTCCAAAGCAGGGCGGATGCTGCCGATGGATGACAACCAGGTAAGAAGGAGCTGATGGGGCACCGTGTCGAAGGCGGCACAGAGGTCCAACAAAATCAGGGCTGCTCTGCCGCATCCGTCTAGGCACTCCCTGATGGCCTCGGACATTTCAACCAGAGCTGCTTCGGTGCTGTAAGCAGCACGAAACCCTGATTGAGCGGGGTGCAAAGCATGTGATGCTCCACAAAGGCATCCAGCTGGCGAAATGCCACCTTCTCACAAACATTTGCCAACACTGGCAGTAGAGAAATGGGTCGGTAATTAGATAGAACCAATGGATCCAACCCCAATTTTTTAAGAAGTGGCAAAAGTTTGGCCTGCTTCCAGCACACAGGGACCGTAGCCGTTTGAAAGGAGAGATTGATGATTTAGGTAAACTCAGGGCTGGCCACCTCTGCCACCCCTCCTAGTACACGAGCTGGACAGGGGTTGGTGGGAGACCCAGACTTCATAGATTTCAGAACTGCTAGGATGTCAACTTCAGCTGGTGGTGAAAATTCCTTAAACAAGTTGGCAGGGGGGCTGAGGGTTAGTGGAGATGCCAAGGAAACGTTCCTCTGATTGGGAAAAGCAGTGCGTAGGCTATCCTGAATCCCAGCTATTTTATTAACAAAAAAGGAAGACAGGTCCTCACACCACTGCTCCGAGGATGGCAGCGTTGATTGCTCGGCACAGGGGGAAAGAAAGCTCTTAACAATAGCAAAAATGTCTTTGCTGTTGGCCTTAGTAATCCTACCCGCATAGTAGCTACTTTTAGCCATCCTGATGGCAGCATAATATTCCCTCTGGGCAGCGCCAAGCGCCACCTTGGCAAGTGGGCAATAGACACGCCTCCAGCAGCGCTCCAGTTTTTTACAACCCAGGTTCATTTCTCTCAAAACATGCGAAAACTAGGGCTTTGAGGCAGAGGAGCGCTTTTTAGTACTGGCAGCGGGCTTCACAGAAGAACTAACCCCATGGCCGATCCAGGAGTCTAAACGCTGCACAGCCTCAGTTTTCCATCTGGAGTGAAAAGAAATAATTTTCTGACAGGAAATTAAATTGTTTTCTGTCTTAAATGCCCTCTCCTTTTGTCAAGTGTCCTGCATGTGACAAAAAGAAGGCACCCATCTGCCCGAGTCTAGCCACCATTACCAGAAACTGTATAAAAGAACTTTAAAGGATAGTGAGAAAATACGTCTCCATGGTCTACAACAGACAGGTAAAACTGGATCAGCAGGAGGAATCCTTTCATCTTCTTCCCAAAAGACTACCTCACTTCACAAAGTGATCTCCAGAAGCAGATCTTCTGTCAGAAAAAAAGGCAAACAGGATCAATAGCTAGAGGTAGGAAAATACCTATCTGTTCCCCGTCTGCATCGGGATCGACATCAAAAGTGTCCTCATCCATGAGGCATTCCTCACCTGCAAGACCGCCATCGGCTATGAAACCATGATGATCAACGGCGAGAGACTCTGCACCTGATAGGTCTCCGTCAATAGCGACACACTACCGCAAGACGTTGAAACACACAACGTCGGGGGACATTCCATCATCTGCCCGCTGTCACCTGACGTCAACACATACTTCTAGGGAGAAGTCCCCATCGACTGCAGGTCTTCACTGGTCGGGGTTGAGTTAGGTACAGCTGACAGAAATTCTATTGACTGCCGGCCATCGCTATTCGACATCACGGCATACTCCGACAAAGACTGTCGACAGTGCCACAACACCGCTTGACGTCGAGACTGTTAGGGTTTGTGCACAGCAAAGAGCATGTCCCCTCTCATTGCACTAGTAGTCTCTATAATAGCTCTCTTTTAAACATACTATTGAAAGCCTTTCTTGTTATCTCAGCCCCCCCCTTAGGCTTCTGTGTATGTTGCTCAATGTACTCACAAGTTTGGACATTGCTGTCTTGTTCACACATTGGAACTTGCTTTTTACCAAGGCTTCTTTAGAGCACCCCTCCCAAGGCCATATGTTAATTCAACTCATTTGCGTAATAACTGAAGCTCTGCACACCTTTCAAGAACATGTGCAGCATGTGAGAACCACACCCAGCTCTTCGAACCACACCCAGCTCTTCGAACCACACCCAGCTCTTCGAACCACACCCCGCCCTGTCTATAAAAGGCAGCCCCGAGCCTCACCCAGTGCTTGTGCTCGTCTACCTCCCGCTTACCTGAGAACAGATCCTTCGGCGCTGGCACTCCTGCTCTCTACAGACCTTCATCGGCTTCAACGGGCGCGGCTGCTGGCTCTTCCTTCTTCCGGTTTCCGGCTCCTCCTTGCCTCAGCCCCTCTCCTGTCCAATACAATCGACCTGCAAAAGAGAAAGAGGACAAGGTTAGACTGATCAGTATCCCTTTCCAGCAACAAGTAAGTGCAAAACTTTTTATTGCCTGAAAGAACTTTGACAGCGATTTCTGGATTTGTGTATAGACAATTTGGAACAAGATACCTCCCACGAATATTGTGATTCAAACCCTTTGTTATAAGAATACTTTGTGGAACTTTGTGAAATAAACATTGTTTTACTTGGAACTTTTAAGAATCGAACAGTGGAAACCATTGACAGCAAGGCAAACAGTAAATCAAGGACTTGCACAAATTACCTGCTGTATTTTGATGTAAAAGTACAGTATTCGTTTTATAAAAATCTTGGAAATATGTGAAAAGTGAGTTTGCTATTAAGAATTTAGGCTTTAGTTATAATAAGGTGAATGTTTGATATTGGTAATTCTGATAATGGTATTCGTTTAATTTTATAGAAGCTTTACAGTAATAGAAAGCACATCCCAGAACAGTAACACATTCCAAACCTGGAAGCTAGAGACCAGGATCCAAGAGGTACTTTTAGAAGAGAATTTCTAATAGATAAAGGGATAGTCAGGAACACATTTAGGAATAGGTTGCACTTACCTGTTCTTTGTTTATGTTTCATTAGGCACCAGTTTCTACAGAAGTTAGAAAGGGCCGCAGATTTTAGCAGCACTTCAACAGTGGAAACGCAAGAACGGTGTTGTCTCTCTTTTTTTATTTTATCCACTTCCCCCCTTCCCTTGAGCTTCTGGTTCTTAGTGCACTGTCTAAAACTAGTGTGCTTGAACAAGCAGTTTCAGGGTGGGGTCGGACTGTCTTCAACCTCCATCAGAACTGAACAGGAACTCAGGTGAGCTGGGCTTTGACAGAAGCACAAGCCTTAAAATATTCCGTTCTGTTGGACGATGAATGCCGGGGAAGAAATAGAGGGCATTGACACCACGGATATGGCGCAGGCCCTAAATGAGGACTTGGCCCATAATGAATCAGTGTCTGGCATCTTGCAACATATGCAAGAGGAAATAGAGAAATTAAAAATGGAGAACACCTCTTTAAAACAGGATTTAAGCAGGTATAAACCTAGGGGATCTCAGTGGAACACAGCTTTTAAGCCTTTGTTTAAAACCTCCTCAGAGACAGGGGCGCGATCAAAACATACAACTTTGCCTCCCCCAGTTAAGGTTACTGTTAATGTTCCTAATGCTGTGCCTTTAGCAGCACCTGAACGTTTTCATGGAGATAGTAACAAATTCCATGTTTTTATCAATCAATGTCAATTACACTTCGTTTGTAAGCCACAACAGTTCCCTACCGATGCTACGAAAGTGGCATTCGTCTTGTCTTATTTGGGTGGCACAGCAGCCAATTGGTCAATTCCTTTCGTGGATAGAGATGATCCCATCCTCCATAATTGAAATCAATTTAAACGTACCATGACCAGCCTTTTTGCAAAACACACTTTCATGCAGGCAAGTGATAATGAGCTTTTAAATCTTAAACAAGGTAACAAGGATTTATTGACCTATCTTACTAGTTTTAATCGTTTACTCACCGAGACACAGTGGCCAGAAGAAAAGCGTGTCTCCCTTTTTTATAAAGATTTGAGAGACGAGTTAAAAGATGCACTGGCTCATATAGTTGATTTGCCAGAAGACTATTCTGACTTTGTAGATTTAGTCGTGAAATTGGAACACAGACTAGGAGATAAATCCAAACTGGAATCACGGTTAACTTTTATTAGACACGAGAAGAAAGACACAGATAATAAACTCCCTGAACCTGAGCCTATGCAAATAGGGACACTCAGAGGTCCACTCACGTCAGAGGAAAAAGAAAGAAGGAGAAAACTTCAATTATGTTTATATTGTGGCAAGGCAGGTCACTTTGCCAGAGAATGTCCAGTAAAACCTAAAACTTCACGAAAGGGTGCTGTTTCCTCAACCTCCTTAACTGAATCGCGAAACGATTAAGCTCAACAAGGGGGGAGGTTACTTGTTCGAGAAAACATCTTAATCAAACCTCTAATTCTGCAGCCTTCATGGTACCGCACATACCTAGACATTTCATAATTCAGATCTTTTTAATTGTTACTACCCAAGTTAGACATTCTCTCCCTGTCCTACTGGACTCAGGAGCGACAGGAAATTTTGTGGATAATAAGTTAGCTGAAACATTAGGTCTTCCTATGTGCCTGAAGCCTTGTCCAGAGGCAGTATGTGCAGTGGATGGGTCAGAATTGACCTCTGGATTAATCACAAAACAAACAAGTCCACTTGTTATGGTCTGTCAAAACGGGCACACAGAGGTGATTAGCTTTGATCTGATAGATACCCCTAATTTTGGCTTGATTCTCGGGGTACCCTGGTTAACAACTCATAACCCAAAAATTGATTGGGTGAATAGAACAGTTACTTTGGATTCCTCTTTCTGTAGAACCAATTGCTATCAAGAAGCAGGTACAGAACAGAGCACAGTAATACACTGTGCTAGTGTTACACAAGACGAACCAAGTTTCCCTCCTGAATATTCTGACTTTAAAGATGTCTTTGATCCAGTGAAGGCTAGTGTGCTGCCCCCACATCGGACTGCCGTATAGATCTTAGCCCAGGGGCCCCTTTACCTAATAACAGAGTATATGCTTTGACTGACGAAGAGACCAAATATTTAAGAACCTATCTAGATGACCTACTACAGTCTGGGTTCATCCGACATTCCACATCTCCGGTGTCATCTCCACTCTTTTTTATCCCGAAGCCGGATAAATCCCTGCGCGGGTGTATCGACTATAGAGGACTAAATAAGGCTACAATAAAAAATAAATATCCTCTTCCTCTAATACCTGTGTTGTTGGATCAATTAAGACATTCTACTGTATACACTAAACTAGATCTGCGGGGAGCTTACCACCTGGTCCGAATAAAAGAGGGGGATGAGTGGAAGACAGCTTTCAAGACAAAGTTTGGTCTATTTGAGTACACAGTAATGCCCTTTGGGTTGTGTAATGCCCCCGCGGCCTTTCAATTCTTTATAAATGAGGTCCTACACGAATTCCTGGACGTTTGTGTCATAGTATACATAGACGACATCCTTATTTACTCTAAGAACCCGGAAGAACATACCCAACATGTTCGTGCAGTATTATTAAAGTTAAAAGAAAATCATCTTTTTGCTAAATTAGAAAAGTGTACTTTTAATGTCAGCAAGGTGGACTTTTTAGGACACTGCCTGTCACCTCAAGGAATAACTATGGATGTAAAGAAAATCAGTTCTATTACTGATTGGCCAGAACCATCATCTGTAAAAGATGTTCAGAAATTTCTGGGTTCCGCCAATTTTTATAGGAGGTTTATTTCTCATTTTGCAGACATTGCGGCCCCAATAACCACCTTCTTGCGGAAAGGGCAATTTGGTCTGATGAGGCGGCACATGCCTTTCAACTCCTGAAACAAAAGTTCACTTCAGCCCCAATTCTGAAACATCCTGATCCTGACTTGCCATTTTTTGTTGAAGCGGATGCTTCACAAGTAGCTTTAGGAGGAGTTCTCTCTCAACGAGATGCAGTAGATGGCAAATTACATCCTATAGCCTTCTATTCCAAAAAGTTATTTCCAGCTGAACAAAATTACACTGTGGCTGAAAGAGAACTATTAGCTATCAAAGTAGCCTTTTCTGAATGGAGGCACCATTTAATGGGAGCCAAGTACCCTGTTACCATCTTTTCTGACCATAAGAACCTAGAGTTTTTGGATCACTTAAAGCACTAACGCCACGTCAAATGCGCTGGTTACATTTTTTTAGTACATTTGACTTCGTTATAACCTATAGACCAGGTGTACAACATATTCAATCTGATGTGTTATCTAGATACGGATATACCTCAGACATGAAACAAGACAAAATAGGAGAACCCATTATTCCTCCCCAAAAACGTTTGGCACCAGTACAACAGAAGGATTTAATCACAGATCTATATAATGCACACATGCAAATAGCACCTCAAGATTGGTTAAAGGATTCCCATAACACAATACAACGAGGTTTATTGTATCGCGACAACATTCTGTTAGTGCCCACCACAGAATTACAAACACAGGTGATAATTTGGCATCACGCCTCACCGTTGGCAGGTCATCCTGGCTGGGTAAAAACCCTGGAAAATGTGCGAAAACACTTTTGGTGGGGCAATATGAGTAAGGACATTAAGCAATTTGCCACTACCTGTCCAATTTGTGCAAGACATAAATCTTCTCATAAGGCCCCTGACGGCTTGTTAATACCAATGCCATCACCCAAACAACCTTGGCACACTGTGAGTGTAGACTTTATTGTAGGTTTACCACCAGTAAAATCCTTCACAACAGTGTTAGTGATGGTGGATTTTTTATCTAAAATGGCACATTTTGTACCATTACGGAAATTGCCAACTGCGGCAGAATTTGCCGATATTTTTATAAGAGAAATTGTGCGTTTACATGGTTTGCCAAGCAAAGTGGTGTCAGACCGAGGTAGCCAGTTCAACTCTAGATTTTGGAAAAATTTATGTGAAAAACTGAAAATAGAGGTGGCATTATCCACTGCTTTCCATCCAGAAACAGATGGAGAAACTGAACGACTGAAGCAAACCTTACTTCAAACGCTACGTTGTTTATTGGCTGATTATTCTAGTGAATGGTTGGAAGCTCTCCCTGTAGCGGAGTTTGTTTATAATAATACTGAGCATGCAGCTCTACTTTGCTCACCATTCCATTTCATGCAGGGGTATCATCCAAGAGCTATACCAATTTTGTTAGAAGATTCCCTGTTGCCTAAAGTAACGGATAGACTAACGAGATTAGGTGACATACAAGACAAGGCCAGGAAATATTTATTAAAGTACAAAGAAAGCATGAAAAGACAAGCAGACAAACACAGATCTGAGGCCCCAATGTATAAAATCGGTGACAAGGTATGGCTCTCCACAAAGAACCTAAATATAGAGGGATCCCGAAAGCTGCAACCACGTTTCATTGGACCCTTTAGGATAACTGCCATAGTAAACCCGGTAACAGTAAAATTGGACTTACCAAAAGAATACCCAGTACATACTACATTCCACGTGTCCTTGCTTAAGCCGTACAACCCAAAAACCCGACCCCAACCACCACCTCCACCCATACCAATTAAGGGAAATCTAGAATATGAAGTAAAAAGCATAAAAGACGCAAAAAGAATTCATGGACGCCTGTTTTATTTAGTAGAATGTAAAGAATATGACGAAACTGAAAATTCATGGGAACCAGCGTCCTATGTACATGCCCCACGGTTGATTAGACGGTTTTATCTAAAAAATCCAGGGAAACCCGGTCCAGTAGGAGGGCCTTTGAGGGGGGCGACTGTTAGGGTTTGTGCACAGCAAAGAGCATGTCCCCTCTCATTGCACTAGTAGTCTCTGTAATAGCTCTCTTTTAAACATACTATTGAAAGCCTTTCTTGTTATCTCAGCCCCCCCCTTAGGCTTCTGTGTATGTTGCTCAATGTACTCACAAGTTTGGACATTGCTGTCTTGTTTACACATTGGACCTTGCTTTTACCAAGGCTTCTTTAGAGCACCCCTCCCTAGGCCATGTGTTAATTCAACTCATGTGCATAATAACTGAAGCTCTGCACACCTTTCAAGAACATGTGCAGCATGTGAGAACCACACCCAGCTCTTCGAACCACACCCAGCTCTTCGAACCACACCCAGCCCTGTCTATAAAAGGCAGCCCCTGAGCCTCACCCAGTACTTGTGCTTGTCTACCTCCCGCTTACCTGAGAACAGATCCTTCGGCGCTGGCACTCCTGCTCTCTACAGACCTTCATCGGCTTCAACGGGCGCGGCTGCTGGCTCTTCCTTCTTCCGGTTTCCGGCTCCTCCTTGCCTCAGCCCCTCTCCTGTCCAATACAATCGACCTGCAAAAGAGAAAAAGGACAAGGTTAGACTGATCAGTATCCCTTTCCAGCAACAAGTAAGTGCAAAACTTTTTATTGCCTGAAAGAACTTTGACAGCGATTTCTGGATTCGTGTATAGACAATTTGGAACAAGATACCTCCCACGAACATTGTGATTCAACCCCTTTGTTACAAGAATACTTTGTGGAACTTTGTGAAATAAACATTGATTTACTTGGAACTTTTAAGAATAGAACAGTGGAAACCATTGACAGCAAGGCAAACAGTAAATCAAGGACTTGCACAAATTACCTGCTGTATTTTGATGTAACAGTACAGTATTCGTTTTATAAAAATTCTGGAAATATGTGAAAAGTGAGTTTGCTATTAAGAATTTAGGCTTTAGTTATATTAAGGTGAATGTTTGATATTGGTAATTCTGAAAATGGTATTCATTTAATTTTATGGAAGCTTTACAGTAAAAGAAAGCACAACCCAGAACAGTAACACATTCCAAACCTGGAAGCTAGAGACCAGGATCCAAGAGGGACTTTTAGAAGAGAATTTCTAATAGATAAAGGGATAGTCAGAAACACATTTAGGAATAGGTTGCACTTACCTGTTCTTTGTTTATGTTTCATTAGGCACCAGTGCTAGAGAAGTCAGAAAGGGCCGCAGATTTTAGCAGCACTTCAACAATGGAAACGCAAGAACGGTGTTGTCTCTCTTTTTTTATTTAATCCACTTCCCCCCTTCCCTTGAGCTTCTGGTTCTTAGTGCCCTGTGTAAAACTAGTGTGCTGGAACAAGCAGTTTCAGGGTGGGGTCGGACTGTTTTCAACCTCCATCAGAACTGAACAGAAACTCAGGTGAGCTGGGCTTTGACAGAGACACACTTCGCCCGGACAGTCTCTGTCAACAGCAACCAGTCACTGTTCGACGTTGAGGCAGACATCTCCGTCAGTGGCAGCCAGGTGCCATTTGACATTGAGATCCGACGTCGAGGCCTCATTCACCAGCTAAGACTTCAGTCAGGGTCTCATATAGTGATTCGTTCACAAGACCCCCGTCAACACCAGCCCCTTGTTGCTCGATATCAAGGCAACATTCACACATTACCAGGCCTACGTCGAAGTATCACTTGTCTTCTAGACAAGCACCACAGGGGCAAACTTCAACCGCGACTTCAGGAGCTTTCTCCCACTCATCTCTAGGGGATCACATATCTCCTCATCAACCAGAGGCTCCTTAGACCACTATGGGCCAGATGCAGGTAATCCCAGATTACCGATTCTTAAATACCGAATCATACCGATTCGGTATTTAAGAACTGGCAATCGGGATGTAGGTAATTTTACCGATTTAATTACCGAATCGGTATGATTCGGTAATTACCGAATCGGTAATTACCGATTCGGTAATTACGGTAATTGCCATTCATTCCTATGGGCCTGGAGGTAATTGGGGGAAACATTGAAGGGTGGCAGGGTGTCACGTTGACACCCTGTTGCACCCCTCAATTGTGCATGGGTGCACATGTTGCAGAAATACATGCCCTTAGGGCATGTATGTCTGCAACATGGCACTGTTTAAAAAGCAAAGGAAATGCTTTTTAAAGGGTTTTCATAATTTACCACCAACTTCTAGTTGGTGGTAAATTAAGAATTCTTAAACCCCTGTAGCAGTGATTACAGTGCTACCTACATGTTAAAATACAGATTCTGTAATTATACCGATTCTGTATTTTACCGATTCGGTAAATTACCGAATCTGTATTTTAACATGCCCCTACATCCCAAACTCCAAATACCGGTCGATAACGGCCGAAATCGGCCATTACTGACCGGTATTTGCCTTCCTACATCTGGCCCTATGTGCCTATTTCCACGATGGCTGGAAAGTTTACGCAAATGGCCTGATCCACAGAGTCCAGTGTCACAATATTCAAGGGTATATTCTCTGTCACAGTCTTCCCCGCGGATACTGTCTTCAAACCCAGCACCACAAGCTGAGACTCCTCTTGCCCATTTGGCACAGACCATTCCACCTAGGTCCCCAACAAGATCCAGGTTACCTAGAGAGAACAGTCACAGATAATGAGTAGATCTTAATGCAGGGCTAGAACACATTCCTCTACACCTGCCTGAAGGCCTAGATGACACCACGCATGCTAAGATCCCCCACGTGGTCTACATCCACAAAATCAGACCTTGGGTCCCGCGAAGGAGATCAATATAATTGAATGACTCATTACCTGCATCAGGCAGAGATAATGATGGTCTGCTGGAGATGCCATGGGCGGAGTACAGTGAGGGATCCAACTGCTGCTGAAAGGAAAGCCGCAGGACCCAGAGCTGCAATAAGTCACCGTTGGCCAGAGGAAAACACCAGAGCTGAACACCGTGTTCCCCAACAAGTCTACAGAGAAACCTAAAAGCTGAGTGCCCCACCGAAGTGCTACAAGTCCAAGCCACACTTCAGGAGGACCGTGGCTTGAGCAGGTGTGAAAAAAAATTCAAGCTTGGGGGTGGCAGGAACAGATGAGTACTGTTTGTTCACTGGGTGGAAATCAAGGGCACTAACGCTGAAGTTTCATTGAAACATTTCAACTCCCCATTATAAAATTTCACAAGCAAAGTCGGTAGCAGAGCTTAATCCTTATTTTGGGAGTCTTGAGAAAGCTAAAAACAGCACATAGCTTTGTGTTGTTACCCTTATTATTTGTTTATTTCGTTGTGTTCATTAATAGTTGTTGTGGCTGCCAGTGCTCACCCCAACCTTTGCACCAACACCCCCGGGTGATAAATTGCTGGAGGAGCAGGTTATATTGAAAAAGGCCAATGACTTACCTGTGGTTATTTCTTTTAATCTGAGATCCTCTGCAGGGGAAACTCCAAACCCTAGATTGCAAACCTGGGAAGAAAAGGAGAGAGACATTTTAGGCCTGAAACTTATATCAGAAGAATAATTAAACCATTTCTAAATATCCATACTTAAAATTGTTGTACAGCTGTCATTCATTCCCGCACATACAATTCTGACACTCACCCATACTTACGGACACTCCACCAGCCTGAATGCTTTTAAGGAGATATTGGTTAGAGGGGCTGCTAACTGACCATTGATATTCCAGCACCCACTACAACCTCATCTGTCATTTTTGAGACCTTACATCATAGTTCTTCATCAACGCCATTACTTCCTTTGGTCTCAGGTCTGCCCCAACCGGTAATGAAAATCTTTCTTACCACAGCCTCCCTACGAGTGGCTACAGCGAGGATTCTAAAGAAATATAAGGCTCCAGATCAAGACCCTTTATGTCTGAGAACGGACTCTCCACCAGACTCTGTCATTATAGCTCTCCATCGCAGCTTCATCATCCGTCCCTCCGGACAAGGACAGTAAACAAATGGATTCCTTGGGCAGGAAAATGTGCAGCACATCTGCCTCATTTATGAAGGTGTCTTGCAAATCAGCATTACTGGGGAGATATGACAGGGCTCTCTGGGACTCACTGTCCAGATTTTCAGAAACGCTATCCAGTGAAGACAGACAGGACTTCCAGGATATCCTACAGGAGGGAGTCCTGGTGGCTAACCAGGTAATTAGAGCAGCTGTAGATTGCTCTGACCTGCTTGTACAAGGATATTCGCATGGAATATGTGCCAGATATACATCATGGTTTCGTCTTACAGGACTTAAGCCAGAGGCTCAGCAGCGCATCCTGAACCTTCCATTCACTGGCAACTTATTTTTTGGGGCCCACACAGATGACTAGAGGGCCAGAATGAAAGCCAAGTTAGACACACTCAAGGCAGTGGGTCTTATAAAATGGAAAGACTGCCCCAGAAAGTACAGGCTTTATGACAGGCGCCCCTAGCATCAGATGGTTCAAACCCTTCACTGGGTTTCATGTCAACAACAACATCACCAACAAGTTAGATCTCACTACCATTCCTGCAGATCAGCGCTTGGATGAGGAGCTAATCGGCAACCACCAGCTTCCTCCAAGACACCGGGCAAGCAGTAAACTGTTGCTTTCCCCATCTTTGTTACCCACTCCGGTGGAGGGGGAAGTATCATCAAAAATCTGAACAAGTGGCGCTCCATCACCTGCGATAACTGGTCTTAAATATTGTAGAGAATGAGTACTCACTACACTTCAAATCCTCTTCTACGGCTGTTCCACCTTCAGCTGCCTCTTGCCACCAGAGAATGCTGCTACATAGAGAAGTCTCCACTCTAGTTCGCATGGAGGCAATAGAAGAGGTCCCATTCTCTCAAAGGGAAGTAGGAATATACTCTCTGTATTTCCTCATAAGATAAAAGGCCTAAATAGATAATTCAGGTCCATTCTGGACTTATATCTGCTAAACAAATACATATGCAGGGAGAAGTTCAGAATGTTTGCTCTACACCTGATATAACCCAGCTCGATCAGAGGTATCGGATGCGTTCCGTTGATCTCCAGGATGCCTACTTCCACATACCAGTCGACAGGAGGCATTCGACGTTTCTGCCGTTCAAAGTGGCATCCAAGCATTATCAGTACAAGGTGCTGCCTTTTTGGCCTGACATCAGCTCCCTGCACATTCTCAAAGTGCATGGCCATCGTAGCAGCAGCCTTACAAAGGAGAAGTATATTCATCTACTCATTCTTAGATGACTGACTGGTAAAAAGCTCCACTCCAGATCAGATGAAAAAATACTACCACATCTGCAAGGAGATCTTTCAATCTTTAGGTCTACAGATCAATGTGGAACAATCAATCCAAATTACAACTCAATGTTTACACTATCTAGGTGTGACCCTGTACACAAAAGTTGAGAAAGTGTGTCCTTCGCAGGAGAGACTATCTTCAGTCGCACAAAAGTGTGCACACCTCCTTCACATTCAAGCCCATCGGCCAGACAAATGGCTTCTCTTTTCGGATCGATGGCTTCATGTATCTTCATTGCCTCAATGCAAGACTGCACATGAGACCGTTACAACAGAATCTGGCGGTTCAGTGGAATCAATTCACAGACCAGTGGGACAACAAACTGACCTTTTCACTGGCTGCAAAACTATCGCTAGCTTGGTGGTCTCATCGACAAAATCTGCTGCTTGGTGTCCCCTTTCACGAGGACACTCTGACGCAAACGCTCATAACAGATGCATTTCTCAAGGGCTGGAATGCACACATGGCTTCCCACAGATGCAGGGCCTGTGGTCGGCCAAGAAGCAACAATACCACATCAACATTCTGGAGCTCTGGGCGGTCCATTTAGCCCACAAGTCCTTCTATTGATCCATTCAAACAAATGGCTCTCCTGGTCCAAGCGGACAACACAACCACAAGCAATGGTGCACCCGCTTCCGCCGCTTATACCTGGAAACGCAGGCCATCAGGAAGTGGCTCATCGCGAGGAAGTTGACAATCTCGGCATTTCACTTGCTAAGAGTCCAGAACACACAAGCGGACTCTCTCGCAAAACTCAGAGAAACGCACAACTGGATTATTTACAATGATGTCATACGAGATATTTTTTGAGAATAGGGGCATCCGCAAATAGACCTGTTTGTAGACGAAAGCAAAAAAAAGTGGGCAGACTTCGCATCCAGGTTCTACCGACGAGGAACAAATGGGACTACCTTTTTGATAAACTGGCCCTGGTCTTTTCTGTACTTGTTTCTTTCCATCCCACTAATATCGACAGTCATCAAAAAACTGTACTGAGCCAAAACCAGAATGATCCTAATAGCTCCGAAATGCCCTCGCCAGTGTTGGTTCCCAGATCTCTTCCAGCTTTCAGAAAGACCACACAGGAGGCTGCCATGCAGACCGGGTCACCTCTACAAGCTTGAAGGGAAGTTTTCCACCCCAACCTTCCCTCGCTGAACTTGACAACATGGCTCCTGAATTCCTGCAGTATAGACACTTAAGCCTTTCCCAGGAGTGCATGGGCATTCTTAGGGAGTCCAAAAGGCCATCGACCAGACTCCCCTAAGCGGTCTAGTGGAAGAGATTTTACATGTCAGGTGTTAAAAATTAACTCCATCCAAGTCCGGTACAGGAGGTTGTAATATTACTGTATCTTCTGCATTTAGCAAAATCTGGTCTGCAGTTCTCCTCTATTCGGGTTCATCGCTCAGCCGTTACTGCTTACAGAAAGTCCCCTACACAGAGTTCATTCTTCCAAATCCCTGTAGTAAAGGATTTCTTAGAGGGGTTGAGGAACGTGTTCCCACCTGGATGTTCTACCTCTCTTCCTTGGGAACTGAATTCAGTTCTTTGGAAGCTCATGGGTCCCCCTTTCAAACCTATACAAAAGGCATCCTTACAACACCGCACCTGGAAAGCTGCTGTTCTAGTAGCTATTACTTCGGCAAGCAGAGTCAGTGGGATTCAGCCTCTCTGTGGCAAATATCCTTACATGGTTTTCTATGCCAGCAGAGTTTTATGAGAATTCATCCGAGTTTTCTGCCTACGGTCATGTCTGATTTCTACATTTACCAGGCAATTTCACTCCCAATGTTCTTTTCTAATCCTTCCACACCAGCAGAAAGAGCGTTACATTCAATAGATTCTAAAAAGAGTGCTTAAGTTTTATTTAGACAAGACCAAAGCTATCAGACAGTCTCACCATCTGTTTGTTAACTATGGCTATATGAGGACTGGCAGTGCTTTCTCTAAGCAGACCATTTCTCGAGAGATAGTTTATTTTATTCTATTCACCTACCAGTTAGCCAAGAAATTGTTACCTGCCAGACTGAAAGCCCCTTTACAAGGGGCAAAGCGGCAGCAGTTGTTCTACTAAGAAATGAACCGATCTTTGAACTCTGCAAAGGTGCTACTTGGAGATCGGTGCATACTTTCATGTGGCATTACTGTCAAGATTCAGACATTCAGACGGACACCCAAGTGGAGTTGCCTCCTTAAGAAATTAATTTTGATGATAATTACAACTGCTTGTGGGGAGCGTTTTCTACAGAGTCAACAGCGCCGTGAGGGGAACGGCTTAACAGACTTACCTTGGGCTGCCATCACTCCGCCATGAGGGGAACGGCTCGACCTACAGCCACACAGCCGCACCAGCAACATCGCCGCCGTGAGGGCAGGGAACTCCAATTCCCAGGTGCCCCGGCGGTTGGGACGCCAGCAGAGCGCCTGGAGGCGCGTTAAAAGAGTGGAGCGCCTCTCGCCCCGCGAGTCGCGCGCGGGAGCGCCCGGGCCAAGGGCGAGCCCGTTTAAGCCCGTTCAAGGCCTGAGGAGGCCGGGTCGGGCCACCCCCTTTCCATCAACCGCTCAACATACCCCTGTGAGTACTTTGCCCATTTACATTGTTGTAGTTAACTGGGAAATCTGCTTTGCCGCCCAAGGAGGTTAAGGGGAGAACGGATGCCGCTAATTTCACGGGCGCCATGGCCCAGTTCATAACAAGGATGAACAGTGTTGTTGATGAGGGGATCACTATAATGGAGCGACGTGTATCTCAGGAGCTGGCTATCGCAAGAACGTCTTCTATGGGACACATTGCGATTGTGCGGTCTCCTGATAACCTAAATGTTAATAGTGGTTTAAGTGTGTCCCCTATTTTAGAACTCCCCACCCCTCAGCTTCCCATTTGCGATTTGTCACAGGCTTCACTTAGTAGTCAATCTACAGCCTCAGAGTCATTGTTGTTATCTCCTCAAAATTTTCCCCCTGTGCCCAGCATAGTTAAGATACACAATACCAGGCAACAGTGTGGGAAAGACCCGGGAGCAATCCCAAAGAATAAGCAACGATTAGTAAATAACACTGGTGTGAGGAAAAGAAAAGGTCGAAAAGCTATGAAAGTAAATCCACCTACCGTGGAGCAACCTGTTGTAAATTCTGGCCCATGCTTAACTGATTCCTCCGTGCCGCATTGGGTGAGCCAGGTTACAGGTGGTCTGTCTAACCAAGATGATCGGGAGGGGGTACAGAAGGTTGAGTCAAACACCATCTATGAGGCTCTAAGACTCCTCTTAGCCCCACTAGAGGAAAGGCTGTGTAAGATTGAGGTCCACCTAAAGAGGATTGAGCGTGATGTCAAGGGCATCGTTGAACCCACTCTAAAAGATATCCCTCCTACAGTCACTAAATCTTTGGCTAAAAACCGCAAGGAAAAGGTTGTTGCCCCAGCTACCCACAAAGAAATGGCAGTTTTAAATACAGTTCATTCCGTTTTACATGCACCTGTAGCCACCCCCCCTATTAAGGACATAGCTCCTGCCCACGCTAATAGCTCATGTCAGCAAAAGCAGATTCCACCACAAGACATCTCAGGAGGGGAGGCCCCTACTACTCAATTTAATATGGGGAAAAAAATCTTAAACTTACCCCCGGAGGTCTGTCCACTTGTGGTAGTCCTGGCAGGGGTACCAAAATTGGGTAAAAATGAGGTGGAAAGTCCCGCAAAACTTTGGAATAGGGTCACACATTGGCTAAATGCGAACAGACCCCTGCCTCCGCACCTTGTTGGCAAAATACTTATGATTCGAAGGACACCATGGGTTGGTCACTTGGCTAAAAATATAAGGGGTGACTGCATTCTGATCAATTTCGACAACCCTAGAATTGTTGATTACATTTGCAACTGGAGATACCCTAGTGCAGGTACGACTATTCATTCTCTACCATTGACCTACTTTTATCCCCCGGGTTATTTCACCCCACAGCTAGATGGCTGGACAATGGTACAGCGAAGCGGGAGGGCACCACCCCCGGGAGGATGGCATATGCCCTCCTTCAACATGGGAAGTTTCTTTAATCATAATCGCTTTGACTGTCTGGAGGCAGTCGATTGACCCGATGCTGGAGTAAGAGAATCGAATATTTCCCCCTCCCCCTTTGGTGGTTGCTCTTCAGATCCACCTGTTTCACGACAGTCTGTGGGGTATGAGCCCTTTGATATAGCCCTGGACACTCCGTGTACTATTAACACTGACGCCAGCCAGGTCTCAGGTGAAACTTCAAGTGTCCCAATCCCCAGTAAGGTTTATATTAACAATCTCAAAATTGTTTCGTGGAATGTGGCAGGTCTGCGAAACACGCTTTTATTACCAGATTGGAATAGTTTTATTGATGGGTACGACATATGTTTGTTTCAGGAGACATGGAGTGTTGAACCGTTGTATAAACAGGGATTTTCTTGTTTTTATGCACCTGCTACTTCGGTTGGACGTGGCCGTCCCTCTGGAGGGCTCATGGTTTGGGTAAGGGTCGATCTTAATCTCAAGATCACTCACCACACCTCCTCTTGTTTGGATGTTATGAGACTTTCTATTGTGGGTATGAATGGTGTCCCCACCTGGGAATTCTTTAATGTATATGCAAGAGGTACCCAAGGGGGGGCCAAGTCCCCTACTATTGATATTTTAATTGATCTGCTGAAATTGTCATTTCCTGACTCTTTAGTCCTGGTTGCAGGGGACCTTACCTGTTCGTTTGAACCCTTGGCAGTAGATGATATTTTGGGAGTGCATGAGGATGATGCCCAATGGGGCGTCCCGCCTCTTACCCTCAGGCCTGTGAGGAGATGGTCTCCTGTAGTTATTCAATTGAATGCTTTAATGATTGAAACAGGTCTCAGAGCTGCGAACGGTCGTACTGTCTCCGATGCCCAGGGGGCAAATACATACAACAAAGTATTGTGTGAGAGTAGGATTGACTATATAATGGTAGACAGGAGAGCTTGGAAGTCAGTGGTAGACATGGTCATCATACCATCTGTGGAGAGTGACCATAATCCCCTGTCCCTTATATTGGTGGATCCGTGGCAGAGAAAGGAACATACCTCTTCAAATAGTGGGGGGTTAATAACTAAGCAAATAATACCTTCCAACTGTAATAGATTTCTCAAGTGGCCAAAGTTCTGTACGGATGAACCTAGATTGAGTGTGCTGAATGGAATCCTCGGTGAGCAGTCATTAAGGCTGTCTGCAGTATGTAATGATGCGGCTGGGTCCGCAGAGGTAGAAGCCATTTACGCTGTTACTATGGATCAGATTGGCAAACTGTTCATTGTTCCAGGCAAAAAGAGCTTGACAACTATCAAACCAGTTCAGAAATGGTTTGATAGTAACTGCAGAAGGACGAAAAATAAGTTAATTACTGCCATTAAATCTCGCAATCCAGTATCTGTCCGGCTGGCCAGACTGCATTACAGACGAGCTATAACAGTCGCCAAAAGGGAGTGGGAAGAATCCCATTGGGAAAGCCTTAGAGATGCTAGCAAAACTAAGAATGGTAATGTATTCTGGGCACTAGTCAGAAAATCGAATTCGAGTCAAATCCCCAATCATATCACAGACAGTGAATGATTCGAACCCTTTAGTAAACTCTATGGTGGTAATGCACTGCCCGGAGCCCCAGGGCATTTGAGCGGTGCTCTGGACGATGGTTCTCGGCAGGCTGCTCCTATTAGAGTTGATAAAAAAGAGGTCCTGACAGCAATAGCTAAAATTGTACCTGCTAAAGCCCCGGGGCAGGTCGGTGTGCCGGGCGACCTTTTTAAAGCTAATTCTGATGGTTGGGCCGTTTATTTTACAAATCTGACAAATGCGCTATTAGCAGGTTCATGTGTTCCTAATTCATGGAAAGCGGCTGAGGTGATCCCTATCTACAAGAAGGGCCTTAGGGAGGACCCTGCCAACTATCGCCCAATTAGTCTTATAGACGCTGGGCAGAAATTGGTTGGCAGGGTTCTCCTGGAGAGAATTCTCTCCTGGGCAGAGGAGAACAACATCATCTCACCCTTTCAGGCAGGCTTTAGGGCGTGCACAGGCACGGTTGATCAAGCATTTAGGGTGCTACTCCTTCATTGGAAGGTGGTTACCATTGGCAAAGGCGGTCTTTATTTGGCATTTACTGACTTAAAGGGATCACTGACATATTATCGACGTCACAAATATCGAGATACAAAAATATCGAGTCAAAAATATCGAGAGACAAAATATCGACTCCCTATCTTCAAACAGGTAAGTACCAAAATATCGACTCCAAAATATCGACTTACAAAAATATAGACTGTCAAAATATCGATTTTTTTAAATGTCTTAAAATTAAGTTAAAACTAATATAGTAATAAATATATTTATTATAAACTTAGAAATAATTATTAAATTTTTTTAATTTTAATAAATAATTTATATAATTTAAAAAATTATATCACCAAAAATAATACATATATATATATATATATATATATATATATATAAAAACATATTATTAAATAAACATATATAACATTTTTAGCGTAGCATAGAAAATGGTTAAAAATTATTGTTACAACTATAGTGAGTTCAACATTAGCAAAAGTGTTGGATAGCGTAGAGGTAAAATTTACTATTCCCACTCCAGTGGGTGCAACAGTAGAGAAAGCGCTGGATAGCGTAGGGGTTAAAATTACTATTCCCACTCCAGGGATGTATGACGTTACAACGCATACTTTTACAACACCTACCATTACAACAAAACTTTTACAACGCAAAAACTTTTACAACGCATACATTTACAACGCAAGATTTTACAACGCATATACCTTTACAACGCATACCATTACAACGTAAGTATTGGTAAGTATATAATAATTTTTTGAATATAAATTAATTAAAAACATTATAATATAATTTAATTTTATTTAATTAATTTAATTTAAATGTAATTTTACTTTATTTTTACAAAGTACCCCTGTACCCCAAAAACCCAAAACTGACCCTGAACCCTAAAAATACCCCTTTACCCAAAAACTGAAAACTGACCCTGAACCCTAAAAATACCCCTTTACCCAAAAACTGAAAACTGACCCTGAACCCTAAAAATACCCCTTTACCCAAAAACTGAAAACTGACCCTGAACCCTAAAAATACCCCTTTACCCAAAAACTGAAAACTGACCCTGAACCCTAAAAATACCCCTTTACCTCAAAAACTGAAAACTGACCCTGAACCCTAAAAATACCCCTTTACCCCAAAAACTGAAAACTGACCCTGAACCCTAAAAATACCCCTTTACCCAAAAACTGAAAACTGACCCTGAACCCTAAAAATACCCCTTTAGCCCAGAAACTGAAAACTGACCCTGAACCCTAAAAATACCCCTTTACCCAAAAACTGAAAACTGACCCTGAACCCTAAAAATACCCCTTTACCCAAAAACCCAAACATATAACATTTTAAAAATAATGATATACTTACCAATACTTACGTTGTAATGGTATGCGTTGTAAAGGTATCTGCGTTGTAAAAACATGCTTTATAAATGTATGCGTTGTAAAAGTTTTTGCGTTGTAAAAGTTTAGTTGTAATGGGAGTGCATAGTAAAAGTTGCGTTGTAAACCTTGCATACCCACTCCAGTGGGTGCAACAGTAGGGAAAGTGTTGGATAGCGTGGGGGTTAAAATTACTATTCCAACTTCAGAGAATGCAACAGTATGGAAAGCGCTGGATAGCGTAGGGGTATAAATTACTACTCCCACTCCAGTGAGTGCAACAGTAGGGAAAGTAAATACTTCATATATAAATATAATTAAGAGAAATATTAATACCAATTACAATTAATTACCAATTATATTTAAATTAATTACCAATTAATATTTAATTAACAATTAATTAAAAATAAATACCAATAAATGAAATAACATATTAAATTAATTATAATTAAATTACTTCCCACCCTATTCCCCTATAAAGCCACAACCCGCTACAGAAAATAAATTAATAAAAATAACATTTTTATCGAATAATCAATTAAAATTAATTACCAATTATAATTTAATTAATTACCAAGTAATATTTAATTAACAATTAATTTAAAATAAATTCCAATAAATTAAATAACATGTTAAATTAATTATATTTAACTTACTTCCCACCCTATTCCCCTATAAACCCACAACCCACTACAGAAAATAAATTACTAAAATAACATATTTATCAATTAATCAATTAAAATTAATTGCCAATTATATTTTAATTATTTACCAATTCATTTTTAATTAACAATTAATTAAAAATAAATACCAATAAATTAAATAACATAGTAAATTAATTATAATTAAATTACTTCCCACCCTATTCCCCTATAAACCCACAACCCGCTACAGAATTATATTACACAAAAATAAAAAAATATTAACTTACCCTATTTTCGATATTTTTGTTGTCTATATTCTATCTAGTCGATATTATGTCATTCTATATTTTTGACTTCGATATTTTGGCTACTCTAGTCGATATTTTTGTAGTCTATATTATGTCTAGTCGATATTATGTCTAGTCGATATTAAAAACTCGATATTATGTCTAGTCGAAATTACCAACTCAATATTATGTCTGTTCACCACTTAAAGACCGCCTTTGACCTGCTCCCCCGAGAACGCCTTTGGCTGATACTGGAGGAGATGGGGATTCACCTACCAATCCTGAATCTTCTGGCACGCATGCATGATGGAACCTATGCCCGCATTAGATGGGGATCTCAAGAGCAGAAAACTGACAGAATACCTGTGAATCGAGGGGTACGTCAGGGCTGCGTGTTAGCCCCGACACTCTTTACACTATTTCTGAATGGTGTGGTCTCTTTTTTGCTCGAAATAAACGCCGATGCCCCGGTCCTGGCGGGTGACAAAGTGCCCGCCCTCCTTTTTGCAGACGATACGCTGTTGGTTTCAAAAACCCCCGTGGGTCTGCAAAAGCTGTTGGACCACTTTGGTCAGTTTTGTGAGCTGAGGGGCCTTGTCATAAATACCTCGAAGATTAAACTCCTTTATCTTAACCAAAGTAAGTCTTCCAGATCCACCCTCTCCTTAGATGGGGTATCACTGGAACGCGTAAACGAATTTGACAACCTGGGTATCAGAATTTCACATAATTTAAAGTGGCAGCCTCACATCGATAAAATGGTATTGAATCACAAAAGGGTAGTCGGAGCATTAGGGCGAGAACATCGCACATCCATCTCTAAGCCCATCGCTCCTGCCTTGGATATATACGCTGCAAAAGATGTAGGCTGCGCCCTTTACGGCGCAGAGCTGTGGGGCTTTGATTGTGTTGACGCCCTGATCACCTCTGAGAATAAGTTCTTTAGGGAGTTGGTATCGCTACCAAGGGGTACTCCCATCAAACCATTATTGAGCGATCTGGGTCGCCGTTCCATTAAGGATTTAGCTAGGTTACGTCCTCTTTTATACTGGGCTAGGTTATGGCGGACCCCTGAGCTCTCAAAGTATTTAGATAGCTTGAAAGAAGTTATGAATCTCTATGGTGCTCACAAATTTAGCTGGATTCGCAATACAAAGAAGCTTTTGCTTGAATCTGGCTTGCCAACTGATTGGGAGCTTGAGGTTTCTTTATCCAAGGATGAAACTAAACGAGCCTACTGGAAATGGGTTGATGAACAAGAACTAAGGGACCCAAACCAAGGTAGGCTGACTGAGGCGTTTATGCAGCATAAATTAAAGCTTCGCTTGGAGCCTTACCTGGATTTCATCAAGAAACCAAGAGACAGATCCCTTTTCATCCAGTTTAGGCTGGGAAACCTCCCCCTCCGTGATTATACGTGCAAGTGGAAGCCCCCGCACCAAACCTCACCTGACTGTCCAATCTGTGAAGATGTCACAGAAAACATCCCTCATGTCTTCTTTGTATGCCCAGCCTATGTAAAACCCAGACTGAAATGGCTAAAACCAGTGTGTTTACTGCTTGGAACTAGGGATCATTCCTCTGCACTCAGAATACTTAAGGCTGACACCAGTACAACCTTAGTGTGTGGGGTGGCCAAATTCTTGAGCTGGGCCTGGCTGATTAGATCAAGGGCTATTAGATGACCTTAGTATTAGTTGAAATCTTTTAAATACTCACAAAGCTGCTAATGTTTAATATGTTTTAAAAACTATTTATTGACATATGAATGGTTTTATTGTAATGTACTTTTTAAAAATGTAATGCTTATGAATTGTGGTTTTATATTTTTAAGTGATTTTATGATATTCTGTATATCGAAATAAAGCTTTGATGATGATGAACTGCTTGTGTTTGCTCTTGATTCGTCCTCAGGTGTGTGGGATGGGTTTGCTAGTCTATTCAGTACTTATGACTATTGAGGATCCCCTGGAAGAGAAGGATAAATTACTCACCTGTAATCCCAGTTCTCCTCCAGGGGAATCCTCATCAAAATCATAAGCAGCCCTCCCACCTCCCCAGACGAATATTTTCTTGCAACAGTTCATACATGTCTTTGTTCTGTTCTTGATGTCGCCATACAAAATGTACTGACCTTAATGTCACCTTTGGGGCATGATGGGATATATGATGTCCTGGAGGTCTTAAAGACATGATGCTAGTATTATATTTTTTATGCATTGAAATGTAGCCTGTTGGCTAATAATGCCTTTGCTGTATAGGGTGCTTGGGTGTGTGAGTGGCAGTATAGGTCTGTAAGTGAGTGTGTAATGTCTGGGTAATTACATAAGTGCATGAGTTGTGTATGGGTGATTGTATGAGTGCATAGGTAGTGCCTGTGTGAATCTATGAGTGCAATTGCCAAGGACGCACTGTGAATACCGGGTGTTTTTGCCAAAGTGTAAAACACATATATAGACATATTTTACATAAAGTTTAAGTGTAGCTATTTAGTAATAACTATTTTAACTTTCCCCTTGGTATTCATTTGTCGATATAAATACATCAAAAATGCATTTTCGTTCTTCACAGCCACACCAGAGGTCCCAGTGACATCAGTAGTCACGAATACAAATGATAAAGTGTAAAACAGATATATAGACATACTTTACACAAAGTTTGAGTCTAGTTGTTTAGTAACATATTGATTTAACTTTATTTTAACAACATATTTCTAAAAAACAACAGTTTAAAAAAATAACTTTCAACATCTGAACTCATGAATACAACATAACTACCAAACAAACATCAAACTATCCATTGTTACCCAAACTCATGGGGAATCAAAAACTGCTGCAAAACTAGTGCAGTGCACAATGTGTTTCAAGACCCTCTCTAGAGGGACGAACAAAAAATATTAATGTGGGACGACATCCATCTTGTATTATCTTAAAACCTATCATAGAAAATGTCTCCAACTGGCAATCTACCAGAGGGAAGCTGGAGGACCATCTACATCAGTGGCAGCAGCAACAATCTCCGGACAGAAAGTCCCATCAGAGGAGCACACTGCCATAACAGCTATCTTGAACATTCTTTAAGAAGAGTTCTTAGTGAGCAGATTTGCACAATGCACAATATGTTACAAGACATTGTCAAGGGGTACAAATAAAAAATATTCTTGCGGGATTGCATCCATGCTTGACCATCTGAAAACAAACCATAGCAATAGTCTAAAAGCAGCAAGAAGGAAACACAAGGCTGAAGGACCCTCAGCTTCAATAGCAACTGGGGAGAGAGTCCCTTCAGAGGTATAATCTGAACTTCAATATTTGGCTCCACAGTTTTCCCGGATGGCATCATACTGCATGGATTGTGGAATTGTAGTGAGGGCTGGAGAGTATTCCATAACAGCCCTTTGCAATGCTGCAAAGAATCATAAATGTTAAATGTTTGGCCCCTCATAGTTTTTCTACATTACCAGGCATTTTATTATCTTATAAAATCGGAATCTAATATCTATTTGGTCTTCATTTTATTATCTTCCAATTTATTGTAACACTACTTACATATAACTTTGCTGTATGGACAAGTCAAAGCTTTCCTCTACAAATAAATACACAGCTAACTTTTGCCAGTTATCATTATTTACTTTTTCACCTTTTCAATACTCGTCAACAGTCTTTGTCTGAATCTTTTAGTGAGAGCATCGACAACATATATTAACATACTTTTTGAGACCACACTGTGTTAAATTTTGTAATCTCTTTTTTAAAACTATCAACTGTAATATCTGTGTTCTGTACTGTAACTCCTCCTCTTAACCACTCTTCATTTCCCCTAGAATCCTGCTCAGGACCAAGGAAACAAAACTGCACATCATCACAAACCTTTACTATGTCTGCCACAGTACCATGCAAAAGTGCTCTATTCATTTCTCCTAAACATAAAGTAGAAGTTTTTACATAGTACAGACTCCTACCTAAAGTTCGCATTGTTGAGTGATATACAGCTAACATCCTGAAATGCTGAACGGTGCTTTGGCACACTTTCTGTGATAAACAAGCTAGTGAATGTCCCTGCAAATTTGTATGCTTTCTAATCTTGCAAGGATTCAATCCTTGTAAAGTACTTATTTTGTGTTTTAAACTTCGCCTTAGTACGATACATAGGAATTTCCTTAATATGTCAATGGATTGCTATCAAATACTTCAAACACCACTACACTTCCATTTGTATACAGGCGCCTGACTCTGCCTTCCTTGTACCTGTTGTCCAATAACTTGTTCTACATTTGTAAGTACCATCACCTCTTTCGCTATAGGATTGCCATGCTTCATTTCATAACATCGTACTCTGTAACCAATAGCATAAACTAATCCACTAACCTGGGGATAGCTTTTTATATTAAAGAAAGACTCTGTACTAGAAGTATGTATGCATTTTCCTCTAAAAACTGTACAAATGTCAATTTTATCCACTAATCTTTTTTTCTGGTTTTGTCTCCTCATGCACAACACCATTTTGTCAAGAGTCTTCATTCTATTTATAATCAAAATGAAAAGCTTCCTCTTCAAAGTAAAGGTCTTATCAACTCATTCTTTCTGTTTCAGTGCCTCTCTCCTTCTTCTATACTTTTTCATAGTTCTCAGTAGATTTATGACTACTCTACTACAAAACAACCAGGCTATGATTTCCTTAAACTGCTTCTCTCTCCTGGCTAAGGTGTATCCATCTTTGTTAATCCTTTCCTGTTCTTGTTATATACATTTTGTGCATTGTTAATCTTTCTCATAGTTTGAATTTTATTTTCATTATTTAATTATTTTGGGAAATGTCCACATGTATTTTTAAGAATTGACTTTTGTCCACTTATCAAAAGCTCTTTTTTCGTTCAAAGTATTTTCTTCTCAGTTCTGCACACATACTGTTGTTGCTTCTGTTCCCTTTTCCTCCAAGTTTTTGTAGACATTCTGTTTGTAACTATGCAGATATTGTTTTATGGGAAAAAAATAGATTTAAAAATAATTCCCGCCAATGTACCAACGACTTTACTACTGGCTTACACAAACACAAAAACTGTTTTTATGTTATGTTGCAGTTTTAAATCTACAAATGACCCCACCTATACTACACGTACTTACTTCAATGTACCAAACCCAAACCAAAACACAAAACTTTATTTGTTAGTTACCTTTTAATATTATAACACCCTCTCCTACAACACACCTGCACCATATCTCAGTTCACACTTATACATGCAAAAAGACCACTTTACCCCTTATGTACTCAATTTTAAAATGAACATCAACCAAAGTGTAAAAGTCCATACAGTATCTTAATACTGTACATCCTAAAACACAACATAAGAGCTATTTCTGTGCCTCTCTAACACTGTGTATATTTAGGGGCTGATTCCGATTCGGGTCCGAACCATGTTTGGAACCCTTCCGACCGAATCGGTACTTGTCAGATGGATTCCTTTCCGACCGAGCCATTCTGATGGGCTCGGTCGGAAAATATTCCGACTTGGATTTTCGGATGGCCTACGACGCCAGCCCGAAATCCTACAGTACTTTTCCGGTTGCCTCTTTATGACCGAGGGAGTACGATGGCAGTTTTTCACTGCCTTTTCGTGCCGGTCTGTCTGACACGAAAAGGAAGTCAGAAACTGTCTTTGTTGGCCCCTAGCAGGGCCTCCATGGGTGTAAGGCTGCCGAATGCCGGCCACAGGGTGCAGGGAGGAACTGCACCTCTGCTTTTCTCAATGCAGGCATGCATTCCGCTCGGAATGAATGCTTGCATTGTGAACCATGCAAATGCGACCAAACCCACTAGCAGGGCCGTAACCGACCACAGCAGGTCGGTCGGTTACGGCTCCTGACCGATGCCATTCGACATCGGAATAGCCCTTAAGTGTTTCAATACTTTTCTACGTAGATGTGTCAGATGACAATTTTGAGAAACTGCATATTAAAATCTGCACATTAATCTGTATCACAGCATATTGCTCACCAATTCTTCAGGGTACATGCAAACAATGTGTGACAGGTTACATATATAATTCACCAGATGGTTCTAAAAGAGTACATATTCCTCACTAAAACTTGTAAATACATGTGTTTCTGGTTGAGTACAAAACTACTCCCGGGATGATAGTGTGAGTGCATAGATGGTGCCTACGTGAATCTCTTAGAATATAGGTAGTGCCTGCATGATTCCTTGAGTATGCAGGAGCTACATCAGTGGTTCCATATCTGTGTAGTTCTCTTCCAGGGGATCCTCATCAATAGTCATAAGCACATGACTATTCCAGCCCATGCGCGGGACCCTGGAAACATATAAAACATATGTGGAAACCATATATATAGCTCTATATATATCCATACATGCATACATATATATATATATATATATATATTTATATATATATATATATATATATATATATATATATATAACAATAAACACACAATGCAGCCTTCCATATACCACACAACACTGAGCAATGTTGTAAGAATTTCCCTTGCATATAAATAAAATTTCAATAAAGCAGGGAGAATGAAACACATTTGAAAACCGCTTTAATACACAGCAAAATCATAATCCTGCAAACAGGAATACAAAAACATTGCCAGCACATACGCTGCAGTGCAGAAACATGAGTGTAGAAAGCTGAAAGGTAACCCACAGAAACACACAGAATAAACTGCCACCATGCCTTTAAGGCAGCCATGACCTCTAGCTTCCCACCATACCTCAGGGGTGACAGTTAGGTCAGTTGTTCTCTCCGGCTCCTTCTGTCAGGACCCTGGTAACTTCAGCTCTGTTTTTTTCTGAGTTCTATGAGAAATTACTTCTCTCTTTTTCACAAAATCATTTAACTTTGACGTCTTTTTGTTGTTGAAGTACTTCTCTACTATTTTTGAGAGAGATGAGCATTATCTTCCAGTCAAAAATGCCCTCTCTCTTTGACGCTTGCCCTTCCTGTGGCAAGAAGAAGGCTAAAACAGACTCCCATCCTGTCGGTATTCTCTGCCTTCATTCTAATCATGCTCCCAAGACCTGTCAGCATTGCCAGTCACTGTCCAAAAGAACTCTGAAGGACAGGGAGAGGATTCACCTCTATGGGTTGGCTGAGAAGGGGAAAGCACCTTCAAGAGGTAGGTCTCTGATGAAGAAGAGGAAAGAGAGAGCCACCACTCCATCTAGAAGTAAGGTTCCAGTCTGCTCTCCGTCGGGCTCAGTGCCACAAAGACCTTCATCTGCAACAAAAACGTTGTCGAGAAGAGAGAATACTGGTCGTTGACTAAGAGTACAGGTACGTCGGATCCTCCGCCGTCGTCAACCCGGTAACGATCGGCGTCGAGGAGTCGCTCTCCGTTGGTGCAGGCTCGCCCAACATCTAGAGATAGATCTTCGACGTTGAGACATGCTCCGCCGTCGCAGAGTCACCAGCTTCGAAGCAGGCGTCTCCGTTGCCGTCAACCAGGCGGCGGTCAACGTAGAGACGCCCCTCGTCACCAGAGGCAATGCACTCATCGCCTCCATTGTCGTCCAAGCGATGTTCAACGACGAGGGCTCAATCTTCACCGACAACAAAGAAAAACTCTTCGTCAAGACCCAGAGTGAAATACACCAGGTGTCGTTTGACGTTGAGACGGCGGTCTCCATCGATGGCGGGAAGTGCCCCGATCTGGACTCCGTTGACTTCCAGTAGACGATCAGTGTCGAGAGAGAGACCTCAAAGGCATCAAGACACTATGTAGAGAAGGATTTCTCAGTCGATCCGTACTTCGTTGAGGTCTCCTGCACGCTCAACGTCGAAGGCGAAGTCTGTTGGCTCCAGGTGTTTGACGTCACATCATACAACATCGAAGCACATGGAGAGGTCGACATCGAGGAGAAGATTACGCTTCAGGGATTCGCCAGTGATGGTGACGCAGACCTGGTCAACATCGAGCCACTCTCCATCGACGTCACATCGGTCATCGAGGTGCCGATCATGCTCCAGAAGTCGCAGAGAGTCCTCTCATTCTATTAGGAGCACACCTCAGGCAATTGCGACGTCGCCCAGCTCTTCTGCTCATTCAGCTGAGCCTCCAAGAACACCTCCAAGAGGCTCTCCAAGGAGACAGCGATCTCTTTCAATTCACCTTTCGCCCAGATGGCTTCAACCTCTCCATCATTGAGAGAAAGAACCATCTGGTCATTCCCAGGGGCCTACAGACTATTCCAGTCCACTGCGCAGATTCCCGTTACAACGTCTAGTGCAGTAAGTGGACAGATCCCACACTACTCGGACCAGAGAACTCAGAGGTAGATCTCCTGAGCGCAGATCGACTAAGGGTCATCACAAGAGATGAAGAACGCCATCTTGGTCCTCGTTTTTGACACGCTCACCCAAAAGGGACTACTGGCCTACCCTTATGGATAGCCCGCCTTCTAGAGTGCCACCCATCGATGATGTTAATACCTTTCACGATGTACTCACTAGAGGAGCACAAAAGCTGGGCATAGCCATGTCGGCGCCTCAGACGACCACTTCCATCATTTTCTAAACTCTCCAACAGAGATCTGCGGCTAGGCCTTTGCTTCCTCTGGTTCCTGGTATCATTGAGCCGGTAATGGACATCTTCCTCACTCCATCATTGGCTAAAGCGGCTCTGGCTTGGATCCTGAAAAAATATAAACCTGCTGCATCAGATCCTTTTTTTCTGAAATCGGATCCACCACTGGATTCTGTTATAATCGCAGCAGCAAAGAAGATACATGCGGTGGCTTCTTCCTCCTCAGCTCTTCCAGATAAAGAAAGTAGAGCCCAGGATTCTTGGTGTAGAAAGGCCTGTGGTTCTGCAGCGTCTTCTCTTAAGGTGTCTAGCGCTGCTGCCCTGCTGGGCCGTTATTATAAGCCCTTATGGGATTCGCAGGAGTGCTTTAAAGAAACTCCCAAATTAGGATCAACAGGACTGCTCCGAGATTCTCCAAGAAGGGGCGCTGGTGGCCAACCAGGTAATCAGCACAGCAGCGGATGGGGCGTCTTTGGCTGCTCACTCGTATGCACATGGTATATGTGCACAGAGATCTTCCTGGTTGCGCCTGACCGCGTTGAAACCGGAAGCACAGCAACACATTTAGACTCTTCCGTTTTCTGGAAACTCACTGTTTGGATCACACACCGATGAGGAAATGACCAGAATGAAGGCCGAGTTGGACACATTAAAGGCAGTGGGCCTGGAGAAGAAAAAGGAGTTCAAACAATGCTACAGGCCCTACAATCATAAAAATTACCAACAGAGGGTTCAAACCCCTCAATGGTTGCAAAACAGACAAAACAAGTCCCAGTTTCAAGGCCGTCGTTCCTCGAGAGGAAGAGGAGGACATCAACAACAGGCCTCTTCCGCAGCAAAAAGTCAAGGGAAGCAATGATTTTCTGCTTCCTCTAGCACCGTTGCACACTCCAGTGGGAGGAAGTATTTCAAATTACATACAAGAGTGGCGCAACATCACCAAAGACCAGTGGGTGCTGAATATACTGAGCAATGGGCACATACTACGCCTTTGTGCGTCCCCAAAAGACATTCTCCAGTAAAGTCACGTCATCTACATCTAGACCTGCTGAGTCAGGAAGTGTTGACCCTTCTCAAGAAACTAGCCAAGAGGTTCCTCCTGCACAGAGAGGAAAGGGAGTCTACTCCAGATACTTCCTTGTTCCGCAAAAAGCCCAGCCAAACAAGTTCAGACCGATTCCAGGTCTCTGTTCTCTGAACAGGTTCCAGCAAGGAGATGTTTTGAATGTTGGCTCTCCATCAAATATTTCCACATCTGATGAAAGGAGATCGGTGGATCTCCAAGATGCGTACTTTCACATTCCAATTACACCACGGTATCGCATGTTCCTGCGGTTCATGGTAGGCAAAAAGCATTACCAGTTCAAGGTCTTACCCTTCGGCCTAAAATCTGCTCTGAGGGTATTCACGAAATGAATGGCAGTAGTGGTGGGAGCATTACATCGCCAAGGCCTGTTCTTGTATCCATACCTGGATGAATGGCTATCTCTTCACATGGTGCAAGAGCACCTTCACATCTGCCTGGATCTCCTTCAACACCTAGGCCTTCATGTGAATGTGGAAAAATCAGTTCATACGCCCACTCAATCGCTCCACTATCTGGGTGCCACCCTGGACCTCAGAAAAGTGTTTCCTTCAGAGGAGAGACTGTTATCAATGAAAAACAAATGCAACATCTTCCTTCAAGCACATCAACTGTCAGTAAGGCAAGTAGCGTCCCTACTGGGGGTTGATGGCTTCTTGCATCTTTCTCATACCCAACTCCAGATTGAGATTGAGACCTTTGCAGCAGGATCTGGAGGACAAATGGGACCAATCCTCGGGTCATTGGAACAACCGAATTCCCCTATCTCAAACAGTGAAGAAGTCCATTCTCTGGTGGCTTCAGCCAAAGAATCTTCTGGTGGGAGTCCTATTCCATCAACCTTTGCCAAAACAATCTCTGATCACGGATGCATCTCTTCAGGGATGGAGAGCGCATCTGGGTCAACTACAAACTCAGGGCAGATGGACCAGCAAGGAGCAGACCTATCATATGAACATGCTAGAACTGCGGGTGGTTCAGTTCATTTAGCCTCAAGGCATTCCACCTGTCGATTCAGTCCGAATCGATTCTGATACAAACGGACAATACAACCACCATGTATTACTTGAACAAACAAAGTGGAACACGCTCTTGCCCTCGGTCTCTAGAATCCCAGGCGATCTGGCACTGGCTGCTGGCCAGGAACCCCTCAATCACGGCAGTGCATCTGCCAATAGAACAGAACGTGCGAGCAGACGCTTTCAGTCGACACTTCGAAGAACAAGAAGACTGGGTGCTCAACAACGAAGTGGTTGCGGACATTTTTCATCAATGGGGTCATCCGACCATCGACCTCTTTGCAGACGATCGAAACAGAAAATGCCACGCCTTCGTGTCCAGATTTTACCGACCAGGAACGAGAGGGAATGCTCTTTTGATAGACTGGTCCGGGGCGTTTGCATGCGCTTTTCCGCCCCTTCCTCTTATCCCGAAGGTGGTGACCAAGCTCATGCGATCCAGGATGACGATGATCCTCATAGCACCAGACTGGCCTCTCCAACGGTGGTATCCGGACCTGTTGACACTCTTGATCTGTCCGTATCGGAGACTCCCTTGCAGACCGGACCTTCTAACCAAAATGGGAGGGAAGATTCTGCCCAGCCTTCCCTCGCTGAGCTTGGCAGCATGGCTCCTGAGATCCTGCAGTACGGACATTTGAACCTCCCTCAGGACTACATGGACATTTTAAGGGAGTCAACTATACCATCCACAAGAGCCTCGTACTCTTAAATGGGAAAGGTTTTACTTGTGGTGTATTCGTAATGGTTGGAGTCCAATTAACGGGCAAGAAGAGGCAATCTTGCCATATCTGCTCTACTTGGCCAAATCTGGTTTGAAATACACGTCCATAAAAGTGCATTTGGCTGCCATCACATAATATAGAAAATCAACAAACCAGCCTTCTTTCTTTCAACTTCAGGTGGTCAAGGAATTCCTATAGGGGTTGAAGAAGATTTATCCTCCTGTCCGACCTCCTTATCCGCCTTGGGAGTTGAATCTAGTTTTGTCAAAATTGATGGGTCCTCCTTTCAAACCCATTCATAAGGCCACATTTCAGCACCTTACATGAAAAGTAGTTTTTCTGGTGGCTGTTACATCAGCATGCAGAGTGAGTGAAATCCAAGCACTCTGTTCTAAGGAACTGTATACGGTTTTCCATCACAATAGGGTAGTTATGAGAACTCATCCTTCCTTCCTACCCAAAGTAGTGTCTGACTTCCATGTAAATCAGACAATTTCTCTCCCCTCTTTCTTTCCAAATCCTGCTACATCAGCAGAAAGGTATCTTCATTCATTAGACCTCAAGAGGGTTTTCAAATTCTATTTGGAGGGAACAAAATCCATTAGACAGGCTGATCAATTGTTTATAAACTATCCGTCTGTTAGAACAGGCTTTCCAGCCTCCAAACGATCTATTTCAAGGTGGATAGCGTCTTGTATTAAATTAGCTTACCAAATAGTGAACAAGCCTCCCCTAAAGCTCACTCTACTAGGGGCAAGGCTGCTACAGTAGTGTTCTTACACAATGTCCCGATGGCCACGATTTGCAAGGCTGCAACTTTGAAATCGGTCCATACGTTTACCAGGCATTACTGTCTGGATTCTGACTCCCAAGCGGATACCCAAGTAGGCCAGGCCTCCTTGAGGAAACTGTTCCAATGCTAGCTTAATTGGAATCTTTGTAATGGGTTTTTCTTACAATGTATCTTTATTGTGCTCTGGTTACTTGCCAGCAGGATGAGGGGATGGGCTTGCTATTCTATTCATGTGCTTATGACTATTGATGAGGATGCCCTGGAAGAGAAGGATAAGTGACTTACCTGTAATCTTAATTCTCTTCCAGGGGTATCCTCATCAAAGTCATAAGCAACCCACCGCCTCCCCGGGCAAGTGATCAAAATACATGTCATCTCTTAGTGCCATAGACTTCGGGTCTCTGCAAAGAACAACTGACCTAACTGTCACCCCTGAGGCATGATAGGAAGCTAGGGGTCATGGCTGCCTTAAAGGCACAGTGCCAGTTTATTCTGTGTGTTTCTGTGGAATACCTTTCAGCTTTCTACACTGATGTTTCTGCAATGCAGCCTATGTGCTGGCAATGTCTTTTTCATTCCTCTTTGCAGGATTATGATTTCTGCTGTGTATTAAAGCAGTTTTCAAATGTATTTCTGAATCCCTGCTTTATTGAAATTGTATTTATATGCAACGGAAATTCTTACAACATTGCTCAGCGTTGTATGGTATATGGAAGGCTGCATTGTGTGTTTATTGTTATATATATATGCTCACTGTACCTGCATTCACCAGCGAGGAGAGCGCAAAACCCGGCATGGAGTAACGCGGAACTGTTACGGCTGGAGGTTGTGGTGGGCGGGCAACACTGTTTGCACCAATCAGCAAACAATGACTTCATCTTTAAATGTAAGCCCCCAAGTGTAACATCATCTATGGTGAAATGGGCACTGAGGAAAGCTGACAGGCTGAAACGCGTCTGCCCAGCGTTTCACCTTTTTAAACAGGACATTTGACCTTGGCCTGAAAGAAGCAAAATAAATTTTACCTGTACCTCGGAGCATGTGTCGGTCCCATTCTTTGAGTGGGAAGTGGTGTGGAGATGTGAGGCGGTTTGCAGGCACCGTCTTTACCGGCACACCCTTTCGGTTTTGAGCTACGTGCATAACCTGCGCCGAGTGGTAGAGTGGAAGAAAGCACAGCACGTCGCCCCCCTGGAGGGTCCAGATCACTCACTGCAGTTGTGTGGCCATTCCGGGGAGAAAAGGAGCAGCTCTATGCTGCTTGAAGAGGGTCAGGTGTATTTTGAACATCTCTGCTTCCTGCGGACCCTGCCGGAAAATAAAGCTCCTCTCGAGGCCAGCAGAGACTGGGACACCACTGGGTGTTTGTATATTGCTGCTCACTGTACCAGCATTCACCAGCGAGTAGAGCGCAAAACCCGGCATGGAGTAACGCGGAACTGTTACGGCTGGAGGTTGTGGTGGGCAGGCAACACTGTTTGCACCAATCAGCAAACGATGACTTCATCTTTAAATGTAAGCCCCCAAGTGTAACATCATCTATGGTGAAATGGGCACTGAGGAAAGCTGACAGGCTGAAATGCGTCTGCCCAGCGTTTCACCTTTTTAAACAGGACATTTGACCTTGGCCTGAAAGAAGCAAAATAAATTTTACCTGTACCTCGGAGCATGTGTCGGTCCCATTCTTTGAGTGGGAAGTGGTGTGGAGATGTGAGGCGGTTTGCAGGCACCGTCTTTACCGGCACGCCCTTTCGGTTTGGAGCTACGTGCATAACCTGCGCCGAGTGGTAGAGTGGAAGAAAGCACAGCACGTCGCCCCCCTGGAGGGTCCAGATCACTCACTGCAGTTGTGTGGCCATTCAGGGGAGAAAAGGAGCAGCTCTATGCTGCTTGAAGAGGGTCGGGTGTATTTTGAACATCTCTGCTTCCTGCGGACCCTGCCGGAAAATAAAGCTCCTCTCGAGGCCAGCAGAGACTGGGACACCACTGGGTGTTTGTATATTGCTGCTCACTGTACCAGCATTCACCAGCGAGGAGAGCGCAAAACCCGGCATGGAGTAACGCGGAACTGTTACGGCTGGAGGTTGTGGTGGGCGGGCAACACTGTTTGCACCAATCAACAAACGATGACTTCATCTTTAAATGTAAGCCCCCAAGTGTAACATCATCTATGGTGAAATGGGCACTGAGGAAAGCTGACAGGCTGAAACGCGTCTGCCCAGCGTTTCACCTTTTTAAACAGGACATTTGACCTTGGCCTGAAAGAAGCAAAATAAATTTTACCTGTACCTCGGAGCATGTGTCGGTCCCATTCTTTGAGTGGGAAGTGGTGTGGATATATATATATTTATGTATATAGGTTAACAATTTATACCATTATTACGTTATATTTGGTTTAAACTGTAATTTTTTGATATGATGCCAATATCCGGGATGACAAGCCGATAAACGGCAGGATTGTTTCGTACCAGCTCCACAAAGCAATGTCAGGAACACATATGACATGATAACAGATTTAATTTGCACATTCGAAAATGGCGCGATCTTTTGCCTGTAGAATGTAGTCCCTTTTCTATGCTATCTCTGCTATGCTATGCACGAGCCATGTGACTTTGTTTTAAATACACTGCTGATCTTCGCGCGAGTATCAACACTGACGAAGCTTTATTGCGAAACGCGTCTGTTGACTCTGTGACTCTGTACATTAAATCAAGAGTTTAATCACCAACCTGCCTATGAGTGCTGTTTTCCTAACGCATTTGGGAGGAATCTGAGCTACATGTTAATGCGGGGGTTCTGCCACCGCAGACTGCACCCATCCGCGAGTGACCCGTCTTGTTTGGCAGTACCTGGAGCGTGGAGAGTTTTAGACGGGCACCGCTGCAACCGCTGCAACCGCTGACACGCCATTGGAAACGGAATGGAACAGAACACGGAAGCAGAGGGTAACTGACGGCAGAAGAGACAAACATTTCCTGTCAACTCCATTGGAGGTGCGTGTTCCCTCTTTCCATCCCGAAGGTGAGCGCGGCTTTCAGAATACGTGAAGGGCGGCGGATTAGCAGCAGGGTGACAGTAGGCGTAGGTTGGTGTTTAACTCTTGTACAACAGAGCATACAAATCACAGGGGCATGTACTGTGAAGACGCGCGAAGAGATGCAGCAAAGGGGATGTTCAAGAGGCAAGATATAGCCACTGCTAGAAGTAACACACAACCCCCGCAACAATTGGTAAAAACCAAATTGAATGAACTTTTGTCTAAATTAGAAAGACTATACGAGCGCGAGGTGCGCAAATGGTGGGAGGCAACAAGCCTCCAAAGCTACATCGAGGATAAAAGAGTGCCAAGAGGGTTAAGGGTTTACACCATCCCTTCGTATGAAAACCCAGACCCGCAGCTATTAACAGACTGGGCGGAGCACACAGCGAATTACTGCGAAGGAACCCTCCACATCCTAGTAAGATATGCCTGGAGTGACCGTGATAAGGCATTAGCAGAAATTGCTATATTAGAAGAAGAACTTTCTAAGGAAGAGGATGCTGGCAAAATAGCACCATTGCGAGAACAAATGAAAAGCAGACTGACCAAGTACGAAGACAAGATCAAAACCAGAAAGCAGGATAAATACACGAGAGACGAGAACGACTACTTACAAGGGAGGGTACTAACCTTCGCAAAGAAATACGACGCACCGAGAAAAGAGGTATCTAGGAAGGAAGCTTTGGGGATAACCTCACCGGAAGTCACATCGGAATCTGACGTAACGGATAGTGAGGGGGCGACGGCGGATAACAGACAAATGAAGTCAACAGAAGGAAGATCCAAAGGAGGCCAAATAGCATCTCCCCCGCCCCTTTTTCACCAGGAATGTACCGTAATACGCCAGGCATGGCGCCGCGGAGGCAAGTTGAAGCCACCGGAAAATCAAAACGCAGGACCCGTCGGGCAGGGGGCGGCTGGAAGAGGACGAGGACAAGCATGGAAAAACAAAAAGAAAACCTACAAGCGCTAAGGATTGAAGACAATCTAACTGTAGTAAATCTCACACAGAAAAACCTAACTGAGGCCGAGAAAAAACTATTGAGTTTAGGGCTTAGTTTCTGCCCAAACAATAAAATTGAATATGCCCAGACAAGAATCGACTTGCATGGCTTTGTGAGAAAACTCAAACTCTATAAATACCATAAATTGAGAGCAGTATCTAGAGGTCCTAAATTAACACTAAAAAGGATGACGCAACCGATGTATTAACATGCAAAGATCTGAGAGACATTGAAAATCTTGAAAACCTGAGACTGGAACAAGACACACCAAACACTCAAGACGATGACACGGTTAATAGAGCCATGAGAAACGATATAACCCAAGAAAGGGAAGAAAGCGCATTTAAACCAGCCTCCACTTTTTGCCCAGGAATGCCATGGGATGCAATTGATGCATTCTCTGAAACAGTCCTCAAAGAACTGACGGAATTGAGAGGATACCAAAGAACACTGAAATGGGAGGATAATATCTCAGCACAGGAAAGAAAAGCACTAAAGAACCTACAGGAGGATGAGGAAATTATCATCAAACCCTCCGATAAGGGTGGCAATGTAGTGCTTTTAACTAGAGATTACTACCGCAAAGAGGCCCTAAAACAACTATCTGACACTCAATATTACCAAAAAATCTGTATTGAACAATACAATAAGAGTGTGCTACGGTACGACGAACTCGTTAACAAATGGTACAAGAAAGCTATGCTTGGGAGTGAAGAAAATCTTTTTTTACGTAGCAACAACCCTACAATACCTACTTTCTACCACCTACCCAAACTACATAAAAATGCCACAGAACCACCAGGGAGGCCGATCGTATCTTCAATTAACGGACTTACAGAAAATATGTCTAAATTCATTGACAGTTTTCTATACCCCCTGGTGACCCAACTTAAATCGCATGTAGAAGACACTAAAGACTTCTTGTTAAAATTAGAGGATCTGGTTTGGGACTCGACATATGTGATAATGGTATTGGACATAACCAGTTTATACACTAACATCAAGCACGAACTGGGAATAACATCTATTGAACACTTCCTAGAGAAAAGGTCGGCAAGATTTGCTTTACACAATTGCATGCTACTGGAGTTCGTGGAATTCTGCCTGACAAATAACATCTTTCTGTTTGATGACCAACTTTATACACAAGTGTCCGGGACTGCGATGGGCACCTGCTTCGCTCCCAGCTACGCGAATTTATTCGTGGGCTGGTGGGAGGAGCGGGTGCCCATGGTGCTTGAGACTAATGGACAGGAAGCAGGCAGAGTAGCGAGGTGGTATAGATATATCGATGACCTCTTCATCGTGTGGCAAGGGACGGTGGAGACGGCTCATCAGTATATCGAGGTTCTTAACAACAATACTTGCGGCCTGCATTTCTCAGGGACAGTTAGCCCGGTGGCAGCTGACTATCTGGACCTGAGGGTGTTTGTCGAGCAGGGTAAACTGCACACCTCCCTATATCGCAAACCCACGGCAGGGAATTCCATACTAAGGGCGGATAGCAATCATCCCACCAGATTGATACAAAGTATCCCCTACGGGGAACTACTCAGATTAAAGCGTAACAGTAGCAGGGAGGAAGATTTCGAAGTAGCGGCACATCAATGTGTTGAAAGATTCATTGTAAGAGGGTATGAAAGTCATTCCCTAAACAAAACACTAAATAAAGTAAGGAAGATACCTAGGGCGAGTCTACTACAACCCAAAAAGCAAAACACAGATTCTGACACAGGGGGAAAATTCCGGATGATTACATCCTATTCCACACAAGCCTGGAGCCTTAGAAGAATTTTTGCCAAGAACTGGCACATTCTTTTAACAGATCCGGTGATCAAGGAAGATATCCCACAGCAACCTCAAATAACTTTCCGGAGGGCAAGATCCCTTGGAAACACCCTGGTGAGAAGTCACTTCGAAAAAACGAAACCGAAGAAAGACACATTAGCTGAAATGAAGGGCTTCTTCCCCTGCGGTAAGTGCAAGGCCTGCGCAGGAAGTAAGAGAACGTTAACATATTTGGTACCGGGGGTGGAGATGATTAAGCCCATTAAGAAGTTTCTGACCTGCAGTACACCATTTGCGGTATACTGTCTCGTATGCCCATGTGGTCTCAGATACGTGGGTAGTACGATTCACCCGCTAAAAATCAGAATACTTGAACACCAAAGGGCTATTGAGAAAGTAGATCTCTCATACCCTGTTGCAAGACACTTTGCCGACACACATAACAGAGACAGAAATAAGCTGCAGTATTTTGGACTGGACCATATCCCTGCCAGTGTAAGAGGGGGAGACAGGATAAAGCAACTTAGACGCCTGGAGTCCAGGTATATTATCGATCTAATGACCAAGGCACCATTAGGGCTAAATAGTGGAGAAGATCTCGCTGTACATTTGGGGAAATGAAATGTAACTAATATACTTCCACTAATGAACGAGCAATTGCACGGTCTACGAAGTCTGGATAACTGTGTCATGATCTCTTGCTAAACAAAGAACGCTGCAGGCAGAAGTATTAGAATCTGACAACCTTGAATTACTTACAGTTCCGTAGTTGAACCTCATACTTTACTAGGAATTAGAATAGACAGTATTAGAGGTACAACTTATATGACATGTCTCCTGATGCATTTACGATTGTTTATGATTGTTTATGATTTCTTAGGTTTTGTCACGGGATTTGATCAGTTAACATATGTATATAATATGTGATGATATGCATCTAATTTTGACAATTAGATCCTTACGGTTTTTACTCTAAATAATGTTGCACTGTTAATATGGCTATAATAGAATAGATGGATGAGTGTGGTAGCTGAGTCTCATCTGATACATTACATCCTGGTTGTGTTGGCTGATAAAACATATCATAATAACCCCCAACTAAGATGGGGAAGGGGGTTACTTGCCGATCCACGGCGAGATTCTCAAAGACCTCTTTATGTATATAGGTTAACAATTTATACCATTATTACGTTATATTTGGTTTAAACTGTAATTTTTTGATATGATGCCAATATCCGGGATGACAAGCCGATACACGGCAGGATTGTTTCGTACCAGCTCCACAAAGCAATGTCAGGAACACATATGACATGATAACAGATTTAATTTGCACATTCGAAAATGGCGCGATCTTTTGCCTGTAGAATGTAGTCCCTTTTCTATGCTATCTCTGCTATGCTATGCACGAGCCATGTGACTTTGTTTTAAATACACTGCTGATCTTCGCGCGAGTATCAACACTGACGAAGCTTTATTGCGAAACGCGTCTGTTGACTCTGTGACTCTGTACATTAAATCAAGAGTTTAATCACCAACCTGCCTATGAGTGCTGTTTTCCTAACGCATTTGGGAGGAATCTGAGCTACATATATATATATATATATATATATATGAACCACCGCTCCAAAGGATACCGCGGAACGCAGCACCCTCACGGAGAAAAAACGGACAACAACCTCGGGTAGCGAAAACAGTATCTTCTTTATTTTTTCTTCATAAAGTGCAGCAGAAGTGCCCTAGACCGGACGCGTTTCGGCGACCCTGTCGCCTTGTTCACCGGAATTAACGAGTATTTGCCATTGCACACCAAACAAGTTTAAAAAATGGCAATTCACCAATCATAGCACTTAATTCTGTACCACGTGACCATATTGTCTAATTTAGTAAACATAGCAGACAGACTGTTTCCAAACATATTGTTTTCAACCTATAAGCTTGTAACCAATGGCCAATAATTCTAACAGTTCAAATACAGTTTTATATATGCCCCAGTTACAATTCTCATTGAGAAACCACCTGATTCCGACATTTGTATACTGTGATAATATTAAATCAATATACCTTTTATCTGTGCAAATACTCAATAAAATAGTCATAGACATCACGGTTTCTCTGAGCTATATATACTAAAAAACAATCCATCTGAATGATTAAGAAAATTGTATATGTATCTTCACTGGTTAAAAAATCAGGAAAAGTGCTAAAGTGTCAAAAAGTGCAAAGTGTAAAGTGCATATCTACTAAGTGCAAAATACAATAGATTCCCCAGCCGGGGGATCTAATACAGGAAAGAACTAGCAGCAGTTTGGAACAGCATAACCATCAAAAACTTGTATAAACTTAGTTGCATAATTTAACATACTAAAGTGGCTAATGCTTGTTCACTACCTAACATCCATACAGTACAACATATCATGGTTGCTGATAAATGCCCGATAAGATCCGATAAAAGCATAACCCTGGAGTAAGAGTCACGATAAAATCAAAACCTCTCTATGCATTAAAACCAGCAGATAATCCTAATTTCCTGATGCTATCAAAAAGTACTTGTATAGAATTCTTTTCATGTATATACACTTATACTTCATTCAATGCAAAGCATTCAAAACAGATAAATTCATAAATTTCATAGTGAACTTCAGAGATAATGGTACAGATCTTCACAAATGTTGAGGCCATTTGGGCTCTTGGTGTCTAACTCCAAGATGTATTTAGACTCCAACCTCCTTAGGGACTTGTCCCTATCTCCGCCCCTTTTATTCACTGGCACACTGTCAATTACAAAGTAAGACAAGACATTTAAATTGCCCCCATGTACTGTCTTCACATGTCTTGCCACTGGATATGAATGGTCAGAATTGACAGTCGCTCTGAGGTGTTGGAGAATCCGAGCCTGAACTGGTAACTTCGTGCTACCTACATACCGGAGTCCGCATGTACAAGATAAAACATAAACTGCGAACTCAGTCTTACAGTTAAAGTTACCTTTGATTTTAATTTCCTGATCATCAAAGGCACCTCGGTATGTTTTGGTATTTACACCAAATTTGCAGGCTCTGCAACTGCTGCATTTAAAAAAACCATACTTGGAGGACACCCAATATTCTTTGTTCAATACCTCTGGACTATTGTGAACTAAATCACATCTCATTGAATAGGCTTTGCGATAAGTGATGTCTGGTTTAACAGGTAGGGTACTCCTTAACACACCATCGGTTAGAGCTATGGGCCACTGGGAATTCAAGATTCTTCTAATTGCCTGTGACTGTTTGCTATATGTAGTGATGAATCTACATGAAGCTACTGGTGTGGAGCTATCCATTGACACGGACGTGTCCAAAGCCCTAACAGTCTGTTCACTAACAACCGGAATCTTTGGTTGTAGCAAACTTGTTCTGTCTATTGAGTTGACTTTAGATATTGCTACCTCCAGATTATGTTCATTGTAGCCCCTAGCTAACAGTCTATTTCTAGCAATTTCACGTGACTCTGCCCAAGCTTGATCAGTGCTACATGCGCGTTTGATTCTTAAAAATTCGCCATAAGGCAAACAATCAATTGTATGACGCGGATGAAAACTAGTCGCATGTAGAAGCGTGTTGCCAGCAGTTGGCTTTTGATATAGATTGTGGTGATGACCCCTTCTTGTATAGTGATTTTAATATCGAGAAAGTTTGCCGTGTGTGCATTGATGTCACTGGTAAAGGCCAAATTAAGCTCGTTGTCATTGATAATCTTGACAAAATTCAAGGCCTGTTCTATACTCCCTCTCCACACGACAAAAATATCATCGATATATCGCCACATATGGGCTACATGCGTTTCATATAGGGCCCTGTGTTTGCTCCTGAGGACATGCTCCTCCCACCAACCCACATGAAGACATGCGTAGCTGGGGGAGAAGCATGCCCCCATTGCCACTCCACGTTTTTGTCTGTAAATTTTGTTGTCAAATAAAAACACATTGTTATTCAGACATCGACCAATCATATCAATCAACATTTTGTTGTGCTGGTACATGCCAATGTTTCTTTGGTTTAGATAATACTGTACTGCATGCATACCGTCTTTATGATCTATGCACGTATAAAGTGCAGTGATATCCAGAGTCATAAGAATCATATCCTGGGTCCATTCGATGGCATTGATCTTTTGTAAGAAGTCTCTTGAGTCCTGTAGATAAGTGGGCAAACTCATAACGAATTCCTGCAAATAATAATCAACGTATTTGGAAGTATTCTCAAAACAACTGTTTATGGCAGAGATGATGGGTCTGCCATGAAGAGGGTCCAGGCCTTTATGGACTTTGGGGATGAGGTAGAATAAGGGCAACACCGGATGTTCATTATGTAGAAATTTAAATTCCTCTTTTGTGATTAGCCCTTCTCTTTGCCATTGTGACAGCGAGATTTTATATTCATTGCTGATTCTGCGCACTGATGTTCCATCGCTGCGCTCATAGCATATATTGTCATCCAATTGTCTAAAGGCCTCAGCTCGATATTTTGCTTTGTCCCACAGGACAATGTTGCCCCCCTTATCAGCATGGTTGATAACAACATTTTTCTTTTCCTTTAGTTTTTTCATTAGTTGGAAATACTCCCTTGATGTTCCACTAGCTCTTGTTTTCGATTTGCAGGAGTTTCTATAAAGAGTTTTTAGTTCGTCATTTACCCTCTCATGAAAAATATCCAAGGCGTCACGGGGCATGATGGGGACGAATGATGACGGTGCTTTGAAAGGGCTTTTCCCCGGCAATGCGATGTTAATATCTTCTTCCTGCGCCACACTTTGAGAACATATGGTATTGTCCTGATCATTTCTGAGCGCTAGGAGGGTTGCCAGGGCCGGCATTGTTCCTGCTGTTAAACTAGTACCGGCACTTGGGACTGATTGCATGGCGGTTGTAGGTGTGCGCCCGTGATTCTTAATCAGGAAAAACTTTTGTAATTTTAACTTTCTGATGAACTTGTATATGTCCACCCGTGTCTGGACATAATTAAAGTTGCTTTCCGGACAAAAACTGAGACCTAAAGATAGAAGCTGGGTCTCAGCAGCGTTAAGTTCGATATCAGTTAAATTGATGACAGTTGGTGTACTTGTGGGTACTTCTAATTGCGCAACGTTTTCTTTTTCTGGCGCCCCCTTCCTCCGACGTTTTGCGCATTTGCGCCTTTGTTTCCGCCGTCTGTTTTTGCTTTGCCTGTTGATTGTCCTGCTCTCGGTCGAAGGGTCTGGAGACGTTGTTCCCTGATAAAATCCAGCTCTTCTGCAAAGCTGACCGGCCCCAACAGAGTAAAGGATGAAGTTGACCCCCCAGAACTGCCATCCGAATCACAGTCTGTGCCCTGGCTTGTACTGCCTGTCATCATGTTGGAATTGGCACCTCCTTCCACACTTGTGGCTGATAATGTGTTTACCTGAGCTCCTGTTGTATATATATATATATTCGCTGAAAAAACCATAGGTTTCAGGCACGTTATAGTTAGGAATTAGCATTTAAAAAACCTTAGAAATTCACAGTAAGAAACATAGGTTTCACACGTTATAGTTAGCTGGACATTTCACTCATACAAAACCATTGAAATTCCCCCGTTATAGTTAGTTCAGCTAACTATAACTCGCGCGCCCGCAATGCACTGCTGATGACATCACATATTACATCACTTATGACATGGTCAGTGACATCACTCATGACATCACTGATGACATCTCAAATGACATCACTGATGACATCATCCAATGAATGTGTGTCTTTCTGAAAAATACATATTTTTTATATATGTATATCTAAAGGTCGATGGAAGAATAAATGGGTAAATAAGTGTCTAAATGGATGTCTTTTTTGTAAAAAAAGATTTCATAACTGACTTATAAAGTGTACCTTAGTGAATACATGTATTAGCGAGTAATGTTTAAATATGTAAATATCTGTATCAGTGTCTCACTTTGTCTATAAGTGGCTGCATGGGTTGGTGAGTAGCTACATGAGTGTCGATATGGGTTATTAGTTGGTTCTTTGAGTATCAGAATGAGTGTCTGTATGGTTTGGTGGGGGTATTACTTAGCACACAGATGCATGAATGACTGACTCACTGTTTGTATGTGTTTTGAAGACAGCATGTATGCAGGACTGTATGGGTGGATGAGTGTGTGTATGGGTGTGTTAGTGAGGGACTGACTGCCTCAATAGTATCTTTATGACTAACTACATATGTTTTAAACTAGTATATGTGAGTATTGATGTCTATAAGTGAGTATATGTGAGAGTGAGAGATTGGAAGAGTTCCTGTATAAATAAGTATGTGCTTCTATAAGTGATTGTTTAAGAGAGTAAGTATGTGTACGTTTCTGTAGAAGTAAGTGTAGCGGTGTGTGTATAGCTGTATATGCAAGTAAATGGATGTTTGATAGTTTATTTGCATGTGTGAATATGTGTGTGAGTAACTATGTATGAATATCAGTGTGTAACAGAATGTATAGGTGTATGAGTACATATGATGAGTGAGTACATGTATGAGTGACTATATAGAACTGTTGGTGAATGAGTGGATGTATATGTAGATGTTGGAATTACTGAATAGGTTGTTGTAACTGGTATTGGTATCTCCATTGTTTTGAAAATTTTAGTTTCTATTTTTGAATGTGTGTATCAAAGGTTATATTAGGGTGGGAGGAGGTCTGCCACTCTTTCACAAGGATGATATCATCAGTGATGTCATGAGTGATGTCACTGACCATGTCATGAGTGATGTAATATGTGACGTCATCAGCAGTGCATTGCGGGCGCGCAAGTTATAGTTAGCTGAACTAACTATAACGGGGGAATTTCAATGGTTTTGTATGAGTGAAATGTCCAGCTAACTATAACTTGTGTGAAACCTATGTTTTTTTTCAGTTAAATTCTAAGGTTTTTAAAATGCTAATTCCTAACTATAACGTACCTGAAACCTATGTTTTTTTCAGTGAATTTGAAAGGTTTTGTAAATGATAATTTAAAAATGTATTAATTATTATATTTCTTTCTTTTTATAGTAATTTCCTACATTTTTATTATAAATAGGGCTTGCTATTCTATTCATGTGCTTATGACTATTGATGAGGATCCCCTGGAAGAGAAGGATAAGTTACTTACCTGTAATCTTAATTCTCTTCCAGGGGTATCCTCATCAAAGTCATAAGCAACCCACCGCCTCCCCGGGCAAGTGATCAAAATACATGTCATCTCTTAGTGCCATAGACTTCGGGTCTCTGCAAAGAACAACTGACCTAACTGTCACCCCTGAGGCATGATAGGAAGCTAGGGGTCATGGCTGCCTTAAAGGCACAGTGCCAGTTTATTCTGTATATTTATTTTATTTTTAAAGTTACATTTCATATTTTTAATGTAAAATAATAACAAAAGTAAATTCAAAAACAATGCACTGGTAGTGAACCTGCCTGGGTGAATTTGTAAGTGTTTGTTAGGGGCACATTTACAACCCCCTTATGCCTCTTTTACACCACCGTTGCATCCCTTTTCTGATGCAGCGGTGGTGCAAAAGATGCGCCATGGTGTGTGGTATTTAGAATGTGACGTATCTGGGAGTTGCGTCACATTGTAAATCCCTGTACCAGAAGGAGACATTCCTACATGGGGGGCGGGCGTTCCGGCGCAGGTACACCTCCTAAAAGTGACTGAGTGAAATCTACAAGATTTCACTTTGTCACTTTTGTGCTCATGCTGTGTCAAAACCCTGCACTAGCTTGAAGCAGGTGTAAGGATTGACACAGCATTCTGAGCATAGGGCCCCCAGAGCATTGCTGAAGATGCGTTGCACTTGAAACATAACTCAAACAATGCACCACCTTAACAGCACAGATACATCACATATCTGTGCCGTTTTTGTCCCATGGTACACCACATTGTAAATACGGCGCATCCATGGTGGTGGTGTCAAGGTGCACAATAACTGGCATATTCCTGGGGATATGCCAGTTATTGTATATGTGCCTATTAATGTTTTAATGTAGTGAATGGATTACTACATACCGATGAATGAGTCACTACAAAACTAAAACAGCAGTGACAGAGTGTTTGGTGGAAGTGTAAGGATACAAACTGGGGAATTGAAGGTATAAAAGACAAATTTGCAAGTACATAGAAGACTGCATGCATAGTCTATAGGGGTTTGAAGCAGTCTATGGCCTAAGGCCTATTTTAATGCATGAGTACTTTGGTAGTGAATGGATGATTACAGTTCTGCAAGGAAAGAGCCTGATTGAATTTATAACAGCCTCAGTTTACCACAGTATATAGATAAACACATACTGCTGAATGGCTCACTACAATATTGAAACAGTAGTGTGAGAGTGTTTGGTAAAAGTGTAAAGATACAGACTGGGGAATTGAGGTATAAAAGACAAGTTTGCCGGTGCATAGAACACTGCATGCATAGTCTATAGGAGTTTGAAGCAGTCCATGCCATTAGGCACACTTTCCACCATGAGTACTTGGGTACTGGCTGAATGATTACAATTCGGCAAGGAGAGTATGTGGCTGAATGTATAGCAGCTTTACTTTTACAACAGTGTATAGATAAGCATATACTGCTGTATGGTTCACTAAAATACTGAAACAGTAGTGTAAGAGTGTTTGGTGAAAGTGTAACGATACACACTGGGTAATTGAAGATATAAAAGGCAAGTTTGCTACTGTATACAACAGTGAATGCATAGTCTATAATGATTTGAAGCAGTGGGATGGGGGGCGTTCCGGCGCAGGAACACCTCCTAAAAGTGGTTGAGTGAAATATACAAGATTTCACTTTGTCACTTTTGAACTTATGCTGCGTCAAAACCCTGCACTTCTCGAACCAGGTGAAAGGATTGACTCAGCATTGTGAGCATAGAGCCCCCGAGCATTCCTAGAAATGCGTTGCACTTGCAACACAACTTAAGATATGCGCCGCCTTCACGGAACAGATCCATCACATATCTGTACTGTATTTGCCCCATAGTGCACCACATTCTAAATACGGCACATCCATAGTGATGATGTCACAGTGCACAATAACTGGCATATCCTTGGGATATGGAAGTTATTGTACATCTACCCATTACTGTTTTAATATAGTGAATGTATAGGTACACACTGATCAATGAGTCACTACAAAACTATAACAGGAGTGACAGAGTGTTTGCTGGAAGTGTAAGGATAGAGACTGGGGAATTGAACATATAAAAGGCAAGTTTGCAGGTGCATAGAAGACTGCAAGCATAGTCTATAAGAGTTTAAAACAGTCCATGGCCAAAGACCTACTTTGCTTCATGACTACTTAGATACTGACTGTATGATTACAGTTGTCCAAGAAGAGTGTCTAGCTGAATGTATAACTGCTTCACTTTTAAAACAGTGTATAGATAAACACATACTGCTGTATGGCTCACTACAATACTAAAATAGCAGTAGCAGAATGTTTGGAGGAAGTGTAAAGTTACAAACTGGGCAATTGAAGTTTCAAAGCCAAGTTTGCAGGTGCATACAAAAAGTAATTTATTATTTATTAATCTTCCCAACGCCCGAAGCGCCAGCACACCTTTCCAAGGGTAGGTTTACGATTTACAAATGCTAATGTAGTGTAGTTCCTATATTCCCAATAGGCTCTGCGCATTGGAATAACATAAACGGCAGTTTAGACGTAGGACTGAGGTCATCTAGGTCTCTACTGAATATGTTGGACTTAATTAGGTATGCCAGCTAGCTCAGAGGTCACTAGAAACTTTCTCGAATGAACAGGAAGGAGTTAACTTTCCTGATTAGACAACAAGGGATGAGTTTCTGACAACCGCAGAATACAGAGTATATCTCCAGAGTCGTGTGAAAACAATAGACAGCTATTTCACTCAGTCAATCGTGCATGCTTAGTTTCACCAGGAGTGCAGAGAAATAGAGAGACGGGCGTTTTCAATAAAAGTTGTTATTTATTGAGCAGTCTTCTTTCTCATGCAAGAGAAATGAATTGCCACAATTGCAATACTTGTTGTAAAGTAAAGTGCGTACAGTAAAAGTAGTATTATGAAATAATACTGTAAAAGCATTGATATGGTTCTGAGCCATATGATACTTTAAAACGGATAAAATATATACATAAATAAAATCATTGACTAAACGTACTCAACTGGTGCTTCTTAGATACGCCTATCCCGGTGTACCTGACCTAAGCCTAATACGTGGGAAGGAGTAAGTAAGTTGCAGTTTAAGTTAGTTTTTGCCAAGAATCTGAATCAAGAATTCTCTAAGGATTTAATCAGCTCCGTACCTTGGTTTATAGAATGAAGGAGGTCTTGTATCTCTCTCTCAGGACTCGATCTCCCAGCAACCCGCAAGGGTGACTGGAAACACCGGAGCTGGAATTTCTCGGCTGGAGAAAAGACAGCGTCTCTCTCAGTGCGTCAAGTGGGAGGGCCGGCTTCCTTCGGCTCTCGCATCAGCTGGGCATCGGGCAAGTAGATAGCCGCTCTGCTCCAAACCACCATGTGTTTGCTTAAGGCAACGTTGGTATATTTATACCTGAAAGGTGCCGAGTTTGACGTAAGGTTGGACATAAGACGTCACTAAGAACTTACAGTTCTTTCTGGACTCCAGGAGTTCTTGTGCAAATCAAAACAAAAGCAGGGGGAATTCCCGGGCTGCTGGAGGCTTGGTTTGTTTAAAGAACGAGTTGTACTTTCTAGGAGTCTATGGGAGTAGCCTTGCCGTATTTGGACTGCATTGGCTATGACTAAATATGGACATGATTCTTATCCCTTTATAAGGATATGTTTTGTTATAACCACATAAGGGCATGAATCAGGAATATTTAATTAGGGTCCTAGATACATTCACAACACCCACTCCACGTATAATGTCCATCATTACTAAAATACTAAGCAATACTAAACATATAACGATGCATGTGTTTTCCAACCGACCCCAAAATACATAAATTGCATTTGAAATGGTGTATGGTATGTACACGAAAATGAGTATTTATACTGTACGTTTTTCAAGCAGTGTTATCATTCAGATAATGCATATATAAATATTGGCTGAATGAATTGAGAAAATGACATTTATGAAATGGCTCTTAACCCCTTCGATGCTGATGACGGAGCGGTTCTGTCATCAGCATCAGTTGGGCTGTGCTGATGACGGAACCGCTCCGTCATCAGTATAGCCCTCCGGGGAAGCGCTGTCGCTCCCCCCCTGGGGCTCCGATCGTGGTTGTTGTAGGGAGGGTGGCAGCGGAAGACTTCGCGCTGCTCCCCCCGCCCCCCCGCACTTCCTGGTGACGTCAGCGCGCTGTCGCGCACGCCGACGTCATCAGGAAGTTCCAGACACGCTGGAAGCCATTTGCTTCCAGCGCGTCGGGCAGGTAGGTCTGTTTCCTGCTCTCCGGTGGGGTGGGGGGGCCATTACTCGGTGCCTTGAGGCATCAGGGGGGAGGAAACACTGTTTCCTCTCTCCTGATGTCCCAATGCAGGGCATTTCTGGTTCAGGATCGCGCACAGCGTCGCGATCCTGCACCAGTAATGCCCCACTAGACACCAGGGATGTTTTTTTGTTGGAAAGGAAGCGACCCCTTGGGCAAGGGTCGCTTCCTAGGGCCATAATATTGCTGCTCAGACTTTTCTGCCCCCCCTGGGTCGAGATCGCTCATTTTAGCTAGCGATCTCGACCCAGGGGGGGGGGGGCAGAAAAGCCCACTAGACACCAGGGATTATTTTTTTTATAAAAGGAAGCGACCTTGGGAAAGGGTCGCTTCCTGGGGCATTTATTATTTGTTTAGACTTTTCTGCCCCCCCTGGGGGCAGATCGACCGTTGTATTCGGGAATCTGGACCCAGGGGGGGCAGGAAAGCCCACTAGACACCAGGGATTGTGTTTTTATTCATAAAGGAAGCGACCCCTTGGGCAAGGGTCGCTTCCAGGGCCATAAAAATATAGTGTAGACTTTTCTGCCCCCCCTGGGGGCAGATCGCCCATGTTAGCGCGTGATCTGGACCCAGGGGGGGCAGAAAAGCCCACTAGACACCAGGGATTTGTTTATAATTGTAAAGGAAGCGACCCCTTGGGGAAGGGTCGCTTCCTAGTGGCCCATAATTTTTTTTAGACTTGTATGCCCTGCTCTGGGGGCAGATCAGCCATTTTTTGGGCCACATCTGGACCCAGGGGGGGTAGAAAAGCCCACTAGACACCAGGGATTTTAGTATATTTATAAAGGAAGCGACCCCTTGGGCAAGGGTCGCTTCCAGGGGGCATTATAAATATTGTAGACTATTCTGCCCCCCCCCTGGGGGCGGAGTGGCTGTTTTCTTTACAGTTTCTGGTCCCAGGGAGGGGGATAGAAAAGCCCACTATACTCCAGGTTTTTGTTTTTTATAGGGAGCGACCCCTTGGCCAAGGGTTGCTTCCTTGGGCCCATTTGTTTTCAGTATGTTCTGCCGTGTCTTTATTTGGCCTCTCTGCCCTCCGTAGGGTTGCTTCCAGGGGGCCCACGTTTATAATGATTTATAATCTTCCCCCCTTGGGGACAGACACCCCATTTGTGACATAGCCTGTTGTAATGTGTGTTGTTTTTGTTTCTTCTAATGTGTATTTTTTTTTTTCTCTTTAGATTGTTGCAGTGTGCGGTTCTGTTACTGGTGGTTCTGTTGTTCTGCTGTTTCTGTAGTGCATGTGTTTGGTAAGAGACCTTTTTTTTGTTCAATTGTAATGTAATTGTTTATTTTGCAAAGTGTGTAGTAATACAAATATGTTTTGTTTCTGTTTGTTGTGATTGTAAAACATGTTTTGCATTTGTTTTTGATGGTAACTAGTCATAATATCGACTCCAAAATATCGAAAGGACAAAATATCGAGTCAAAAATATCGAGTATAGGAAAATATCGAAAAAAAGAATATCGAAGTAGAAAATATCGTATTATTTAATGTGAAAAAAATATCGAGTACAAAAATATCGAGTCAAAAATATCGAGTAGTATTAATATCGATATGTAGTAATAGTAAAAAATATCGAAAAAGTATAGATAAAATGTTAATAAAATATTTTTGATAAATATAAAAAATAATATATATTTATATAAATATAGAAATGTATGTTAATGTTTAGGAGCGGGATGTTGGGTTAATAGGGGATAAGGGTGGGGAGTAATTTAAAAATATGTAATTAAAAGTGTAAAAATCTATAAAATATTTGTATATTTAAAATTTTTTTTTAAAAATAAACATTTTCAGAATTTTTTTTATTTAATAATATAAAAATCTACTCAAAAATTGTAAATAAATTAAAAAAATTAATAAAATATATGTTAGAAAATTAGATATATATTTATATAAATATAGAAATTAATGTTAATGTTTAGGAGCGGATGTTGGGTTAATAGGGGATAAGGGTGGGGAGTCATTTAAAAATATGTAATAAAAAGTGTAAAAATCTATAAATGTAGTATAAAATAAAAAATACAAATGTTTATAAATGTTATTATTTTATATAAAATATTTAAAAAAAATTTAAATTTTATATAAAATTCTTCAAAAAAATAGGAAAAAAATATATAAATATGGGATAATATATGTAAAATACCTAATTAAAAATAAATAAAAATATATATTTTTAAAAATTATAATTTTTTATTTTAATATTTATAAATTAATATTAATAATTTAATCAAATAATTTCAAAAAAGTTAATAATTATACATAATTATTATTAATTTAATCAAATATTTATAAAATAAAATAATATTTATAAATAATTATTAATTTTATCAAATATTAATAAAAAAAATGTTTTACTAATAAATGAAGAAGAAAAAAGATATAAGAATTACAATCATAAAATATGTAAGAAATAGTTACATCTATTTAATTTTAGAACAATATACAGATACATTAAAAAACAGATTATAAAAAAATTAAAAGGATAAAAATACAAATAAAAAATATCAGAAAATAACATAAATATTATTTTATAATACAAATAAAATAATTAAATATGTGAAAAATAATTACAAAAATAGGTCATACAAGATACAAATTTGCACATAAATTTAAAACATTTAGAATAAAAATATTAATTAAAATTAATATTTTTAAAATAAAATATTACCAAAAATAGAAGTTTTTATATAAAAAATACTAAATGATCAAATATATTATATATAGTGTAAATCACAAAATATATGTGGGAACATTTATTTAGAATCAGTGTCCAACACCTACCTTGATATATGCCTGACTGGAGTTGGAAAAGTTAATTATAATGGGAAACAACCTTTACAACGCAACTTTTACAACGCACTACCATTACAACGAAACTTTTACAACGCAAAAACCATTACAACGCATGTATTTACAACGCATGTTTTTACAACGTAGGTACCTTTACAACGCATACCATTACAACGTAAGTATTGGTAAGTATATAATTATATTTAAAATGTAATATGTTTGGGTTTTTGTAAGGGGTATTTTTAGGGTTCAGGGTCTGTTTTGGGTTTTTGGGTAAAGGGGTATTTTTAGGGTTCAGGGTCAGTTTTCAGTTTTTGGGGAAAGGGGTATTTTTAGGGTTCAGGGTCAGTTTTCAGTTTTTGGGTAAAGGGGTATTTTTAGGGTTCAGGGTCAGTTTTTAGTTTTTGGGTAAAGGGGTATTTTTAGGGTTCAGAGTCCGTTTTTAGTTTTTGGGTAAAGGGGTATTTTTAGGGTTCTGGGTCAGTTTTTAGTTTTTGGGTAAAGGGGTATTTTTAGGGTTCAGGGTCAGTTTTTAGTTTTTGGGTAAAGGGGTATTTTTAGGGTTCAGGGTCAGTTTTTAGTTTTTGGGTAAAGGGGTATTTTTAGGGTTCAGGGTCAGTTTTTAGTTTTTGGGTAAAGGGGTATTTTTAGGGTTCAGGGTCAGTTTTTAGTTTTTGGGTAAAGGGGTATTTTTAGGGTTCAGGGTCAGTTTTTAGTTTTTGGGTAAAGGGGCATTTTTAGGGTTCAGGGTCAGTTTTTAGTTTTTGGGTAAAGGGGTATTTTAAGGGTTCAGGGTCAGTTTTGGGTTTTTGGGTAAAGGGGTATTTTTAGGGTTCAGGCCAGGTCAGTTTTGGGTTTTTGGGGTACAGGGGTACAGGGTAAAAATAAAATAAATTTAAATATAAATTAAATAAATTAAATGAAATGAAATGAAATTAAATTATATTAAATTAAATTATATTAATTTCAAATAATTTACATTTAAATAATTAATATATACTTTACAATACTTACGTTGTAATGGTATGCGTTGTAAAGGTAACTGCGTTGTAACAACATGCGTTGTAAATACATGCGTTGTAATGGTTTTTGCTTTGTAAAAATTTTGATGTAAAGGTATGTGTTGTAAAAGTATGCGTTGTAACGTCATACATCCATTATAATTGGTCAGTGTCCAGCACCTTCCCTGATATTTGTCTGACTGGAGTTGGAATAGTAACTTATAATTGGTCAGTGTTCAGCACCTTCCCTGATATTTGTCTGACTGGACTAGGAATAGTAAAATATAATTGGTCAGTGTTCAGCACCCTCACAGAAAGATTTACATGACTGTGTTATAATCTTAGGAAAATAAGTACACATGGATGTTTTTAAAAGTGTTATTGTCAATTTGTATTTATAACATGTACAGTACAATAGTCTAAACAATTAATATTCAATATAAGTAGTTAGGAAAATAAGATGTGTTCATTTACATTTATTGTAATTTATAAATGTACATTTTCTAAACATATCTTTTGTACTGTATTTATACAAAACATAATAATTTGTAACATATTTATATTTGGGTGACAAATTGAAATATTTAGAACAAATTATAATCAATTCTTTTAACAGACTGTTCAATATTTATTTAATAATGTTAATATATTATATATTAATATTATTAAATATACATGTTTGATATATAGATTATTATAAACTCATAAGAAAGTAAATATATGTTTTAAAGATATTATACAAAAAACATTGTAAAATACTTTGATAGATATTACATACAATGTTCTTAATAAACAATAAAAAAATATTAATTCTTGTTATATATATACAAATATTTAGGAGAAAAACATTATTCCTAATACTATATGAAATAGTAAAACAATGACTTAGTTGGATATAATGTTTTAAAATAAATGTTTTAAATTTACATACATTGTTGGGATAATTAATAATAATAAATAATATATTATATTAATTATTCAAATTAATTTACAATTTTAAAATAATTATAACATTTGTTACAATAAAATAATATACATTCTGAAAATAGTAAATCAATTTTAGAGTTGTTATAGTATTTATTTCCTATTGATGTATTTAAATTATATTAATAATATAAATAAATAATACAAATTATTTATTTATACTATTAATTTACAAATAAAATAAATTTCTACATTTACTTAAATAAAGGAAAAATTATTTATAATAAATATCATTTAACATTAAATATTTAAAAGATATGTATTATAAAGTTTATATATTTAAAGTAATATTAATATTAAATAATATTCTATAAATATTATTTAATATTAATTAAGAACGGATATGTAGGCTAAATAAATGGTAATTAGTGTTACATATTTTTATTAGAAATTATAAGTTTGTGTATGTATTTTATTTCTTATTAGAACATTGTATTTATTATGTTTACCGTACTAATATAGTTTAAGGGGACTACTTTTTGACCGCGTAAGGTTATTTTGCTTCATTCAGGACGGGAGAAGATCGCGGTTGGAAGCTGCTTTGCGTTGAGAAAGGTAAGGGGAATTTTAACTAATATTTCGTAGAGAGTAGTAGTGTTTGAGACTATATTCGACGTTTTTAGAGTTATTGTATGTATGTAGTCGTCGTTTTGGTATGTTTTAGGTGAAACTTCTTATTTACCGAGGCGTCGTGTATGTTAGAGGCCTAGTATTTTTTGATGCTTAGGATATGTGTTTGAACATGTTTTACATACATTTTAATGTGTATTTTGGAATCTTTGGGTGTTTGTGTGGGTGGGTTACTTAATGTATGTTTTTTTACAGGTACCTGAACTTCGCAGTATTATTTCATGGAAGGATGCGTTTTTTTTTGGGAGATAAGCTTGTATTACAAATAAATGTAATATTTTAACATCTATCTCCTTTTTTCGTGATTTCCTGGAGCGATTTTTTATCTTTTTCACGATTTTTCGGGTTTTTATGGTTGTTCATTTGGAATGGATTACGATAACATAGTGCTTATTTTTTTTAACTAAGTGTGTGTATGTTCATTTTTTAAATGAATTTAACACACTTTGTTTACTCCGCGTTCACTGGAGCGATTTTTGTAATCTTTTACTAATTTTCGGGATATTTGTAGGGTGTCGCATTGCATTGGGAGAAGAATATGCATAATTTATTTTTTACAAGCTGTGTGTATATCACTTTAAATAATAAAGTGTCCACACTTGTATTATCGGGATTTCCTGAAGCGTTTTTAAGATAAATTATATTATTTTCGGGTTTTTGAGGGTTTCCGAAATAGGATTTGTACTGGATTGTAAGGTATTGTATGGATTATACGTGGCTGGATGACCTCTTCTTCAATTGTAAGTTTTTCACATTTATTTTATTTGGGTGGGAAATGTCGATTTAAATGTCATTGCAATGTTTAATATTATAAATATTGCATATTTGTTAAGTAAATGTTTTTTAAAATTTAACAAATATATTAAACAAATATGTATTATTCATGATTAAATGGAAAATTTTATGGATTTCACAATTTGTGTAATTATCAGAAGTTTTTGTTAGTTTTGGTATGATACTTTATAGTAGGCTTTTAGCTATCAGTGATAGGTATTCTAAACCTCTGGTTGAAGGATATAGGGTCACTTGGCTTTGCAGGAGTCTGAACATTTGTTTTGTTTGTTTTGTTAGTTTAGGGCCAATTTGTGTAACAGATTGTTCTATCCTTAGTTCTTGGTAGCTTTGTTCTTTTTTTAAAGATTGTATTAGATTTAGGAAGGTGGGTTTTGCTCTGTTAGTGGTAGCTTGGAATGCATTGTGCCATCCTTCCACACTGTTATTCGTTTTTGCCTCTTGGTTTAATGTACTTAGATATACATTCCACCAAGGTATGTGGAATTTAGGTTGGCGTCGGTGCCCAGATCTATGTAACCTTCCCACCCAAGTATCCTCAAAATAGTCCAGTAGTGGGGCCAGTTTGTCTTCATACTTTTTGTAGTATGTGCTGTCAATTAGTAAGTTATAGTGTTCCGCTACATCAGTAATTGGAACATAGGCTAGTGCTATTAATTTTTTTACTTGATATGCAAAGTTGCTATCAGTTGAGTATTGAATGCTTAAAGTTGATTTTTGGAGATGTCTCCATATACTTTGGTTGAAGTGATAGTAGCAACCTTGGATAGCTGTGTGGGGAAATGTTTTCAAAATGCTATTGATCATAGCAATTTCGAAATCAATAATTATTTTTTGGGGAAAATAATTATTGATTTCATTTTTGATAACATTTAATATTTCTATATATGTATTTTGTTGTTTGTTAGGTAACAAACAGTAAATAAAAGGGATATTGTAGTGATGATATAATCCATGAATGGTATATAGTTGATAAAATGGTTTGGGACATGGTTTAAAAGTCCCATCCATCATCCATTGGTCGCATTGTTGTATTTTTCTTAAATTTGTTGCAGTTGCAAACATGATAATTCTGTTGGTGGGGCTTGTATTGTCAAAAAGTATAAATTTCTCATAACTGTGTGTTACGCTCATTTCTGGGGAAATTATTATTTCTTCAAAAGTTGTAGGGTTAGGTTGAGTAGTGGTAGTTATTCTTTTAGTGCGTGCTATTGTGCGTTTAAGGGAGTCAATTGAGGGTAGCTGCCCTGAAGCATGGGCAGGAATTTTTAACAGTTCTTCTTTTAGGATTTGTGTGGTAGGTTTGTCACTCCCTGTGCTAGCTGTTTTTATAGTTTCTAAAGCATCCCTTATCTCTATCTCTGTGACATTGGGGGGGGGGGTGATTATGTTCGCTGGTAGATAATACATTTGTGTCTTCAGTAGTAGCCCTACCATAGCATTTGTTTGAATAGTATTTGGTACATTTCCAGAATACTTTTCTTCCTGTTTGTCTTTCTTGATTATAAACATACCCCATATAACATAACAACAATTTATTTTTCTGTGACATTACAAAATCTGCACCTTCAGTCATTTTGTATTAGTTTGTCTAGGAAAGATTAGAAAGAAACATGTTTAAATGTACAATAATTTAGTTATAGTTTGACACATTTATATTTCACTGTTATACTTACAGTTGGTATAGCTTGTTTTGTGAAATGCAGAAACTGTGTTTTCAATTTATTTCTTTTCTGTTCTTCTTGTTTTCCTGTTAGTATGAAAATTTATAAAATATATGTGAATTTCTAAAAAAATAATGATTATTTTCTAGGAGAAAGCTGTATTATATTAAGCTTTTTAATCTGTTTTGTGAAATTATTCGATATACTTACTTGTTTAAATTGTTGAGTGTTTGCCTTTGGTGGAGTAGATGCAGGTTGTAATGTGAATATCTGTAGAGAAGGTAGAATAAACAAGAAATGCTTATGAGTAAATAGATTTATAATTTTAGGGTTTTTGAGGAAGTAAAAACATATACTTACTTGTTTAAATTGTGTAGTGTTTGCTGTAGATAGAGTAGATGTAGGATGTATTCTGAATATCTGTAGAGAAGATAGAATAAATATTAAATGGTGTTTTGAAAATAGCTTTAGCAATTTAGGGTATTTTATGAAATGTAAAATATACTTACTTTTTTTAATTATGTAGTCTTTGCCTTTGGTATAGTAGATGTAGGATGTCTTTAGAATATCTGTAAGGAAGATAGAATAAACAAGAAATGCTGTTTAGAAAATAGCTTTAGTATTTTAGGGCCTTTTAGGAAATGTACACATATACTTACTTGTTTAACTTGTGTCATTTTTAAATTTAGTCGAGTAGAAATAGGATGTTTTCTGAATATCTGTAAAGAAGATAGAGTAAATAATGAATGGCTATTCCAAAATAGTTTTTAATAACAGCAGTTGGTGTTTTGGAGAACATTTATATATACTTACAATCAGTAATTAGTGGTAAAGAAATAGCAGCACGTTTTTTGATGTGTTTAGGAGATGTCTATATAAGAAATGCAGAATGAGAGAAATAAATGTTATTAAAACAGTTAGGAGATATATTTACATTTTTAGACTACTACTTCTGTATTCCCACAAAAAAAGTTTAACTTACTTGATTAATTTGGTAGCAATCTTCTTTTGTAATGTAGATTCATCAGGAACAATTTTGCCAAAGTGTTACCTTCTTCTTTCGATAGAGTTAGCAGCAGCAAATGGTAGTAGGCATGTACTTCTTATATAGTGTTTATGCTTTGTGTTCTCTCATTTAATTGGATGATTTAAGAAAGGGAGCATTTTATTGGCTAGTTTTAATTTTTTTACAATTAATTGGTTTGTTTGTTGATGTGGGAATGGTGATTTGTGAAGAGTTATGCATTAAAGCTGGTTATTTATTTATTTTATATTAAATATATATAATATTAATGTGATAATATATGTATAATCTTTTCGAAATATGTATATATTAATTGCAATGTTTTAATGATATGTTGGAAAAATGTTAACACATTTAAATGGTTTAAAAAATATTTATCTAACATGTTTTATGTAATTATGATTGTGTAATGTATTTTATACGACCATTTATATTGTATTTTACATATTTTATGTTTATAATCCTAAGTCGATATTCATAAAATGACGATATTTTTGTTGTCTATATATTTGCTGTCGATATTATTGTAGTGTTAGGTTTATTTAGCTTAAAAACGATATATGTGTAGTCGATATATTTGTTGTCTATATTACTGAAGTCGATATTTTATAGACTCGATATTTTGTACTCGATATTTTTGTCATTTGTTAAATAAGTATATAAACTCGATATTATTGTAGTCGATATTTTGTCAACGATATTTTGGCAACTCGATATATTTTCCGTCGATAATATTTCAGTGATCCGTTTTTGATGTGTCCTTCTGTAGATGTAAGTTTTTTTTTCTTCTTTCTAGTGGGATATCGTTGCCTATTTGCTGTGTCTTTGCAGAGTAGGTGCTGGTGAGTGTAGTTGTGTCTTGTAAGTGAATTGTATATTTTTTTTCTAAATATAGTTTTTTGTGAAAAAGTCTTACATTTTTAATCTTACTTTGCGCAGTGTTGGGGTTGTTGAGTTGTTTGTGCAGACTCCTTTATTTGTAAGGATAATGGCTAGCCACCGGATTACTGCTCAGCAAGTTGTTGGAATGCTTTTTGATTCTTCCTCTGACCATGGTCCAGAGTCTGACTCTGATTCTAAGCCAGAGGTGGGAGGTGAAGATTCAGGTAGTGAGTTTTCTCTACACATGGCTTCATCTGATGATGAAGACACTTTGGTGTCGATTCCGATCCGGTAAAAAGCGCTCCGATTTGCAGTTCGGAGCGTTTTTCCCCGTACGAATCGCACCCGTAGGCGTCCCCGTACGATTCAGCAAGTACGATCACAAATAAATGCGTGACTCCGTACGACTCATAAAAAACACCGTACAAATCGAAAATCCATACGAATTGCAGTCGGCTGACGCACCACGCAGCGTCCGTACGTAAATAGACCGCGCCTTCCGACCCAGGAAGTACGATCCGTGTCGAACACACTCCGTACGGCTCTTTTGCTACGAGAGCTCAAAACTACCGTAAACCCACACTCCGGCAAACCCGGCACCCGGTACACGACAAGCAAGACATGAACGCCATCGTCCGTGTCATCCCTATCCTGTACGCCCACCACCTCGTATATAGAAACCGACGACGGCGCAGAAGGTGAGTACAACGAACTCCAACATACCTGTACGTGTTGCCATACGGGCACATCTCCATTGCACGACTGTCATGTCTGGGTACGTTGCACCACACACTCCCGCACAACACCAGTGTCATACGGAGACGTACCGCACCTACGTCATCGACTTCGGGGTACGGTACGTCACCGCACCCCACCAGTGTTATACGTGCCGCATGTACGTCATCCAGCTCGGGGTACGGTACTTCACCGCACAACACCAGTGTCATACGGAGACGTACCGCACCTACGTCATCGACTTCGGGGTACGGTACGTCACCGCACCCCACCAGTGTTATACGTGCCGCATGTACGTCATCCAGCTCGGGGTACGGTACGTCACCGCACAACACCAGTGTCATACGGAGACGTACCGCACCTACGTCATCGACTTCGGGGTACGGTACGTCACCGCACCCCACCAGTGTTATACGTGCCGCATGTACGTCATCCAGCTCGGGGTACGGTACGTCACCGCACAACACCAGTGTCATACGGAGACGTACCGCACCTACGTCATCGACTTCGGGGTACGGTACGTCACCGCACCCCACCAGTGTTATACGTGCCGCATGTACGTCATCCAGCTCGGGGTACGGTACGTCACCGCACAACACCAGTGTCATACGGAGACGTACCGCACCTACGTCATCGACTTCGGGGTACGGTACGTCACCGCACCCCACCAGTGTTATACGTGCCGCATGTACGTCATCCAGCTCGGGGTACGGTACGTCACCGCACAACACCAGTGTCATACGGAGACGTACCGCACCTACGTCATCGACTTCGGGGTACGGTACGTCACCGCACCCCACCAGTGTTATACGTGCCGCATGTACGTCATCGAGCTCGATGTACTCATCCAGCTCACCACACAACACCAGTGCAATAGACGTGTGGGACATACGTCTGCCAAGTAATTGTATGTGTAAGTATGAGAGTGTGTGTCTGAGACCCCCCCCCCCCCTGGCCACCTGTGCCCAGCATCAGAGTGTGTGTATGGCTAAACCCCCCCCACTGCCCACCACTGCCCAGCATCAGAGTGCCCAGCATCAGAGTGCCCACCAGTGCCCAGCATCAGAGTGCCCAGCATCAGAGTGCCCACCACTGCCCAGCATCAGAGTGCCCAGCATCAGAGTGCCCAGCATCAGAGTGCCCACCACTGCCCAGCATCAGAGTGCCCAGCATCAGAGAGCCCAGCATCAGAGTGCCCACCACTGCCCAGCATCAGAGTGCCCAGCATCAGAGTGCCCAGCATCAGAGTGCCCACCACTGCCCAGCATCAGAGTGCCCACCACTGCCCAGCATCAGAGTGCCCAGCATCAGAGAGCCCAGCATCAGAGTGCCCACCACTGCCCAGCATCAGAGTGCCCAGCATCAGAGTGCCCAGCATCAGAGTGCCCACCACTGCCCCGCATCAGAGTGCCCAGCATCAGAGTGCCCACCACTGCCCCGCATCAGAGTGCCCACCACTGCCCCGCATCAGAGTGCCCAGCATCAGAGTGCCCACCACTGCCCAGCATCAGAGTGCCCACCACTGCCCAGCATCAGAGTGCCCACCACTGCCCCGCATCAGAGTGCCCAGCATCAGAGTGCCCACCACTGCCCAGCATCAGAGTGCCCACCACTGCCCAGCATCAGAGTGCCCACCACTGCCCAGCATCAGAGTGCCCAGCATCAGAGAGCCCAGCATCAGAGTGCCCACCACTGCCCAGCATCAGAGTGCCCAGCATCAGAGAGCCCAGCATCAGAGTGCCCACCACTGCCCAGCATCAGAGTGCCCAGCATCAGAGTGCCCAGCATCAGAGTGCCCACCACTGCCCCGCATCAGAGTGCCCAGCATCAGAGTGCCCACCACTGCCCCGCATCAGAGTGCCCAGCATCAGAGTGCCCACCACTGCCCAGCATCAGAGTGCCCACCACTGCCCAGCATCAGAGTGCCCACCACTGCCCAGCATCAGAGTGCCCAGCATCAGAGAGCCCAGCATCAGAGTGCCCACCACTGCCCAGCATCAGAGTGCCCAGCATCAGAGAGCCCAGCATCAGAGTGCCCACCACTGCCCAGCATCAGAGTGCCCAGCATCAGAGTGCCCACCACTGCCCAGCATCAGAGTGCCCAGCATCAGAGTGCCCACCACTGCCCAGCATCAGAGTGCCCAGCATCAGAGTGCCCAGCATCAGAGTGCCCACCACTGCCCGCATCAGAGTGCCCAGCATCAGAGTGCCCACCACTGCCCAGCATCAGAGTGCCCAGCATCAGAGTGCCCAGCATCAGAGTGCCCAGCATCAGAGAGCCCAGCATCAGAGTGCCCACCACTGCCCAGCATCAGAGTGCCCAGCATCAGAGTGCCCAGCATCAGAGTGCCCACCACTGCCCAGCTCGTACATCATAAACATACCATTGTCAACCTCATTACCCTCAGGAGATAGACACATTTTAGTAGACCTAAATGTGAACATCACACCAGCTCCCAGGCACCCAGCAGTCACAGACATCATCACACAAACTACAAATCTGAAAAGCAAAAATTAGCTTTATTCAGCGGAATCACAAAATAAAAGCAAATGAGAGTCCTCGCTCATTAAAGGCCAATGGCCAGTCCAATAAAGTCTCAGCAATAGCTTGTGCCTCCATGGGTGTCATCTCACCCAAACCTGCCTGCACATGGCGTTTAATCAGCTGTGCTGACTACGGGGGCACCATCTGTGGAATCCTCCGGCACCGCATGGACAGGAGAGGGAAGGACAGGTGGAGTGGGTGCAGGTGTAGTGGATTCATCCACACTGGTTGGGGCATCGCCGAAAGTAGATTCAAAAACCTGGCTGCACACCTCAGCCAGGGCGGAAAAACTACCACCTGAACCCGGGGACACATTGGGGGTGGAGGTACAGGGCTGTGAGTCAGTCCTACTGGGTGTGTGGATGTGTGTGTGAGGTGTCTCCCCTCTCCCTGTGGGTGTGCCTACTTGCCCTTGAGACTGTGTGCGTGGAGCTTTGAGCTTCTTATGCTGTGTGTGTGCGCTGGGTGTGTCTGACCTGTGGCGTGTGCGTGTATGCTGTGTAGGTATGTGAGAGGCAGAGGTGGATGGCTCCGAAGGATGGGGGGGGGGACAGATGCTGCTGGGTGTACATAGCTGCCGTCAGCGTTGATTCAATGGCAGCCACACTCCGACGCAGATCAGACATGGCTGATGACATGCCCTCCATGAACGACACCACCTGTGTAATCAGTTGTGTATGTCCATGGAGGACAGACAGCATGGATGCCTGACCTACTGCAATCTGCCGGAGTAGGTCCACTGTCTCAGCACTGAGGGCAGCAGGGGACACAGGGGCAGGGGCTGCGGTGCCGGGAACAAAGGAGACACGGGGGCTAGCACGGACCCTAGGCACACCAAGGAGTGGGAGGTTGGAGATGGGACTGGAGGAGGGGAGGGCAGCCAAAGATGTATGAGTGACCATTGCTGCATATTCCCCCCCCTCCTGAGAGTCTGTCTCGGATTCGTCGGCATGGTACGATGTGTCAGTCACATGTCGTGCGGCCTGTAGACTCTCCTCCCACTCTGTGCCACTGCCTCCCTCTGACACCTCCCAGCAGGTGGCACTGTCGGTGTGTCCCTCCGCCTGGTCCGCGCCTCTGTCTCCTCCAGATTCAGATGATGATGCTGTGAGCAAGGAGAAGAATGAAAACATATCAGTCACCTGTACACATCAGACATATCAGCTGCAAATCATATGGCCTCTTTCGTCAACATGGCATGCATCATGAGTCACATTACACATAACTCTTCATAATGACAATTCTACTTGTGGAGAAATGTCAGAGACACACAGCTCAATGTAAGGTAGGAGACAAGGTATAGGCAAGGAAAATACTTGTATGAGAGACACAATCATGATCCACTGCCTGACAACAGGATAGCTGATGATGCATAACAGTTCATTAGCCAACCCTGCCACCCAAATCAAGACCTGGTCATGTTTGATTCGCTTTGACTCTGTGCCACATTAGAAAAGTCCTGGGCAAACTGCCATGTGATGCCATCCTGGGACCTGAAACAAGTCTTCCATCACCTCACACTGCCATCACCGCTTTGTACATCCAAAGTCACATTGTGTGGCAAACCATCAATACTATGTACAAAGAACATGCCACAGATGTAGAGAATATGCACACACGCACTGCCCAGTGTGAGTATGCAGAAGTCCAAAATATAGCACATGTACATTGTGCACCTGCAGCTAACACAAGATAATTAGAAAGTGTACCATGGACAAAGGCCACTGAGGCTGACTTGTGCACAAAACACTTGTTGAGACTCAAGAACAGTGCCACAATATGAAGAAGGGCAGACATAGTGCACATGTGGTGCTACATTTAAGGTACGAACAGGTGTCACATACCCCCCTACAACATGAAGATGTGCAAAGGAAGATGCAACTTGAGACACTGCACCATAGGAGTACATGTCAAAAACAAGCATTAGCCAAAGCAAACCTCTACTGTGGAGTAGGGCAAGGCATGTAAAGAAGCAGCTGCTGACAGAGGGACAATCGAATTCCAATGCATGAACTGCCTGTCTGACTACACCACTCAAACTATGGGAGTGTGACCATGCCGTAGAGCTCTTCAGGTACCATTTCTCACACACATGACTACAAACAGACATGTACCTACCCCCTTCGTGCTGCTGTCCCTCCTGCAACTGCCTATGGAGGTCTGGGAACACCACTTCCAGGACCCGGAGCATGTTGGGGGTGAGTTGGCGGCTGCCGCCATGCCGGCGTGGAGCTTCCAGCTTCAGCTGGACTCGGGCGATGCGGCGGCTCCAGCACCGGATGTCCTGCCACCTCTTCTTTATGTTTCGAAGCCTCCTGCGAGGCCCCCCCTCTCTCCGGACAGCCCTGGCGATGTCCACCCAGATTTCACCCTTCTCATAGGCAGATACCTGTCACAAATGTAAAGTTACAGAACATCAGTATACCTGGTGCATGTTCCCAAGACACCCATATGTCCACAAAATACATGATGACAATAGGGCAACGTATGGCACACACATTAGCATCATTGTCCAGGAGTATGTGGCCTGTGTGCTAACAAAACTGCTTAGCATGACATAGTGAATCTACAGATTACATGAGGGCTGTAAAACACTCTTTGAGCATGACACTCACTGAACAAGATATGCTATATCTGGGTGCAATGCAGCACGTGACATGCTGTCACACACCACACTACAACAAATAACTCTCTTCTAACAACACTGTGCACCCTGGCACTCACTCACAACAACATTGCATCTATCCAGTATTACTACACAGTGGCTATGATGTCACACACACAACAGGTGCACACTCCAAGGTATTGCACACATCACTCACCTGATCCTCTGGTCTCCCATACAGCTTGCTGAAGTTTGGCAGGAGGGCATCCAGAAGGGCCTTGTTCTCACCATCAGTGAATGCAGGTGCCCTCTCCATGTTCAGCTAATCAGGGCCAGAGGATTCAGAGACAGCAGCTGTGGTTAGCACACCAATGTTGTGCAGGCAAGTGCCCTCCCACAGCCACATGCTGCCTTATATCTGTGCTGCAGAGGGTCTGTGAGTCCAAGGAGTAGTGTGTGATAGGCCACCATAATTTGCATCCTATGTTCCATCCAATCACATCACACCTAAGCCCATGACACACATTTGCATGGTTTGAAAATAGAGCCAGAGCTGAACAACAACTTTCGCAACATTGTATACTTTTTCCTAACTGAATCTTCCAGGACACCTGTAGGAGTGGAAAAAACTCCGTATCCATGACAACCTGGTTGCATTTGGAACAGTACACTGTTCCCCTAGTTGTTCCCTATGCATTTTTTAAAATCCACACACAAGTACGGTGACATTGCCATTGCCAATGCTACACATTGAATGGTGTAACGATGCGTACACAGGCCCGTACCATTGGGGTACGCTCAGCTCGCGTAGAGCCTAAAGGCGATAGGGAAACGATGCGTACACACGCCCGTACCATTGGGGTACGCTCAGCTCGCGTAGAGCCTAAAGGCGATAGGGAAACGATGCATACACAGGCACGTACCATTGGGGTACGCTCAGCTCGCGTAGAGCCTAAAGGCGATAGGGAAACGATGCGTACACACGCCCGTACCATTGGGGTACGCTCAGCTCGCGTAGAGCCTAAAGGCGATAGGGAAACAATGCGTACACACGCCCGTACCATTGGGGTTTGCTCAGCTCGCGTAGAGCCTAAAGGCGATAGGGAAACGATGCATACACAGGCACGTACCATTGGGGTACGCTCAGCTCGCGTAGAGCCTAAAGGCGATAGGGAAACGATGCGTACACACGCCCGTACCATTGGGGTACGCTCAGCTCGCGTAGAGCCTAAAGGCGATAGGGAAACGATGCATACACAGGCACGTACCATTGGGGTACGCTCAGCTCGCGTAGAGCCTAAAGGCGATAGGGAAACGATGCGTACACACGCCCGTACCATTGGGGTACGCTCAGCTCGCGTAGAGCCTAAAGGCGATAGGGAAACGATGCGTACACACGCCCGTACCATTGGGGTACGCTCAGCTCGCGTAGAGCCTAAAGGCGATAGGGAAACGATGCGTACACACGCCCGTACCATTGGGGTACGCTCAGCTCGCGTAGAGCCTAAAGGCGATAGGGAAACGATGCGTACACAGGCACGTACCATTGGGGTACGCTCAGCTCGCGTAGAGCCTAAAGGCGATAGGGAAACGATGCGTACACACGCCCGTACCATTGGGGTACGCTCAGCTCGCGTAGAGCCTAAAGGCGATAGGGAAACGATGCGTACACACGCCCGTACCATTGGGGTACGCTCAGCTCGCGTAGAGCCTAAAGGCGATAGGGAAACGATGCATACACAGGCACGTACCATTGGGGTACGCTCAGCTCGCGTAGAGACTAAAGGCGATAGGGAAACGATGCGTACACACGCCCGTACCATTGGGGTACGCTCAGCTCGCGTAGAGCCTAAAGGCGATAGGGAAACGATGCGTACACAGGCCCGTACCATTGGGGTACGCTCAGCTCGCGTAGAGCCTAAAGGCGATAGGGAAACGATGCGTACACAGGCCCGTACCATTGGGGTACATTGAGTCAGACATGGTCAAGTGAACGATTGTGTAGGCTGCGTCCCTGTCCACCTTCATGTCACCATTGGCAGAGTCACACTAGGAAATCACACAGCAGGGATGTAGTCTACACTCATGTCAACCATGTGGATGCATACATCAGCATGGCACACATACATCAGTATGTGCCAGGTTTGGCAGACATTGAAGAAGCACAGGGATTGTGACCCTGTGCCTCAGTTGATGTGTAAATAGCTTGCACAACATGTCATCATTCATGATGCACATGTGCATCACATGCATTCAACAATTTCAACACGATTAACGTCTGCAACATGTAGCGAGGCACATGAACACTCGAATGGGCCACAATTCAGTACAGGGAACTGCCACATGATGACAGGAACATGCCCACTGTCACAGAGGTGTCATAGCCGCACAGCATGACCCTGTGTGACCACGTCATGTGTGTGCCTTGTGCTACATTGTGCATGCTGTTAGCATATGCCATGAAGAGGTCAGTAAAGTATTACTCACCTCAGAATATCTACACATGTCATCCTGGACATGGCAATTTCCGTAATACCGTACACTTGTGTGTTGGTGTGTAATTCCTCTGGCTCTGCAAGTATCCTTGGCGTTGTGTCTGCCCTGATGACGTTATCTGAGTAGTCATATGTCACCTCTGCGTCCACACGTCAGGTCCTCTGTTTGTTTCTCAACACCAACGCAGGTCCGGTCTAAGTTAAAGCTTACACATTTTGTACCCTAAATCATTGTACTAACACTTCAGAACATTTACCTTTTATTGTCATACTCAAGACCGTGCCAATAGGGATGTCACTTACAAAGCCTGTGAGGAATGAAAAGGCCTCATGTTGGTGAGTGACCCTCACCGTCTGTGTCTCCACGGTTTTCACGTCAGGCACAACAACAAGAGCTGCTCCAATTGCGGGGAGCTGACATATGAATCCAGGTGTGATATGTCCCACAAGCCACTTAGACTCCAGCAGTTGGCACAGCAGCACAATAGCTCATGGTTGTGATGTAGGACCAGTGCATGTGTGTGGGTGTGGAGACATGTGAGCCCCTCATTAGTACATCATTCCCCAGGCGAAACTCGTCAGGTAAACAACAAAAGTCAGAGATGTGTAATTGCATTGACAAATAACCATGATGCAAGTGCAATGCTGCATGGGATTAGGGTGACGGCGACCACACGGCTCCATCAGAATAGCAGCCATCGTAGCCAGCACCACGACCTACGGTCCCAGCCCTGCATGTGACACAGGAGGAGTAAGTGCACTTCCTCATGTCCATGATGTCCCTCACCCCGGCCAGTGATTCCGCATCAGCTTCTGGCCCACCGTACCCGTCAGGGGGCAGTTGCGCCTCAGTTGATATGCCCCTGACGCCATCATTCGCTGAGTGACGGACGCAGGCGGTGCATACGTCCCAGAACCGCTGTGACAGACATGATCGGAATGTTCATCCAGGTCCCCGCTGGTTCAACTCACAACCTCACTGCCAGATCTCCCCCAGGTGTCAGCCGTGGCGCCATTCTGGGGTGGTGCTGGCCCCGATAACACACACTGTACGGCTCCGCCGTGGTAACTGTGTGGCAGAACACCGCTCTTAATGCTGCATGGGAATGTAAACATCAATGAGCTGGCCACACCTCATTACAATTGGCGCAAATGAGTATTGGGAGGGTCAAGAAGACCCACTGGCACGTGAGTGTCAGTCCCAACACCACAGGACAGGTGGACTGGGGGATGCGAGTGTTGTGGACACCTAGCCAGACACAGGTGATGTCTCAACTCAAAAGATGTATTTGGATGATTTGGCAACGTTCAGTGTAGTGTTTATGTGGGCGGTTGTAACCATGGCCCTTCATCTCCCTGTTGTTGCGGTGAGGACCAACTTGTCACTCAGGTCCTTCAACTACACTAACGCTACGCTGAGCCTCTGCAGGCCTATCTTGATGAGAGTACTGTATGTATATTTGCAAGCATGTACAGCCACGCAGCATGTTTGTCTGTACATAGGCACGTTGTCAGACCCCCACTGCCCTACCCGGACTGACCATGTTCCCTGTCCTACCACCCCATCCCAGGAAGCATCTGCATGCAGCCCTCAAAACCACAGAACACATTCACGTTACCTACGCTGTAGAGGGTATCCAAGAGGTACAGGCACTACGCAAAGATGTCATCATCCTCCCTGACTCTGGGAGTGATGTTTAGCTACTTGACATGCATCTTTGCCTGCTACCCACACTCTCTGTGGGATATGTTTGTGTAACAGCTGCCAGTGTATGCGTTGTAGGTACGGCCAAAACGTGGCCATGCCCTTGTCGGATGCCAATCAACAACACTAGTTTTGTTCCGGTGTGGCCTGGATAGCCACCACTCACTGGTCAGATCGATGACACCCAGGGAGGCTAATTAGTCCTAAGCTATGTATGTATTGAAATGTGACACTTTGCTACTGCCTACTGTTCCTTACAGATATTGGTTTACAAAAGGTAAGTAACTGGTCCTTGAAAGTACTGTGCATCTGCTGTAGGAGCATCTATGTTGTGTCCTTGCTGTGATGTCAGGGTGACTAATGTACACACACCATGCCACGTGTGTAAATGACCCGTTCACATGTGTGATGGCATTACAGACCGTCAGTGACAAATGTAATTATCATGCTGTATGATGATGGTCATGTAATTGTCACTGAAAGTACACACCGCGACATGACTAAGGCTGAACAGTGCAAAAGATTGCACATGTGGTGTGTGTGTGTATTGCAGTCTGCCCTCTGGGTGTGCAGACAACCTCCTACTGACATTGACATGACGTGTCTCACTGACATGATACATTGTCATGGTCACTTAGACCTGTACATCTGAAGGCTTGTATGCATGTCACATCCATTCCACACACTACAGGTATTTACCTTCGCCACGGAGGAGTGTGTGGGAGCTGGCATCTGTGTGTATCCCACACCACACTCCAAATTGTCTACATTATTTGAAGAGGTGTTGCTTGTGCCATGTACATTGTTATAGTCTTAGTCAGACAGTTGTAGACATTTCCTTAAAATTGTGTCTTGCAGGGCACCCCCTCTGGAAAGGCCGTTGCCTGACTTGGAAGCCATGAGGGAGCGCAACTGCATCCGTCGATATCGCTTCGGCCGACAGTTGATCAAGGACCTGACGGGCAGGCTTGAGGCTCACCTACAACCACGCCACAGGTATCCAAGTGCACTGACACCCAAGGTGAAGGTGATGGCAGCCCTCCATTTCTTTGCCACAGGTACCTTCCAATTTACCATAGCTGATGTGGGAGGGATGTCTCAGACCATGTTGAGCCGGGTATTGAGTGATGTTTTGGGAGCAATGTTGCTCCACCTTGATGATTTCATTACATTCCCTACTCCAGAAGAGTTGACAGATGTCAAGGGGCAATTCTATGGCCTGGGCCGTATGCCACATGTAATTGGTGCAATTGATGGTACACATGTTACTCTTGTCCCACCACAGGCTCAGGAGCAAGCGTATTGCAACAGGAAACACTACCACTCGATAAATGCCCTGGTGGTGTGTCTTGCCAACATGATTATCTCACATGTTTGTGCACGTTATCCAGGATCGTGCCACGATGCTTTCATCATGAGGCGTAGCAGGGTACCACAGATGATGCTGCAGCTGCACAACCACCGGGCATGTCTAGTTGGTGAGTATACACTGTGAGCTCTGTATGTCAGTATGTCACAACTTCATGATCATCATATGATTCACTCTTGTACATGTTGTCAAATTGCAGGAGACGCTGGATATCCAAACATGCCGTGGCTAATGACTCCGCTACGCAACCCCAGGACAGCTGCAGACCAGCGTTACAACAATGCACATGTGAAGACCAGGCAGGTGATCGAACGGACCTTTGGACTCCTGAAGAGCCGCTTCAGGTGCCTGGACAAGACAGGCGGAGCCCTCCAATACAGCCCACGCAAGGTGTGTGACATCTTCACCGTGTGCTGCATGCTACACAACATGGCAGTGGAGAAGGCTGTGCCACTCTACCTGGATCCTGATGAGCTGGAACATCCGCCCGTTGAGGATGAAGGCCTTGGCCAGGATGCCAGTGATGAGGAGGGTGAAGATGATATCCGCGGTCACCTCATCCGCAACTTCTTTTCATGATGGTGAGTCCTTTCATCTTTTCAGTAAAAGATGGACTATAGAGTAGCATGGGTAGCATGCTATGTATGCAACAGACTGTAAGCAAGATCAATTGGATGTGTGTTGTGCTGTGTCACATGTTCAGTTGGAATGCTACACACATACGTGCTATGAGTGCACTCGGAATGTACAGGTGTCATACTACATCTGGCTATTCAACTGACATTGACAAAATGACATTATACCGACCGTGACCCCTTGTGTGCCACTCTCATCCACAGCTCGCCCTGCCTGTTGTCCGTTGGGGTACATCGTGGTCATCCTGCTACTGCTCATTATGATTGCAACATCAGCCACATCAACGGAGCATGCTTGAACATGTGGAGGAGTCAATTTGGGTAAGGACTCATATGAGGCTGTTTAGCATTGGTATGTGTAGAAATGTGTGGTTCATGTTCATGTGCATGTGGTGTCATCTTGCATACATGCTACTCCATTATGTACCTCATGACATGTATGGCCACTCCCATGACAGGATAGTCACCCCTTCTGTCATCTGTTGTACTTTGATACCCTGGTGAATGCATCAATGTGTGTAGACATTGCCACAGCAACATTGCACATACCATGGCATGACATTGTGTCAGAGGTCACAACCACGGACTCTGTGGGGGATTGCAGCCTCCCTGTGTGCATTAGAATGTGACTGGATCCTCACCTCCAGCTTGTGGGCCAGTCCAGTGTGATTACCATGAAACCATGTGGTGTTGGTGTTGCCCAGTGTATGTTCCACATCTTAAGACAACTGTCCCGTGAATCAGTTAACATGGATGCATTGCCCCTTGCAGCAGTATATCATGTCACTGTCATGTCGTTACCTCAGTGCAGGTTGAGAATACTGCTACGCCAGCCTTCACAGTGAGTAGCCGTGATGTTTAGATGCACATGATGCCATGTATGTTTAGCATGACAAAGTAAAAAGTGTGAAAGATGCATATGTGAATTTCTGTGTAGCACCAGTGGAGTGCGGTCATTCACATGAATCTCTGGTCGCCGGCACCATGACTGTGCTATGGTAGGGTCTGATTATGTAGCTTTTATGGACATCACTTGCACTTCATATTTGTTGTACATGCATATCATGTTTAGCATTGTGATGCATACTTGCCACACCAAAACACTGGCTACAGAGTGCCTTCATTGCATGTCGATCATTAACTTCCTCATCATATGTGATACTAACAGCTGTAGTGGATTTGCTCAAGTTAGCTTACAGGGCCCTTATGGCTAACCAATATCACATACAGACTTTAGAGTTAGCGGTAGTTGGATTTCCATATGTTTCCATTTGTTACTGAGGTCTACCTCATCTGTGCCTGGGAATGTGTTTATACTACATAGATCTTTTTGCATGGGTGCTCACTTGTGAGCGTTACACATGACTCTAATGGATGACAGACTGTCCCAGTTTTTATGTGTCTGTGTCACAGCATCGAATCTGATGTGATGGCATGATTAATCAGCATTATTTGTCACCAGACAGTACACTTCACAGGTGTGACTGGTACAGTGTAGCTAATGAGGTTTTTGAAGTGTCTGTGACATGAGAATGTTGTCCTAATGCTTAATTGCCTCTGTTTCAGGTCTCCCTCCCAGCAGTTCCCATCCTCTCCTTCCCTCGCCTGATCACCCTTTTGTGTCTGTTGTTTGTACTCAGACCAATGGGCTATTTGGAGGTGGAACCCTTAGAGCATCACACCAGTCTGATGAAGAAAGGTACGGCCACTCGTTGACAGCCTTGTAGGTATTCGTAAAGCGGCATTACAGGTGACATCATGATTAGTGTAAATTGGACTTATTGACAATGCACATGTATGATTGTGATAGCTCCATGGGCTCACAATGTAGATTATCATGTTGTGCATGACGTCTGACTCCTACAGAATATAGTGCCTGCTTGTGGCTCTACACACATGTCCGTCTAATGTGCACATATACTATTTTGAACTTAGTTACCTCATGCTTGTTAGGTGTGTAACTGTGTATTGTCCACACGCATGGGGTGGGTGAAGGCTAGAATACTATGTTGTGTGTGAGGTACATGTCTTTGTCGGTGCAGTTTTCCTTTGAACATACTAGCTCTTGTATACACCTGCAGACGCTGTGTGTCTTGTGCCCCACTTGACCGTAAGGGCCCTGATCCACTGACTGTGATGTGTGGTGTTTACTGTGCCATTTAGTTGTCAGTGATCCTGAGTGAGGCAGACACTCCTGCCTTCACATCCACATGTCACTTTGTGCATTGCGGCTGCCCTTGTGTTATGTGTTTGTTTAGCAATTAGTCACACCCCTCCTGCCGTCATTTATTCACTCATTGCTGCAGCTGCATACACAGCCAACATGCAGCGCACACTATCCAGGAACACAGACACCTACAGGATGACCCTCCTTCCATCCATTAATAGAGCATGCTCCGGCCACCCTACACACAGACAACACCAGACATTCACCCTCGTGCTATGAAAATGCTGTGTACTCAGCCATAGCTGCTGCTATGCGTGTGTGTGCAACACATACTGGCACAACTATGCAGATTCACATGACATTGGGTCTACGTACCACCAGGTCATGTGGCGTGTCCAACACACACACACCTTACATAGGCACACTATTGTACAGTGTTAGCTTGTCAACACCACTAGATCCAAAAACTGTTAGCTTACAGTCACGTGCCAGAACACAACATGCTCACACCACTTCAACATTGCTGTCACAGTCAGTCAAGTTGGCACATGGGACACACACCATGACCCTGTCTCTTGGGTGTGGTGTGATTTGGCCGTTCCGGGGTTGGTATTTGTCTGGTGTGTGTTGTTTTTCTGTATGCGTTGCTCCCATTACAGTAGTATAGTACTTGTAGCTCCATAGGGGTAGGTCACCTAATCAGGTGTGCTTGTGTAGAGTGCTCCAGCCCATTGCCCACAGTCTGTCCTGCCACAGTAATCCTGTGCGGCATTAATCACATACACAGTAATGCATCATGCTGATGGTAGCTCACATACCTGAGGACACAGTTGTAGGTACTCCCTACATGGACTACTACTTTTGTGACACTGACATGTACTCCTCAAAGTGACTCTCCTGGGCCTGCCTGTGCTAGCTGTTTGGGATTCAATCCCCCCTCCAGCATTGACTGTCCCACACAGGTGTGTCTTACCATCCATGTATGTAGTTTGTGGAAATTTCTGACCAATGTGTGTCCTCACTCAGATTCTGATCCAAGTGTGTGGATGACTGCTGTTTGTTGTATACCTTGCATTTATTACATTTGCTGACACATATACATGTATGCTGTTTCAAAGATTACTCACCAATGCGTATGATGTTTACATTATTTATTGGGTGCTCTAGTGCATGAAACGTGAATAGGTGCTGTACAGAAAGGGGGGAAATCCAAAATTCACTGCTGGAGATGAGATGGCTTACTGTTTCAGTCAACAGAGTTCAGCCCACAGTGCCTGACATCATTGGGCAGACTGTGACCAGCAAGTCCTTGTGGGAGAGTCTCATAGGGGATGCTGTTGCACCCAGGGGCTATATGCCAGGTCCAGTGTCCTGGGAGAAGTCCATGGGCCACAGGCCCTCAACGTCTTCGGCGTGGACGACCCGCCTTCCTTGGGGGACCCTCATGTGCAGGCATGGACGGTGCATGGGACGCTACGTCAGAGGGTTCATCCTCCTCCCTCTCCTCCCTCCCTGTGGCTGGTGTTGCACTTTGCCGTGATGTTGCTGGCCTTGTGACACAGGGAGGGGGCTGCATGTTGGCAGCCATCTGACGTAGCACATGGACAATGTCCCTATGCACCATCAAGAGCTGAGCCTGGTGTGCCTCCACCCGTCCATAATGCAGGTCTTGCCTGGCTATTTGCTCTGCCTGCTGTTCTTTGAGCTGGTTGAGGGTCTCCGCAAGCTGGTTTACCTCACTGGTGTCCCGCCGGTATGCCTCAAGGATGTTACCGAGTTCAGCCATACCGGTCCCTGCAGCTGACTGCCCAGATTCTCGCCTCCGCCTTGCGCCACTCCCACCACCCTGACCCACATGAGCACGGCCTGCGCTTGTGGGCACATCCGATCGACGGGCCCCCCGAGTGCTGGGAGGGTGGAGGTTGTCACCAACCTCAGGGGCGCCCGACAAAGGGTGTCCCTCATTTTCAGACTGGCTCGATTGTGAATCATGGGCAGGGCTCTGACCTGTCTGCTGGGATGTGGTGGGAATAGGTCCGGTGGTTGGCAGAGATGTAGCTGGTATAGTTGCTGCAGGGGTTTGGGATCCAGAGGAGCCAGGTTGGTTGGGTCATCCACAGTGCGTTGAGGGACGGCGCTGGCGGTGGGGTCTGGGTCCTGCTGAGCCTGGGACTGGGATCCTTGGCCCCCCTGGCTGGGGGGGCGATCCGCACGTTGCCCTGTGTGTGGGAGAGAGAGAGACACTGTTAGGGCTATATCAAGTGACATGTGGTTTGGTTATCCATTATCAGCATCACTGTTCCACAAGCTATACATAGTTGACATTGTACAGTTGTGTATTTAGTGGTAGAAAAAACAATAGTACGAGGGGGTATATACATTCTTCCAATCTCTTGACAATGACTGACACAGCCATTGCTGTGTCTTGTGTTGCCGGCACCACACGTGTAAAGCATTTGTAAGTTTCACGCAACATCCTGGATGTGGTGAAAATTCGTATGTGTGCGTCAAGCATGCACAGAGTTTAGATGCAGCATGTTAATGTAAGAGACAGAGCATCATTATTTAGCATGTCAGCTACTACTTTGGATGTCTTTTGCTGTTCCATGCTGGCCAAACAATGCCAACACCGCTGGACCTGTACACCCACTTGGAGATCATGGCTTTAGAACTTGGCACTTCTTTGAGACGCATCACCTTGTCAATACCCATGTCCATGTTGGTACTTATGTACATCCACAAAGGTAATGAGATGGGGCACTAGCTTTTTTAGAGGGCCACAATGGACTGGAGCTTCTGTTATGTGCATGTAAGAGTTGTATGCATATTCATATGAGTACGTGTTTTGTTGTGGTACATGGCAATTGGGACAGTGTTGCAATACAACGCCTGTCCCCCGGGGATGAGTTTCTGTAAGGGGTGTGTACAACAGGCCATGCTATTACTTTGTTTGCGAATTGCAAGCGTCCATTGTTCATGTTTTGGCTGTCCCCTCATGTGGCATGCTGCCATTATGTTGGATTTGTGTTTGTGCACAGGATGTGTGACCTTGTCCTGATGTTTGTGTTGGCAATGAGCACAGGAGGGACTTGTGCTGCCTACACCTGTGCCCATTGTGTACTATAGAGCTTTCTGAGATGTGTGTCCTGACACAGTACAGTGTTGACAGCAAATGGTGGCTGTCTTACAGGCACATGGCAGATGCTTGCTGGTACTTGTGAGACATCCCTTAACATTCAGCTCTATGGAGTTTGTGAGGCCTGTGCAGTGCTTGTGTGCAACTGTGTGTGTGCCCCAGGGATGTGCGTTGAGGTGACCGAGGGACAAACACTGACTGATGGAGACAGAGGGAGAGGGCGACAGAGGGAGAGGGCGACAGAGGGAGAGGGCGACAGAGGGAGAGGCCGACAGAGGGAGAGGGCGACAGAGGGAGGGGGAGGGAGAGGGAGACAGAGGGAGAGGGAGGGAGAGGGAGAGGGCGACAGAGGGAGAGGGCGACAGAGGGAGAGGGAGACAGAGGGAGAGGGAGACAGAGGGAGAGGGAGGGAGAGGGCCACAGAGGGAGACAGAGGGAGAGGGAGACAGAGGGAGAGGGTGACAGAGGGAGGGGGAGGGAGAGGGAGGGAGAGGGAGAGGGCGACAGAGGGAGAGGGAGGGAGAGGGAGACAGAGGGAGAGGGAGGGAGAGGGAGGGGTAGGGAGAGGGAGACAGAGGGAGAGGGAGGGAGAGGGAGAGGGCGACAGAGGGAGACAGAGGGAGACAGAGGGAGAGGGAGACAGAGGGAGAGGGCGACAGAGGGAGGGGGAGGGAGAGGGAGAGGGCGACAGAGGGAGAGGGCGACAGAGGGAGAGGGAGACAGAGGGAGAGGGCGACAGAGGGAGAGGGAGACAGAGGGAGAGGGCGACAGAGGGAGGGGGAGGGAGAGGGCGACAGAGGGAGACAGAGGGAGAGGGCGACAGAGGGAGGGGGAGGGAGAGGGAGACAGAGGGAGAGGGAGGGAGAGGGCGACAGAGGGAGACAGAGGGAGACAGAGGGAGAGGGAGACAGAGGGAGAGGGCGACAGAGGGAGGGGGAGGGAGAGGGAGACAGAGGGAGAGGGCGACAGAGGGAGACAGAGGGAGACAGAGGGAGACAGAGGGAGAGGGAGGGAGAGGGCCACAGAGGGAGACAGAGGGAGAGGGAGGGGGAGGGAGAGGGAGACAGAGGGAGAGGGCGACAGAGGGAGAGGGAGGGAGAGGGAGAGGGCGACAGAGGGAGAGGGAGGGAGAGGGAGACAGAGGGAGAGGGAGGGAGAGGGAGGGGGAGGGAGAGGGAGACAGAGGGAGAGGGAGGGAGAGGGAGAGGGCGACAGAGGGAGACAGAGGGAGACAGAGGGAGAGGGAGACAGAGGGAGAGGGCGACAGAGGGAGGGGGAGGGAGAGGGAGGGAGAGGGAGAGGGCGACAGAGGGAGAGGGATACAGAGGGAGAGGGAGACAGAGGGAGAGGGCGACAGAGGGAGAGGGAGACAGAGGGAGAGGGCGACAGAGGGAGGGGGAGGGAGAGAGCGACAGAGGGAGACAGAGGGAGAGGGCGACAGAGGGAGGGGGAGGGAGAGGGAGACAGAGGGAGAGGGAGGGAGAGGGAGAGGGCGACAGAGGGAGACAGAGGGAGACAGAGGGAGAGGGAGACAGAGGGAGAGGGCGACAGAGGGAGGGGGAGGGAGAGGGAGACAGAGGGAGAGGGCGACAGAGGGAGACAGAGGGAGAGGGAGGGAGAGGGCCACAGAGGGAGACAGAGGGAGAGGGCGACAGAGACAGAGGGCGAGACAGGGATGGAGACAGGTAGATTGTGCTTGCTCTCTTGCTACACTGCCTTACTTTGTCACAAAATGATGCATCTCTGAAAGGTGTGTCAGCAAAATGTTAATATTTAGCAGCTGTGGTCTAGTATCTTGTGTGATCTTTACCTATCCCTGTGCATTGGGCATTATGCTTGTGTGTGTCCCTGGGACATATGGCATGAGAGCAGCCTCTTACCCTACACATTGCACCCTATGTGCCTCCCCCTTGCAACTACCACCATTTGGTTGTGTACTGCTTGGAGTCATGGCCACCCACCCCATGCTGCTGGGCACTGTTGTTAGTCTACCCATGTAAGTTGTGTTTTTTGTACACTCACCAGACTCAATGGCTCCTTCTATTCCATGTACTCCCACCGCTGGCAGTAGGACCATGACCTTCTCCTCCCAGGGCTGGTATACAGGAGGTCTGCGGGGACCACCGCCTCCAGTGTGGTGTGCATTGGCGTAATCCTGTGCCATCTTCTTCTTCACCATCCTCCGCAGATCGTACCACCTGGCCTGGCATTCTTCCCTGGTGCGCCTGATGGGTGCAACAGCATTGACCCGGTCTACAATCCTCTCCCACAGGCGTGTTCTTTCTGCCATGCTGGTCTGTCTGACCAATGCGCCAAACAGCTGTGGGTCGACTCTGATGACTTCATCAGTAAGTATCTCCATCTCCGGGTTGGTGAATTTTGGATTCTTGGGTGTGTTCATGGTGTGAGGTGTATGTGATTGAGGGTGTGATGGTGTGTATGGATGAGGGTGTGTGTTTGTGATAGTGAAGGAGGTGGTGTTGGTGTAGATGTGATAGGGTGTATGTGTGAAGGTATGTGGCTGGAATTGTTGGTGTGCTCTGTGTTTCCTCGCAAGCATGGGTATGTTGCAAAGGATGATGGGTTGTATGTGTGGTCCCTTTTATTGGTCAAATGGTGGGTGTGGCTTAATTTGAATTTTTGGTGTGGGTGTTATATGGGGTGGGTGTTGGTTTTGTCCTATGTTTGGCTGCTTGGCTGTGACCAGGACATTGATTGTCAAAGGTGTGTACACAGGAGACATGTTCAGTGTGGTAGTGCGACTTGTTAGCAAGGTCCTTGTGGTCGTTTTGGTGTTGGCGTTATGTGTGCTTGCAGTACTTGTGCGTGCGAGTGAGTAGTACGGGCCCTTGGCGGGTGGGGGTGTTCGCGTAGCCTTGTTGGGGGGGTGTGCGTGTCGTACTTGTGCGTGCGAGTGAGTAGTACGGGCCGTTGGCGGGTGGGGGTGTTCGCGTAGCCTTGTTGGGGGGGTGCGTGTCGTACTTGTGCGTGCGAGTGAGTGGTACGGGCCGTTGGCGGGTGGGGGTGTTCGCGTAGCCTTGTTGGGGGGGTGTGCGTGTCGTACTTGTGCGTGCGAGTGAGTAGTACGGGCCGTTGGCGGTGTTCGCGTAGGCTTGTTGGGGGGGGTGTGCGTGTCGTACTTGTGCGTGCGAGTGAGTAGTATGGGCCCTTGGCGGGTGGGGGTGTTCGCGTAGGCTTGTTGGGGGGGGGGGTGCGTGTCGTACTTGTGCGTGCGAGTGAGTGGTACGGGCCGTTGGCGGGTGGGGGTGTTCGCGTAGGCTTGGCCGAGGGGTGTGCGTGTCGTACTTGTGCGTGCGAGTGAGTAGTACGGGCCGTTGGCGGGTGGGGGTGTTCGCGTAGGCTTGTTGGGGTGGGGGGGTGCGTGTCGTACTTGTGCGTGCGAGTGAGTAGTACGGGCCGTTGGCGGGTGGGGGTGTTCGCGTAGGCTTGTTGGGGGGGGGTGCGTGTCGTACTTGTGCGTGCGAGTGAGTAGTACGGGCCCTTGGCGGGTGGGGGTGTTCGCGTAGCCTTGTTGGGGGGGGTGCGTGTCGTACTTGTGCGTGCGAGTGAGTGGTACGGGCCGTTGGCGGGTGGGGGTGTTCGCGTAGCCTTGTTGGGGGGGTGTGCGTGTCGTACTTGTGCGTGCGAGTGAGTAGTACGGGCCGTTGGCGGGTGGGGGTGTTCGCGTAGGCTTGGCCGAGGGGTGTGCGTGTAGTATGTATTGGTGGAGCTTGCAGTGAGGCGAATGTCCCATACGACTCAATGTTGAAGCGTGAATACTTTGGCCCGTACGTATCTCGCTCAGGCATGTCGTTCCGAATCGGAATAGTGAGTTTGTACGGACTGATTACAAATCGTACGGTGGTCTGCCCGAGGCTTATTTGTACGGGTATACGAATGTCAATCGTACGGATCGTAGCAAATCGTACGGAAATCAACGGTAACGGATCGGAATTCGCTGGTCGGACGGTAGTTTCCCATTCGTACGGAATCGGCTACGAATACGAATCGTAAGCCGGATTTTTTTACCGGATCGGAATCGACCCCTGAGTGCTGATGAAGCTACTTTTGGTGTGGATGATGTGCCTGTGGTTGGGGAGGACATTGCTGTGCTTGTGGTTGGGGAGGACATTGCTGTGCCTGTGGTTGCGGAGGACATTGCTGTGCCAATAGTGCGGCAAGAGACATCTGGGCTGCAGCCTGGGGCTGCTAGACTTCCAGTTGGTGTAGTGAGACAAGAGGCAGCCTGTGGCTGCAAGACTTGACGATGAAAGTTCTGACCTCTGGGTTGCACCAGGCATGGTGCAGCCGGCATTGCCTGAATTTACTGGTGTTCCAGGGTGTAGGGTGAACACTGAAAACTTTTTGCCTATTGATTTTTTCAAGTTGTTAATGAATGATGTGTTTTTGGCAGAGATTGTAGAGCAGACTAATTTGTATACTGAAATTTTTTTGAGGGTGAACAGTGCCAGCCTTAAGCCCCACGCTAGAGCTACCCGGTGGACTCCCACAAATTTGGAGGAGATGAAAAAGTTTTTGGGTTTAACTTTTTTGATGGGCTTGCTTAGCAAACCATCAATGGCTTCATATTGGTCTACTAGTCCCTTGATGGCAACAGCTATATTTCCGGCAGTCATGAGTCGTGATAGGTATTTGCTTCTGCTGCGGATGATGCATTTTGTTGACAATAGTCTTGCTTTGCCACGAGATCACCCTGATTGTGACCGTCTTTTCAAGATTCGGCCTGTCATTGATCATTTGGTTGATCGATTTTCTGGGGTCTTTTATCCTGGGAAAGAAATTGCAGTGGATGAGTCTTTGCTGTTGTTCAAGGGCCGCTTGGTATTTCGGCAATACATTCCTAGTAAGAGGGCACGCTATGGAATCAAACTGTATATGCTGTGTGACAGTGAGACTGGATATGTCTCTAATTTCAGGGTGTACACTGGTAAGGAATCCAGGATTAACCCCCCTGGTTGTCCGTCGACTTTTGGAGTGACTGAGAAAATTGTGTGGGTACTTGGTCGTGGATTGTTTAACAAAGGCCATCATTTGTATGTCGATAACTTCTACACTGGTGTGCGGTTGTTCAGGGAATTGGCCAAAGTGGACACTGTTGCTTGTGGCACAATCCGCTCAAACCGTAAAGGTTTCCCAAAAGAACTTGTTTGTCGAAGGCTTGCTCGGGGACAGTGCAGTGCATTGCGTTGTGAGGAGCTTCTAGCTGTGAAGTTTTCAGACAGGAGAGATGTCTACATGTTGACTACAATACATGATGAAAGCACTGAACCGGTGACTGTTTGGGGTCAGGTTGCAGAAGTGCGCAAACCTGTGTGCATACTGCACTACAATAAGTGCATGGGTGGTGTTGACAGAGTAGATCAGAGGTTGGAACCGTATGCTGCTCTTCGTAAGGCTTACATTTGGTACAAGAAGTTGGCTATCCATCTTTTCCACTTGGCAACCTTTAATGCTTTTGTTGTGTTCCAGAAATCTTGTCCCCAGTCAAAGATGACTTTTGTAAAGTTTCAGGAGTCTGTAATAGGCAGCCTTGTTTTAGTGGAACAGGCAAGTGTTCCTAGAGTTGGAGTGGTGGAGGATGTTGCCAGATTGAAAGATCGCCACTTTCCTGATACAATTCCTCCTACAACCTCAAAAGACTTTCCCAGTCGGAGATGTAGAGTCTGTTGGCGAAGAGGTTTGCGGAAGGAGGTTCGCATGTACTGCCCCGACTGCCCTTCAAACCCCGGGCTGTGTGTACCTGCTTGTTTTAGATTGTACCACACGCAAAATTATTTTTGGGAGTATCAATGAGTGGTAAAGTGAACTGGTTGGTCTTTATTCTGTAAAACTTATTGTTCAGTTTCAAAGTTTGTATTTGTGTAGTCTTTTTAGATTTAGTTGTCGAGTTAGTAGATTTGTATCAATTTGCAATTTGTTTTTGTTTCTCTTTTATTTAAAAAAAAAACTAAAGTATGATGTTGGTTTGCGTGTAGTGTCCATTGTCTGACTGTGTGCATGGTTTGGCGCTTGGCTGCCGGTGTCTGTGGACTGGTGCTTGTCTGGCGGTGTCTGCGAACTGGTGCTTGACTGGCGGTGTGCGTGGTCTGGTGTTTGGTTGGCGGTGTGCGTGCTCTTGCGCTTGCCTGGTGTTGTGTTTGGATTTGTCTTTGGCTGGTGGTGTTCGTGGAGTGGTGCTTGGCTGGCGGTGTGTGTGGAGTGGCGCTTGGCTGGTGATGTGTGTGGAGGGGCGCTTGGCTGGTGGTGAGCGTGGAATGGTACTTGGCTGTCTGTGCACGGAGTGGTGTTTGGCTTGCGGTGTGTGTGGAGTGGCGCTTGCCTTGCGGTGTGCGTGGAGTGATGCTTGGCTGGTGGTGTGTGTGGAGTGGTACTTGGCTGTCGGTGTGCGCTGAGTGGGGTTTGGCTGGCGGTGTGCATGGTCTGGTGCTTGGATGGTGGTGTGCGTGGAGTGGCGCTTGGCTGGCGGTGTGTGTGGAGTGGCGCTTGGCTGGATGGTGTGCGTGGAGCGGTACTTGGCTGTCTGTGCACGGAGTGGTGCTTGGCTGGTGTTGTGTTTGTGGAGTGGCGCTTGGCTGGTGGTGTGCGTGGAGTGATGCTTGGCTGGTGGTGTGTGTGGAGTGGTACTTGGCTGTCGGTGTGTGCTGAGTGGTGTTTGGCTGGCGGTGTGCATGGTCTGGTGCTTGGATGGTGGTGTGGGTGGACTGGCGCTCTGCAGGTGGTGTGTGAGTAGTGACTTTCTGTTGGTCACTACACACACTGCGAGTTGAGTGACACTCCACACAGTCCATCATTTTGTGTAGTTGCAGTGTCAGAAATGTGGGCGTGTGAAAGTGATGGGCCCTTGAATGGCGCTGTTTGCTGGTGTGAGTGTTGAAATGTGATGGGTCCGCGGCTGGCGGTGTGAATGTTTTGTATGTGTCACGCGTACGAAAGGTGTATGAATGGCCTGTAAAGAGGTTGGTGCCTTGACGTGGCTTTACAGCTCACGAGCTGTGAGTCAGTGGTTCAGTTTATTATACTTTCAATTATACACAGTGTATTTCATTTTTGTGAAATTACTTGCGTATACAATTGTATGTACTGAATCATCACTCACCCTCGTGCCAAATCCAACCAGTATGTGTGTGTGCTTGCGGATTAGATGGGTGTGCAGTAATAATTGGTTTTTTTCTCTTTCTGCAGTAGGGTGTACCTTGTCCCTTATTGTGATTGTTGTTATGTGTTGCTTTTCCATTCGGATGGTGTTAATGGTCTGGTTTGTATCAGGTATGAAAGGTGCGTGAATGGCCTGTAAAACGGTTGGTGCCTTGTCGTGGCTTTACAGCTCACGAGTTGCGAGTCACTGGTTCAGTTTTTATGCATTTATTTATTGACAGAGCATTTCATTTTTTTGAAATATTTTGTTAATAACATTTTATGTACTGAACCATCACTCGCCCTCGTGCCAAATCCAACCTGTATGTGTGTGTCTTTGAGGAATAGATAGCCGTGCTTGAATGTTTGACTTTTGAGTAACTCTGTTAAGGTGTGGTATCATTTTACTCGGGAGAACAAGGGGAACGCTGGGTGGTAGGACATTTTTGCCGGCACGGCGATCCCACGGCAAAAAGTTTGGAAAAGTGGTATTTTTACCTAATTTTAAGGTTTGCAAGGAGTTCTGGGTAGGAAAACATTGGGGAACCCACGCATGCCATACCTCCCTGGACTCTCCCGGGTGTCTAGTTTTCAGAACTGTTTGGGTTTGCTACTTTCCAAAGAATACCACCCAGCCCCGGGCCAAAAACTCAGGTGCCCCCCCCCCAAAATCGAAGTTATATTGCTTCAGGGTATTTTAAATTCACCACCATACAATTTGGACCTTTTCCTGTTGCAGCCACTATGGCTACCCATGCAAGTGAGGTACCGTTTTTATCAAGAGACCTGTGGGAACGCTGGGTGGGAGGTAATTTGTGTGAGCCCAGTGATGCCACGCTTTCCCACACTAAAACGTGTGAAAAAATTGATTTGTTTTTGATAAAATTGAGGTTTGCAAGGGATTCTGGGTAAAGGAACGTTGGAGGATCCACGCAAGCCATACCTCCTTGGAAGCCCCCGGGTGTCTACTTTTCAGAAATGTGTGGGTTTGGTAGGTTTCCATAGATGGCTGTCTCGCACGGGGCCAGAAACGCAGGTAACCCCTCTTGCAAAAGCTGGTGAATTTGACAATGGTGACAATGTCAAGTCCACCAGCTTTTGTAAGAGGGGTTACCTGGGTTTTTGGCCCCGTGCGAGACAGCCATCTAGGGAAACCTACCAAACCCACACATTTCTGAAAAGTAGACACCCGGGGGCTTCCAAGGAGGTATGGCTTGGGTGGATCCTCCAACGTTCCTTTACCCAGAATCCCTTGCAAACCTCATTTTTAGCTGGAAAAAAATCAGTTTTTTCACACGTTTTAGTGTGGGAAAGCGTGGCATCACTGGACTCACACAAATTACCTCCCACCCAGCGTTCCCCAAGGTCTCCCGATAAAAATGGTACCTCACTTGCGTGGGTAGGCATAGTGGCTGCTTTAGGAAAAGGCCCAATTCTTACTGTGGAGACAAAAAATTACCTTTAGCCAAACAATCTTATTTTTTGAGGGGGTCACCTGAGCTTTTGGCCCGGGGCTTGGCGGGCATCTTTGGAAACTACCAAACCCAAACAGTTCTGAGAACTAGACACCCGGGGGAGTCCAGGGAGGTATGGCATGCGTGGGTCCCCCAATGTTTTCCTACCCAGAAACCCCTGCAAACCTTAAATTTTGGTCAAAAAACCCACTTTTCCGTACTTTTTCCTGTTGCAGCCACTATGGCTACCCACGCAAGTGAGGTACCGTTTTTATCGGGAGACCTGGGGGAACGCTGGGTGGGAGGTAATTTGTGTGAGCCCAGTGATGCCACGCTTTCCCACACTAAAACATGTGAAAAAATTGATTTTTTTCTGCTAAAATTTGGAAAAGTGCTATTTTTACCTAATTTTAAGGTTTGCAAGGAGTTCTGGGTAGGAAAACATTGGGGGACCCACGCATGCCATACCTCCCTGGACTCTCCCGGGTGTCTAGTTTTCAGAACTGTTTGGGTTTGCTACTTTGCAAAGAATACCACCGAGCCCCGGGCCACAAACTCAGATGCCCCCCCCAAAATCAAGGTAGTTTTGCAATAGGGTATTGTAAATTCACCACCGTATGATTTGAACCGTTTCCTGTTGCAGCCACTATGTCTATCCACGCAAGTGAGGTACCATTTTTTTCAGAAGACCTAGGGGAACGCTGGGTGGGTGGAAATTTGTGGATCCAGGCAGATTCCAGAACTTTCCACCACAGAAATGTGACGAAAATGTGTTTTTTTGGTCAAATGTTTCGGTTTGCAAGGGATCCTGGGTAACAGAACCTGGTGGGAGGCAGTCGAGTCACCCCATCCTAAATTCCCCTGGGTGTCTAGTTTTCAAAAATGTATAGGTTTGCTAGGTTTCCCTAGGTTCTGGCAGAGCTACGGGGCAAAAACAAAAGGTAGTCTTTTTGTCCAAAACGTGCTAGATTTCACTGGGAAATTGAGGTGCGACCATGTTGCGTTTTGCGCTGTTTCATGTCGCAGCCACTATGCCTACCCACGCAAGTGAGGTACCATTTTTTTCAGGAGACCTGGGGGAACGCTGGGTGGGTGGAAATTTGTTGATCCACGCAGATTCCAGAACTTTCCACCGCATAAATGTGAGGAAAATGTGTTTTTTTGTCAAATTGTTTAGGTTTGCAAGGGATTCTGGGTAACAAAACCTGGTGATAGGCAGATGAGTCACCCCATCCTAAATTTCCCTGGGTGTCTAGTTTTAAAAAATGTACAGGTTTGCTAGGTTTCCCTAGGTGCTGGCAGAGCTACGGCGCAAAAACAAAAGGTAGTCTTTTTGTCCAAAACGTGCTAGATTTCACTGGGAAATTGAGGTGCGACCATGTTGCGTTTTGCGCTGTTTCGTGTCGCAGCCACTATGCCTACCCACGCAAGTGAGGTACCGTTTTTATCGGGAGACCTGGGGGAACGATGGGTGGGTGGAAATGTGTTGATCCACGCAGATTCCAGAACTTTCCACCACAGAAATGTGAGGAAAATGTGTTTTTTTTGTCAAATTCTTAGCTTTGCAAGGGATTCTGGGTAACAAAACCTGGTGATAGGCAGTCGAGTCACCCCATCCTGAATTTCCCTGGGTGTCTACTTTTCAAAAATATATAGGTTTGCTAGGTTTCCCTAGGTGCCGGCAGAGCTAGGGCTCAAAAACAAAAGGTAGTCTCTTTGTCCAAAGAGCGCAAGATTTCACTGGGAAATTGAGGTGCGACCACGTTGCATTTTGCGCCGTTTCCTGTCGTAGGCACAAGGCCGACCCACACAAGTGAGGTACTGTTTTTATCGGGAGACCTGGGGGAACGCTGGGTGGGTGGAAATTTGTTGATCCACGCAGATTCCAGAACTTTCCACCACAGAAATGTGAGGAAAATGTGTTTTTTTTGTCAAAATCTTAGCTTTGCAAGGGATTCTGGGTAACAAAACCTGGTGGTAGGCAGTCGAGTCACCCCATCCTGAATTTCCCTGGGTGTCTACATTTCAAAAATGTATAGGTTTGCTAGGTTTCCCTAGGTGCCGGCAGAGCTAGGGTGCAAAAACTACAGGTAGGCACTTTGCCAAAAAAGGGTCAATTTGTAACTGCACCACGTTGACCACGTTGCATTTTGCGCCGTTTCCTGTCGCAGGCACAAGGCCGACCCACACAAGTGAGGTACCGTTTTTATCGGGACACTTAGGGTAATTCAGATTTGTAAATCAACTGTTATTACCAATTGATATTTCATGCATTTCTCCCTTTCAATGAAAAACATTGTGTAAAAAAAAAATCTTTTTGAAAAATGACCAATAATTCTCATGCTAGTATGAGTATTCCCAATTTTGAAAATGTGCAATTATATACTGTTTCTGAACTATATAATTTGTACCCAATTCAGAAATACATAGGTGTCTTTCATACAGATTATTCCATGTATACATTTTCCAAGACAAAGTGCTCTATACCCAGTAAATGAAAAAATACCATTGCAAGTTGCTGCTCAGTTTTTGGATCTGGGTTCGTCGGGTTCTTGGTGAAACTACAAGTCCTATATATCCCCACAACCAGGAAGGTCTAACGGATGTAACGGTATACTGCTTTCCAAGAGCTGTCAAAATTAGAAAAAGTTATAGGTGAAAACGTTGAGACAAAAGGCTGTTTTTTTCAACAAATTTTCAATTATTCCAATATCTGACTGTTAGTTTCTATAACGAAACCTTCATGGATTTGGACAAATGACCCCTTTCTGAATTCAAAATGATGTCTACTTTTCGAAAATTGAAGGCCAAATTCAGAGTTCAGGGAACGCTGTGTGCTCGTTGTTTTAAAAGTTATTCTCGTTGTTGGGAGAGAACATCATATCAGACAGGCTTGCGAAAAATTGGTCTACAACAGTAGGTGAAAGTTCGACCAAGTTCGAAAAAGCTGAAATAGTGCAAATGTGAGAATCATTGCTATCATCGATGTCTGGATCAGCAATGCTCACAGAAGGTTGTACCTGTGTGGTGCTGCTTTCATCTTGTACTTCACCGCCACCTAATCGTAATGGTGAAGTCTCAACGAATGCCGTCATCAGAATAGGTAGCCGCTGGGGACAACACGTTGCATGAGCCATTACTGAACCAAGCAAAGTATCGATATCCATAGATACTGCTGATGGTAGTGTAAGACAGACGTCCAACACACATTCTTCTCCGCATAGCAGACATCGAAGCACAGGTAAGATTCAATCTTGCCCGATTGGTCTGAATGAAAGAAATCAAGTTGTATTCAGATCTCTTAGCTGGGCTAATCCGAGTACTCTAGTGATTCGGTCTCGGTAGCGTATTGCTAGGATAGTTTCTTCCATCGTAGCTGGAGTTTTGTCTGCGGCTTGGTCTGCCATATCGGAGCAGAAGGATCAAAAATAAAATTCCTGCTACGAGTCCCAAAAGAAGCGGCAGGCTGCCGAATAACGAATGCACAAAATTCGGGAAGATGCCCAGAACTGTTTCAAAGGGTGCTAACAGTCCCGAAAAAATTGTCTTAAATACATGTGCGATGCCACTGGTATCAGACATGTTTAAGATTTGACCTAACATTTCTATGAAATGCACGGGGCAATTTGTCGATAATAGGGAATGTATCTCTGCCGCTGTCCTTGCAACTTGCAGATCATACGTCTCTTTGGACGAGGTGAAAGGCACAGTTGTCTGTAAAAGAATAGACTTCATTCTGCTTAAAGTATCAATTCGAATAGAAGAGATATTCAAAGAAGGCCATATTGCCGCCTCCATGTCTGGATTGCTGTTTGGATACAATACTTGCATACAGTAAATGACCCTGGAAGTAACGGTTACGAGATAGGATTTTCCTGGCACCATGCCACAACAGCTGTGGTCCCTTATTAGAACGTAGCTGCCGTTGGAAAGTTGTCTGAAAAAAGGCTCTATCTGTGTTGCAGGAGTGCCATGCAGGTGACATGAAAGGTTATTTGATTAACCTTCGCAGGCTCCATGCAAGTTAATACCTTGACACAGAAGTGTACCGCTTAGTGATTTTTTACAATTCTTACCACTAAGAAATACTTCTTTTTCCCTTCACTATAGCATTTATGTGTATAAGGTAAATTCCAGGGTGATTTCATGTATTCTTTACCCAACCTTTCATACAGGCCTGCTGGTATATACTTTTGGCAATACTTAAACTGGAAAGTTGTTATCGGAATTGTAATTGTTCCATGTATTATCCATTCAATGACAGGTCTCTCTGACATTGTCAATGGTAATCTCTCAAGTTTTTCAATGCTCAGAATCGTATAGACTGCTCCTTTTTGTGCCAAACTGATTTGTTTATCAGTAAGGTTAAAGATAGAAAATAATGACGTTATGTTGATTAGACGCCATGGCACCTAGCCTGAACGCAGGTTTTGCAACGTTCAGCCTAGCTGTACAATAGAACGCAATTGGGACTGGCCATGTTGTAACATTAGCAAGTCCTGCTCTATTATATCAATAGCAGATGATACAATGCTGTCCAGTGAATAAATTCTGGAGGACAGAGTCGTTAACCCATTGTCCACTACAGAAAGCGATTTCTCCAAATTAATACGATCAAAATTCAAAACCATATGTAGACATTTTATCATAAAATTTTTCAGAATAAATCAATTTAGTATTTGTCAACATTGTTTTCAATCCTGTCTTATTTAACATTTAAAAATAAAATGTTTCTGGATCACTGTTGTTAAACCCTGAGAAGTATTGGAATTTCTCATAAAATGTTTTTGAACTGCCTTTTGGCGGTGTTGGACAATGTTCCCATTGGTTATAAGTAAAAATATTTCTAGGTTGAGCAGATTTATGCAAATAGTGATGACCATAATGATTATAACAGTGCATTTCTTCATAGTTTGATGAACCCTGCAAATAATCATGTTCTGTGAATTTAGTTGACATTACTAAATCTGACATCATGTTATTAATATTTTCAAAGTCCCAATCATCAGAGAAAGTACTTGGTGTCACAAAGTCACTTAAGGAAACCTTGAATTGATGTGGATATTTCAAGAGCTCAATCGGGCCATAGATTTCATAATCCTTTTTGTCCAATGCTACCCCACCGGGTATTGGATTGGCTGTGATGTTCACTGATGACAGTTCTCTTTTCTCGATGTGAGAGGATCTGTGAGGCTTTAGGACCAAGTTGATGTTCTGACTTGCTGTGTCCATTGTACTATATTTTGCATCAATAAATCTACCCAAACATAAAACCATGATGAGCCAAAGCAGGAGGAAAAGTACACCTAACACAATCCAAAATTAAATCCATGGTGAAATCAGAAATGTTTCTTTTAGTTGATGAAAGAGTTCAGTCATTTTTTCTTTGAAAGTTTTTGTTGCTGGCGTTTCTTCATGCTCACTTGGATCATCAGAAAAGTCATCGAAATTGATGAAGTAGCCAGATGCAGTTCTGTCAATTGTTGGAATTGCTTCCAGATTTTCATTAGTCTTTGGATCTTTCTTTGTTTCATTAGCATAGTCTGATGCTACATCATTGTAGACTGGTGTTTCTTGACGAACTGTTGTAATTTGGGTTTCAAGAGGCACAAGTTCCATGGCTTTGTTGCATAGTCCTTTTTTATTCACTGCAGGTTTATCAAAAGTGATTAGTCTCTCAGTTTGAACCTCTTGGATTGTAGCAAGATTTGGTCTTCTGCTATTTCTTGGGAGTCCACTGGGCCTACTACTTATTATTGGCCACATGATTGTGGTTTTACCAGGTCGATTGATACAACTCTGTTCTCCTTTTTACCAGCAAGGGGCGGTAGTACTACTGATCTTGTTCCGCTGACAGCTAAGACAGGTACTGATTTTCTGTAAGAAGGCCCAAATTCCTTCTTCACAGCGATCTTCTCTCTGACTAGATTCCCCAATCTTTGGAATCCATACAGGTTTTGGTTTCTCTTCAGTGGCTGTTGGCTTTAACTTTTTGTTACTTAGACTTCTTCTTGTTCCATTTAAGTCCTGTAAAACAGCCAAACGATCTTTGATACAAAGGCTTTTTCTTTTACCACTGAAGTCTGACAATCTAAGTCCCGGATTTTCCTTCTAGTACCGAACAATAGTTCGTATGGAGTGATACCTCTTAGAGAATTTCTTGGCAGATTGTTAAGACTACGTTGGACACTTGTTAGATGTTTGACCCACCCATCACCGGAACCTAATACCCTCGCCGTTATAGATTGCTTTATGTCACGGTTTTTTCTTTCCACTACCGCATTACCCTCAGGATGGAAGGAGGAAGAGTACCACAATTCAATGCCCATGATGGCCATGGCCTCCTTGTAAGTTCGAGAGCTAAACACAGGACCCTGGTCAGAATGTAGCATGCCAATTGCGTATGTGCCGATAAAGACTCGCAAATCTTTTATAACAGTTCTGGCGTCATCCGAGCGCTGAGGCCTACATCTTAAGTGAATCTAGTCTTAATAATTATGGGAAAGCATTCCTCCGGCTGGATTTCTGCGTATAGATAGCCTGATGCTTTCTAATAAAGGTGTCCTGGCAATAGTCTGGTCCGGTTCACAACTGCGATTTCTGTTGCAGTTCTGGCAAACCATTGCAAAGTTATACATTTGCAAGCTCATCCCTGGCCACCAGTATTCTGATTGTAATTCTATTAGAGATTTCAAGATCTCTTGGTGCCTCAGACCCTGTCCCATGTGTGCTTCTTGAATCAAGTAAGCCCTCCGGTTCGTGTTTGGAATTACTCTATCCCCCACTCCAGGGATTTGAGCAAAAGGAACGGAGTTCGCATCAATTATGTATTTATTTCCGAGTGGATAATTTAGAGGTAACGCTGCATAGTTGCCTTTCATTGAGGCTTTTACTGCTAGTAGCGTTTCACCGTCTATTTGTTTTTTAGTACGCTTTTTTGTAGCTACGGAAGCCGGTTGAACAGCTGCCGCTGTGGCTCTGTTAGCCAATGAATTCACTGCAACGTGAACGCCATCACGTTGACGACTCAGTGTATGTCTCATGTGAGTCTTTTGTATTTCTTTCTGCAAAAGAACTACCTGTTCCCAAAGTTTTTTTATGCTTTATTTTGGCACCTGTGTCATCTTTGTAACCGTTTTTGATCCATGTCTGCATGTCATTATTGTAAGACCTGACGCAGTAATGCGAATCGCACACTATTAGTGTGGGGAATTCGCGATCGGCATTTTCAAGCGCCATCTTTAAACATCTTATTTCAGCTCGCTGAGCTGTACAGTTTCTGAGTGATTCAGTTTTGGTGTACTGTTCGAGAGGCAGAATTTCGATTGGCAGAGGATATTCATGTTCGTATTCTAGATTTTCTAGTTTTTTCATTTTCGGATCAAAAGCGTGTTTCACGTCTTCTGCAGCAAGGGAATTCTCCCATTGTATCCATTTTGGATCTAATGCCACTGCGTTTGGAATGCGTGGTCTTGTTACTGCCTCAAGGGCTGATACTGCTGTTAAAACAGATATGTTTCTCCCTTGGACTAGGGCTCTTTCTTTTGCTACAGCAGTTTGAACTGCAGTTAGAATTTTTTCAGTGGAACTGAATTTCATTTCAGCTTGTGTGTACAAGTATGATTTGTAAGCTATTGGTACCGTTTCTCCCTCATTAGAGGTCAGGTATGTGAATCCGCATCTTCCTAGGATGACTCGGATTACAAGGTTGCGTTCGTTTGCGCGTGTTTGCAGTTTTGTTGTAGTTAACATGTCTGTTTGTAATGATCTTAAAATTTCTGTGTGTTTCTGAGTCCAATTGATTGGTTTGAAATCAGGTTTTATTAATTCGTATAGAGGTTTAACCCTCTCTGCATAATTTAGAATGTATGTTCTTCCGAAATTCAGGAAACCTAGTATTGATTGTAAATTCTTCAGCGTTTTTGGAGCTTGGAGTACTGCACACTTCTCTAAGAAGTTGTCTGCTAGGCTTTTGCCTTCCCTTGATAATTCATATCCTAAAAACAGGACAGTTAGATGGGCAATTTGTGACTTTTTAAAGTTGAATTTGTACCCTTCAGCTGGGAACCCAAGTATTATGGTGTTCACTCTTTTTAAGTGAGTCTCCAGGTCGTCGTCTGTAAGATAGATGTCATCGACATAAGATAATGCCTCATCATCGTACATTTGTAGTAACTCTGTTACCCTTGCTGAGAATAATCCTGGGCTGTTCTTGAATCCCTGTGGGAGTCGACAGAATTGTTTTTGCGCTCCCATTGTTGAGAAAGCGGTCAAATACCTGCTTTCAGGTGCAGTGTTTTGACAAAAGAAACCATTTGAGATATCTAATGTTGTTTTATATTTTTTGCGCACGATGTTATTCATTAGTGCTGCACTGTGTGAGTTTTGTACTGCAAATGTTTTGCAGCAGGAGTTTAGGTGTCTGTAGTCCAAAACTAGACGATATGAATCGTCTGGCTTGGAGACAGGAAACAAAGGATTGTTCATTTTTGAGGTGCATGTTTCAATCACCCCCTGATATTCAAGTTGATCTAAGATCACCCTGGATTTTGTGGGGAGGAGAATCCTCATCCCATCCTACTTGATTTTTATATAATGCAGGGGCTTGGGCTACTGCCCATTTTCTTGCAAATGTGTATTTTTTATGAATTGGAATATGATTTGAGAAGGCAGGCATAATCATTTCTTCGCCATGTGGGCACTCCCTGACAAACTCTGGTGGCCAGTTTTTCTCAGCTAACAGGATGTCATAGCCTTTCGAAAGGTTATCCCAAAAGAGACCCCTTACTTTCCTAGTTTTGTCCCCCTCTATACGCAATGGTATTTCGTATAATTTATGGGGTTTGCTAACTCTGGTGTCTGCGCTGTCTAGCATTGTCTGGGCCCACTCTCCGTTTTTCAGTTGTGTCCTCAGTATCCTCGGCATGTTTTATTTTAATACTAGCTACCTTCTTTTCCCTTCTTTTGTGGAAATTGTAATTTTTTACTTTGATGAGCAGGTTCCTTGTCTTTGGACTTGACGTTCTCTTCCTTGTGTTCTGACCGTCCTCTTCTTTCCGATTTCTGTGAGGAAGTCTGAAAAGATCGAGAGGGACGTGTATCAATATCTTGATATCTTTCAGGTTTTCTCAATTTATCCCTATCTCTAAGGTTGTATGTTTTTTCAGAGGGCTCCCTCTGGGGAGACTTGCCTCCTCGTTCTGGAGATATATTTCTTCGTTGAGGAGACCTTCCTCTGGACTGAAACAGTTTTTCTCTGGGAGTGGATTGTTTATTACCCTCCCAACTCTTTTTTGGAGTGTTGAGATTATTTTTAATAAAGGTTTTTTCAGGATTTTCAGTTAGTTGGGGTTTTAGTGGTTTCCCACCCAAACTAACTCTACGTAGTTCTTCATAGGATTTTTCTATGATTCTGGCAAGTTCAAATGGTTGATCTGCTATATCTGTTTGTTTCAATTTCTGGCGGATCTGTTGTATCGTCAATTGCCAATTGAACTAATTCTCTCTATGCCTTTGTTAATTCTTTTAGTTTAACTAAAAAATCTTCGCTTGACATTTTGTCAATGTCGGGTTGTGGTGTGTAGCTGGCTAGAACCGGCCACGTGGCTCTTGGTCTACCTAGTCGACCGAGCCTGGTAATGTGATTTTGATGTTTTAGGGTGCCATTAAACCAGAGCAGGTGCTCTTGGTAAGTCAGTGGAATTTTAACGTCCTCGAAAGGGGCGTATTCATCCGGAGGTTCCTCTATTTTGTAATAGTGGAAGTCTTGTGTCACAGCGTGTGCTGCTGGAAAATGTATCGATGAATAAAATACCTCTGTCTGCTGATATTCATGGGCCTCTACCACAAATATGACTGTACCACCTCTTGATGATAGTCCATTTTCTATAAGTTTAAGAGTTATAGATCTTCTTACATTTACCGGAATGATGATAGCATTCGGGTTTTCATCTTGGAGACTTGTGTCATCCGCTATAAGTTGAGCTGCCAAAGCATCTCTTTCTTCATCACCTTCCGGCATTTTACTGACAGAAAGTTTTTTGTTGCAGATCAAGTTTCAAGGAAACAAAGATTAGGTGCACAATATTTCAACGTTGACTCAACCAAGAACTAATACATAGGAAACTCTTCCTACTAAGTTCCGGCGGATATTAACCTTTCACCCACTCCAGACGACAAATGGAGTTTTTTCGGGAAAAGGGGTCTGTGTGAAAAGCACGACTGAGTTACTCTAGTGTCTTGCGTTAGGTCATCGCCTTACCAAACGTTGGGCGCCATGTAGTGTAGTTCCTATATTCCCAATAGGCTCTGCGCATTGGAATAACATAAACGGCAGTTTAGACGTAGGACTGTGGTCATCTAGGTCTCTACTGAATATGTTAGACTTAATTAGGTATGCCAGCTAGCTCAGAAGTCACTAGAAACTTTCTCGAATGAACAGGAAGGAGTTAACGTTCCTGATTAGACAAGAAGGGATTCGTTTCTGACAACCGCATAAACATGACAACTTTGCTCCCCCCAGAATACAGAGTATATCTCCAGAGTCGTGTGAAAACAATAGACAGCTATTTCACTCAGTCAATCGTGCATGCTTAGTTTCACCAGGAGTGCAGAGAAATAGAGAGACGGGTGTTTTCAATAAAAGTTGTTATTTATTGAGCAGTCTTCTTTCTCATGCAAGAGAAATGAATTGCCACAATTACAATACTTGTTGTAAAGTAAAGTGCGTACAGTAAAAGTAGTATTATGAAATAATACTGTAAAACCATTGATATGGTTTCTGAGCCATATGATACTTTAAAACGGATAAAATATATATATACATAAAATCATTGACAAAACGCACTCAACTGGTGCTTCTAAGATACGCCTACCCCGGTGTACCTGACCTAAGCCTAATACGTGGGAAGGAGTAAGTAAGTTGCAGTTTAAGTTAAGTTACTTTTTGCCAAGAATCTGAATCCAGAATTCTTTAAGGATTTAATCAGCTCCGTACCTTGGTTTATAGAATGAAGGAGATCTTGTATCTCTCTCTCAGGACTCGATCTCCCAGCAACCCGCAAGGGTGACTGGAAACACCGGAGCTGGAATTTCTCAGCAGGAGAAAAGACAGCGTCTCTCTCAGTCCATCAAGTGGGAGGGTCGGCTTCCTTCGGCTCTCGCATCAGCTGGGCGTCGGGCAGGTAGATAGCCGCTCTGCTCCAAACCACCGTGTGTTTGCTTAAGGCAACGTTGGTATATTTATACCTGAAAGGTGCGGAGTTTGACGTAAGGTTGGACATAAGACGTCACTAAGAACTTACAGTTCTTTCTGGACTCCAGGAGTTCTTGTGCAAATCAAAACAAAAGCAGGGGGAATTCCCGGGCTGCTGGAGGCTTGGTTTGTTTAAAGAACGCGTTGTACTTTCTAGGAGTCTATAGGAGTAGCCTTGCCGTATTTGGACTGCATTGGCTATGACTAAATATGGACATGATTCTTATGCCTTTATAAGGATATGTTTTGTTATACCCACATAGGGGCATGAATCGAGAATATTTAATTAGGGTCCTAGATACATTCACAACACTAACATTTTTCAAATTAAAAAGCATAATAATAACAAATATTAATCCTTTTTGTTTCTTCTAATGATAACAAATTTTTTTTTTATCTTCTATTTACATGTTTTTAATCATGAAAATGCAAAGAACACATTTTACTGAGTAACACTTTTTAAACTCTCCAACGTATGTAGATAATAATACTTGATACGTGTACGATCGAAATCAAAACCTGTACAGCTTCACAGTTTGTAACTTTTCAGAACACGTGCAGAACAAAAACAGTTAAAATGTGAGCACGTGTAAACTGCAAAACGTGCCATCTAAATAGGTGGATCCGCAGCTTCTTTCCGTAGACTACTAAACAACCAAAAACTATATCAACCACACCTACTGTGCAATTAGTTTCGTTTTCACAAGTTATTTCTAATCTATTTCAATCTATGTTGCAGGGTCAGTTTTCTAACATCGGATTCTCTTTTTCCGTCAACAAACATATTCCGGAGTTGTATGTTGTTTCAATATGGCATAGGCATAGTACTTAGTTATAATTTGTGGCTATTTATCAATATTTAAACATTTATATGTAGCGAAAAATGTAATTGCATGTTTTTCGCTTTTTCTCTGTAACGTCAGCAGCTTGTTTTTAGAAACAGATAGATTATAACAAACATTGCTCATTTTCTGGCTCCTTTCACCTTATATATAGTGAGTTTTTATATTACAATATTGACACTGTACTTAGCTTGAGAGTTGTTGGTGACCCGTCGACGCAAACCCTAAACATTTACAATCAACGTCACCATCTTCCACTTATTATTGTGTTTTCCCCTAGAGATCACATATTGTTAATATGTATATTATAACATTAACAGTCTTGGTGATCTTAGTGGACTTCACGATCCGTCGTCACAAAGAGTAAAGATAAGTAAGCCACGATACCGGCTTGCGGCTTTCAGTATATTTTCCACTTGTGATCATGTGCTGTGAGAATATAAACATATCATTATTCTCACCGTCATGATCTCAGAGGAGTTTATGACCCGTCACCACGAAGATCAAACTTTTTCACCTCCCAGAGAAAAGAAGTTCAGTAATAATTACCGCTCTAAAGTATTTCATCATGGATGTTCTGTTAAATACATAACTTTATTTTCTTTCCTTTTTTCTTCCCTTTTTTCTTCCCTTTCCCTTTTTTTGTTTTTCTCCTGCACTCTCCCTCCATCCTTATACACATATATTCCCCTTTATCTCTTTCTTTATATTACAAACATTATTAGATAACCACTCAGGAAAGCTTCACCTAGCTGACCGCTCCGTTTTCTTTGCCCATAGTCAGGAGTAACTCGTCCGCTGCCTGCGCTGATCTAATATTATGCATGCTGTTATTATACATAACTCTCAATGCTGCCGGAAAAACTAGTTGAGCCACTGCACCGTAGCTTCTGAAAGCCTCAAGCCTTTTCCCGAACTCCCATTGTTTGTCCAGAGTAACCCTGGACAAGTCAGAATTTGAAAATTGAATCCCTTCGCACTGACAGATTTCTGTTTTAAGGCCATATTTAAAATGGTTTCCTTAAGGGAGTATGTATGAAAGTTAACCAAAGCTTTTCTGGGCTTGGATCTTTGGGGATTCTTTCTAAAAGGCTCTCTATGAATGCGTTGGATGTCTAAGGCTAATTCTTCCTCTGACTGATCGAGTCGCAACGCTTCTTTCAACAGTGAAATGACAAACTGCTTAATATCCGAGCCTTCTTTATCCTCAGGGATATTCAAGATACGAAGGTTATTCCTTCGGGCATTGTTCTCCAGCGTTTCCATCCTTTCTGCTAAGATTTGATTGTCTTTCCTAAGCATAGTGATGTTCGTTTTAGCTTCATCAAGATATAAGGACATACCTGTTACCCTGTCCTCAAGTACCTTTTTTTTCAGTGTAAGATCACTTAATTTTTTATCCAGGGATTCACAAAAAAAACTGATATCCGCCTGATTAGCTGCCGAAGTCTCAAACTCTTTTTTAATATCAGCCGACAGAGATGTAAACATTCCATGAAAAGAAGCCTGCAAAGCGGCAACCAGGTCTGCATTACTGCCGTTGGACGACATAACACTGGACAGGGGGACTGAAGTAACTGATGTAGCTGATGTGGCTGATGTATCTCCTTGCATAGTATCTTGTGAGCTTGCACCGGCTGTTAAAGATAAGGGGGCCAACAAGAAAGGTGGAGCCAATGGGGGGCGCCAGGACCAAAGCAAGAGGTGGGGGTTGACCCGATGTACAAACAATAGTATCTCCAACCCCACTCTCTGTATCCACAACTCGATCTATTCCAACCTCCACACTAGCACCCAAATGTACTGAGCTTTCTATGCCACCTGTAGCCATATCGATCAGGGTATTATTGTTATTAGGCGATACCCCAATGCTCATTGCCCCCCCCGAGACCTGTAACCACTACTGATGACTTTTCTAAGTTATCAGAGGGAGGACTTTTATCTGATAATAGTACCACTTGCGGGATCACCTTAAAAAATTACCTCAGTGACGGAGTTATTTTCGACACAGAGCAGGAGTTTTTGCCTTTAGACCCCTTAGATGATTTACATGTATAGGCGCGCTTCGCCTTAACCTGGCCTGTCAAATATGAGGAGGGCTTCTTTTTGCTGTTCATGCTGGCGTTATCAAAAATAGTATTACTGGCCCCCACAGATTCCACCTGTTTAGTTTCAGACTCCGCTTCACCAAAACATGAAACAGTGGGCAAGCTTAAACCGACATCCACAGAAAGCCTAGTGTCTTGAGGCAGAGTACGCTTATTTTTCGCTTTTCTGACCTCACCGTTGCAACTTTTGTACTTATTTCCTCTCAAGTTGTAAACTCCCTCTGCCCCATTACCACCATTTTTGCCGTTGTCACCGCAGCTTCCACCTTCTTCACTCCGTTCCTGATCCGTCGTCAGCTCCCTGACCTCTAGTGCACTCTCCACGGCACCTCCAATTGCCTCCACCCCCGAAAGGGGGCACGCAGCAGCACCACGACGTCCAGGGAGAAGGCCCGAGTCCGACGCCCCCGTCGGAGCTCCAGGGCGGCCAGGCTCCACACCGAGAAACCAGCCGTCAGCTGAAGAGACCCCCGACGTACGTCCAAGATCTCTCGCCGGCACACAGAGTCAGCAGCAGCCGCAGCCGAGGAGATCACCACAGCAGCAGCCTTCGCAGGTAGACACACCCCTTCCAAACACATGGGGTCAATGGCGAGCGGACGAGCGGGCGAAAAAAAATAGAACGCCAACTTCTTTTTTTTCAGAGAATAAGCTCGTTTGGCTAACCTCTGCAGCGTATAGTGTTATAAACAGCCTTACATGTTGGATAACCGCATTACAATTCAGCCCGGTAACGTTTTAACAACCCCCGGACGGGAGTCCACGAACAGAGTACCGCAGCAGCTCAAGCGGCTGCCGCCATGTTTCCCCAAGCAAAAAAGGAAAGAAAAAAAAGAGGGGAATGAGAAAAAAAAAAAAAAGGGGGTGTAACTATGTTTGAAGTAAAATCAACTAAATATATAAAACATAACACAATAAACACGTAACACACAATATATATCACATAACACAACATGGATCTGGTAGAGAGTACAGGGTATATAGGATAGATTTGTTTCTCTTCATTCTCACCTTTGACATTTTTCTTTTCTCCTTGTTTTTTCCCCGGTCACAGTTAAGGCGGGAGTCCATGATAGAGTGCTATCTTCTGGTTCTTCCAAATAGATAGAACAAGGGTTTCCCATGGGGGGTGGGGGGTTAGACAGGGACACTGGGGGGGGTTGCAGGGGAAAAAATTAAAAAAGAGTCCTCATTTCTGTTTTAATTTTGCTTTATGTTCGATGCTGTCATTGTTGCTGCCAAAGGGGTATGTGATTGTCCAATTTTTTCTTCTGATTAGGGGCCTACTGCAGATCAGCTTTAATAATCCTGGGGGTATTAATAAAGTAAGGATGTGGAAATATCAGTATAATGAGTAAATTGGATATTCTCTCCTGGAATACTAATGGTTTGCGAACTAGTCCGAGGAAAAATAACATTATGCAATATCTCCGTGATTCAATTGAACAGATTATAGTACTCCAGGAGACACATTTGGCTGAGTCTGAAATGCTTTCATTGGTTAAAAAGAATAGGTGGATCGACATTTGCATAACAACTTCGCAATCGATATACACTAGAGGAGTGGCAATCTTATTTAAAAAATCCATTAAAGCGAGATTGGTCTCTAAGTTGGTTCACTCTGGTGGCCGGTGGGTAATAGCATCAGTTATAATATCGGGGTCTCCAATTACTATAGTGGGATACTATGGTCCTAACCAGGATGACCCATCAGCTTTGAAGACTCTTTTTTCACATCTGTACCTATTCCCCGAACCGGTTATCTTAGCAGGCGATTTCAACATAGTCCTGGATCCCTTAGTGGATAAATCACCCTCTAACAGAGCTAAAATCTTATCTAAAACCAGGTCTTACCTGCAAGATAGCATGAAGCAGCTAGAATATAATGACATCTGGAGATCAATGCATGGGCTGCAAAGAGGAGTCATATTTCGAAACTACAAATATCATCACCAGTCTCGAATTGATTTTATTTTGATTAGCCAACCATTAGTTAACCTGGTTAAATCGGTATCCCATCTACCATTTCACTTATCAGATCACGCGGCGATTCTTATAGATTTGGAAGGGTTTCCTAAGAGTCGATCAAGAAATTGGTCCTTTGATCGTTCATTGCTCTCCTCACCTAATATCATCGATGCTCTCAATATGGAGGTGCAGTTCTTTATGGATGAAAATTTGGGTTCTGTCTCTCCAGCTGTTATATGGGATGCACTTAAAGCATTCTTAAGGGGTTATATAACTAATAAAGCTTCACATAAGAACAAAATCTATAGAGGAGCAGTGGCCTCCTTAGAACTGGAGTTGACTAAACTTCAAATAGAAATTGCTAGGCATCCGGACTCCTTCTCGTCCACATGAGTGGCAGAATAAAGTGACCACCTTAAAAGGAGAGCTAAGCTCAGTTTTAAATGCTAGGGTCCTAGAGAGATGGGAAGCCAGTAAGTTGGCACATTTTGAGTATGGCAAGGGGGCCAGTAAGCTGCTGGCCTGGAAGACGAAGACTGAGCAAGTTCGTAATAACATCAGCTCAATCACGGTCGGTGGTATAACATTCTCCACCGATGTCGACATTAGGAGAGCGCTTCGAGATTTCTTTAGTGAAATATATTGTGAAGATAAGAACGTTGAGTCAAAGCAGGTTGAAGATTGGCTGGCGGGGGTCTCTCTTCCGGCATTGTCATCAGAACAAAGTAATGTACTAGAAGATCCTATCTCGCAAGAGGAGGTTAGGCTGGCAATTGCTAGTAGCAAAAAAGGTAGGGCATCAGGTCCAGATGGTCTGTCGTCTGAAAGTTATAAAGCTCTGATTCCAACAATTCTCCCTTTCTTAACTGAGTTGTTTAATAAGATCCTCCAGGAAGGGATGCCCCCTCCTATCTCATGGGAAAGCACCTCAATACCACTGATTTTAAAACCAGGCAAATCAGCAACAAATTGTGGGTCTTATAGACCAATTTCTATCTTAAACACAGATTATAAAATCTTCACATCTGTATTAGCAAATAGGTTGGGGGCAGTTGCAACAAACATCTTGCATGTAGATCAAAAGGGCTTTGTAAGGGGGCGTCAGCTGTACGAGTTGACCTATGATCTTATAGGTGCCATCGATATGGCGACGGCGGCGTCACTTCCTCTTGCAGTCCTGACTTTGGATGCCACCAAGGCCTTCGATAGGGTTAACTGGGTGTACCTATCGGAGGTCTTGGGAAAATTTAACATCGTCAAAAAATTTAGGCGCGTAGTCAAACTCCTGTATAGGAATCCGTCAGCCTCTATACTCGTCAACGGAGAACTATCAGACCCATTTAACATCACTCGGGGTACCCGTCAAGGTTGCCCCCTCTCCCCCCTTTTGTTCGATCTGTATATAGAGCCCTTTGCTCAATGGATTCGAGACAATAGTAACATCAAGTCTTTTGTGTTTGAAGGATGGGCGAGGAAGGTAGCCTTGTACGTGGCCGACGTTCTCATTTTTTCATCGGAACTACGGTCGGCATTTCCGGCTGTAATTGCGTTGGCAGAGGAGTTTGGATCTGTATCTGGCTATGAAGTCAATGCCGCCAAGACGGATATAATAGTCTGAAATTACCCTGTGCCTGTGGAAGGGGTACAGTTAAGTCCAGTCCTGCGTTACCTGGGCCTAAATATATACACGGATATAAACGAGATAGTTCCATCAAATTTCTCGCTTATTGCCAAAGAGTGTCGTAGGCTAATAAAATCATGGTCTTCACTTCCGCTATCTTTATTGGGCAGATCTAACCTAGTTAAAATGATTATTCTACCGAAGGTTACATTTTTATTTAATACCATCCCCCTTTTTTTTGAACCTACAATGATAGCCAAACTCCAAAGTGATATATGCTCTTTTATTTAGAATAATCGCAACCCCAGAATTGCTTTGAAGAAGATCAGGCGCCGAAGAGACAAAGGTGGTCTGGCGGCGCCTGACCTACAGCTATATGGGTGGGCCTTTCAGGTGTCTCATGCCAGGATGCTGTTAAAATCTCCGATAAACTCGGGATGTGCGCACATGTTTGCTGCATTACTCAGAGGGGAAAAGGTTGCAGATCACAAATTTTTGTTTAAGTTTGGGGATCCCAAGTTTTTAAAAAAAGTAAAACTGAAGGTGTTGAGAGATATATGTAAAATATGGGCTAAACTTAGGCGTTCCATCAAAATTGACTATTATTCTTGTAAGGCTCCATTATGGAATTCACCTGGATCCCCGAGCTGGCTTTTGGATAGCCTTGCAGTACCGCTGCGAGAGGCAGGATTAGTGGTATGGGGTGATCTTTTTGTTGATGGTAGCCTACTTCCGTAGGAGGTATTGAGCTCAAAAATAGGGACTCGGTTTTCCAGGTTTAAATACCTACAAATACAAAGCTGGGCACACTCGCAGATTTCTGTTAAAGGTAGATTTCAGTTGGGGGGATAGTAAATTAGTGTCCCTCTTAACATATAAGCCTCCAACTAAGAAAGAGGTCTCACTCTGCTACAATCTTTTATTAGATGAAATCGAGGGTGAGTTCCAGTTGCCTGATTTGCTGTGGACTGCAGATATTACTAAACACCAGCGTGGAGAACCTGTGGTTTGAGTCTTTTAAGATCATGTGGAACATTGTGAAACCATATTGGCTACGCCGAAACCACCTGTTCACGTTGCATAGGGCCTACTATTCGCCTCAACGTCTGTCAAAGTTTTCGGATAATTCACCTGTCTCATGCCCTAAATGCGGCTTGATAGCAGCCTCAGACTTGCACATGTTCCTAGATTGCCCACTTTTATCACCTTTTTGGAATTCAGTTTGCCTATCACTCTCCACTTCCCTGGGATCCCAAGTTATATTATGTCCTGCTCTTGTCATTTTTGGTGTTTCTCCAGAGTTTCAAGGGCCGGCCAAAAATTTACTTTTCTATGGTATTTTGTTGGCCAGGAGGGAAATATGTAGGAGATGGAAGGATCCGCTACCTCCTTCCTTGCTGGACTGGCGCACTTCTGTGCTACAAACATCGAAGTTGGACCTCTTAAGATCAGGCAACTCACGCAAGAGAAATTTCTGGTTGTTATTAAATTGGTAACGGTTCTTTTATTGATCATGGGGTTTGTTTTTTTGTGGGGTTTTTTCCCCCCCAAGGTCCAATGATTACGCCGCTTGGCACCTTTTTCCACGTTTCTCGATACCCAATAAAGTTGACATCGGTATAGAAATGGGTATATGAATGCAGCATGTGACCCTGACGGTTGTTCCAAGGTGGTGTAGCTGGAGTCTGACACTACTTACTGAGGGGCAACCTGTGGTGCTCCACTTAGAGCCCCTACCAGTCTATCTGTGACAATAAGTTCATCTCCACGTGCTACTATTTGGTCACCAAGGGCGAAATATGAGAACAAAAAAAAAAGAGAGATAAAGAGGAGAAAAAAAAAGAAAATATTACTTTATTTTCCTTTTCTTTTTACTGTAACAATAGTGTCAATCGTTATAGTATAATAGATTGTCCTATTGCTACAGAAGAGGAATGGGAGAATATTCAGCGCCATCTGTAATATAACTTTAAAATATTAAAAAGTACTTGATCAGATATTTTTTTCAAGAACCATATTTTACAAAACAGAAGAACAAAAAAATATAGCTATCATGCATACTTTGTTATTTTAAATATTTAATAAACCCTACATTTCTGAATGTTATTTTCTTATTTCTATTCTTATTTGCGGTTCCTATTCACCTTCTCCCTAAAGAATATATAGGACCTGTACTTTATGTTATAAGAGTACCATCCTATATATTCTTTAGTGAGTATGTGATTTATTAGCAGAACAGTCTACAACCTCTAAGCACTACGACCGCACGTTCCTGAATTGTACAGAATACAAATTTGAAAAATAATAATGCATGCATTTCTATGTAATATGTAATCATTTGTATTTAACTGTTTTTTACTTGTTCTCTTGATCTGAGATAATGTAGTGCGGGAGTGTTTGTTGTAGCACTTCTATTCTACTTTATCTAAAAGTAACTGATGCCTTCTTACATCATCAAAAATGTGGGGCAACACTTTTACAAACTGTAGCACAAAAAAGAAGTATATAGCCACGCTTAACTGATATTTGATGAAATTCCATTTTTAATTGTCACCCCTTTCATATATACAGCGACAGTTTCTGAAGAAAGTTTATTTGTATTTGCTTAATAAAAACTGTTTCAAACCTAGACTGATTTTTTTGCTGCGCAGCCACACCTCCCCATCAGGAAAGTAAACACCACATTATAAGTAAATAGTACTCCTAAGAAGTATGTCACCTACAAACTTGATAAAAAAAACAGCGCACGACACTATCATTTTTCCGCCGTGATTTATACACCACACGGCAATTATATCAATAGCCCTTGAAACATATAAAAAAAATTATTTCCCTCATAATTCCTCTCCACCACCTTATGGGCACTGTACAGAGGTAATAGTGTTCCTAACCTGCCCTCTACTACTTTCTTTCCCCATACTCCTTTGGGAAATGCATCACAATATCACTGACAACAGTGAACCATTCCCACCCAACAGAGAGCAAACTTGTGCTCAGAACACTTTAGCCAATAAAATGTCCATGTTGTTCCACAGATGAGCAAAGAATGACTGCCAAACCTTCTACTTTTAATACTTCACAGCCAATGAACATTAAGCTTCGTAAAGTTCCGCTTGGAGCACGATACCCTAATACTCCCCGAACAGGAAGGAATCGCTTACAAAACTTTTCCACTGACTTATTCTACGACTAACGGTTCCTATGAAAAAAAGAAATATAAATCTCCAGCACAGTAACTATTTCAATTAGCAACATATTGTGGTGAACTTCTAACCTCTGTACTCACGCAAGTGATCCATGAACTGTTACTATGGCAACAGGCAGAGAGGTACTGGCTGTACAAAAAAACGTTATATTTACACTGGATCCTCTACAAGACAGAAAGGAAAGCAAAATACCACATTTACAACCCCCTAGCACAGTTTCTTTTAATAAAAAGAGTCCTCAGGGGGGGACGCGGTCATGAGCCCCCCGGCATACATATAGTTAAAAACATTTTTTTTTTAAAACCCGCGTGACGTCATGTTTGGCGCCCCGTACGCGTACAGCGCGAAAGATTCGAATTGTTCAAAAACATATATTTATGTACATATTAAGGGAAGACATTATCTAGGATAATCATGAAAATAGTTTTAAAAAACTTTAAATAAGCGTATATTACTTTTAAAAGCAATTACGAAAATAGCGGCCGTACGTCGTAAGAGCAAAGATGATTTGAAGAGTTATACGTTTTATAAAACAATATAGTACTGCACGCTAAAGGAGAAAAGTCAGCACAATTATTGACACCTCTCCCAACATTTAAAAGCCCCTGGGGGAGGTGGTAAATTAATCGAGACATAATACGTTAGTACACCCTACTGTGCTTACGCTACCAGGAAAACACAACAACAGTACAAGGCCCAGATTTCCATTGTAGTGATTTATTAGTTCCAGGTCTAGTTGTCAGATCGACACACACACACACTCCCTCATGGCTGGTTTACACCCACACCACATCCATCCAGCACATTCGTCACTACACACGTGACCCTATGTATAAAAAAGACGGAGCGCACGTGTTGTATGCCATTTTAGAGTTGTTCCCAAAGTACCGAACAAGGGGCCCACTACTACATGCGTGGCCTCTTTGGACACTGAGTTAGTGGTGCACGAAGCACTGAGTGGGTGAAGAACCTGCGATGATGATGATGGGAGCAGGAGTATGTCGTTAGCCATAGAGATATCAAGACTCGGCACCATATATGAGACTTCTTTGTTGGAGATCGGGACTACATCATGCGGAAGGTGTCTTTTCCACGAAAAGGTGAGCAGTGAGGCTTGAGTACGTATCGGAAGGAGGTAAAGGGTTGTAGCAGACTACATACAAAAACGCGACTTACCGTTTTAGACAAACGTATTCCTATATAGTGTATTAATTTACATGCATACATTTATTTCCCAATAGCAGGAACGTTTTTATAATCGCTGAAATGTCTAGAATACTACCAATACAAACAGTTAGTAGAAATGTGAGAAGGAACGTGTATAAAAGCGCGATGTTATCTAACTCCAAATTAATATAGTAACAATTACCAATCATAACATCTTTCTTTTAATATCTTTTAGATGTAGAGCTTCACGATGCATTATGTAACAAGGACGACGGCAATGGCACAAAGTGAGCAAAGAAGCTTGTTTCCGAAAGAACGACAATTTATCTGTGAATCGAGAGAATGTGTAGTATGCAGCAGGTGCGCAAAACACACATTGGGCTAATGGGGCTTCAGCTAGGATCAGATAGCTTCCTGGGCCCACACACAGTCGCACCGAGTAGTTCGCAGGTCTTTTAAAGACATTTTGCTTGTTAATGAGGCTTTGATGTCCCCCCCGCTTACAGCCCCTGCAGGTCCACTCTTCTTTTTGCTTGAAGTTAAGCCCCCCCGAAAAAAAATTCTAGCCCCCCCCCCCGATATTTTTGACTGTGGTTGCACCTCTGGCTTCAGGCACCCCCCCGCCCCCCTGTCGTGTGTGCCTCTCCCACGTTTTAATGTCCTTTTTTCTCTCTTTCTCTTTCTTACGCTCTCACATCATTTCTCTTTCTTTTTTAAAGTTTTGGACGCTGCTATCTCCAGTCTGCTATATACAACCTTGTCTGAGTTGAAGTGGGGAACTCTCTTGATTACTGTGAAGGCTTTTTCAACACGTAGAGCACCCTCTTTCAATCACACCAATGGCACTAGGTGAGCAAAGAATTTTGTTTCCGAAACAACAACAACTTATTTGTGAAAGGAGAGAGTGGGTAGTGTGCAGCAGCTTGACTGTGTAGAAATGTATAATTACCTCCGAGCAGTGACAACAGATAGGTTACAACAGTCTGAGAAACAGATCTACAAGCTTATTGCATCACTTTTGTGTCACTTTTAACATGGGAAAAGTGGCGCAAGGAGCTTGTAAATCTGCGTCTGACTTTTCAAGAAAAAATCTCAACTCCAGACTCTGCGAGACAGTTTTAATGTTGTTTTCTCTCTCTTTCTCTCTCTCACTCTCTGTGACATCATTTCTCTTTCTCTTTTAAAGTTATAGACACGGCTGTCTACTTTGACGTGTAGAAGCAGAGTTGAATTGAAGTTGTGAACTCTGGTGGCCGCAGTGTTTATACAGGGTGAGCACAGCGGCCTAGATATACAATGCCTCCATTGCAATGCATTAGAAATAAGTCGGCGTATTTACAATCCCGTTGTGCCACTTTTGTGTCAGTAACGCAGTAGGCACTTCCATATAGACACCACTTGAACGCGGGACTATAACAGAAGTGAAATGTACTAGGCACACTGCACACGTAAAATCGTAGTGTTACCTTCACTTGTAATGCTTCATCTTATTTAGTCACATCTACATAACTTTAAACTCTTTTTTTCTTTTTTGTTTTGCAGATTACCTACCCAACGTCTTTTGGAGTCCACATCATAATTTGTTTATAATACTGTTTTATTAAAGTTATTTTTCTAGTTGTTTATTACATTATCTTTAAGTTACGTTTACAGTTATTGTTGTTTTAATAAAAGTTAATAAAAAAAACTATATAGTTGTTTTTTTTGGGGGGGGGGGCGGTCCACAACAAAAATAATATTTATAATTTGAAATACTATAGTAAGATGTTTGACAGTAGGGTTGTACAATAAGTTATATTTTCTCTGGATGGACTACAACATAGAAAGGAAATCAAAGTAAAACAATATGTACCACATTTACAAACCTCTTGCGACATTTTCGTGTGCAAACCTACCCCCTACAAAATTAACTCAGTGGGCCTCAATGACGCCCCTCAAACCACGAAAACGACCACCCCCCGGAGATTTTTATATAGTGTGAGGGAGGCTGCGTGGCCCACCGCCTGATGCCCTGGAGTCAGCCACACCCAGACCCGGTTCCTGCAGTGTCCTGGGGAAAACAGCCATTACAACGCGGTCATAACCATGCGTGATCGTCACCACGAATTCATTAGCACGGATATGGCTTTACCACGCATGCCTTTACCATGCATGCTTTTACAACTAGTATACATTTACCACGCATGATAAAGGCATAAGCATGATAATGGCTTTGTGGTGACGGACACGCGTTGTAATGGCTGTGGCTTCCCTGCTTCAAATGAGTTTTTAGGTATGCATGTGTCCAAGTCTGATAACATCAGAGGCCAGGGACAAACACCGTGGTGTCTGTGGCAGGAAATCTCATCGATCACAAAGAAGATAGGCGGAGGGTAAAATGAAAGTAACAGGTATAATAAAAATAACGGAGGAAAACTACTAAAATGGCGGTGGACGGAGTATGTAATCAACGTTTGGCGCCTCTGCAATACGTTTCAAATAAATATAGATAGAATATGATTATTAATATATTACAAAAGTATAGCAGCGGAGACACACACGGCCCGGGAAAAGAAAGCGGCAAATTTAATACCTGAAATGAGGACAGCTTTGCTTGGCGAACTTGAAGAAAAAGAAAGAAACATGGGCTTGGAAACGAGGCTGCACATTTATAGAGTACAACTGGAGCACAAAAAAAACCTGAAAGTTTTACATACTATCATAGAAATATAGCTTTTTTTTGACCAGTAAAGTTAGTTCTCAAAAGAACAGTTTTTTTTTAGCCCCAATGCCCCCACGATCCCAGACGGATCCCTGCGTCCTTTGAGAGCCCGCATTGCTTTGTCAGAGAGAGCAGCTTACATGCTGCTCTCTCTGACGAAAAACAATCTGCTTTCCTACTTGAAAGAGAGAGCAGATTAACTTGCTCTCTCTTTCAAACAGGAAAGCGGTTTGCTGTGGCAAAGTGGGAGCAGCGACGCTCCCGCCCTACCATAGCAAACAGCAGTGTCACGGGGGTAGGCACCCAGCCCTCGGAGGTGGTGGTCCCCAGGGCCATCAAGGGTTCCAGGAGGGGGGCCGTGCGACCCCCCCTCCCAACATTAAAAAGCCCCGGGGAGTGCAGGTCCCCGGGGCTTAATGGTCATTTTACATATTACTGCCCCAAGAAGGTGGCGGTCCCCGGGACGTGTACGGGGAAGGGGCCGTGAGCCCCCCACATACTTCAAAATAAAACTCCAGGGGGTGGCTTTCCCCGAGTCTCGCTGGACCTTACAAGCCCCCAATTATGGAAAAAAAATGCCCCCGGGATTTGACCCCCCCGGGGGTTTAATTAAGAATAAAACAGACTTTTACTCTTTTTTCCTTTTCCACCGCGTACGGGTACCGTACGCGTACTCCACGATTTTTTATTTCTTAAAAAAAAAATGTTGGGCCTAAAGATCCATGTAGGACCCCCTGAGCAGGCCTAAAAGGTCAGGATGTTTCTACACTGCCCCCTTTCCTTATTTTTCAACTTTGTTTTACTGTTTTCTTGTGACTCGGTTCTACCGAGGCACAAGATGGCTGCCAACACTTCCTGGTTTGGAGTGTTGACAGACAGTTGACATCCAATCAGCATGCAGCTCGTGCTCGTAATTGTAAGGATTTCCGTACGCGAGAAGTACTTCGTCTATAGATATCACTATGATTTTACTTTTGATTTTCCCAGGAACTACTGAACGGATTTACACCATTTAACAAAAAAAGCACAAGCTGCGAACCGAACTCTACCTCTCTGCCAAATTTTGTGTAATTCCGTTCAGGCTGTAGCCCTGGCTAAAGGTCCTCATGGAAAATTGCATGGGGAAAACATGTTTTGGGACCCCCCTTTTTTCTCTGCCCCCACTTGACGAATCACCCCCAAACTTTCAGGGAAGGAGCGGAGCAGAGCAGGCCATTTTCTTGGAGAAATTCGCAAAGATTCGTCCACCAGCGCCAAAGTTATTCCAAATAGAATGTTGTGGATTTCCTATGGAAAGTAGGTCCTAACTATAACTACCTACTGGCGACCGCCAGTAGGTAATATATATATATATATGTACCTTAAGCCCGCATGGATTGAATCAGGATGAAGAGTTACATTACCATCTATAAATCCGCCGTTACCTTTGATTGCCCCATGTAAGACTGAAAATGGAAATGGGCAAAAGTTGAACTGATCCCCCTCACCAAAGGTTTTTAACCCTTTTTACAATTTATTTTTTCACTGTTTTTTCACTTTTAATTTTGAAACAATGACTAATACTCAATATGTAAACAGGAAAACATATGGATCTACAAAGAGTGGTGAATATTGTTATTAATGATAAGTAAACAGTTATCCTCCTTAGGATTGATGAGATATTGTCACCCACCAGAGGGTTTGAATGAGAAAAGAAAAAATGCAATATAAAATGTCATGACCCAATGAAGTACATAGTCGCCCACTAGAGGGCATAATTGTATGAAATAATTATGTAAAGTATCTTCGTTCAAGGCAGCAGGGACTAGACAAGTATTGTGTAAAAAATGGTAACAATAGAAATAAGGTTGAATTGGCAAGAGAATATTTTGTTGTAAGATTGCACTACAAGATCCATAATTCCCTGTGAAAGGAACAGGAAATGACGTCATTGTTTGTATTCACTTATTTAAATCACACAAAAAAATGTAGAGTAGTTGTTTGTCAGTCCCGTGAGCAAGGTCTAAGTGTAGACCGAAACGCGTAGGGAATGCGTTGCTGGCCTGCTGTGAATAAATACAAATTTCAACAACAGAATTGGATCGGAGAATCATTACCTGAAAACTGCGAGTGCACGAGAATACAGTCCCACTTTTCGTGGGAAACCGCAATACTATATATATGAGAGAGAGAGAGCTACATATATGGTTTCCACATATGTGTTTTATATGTTTCCAGGGTCCCGCGCATGGGCGGGAATATTCATGTGCTTATGACTTTGATGAGGATACCCCTAGAAGAGATCTAGGATTACAGGTAAGTAACTTATCATTAGTGCGTATGAATTCACATGACTATATTGCTCTTATCTGAGTGATTGGATGAGCACATGGGTGTTGCCTGCAATTTAATGAGTACATATCTGAAAGAAACACATAGTGATAGATTCCTTACCTTAGAATTACCCCAAGGCGTCAGACTGGATCCGTAAAGTTTTCGTCAGCAGTACCCTTGCACGGTGGAAGGTGGCGTTGTGCGGCTCCGCGTCCGTTGTTGGCATCGTGGTCCCCGAGATGACATCGCAGCAGCTACTTAGACGCGGCCCTCGCGCGCTGACGTCAGTTCTTTCTCTTTCCGCACCAGCAAGCGCAGGTCCGTAGAGAGTGATACCCCCAGTTATTTTTTGACTGAGTTTTTTGAGGCTTTTGTTTCTGGTTTTTTTTAGTCGATCGACTCTTGGTGTTGTAGGGATGCCCGGTTTCAAGTCTTGCGGGGACTGTCATCGGATGATGTCGGTGACGGACCCGCACAGCGTGTCTCTACTGCCTGGGGTACGACCATGACCCTAATTCATGCCCTGACTGCCGGGCCATGGCTTTGAAACTTTGTGAAGCCGTCCAGAAAGTTGCTTGAGGTCCAGCAGTCGGCTCCGCTCCACTCAAGGTCCTGGTCACGTGGGAGGTCTAGGGACCGGTCGCGGAGCCATCACCATTGTTCTTCAGGATCGAAATCTTCGCACTCTGGATCAGGTAAGACGAAGCACAAGAAGTCGAAGAAGCGTCATCGCTCGACGACTTCCCCTTGCACAATAATGCTGAGGGTGCAGGCGGTGCCTCCCCCGCGGCTCCGGTGGAGCCTATGGTATCGCCTTCGACCTACCTGCCCTTCCCGTGTCCGTCGGTGACTCCGGCCCACCTGCAGGAATTTCTGTCAGCCATGGCCTGCCTCTTTGGGCCGTCGGGTCTCGCGGGTCCGACTGGGGGCCCTTGCCTTTACGGTCAGCGGCTCCAGTATTGCTGTCAGCTCCTGGCCCGACGCCGCAGTGCCCCCAAGGATCCAGGCCTGGATCCCGGTCGACGCCGGTTGACTTTGTTACACCTCCAACGATGTCGACCCAACCGGCACCACCTCCAATGTCGCCCGTGGCACAGGATGACGTCGCCCCTGATTTCAGCCCCGATATGGACATGGGGCCAAAATGGCATCGCTCAACGCCGATTCCTATGCTGATGGGGCGTTTCTACCCCTATGTCCAGCCTCCTTATTTTTGTCCTGTACATCAGCCTTCGGAGTAAGGGGAGGACGGAGAGGGGTCTGTGTACCCTCTCACAGATTAGTGTGAGTATGACCCGGACTGAGCAGAGGAACTGGGGATGCCTGTGGTCTGAACACCTCCCCTGACCTTGACATGCTCACTCCTCCTACTGTGGCTATGGAGGAGGGTGCAAGCTATGCAGTGGTGTTGCGCAGGACGACGGCCCTCAACCTCCAACTCCCTAAGGTGGCCGTCAGGACTAACCTCCTGACAGAAGTGCTACAGCCGGCGGCTACCTCTGCGGAGCCACTGCTGACTTTCAATGAGGCACTTTACAACGTTCTTTTGGGCACCTGGTCAACTCAGGCGCTCCTGTGGATAGGAACGTGGCCCGACGCCAGTGCAAGGCCCCGGGCGACCCCATTTTCCTCTCACCCCACCCCTGAGAGCTTGGTTGTCCAAGCCACGGCGTGTTCCTGCACCAGAAGCAGGTCGCGGATGTTATTTCCACTACATTCTGGTGCCCAAGAAGGACAAGGGCCTATGTCCTATCTTGGACCTCAGGGACGTCAATCGCTTCCTCCGGAAGGAGAAGCTCAAGATGCTAATTCTGGCTCAGGTCTTGTCTGCTCTCAACCCTGGAGACTGGATGGTAGCGTTGGACTTGCAGGACGCATATTTCCACATTCCCGTCCTGCCGGCCCACCGACGTTAACTGCGGTTCATGGTAGACCACTGGCATTTTCAGTTTACCGTGCTCCCCTTTGGTCTTACCAACGCCCCTCGGGTGTTCACGAAAGTGATGGCGGTGGGCGCAGCTCATCTGCGCGGATCAGGGGTTCCAATCTTCCCATATATCGGCGACTGGCTGTTAAAGGCGGGCTCGCTCCAGGCAGTCATCTCCTCCCTCCAGACTACGGCCGACCTCCTGCATTTGCTGGGGTTCTCCATCAATGTGCCGAAGTCATACCTGATTCCCTCTCAGAAGCTCCTCTTCATCGGAGTGGTTCTGGATACGACGCATATTCGGGCTTATCCTCCCGAAAGGCGGGTCCAGGATATTCAGGCTATAATTCCGATCTTTCGGCCTCTATCCTGGGTTTCAGTTAGGATGACCCTGAGGCTGCTGGGCCTCATAGCCTTCTGTATCCTGCTGGTCACTCATACCAGATGGCATTTGTGGGCTCTGCAGTGGGCGCAGCATCAGGGGAACCTGTCCGATTACGTCCAGTTCTCGGATGGCACGGCACAGAAGCTGCAGTGGTGGCTCATGAACCGACTTTGGGTCCAAGGCAGATCCCTCTCCCTTCCCCAACCGGAGCACACAGTGGTGACGGACGCGTCCCTCCTGGGATGGGGGCCACATGGTAGAGGCGGATATCAGAGCCTCTGGTCTCCGGCGGAGTCCATGCTCGATATCCACGTTCTGGAGCTTCGGGCGATCCGACTTGCACTGAAAGCATTCCCTGTGTCAAAGGGAATGTGGTGCAGGTGTTCACAGACAACACCACCGCCATGGGGTACTGCAACAAACAGGGTGGGGTGAGGTTGTGGACACTTTGTCAAGAGGCTTGGTGCCTCCGGACATGGTTGGAACAGCAGGGCAATGATGCATGATGGATCACGAATGGTGTCTTCACTCGGACATGGCGCAAGGTCTCTTTCGACAGTGGTGAGAGCCTTGGTTAGATCTTTTCGCCACAGAAGAGAATGCGCAATGGCAGCAATTCCGCGTGTTGGAATTTCCAAGGCAGCACTCGCTATGCGACGCTTTTCGTTGTGAGTGGAGTTGCGGTCTATTGTACGCCTTTCCGCCTCTACCACTTCTGCCCAGAGTGCTGAAGAAGATCAGGCGCGACTGGGCCCAAGTCATTCTTGTGGTGCCGGACGGGGCTCGAAGAGTTTGGTATCCCAAGCTACTCAGTATGACGATCGATCCCCCGATCAGACTGCCTCTTCGGGAAGATTTTCTGTCGCAGCAGCAGGGGATGGTCCTCCACCAGAACCTATCTAGTCTCCACCTCTTTGCGTGGATATTGAGCGGCGGCAGTTGATTCCTTTTGACTTGCCTCCCGAAGTTTGTGATGTCATTCTGGCAGCCAGGCGTCCCTCCACTAAGTTGGTATACGCCTGCAGTTGGACAAAATTCTGCCCCTCTTTCAGATGTTCTTCTGTTCCTTCTTTCCTTAGCTCAGCATGGCTCTGCTCTGGGATCTATCAAGGGCTACCTTTCTGCTATTTCGGCCTTTCTCAGGCTGCTTGATCAGCTCTCTCTTTTCAAGTCCCCTGTTGTAAATAGATAGGCATTACTCATCTTTTCCCTCCTATTCCTTTCGTAATGCCACATTGGGACTTGAACCTGGTTCTTACATATCTAATTAGCGCTCCCTTTAAGCCTCTGCACAACTGTATTCTTCATCTGCTGACCTTGAAGACTGCTTCACTGGTTTCCATCGTCTCTGCCAGGAGAGTGAGTGAGCTCCAGGCTCTTTCTTGTAAGCCTCCTTTTCTATCTGTCCATCCGGACAAGGTTGTGCTCAGGACACGTCCATCCTTTCTGCCAAAGGTTGTCACTGTCTTTCACATCAGGCAGACCATCACTTTGCCCACCTTCTTTACGCCTCCGCATGCTTCCAGAGAGGCAGATAGGCTCCACCGTCTGGACCCAAAACGTGCGCTCTCGTTTTACTTGAACCGCACACAACAGTTCCGGGTGGATGACCTGCTCTTTGTTGGCTACCTTGGCGCCAAAAAAGGTCAGGTTGTACACAAGCGGACTATCTCCCGATGGGTCGTCTTGTGTATTAAATCCTGTTATTCTCTGGCTAAAAAGGAAGCTCCGTTGGGGCTCCACGCCCATTCTACCAGGGCAATGGCTGCCACTACGGCGTGGGGACGTGGTGTCCCCTTACAAGACATCTGTCAGGCAGCTATGCGGTCTTTGCTGCACACTTTCACTAAGCACTATTGCCTAGACAGCCAAGTCAGGAGAGACAGCTTCTTTGGCCGTTCTGTTCTCCGTGACTTCCTGGTGTGATCTTGTTTTGCAGACCCACCACCGGGACTGGTATTGCTGGGGTATCTATTCTAAGGTAAGATATCTATCACAATGTGTTTCTTTCAGATGAACAAGTTACTTACCTTCGGTAACGATATATCTATAAGGAACATTAGTAGTGATAGATTGCCTACCGCCCCACTTATCCTCTCCGTTCTGCGAACTGATTTCTAGGCTTACGGTCATCCTTTTCAGAAACCTAGTTTCAAGGCACCAGTGGTCAGTATCTTGCATGGCTCTGCGTTTTCTGGTGTGGAAAGTCATGTACAGAACTGACGTCAGCGCGCGAGGGCAGCGTCTAAGTAGCTGCTGCGACGTCATGTCGGCGACCACGACGCCAACGACAGACGCGGAGCCGCACGATGCCACCTTCCGACGCGCAGGGGTACTGCTTACAAAAACTTTCTGGATCCAGTCTGACACCTTGGGGTAATTCTAAGGTAAGGAATCTATCACTACTATTGTTTCTTATAGATATATCATTACTGAAGGTATGTAACTTGTTCTATTAGTGCATGCGTGATTGGAAGAATGCATGTGTAGTGCCTGGGTGATTGAATAAGTCTAGAGATCACATATGATATATAATTGCATACATGGCTCTCTAAGAGCATACATTGCTCTATTACTCAGCGTGCAAATGCAGCTGTAAGTTTCTAAAACTGAAAACAACAATTCTCACTTTTTCAAAGCACAAAACCTTTTCTTAATGGCATACGTAAATCATTTTGTAAATATTTTTTATGTCTTTAAAACATATTTAGGCCCAGATCTCTGTATTGGGGTGAATATATGACATTGTTCTGCATTCTATCCATCAATTGTTCTTTTTGCATTTGTCACCCCGAGTGGGACGGGTATAACCCAGACATGGGTCCCGTGCTCTCCATGCCACTGGAGTCAAGCTATCCTGGCTGATGAGGGGGGAACCCCTAAAGCTGTCCTAGGATGCTTGTTTCCAGTCCAGGGAGGATCTGGCCTGGCAATTCGACTGGACGGTTCCCATTGGGCGCAGGGTCAAGGCTGATCTGCATATGGCTGGATCCAAACTGGAATGGCACAGTGAGCAAAAAAGCAATGGATTTAGGCCCAGATCTCTGTACTGGGGTGAATGTATTACATTGTTCTGCATTCTGTCCATCAATTGTTCGTTTTGCATTTACCACCCCGAGTGGGACGGGAATGCCCAGACGTGGGTCTTGTGCTCTCCATGCCACTGGAGTCAAGCTATCCTCGATGATTAGAGGTGAAACCCCAAAGCTGGTCCTAGAATGCTTGTTTCCAGTCCAGGGAGGACCTGGCCTGGCAGTTTGGTCTGGACTGTTCCCATTGGGCGCAGGGTCAAGGCTGATTTGCATATGACTGGGTCAAAATGTAAATGGCATGGTGAGCAAAAAAACTTTGGATTTAGGCCCAGATCTCTGTACTGGGTTGAATGTATGACATTGTTCTGCATTCTGTCCATCAATTGTTCTTTTTCCATTTACAATATATTCAGCATTTCTCAAAATAAAGTTACACACCAAGAAAATCCAGCACAAGAATTCTCAAGAGATATTCTGCACTAGTAACCTTCCTCAGTTTTAAACATAGCTTGTTTAAAGAAATACACCACCCTCACCATATACATGAAATTTCAATAGCCTTAAAAAACATAGATCACCATGTAAACATATATGATTTCATAATAGATATACTCCTTCAGGCCATTTTTCCAAAAATATTTAGTTCCCTGCATATTTAGGTAATAACCAAGAGTCTAGTCGTACATATAATCATCTACAACTACAAAACCATATCGCACCATCTAAGTATATGCAAACCGGTCATATAAGTTAAAAACCACATTGACAAATACTTCCTTATACATACCTAATTATTATTATATTATATATATTATTATACAGATGCAGCACATTTTACCTTTTATTTCTGACTACACAAGTCCTGTTTAATAAGATCACTGATGACATCTCAAATGCTATCACTGATGACATCATCAAGTGTCAAGTGTCTGTTAGTGTTTTTAGACAGTTTATCAGTGTTAAATTTATATACCAAGGTGCATTGGTGAACCAGTGGGTGTAAGAGTCCCTGTATGGATGATTCAGTGGGTACGTGACTGAGTGTATAAGTGCCTGATTATGTGTCTCAGTGAATGTATGGGTGAGTGACTAGTTGTGTGAATGTCTGTATCTGGCAGTCAGTTGGTGTCAAAGTAGCTGTATGGGTGTGTGAGTGGGTACGTGATTGGCTATATGGGTGAGGGATTGGTTGTCTGAGTACCTATATGGCTATCTGAGTGTCTGGGTGAGGGTGTGTGTAACTGCCTGATGGATGAGTGAGTGGGTGAATCAGTGGCTGAATGGGTTAGAAATTACATGTGTGGGGGGCTGTGTGGGTGAGCGAGTCAGTGATATATGGGTGAGTAACTGGTATATGAGAGGCAGTATAGGTGAGTGATGGGGTATATGAGTGACTGTATGGGTGAGTGAGTGAATGTGAGAGTGGCTGTATGTGTGAGTGTGTTCTTGTGTAACTGACTGTAGAGGTAAGTATGTGTTAGTATCTGTATGAGTAAGTAGGCGTGTGTGTGTAACTGTATGTGTGAGTAAATGGCTGTGTGATTGGATGTATGGGTGAGTAGGTATGTGAGTAGCTCTATTGGTGACTGATGCAGTGTGTGAGTGGCTGTATGGATGGCTATGTCAGTGGCTGTATCAGTGGCTGTATCAGTGACTGAGTGGGTGTGTGAGTGGCTGTAAGGGGATGTATGTGTAGATATATGAATCAGTGAGGGGTTGTGTTAGTACTGGTGTAGGTCTGTGGATCGGTATGTGAATGAATTTGTGAATGGTTGTGTGGGAGTGGTAGTTGGTGTATGAAAGGTTCAATGGGGGTGTGAGTGGTTGCGTCAGTGATTTTGTGGAAGATGTCATCAGGGATGTCATTTGAGATGTCATCAAGGATGTCACTGGCCATGTCATGAGTGATGTAATATATGAGGTCATAAGCAGTGCGCATTGCGGAGGCGCGTGCTATAGTTAGCTCAGCGGCGAAATTTCACTGGTTTTGTACTAGTGAAATTGCGATTCTTCTATTACCATGACTAGAGAATCTGGATTTCATGAAAGACTCAGAGGTTAACATTATGCACTTTTAATGCGGACCCAAGCAGCCGCATACATCATAAAGCAAAGGTTCCACAATAGAAAATTAGCAAACAAACAAAAGGCATGAGCACATAACAATCAGCCTCTTTTAAATGTGGTAAAGAAGGAATAGTCCCATAAACTTTAGAAGAGTCGATAAGAATTCTATAAGCCATCACGAAGAGAAGAAAAGATGAACAAAATGTATACTGTATGTATAAACAACCACCAAACAACCACCCAAGGGAAAGGGTGGGAAGGATAATGTTAGCCTCCGAGTCTTTAATGAAATCCAGATTCTCTAGTATAGGAGAATCGCAATTTCATTGGAAGACCGGAGGCTACCATTATGCATGTTGGTTGCCTTGTAAGACAACGTCAGATATATGAGCGATTGGTTTGCAATAGTGTTGAGCGAAAGTTCTAGAATAGTTCAAGTTCAAGTTCGGGCATTTGTATAGCGCACTACTCACCCAGAGGGTCTCAAGGCGCTAGGGGAGGGGGTTCATTATTTGTCGAATAGCCAGGTTTTAAGTTCTTTTCTGAAGGAGATGTGGTTCTGAGTAAGGCGGAGGTGAGTGGGGAGTGAGTTCCAGGTCTTGGCAGCCAGGAAGGAGAAGGATCTGCCACCCATGGTGGATTTCCGGATGCGCGGGATTGCGGCGAGGGCTTGATTGGACGATCTTAGTTGGCGGGTGGGTTTGTAGAAGGACAGTCGGGTGTTGAGGCCTAGATTGTAGAGGGCCTTGTGTGCATGGGTGAGAAGGCGAAAGGTAATTCTTTTGTTGACGGTAAGCCAGTGGAGGTCTTTTAGATGTCCGGTGATGTGATCTTGGCGCGGGATGTCTAGTATGAGTCTCGCTGATGCGTTTTGGATGCGCTGGAGTTTTTTCTGTAATTTTGTTGTGATTCCGGCGTAAAGTGTGTTACCATAATCCAGTCGACTCGTGACCAGTGCGTGGGTGACAGTCTTTCTAGTTTCGAGGGGGATCCAGCGGAAGATCTTTTTGAGAATGCGAAGTACGTTGAAACAGGATGACGAGACGGCGTTGACTTGTCTGGACATCGAGAGGGAGGAGTCTAGGATGAAGCCGAGGTTACGTGCATGGTCTGTGGGTGTGGGTGCTGTGCCCAGAGCAGAAGGCTACCAAGGGTCGTCCCAAGCTGAGGGGGAGGATCCTAGGATTAGAATTAGCCCAATCAGCTGCTTTAAGAATATCATTCAACTTACCTCCGGACCAGAAGGATTTACTGGCCATTGCACCTCTGATAGATTGAGGCTTAAAAATATTCAGATCGATACCTGCTAAGTTCATAACAATTTTAACCCATCTAGCAATAGAGGCAGAGCTAATACCTTTGTGAGGTTTAACGAATGAGATAAGTAACTGATTCACACCGGAAGGGCGAAGAGCATTCATTCTAAAATCATAATCTTTCATACAGTCTACAACACAAAGTTTTTTATATAGATCAAAACATGGGTAGAAGATAGAATCAGACATAGTCTTGGTTCTTCTATACAGCTCAAATTTGACTCCAAACATGTCATAGGATCTATAAGAAATATCAAGAGCTTTAAGATCAGAGACCCTACGGAAAGATATTAAGCAAAGTAGTGTAGCGGGTTTAATGGAATGGTTATTTCTGTTCAAGAGGGAATTATCAGGCCAACTAGAGAAAAGATCAAGAATTAATTTAACGTCCCAGAGAGATTGGTATCTTGGTTTAGGAGTTCTCCTTCATCTAATACTTTTAAGAACTCTACAAATAATGGCATTTTTCCCTACCATTTTACCGTTGATCAGAGACAAGAGGGTGAATTTGACTGTCTATGTCTGTAAGAAGGTCATTGAGGGAAGGAATTATAAGTCAGCTCCTGGGTATTGGGGAACCAGTCTTGGGAAGGCCAAAAGGGAGTCACCAGGACAATGGAAGAGTGTTGATGTCTCACTTTCTGCAGGACTCTGGATCATGGCAAATGGGGAAAAGGCATAAGCGTTGATTCCTCCCATGATTGGAGGAATGCGTTCACAGCTAGAGCACCCGGGTCGGGCATCCAGCTGTAATAATTCTCCAATTGGAATGTTAGTCTGCTCGCGAAGAGATCGATTTGGAAAGGACCCCAAAAATCGTTGAGGGAATTGAACACAGAGGTGTTGAGTTTCCAGTCACTGTGATCTAAAAGGAACCTCGAGTTCAATCCGCACGAAGGTTCGATTGACCTGCAAGATATTCTGCTCTTACAGAGATCTTGTGTTCCAGGCAGAACATCCAAAGTTTTTTGGCTAAGTTCAAGAGGTCTTCGATTTTGTACCTCCCAAGCGGTTTATGTAGGCAACTGCAGACATGTTGTCCATTTTCAGAATAACTGATCTGCCTTGAAGGGAGTGTTTGAAACTCATTAGAGCATAAAGACCTGCGGTCAGTTCCAGGTAATTTATATGGTGGGGAGATTCTTCTTGAGACCAAACCCCTCCAGTGTTCTGATCTAGGAGACAGGCCCCCCAGCCATGAAGGCTTGCATCTGATTCTAAAACAAAATCTGGCGCTGAACCAAAGATCGCTCTGCCGTTCCAGGCGTCCAAATTGTCTAACCACCAGGTCAGTTCCACAATAGCCACCTGGTTTAAGGAAACACGATCTCAGTACCAGAGGCCTTATCTCAGAGCCCTCGCTTTTATCCTTTGAAGGGCTCGATAATTTAGGGGGCCTGTAAAGATAGCTTGAATAGAAGAGGAGAGAAGACCCAGGAGCCTGGCTAATTCCCTCAAGGATAGACTTTGTTGTTTTAGGACGTGTCTTATCTCTTTCCTGATTCTGAAAATCGTCTTTGGTGGAAGAAGGCAATTTGTGGTGTCTACGGTGAAATCCAGGACTTCCATAGTCTTTGAGGGGGATAGTATTGATTTCTCCATGTTTATGATAAATCCCAGATTCTCTACAAGGTCTACTACAGTCTTGAATAATTTGAGAGTGACCTTGAGAAAGGATAAGGATATTGTCTAGGTATATGATAAGGCGAATACCCTTTTCTCTTAAAGAAGAGGCGGCTGTTCTCATTACCTTGGTGAAACACCAAGGGGCTGAGGAGAGGCCAAAGGGAAGAGCTAGGAATTGAAAGAGATGGTTTTTCCAAATAAATTAGAGAAAGGGTTGATGTTCCTTGGCCATTGGAATGGTAAAGTAGGCATTCTTTAAATCTAATTTGACCAACCAGTCCCCTTCCAACAATAGGTCTCTCAGAAGATGGATGCCTTCCATCTTGAAGTGTCTGTAAACAAGGTATTTGTGGAGCTCCCTTAGATTTATGACAGGCCTCTATCCTTTGTCCTTTTTTTCTACAAGGAAGAGTGTGCTTATAAACCTCAGCAAGTCCATAGGGACTTCTACAATTTCGCCTTACTGAAGCATCGAGGAGATCTCCTCCTCTATTATTTTCTCTTGAGCTAAAGTGAGGGGAATTTCTCTGGGAAGTGAATTTTGAATTGGAGTTTCTGTAAAATCTATAGCAAACCCGTTCACGGTATTTAGAACCCAAGGGTCTTGAGTGATAAGTTTCCAGTTCTGAGAAAAGAATTTCAGTCTGCCTCCCACTTTTAGTGAAATAGAAGGGGAAGGATAAAGCATTGTAGTACTCATTTTGAATGTTGGTGTCACTAGATGCTCCTCTTGCTCTGAAGCCTCTTGAGCGGAAGTCTCTTCCTCTTGGTGGGTAGAATTGAGGTTGATTAGAGGATTGGTAGCCTCTCCTGCTGTAACCTCTGGATCTCGAATAGGGCCTGCGGTTGAAGCGTCCGGAAGATTGGCCCCTTCTTCCGGCCCTGCCAAAAAGGTTGTTGGAATTGAAGACTCTTTTCATATTCTGATGGGCTTTGTCTAACGCGGTGAAGGTAGAAACATATTTACCTAAGCTTTTAATTAGATCTTCATCGAAAAGCATACCCTTAGGGTCGAGTGAGGGTTCCTTGTCAGCTAAGTCACTTAATTTGGGACTGATCTTAGTTTGGACTACTCTTCTCCTCTCCGAGTTAAGACCTGCATTGGCGTTGCCCAACAAAACTAAGGCCCTTTGACTCCAACCTCAAATTATATCGGTGTTCAGTGGAGAGCCATTAAGATAGGCTGGCTGATGAGGGGTGATGCCCTGAAAACGGTCCAAGGATGCTTGTTTTCGGTACAGGTAGCACCTGGCTTGGCAGTTCGGGCTGGACTGTTTCCATGAGGCACAGGGTCAAGGCAGATTTGTTGATGGCTGGCTCTAAACTGGGGTGGGATGATGAGCAAACGTACTATGGATTTGACCTGGTGCTAAAGTTATTAGCAAAACAAAAAAAAACACTTTCCTATGGAAACTTTGGTAAATTACCTACTGGCAAACGCCATAGATAGATAGATAGATAGATAAATCTCCACAAAACAATTCTGTTCTGGAGCCCCCGACCCTTCAGGGCAGCCTCAATTCCAATGGGCACAGAGCAGCCCATCCATTTGACACCAAAGAAACACTTTGAGGCTCATTACTGGTGGTGAAGCTTTATTCGGCATCCAGACGACACAGCATGCTGTCTTTTTCTAACGTTTCGGTACATAATTAGCCTTGCTCACAGGTGGGAAATCAGGTTTGCAAAGTGCGCTCATGCATGCCTTTTTTTTAAATGTTACATCACATGACTGCATGATGGAAATACAATTTCATAGTGCATTTGTTAAATCCATACGAAATAACAGTCAGGAAGTCCTCATATTTATACTATTATTGGAACATCTCATTTGGCACAAGCACTGATGTTGGTATGCAAACTTGAAAAAACAGTCCGGTGAGTTCAAATTGTGTGGTGCTGCAATTCTACGAATGTCCTCACAAACCTTCAAACGCCAGCACGATCGACGTGGGATGTTCTTCCCCTCGAATCCCCTCCACATGCGTTCATATTTGCATGATGAGCAAACGAACTATGGATTTGACCCGGCGCTGAAGTTATTAGAAAAAGAAAAAAACGCTTTTCTTATGGAAACTTTGGTTCTAACTATAATTACCTACTGGCAAACGCCAGTAATATATATATATATATATATATATATATATATATAGATATATATATATATATATATATATATATATATATATATATATATATATATATATATATATATATATATATATATATATATATATATATCTATATATATATATATCCAACACTTGCAGGAAACCCCTTTGAAGAAGGCCACAGGAAGAATCTGACATCATCACATTGTTTAATGGCAGCATGGAAGCAGGCGACATGGAAGAGCACACATCAAGGAATCCTTACCCCAGACGCGTTTCGGGAGTCTCTGCCTCCCTTCTTCTGTGGCGTGCTGTTCGAAGACAAATGAAAACGCTGTTGCACTGCGCACCCTTAAATTGAAACACCTGCCGAGGTGGGCGTTGCCAACTGCACGGCCTCCTGGTTGTTGTGGTGCGCTGTATCTAAATTCAAGTGAGTGCGCTATTCATTGTCCCAATAAAACACAAAGTATTGTCCCAAGTGGGTTTGATGAGGGCACTGACAGTCACCTGCCCCGCTTCCTTGCTGTCAAGGTGAATTGGATATATATATATATATATATATATTATATATATATATATATATATATATATATATATATATATATATATATATATATATATATATATATATATATATATATATATATATATATATATATATATATATTCCCAGACGCTGCTTCACACATTTCACCATATCATGTACAGAAAGCAGGCCCGGACCACGTTTCAGTGCTCAATCAGTAGTTTATTCTTTTAGTCGGCCATGACGTGTTTCGGTCCTTCCTGGACCTTGATCACATGACAACGCTCATTGGCATTTTTTCCCTTTTTAAAGTGACAGTGCTTGTGGAAAATTGTTGTGATACTCACCCAATAGACTTAGAAAACATACTTATATTGGCAATTCTATGTCAGGACCGGAGGCTTCAGATTATGCTTTTCCTTCTTCGCTGTTTATTCCAGTACAATCTCACAGCAGCCAGAAAAGCTCAAACAAATGCTTCCCAGGTCCCAAACAAAAGGAAAAAGCATTATATCCAAGAAGAAACATAACATTTCTGGGGAGACAAACTACAAATCCCATCAGTCCATTAGGATAACCATAACATTAGTCCTTCTATAGTGTCCTCACATGTAGATAGGGAATCCATCGTGTGCCATCTTCCTCTTTCTTCGCTGCATCGCAGCCAGTTAAGTGGTTTTTGCTTTCTCTGTACTGTATTAACTGTATTTGGCAGTCAAATTGCAGTTTTCTCCATGATTGGCCTGTGTTATGCCTCAAAGTTAATGTTGGGGGGGCCCGTTTGATCACGGGGGCGTTTTAACCGCCCCTCACGTGATCTCCCACTAGGGGGAGGAGTTCCGTCCCGTTGCTCCTCAGCGCGGTTTCTCTTCAGAAACTGGAGCCGCGCTGAGGAGTAAGACGCGCCGGTGCCTGACCCCCCACCGCCTCACCCGAACGCCCAGAGTTGGGTCCGTATTGTCCCTTACACCAGACGCCCCGCTGGGGGTCCGTATAGCGGTTCTACCGCGTTGCCGCCTGCGGGCGATATTTTCAGCACTGTCAGTGTTTAAACGCTGGTTTGTTTCTGCTTCAATAGCGGGTTATTAACTGCGTGCGCTAGAGACTGCTTGGAAGTATTTAGCTTTATTGTGCAGCACGCAGGGAGGCGGCCAAGACCCGGTCTGCTAGAGAGGGTCAGCGCGCTCCGGGGCTGGTGCTGCCTCATATTCCTGGTTACTCAGGCACAAACAGTTTAGCTGGCCTCAGGCCTGCCCACATTAGTGCTGTTTTTTCAGTGTTCCCTCAGTCTAGCTTTGATTACTCACCTGTCAGATGGTACACATGGAGCAGGAGGGATATTATGAAGAAGAGGAAACTCATCAATATATTAATGTTGATGAGTTCTATGATGCAGTAGACAGTTCCATCTACCGTTGTGTGACAGAGATAGTAGGCCCCATGGAGGAGCGCCTGCCCACCCAAATAGTGGAGGAGTGCCCAAAATTGGCGCAAGCAAATTTTGGTGCACCTGCTACTAACCCGCCTCCCTTAGGGGAAGTTCCTCCTCCCCCAAGAAGGCTTGCAGGGAGGGGGACTCTGTGGGGGCGCAGGGTGTGGATAAGGACGCATTTGAGCGCCTGCGAGATGCATTTTTAGCTAAGGCGACCAATCCCACCCCTGCGCCACTACCGGCCCCGTTCCCTCGGGGTCTATGGGCACGGCTCCTTCATCCCCAGGGGGGATGTCTCCAGCAGACTCTGACGAGGACGAGGGGTCGGTGCGTTCTTGGCGCCAGTCTGGCTCTGCCGCCGAATTGCCGCAGCTTGGACACCTGGGGACAAGGTGGCGAAGTTTGTGGCGGGGCGCCTCCGCAAGCCCCTGGAAAAGGAATCAAGAAGCTGTCTGCGAGGGGAGTGTCCACGCCCCACGTTAGAGGGAAAGGTCGCTTTGACACCAGAATTGGATGCGAAAATGACCACCTTCATGGCAAAATTCGTGAAAGACTCCCGTAAAGGCATTGATCGTTTCTGGCGTTCATGTCAGGACAAGTTGCTTGACGCCATAGGACCCATTACAAAAAATACTAGACATGGCGGAGGAGGCGAAAGTGTCAGGATCCGTCATTTCCCCTGAGGTATTGTCTAATTTGGGGCAAAGAGTGATTATTTTTGGGGGAACGCTAATTGCGCCCTCTCGACCGAACGAAGTATAAAGAGGGTGTTTCATAGGCGTTTCTCTCGAGGGGCCGGTCGCGGCAGGGGCCACGCGACCGGCCGCGGCGGTCAAAATTTTGCCAACAAGGGTCAAGGCTCCGGGCGAGGTCAATACAACACCTCGGCCAACTACACAAACTTCTATCCTACGGGAGGCCAACGCTTCAGAGGGCGCGGTGGCTTCAGAAATAACGCCAGCAACAACAGTTCAAACGGTAAATGTTATTTCTGCAGACCAGGTTCAAATTGGCGGCCAGAAAGCGGCATTTCCAGAGGCATGGGCAGCAATCACTGAAGAAGCGTGGGTCTTACAGACTGTGCGTGGTTTCCATATAGACTTTTACGATCAACCCCGTCAGTCAAGGCCTCCACGCCCCATTGTCTTTTTCAGTGGCAGATGCGCAGTTGATTGACAAAAAGGTCTCAGAACTTCTCCGCAAAGGGGCCATTTGTCGGTCAACTCGTCATCCTTTGGGTTTCCTCAGCAATCTCTTTCTTGTGGAGAAAACCGATGGAGGCAAGCGTCCGGTAATCAACATCAAAGAATTCAACGGGTGGTTGGTCTACCGACATTTCAAGATGGAAGGAATCGATCTTCTCCGGGATATTCTCCTTCCAAACGACTGGATGGTCCGTTTGGACCTCAAGGACGCGTACCTGGTGGTGTCCATCCATCCCCGCACCGTCAATTCCTTCAGTTTATCTGGAAAGATCAGGTATACGAGTTCACGGCCCTTCCATTCGGACTTTCCTCTGCCCCTTGGTGCTTCACACAAGCTGCTTCATCCAGCGGTGGAAGTCCTGCGGGGCCAAGGTATTCGGATGATTGTCTATTTGGACGACATCCTCTTGATGGCCCAGTGCCCCGTGAAGCTGGGCCTTCAGCTTCAGCAGACGATTTCCTTGCTTCAAGGGTTGGGATTCGTCATCAACAAGGACAAATCTGTCTTCGTCCCGTCGCAGACCGTGGTATTCCTCGTGTTTGTTGTGGACCCTCTTCAATCATCCTTGAGTCTGCCGTCCAGGAAGATGGCCAAGATTCGGCATGTGCTGCGCCAGATTGCCAGGGTGGTGGGGCTTCTCTCCTCCTTCATCCAGGCAATCTTCCCGGGGCCCCTCCATTATCGAGCCCTTCAACGCCTCAAGGCGCATCATCTAAGGAGCGTTATGTCGTACGAGCACTTGGTTCCCCTCACAGAGGAGGTGAGTGGGGAGATGTCCTGGTGGCTCACCCATATGGAGGCCTAGAACGGTCGCGCTATCTTCGAATCAACCCCAGATTTGGTGATAGAATCAGACGCCAGCCGGTCGGGCTGGGCGCCCGCTGCGGGGAATTCTCCACAGGCGGCGCCTGGTTGTCAGAGGAACAGGACTTACACATAAACTGCTAAGAACTTCTGGCGGGGTCCTTCGCAGTGCGTTGCTGGACTAGAGAGTCAGCGCAGTCTTGTGTTCTCATGAGAATGGACAACGTCTCAGCGGATCGATACGTCAACCATCTGGGTAGTCCACGGTCTCGTGCACTGGCAAACCTGGCAAAGGAGTTTTGGGACTATTGCCTGGCCCATCATGTATCCGTGACAGCGGAGTATTTGCCGGGCCGGTCCAATCAGGTGGCAGATTGGCACTCCAGATACCTGCGGGACTCCAGCCTGTGGAAGATGGATGTCCGGTTATTCCAATGGATGAACGTCCTTTGGGGCCCTTTCTCAGTGGACCTGTTTGCGTCCCGCTTGGATTATCAAATCCCGCGGTTCTTCAGCTGGAGGCCGGACCCTCTCACGGAGGCCACAGACGCTTTTCTCCAAGATTGGAGTCAGAAGAGAGCTTATGCGTTTCCCCCTTTTTCGATGGTGGTGCAACTGGCTGCCCAACTTCGCCGTCAGAGAGTGGAGCTGCTGGTGGTGACGCCATTTTGGAGGTCCTAAGTTTGGTTTCCAGTTCTTATGGACCTTTCTTGGGATTCTCCAATCCTACTCCCCCGGTTTCCTCGTCTTCTTCTGAATCGGGAGGGGGAGCCGCACCATCTCATAACACAGAGCTCTCTCTGCCTCATGGCATGGCGGCTTTCAGGCGACGTTGGTTGCTCCCAGGCCTTTCGAGATCGGCTAAGGACCTTTTTGTCAAAGGCCTGGGCGGTCAGTACCGCAAAGAGATATCGGTCCACCTGGTCCAGGTGGGTACGTTGGTGTCTTCGACGGGACTTGGATCCCTTGGTCGTAGGCGTTGTTACAATCCTGAATTTTTTGGCGGAGTTGGCGTCAGACGGTCTGGCTTTTCGCACTATCAAGGCAATGCGTTCTGCGATATCAGCCGCTCACCAGCCAGTAGAGGGAGTCCCGGTCGGGGAACATCCTTTTGTGTGAAGGCTCATTAAGGGGCATTCGCCTTTCATTACCTCCGAAACCGCGCTATTGAGTCCTTTTGGACGTCAATGTCGTTCTGAATCTCTTTCTCTCTTGGCAACCTAACAAGTATCTTTCTTTGAAAGAACTATCAGCTAAGTTGGCCATACTTTTGTGTTTAGTGTCTTGTCGAAGGGTTTCGGATGTGCGCACCATAGATATCTCGGCAAAAGTTTTTTCTCCGGATGGGGTTACCTTTACAGTGGGATTCCGCACAAAGTCTGCGTCAAGGACAATATCCTATCCGGCTTTCACAGACGCTCCCGAGTTGTGCGCTGTCCAGTGCCTGAAGGTATACGAGGACTTGACGAAAGAGCTTCGTCCTCCGGGCGAAAGACAATTACTCATTGCTTTACGAAAACCACACAAAGCAGTCTCCTCCCCCACTATTGCCAGGTGGGCGCGCTGGGTCCTGCAGGAAGCAGGTATTGACACTAAGCTGTTCGGAGCTCACTCAGCTAGAGGAGCCATGGCTTCCAAAGCGGTTTCTTTAGGTGCTCGTTTGGAGGACCTTATGCGCGTAGCGGATTAGTCCTCGGATTCCACCTTCAAGAGGTTCTATTTCAAACCGGTGGTGGACATTGCGCATTTAGTGGTAAGTAAGCTTTGAACTAGCATAATATGAAGCCTCCGGTCCTGACATAAAATCGAAATTTGCCTAGCTTAGTAACGGTAAGTTTCAATTCTATTAAGGAGGTGAGGATTATCCCTCCCGATCTCCTCTGGAGGACGTCCCGCCCGTATTGCAGTAAGTAGTCAGTTTTGACTTTGCCTGATGACTATGCATTGCTCAAGGTGTTGTGATATCCAACGTTGATTTATTTGAGCGTGAAGTTGTTGTGTCTCTTCCACTAGGGCAGTGCTTCCCAAACTGTGCGCCGCGGCACCCCGGTGCGCCGTGATGAGAAGCCCGGGGCGCCGCGCCGCCACGCACCATGTGGGAAATAGGTTGCAGAGGGCTATGAATCACTGAGTAGCTGGAGGTTTTAATCCACCTCCCCGCTGCCGCGCCGGACGGAGGCTGCTGAGGTGAGAGGTGCACATCCGGGGGTCACTGCTGCACTAGAGATGAAACGCATCTGTTAACCCCCCGTGAGCGGCGCCCCACCCTCGGACCACAGCTCCTGTCCGACGCACCAGAGAGACATTTGGTCGATAGATTTGCACGCGCGGTGGGCAGACAGGTACAAATGACCCTCATTAAACGAGGGGCAGTGGGGGCGCGCTGGTAATCCTGTGATATGTTTCCGTTCACCACCGAGCTGCGATAATTGCCCCGAAAACACCAGCCAGCACCAATGGAAAACATCGTTTAAAGCGAATAGTAACCAAAACTATTTTTTTATAAACCTTCCCCGAAATGGTTTTCCCGAATGGATAATCAGTAATGTTACAACTAATCCACTCCACTTTCTTTAAGGGGTGATTGCCTAATTTTCATAAAGATCTGAGTCGTCCTTCGGTTCTGCCAAACATGAGCCTTCCCACAGCTGGGACTTCAAACAGAGAGTATTTCTTGCATATATGGTAATGTGCACACAGTCCTGGCACCCCCAACTTAACCCTTTGAGTCACACACAATGCCCTAGGCCAGTGTAAGCAAAGGTGTGTTGACGATATGTGAGGGCCAGAGGGATGGTCAATGAGCCTGATGCAGTAATCTTCAGGGACAGTGATGGGTTCTAACAGCTGGTAGTGGTGCTCTTCAGAGCTGGTTATGGACTCTAACAACTATAAGATGAGATCTCAGAGACTCTGGGTGTGGGCAGGGTGGTGATGAGGGTCTGTGAAGGCTGGCTGTGGCCGTGTAAGGGTCAGCTCTGAGTTTTACAAAGTGCGATTTCAAAAGATCAGGAAGGCGGGTAGGGGTGAACGGGGATTCATAAAATTAAAGGGGGGTGCCGCGTGCAGGATGCTAGTTGCCAAAATGCCTACTGGTCCGGTAGACAAAAAGAAAGTACACTTCACTTACTCTGCCAGTGTCGACCCCATTGATGGTACAGGTGCGACGATTGCACTGGCACCACAGACAGTCCCGGCCAGTGCCGCGGCCGCAGTCTGGATCAGACACTGACTCCTGAGTCTCCAAACCGACTGGACAGCTGGCAGCAGCTGAGGCAGTAGTCATCATGCTCACCACCAGCACAGTCAATTCATTACGGCGGCCGCATTTTGAGAGCTGCAGCGGCAGGCCCAAAGCCTGCTAGCTGCGAAATTTGTGAAATTATGACGCACAGCCACGCCCGCCTATGGTGATTGGGCACATTTAATCATATTTGGCTTGAATCTTGTATCGTTTTTCACTTACAAGTTTTTATTAAACAACTGTTATCTTTTTATTTTGTTACAAATATGATTATAATACCTTCATTGCATCCCAATTAATTTTAGTAAGACAACAGGAGGTACTTCCAAAGTCGGGCTTACATCCCGCGCACCGGTATAAAATGGCGGGGAGCCACGGCCAACTGCCAGTTAGGTCAAGGGAGCCACGGGCCAGAAAAGTTTGGGAACCACTGCACTAGGGAATGAAGGTTCAAAACAGGACCAGTAAGACGTTGGCGTGACTCGCACGAAGAAAGAGGAAGATGGCACAAGATGGATTCACTATCTACACGTGATGGACACTATAGAAGGACTAATGTTATGGTTATCCTAATGGACTGATGGGTTTTGTAGTTTGTCTCCCCAGAAATGTTATGTTTCTTCTTGGATATAATGCTTTTTCCCTTTTGTTTGGGACTTGGGAAGCATTTGTTTGAGCTTTTCTGGCTGCTGTGATATTGTAATGGAATAAACAGCAAAGAAGGAAAAGAATAATCCTCGCCTCCGTGTCCTTAATAGAATTGAAACTTACCGTTACTAAGCTAGGCAAATTTCGATTCTTATAGTTTCACATTTAAACAATTTTCCCATGTTGCAAATTTGTATTAGTTTGATGTAAATTTGGTATTTCGTTGACTGCTTAAAACATGATAATTTTGTGGCATTGTTTCCATTTGCATTTAACCATTCCACAAATACAAATAAATATATATTAATAAATATATACATATTAGATACCTTAGCAGCAAAGTTTAATATACATGGAAATACGAATCAATGATTAGACATAAAAAAAATAGTTCATACATTTTGTTTTTTAATTTCTAGAACAATTAGTATGTTAAAAAATATGATGTTTTCCAATTGAACTTAATTCTTGAGATTTGTGCATAACTGCAGTTTTGTGAAACTGGTTCAATTTAGCTAGTCTTTGTAGTTATGTGTCCTGTCGTGGGCTACCTCCAAAATAATGAATACAAATATGTAAAGTGCTAGTGTGACCGTAAGTAATGTAAACACCACCTCAAAATGTTCAAATAACAACTTTTCTAAAAAAAACAATGTATTTATGGTTAAGGTCAGGCGGCAGCCTCTCATTATTTTATTGTATAGTATTCATTTACATTGAAAATCCTCCTTTCAGACATTGTTCGGAGTTGCAGCTGGGTTATCAGTTTCTATGCATCACTTTATAAAACCAGAGTTAAAACCGTAGTTTAAAACTGAATATGTTTTCCTAGATGATCATTAAAACCACCCACGTTGTAATTTGGGTTTTGGGAGGGATCTATTACATACATGTGTATGGATCTTCTGTGGTGTTTAAACCTCCCCGGGATTTGCTATTGAGATTTAAAATATATCTCGTTTCTAGTCTCCGCAGTGCCCTCTCTCTGTCTCCTCCCCTTCTATTTTTTGGTACAGAATCTATGAGATAGTAGGAGCGGTCTTGGAGGTCGTTGTTATGGACTTCTTGGAAATGTCTAGCTACAGGGTAGGTTTGGATCTCGATTTGTAATCGCCCTGAGATGTTGCAGAATTCTTTTGTTTGCAGGGAGTTTAGTACTCCCTACATATCTTAGATTGCAGGAGCATTCTAAGATTTATATGGCATGGCCAGTTTGGCAATGCAGAGAGCACACAATTTCCACTTCTCTTTCGCAAAACGGTGTTTTGTATGTTTTTTTGTTTACACCGTACTGACAGGTTTACAGTTTTTACATTTCATGAAGCTCTTCCTTTGTGTAAGCCAATTCTGTTGTTCTACTTCAATTGCAAATAGGTAAGTAAGCACAAAATACAGTGGTCTCCTGGGGGAGACCAAACCATAGACTAAAAAAGTGGAATGCAAACTGCCACTGAAGTCGGTTCTTGGACCAGTAAACTAAGAGGAGCTGGGGACACAAGGAACCACCCAACGAAGGAACCCAGGAACCCCATGGAGGCTATGTGCAGAGTGGAAACACAGCTATGTGCCCAATAGAAGTCAACTGGGAAGTTGCTGTTGCTTTTGCAGTTTTTAAGAAGAAGGACCCTTCCCAGTGGACCCTGAAGAAACCCTGTAGAAGACAGAAGGTTGGAGAGTCACCCCATCCCACCCCTGGATACCCCAGGAAACAGATACCTATACCAGGGAAGCTGGGTGCATAGGTGCGAAGTGACATCGGAAACTGCAGTAGACCACAATGGAGAACTTTTGGAAATATGCCGCTGGAGAAGACTGTGCAAGAGTCCGGTGGAATCCAAGGGTGGATTCTTGAAATGAAGAACTTGTAAGCAGAGGGGACATAGTCTATGCCACTCGGTGGTGGCCAAGAGGCACGGAAGAGCAATGCCCACCGATGTCGGACGGTTCAGAGGTGTTGACTGTGATTTTGTCGCTGCAGCTGTGAGGGCCAGGTGATGCTGAGGAAGTCCAAGAGCCATGCACGAGCTGTCCTAAGTCAGAAGTCGAGAACCAGGTTGTCGGTGCCCGGACCAACAAGCCTTGGCAGCTGCAACTGGCAGGGGAAGTAAAAGAAGGAGCAACGCTGGGACCATCAAGGTCCACGGGACTCACCACAAGCAGGAGAGTCAGAGCAGGCCCAGGGCAATCGGGGGAGCCCACTGGAGCAGAATAAGACCCTCAAGAAGACCACGAAGGACAAAAGCAAAGCAGCTGGGTCTTTAGAAGACTGCACCTCCTGAAACGGTCACTATGTAAAAATAAAATTGCCCACCTCAAATGATCTGCTGCTTGTAGATCATGAAAATGAATAAATGAGCTAGTTTAGACAAGAGGCAATATAGAACGCAGTTGGTACACAAAGGCACAACAGTATAAAAAAAGACATCAGTAGAGAGTCGTTTCTGGTCTTTTATTTCCAGATGTATTCGACATGCAATTGATGGAAATTGCCAACGCGTTTCGCCCAAACATGGGCTTCTTCAGGGCAATGAGATAATGAAATCGGTTAAGTCCTTAGTTGCTGGGTTAAGAACGGAGAATAAAGCGGTTCTAAGTCGTGGTGAAGAAATCTCGTACTGGAGAAAAGTTCTGTGTTTAAGTGGTGCGAAGTACCGTATTATCGTAATCGCCGTATAGGGAAACAGAGCCGTACCCAAGGCGCGTCCTGTCACCAGCGTGGACCCACAGGCTGAAGATTTAGGGGTCACAAGAGGACTTCAAGCAGCTTACCAAGAAGGAAGGCCCACAGTGCAAAGGATGCGGTGAGGAGGCTGTACTTGGCAGGAAGAGATGCTGGAGTTTGGAGCTTCTTGTAGCCTTAAGATCTCTGGAGGGTGGAGCCAACAAGCCTTGCCAACAGCAAGTCAACGAGGTGCACATGGTTTCGTTCCTAGCGGTTTCAACGAGGGTTACTGGCCTCAAAATTGCAGAGAGGACAGGTCAGGCCTCGAGAGAAATGCAGAACCACCACCTGTGTTGCTTAGCTATTCGAAGTCTGTGGGACGTCAGGAGCAGCAGACTGGTCAGCTTCGTTAGGGTGCCTGAAGATGCATGGGAGTGGCTCCTTTCCTCCAAGCGAGATTTCTTCGAGTGTCCTTGATGCCCACAGTTTTGTTGAAGATCATGTATGAAGCACAGACACTGACAACAAAGAATACTTGCAGGACAGCAAGACCAGGAGCAGCAGGTGTCTTCCTTGATGCACACTCGGTTCCAGGCGAAGTCCAGCGAAGTCCAACTGTCCAGACGGTCAAAGAGTGGCATGGTTTCAGTCTTGAGTCTTGTCCCATGATGGATCTAAGGAACCACCCAAAGGTAAACCCTTAAGTACCCTAAGGAAAGGGTTGGAACAACTCAGGGGTCCCTCCCAGAGGAGGGGGTGAACAGAGGGGAGGATATTCCCATGTCCTTTGTCCAGTTTCGCGCCAGAGCGTTAGCAAAGGGCCCTGGACTAATTCAAACTGGAGTATGCAAGGTAGGCACCAAATATGACTTAAAAGCAGTTTGGTGGAACTGGCAAGCACCCCCACCCCAGCCCATTACACTAAGGGGCCGATTAGGATGGCGGACGGACTTGCGTCCGTCCGCCACCCCTGAGTTGGAGGGACCGTCCGCATGGGCAGCGGCGGTCCCTCCATAGCAATTAGGATGTGACCGCCACCCTGGCGGTCACATCCTGTATGTTTTACATTGCGGCGGATGCTGCTTGAAGCAGCATCTGCCGCAATGCAAAAAACGAAAGGTGTGCATTTGCATGCACAAAGCGGCAGGCACCGCGCGGTGCCTGCCGCTTCGTGCACGCAAGGGCAGGGGGGTACCATAGGTACCCCCCATGTGCACCCCCCACGCAACCTTCACCCAGGGGGCCCGCAACGGGCCCCCAAAGTGACTGTCCGTATGCTTTTCCACGGCGGAAAAGCCGCCGCGGAAAAGCATGACTCACCCTGCATCCTAATATGGCTGGCGGTGTCTGATAGACACCGCCAGCCATGTTATTGCTTTTCCGCCGTGGTCGCCTTCCGACCGCGGCGGAAAAGCGGCGGACGGATTGGGAGACCCACCAGCCATCCTGATTTGGCGGTGGGTCTTTCAGGCCTCCTCGGCGGATTTCCCGCATACTCCGGGCCGGCGGTGGCTTCCGCCGGCCCGGAGTATGCGGGAAATCCGCCATCCTAATGACCCCCTAAGTCCTGTCTGGGAGATGGTCACACCTCCCTGTGACAGGAAACCGATTGTTCTACCTTCCCCTGATCAAGCTTGGCTCAGCAGCAGGAGGGCAGAATCGTGTCTGTGGTCAAAAGCAGCACTTGCTTGCTGTCAGACCCTGAAAGGCTGTAACCGGGAGTACAGGTGGGTACCCCAAGGAAGCCCCCGAGTACATGGGATCATACTTACAACACTGGAATTGGTGTTGGTGTATTATTCCCACATGTTTGATGCCAAACATGACCAGGTTTGGTTCAGCCACTATATAGTTAGACATCTCGTAATGACTGTTGTCCACCATATGTATTAAAATGACTGACCACTCTTACAAAGTCTGGAGAATCGACTCCGGGGTTTTTAGCGGTGTCCTGCTCATTCATGGGCACCGTCACACTTATAACCAAGCAACTTGCCCTCAGGACTGGAGAGCCTGCCATAGAGGTGACTTGTAGGCTTTACATGTAGTGACCTCAGATATAAGGAAACTTATATCTGTTGTGAGAGGTGCAAGCACCAACTCACACAGACTGGAATTGCAGGCCTCTAGTCATAGTTTAAGTGGACTCCCATGGGTGGCACAATACATGCTGCAGCCCATGGGAGACCCCTGGTGTACCTATGCCCTGGGAACCTCAGTACCATATACTAGGGGCTTACAAGGATACACCAGTAGCCAGTTGTGGAGGTACACAGTAATTACCATAGTCAAATTTAGGAAAGAAGCACAGTGACTGGAGTCCTGATTAACAGGATCCCAGTCAGACTAGTCAAAAACATACTGACACCAAGCAAAAAGTAGGGTAACCAGAAAACCAGATCCTGTTTTCCTACAGCGCACATATGCCCCTAGGGCATATGTGCACTTACTTACATGTGCACTACGAATTTCGCAGTGCCTCCAGGGGGCCTTGAGGCCAGAGGCACCCTTGGATTTGGATTTCCTAAACTGAGATTTCCTAGGAGGAAATCGCAATTTAGGAAATGTAAACCATTTCCTATTTGGCCCTTAGGTCGGAATGCAATAGCATTCCTAGTTGTGATATCCTAATAGTGATTCCTACTCTGTAGGAATTGTTCTTAGGAAATCGCAAATTTTGTACATCTAAATAGCAATTCCTACTGAATCGCTGTATAGGAAATGCAAAAAATCAATTTTGTACATCTGACTATTATCCTTTTAATTGTTCCATTTAATTAATTATTATATATTTATTGATTATTCATATTTTATACATTATGGGAATTATGTGTTTCATTTGAATTATTTATTATTTTATTGCAACCTGTTTATGTTATATTTGTAAAAATGTCTTTTTTTAAATTTTATTTGTTTGATTTAAGTATTAGTTCAATTTAAAAATGTTGTATTTATTTGTTTTTTGGTTTCTAGGGGTAATTAAATTATATTTTTCTTAATTTGTTTCAAATAATATTTTGTATTGTTCTATTTATTTATATTCATTGTACACATTTTTTTATGAAATATAAACAATTTTCCTATTGTTACATACGTTGACGTGGGAATATTACATTTAACCCCTCTGAAGACCAACATTTTCCTACTGTTGCTTAGAATGGAGTGGGATCTTATATCTAACCCCTCCTAAGACCAACACTTGCCTCACTTTTCTTTAGACTGGAATAATAATAGTAAATCTAACCCCTGCAAAGCCCACTATGTTCCCTACTGTTGCTTTGACTGAGTGGGATTACTAAATCTAACCTTTCCGAATACCAACACTTTCCCTAGTGTTGCTTGGACTAGAGTGAGAATAGTAAATCTAACCCTTCTTACACTTTTCCTACTATTGGAAATACAGAAGTAGGAACAGTAACAATAACCTCACTGAAGTCCAACACTACTGTTGCTTAACTTGAATGGGAATAGTAAATCTAATCCCCTTGAAGTTACACACTTTCCCTACTGTTGCTTAGACAGGAGTAGGAATAATAAATCTAACCCCTCTGAAGTACAAACGTTCCTTATTGTTTCTTAGACTGGAATGGGAGTAGTAAATGTAACCCCCGAAGTTGAACACTTCCCCTACTGTTCTATGCATTGGAGTGTGAATAATAAATATAACCCATCCAAAGTACAACAGTTTCCCAAATATTATTTTTTGTATTGTTTTTGTATTGTTGTTTAATTTTTGTATTTTTTTTATATATTGTCTTTTTGAAATGTTATATTATGTTTAGATTTTTTTAAAATGCTTATATTTATTATATTAATTTAGCTAATATTTATATATGTGTTTTTAATTTATTTTTGTTAGTGTTAATATTGTTTTTGTAATTTGTTTACATTGTTAAAATATTGTCTTTATGGTTTAAAAAAATATGTATATTATGTATATATGTATGTATATATATATATATATATATATATATATATATATATATATATTACCTACTGGCGGTCGCCAGTAGGTATATATAGTTAGGATCGATTTCCATAGGGAAATCGCAACATTCTATTTGGAATAACTTTGGCGCCGGTCGAGCAATCAGGCTGAATTTTTCAGCAACTTTGCCTCGCGGCTCTCCGCTCCCTCCCTGAAAGTTTGGGGGGGATTCATCAAGCGGGGGCTGAGATAAAAGGGGGTCCCAAAACGTGTTTTCCCCATGTTAATTTCCATAGTGCGGTCTGTCGCAGTTTTAGCTCGAACGGCTGAATGGATTTGCACCAAACTTGGCAAAATTGTAGGGACTGGTAGCCCGATGTGCCTTTGCTATGTCTCAAGATATGTGCTCCAGTGGATTTTGAGTAATTTAGGTTTAAAAAAATTTATATATCTGTAAGCGCGCCCCGGTACGCGTACCGGGGAGCGCTCCGGACGCGCCACGCGACTTGCGCACGGCAAGCTGATTGGTTCTTGGGTGTCTGTAAACATTCGAAACAGTCAGCAGCGGCCGCCATCTTGTGTCTCGGTAGGATTGAGATACAAGATTTGGCAAAAATCAAAGGGGGAAATGAGCAAAAGGGGGCAGGGTACACCCCCCTGACCCCCTAGGTTTGATGTGGGGGCCATAAAAGGGTCCCGTGGGACAAAAAAATATATATATATTTTTCGATTTTCGCGGGGGGAGCGCCCGGTACGCGCACCGGGGAGCGTACCAGGGAGCGTACTTAGGTGAAAAATAGTGAAAATAATAGTGTAAAATAATAATTTTGAGTGATTACAGGTAGGGTAGCTCTGAAAAGAGCTTTTGGGTTCTGTGGCTGTTTTAGGTGCCTACAAGTGTGTCCCACACACACCCACATGCACACAACCCCACACCCACACACCCACACACTCCCCACACACACTTCACACATGCACGCCTCCACCCACAGTCAAACACCCCACACCCCCACATCGACACCTTACACATCCACACCCACACCCACATCCCACACACCCACACTCAAACACACACCTTCCACCCCTTCCACCACACACACACGCACATACACACAAATATCTCATAGACACACCCCACACATCCCACACACACATCTCCCCCCACACACACACAGAGCCAACTCACAGACACATCCACACATCTCACACATACATACACATCCTACACACATACCTTCCACACCCACACACACCCCACACACACCTCACACACCCACACTGCCACCTACATTCAAACACCCCATACACTCACACCCACACACACACCTTACATACCCATATCCCCACCCTCATCCATATACCCCACACACCTATACACCTCATCCCCCCTAGACACACACACACACACACATACACACCTCACAGACACCCTCCGCACATCCCCCACACACACCTCCCCCACGTCTACACATGGGGAAAACTAAGTGAAACACTAAAATAATAATTTAAAGTGCTTAGAGGTAGGGTATCTCTGATTAGAGTTGTTGTGTTGTTTGGGTGTTTTAAGTACCAACATGTAGGTACCAATGCTGAGTCTTAAAGTCAATGTACACCGTCTCCTCTGTAGATAATTTGCATGTTGTTACAGAAGTTATTGTGGTATATGGAATCTATACCATAGTCTGTCAGGGAAGCAGAAACAACATGGAGGCAGGAGATGAAAAAGAGTTGTCAAATACACATTGGAGATAATATAGTGGGAGAAAGGAAGTAACTATGAGCAAAATTACTATGTAACACAAATACGTTGCACAGTATACTATAAGTCTGACTTTATATTATAATCAATTTGGTACTAGTTTATGAATTACATATAATAATGAATAATGTCTCGAACAATTTTTGATTATTAAATATAAATTTATTTTTCTGATTCATTTTCAAAATTTAATAGAACGTCTAACATTTGACTGTCCGAAATGTCCTCTTTTTGACTGAACATAACTTCCAACATTTGACTGTCAGAAACGTCCTCATATTGAATTAACAAATCCACAGATTCTACACATTGTAGAAGTTCATGGTCCTGTGATTCATCCATGAATTCCATGTCAATGGGTTCAATGATTTCCTCATTGTTCATCTCTAGGACAATTTCAAAGGAAATGTTCTGTTCTCCTTCCATTTTTGTGCTGAAATTTGCATTAAAAAAAAACCAGTAGAAATATGGCACTGTTGGGTTTAAGTTCAGACAGGTAGTTTTGATTTTTTAATAGTGAAGTTAACTTTGGGCAATGTATGGTAATAGGCAGGAAGTAGAAATATTAAAAAGTGCCTGTGAAGAAGCGTAAGTAAATTCATAATTATAGCAGAGAAGCCTAAGTTAATCTATAAATATAACAGAGGAGCCTATCTCTATCTATAACTATAGCAGAGGGACAGTAAATAACTATCAGAAAATGTTTTTAAAAAATAACTTAAAGTGCCCCTAACAAATTATCAACTTACTTTACAGAGAGGTGAAGAAGACAAAATGCGAAAATCCTTCCAAGATGTACCTCAGGTAGTTGTGGTCAAAATGGCCGTGTTTCCCTCTCATTTTTCATTTATATTCATGTACATAACAATCAAATGTCAGGAAAAAAAAATAGAAAATGAAAGTAACATTTTAATTGGTTGTCAATTCTAACACTTCAGATGTGTTTTTGTTATGTAATTTCCCTCAGGATATTTAGACAGGGCTACAGGCCAAATGGCTCAATGGAATTCCACCAAATTTGGGAAAATGGTAGGGACTGGTATGTAGTAGGGCCTATTCTATAGTTGGTGATAGTGTCTCCAGTGGTTTTTATGTAAATAAACTTTTATCATTTTTGGAGCGCTTCCCGGTGCGCGTCCCGGTACGCGTACCGGAAGCGCAACGGGAGTCCTCCATTTTGTGTTTCGGTAGAATTGAGACACAAGATGGAGGATAAACAACGTTGGGAATGGGTATAAGGGGGCACGGTAGACACCCCCTGACCCCCTAGGTTTGATGTGGGGGCCATAAAAGGGTCCCGTGGGCCCAAAAAAAAAAAAAAAAAAAACGATTTTCGCGGGGGGAGCGCCCGGTACGCGCACCGGGGAGCGTACTATGCTGAAAAATAGTGAAAAAAGTTAAAAAAAGATAATCATTTGGAGTGATCAGAGATAGGGTAGCCCTGAAGAGGGCTTGTGGGTTCTGTGGCTGATTTAGGTACCTACAAGTAGGTACCAATGCACAGTCTTAAATTCAGGAGGAATATTCTATTCTCCTCATCAGAAAAGTGCACACCATCTTCTCTGTAAATATCTTGCATGTTGTAACGCAAGTTGTTGTTGTATATTGAACCCATTCCATAGTCTCTCATGTAAGCAGAAACAGATTTATTCACATGTTTCCGTTCTTTCTCAAATTGTGGACAAAATTGATTGGACCACTTCCATTTCTGTCTTTGGCATATATTGGAATATTGTTACACTACCGTAGATTGGGCGTCGAGAAGGGACGTTTATAGACCATAGGTATTATCCCTAATACGAATATATCAACACAGTGTGTACCTATAGTCTGTGAGAAGTGTCAAAAAAGCTAAATAAAGTGAAGTGTGTCTCGCAAACTACCACAAATGAGTTTAAAGGAAAAGGGAAGGGCAAGGCATCCCTTAAGGATAAGATCCCTCACTCACCCGAAGGTGACATTCTTCATCATTGGGGTCCTCCTTACCAATGTTGAAAACCTAGTCACCATTGGGAGCTGCTACTTCTGAAGGATTTAAGGAAGGAGCTCAGAGATGTTTTCAACGATGGAGGCTAGGATGGTAATCCCAATTGTGAGCTGTGGGGTGTAGTGAGGTGTGCAGCGCTGTGAGAAAACAGGTAAGTGATGGTTATTAAAACTGCCTAGGTCCAATCACAGATCAATACTTTATTAGTGTGTTGTGCCTGACAGGATTAAAAGGAAAACAGCACAGTGGTATGGATTTAAAACCACTGTCACTCCATGGTCAACATGTTTCAGCCTCCTGATCACTATCCGTGTATCAATGGCTTTCTTCAGGACCAGATTATATGTGTGATAATGCTGCTGCAATGTTCAAAGTGAAGAAAATTTCATATAAAAGAAAGGAAATTTATACAGAACCGGTATTCCTGCTTGTATTTTCAGTCAAGTCATACCCAGGTATCCTCAATAGTAGGATATTCCTGCCTCACCTCTACCTGGCGGACTGCTCTGGAGGGAGGCCCCGCTCTATCCGTCGGTACCTCGTCACCTTCGAGAGCAAGTCACAGCGCTGCACACCTCACTACACCCCACAGCTCACAATTGGGATTACCATCCTAGCCTCCATCGTTGAAAACATCTCTGAGCTCCTTCCTTAAATCCTTCAGAAGTAGCAGCTCCCAATGTTGACTAGGTTTTCAACATTGGTAAGGAGGACCCCAATGATGAAGCATGTCACCTTCGGGTGAGTGAGGGATCTTATCCTTAAGGGATGCCTTGCCCTTCCCTTTTCCTTTAAACTCATTTGTGGTAGTTTGTGAGACACACTTCACTTTATTTAGCTTTTTTGACACTTCTCACAGACTATAGGTACACACTGTGTTGATATATATTGGAATATACCAAGGCAGTTTGTGGAAAAAGTGCCATCAAATGATCAAAGGTGTCCTTTAAAAGCATTTCCAGACCTACCCCAGTCAAAGTGCCCAAGTCATTTCCTCCACAGTGCACAATTAACAGGTCAGGGTGTGGCAAATGCAAAAAGGTTTTCACCAATGGAATCAATTGGTGACATTTTAATCCTCTGTGGCCAATCCATTTTATGTTCACGTTTGATAAATCAAGGTTTTGTAAATTTCTGGTAGCTGCATACCTTTGAGCCAAGTGGATATAGCTATGTCCAATAATCCAGACAGAATACATGGTCAGAGGAGATTCTGGTGCAGTTAGATGAAGTGTGGAAAAGAAATGGCAGTTGGAACAATAGAAGTTTGCATTGCAAAAAAAAAACTGTGGAGTTTCAGTGCTTTTGAATTACAAGCAATGATTGGTAGAATGAGATCGGTGAAAACTGAAAGTTAGGGTGCATGGTTGTGTTCTGTGTAAGAAGTAATTTGAATGGTTAAAAAAAAGTCATTGAAAGAAACCTTACATCAGATAAGCTGGTGTATTTGCAGGTCAAACATCCTTGCAGAGGTGATTTGCAACATTGTAGAATAAACTTTTAACCCTGGCAGGTCAGTAGGGAGGGAGTAGCTATGGTAACAGGTAGAAAGGGCTGGGGGGGGGGAAGGGTGTTGGTTTGAAAATACAGAGGGAAGAGTTTTGATTGGTTACCATGAGCAATATGTGTGTAGAATTAGAGGTTTTCTGTGCCTTTATGGTTTGCAGTGACCGGAGAACATACCTTTTGCTCTGCTAAAGAAATATTGGTGTGTGTATCTGACATTGTCCTGAATCTCCTAAAGCATTTGTAAAGGTGAGTTATGATTCATTTAATATACATAGAGACTTGTATACTTTATGGAGAAGATTTGGAAGCAAATTGTGGTTTTTTAATGTTGCTTTGTGTCATGCTTTTTGATAATGCTTGGTAAAAAGTTTTTACTGCATAGAGTAATTGTATTCTGTAAAATTGTGAAGTTTTAGTAGTGACATGGAATGCTTCTACATAGGACATGTGTTATGTTTTTTAAATGTGATGTCAAAAACGATTTTGGGAAAAAATAAATGGATTTTACATTTTTAAAAAGGAATAAAGAATGTGTGCATGTTTAAAGAAATATATTTGACTCTTTACAATGATGTTACCTGTGTTTTAACTCAGTGTAGGAAGCATATTGAGTTTGTTTGCATAGAGTAATTGTATTTTGTAAAATTGTGAAGCTCCATGTGAAAGCTTTTGCCTCAGTCTTATCCCTGGTTTTTACATTTTTGAGTATAATGTGGCGCTGAGGTTTAAAAAGTGACGCATCTAATTACATGTGTCTCTTTTTAAATATGGTGGAAAAAGGTACATGGTTGTGCTTTCCTGGGGAGCGTAGGTGGTGAGGCTTGTGTCTAAGAGTGCAGTGGACTAGGCTTCATGAAGCCTATCCCTGACTGCACTGTTAGACACAGGTGTCAATTTGACTCTTTACAATGATGTTACCTGTGTGTTAAATTAGTGTAGGAAGCATATTGAGTTTGTTTGCATAGAGGAATTGTAATTTGTAAAATTGTGAAGCTTCATGTGAAAGCTTTTGCCTTAGTCTTATCCCTGCTGTGAGGCAGATGGTTGTACATAGGATCTGTGCTGTGTTTCCTAAATGTGATGTCAAAAACGATTTTGGGGAAATGAATGTTTTTTACATATTTGAGTATATTGTGGCGCAGAGGTTTAAAACGTGACGCATCTAATTACATGTGTCTCTTTTTAAATATGGTGCAATAAGGAACATGTTTGGGCTTTCCTGGGGAGCGCAGGTGATGAGGCTTGTGTCTAAGAGTGCAGTGCACTAGGCTTCATGAAGCCTATCCCTGACTGCACTGTTAGACACAGGTGTCAATTTGACTCTTTACAATGATGTTACCTGTGTTTTAAATCAGTGTAGGAAGCATATTGAGTTTCTTTGCATAGAGGAATTGTAATTTGTAAAATTGTGAAGCTTCATGTGAAAGCTTTTGCCTTAGTCTTATCCTTGCTGTGAGGCAGATGGTTGTACATAGGATCTGTGCTGTGTTTCCTAAATGTGATGTCAAAAACGATTTTGGGGAAATGAATGTTTTTTACATATTTGAGTATATTGTGGCACAGAGGTTTAAAACGTGACGCATCTAATTACATGTGTCTCTTTTTAAATATGGTGCAAAAAGGTACATGTTTGTGCTTTACTGGGGAGCATAGGTGGTGAGGCTTGTGTCTAAGAGTGCAGTGGACTAGGCTTCATGAAGCCTATCCCTGACTGCACTGTGAGACACAGGTGTCAATTTGACTCATTACAATGATGTTACCTGTGTTTTAAATCAGTGTAGGAAGCATATTGAGTTTCTTTGCATAGAGGAATTGTAATTTGTAAAATTGTGAAGCTTCATGTGAAAGCTTTTGCCTTAGTCTTATCCACGCTGTGAGGCAGATGGTTGTACGTAGGATCTGTGCTGTGTTTCCTAAATGTGATGTCAAAAACGATTTTGGGGAAATGAATGTTTTTTACATATTTGAGTATATTGTGGCGCAGAGGTTTAAAACGCGACGCATCTAATTACATGTGTCTCTTTTTAAATATGGTGCAATAAGGAACATGTTTGGGCTTTCCTGGGGAGCGTAGGTGATGAGGCTTGTGTCTAAGAGTGCAGTGGACTAGGCTTCATGAAGCCTATCCCTGACTGCACTGTTAGACACAGGTGTGAATTTGACTCTTTACAATGATGTTACATGTGTTAACTCAGTGTAGGAAGCATATTGAGTTTGTTTGCATGGAGGAATTGTAATTTGTAAAATTGTGAAGCTTCATGTGAAAGCTTTTGCCTTAGTCTTATCCCTGCTGTGAGGCAGATGGTTGAACATAGGATCTGTGCTGTATTTCCTAAATGTGATGTCAAAAACGATTTTGGGGAAATGAATGTTTTTTACATATTTGAGTATATTGTGGCGCAGAGGTTTAAAACGTGACGCATCTAATTACATGTGTCTCTTTTTAAATATGGTGCAAAAAGGTACATGTTTGTGCTTTCCTGGGGAGCGTAGGTGGTGAGGCTTGTGTCTAAGAGTGCAGTGGACTAGGCTTCATGAAGCCTATCCCTGATTGCACTGTTAGACACAGGTGTGAATTTGAATCTTTACAATGATGTTACATGTGTTAACTCAGTGTAGGAAGCATATTGAGTTTGTTTGCATAGAGGAATTGTAATTTGTAAAATTGTGAAGCTTCATGTGAAAGCTTTTGCCTTAGTCTTATCCCTGCTGTGAGGCAGATGGTTGTACATAGGATCTGTGCTGTGTTTCCTAAATGTGATGTTAAGAACGATTTTGGAGAAATGAATGTTTTTTACATATTTGAGTATATTGTGGCGCAGAGGTTTAAAACGTGACGCATCTAATTACATGTGTCTCTTTTTAAATATGGTGCAAAAAGGTACGTGTTTGGGCTTTCCTAGGGAGCGTAGGTGATGAGGCTTGTGTCTAAGAGTGCAGTGGACTAGGCTTCATGAAGCCTATCCCTGACTGCACTGTTAGACAAAGGTGTCAATTTGACTCTTTACAATGATGTTACCTGTGTTTTAAATCAGTGTAGGAAGCATATTGAGTTTGTTTGCATAGAGGAATTGTAATTTGTAAAATTGTGAAGCTTCATGTGAAAGCTTTTGCCTCAGTCTTATCCCTGTTGTGAGGCAGGTGCAAGATTTCGATGTAACAGTGTCGTAAAAGTGACGCAATGAAATCGCATAGATTTAACTGTGTCTTTATTAAGAGGCTTTTTGTGGAGAAATGACCCCTCTCTGTACATTACACTTGACAGAGGTATAATGTGGTGCAAAAGGTTTAAAAAATGACGCTTTTACCTATATGCATCACTTTTTACATATGGTGCAACAAGGCATATGTTTTATGACGTCAATGCGTCACAAAAAGTGACGCTTCAGTAGCGCAAAATTGACGCATGGATTTATAAATGAGGATCGATTATGTCATCTGCATTACCTGAGATTAGGAAGTAGATTGTGCAGATGAGGTGAGATATGTCCAGAGGGATAGAGGAGGTGAGGTTTATGATCAAGACTGTAGTGGGAGAGAGGCCTTTCTCGGGAAGCATAGGTGGTGAAGCCTGTGTATAAGAGTGCAGTGGACTTAGACATAGGTCTCATCTTCTTTGTACTTGTGGACAGAGCTGTCTTCCACTATACTCTTCAATACAGGCCTCACCTTTTGTGCACCCCTGGAGAATCCTCACTTGATCTGTAATTTTGAATAGATTGTTTGCTTTTTGTCATTGCTTTGTTGTTTGGTAATAGTGGTCTATAATGTGCTATTTTTTTCTTTAACACAGATTGAAATCGTTATTTCAAGAATAAAGAAAGATGCCCACGAGGGAAAGGTCAATTATACAAAGTAACCAGGAAAAATCAAAAACAGCAACGGAATTACAGCATTCTTCCACAACAGATACTTCAAAAAACAGGAACAAAGCTCCTGGTAAGACAACTAAGTCTTTTTTACGTAACATATGTACATCCCAAATAAATGATGGACAGCATGTAGAAAAAGAAAATGAGAGAGTAAAATTGAAAAGGAAGGAGAGAACTTCAAAGAATCCTAAAACTGGAGCAGGAGAGAATAATATGTATAGGAATAGAAGGCAGAATCAGTTTAGTGACATTCGTAGACGAAAGTTTCGCAATAGAGTGGTTTTAAATTTGTTAAAAAACATTAGGAAAGGTAAACAGAGAGCTGCTTTTTATAAGAAAAGTGTAGAGAAGATTGTTGATCAGGCTTTTGAAGTTAAGAAAAAATTATTTATTTTAATAATCAATAGAATTAGGACACTTAACAAGACAATTGATGTTTTCCAATCAGACAGTAGATGGAAAAGAGTAATTAATCGGACTAATTTTTGTAAAGTTTTTTCTGGAGAATGGATGCACAGTTCAAGTTGTGAGCCATTTTTTAATGAGGAGAGTTACTTCCAGGAGAATGATTTAGTACATGCAGTTGACACCAGTGGTCGAGCGTATGAAGTGAAAGACGGTTGTCCGATTGAAAAAGAGAAACTTGTGCCTAGAGAACCAGAAGAGGTGTTATCTGATGGAGTTTTAGGGAGACGTACTAAGGGTCCAGTGTACACTTGGAAGTGTAGTAGTATTTGTAGTGTGCAACAGGAATCAATTGATTTGTTTTGTAATTTCTTACGTATATAGTAAAAAAAGTATAAAGCAGAAAGGGAAGTTGTTACAAGACTTAGATCCTTGCAGAGTGAGAGGAATCACAGGTTTGCAAGGCCATTCACTGGCTTGTCTTTCTAGAAAAGTCTTTCAGAGTGTTTTTCATCATTTTAGGATGTTAGCAGTGCATCATACCAAAATGAGGAAATTAGTGAGAATGTTGTATTATGCAAAAAGTCCAGCACTTAAGCTTAAACAATTAAACAGTGCTCTTTTGCATGGAACAGAATTAGATGTGAAGAAGATTTGTGAAGAAATTGAGATTTGTTATTTTCGTGAGCAAGAGGACAGTGTAGAAATTGAGACAGCAATTCAAGGTAATGTGGAAGACAATGTACAGATTTCAAATACAGAAAAGTTTGAGCAGGAAATTACCAGGTTTAAAGTGAAATCAAGTGAAAGGCCGAATTTTACTTGTGTGTGTTGTCGACGGGCTCATTATAAGATTCAGACTAGGTTAGTTGATTTATATGCAAAAAGTGAAAAGATGAATAATTATGAGTGGAAGGATTTTGCAACATATTTGTGGGTGGAGAATTGTTTTGATTTGAGTTCTGATTGTTAATATTGTTATGATAAATTAAATCAAAACAGAATGCCTGCTAGAGCTGTTCATAATAATCTGGAGTTGGTAGACATTCCCCGTGAATTGATGGATTTAAACACATATGAGTCTATTTTGATTCAATGTGTCCATCCTTTTCAGGCAATTGTTCGCATGGAGCCTAAGATAGGGAAATTGCCTCCTACAGATTTGCAGAGAGGATTAAAGGGAAGAGTTGTTTATTTGCCCCTAGATTTGAAAAAAATATTGATACAATTGGTATAGAAAAAGTAGAAGAGGAACCTTTAGTTATTCTAGTTAATGGGGTTCCAACAAAGAGTAAAAAAATCTGGCAAGATTTAGTGGATGTTAGGAAAGTCAAAAAGGCAACGTTGTATTTAGTCAAAAACAATGAGTATTATAAAGATGTATGTGTTGCAGCAGAGGAAAAAGCTGCAGATGAAGATAGTGATTGTTCAGGCGGCCAAATTGAAAAAGTTAATGTGTCTAGAAGTGAAGAGATATATGAACATTATACTGTTCATCCTTTGCATTCCAAGGAAGTAATGGGGAATGCAATTGAATTGTTTCAAATGAAAGCAGCAAAAGGAAGTCCCATTAGTGTATGGGAAGAAAGTTTGGAAGCTCGTTGTTTTCCACAGCTATTTCCAACAGGTCGAGGTGGACGATATGACGATCGACCACTTCAAATTCCAGCATCTGAATATCGAACTGTAAGATTATATGCTGAAGATCCAAGATTTCGACAATGCATTCCCTATTTGTTTCATCTACTGTATGAAAGTGACTTGTCTGCTCTTTCTTATGCAGTAAATCATATACTGAAAAGTGGCGCACATCTGCAAAATGTTTCGGCGAGGGTCTTTATGGAGAAAGTGAATCTGCAAGATAATATTTTGGAATCTCATCTAATCAATCTCATGGCATGTCAGCGTGGTACAAATGAGTATTGGTACCGTCGCCATGGGGAATTGAAATGTATGCTGAGAAACTTAGGAACCCCTAAATGGTTCCTCACTCTTAGCTGTGCCGAGTATGCATGGGAGGACTTACTTCAATTTCTAGGAGAGGCCAATGCTAATATACAAAATATAGAATTCAAAACACCTGGAGAACTGTGTTCTTTGGATCCAGTGAATGTATGCAGATATTTCAATCATAGATTTGAAGCTTTGATGTCTTTTATTACCAACAAAAAAAATCCTCCCCTTGGAGAGGTTTTGGATTTCTTTTGGAGAAAGGAGTATCAAGCGAGAGGTGCTCCTCATATACATATGTTGTTGTGGATTAAAGATGCACCCAAATTTGGAACAGATTCGGATGAGACAGTGATGAGCTTCATTGAAGAGTATTCAACATGTGCTGTTCCGAAAACTACGGAAGAAAACAGTTTAAGGCAACAAGTTTTACGTTTTTAATCCCATCGTTGTGGAAAGTACTGTCGTCGAAAATTCAGAAACAAGGACAAGTTCTACACAAAATGTCGTGTCGGCTTTCCACGACCAGTGATTTCTAAAGGAAGAGTAAATAATTTGATGTCTTCTCTGCGACATACTGTGACGAGGAAATCACCAAAAAATACATACAATTTAAAAAGAGACGAAGAGTCCAAGTACATCAACGACTACAACCCAGTGATTTTGTCCATGTGGAATGCTAACATGGATATTCAATTCGTTGCTGACAACTCTATTGCTGTGGCTCGATATGTGACGTCTTACATCACAAAAAAAGAAAAGACTGAACTAAAGGAAATGTGGGAGGACATTTCACATGAAAAGAGTCTAAGCAAGAAATTATACAGTTACAGTCTGAAGATGTTGTCGCATCGAGAAATTGGAGCATATGAATGTTCTGATCGATTGTTGTCAGCAAGTCTCTATGCCAAATCTAGAAGCATCATTTGGGTGAGTCTAGGTCTTGCTGCAACACGAAATCGAGTTTTGAAATCTGTACAAGAGATAGAGTATTTGGCGGAGAAAGAACCAGAAAGTACAGATATTTTGAAGACAAACATGTTGGATACATACTATCCAAATAGAAGTCATCACCTTGAGAACGCTTGTCACTATGAAGTTCTGCAAAGATATATTTATAAGAGGAACATCAGAGAAGATATCAATAATGGAATATATGGAGTCATTGGATGTGAAGGATGTCTAGTGAAACAGAAAAAAGGTCATTTGATTAATCATCGCAAATTGAGTTGTGATAATCCAGACAAAAGGGAATTTTATTATTTGGCTCTTTTGCAACTGTTTAAACCGTGGCGTGAAGAAGAGGAACTTCTTGGAGATTTTCTCTGTTATGAAGACTCCTTTAATGCAACGAAGGATACCTTAGAATGTCCTGTTTTTCCAAATTATCTGCAAATGAAGAATGAAGAAATAGAGCAAGAAGCCACAATTGCTGCAGAGATTGCGAGAGACAGTTCTCAAGGCAGTCAGAGTTCTACTTCATTGAGTCAGGATCCACTAGGAGGACCAATTATCCAAAATGAAGCTGCTACTGCCATGGATGAGGTGGAAAGAGCTATGGAACAAGCTCAAGATGATGAAGTTAACTTAGAAGATTTGGTGAAACAACTAAACCTTGAGCAGAAACAGATATATGACGAAGTAACAGAACAGATTGAACATGGATTCAGTCATGAGAAAAAAGAGTGCTCATGTACATCATTTAAGCCTGTCCAACTGTACGTGAGTGGAGAAGCGGGAACTGGAAAAAGTTTTCTGATTAAAGCCATTGCAACTTATCTGCAGAAAAGGACTGAATCACCGCTGTCTTGTGTTGTTACCGCTCCAACTGGGCTGGCAGCACATAACATTAAAGGGATTACTTTACATCATTTACTGATGCTGCCAGTGGAGCATGATAACAAATTGGAGTATCACAAGCTATCTGGAGATGCGTGTTCCGAAGTTTCAAGAGTCCTGAAGAAAATGAAACTTCTTATCATTGATGAAGTAAGCATGTTGTCAAATATAATGCTTGCTTTTGTGCATTTGAGGATGCAAGAAATTCTTAGAACAGACTATGATGTCTTATTTGGAGGAAAACATATTATTGTTTTTGGAGATCTTCTGCAGTTGACTCCAGTAAAAGGACAACCTGTGTTCAAAATACTCACTGATGAAGATACCAGGAAGTGCTTAGGGAGCATCGGAAACGTTAATATATGGTTAAACTTTAAATATGCAGAACTGCTTCAAAATATGCGGCAGGCAAAGGATGAAGATTATAAAAATATTCTACAAGATGTAAGGATCGGAAAAGTAAGTCAGCAAGGGAAAGAAGCTTTACATGCACGATTAATTTCAAATTTGTACCCAAATGAAAACATTCTTCCAGAGAACATATTCAAGAAAATTAACGAGAAGAAATCTGGCATATGTTTGTTGCCAACTCTGAAAGAATGTTCCATGTTCAACAACAAAATGTTACAGTTAGAAAATGAAGAGATAGTGAAACTGGAAGCTATTGATAAAATAGAGCATATGGGAGCAACAATTATTTTGTCTGAAAATTTGAAATCAAAATTGGATTCATTAGAGAAGACTATATCTAAAACTGCTGGTTTTGAAAAGACTCTGAATGTGTGTTTGAATTGTCATGTCATTTTAAGTAAGAATTTAAATGTTGAAAGAGGTCTGGTAAATGGAGCAATGGGTTATGTTGTTGGTTTTGTGAATTACAAAAATAGAGATGTAATTGAAATTTTAAAAATTAAATTTGATGACATTGATGAAATAGAACAAATTTGTCGTTGTTCAGCTAGATTTTTGCTTGTGAAAGACTTATATGTTCGCCGAAAACAGTTTCCTATTTGTTTGGCATATGCGGTGACAATTCATAAGTCTCAAGGTTTAAGTGTAGATAGCGCTTTGGTGAACATTGGAAGTTCTATGTTTAAGGAGGGTATGGCATACGTGGCATTATCACGAGTCAGAACTTTAGCAGGATTGTACTTGATTGAGTGTGATGAAACAAAGATTTGTGCAGATTTAGATTGTGTAAAAGAATACAATAGGTTAAGAAGAGAGTATGCTCCACATTTGCCTCAATATCCTCTGATTGAAAAACGTGTGGTAGGCCGAAAAAGAAGAAATGAGAGTAATTGCAGTGAGGTATCAGCAAAAAGGCATAAAGTAGATAAAAGTGTAATTGTAAAGAGAAACAAAAAGGATTCTGTTGAAGATGTTGTTTGATTTCAGTTTGAAAACAGTTCTGGTGTCAACTGCTATGCTAATGTAGTAGTTAATGTTGTTTTTTTTCTTCAAAATTTACAAAGACAGATTGTTGAAAATCGAGACCAAACATTGTGCTGTTTATTGAATTCTGTGTTAGACAAATAGTAGTAGTGATAGAGCAAAAATAGAAAGTGTTTCAGAAATTAGAAATCTTCTAGATATATGTTCAGGTCAAAATCAATTTTCACAAAATATTCAGCAGGATTGTCAGGAATTTTTAATATATATGTTTGATGTATTACAAGATGAAGGAGTAGATATAAAAAATCTATTTGGCCTTTCTTATCAATGGCAACATGACTGTGATAACTGTGCTTCATCAAGTACTACTAGAATAGAAATGTGCAAATAGATCATCTAATACATCATGATTTATATTACATGAGGGGGGCCGTTTCAACAGAATATAAGGATAGCCGCAATACTAGAAGAAATATCAACACTTTCGAATATGGCGGCCACGTTTCTACATAAGAGTGTGCAATAGGTATAATCACTTGTTTGAAACGAAAGACCAGTTCAAGATGATGGAAGCAATTCCCCGTATATTTGAACATATGCGTATAATCGTTCAAATATTGACAGGGTTCGAGATTAAAATACACGAGACTGGTGCTAAAAGATTAATTTATAATGTGTATATCAAGATTCGAATGAGATGAGGAGGGCCGTTTTTTACATAACATAGGGGTAGCCGCTATATTAGATGATCTATTTGCACATTTAAATATGGCGGCCACGTTTCCCCATAGGATTACCATAGGTTTGCCTAATAGGTATAATCACCTGTTTGTAATTAACATCAAGAACGCGCCAAAACGGCCCCATAAAAGAGGCCAGTCAGTTACGGGTCACAGTCCATGAGGAAGCTGTATCCGGAACAAGGCGACAGGGAGGCCGATATTCACCAAAAAGGTAAGAAATGCCCCGCAACGAGAATAAATGACTGCATGCTAGAGGATTAAGATAGGTAATAATTGGGTTACCCGGTCAGTGCGTTGCCCCTAGAACTAACTCCTGCTTGGTGGAGGGGGGATATAACTTTAATCTATGTGTAAGTGGGTCTTAGACAAATAATGTCATATACTTAATGGTTGTAAACAAATGGGCTATATTCACCGAGGGCCTCAACTAACAGCCTTCCTAGACCCACAATTAATGACAACTTTTAAGCCAAAACAAAATAAATACAAGCTGCTCTAATTAACAAAAGTATTGCATGCACATAACAGTGAGGAGAGCGCTTGTTAATAATACGCTCCACATTGATGACAGTCGTGTAGGATGATAGACACACGAGGGATGACAATGGAATACCTATAATCCGTTGTTCTTTTAGGTGTAGAAAACTTTAAGACACCTCCAAATGAAGGACAAAACAAGCTGGTAGATGAAAACGAAAAGTAGCAAACGTACGCCCTACCTACAAATGAAAAATTGGACCGCTGCATAGATACCACTACAAAAGGTAGAATCGGTTCTTCAATAAATTCATTGATCCTTATTCCAAAAGGCTGAGGTTCTCCATCGTTTTGTATTGTTTACCAAGACTACTATGTATTTCTGTCCCTCTTTAGTGACGTGTGGTTAAAGCCTAAAAGATAGACGGTTGTCGCCCCAGATACAGCAAAGACCATATATATGAAATTTTAAATTCAGGTAATGAGCGTTTTTGATGGGAAGACTAATCTATAACTAAAGCAGGCTTAGTCTTAAAACAAAGCGGGATACATTTGAATCTTGTTATTTATTCTCCAGGTGGATTAACTATTTGAGATAATTCCGCCAATGAAGAAAAACTCGCAAATGGCAGAATAAAGATAAAATAATCTGCATTTGTAAGAGAGCACATATGCTTCATATCTCCCTTAATTGTTGAGGTAGGTCATATATTTTATAAAAAGCTGTTACCCCAAAATCCAGAGTGTGATTTGATAGAATGACTATATGCATGTTAAGAAAAGAAATGGAACTTGGCCGCTTATACAATGTAAAAAACGTCTTAAATCTGAAAAGTGATTGTATAACAGTTGAAATTCAGCATAGGCCTTTTCTTATTTTAAAACAGAAAATAGCTACAATTAATGTTTCTATATGCTGCAGCTACTGTTATGTATCCTGATACGAATTCCTTGAATAGAATTTCTACATTTCTGTACAAGAAAGTTGGTATAAAGTTACTACGATGGTATACATGTATTAGCTAAGCACAAAGTATACAGTTTAACAATGTTTGAATGGACAGCAGATAGCTAACTGCTATGTAATAATGTCACAATGCAAAATAACGGAGTGGCTCTTAAAGCAGATGTGTCATCTAGCTGAAGCCTAACAGTCAGTGTATAATAGGCCCCTATTGATTATTTGTTTTCTGTAACTTTACCTTTTAGATACTTAAAAAACCCTGTCCTGAAGAAGGTGTCATCATCAATCAAAAGACACCGAAACGCCGCGTCGACCTTTGGTTTTTTTTAACTGTGTATTTTATTGTGCAATGTTTTTGTGTTGCAAATGATTATGTATGACTTTTTAATAAATTGTTGATTTCTCACTGGTAATGATTACAGTCTTTTAACTGTTGTGTGTGTATATAGATAGGGTCCCTACACTGACTATTGGCCGCCATTTGTATGATAAGATGATGTTATGTTGATATATTTCCAGTTGTGTGAGCATAGATAACCCCTAAAGCCGTTCGGTCAGGTTATTCTACGCCCCAGGGTATATCCCCACCAAGTAGGGACTTTTGCTTGTTTCTGGAATGAGTAAAGAGTCATGACTGAAAAAAAGGAGTATATTAAAATTTTGAAAATATTTCAGATGTTCTTGGAGCTTTTCTTGTAGAAAGTCGATGAAATGGATTTCTAAGTGAACAGGAAAATACTATGCAACGAGAAAAGGACCTCCATGATATACTATTTGGCCACAAGGAAAAGTAAGTCAATCAAAGATTAGCGTACATTTGTCATTTGTCAGTATGTAAGGGTTTTTGTAAAACACAATATTTTAGATTGTGGTTTTTTTCCCGCTGTCATATGATGAGTAATTTGAACTCACTGCTTTAAGTGAAATTCAATATATTCTGAGAACAGCAAAAATAAACTATGTAACATGTAGTAGAAGTTATTCTATACTTTGGATTGTGTAAATTAAATTGCATTCCCATTCTCTGACATCCACTCTCCCTCGCTTATCTTTGTTTGCTCCTTACTTTTGACCTCTTCTCTCTATTTTTCATTCACTACTTCTCTGTGCTCAGTGCCTCACTCTACTTGTGTTATTTTCACTTGTGTTTATCTACCTTCTATCACTTCTTTTACAACAACTACACTGCTCCTCTCTCGTCGTTCTTCATCCCATTTCTTTTACTCTGGTTCCGTTACTATCCATCATTTCCTTTCTTTCAATGTCCTTCTCTTTACTTTCATCACCAAATTATTTTCTCTCAGTAGCACTATTTTAGTCGTGTTTTCCTCTCTTTCCTTTTTTTTGCTCACTTACTTTTTTTCTTTTCTCACTCATTGTACTCCACCTCACTCCGTTTTTCTCTTAGTGTGTCTACCTTATAACTTCCTCAGTCCATTTCATTCAATTGTTGTATATTATTCTGTCTCCCTTCATCCTTTCACTCTATGACTGTTCTTCACTTACTCTCAGTTATCTTCTATTCCTCATTCTTCTAAATGCATCCTTAATTAGACTGTTTTCTGTCTCAGTCATTATCTTTTTACTTACTTGTGTTTCCTGATTTAGTTTTGCTAACTCACATTGTTTTAATATCTTTCTTACCTTCAGTTCATTTCTCTGTTCTTCTCTCTCTTTTTCTTAGTGAATCTATATGCCTTACTCTTTGTAATTTGTTCTCCTTCTATTTCTTTTTCTCTCTTTTTGTCCTTCTACCTTAGTTTATTTCCCTTTCTGTGTTCTTCACTCTAACTATATTTCTAAATAGAGTGTTTTGATGTTTTTAGCTCTTCATTTGTATCTTTTAATTTAAAATACATATTTTACTAATTATAACTTATTTTGTTTTTTCTCTCTTTCACAGATATCAACTGTAGTAAAAAAAATTATAGTTACATTTATTATATGGTAAGTATGACTAAAAAAATGTAGTTTGTTATCACCCTTTGCTTTAAGGTCACTAACATTTTCTCAATCTACCTCACTCCTGTGTTTTTACTCTGCTTCTCTCACTTATTCTTATTCTCCATGTTTACTCCCCTTTCCCTATTTACCCTCTCATATTCAACTTCTTTTGATCCCTATTCTTTACTTCACTTACCCTCTGTTCCCTTCCTTTGCTTCTTTACTCATTCTCTTTTTCTTAATTATTTACCTTACTCCTACACATATACCTCATCCCCCTCCCAACACATACACACACCTGTAACATACACCCCACACACACACCACACATACACCTCATACACATAAAAAAACCTCCCACACACACTCCTCAAAAACACACATACATTCCATACACACACACACATCGAACACATATACACCCCACACTCATACACTTCTCACACATATTTCACACACTCTCATCTCTACCCACACCAAAACACTCCACACAACCACACCCACAGACACACCTTACACACCCACACTTTGACCTACACCCACTAACTCCCTGTAAGTCACACACACTGCATTACTTATCTTATTTTGCTGTTGTACTCAAGCCCATTCAGGTACTGTTTCCTTTACTCTCTTTGTCCTCTCTCTTTGTCACTCACCATGTGTTATCCTAATTCAATATTTCTCCCTCTATCACCCCTCTTTACTTTTACTATGGGTAGCGCACCGGGGAGCGTAACAAGGGGAAAACAAAGAGAAACAGTAAAATAATATTTTAGAGTGCTTTGAGGTAGGGTAGCTGTTGTGTTGTGTGGGTGATTTACTTACTGCACTCCTTCCACTCCTTTTCTCAGTACCTCTGTTCTCACAGTTCTTCATTCCCGTTCACTCAGTCTGTCTCTCTTACTGTAATTGTCTCTGTCTCTTCACTCTTTCACTACTTGTTCATTATGCTTTCTCCCTGAAGTTCAAGCACACTACGTTATTTACATTTCTTTGCTGCTTCAATTATTCCCTTTCTGTTACTTCTTCTTTTCTTCTTTTAGTTTTTTCTCTCTGTCAATCCACATGTTTTAACTTTATTCAATGTTATCCATCTTATTTCATTCCTCTTTAGTTATGCACACTCCGTTTTTCTCTCTCTCCCTTACCAGTGTTATTTAAATCTGGTTCCGTTATTACCTTTTATTTGTACATAATTTTTTCTCTTTCCTTTTACTCTTTACAGCCACTCACATTATTCATGTGCCTCTCTTTGTTTGTTTCACAGCCTTATATTTTTTTCATTTTCTCTCTTACACTTTGTTATATCTTTTACACTGTTTTACTATGTATTACACAGTACATCTGTGTTGCTCTCTCTTGCTGTCTGTCTCTTAACATTACTCTCTCTTTCTCTTTCTCTTATGCTCTCCTTCTCTTGTTTTTCTTTTTTTTTGTGTTGCGCTAACGGGGCGCTCCCCGGTGCGCGTACCGGGAGCGCACCCATGAGAAAAATGAAGTCAAGAGGGCTAAAAATTTTTGTAAGTTTTTAAAAAATGGGAGGTAGTTCTGAAAAGAACTTTTTTAAAAATGTTTTTGTTGTTTTATATATTTTTTTATTTTTCTGAATTTTTTTTATTTTTTTTTATTTTTTGAACAATTTTATGTTTTTTTGGTTTTTTTTGGGGGGGAACAATGAAAAACAGGCATTAGAAAGGGCTCAACAGGAGCAAAAAAAAAATTATTTCTTGGGGCGTTTTGAGCACTTGTGGTTCTCAAATGCTCTATTAATCAAAATAATACTCATATTCGCACATGAAATTAGGTCACCACAATAAAGGCACACTATCTTCATGTGCACAAAATTCTGTTGGATGTTTGGGACCGTCTCCCTCGCCCCTGGTCCCAATAGAGATACCTGTGCCGATGTACTGGCTACAGGAGTTGGTGGATTATCTTGGAGGTGACGCATCTCTGCAACGCTGTAATTCAGTGGATGCCACCTCTGCATATGGCGGTGCATAGTATATTTACCATAACTATACTTTTTGTCTGTACCTCTAGACAAAACAGATTTACAAATGAGGCATGTCACATGTCGGGCATTGACCTTTTTTTGGCCTTGAGGGTATGAATAAAATTGCCAAATAAAACTGTCTTTGTGGTGGGATTTCCGGGGCTCTTCACGTAAGAACTGCCTCGGCTCTACGTCTTCTTCCTCTTCTTCTTCCTCTTCCTCCTCTGGGTTGGGAAGGAACTGTGGAGGTGGTCCTTCCTTCCTAGGTGGTTGTGGTGGTGGTGGGGGTCCACCAGCTGCAGCTACTACAGATGCCATTATTTTAACAAGCAAAAACAGGTCTTCCTCTCACAAAGATGAAAGTCAGAGTGAGGAAAGAAGGAGGGGTTTTCATCATTTGGGAAAAAAAAAGTTCTAAACCAATGAAAAGTGTTATTTACAGGTCACATGACCTGTTACGCTTACGTTACGCGTCCCGCTCCGCGCCCGGAGCGCTTCCGGTAAGCTGCGCTTCGCGCCTCGTTCGCGCACCGGAGCACTTCCGAGTGCACGAACGCGGCGCGTCATAAGACGCATTACGCGGCAACGCGATACGTCGCGCTTACGCGACGCGTCACGATGTTGTTCTCGAACGCGGCAGTTGTACAAACGGTACGTTTCCCTGTACGCGGACCGGGTCGCGGCATAAAAATGAGCTAACGGGAAGCTACCCGGTGCGCGGACCGGTAGCTAAACTAAAAAAATAAAAAATATATATATACATAAAAAAATTATAATAATTACATATAAAACATATTTTTCCTTTAAAAGAAGAATACATTTAACAGCTTTTAATATTTGCTATTAAAAAAACATTGAAATTCACTGAAAAAACCATAGGTTGTAGACCATATATAGTTAGGAATTAGCATTTACAAAACCTTGAAAATTCGCTGAAAAAACCATAGGTTATAGACCATATATAGGTAGGAATTAGCATTTACAAAACCTTGAAAATTCACTGAAAAAACCATAGGTTATAGACCATATATAGTTAGGAATTAGCATTTATAAAACCTTATTTTACTCACACAAAACCATTGAAATTCGCATATATAGTTAGTTGCACTAACTATATATTTCGCGCACCCGCAATCCACTGCTGATGATGTCACATATTACATCATTCATGACATGGTCAGTGACATCACTGATGACATCACTGGCAAAAAGGGTGGAGTTGCCTGCAGTTGATTTTCTATGTAGTGCCGTGTGGATCTTATGGTCTTCTGCAAACACTTTCAGGTCTAGATATTCTGCAGATGAATTGCTTACAGTCCCTGAAAAGTGTAAATTGTAAGTATTCTCATTCAGTTGATTAATGAAGGCTTGTGCTGTTTCTAAGGAGCCCTGCCACACGATAAACAGATCATCTATATATCTGTACCAACCTTCTGTTTTACCCTCCACTCCATCCACCATGCAGCTCCTGGGTACCTGCTCCTCCCACCAGCCAACGAAGAGATTCGCGTAGCTGGGAGCGAAGCAAGTACCCATCGCCGTCCCAGACACCTGTCTAAACAGTTGGTCCTCGAATAAAAATATATTATTGTTCAAACAAAACTCGATGAACTCGATGATCATACCATTGTGGGTTGTAAACCTCAGTTGTCTCAAGTTCAGAAAGTGTTGAACAGCTTCGAGGCCCTGTCGGTGATCAATGACGGTGTATAGGCTTGTAATGTCAAGTACAATTAGCAGACAGTCCTTGTCCCAATTGACATTCCTTATAGAATTCAGGAAGTCCTTGGTGTCCCGTACATAGGAGGGCAATGTCAGAACCAAGGGAAACAAAAATTTGTCGATCAGTCTGGACATGCTTTCAGTAAGGCTGCCAATCGATGACACGATAGGACGGCCTGGAGGATGCAAGCTGTCCTTATGTAGTTTTGGCAGATGGTAGAAGGTAGGTGTGAGGGGTTGAGATGTCCGGAGGTAGAGAAATTCATCTTTACTCAGCATATTTTGGTTATGCCATTTCCCTATCAGTTTATCATAATTCCGGATACTCTCCAAGTATACCTCGTTGGTGCACTTTACATAGAACTTGGTGTCAGATAGTTGGCGCAATGCTTCAAGTCTATAGTACTCCCTAGTGAGAATTACGACATTGCCCCCTTTGTCTGAAGGTTCAATGATGATTTTTTCATCCTTCATAAGACTTTGTAGGGCCATTTTTTGTTGCTCAGTGATGTTATGCTGTATAGGATGATTACCTTTCCTGTACCGCATCAGATCTTGGGTCATGGCTTCAGAAAAGGCGTCTATGGAGTCCCAAGGCATCTGTGGAATGAATATAGATTGGGGTTTGTACCCACTCTCTTCACGGTCTTGTTGAATACCCAATGCGAGTGCTCTTTGTCCTCTATCCGAGGTCTCAGATGTATCCTGTATGTTACCCTCTTCACGCAGGTTTTCTAGAGCCTCTATATATATATATATATCGAACACAACTATCCTGCTCCAGCAAGGAAGAATGGTGGAATCGAGAAAGGCTTGGGTCTGATTCCTACCTGGCCTAGACCACTCTAACTGAATAAACAACAAAGATGGCCAGGTACATACATTTAATTATTAACATTAGCGCCGCACCTAGCCAATAATCCTAAGTGAGGAACGTTTTCATTCTGAATATTTTTTACTTTGGTTTGCATATTTTTCAATTCAGACAATGTGCGGAAAAAGAGACATTGTTATCAAAAAACACCATCAACACATATTACATACAATGACCACATAAAATTCATTTAACAACTGATGAAAGCATAATTGAAAAACATTCACAAAGACACAATATATATACACAAGAGGATAAATGCCACCGAATACTGCATTTATAGGGCACCAGTCCTAATTTGATATGTACAAACAGGAGGCCAACTGCAAATTTACATAGGCCAGCCTGTCAGCTACACCGGAGCACAGTTCTTTTTTTCAGGGTTGGAATTGCAAAAAGAATTTATTTAAACTATATTTCTTCAACACCCATAAACATTCTTAGTCCAGCATGGAGTCAACGCGTTTCGAACCCATACAACACTTGTGGGTTCTCCTCAGGACAGGGACTGGAGATGGTCTGTGTATCTTTTTTTCTTTTCTTTCAATGCTGTATGTGTTGATGGTGTTTTTTGATAATGATGTTTCTTTTTACGCACATTGTCTGAATTGAAAAATATGCAAAACAAAGTAAAAAATAATCAGAATGAAAACGTTCCTCGCTTAGGATTATTGGCTAGGTGCGGCGCTATTAATAATAATTAAATGTATGTACCTGGCCATCTTTGTTGTTTATCCAGCAAGGAAGAAGGCACGTACTCGAGGTAAGTTGGAATAGGGCTTCTTTATTTCCTTAGGTCTCCCACGACCTCGCAAACAAGGAGAGATTAGTTTCGGCTGTACAGCAGTCTTTGTCAATCTCAAATATATATACATATTTAAAAATTAAATGATTAAAGTTATTTATCATTATTTTGTTGGTAACTAATTAACTATTTTAGATGAATATGATATTTTAACTTTTTTCACAATATTGTTGATGCAATATTTTTTGCCATATGTATTCTAAATATAGAAACACAGTATTTTAGTAAACAATATTTTTGACACAATATTCAGGTCAAACAATATTTGTGTTTGCAATATTTTGTTGCAAACCCACAAATCGGGCAGCAGGAGAACAAACTTCTCTTCCTTTCAGAATAGGTACAGCATGACAGCAGCAAAGCAGGTTTCCTTCTCACGCAGAAGGTATAAAAAGTGCAGAATTCATCGTTTTCATTGATCACAATAAATAAACAGCTCACATAATTGAGATTCTGGTCGGTCGACGGCGAAACCGTGCCAGCATCATCCTTCACCAGCGACGTCGAGAGCACACTGATCGTCAATACAAACCATCTCGTCATCAAAGACACCATTGACTGTATCGCCGTTGACATTGAAGGCAAACAGAAATATATACCACAGAGCACAGAGAGGAATCACCATCAACTCCTCCATCTCGCTTCTGTCAGGCACTGTCACTGGATCTAGCGCCACTACCTTATTGTCCGATAATCCCATCTGAGGATCCGGTACAGCCTCATTTCACACTATTAAACCTCTGGCCACCAAGAAACTTGTCTACGGTTACTTCTATATCAACAATAGGAACGTAGAAACCTCCATATCAACACAAAATCCATAGGAATAGATAAACTTCACCTCACAGCACTCCTTTATCTTAAGGTACAATATTTTGTAAAATATTGTAGCCACTGATATGGGTGTGATGTCTTATACCCCAACATCTCCTGCTCAGTCACTATCTCGAGTATCACCATTTGATGACATCATCTCCTTTCAACATGTGAGGAGCATTAAATTAAACATCCCTTTGGAAATACCTCAATGTTTGGGGTAGTTGATTCCTGAAACACTGCAGCTAGAATAGCTTCTTTTTTTGTTAGTTCTAGGTCTGTTGGAGGTAGGAGAAGAAACATTTCTGATTCTCCTGCACTAAAATTTGTCACACCATGTTTACTAAAAAAAATACAGACCTCTTGAACAGGATCTTACTTTTCTTAGATCAGAATGAAAACCACTCTATAATAGTAACACAGTCAGTTGAAAACACGATTCAGCACCAGAGTCTGCTGCTCCCCGAGAGAGGCCAAATGATTTGATACACCTCGCAGGAAGGTGTGTGGGACTGCATCAACCTATTAAAAAAAAAATAAGTACAGCAGCACTCCCCAGGCGGTACCACAGTGAGATTTGGGACGAAATGAAGTCTTTTATGGGAAACTTGCCAAAACATCAGCAACAGGACTTGATGGAAATGGTTAATGAGGGCTCCCTAGTTTTAAACTAAGTGATAAATACCACTGTAGACTCAGCAGAACTCTCTGCTGCATGCTAATGTCACAGTAACTCTTTGAGGAGATCTTCCTGGCTAGGTCAGTCCTCTTCAACAACTGAGGCGCAATTCCAAATAGCCAGCTTCCCTTATCTGGTATGACTCTCTTTGGTCAGCATAATGAAGAGGAAATGATTCAGATGAAAAATGAAACCGATACACTTGAGGCAGTTGGCCTTGAGAAATAAAAGAAATTCTATAGACATGGTCTAATGAGTTTTGTTTTTTCCGACAGGGATTCGAAAACTCGAAATGGGCTTATTCTACCTCAACAAAAACAGAGCCAAAAACCTCAATTCCATCGAAGGTACCTGAAAAGAAAAACAAAGCCTCTAAAAGCCTCACACTCTAGAGGAAAACGTTCTTCATGGAATAGACAAGGATATCCCTCTACCCCTTCCCCCTCCGGTTACCCATTCCCGTAGGGGGTGCGGTGATGTCTCATCTTGAAGAGTGAAAATCAGTATTAAACAGTAAGTAGGTTCTAAACATTATTTGAAAAGGTTACTTCATTCAATTTAGGACACTTTAATTCAAGATATTGGACCTTCACCAGATTTTTCCCTCATAAGAAAAACGTATTGGCTCTACTCCATAAATCAACAGGGTGCATAGTGCACACCCGCAGCCCATCTGTATGGGTGGAGGGGCCGCGTCCTCCACCTTTTTCCCCAACAAGAAGACTGTCTGTCAGGCTGAACAAAGGTCAGCCTGACAGACCCTTTTCTTGTTCAAGTCAAGCAGCCAGGAGCTCGACATGAGCTAAATGTGCAGGCTCCTGACTTCCTGAGCTGAACTTTGCCAGGCTGATGATTTCACAGCCCTGTAGGCATGAAATTCTCAGTCTAGTGAAAGTGCCTCGAGCCCTCCCTCTCATGATGAGGTGGAGCGTCACTGATAGCCTCAGACATCAGCGCTTTAGTTTTAAGCCCTGAAGTGCCCTGGGCTGTATGTCAAATCAGTGACACCTCATCACAGAATGGCCAGTGACAAGTGAGGGACTGCTGCCTTCCCTCAAAGGCAGCAGTTGCAACCCTCCTGGGACGTCCAATGCTTTCCTCCCAGAGAGCTGCAGTGAAGGTACATTTTTCTTTGTTTGGGGCATGCCTGTATGTATGTGTATTTGTGAGTGAGTGCTGGGAACGTGTGTGTATGTGTGCACATTTGTGAATGCATGGGTGTGAGTGTGTATGTGTGTGAAACAAGATTTCCATTTCAGACAAAAACTATTGAAAACATGCAAAAGTCGATCAACAATCCAGTGCAATGCCATACCTTTTTAGGAGCACAAGTAAACACAAAGTCAGATAGAGTGTACCCTTAGGAGGAGAGATTCCAGCAGAAATACTTTTACCTCAAACATAATTGCACCCCCACAGTTCGTCAGACCCCCACCCCACCCCACCTAGGATCCATGACATCTTGCATCTACTTAGCCTTATTCAACTCTCCAACAGTGCATATAGGATCAATAGTCGCAAAAGAAAGACAGTTTGTACAATCATCTTCTAACCATCCAAGTGAAACAGTCACTAACATGATGCTGCAATTGCCTGAAGCACAGGAAAGGTGTTCCATTTAAAAATATATCTACAAAAACACCAGTAGCGACTGATACCTCCACTATCTTTAAAACCATGCAACATAATGGTAATAGTTTTCTTTTTCCTCTTTCATATGCCTCATTGGGGGGTGGGTTAGTAACTTCATTCACCGCCATAGGTTTTAGATTTCGCAAGTGATGTAATATGTGAGGTCATCATGAGCAGTGCAAGTTATACTTATGTCAGTTACATAAAATTTGCAAATTTCAGTGTTTTTTTATACAACTTTCCAGTCAAATGCTAAGGTTTTTCATGTGAGTTAAAATCGTACTACCTTCCTCCTGTATAACTACACTTTAACTTTAGTTTTACGAGTGAATTTCTGTGATTTTTTTAACATGAAGTAATATCTTAGGGCCCGATTCACAGAACTAATTTAAGACAAAAGGGGGCGCTAGAGGGCGCGCAAGCGGAATGGCTGCTTAGACAAGTAGCTCCCGCGCCTTGGTCAGCTATCCTGTAATTATCCTTGACCACAGGGTGACAAACTGCCTGTTATGCCGCTCATCTGCTGCTGGAAGACATCCTCTGTCATCGACCCGAGTTTGGAGCCGCTGCGAGACCTGAGGCCTGATTTATCGCCGGCTGAAACTTCACCGGAGAGCGGCCGGGTGACCGTGAGTGGAGGGAGCCGGCTGCGGCGGTCTACGCAACACCGGGGTCGGCCACGAGGACTTAGGCCGAGACCTCCGGCAGCCGCCCGGAATCGAGACGGTAAATTTGTGAGCGCCCGCGGTAGGAGGTGGGGTGCAGCCGCCCCAGCGCTAGTGTCGGCCTCCCTCCCCCGCAGCTTCTGGCTCCCGCGCCCTGGACTGACGGAGGTCAGTCTTCCTTCGCCGAGGAGGCGCCGAGTGGCGGCGCACCCCCCCCCCCCGGAGGCGGGCCGGTGCTCTTGGCGAAGCGGTGGGTCCCATGGCGCTCCCTGACCCAATGGCGGCGATGTGTGCTACACTGCTGATGTGAAGGGCGCTGACACTATTGACATTTTTGCTGCGACGCCCGACCCTCTTCACGCCGTGCCGACGGTGGGGCTGTGTGACTGTGGATGCATTGCTCTGGGGGCAGGCGGGACTGGACCCCTGGATCTGGCTGTGCTGCACTGTTTCCCGCTGGCAGGTTGGGGAGCCAGACGTTACTCACCGCCACACTCTGAAGGATTCATCTGAGACGCTCCACTCCGGGGGGCTTTGTGCCGGCGGCCATTACACCTGTCCTTGGATTGCATAGACATCTCCATGACTTGCTAGACCTCCGGGTCGCCCAGAGCTGGCTCGCCGCTGCCCCCACCTGGATCCTGTACACTGTCATCACTGGTGTGCCAGAGAGCTAGGGGAGCGCCTGGGATCTGTGCCTTGCCACCAGTGACTGCTACGCCGGGCTGTTGCCATCTTCTGCAGCGGAGGCTGTGTCACGCATCTGACTCAGATACAGATTCAGCGACCACTCGCTTGACCATTGTCCGAATAACGCTGGGAGAGAGGGCAGTGACTGGGCGCTGTGACCTGCCACCATGGGGCGCCTGGATAATCGACAGGCAAAGCTCAGCTTTGACGGCGCCAAAAAAGACGCGAAATCACCACCTGCTGGATCTGGACCTAGCGAAGCGACTCTGAAGGCCGTCGCACCTCCCGAGACAGGCCTTGACCTTCACAGCTTGTTCCAGGAGATGAGACAGGGATTTGCAACGGTTGTTGAAAAGGTCGACGGCGTCACCGCACGACTGGACGCCTTGGTTCATAAAGTGGATCGCCATGAGGAACGGCCCACGGCTGCCGAGCAACGTGTGTCTGACAACGCAGATGCCACCGCGACTCACACAACACAACTAGCCAGGATGGGCAATCTCCTCCGAATCATAGCGGCCAAAAATGAGGATTTGGAGGCTCGCAGCCGCCGGAACAATATACGCGTCACCAATGTGCCGGAATCTACAGACACGGGGAGGATGGAACTATATATTGAGAAGCTGCTTAAAGGGTCGATTGGAGAAGACGCTTTTTCCCCCCAATTCATTGTTGAGAGGGCACACCGTTCTCTGGCACCTGTGCCTAAACCCGGACTGCCACCCAGGCCTATTATTGCCAAATTGTTGAACTATCGTGACCGTGACACTGCACTAAGGGCGGCCCGGACCAGACAGACCTTGCAATATAACGGTATTACCTTCTCCATATATCCGGACTTCACACCGATGGTGCAGGAAGAACGGCGTAAATTTCTCCAAGTAAAGAAAAAACTGCGGGATACCCAGGTGGATTACGCTCTCCTATATCCGGCAAAGCTGATGATCACGCATCAGGGACAGCAAAGGTTCTTCACGAATCCGCAGAAAGTGGAAGACTTCCTAAAGTCGCTGCGGAGAGCACGGAGGGAGGAACATGAAGCTGCAGAGGACCTGAGAGACGGAGGCCCGCCACCGGAGCCGAATGATCACTAAGCTGTTTCAATGGTGCTGGGTGCATCCCCCTGCAATGATTGCATGCTACCCATTGCGCTCACCTGAGAAAACTGAGATGACTACTTGAAACGGACCTGCACAGCCTGGCCGCTCCTGTGGTAATGTACACCAAGGCCCACTCTTCTGGCCCTAGGCTCCACCGAGGGCGGTACAGACTGGAGCTATGGACCCGAAGGTGGCTGTGCGTGCTCTATGCTATACCCCTACAGGGTGTTCCCCTTAAGACTACTACTGTTTTTGCCCTTATTGCTTGGGTTGTTAGTGGGCGGGTGGGGGGAGGGATGTTGGGTGGGGCTCCATGGCTACTGGCATGATTGGGGTGCCGTGGTGGGAGGGGGGTTGGGATGTTTGGTGAAGAGGCATTTATCGCTTGGACTATATCTGCAGATTATACGATGGTATGCGCACCTATGTAGGTGGGGTAGGACAAGCTCTGACCCGGTGCATGGGTTGACATTACCGCTCCAATTGTTGACTTCTTTATGGCTACTCTGAATGCTACTGCAAAATTGACCTGTTTGTCATGGAATGTTCGGGGCTTGAACAATGCTAAAAAATGCCGTGGTGTCATTGCCTACCTTGCTAGACATCACGTTCAGGTTTCCATGCTGCAGGAAACCCATTTGCCGCCACAGGATAGGATCACCTTTGCATGCAGATGGGCTGGGGACCGCATTTTTTCCTCGTACTCCAATTATGCAAGAGGGGTGGCTATCCTTATAGCACGCACTGTACCGTTTCACAGATATGGGGAGCTGATCGATAGGGAAGGGCGCTATGCATTACTGTGGGGCAGAATAGGCCGGGACACTTACACGTTTGCTGTAGGGTACGCACCGAATGTAGACACACCTGCTTTTTTCACCACGCTGTGGGGCAAGATCTTGGCCGCAGGCTCACGCCACGTTATCTGGGGTGGTGATTTCAACCTGGCCTCAGTTAGACAGGGCGGACGGGGTTTGCTCCTATAAACCTAGAGCGCGAGAGGCGCTGGAGGGAGTGCTTGCGGAAGGCGAGTTGCTAGATGCCTGGAGACACTTACACCCATGTAGGAGGGAGGGCACACACTTTACCTCACACACAGGGACGTGGGCACAACTGGACTATTTCCTAATCACCAAGGGGATAGCCTCTGAGATGGTGGGGGTGGAGCACCTGCCAAGGACATACTCTGATCACAGTCCGGTTATGCTTCGATTCCACACACCTGGGTGGGATAGCCAGAGGCCCCATTGGAGATTACGCCCCGAAATATTGCTGGACAATCTGTTTCGTACTGAGTTAGGGGAAGAGATAGCCGCCTTTTTCCCCAGAAACAAGGGTTCGGTGGACTCGGTGGAACATATATGGGAGGCCTTCAAGGTGACCATCAGGGGCTATTGCATCTCCAAGAGCTGTGGGGTTTTGCGGGACATCCTTCGTACTATTAACACACTGGAAAAGGAGCTGAGAGCTCTGGAGATCCGCATGGTGGAGGACACTGGCCCTGAACTATATGCAACTTTCAGGGAGACATTGTCGAAGTATGAGGAAGAGGCTGCTAGGGAAACTAAGTTCCGTGGGAAACATTGGTTAGCCCGTTATTACTGCGAGGGAGATCGGCCAGGGAGGGTACTCGCCGCGCTCACACAAACTCCGCGGGGTCGCAATGTCATCTTTGAACTCACAGACACTAACGGCGCCACAATCAGGAATACGGACGAGATTCTCACTGCATTCACAACACACTACCGCTCACTCTACACTACCAATGCAGGGTCGGACACTTCCTATGCTGACTACCTAAAAGATGTAGCGTTATGTTGGCTCAGCGATGGGAATAGAGCCTTCCTAGGGGCGCCCTTCGAACTTGACGAGATTCGCGATGCCATCATGTCCCTCCAGAATGGCAAGGCCCCGGGCCTTGATGGCATTCCTGCCGAGTTTTATAAAGCTTACATCGACATAATGGCTCCTGTCCTCCGCGAGGTTTACTCGGAATACCTTAGCGATGGCGTCCTTCCATGTTCCATGCGTGAAGTGGTAATCACCTCTCTCCTGAAGCCTGACAAAGATCCCAGCTCCTGCAATTCTTACCGACCACTTTCCCTCCTAAACTGCGATGTTAAAATACTTGCTAAGGTTCTGGCTACCAGACTATCACTGCTAATGACTCGAATTGTTCTACCGGATCAATCGGGATTTGTGGCCGGCCGGTCTACTTCACACAACCTTCGTACCCTTTTTTCTCTCCTCCGCACTGTTCATCCAGACGTACCTGTCGCGGCCATCTTTCTAGATGCAACCAAAGCTTTCGATTCAGTCAAATGGCCATACTTATTTGCTGTGTTGACTGGCATGGGATTCCCGCCCCTGTATATATCTTGGGGTTGCCTGCTTTACACTCGACCCACGGCGAGAGTCTTGGTCAACTCTCGACTCTCACAACCTATTGACATTACATGGGGCACGCGCCAGGGCTGTCCACTCTCACCCTTATTGTTTGCCATAGCTGTGGAAGCTCTCGCCTGCCGCTTACGTCAGCTACACCGGGACGGGGGGGTTCAGTGCCTACAGCGGCAAATAGACGTGTCCCTCTATGCAGACGGTATTACACTATATGTTAAGCACCCTGAGACACACCTCAATCCCTTACTCAGGGAGTTTATTGTGTTTGGTGGGAAGTCAGGAGTGCATATTAATTGTTGGAGTGGTGCCGGACGGACCTCCGCTACTTGGGGATCCGCATCTCCCGAGACAGGGAGGAGACCCTACGGTCCAATTATGGAGTTGCAATTACTAAACTGACTGCTTCTGTGGACCGATGGCTCACCCTACCGCTCTCCATGGCTGGAAGAGCATCCCTTATCAAAATGGTTGTCCTCCCCCGATTTCTTTATTTCTTTCTCAACATTCCCTATTTCCCCGGCGCTTTTTTCTTTCGGACCCTGAAGATGGAGCTGCGCAGACTGTTCTGGGGTACCAGGAGCCCGCGGCTCAAATGGTCTTCGCTTACTCTCCCCTATGACAGAGGCGGCTTTGATGTCCCTGACTGTGAGGAGTATTATCAGTGCGCGCAGGCACAATTCGCCTACCACTGGATGGCCCCCACGCCATTCATGCCACATATTGCGGTGGAGGACTGGATTGTGCATCCCCTACCGCTAAATGGTTTGCTTCATTGTCCGGAATCATCCATCGCCACACCGAATACTTCGGTCTCGTGCACAATGGATGCGTGGCGCCGAATAGCCAAAAGACTGGCTTGTCTCCTGCCATACTCACCGAGGTTACCACTTGCCTATCATCCTAACCTCACTTTACTGTGGGAACAGGGATTCCGCAACCTTTGTGCGAGGATTCATGTCTCTTGCTGGGGCGACTTGTTCTCTAATGGTAAGTTTAAATCGACAGAACTTTTCTTTGCGGCACACAGCTATACCCCTCTAGAGCTTTTTTACTACATCTGCTTACGTGCGGGGATGAGGGACATCCTCCCCAACTTCCCTGATGAGCCGGAGAACCTACCTCCACTTAATTTCCTGTTATGCTCACAGGATGGGACTCATTTGGTCTCCGGCCTTTACCGTCAGATCAGGGCCGCGGCCCGAGGCCGGAATCTAGTGCTCGGGCACGCTGGGCCTCTGAACTTGCTATAGACATCACTGACGAGCAATGGCTGTACTGTTGTGCGCTCACCTCCCGCATATCTGCCAGCAGCAGATTGAAAATAATACATTACAAATACCTACAGCGGCTATATTATACGCCGGTGCGAAAACATAGATTTGGCTTAGCGGATGATGATCGGTGCATACGATGCCGAGCTGACCATGCGGATTTTTTGCATTTGGCATGGGAATGCCCCCAAGTGGCGCAATACTGGCAGCAGGTGACGGATGCCCTCGCAGAAATGACGAAAGAAACTGTACCCATTGACCCCTTAGTGACACTCCTCGGATACACTCCACAGATTCTTAGCTCTTGCCGGAGATTCGTCGATACTGCGCTCCTCTTGGCTAAGAGGCACGTGGCTTGTCGGTGGGGCCGAGGCAGGGCGCCTAAATTTAAGAACTGGTTAGAGGACTTGACCTATTGTCAGGACCAACACACCACATTCGCCGAATTGTTACCTATCTCCAGTCGACCCAGGGACATATGGGGCCCGCTAGTGGGCTATCTGCTAACGCGTACAGACGATGCGGACACGCCTGAAGACAACCCTGGTACTCTCTGAGGATATGCCTTACGATCCTGGCACAGGCCATCATTCCCGATCCCATCCCCACGTATAGATGTGGCCTGCACTTATTATGACATATCGTCCTTGAGCTGGGTTGCTTCCGGCCTACCATTCATACTTCACACGGGGCCTGATGTTGAGATCCCCCCTCTTGAGGGCTACTATCCCCCCCTCTGGCTAGACCGAACTTCTTTCCATCGCATCTGGCACACACACATATTTTATTTCTACCTCACCACAGTGCTTGCCACCGCACACGTAGCTGTCAGCGACCTTGCAGGTTATCTGGTGGGTAAATGGGGCTGCGATTACTGCGACATGCGTGACTCTGCCTAACTGGGTTGCCTTACCGACTAGACACCTTTTACTTTTCCAAGGAAGAATGAATTGCCTCTTAGTTTTCTTTTTTCAATGTTTCGGAGTTCTGTTTGCTGTTATGGCACTACACGTAAAATTTGATAACACTGTTCTGCTGCTGCTTATCCTTCAAGTGCTTCACAATACCGTAGGTGTTGACTTCGCCACCGGGCCTCCGGGATGCCGGTTACAAGGCTGTGTCATGATGGTTGCACTACGCCGCCGGCCTCCGGGTTGTGGGCGCGCAAAGCTGTGTACTTTATCTCATATTATGCAATAAAGCAGTGTTGAACTCAAAAAAAAAAAAAAAACCTAATTTAAGACAAAATCCTAAACTTACTACCATTTTGGTATTCACAGAAGGCACTTACTCATTTCGGTATTCACAGAAGTTAACTTTAGGACTCCTAAATGCCTTCTGTGAATACCAAAAGTCTTAAAGTTAGGATTTTTCTCAGTTTAGGAGTAGTAAAGTTAGGACTCCTGACTTTAGGACTCCTAAATGCCTTCTGTGAATACCAAAAGTCTTAAAGTTAGGATTTTTCTCAGTTTAGGAGTGGTAAAGTTAGGACTCCTAACTTTAGGACTCCTAAACTGAGAAAAATCCTAACTTTAACACTTTCGGTATTCATAAAAGGCATTTAGGAGTCCTAAAGTTAGGACTCCTAACTTCTGTGAATACCAAAATGAGTAAGTGCCTTCTGTGAATACCAAAACGAGTAAGTGCCTTCTGTGAATACCAAAATGGTGGTAAGTTTAGGATTTTGTCTTAAGTTAGTTCTGTGAATTGGCCCTTAGATTGTAGACAACCAGAGGTCTTAACCCTTTGCTGTGCACGGCCAAAGGCCTTGAGCCCAACTCCCCGACGGGCCAGTTGGGCAACACTTCGCCGCGCACGGACCGCAGTCAGGCCCAGTGCCAGCGACTCTGAAGAGTCTTGTGGGAGCCAGGGGATCGCTCTGGCTTCTGTGGGACTCCCACGAGAGTACACAGAGCCATGCTGGCTTCCACTGGACACCCGCAAAAGTGTGGCACCACAAAAAAATGATTTTTTTCATTTTAACACTCAGAAGGTCCAGGGGGCCAGGTTACCTCTATCCTGCCCCCTTCTAATTTCTTTATATGTAAAGTACACAGAGTCTGCTTGTGAGTACGTGCGCGAGGGAGACAAAATGCGTCGGCCTCTGAGACCGGTTAGCAGGAGATTCGTTTTGACTGAAAGGCTGCAGCTTACATTAATAAACGCCAAGAACTTACCTTTCTGCTGTGGGCTCTTTCGAGGGGACAACCTTGTGTTTGGATCTTTGGCGGCCAGTCCTGCCGCGGAGGAAGCGTCGCCGTGGGAACACAGCCTTTGCTGGCGCCAACCGATGTCAGCATTTATGAGCAGAGAGGTGTGAGATGTAAGTTGTGTGGTGCAGCTTCTCAAGTGCGGGACGTTTCACCAGCCCACTGTGGTTATATTTTGAACATTTGGCAGTGCGCATGCAAATTCACTTGAATCAATACTGCCAGGCACTATATAAACCACCAAGACCAGAAGGCAGCTTGTTTGTCCCGCCTACTGGGGCGAGCGTCATAGGTGATTCCAGTGCTGGGTGTCTGCATGGCGTTGTTTTCGTCAGAGTCTGCCCGTGAAGAAGTGCGCGAGGCGCACAAAATGCGTCAGCATCTGAGACTTGGTTATGAGGAGATTCGTTTTGGCTGAGAGGCTACAGCTTACATTAATAAACGCCAAGAACTGCCCTTTCTGCTGTGGGCTCTTTCAAGGGGACAACCTTGTGTTTGGATCGTTGGCGGCCAGTCCTGCCGCAGATGAAGCCGCGCCGTGAGAACACAGCCTTTGCTGGCGCCAACCCACGTCAGCATTTATGTTCAGAGGTGCGAGATGTAAGTTGTATGGTGCAGCTTCTCAAGTGCGGGATGTTTCACCAGCCCACTGTGGTTTTATTTTGAACATTTGGCAGCGCGCATGCGAATTCACTTGAATCAATACTGCCAGGCACTATATAAACCACCAAGACCAGAAGGCAGCTTGTTTGTCCCGCCCACTGGGGCAAGCATCATTGGTGAATCCAGTGTTTTGTGCCTGCATGGCGTTGTCTTCGTCAGAGTCTGCCCATGAAGAAGTGTGCGAAGTGCAGGAAACGCATCAGCATCCGAGACTCGGTTATGTGGAGATTCGTTTTGACTGAGAGGATGCACCTTACATTAATAAACGCCACGAACTTACCTTTCTGCTGTGGGCTCTTTCAAGGGGACAACCTTGTGTTATACATATATATATATATATATATATATATATATATATATATATATATATATATATATATATATATATATATATATATATATATATATATATATATATATTTATTCACTGAAAAAACCATAGGTTTCACACCAGTTATAGTTAGGTGGAAATTTTACTCGCATAAAACCATTGAAATTCCCACGTTATAGTTAGTTGGACTCATGACATCACTGATGAGATCTCAAATGACATCACTGATGACAACATCCTTGTGACAAAGTGGCAGACCTCCTATCAGCATAAAATAACATTTGACACACACATTCAAAAATAGAAACTAACATTTTCTTAAAAAAGGAGAAACCAATACCAATTACAACAACTTATTAGGTAATTCCAACATCTACATACACATCCACTCATTCACCAACAGTTCTATATAGTCACTCATGCATGTACTTACTCATCATATGTACTCATACACCTATACATCCTGTTACACACTAATACTCATCCATATAGTTACTCACACACAAATTCACACATGCAAATAAACTATCAAAAATCCTTTTACTTGGTTATACTGCTATATACACACCACCACACATACTTCTACAGAAACGGAAACATATTTACTCTCTTAAACAATCAATTATAAAAACACATACTCACTAACCCACCCATACACACAATCATCCACCCATACAGTCTTGCACACATGCTGTCTTCAAAATACATACAAATAGTGAGTCACTCATTCATGCATCTGTGCTCTAAGTAATATCCCCCATCGAACCATACAGACACTGATACTGATACTCAAAAAAACAACTAATAACCCATATACACACTCATGTAGCTACTCACCAACCCATGCAGCCACTTATACACAAAGTGAGACACAGATACAGATATTTAAATATTTAAACATTACTCGCTAATATATGTATTCACTAAGATACATTTAATAAGTCAGTTAACCAATCAATTTTACACAAAAAAATCCATTTAGACATTTATTTACCCATTTATTCTTCCATCAACCTTTAGATATACATATATAAGAAATATTTATTTTTCAGAAAGATACACATTCACTGGATGATGTCATCAGTGATGTCATTTGAGATGCCATCAGTGATGTCATGAGTGATGTCACTGACCATGTCATGAGTGATGTAATATGTGATGTCATCAGCAGTGCATTGCACGCGCAAGTTATAGTGAGTCCAACTAACTATAACGTGGGAATTTCAATGGTTTTATGCGAGTAAAATTTCCACCTAACTATAACTGGTGTGAAACCTATGTTTTTTTCAGTGAATTTCAAAGGTTTTTTAAATGCTAATTCCTAACTATAACTGGTGTGAAACCTATGGATTCAGTTTTTTATATATATATATAATTTCTATGGCAAAATGAAACCCCTCATTTTGTTCCTTTGCAAATTAAATGTTTTAAGTGTTACCACTTTATTCCAATCAAGATGACTTCAGGTGTGCCATACTTTTGTCATAAGTAAGACTGTTAGCGCTCTAGTTGTTCTTTAGAACACTCTGGGACATTCTGTCATTGGGCTATAGTTGGGCTACATCTGGCCGATAATTGGGCTACATTTGTTTTTTTTTGTCTCTGGTGGCCATCTTTGGGCTACATTGGGCTACATTTGGGCTCTAACATATATATAGTCCAATGTAGCCCAATATATATTTTTTCAAAGTTAATTTTCGTAAAAACCACTGGAGCATATATCTTAAGACATAGCAAAGGCACATCGGGGTACCAGTCCCTACAATTTTGCCCAGTTTGGTGGAAATCCATTCAGCCGTTCGGGCTAAAAGTGAGTCCAACCGCCCTATGGAAATTAACATGGGGAAAACACGTTTTGGGACCCCCTTTTATCTCGGCCCCCGCTTGACGGATCCCCCCGAAACTTTCAGGGAAGGAGCGGAGCGCAGCGAGGCAAAGTTAAGGAAAATTACAGGCAGATCCCTCATTCGGCGCCAAAGTTATTCCCAATAGAATGTTGCAGATTTCCTATGGAAAACAATCCTAACTATAACTACCTACTGGCGACTGGCAGTAGGTAATATATATATATATATATATATATATATGTATATATATATATATATATATATATATATATATATATACATATATATATATATATATATCTCAACCACAAGAGAGTGCCTGCTATGGAGAGATCGCACGCCAGGTGAGTCTATTGCCATCATTCATTTATTGAAGCGCCCAGAGAGGAAAAAAAGCCTTGCATCACAAAGATTGTTGTTCGCACTGCTGACGCGTTTCGTGTCAATCACTTCTTCATGGGCAACGGAGATTGTATGCAAAGTACGGCAGTCTTTTGGCACCTTTTTGTTCACACACTCTGCCTCTGGGGGCGTGGCCACCCTGTGGCATGATGGTAGTGGTAGTGCCGCTATTCTACTCCAGTGAGTTGCTGTGTCCTTGCAAGTATAATCAAAATGAAACCCGAGTGGGTGGTGATACAAAGGCTCGAGTCCCCACTGACACTTATTATCTTCAAGAAACAGGCTCCTGACCCCTCACGAGCAGCGTTGTATGGCGCCGCACCAGGAGCACCGGAAACCAGTGCCAGGGCTCTCTCCTGAGCCAGTAGGTAGTTATAGTTAGGACCTAGTTTCCATAGGAAATCCGCAACATTCTATTTGGAATAACTTTGGCGCCGGTCGATGAATCTTCGCGAAATTCTCCAAGAAAATGGCCTGCTCCGCTCCGCTCCTTCCCTGAAAGTTTGGGGTTGATTCATGAAGCGGGGGCTGAGAAAAAAGGGGGGTCCCAAAATGTGTTTTCCCCATGCAATTTTCTATAGGACCTTTAGCCAGGGCTACAGCCCGAACTGCTGAACAGAATAACACCAAATTTGGCAAAAAGGTAGAGTTCGGTTCGCAGATCACGCTTTTTGTCAAATGGTGTAAATCTGTTCAGCAGTTCCTGAGAAAATCAAAAGTAAAATCATAGATATATCTAGAGATGAAGTACCGTACTCTGTACTGTACTCTGTACTGTACTCTGTACCTTCCCGAGCACGAGCTTTATGCTAATTGGCTGTCAACACTTCAAACCAGGAAGTGTTGGCAGCCATCTTGTGCCTTAGTAGAACCGAGGTACAAGAAAGCAGCAAAAGAAACGCGAAAAACACGCAAAGGGGGCAGGGTAGAAACACCCTGCCCCCCTAGGCCTGCTCAGGGGGTCCCACAAGGACCCCCAAGGCCAGAATTTTTTGGTCTGCTTTTTTTCAAATTAGCCCCCGGGGGCATAGTGAAAAAAAGTGTGGGGGGGCCCAATCCCCCGCACACTGCCCCAGGGACCGCCACCCCCCGGGGCAAAGTAATTATAATAGCGGGGGGCACACGGGCCCCCCGCAGCCCCGGGGACCGCCACCCTCGGGGCATAGTAATTATAACAGCAGGGGGCACACGGGCCCCCCACAGCCCCTGGGACCGCCACCCCCTGGGGCTTTATTATTAAGTATGCGGGGGGGCTCACAGCCCCCCGCAGTCCCGGGGTTTCATTTTAAAAATAATTTCTTTTTTAAAAACCTGTGTGGGGGTCTCAAGCCCCCCTACAAACCCCCTGGGGACTGCCACCTCCCCAGGGCACTAATATTTAAATTGGGGGGTCTGTGAAGGACCCCCCAGCCCCAGGGACCTCCACCCCCAGGGCTTTTAACAGGTGGGAGGGGGGCCGCTGCCCCCCCTCCTGGAGCCCTTGATGGCCCAGGGGCCGGCTCCTGCAGTGTCCCGGGGTGCCCACCCCCGGGACACTGCTGTTTGCTATGGTAGGGCGGGAGCCTCGCGGCTCCCACCCTACCACAGCAAACTGCTTTGATTTTTGAAAGAGAGAGCAGGAAACCTGCTCTCTCTTTCAAAAATCAAAGCGGATTGCTTGCCCGGGGCCTTAAGGGGGCATAGCAGGGGGGCTATGCAGCCCCTGTCCACCCCAAAAAAAAAAAAAAGTTGCCCATGCCCCGGGGGATGGGGTCCCCGGGGCCGGAATAGGCTACGGGAGGGGGGCCACGCGGGCCCCTTCCCATAAAAAATTAAAAGAAAAAAAGATTTGGGGGGCAGGCCTGGGGGATGGGGTCCCTAGGGCCCCCCAAAAAATAAAAGAAAAAGAAAAAGAAGGGGGGCTACACAGCACCCTTCTTAAAAGTATTAAAAAAAAAACACGGGATCGGAGGAGGCCACGCCCCCTCCCTACACCTCTCTGCAAATGCGCCCCTGGCGCGTTTGCAGAGGTGGACATAATTCCACTTGCATACTGAGGGTCCCTGGGGGCCAACTAGCCCACCAGGAGCCTCCAGTATTAGCCAGTTTGCACACATGTCACCTCAGGCCCCGCCCACTTCCTTCACTATTGAGCGAAATATTCCTCTAAAATCAGCCGAAGTACGAACTCCGATTTACTCACCTGTTATCAGGAGAGACCTCAGTGCTGCATCTTTCGGCCCACTACTGATCCTGAAAAGTAATTATAATCCTAGTTACAGTAACTTGAATTTCCTTCCAGAGGCTAACATTGACGGGTTTGCCACTGGATTCAAGCAAGCCGGGCTGAAGACGGCTGGAATGCCAGAAACCGGTCCTCTGAAGCTTGTTTCCGGTCCAGGGAAGGCATGGCTTGGCAGTTCGGGCTGGACTGTTCCCATGAGGCACAGGGTCAGACTGATTTGCATATAGCCATGTCTGAACTGGGGTGGCAGAGTGGGCTAAAGAACGGTGATGGATTAAACCCAGATCTTTTGACTGGGTGTGAGTGTTTGATTGGTTCAGATGCTCCGTCCATTACCACCCCCTTTTGTACCGCTTTTGGCCACCATAAGTGTGGCAGGGTATGCTCAGACGTGAGTCCCTTGCTCACTTTGCCACTTGATTCAAGCAAGCCGGGCTGAAGACGGCTGGAATGCCAGAAACCGGTCCTCGGAAGCTTGTTTCCGGACCAGGGAAGGCATGGCTTGGCAGTTCGGGCTGGATGTTCCCATGAGGCACAGGGTCAGACTGATTTGCATATAGCCATGTCTGAACTGGGGTGGCAGAGTGGGCTAAAGAACGGTGATGGATTAAACCCAGAGCTTTTGACTGGGTGTGACTGTTTGATTGGTTCAGATGCTCCGTCCATTACCACCCCCTTTTGTACCGCTTTTGGCCGCCATAAGTGTGGCAGGGTATGCTCAGACATGAGTCCCTTGCTCACATTGCCACTGGATTCAAGCAAGCCGGGCTGAAGACGGCTGGAATGCCAGAAACCGGTCCTCCGAAGCATGTTTCCGGTCCAGGGAAGGCCTGGCTTGGCAGTTTGGGCTGGACTGTTCCCATGAGACACAGGGTCAGACTGATTTGCATATATCCATGTCTGAACTGGGGTGGCAGAGTGGGCTAAAGAACGGTGATGGATTAAACCCAGATCTTCTGACTGGGCGTGAGTGTTAGATTGGTTCAGATGCTCCGTCCATTACCACCCCCTTTTGTACCGCTTTCCTCCCAGCAGGCACCAATCAGGAAACGGACCACAGACGGCAAGTAAATATATTTTTGTGCTTTATTCCTTTATAGCAGACATGACGTGTTTCGACCGGGGATATATACATAGAGACAGAGAGAGAGTGAGAGAGAGAGAGAGAGAAAGAGAGAGAGTGATATATAGAGATATGTAGTTATGTATTACCTACTGGCAGTCGTCACCAGTAGGTAGTTATAGTTAGGACCATATTTTCATAGGAAAGCGTTTTCTGACTAGCCTATAACTTTGGCGCCGTATGATAAATCTTCACAAACTTTTCAAAAAAAGTGCCCTGGTGATTCTAATTGTGCATGGAAAGTTTCTTTGTGATCCGTCAAGCGGGGACCATGAAAAGAGGGGGTCAAAAAAGTGAGTTTCTCATGTTAATTTCTATAGGCATTTTGAATACGACCACAGTCCTAAATGCTGGACAGAATTACACCAGATTTGGCAGAAAGGTAGCTTTTGGTCCAGAAAGCACGCTTTTTGTTATTTTGTTTAAATCTGTTCCGTAGTTTTAGGGTTATTTAAAGAAATTCAAATATGTATATCTAGGGACACGGATCGTTTGCAATGCCCACACGGAGCTTCACGAACCCGCATGCCAGGAGCATTGCTGTGAGTGGCTGGCTGGAACCTGTGTAGAAAGTTGCAGCTGCCATTTTCTAAATCGGGACTTTGGCCCCAGGTATGAATTTTGGAATGTAATACTGTAGAAGGGGTCAGGGTAGAAGTATGCTGACCTTATGGGTGGATTGTAGGGGTTTCTCATAGGGACCTGTCATGAGGATCAAAATTGCCCTAAACAGCTTCATTTTCCTTGTGCGGGGAGTCGAGGACCCGTTTCGGCACTCACCCCATTCCCTGCAAAGCATTGTGGCAGAGTCTCAAAAGTTGCTAAAAATGTAAAATAAATAAATAGATTCACACAGTAAGTTTGACCCAATTTTGTAAACGGGGACACGGTCCCGGTAGATTAAAATATGCACCCACTCACAGATCCACTCAGGCACTTATACACCCGCTTACAGACCCATTCAGATACTCAAACACCCACTCACAGACCAACTGAGACACTCATGCACTGAGTCACATACCCACTCAGAGACTGATGCAGCCAGTACAGACTGAGTTAAACACTAATGCACCCATTCACAGACATACCTGCTACAGTTGACCTTGAAACTGGTATTCTCCTGTTAGAAAGTGGTGTGAACTTTTGACTTCCTGGTACAGTAGAGTGTTTCAAGGGAGGTTGCTATGGCAACCAAAGTTTAGTAGTGTGGGGAAGGGTTCTAAATACATTGTACTTTGAAACCACAAAACAGAGTAATTTAGATATAGTACATATTGTGGAATACAAATTTCCTAAATGTACACTACCTGAGAATGACAAATGTAGTTGAAAATTGTAGTAGCAGAATGGCAAATGGATTAACGGGTTCCCACATGGATCTGTGACTCAGTTGCAAAGTTACACATGTGTTGTTCTGAGTGTTACGACAGGGTTGTGAATCCACTCATAGACACTACCAGATTGGGCTTCTTATCAGGAGACTAATAAAGGGTAAAAAAAAAACTGACCAATGAAAAATGGAATAACAAAACCAAAAAAATGAAAGGAACATTCTCCTTTGACAGGAACATCACTATCATTTAAAAAGAGAGGGGAAAATTGCCATTGCGTGTTCTTTCTTTCTGAGAGTGGTACTTAAGATTTTGCCTGATAGGGTATTTCAAGTAAAAGTGAGTTCAATTTGAGATTCAACATAGCAAATTCAAAGGTATGTTAGTAAGAGGGTACATACTAATTTATATACATATATATATATATATTACCTACTGGCGGTCGCCATTAGATAGTTATAGTTAGGACCTATTTTCCATAGGAAATCCGCCACATTCTATTGGGAATAACTTTGGCGTTGATGGACGGAATTGGCTGAATTTCTCCCAAAAAATGGCCAGCTCCGCTCCGCTCCTTCCCTGAAAGTTTGGGGGGGATTCGTGAAGCGGGGGCCGAGATAAAAGGGCGGTCCCAAAACGTGTTTTTCCCATGTTAATTTCCATAGGGCGGTTGGACTCACTTTTAGCCCGAACGGCTGAATGGATTTCCACCAAACTTGGCAAAATTGTAGGGATTGGTAGCCCGATGTGCCTTTGCTATGTCTCAAGATATGTGCTCCAGTGGATTTTGAGTAATTTAGGTTAAAAAAAATATATATATCTATAAGTGCGCCCCGGTACGCGCACCGGGGCGCGTACCAGCAGGCTACGCGAGTACGCGAGCGGAAAGCTGATTGGCTCTCGGGTGTCTGTCAACATTCCAAACAGTTCGGAGCGGCCGCCATCTTGTGTCTCTGTAGGATCGAGACACAAGAAGTGGCAAAAACAAAGGGGGAAATGACCAAAGGGGGGCAGGGTAGACCCCCCCTGACCTCCTAGGTTTGATGTGGGGGCCATAAAAGGGCCCCGCGGGGCAAAAAAAAAATTTTTTTCCCGATTTTCGCGGGGGCGGGGGGGGGGGGCACCCTTAACGCGCACCGGGGAGCGTACCATGGGGAAAACCCAGTGAAACAGTAAAATAATAATTTAAAGTGCTTAGAGGTAGGGTAGCTCTGAATAGAGTTGTTGTGTTGTGTGGGTGATTTAAGTATCAACATGTAGGTACCAATGCAGAGTCTTAAATTCAATGTACACCGTCTCCTCTGTAGATATCTTGCATGTTGTTACAGAAGTTATTGTGGTATATGGAATCCATACCATAGTCTGTCAGGAAAGTAGAAACAGATCCTTTAAGCACTCCCTGAGAAGGCCTAGGGGATCGTGGGTAGTCTACCCTGCTCCCTTATGATGTATTACATTTTACTCTCTTCTGAATCTACACAAAATTGGCGGTGATATGGTGCATTAGAGACAGACAGTGAGAGAAAGGAGGCAGGAGATGAAAAAGAGATGTCAAATACACATTGGAGATAATATAGTGGGAGAAAGGAAGTAACTATGAGCAAACTTACTATGTAACACAAAAAAGTTGCACAGTATACTGTAAGTCTCACTTTATATTATAATCATTTTGGTACTACTTCATGAATTACATATAAAAATGAATAATGTCTCAAACAATTTTTAATTATTAAATATTAATTTATTGTTTAGAATTTTCATAATTTAATAAAACTTCCAACATCTGATCATCTGGAATCTCCTGAAAATTTTGATTGCATGATTCCATTCTTTCTAAACAGTCAATTAATTCTTGGTCCAGAGACTCATCCATAAAATCTGAGTCAAGGAAATCTTGTTGGAGAATGTCCTCATCGGTAATTTTGAAAGAAATATTCATTGTCTCTTCTTTCCCTTCCATTTTTTGCTGTAAATTGCATAAAAATAGCTATATCAGTAGAGTTAGGGCACTATTGGGTTTAAGTTCAGAGAGGTACTTCTGAGTTTTTAACAGAGAAGTTATCTTTGGGCAGTGTATGGTATCAGGCAGGAAGTAGAAAGATAAAAAAGTGCATGTGATGAAGCCTAAGTAAATTAATAATTATACCAGGGAAGCCTAACTCAATCCATAACTACAACAGAGAAGCCTATCTCAGTCTATACCTATAACAGAGGGACAGTAAATAACTAATAGAAAATGTTTTTCCAAATTAACTTAAAGTGCACAACATAGTTCTCCTTACAAATTAACAACTTACCTTTCAGAAAGCAGTTGAAGTTTTGAGAGAAAATCCTTTATAAATGTACCTCAGGTAATACTAATCAAAATGGCCATGTTTCCCTCTCATTTTTCATATATATTCATGTACATAAATGTCAGCACATAAAAATACAAAACGAAAGTAAAATTTTAATTGGTTGTAAATTCTAACACTTTCATATGTGTTTTTGTCATGTAATTTACCTCAGGATATTTAGACAGGGCTACAGCCCAAATGGCTCAATGGAATTCCACCACATTTGGGAAAATGGTAGGGACTGGTATGTAGTAGGGCCTATTCTATATTTGGTGAAAGTCTCTCCAGTGGTTTTTATGTAAATTAACTTCCAAATGTTTTTGAGAGCGCTTACCGGTGCGCGTCCCGGTACGCGCACCGGCAGCGCTACGGGAGTCCTCGATCTTGTATTTCGGTAGAATTGAGACACAAGATGGAGGACAAACAACGTTGGGAATGGGTAAAAGGGGGCACGGTACACACCCCCTGACCCCCTAGGTTTTCTGAGGGGGGCTTAGGAGGCCCATATAGGCCCCCCAATTATTATTTTTTTTTAATTTTCGCGGGGGGAGCGCCTGGTACGCGCACTGGGGAGCGTACTTTGGTGAAAAATAGTGAAAAAAGTTAGAGTAAAATAATCATTTTGAGTGATCAGAGGTAGGGTAGCCCTGAAAAGAGCTTTTGGGTTCTGTGGCTGATTTAGGTACCTACAAGTAGGTTCCAATGCACAGTCTTAAATTCAGGAGGAATATTCTATTCCTCTCATCTGAGAAGTGCACACCATCTCCTCTGTAGATATCTTGCATGTTGTAACGCATGTAGATTTATTCACATGTTTCCGTGCTTTCTCAAATTGTGGACAAAATTGGTTGGACCACTTCCATTTCTGTCTTTGGCATATATTGGATTATACCAAGGCAGTTTGTGGAAAAAGTGCCATCAATTGCCCAAAGGTGTCCTTTAAAAGCATTTCCAGACCTACCCCAGTCAAAGTGCCTAGGTCATTTCCACCACAGTGCAGAATTATGAGGTGAGGGTGTGGCAGATGCAAAAAGGTTTTCACCAATGGTATCAATTGGTGACATCTCAATCCTCTCTGGCCAATCCACTTGATGTCCACATTTGGTAAATCAAGGTTGTCAAAATTTCTGATAGCTGCGTACCTTTGAGCCCAGTGGATGTAGCTATGTCCAATAATCCAGACAGAATACATGGTGAAAGGAGGTTCTGGTGTAGTCAGATGAAGTGTGGGAATGAAATGGCAGTTGGAACAGTAGGAGTTTGCAAAAAAAAAACTGTGGAGTTTCAGTGCTCTTGAATCACAAGCAATGATTGGTGGATTCAGATAGTTGAAAACTGAAAGTTAGGGTGCATGGTTCTGTTCTGTGAAAGAAGTAATTTGAATGGTTAAGAAAAAGTCATTTAAAGAAACATTGCACCGGATAACCTGGTGTATTGAGAGGTCAAACATCCTTGCTGAGTTCATTTGCAACATTGTAGAATAAACTTTTGAACCTGAGAGCTCAGTGAGGAGGGAGTTGCTATGGTAACAGGCAGAAACGGCTATTTTTTTTTCGATTTACGCGGGGGGGGAGCGCCCGGTACGCGCACCGGTGCGCGTACCGGGGAGCGTACCCTAGGGAAAAAAGAATGACAGAGTTTTTAAAAAATGTAGCATTTTTTTATAAATTGGAGGTAGTTCTAAAAAAAACTGTTTTTTTTAATTCTTTTTGTTGTTTTATATTTTTTTATTGTTTTTTTGAATATTTTTTACTTTTTTGGGCTTTTATGAACAATTTTATATTTTCTTTGTAATTTTTATGGGGACAAACAAAAAACTGGGAATTGTAAACAGCTCAACTGGAGCAAAAAAAATCAGGAAAAAATTAATGTTTCTTTCTGCAGATGTGGTTGTCTCCAGCACGGTTGATGAGTTTGATGCTTTGCTCCCCATAGGAAATTGTACTCCCGCAAAGCATACACACTATTTTGTAATCTGCAAACTGGCGTTGGGTGTTTGGGACCATCTCCCTTGTCTCTGGACCCGATAGAGTGGGTTGTTTGCTTTTGGAGGTGCTGGGAGAAGATTGGGGAGGGTTTCTGGTCAGTTCTCTGACCTCTGCCGCAGAATAGTTGTTTGGATGCCGGCGTTGCATGTGGCGAAGCATTGTATGGTTCCCAAATTAATATTTTTTTGCAGGGTTCCCCCGGGAAGTACAATGCCACAGATCAGACATGTCACTTTTGGCGCATTGACTTTCTTTTGGTCCCTTGGGATTTTAAAAAACTCCCACACAAAGTGCTCCTTAGGTTTATATGGGGGATTATCTTCAGGCAGGAAGTGCCTCTCCTCCTCCTCCTCCTCCTCCTCTTCTTCTTCTTCACCACCACTGTGGTGTTGTGGTGGTCCTTGTGGTGGTGGTGGTGGTGGTGGTGGTGCAGATGCTCCTGCTGCTGCTGCTACTGTAGCCATTTCTCAATGAATAGAAACAGGTCTGCCTCACTCAAAGAACAAAGTGAGAAAGAGGAAAAAAGGTGGGGGCTTTCATCATTTGGAAAACAAAACTGTTCTGAACCAATGAAAAGTGTAATTTTCAGGTCACATGACCCGACGCGCTTACGCTACGCGCCCGGGTGCGCACCCGGGTCCGCGCCCAGGGGCGCTTACGTAGCGCGATCGTATGTGCTCGGGCGCTTCCGGATGCGCTTACGCCGTGCGTCATAAGACGAATCACGCGGCTACGCGATACGTCACGATGATGTTTTCATTCGCGGCAATAGCGCTAATGGGACGCACACCGGTAGACGCACCGGGGCGCGCCACAAGACTGCGCACCGCTGCGCTCACCGGTACGCGCACCGGGAGCGCTCCAGGGCAAAAAAAAAAAAAAAAATAAACATGAACAAAATACATAAAAAAAAAGTATTACATAAATATACAATATAGGATTCATTATAAAAAATATTATATTTCATAGCTATAGAAAACCTATGAAATTCACTGAAAAAACCATAGGTTTCACACCAGTTATAGTTAGGAATTAGCATTTAAAAAACCTATTAAATTCACTGAAAAAACCATAGGTTTGACACCAGTTATAGTTAGCTGGCAATTTTACTGACATAAAACCATTGAAATTCCCACGTTATAGTTAGTTGGACTCACAATAACTTGCGCGCCCGCAATGCACTGCTGATGATGTCACATATTACATCATTCATGACATGGTTAGTGACATCACTGATGACATCACTGATGACATCTCAAATGACATCACTGATGACATCACTGATGACATCATCCATGGGATAATACAATACACCTCCTCACACTCTAATCTAACCCATGATACACCTAGTGTTAAATACAAACTACCATTCCTGAAACCATTGACACAGTAAAACCACTTACCACATACGCACTCACTGATTTCTAGGTCTACACACACATCCACTCATTCACCCATACAATCTTTCATACATACAGTCACTCATCAATACAAGACCAACATATGCACTCATACACCTATACAGAGACTCACACACTGCCACGCATCCATGGAGTTACTCATACACCTAGTCAGTCATGTAAAGAATCAATCACACTCCCATTTCCAGAACTATACAGTTAAACACACAAAACTTTGCTTATTTAAACATAGACTAACACATACTTACTGTCTTTTACAATCACTGATACAAGTACATATTGATAGATACAGTCACTTATGCAATCACAGGCTGTTATATATAGTCATTTATATATGACAACTCTCACATGCAGCAGCTTACACAACAACAAACATAATGATGTACACATTCAGACAGTTTAGTCACTAATCCATGCATTCACTAAGACACATTTAATCACTCACTCATACAGTCAGTCACGCACCTGCTAAATCCTTCATCCAGACACTCATACATACACTCATTCTTCAATATGTAAAACATATTTTAACTTTACAGAAACACACAGGCACTGGATGATGTCATCAGTGATGTCATTTGAGATGTCATCAGTGATGTCACTAACCATGTCATGAATGATGTAATATGTGACATCATCAGCAGTGCATTGCGGGCGCGTGAGTTATAGTGAGTCCAACTAACTATAATGTGGGAATTTCAATGGTTTTATGTCAGTAAAATTTCCAGCTAACTATAACTGGTGTCAAACCTATGGTTTTTTCAGTGAATATATATATATATATATATATATATATATATATATATATATATATATATATATATATATATATATATATATATATATATATATATATATATATATATTAATATACTGAGTTATGTGTATGTTAAATGTAATACAGTAGGAATATTTGTTACATATCCTGTAATATACCCAAAGTGGGACTGAAATTATTGATTAAATAGGAAGTAAACTGCTCATGGAAGTAGTGACCCATTTGAACAGTAATTGATATATACGTGTTAGCAGTGTGAAATGTGAGTGATTGGACAATAAAACAGTCACTAACAAATATGGCTATGTACTGAGTAATGCAGTTGGAGTGAGGTAACTGAAAAAATTATTATTAGTGAGCAAGTGAACAATTTTCGGTCATAAATATAATTTTATTAACTTATCTTCAATTAGTATATTTAATTTATGTGTAAGGCTGTAGTTCAGTGCTCTATCCGTGGTAGGATCTGTAAATTATATATGAGTAGATGTTTTGTCACGTTTCACCCTCCCCGACCTATGGTAAAGCACTGTCTGCCCGATCTTGAGAATCGGAATAAAAAACTACATATCCCATGATCCTTTGAGCCGCGCGCTCCTATGACGCGACGCTCCTAGGGATAAACAGGAAGTCGGGCGGAAGACGCGCCGCCGATTATTCCTGCTGTTGTCTTGGTCCTTTGACTGTGGATATTCGTGGATATCGGCGGAGGTAGCGGTTGGTATTCACAGAAGGGTCACGCTGCTTTCTGCGTGTGGATTACTGGTGAGGCTTTGGAAGCGCCTACAACGTGGTGTTCCTTGGTGAGGTGCCGTTCGTTGTTGGATTTACCAGGAGGGGCTTAGGAAGCGCCCGTGTTCGTCCTTCTTTCCAGCAACAGGTTTTCCTTGTTATCGAGTGGGGCACATAAGTTTCCGTGTGCGGGTACAGTGTCCCGTTGCTGAGTACTTGCAGGGAGCGTCTTGCTCCGGTTTGCGCAGGACACCTGGGCATAGGTGCCGCCTTACTTGTTCTGTACTCTTTGGCCATTTGGAAGCGCCTACAGAGCAGTATCTGTAGAGACGCTAAAACTATTTGTTTGTTCATACAAGGAGCGTTTTGCTCCAGTGAAGCGCAGGACACCTGGGCATAGGTGCCGCCTTTATTGTACTGTACTATTTAACCACGTAGCAGCGTTTACAGAGCAGGATCTGTAGAGACGCTATACACAAACTTATGCTGGGCTTATAATTTCCTTTTCTAACTATAAACTTGCAGGGAATATTGGGAGGAGTGATCCTGGGGTTGTCGCGTCTTGCACACCCAGAGGTCGTTCTTCTACTTATTTCCTCGGAGGAGAAAAACCTTTGTTCTTATTTACCGCTGTGAACAGGAATGTGATCACTATTTGTTTTCTTCAATTGATGCTCTGGGGCAATTACAGGTTGTCTATTTCCTACATAAGGGTAGGTGTTCTTGGCTGGCTACATCTTTCAGAATCAAGGAAGGGAGGGAACCAGGGAGTTGCTAACGTTCTCTATATTATATTTTCCAGTACTATACCCAGGGATAGAGAAGCCGCCCTTAGATCCTTCCTGCATTCAGGCAAAACCTGTGGGTTATCCAGGTGAGGTTAACAGGAGTGTTGTTACATAGCAAACGTCCCAGTTTAGGATTATGTAGTCCTTATTCATTGCTTTTGTGGTTTCAGGTTTTCGGTGCCAAGAGCCCAGCTGTTCTCCTCCGGACCCAACTTTTCCCCCGCTTGATCGCCTTAACAGTCTGGACACACTTTCAGTCAGACTTGGGTTGATCTAGAGGTGGGCCCCCTTATAGCATCGATCCAATCCTGAGGAGCAACCAGAACGGACCTGACATTGTACATCTGACTGTTCTACACAAAGAAGAAGGAATTCAATTATGTATAAGGTATGCTACGTCAGAACCAGTGTCTGCAGTTTACACTGCTATGTTGAAGTGACATTTACAACCCCTTGCAAAGACTTAAGCCTTCCTTTTATTAAATATAAATCACCCCTAAAGTAAGTGTAGGTAATTTATCGGTCAGAAAGGTATGTGTTTAAAAGGCAAAAGGTATACTTTCATTTTTTTGTGACTTAGAAACATACTTACAAATCAGTATACCCAGTTATATATTCAGTCATCTATTTATGCACTTACTGAGATACCTATTTAGAAAACGAAAGAGCCATTCATTCACCCAGTCAGACAGCTACAGAGGCACTTACACATTCACTCACAGACTGCCACAGTACGTATGCATCCAGCAGCAACAGAGCCAGTTGCACACACAGTAATACATCCCAAGAGTCACTAACTGAACTAGTAAGCAATTCATACAGCTACTTACATGCACATATACAGATTCAAATATTTTCTAAGGCAGCAAGTCATATAATTACACAGTTACTTGAGTATCCAGTGACGTGCACACACAGGAAATGGTATACTCAGTCAGATATGTACTGCAATACTGGCACAAGAAAGTGACCCATCCACACAAATTTCACTTTAAGCTTGTCTCAGGCCTGCTACTGCATAACTGGTGTGTGCAGTTTTACTGCTAGGTTGAGTAGCTATTTAAAAGTGCTTGCCAAACTTTGATGACTAAATATCAGTCATCCCTAAGGTAGTAGGTAGGCCATAGGGCAGGGAGCCATTAGTTTAAAAGATAAAACATGGTGTATGAAGTTTCATTGAGTTACATGTGCACTTAGAGACCCAAATGTGCAGTTATACATCCATTCTGCCACCTATACTGGAACTCACATACCTATGTATAAAAGGATAGAGCAGCTAATACACCCAGTCTGACAGTGACAGAGGCACTTACTCATTCACTTACACACACACATACAGCTGTTATGTATCCAACAGTAATGCCGTCATTTACACACACAGGTAAATACCCCAAAACTCACTAACACAGCCATTAAGAAACCCATGCAGCACCTTACATACACATTTAGAGATCCTAGGAATAACTAAAAGAGCCATATATATATATACCATCATAAAATAATACACCCATATAGGGACTGAGACACTCTTTCAGATATGTACTGAAGAAGTGACTCTAATAAGTCACTCATGGAGACAAGTAGCACTTTAAACATGCCTCTGGCCAGCTACTGTAGTGCTTATGTATGCAGTTTTCCTGCTAGGCCGACTTGACATTCAAAACACATTGCTAAGCCTTTAACTCCTCTTCTACTGCATATGATTGACCCCTTAAACAGACTGTAGGTAGGCTATAGTGCTGGGAGCTATGAGCTTTAAAGACATGTTCTTTGAAGTTTCATTGAGTTACAGGCCCACTTCCAGGCCCAAATCTCCAGTTATACATCCAGTCTCCCACCCGTACTGAAACTCTCATACATATATATTAAGGGATGGAGCCAGTAACACATCCAGTCAGAGAGTAACAGAGGCACTTGAAGATTCACTCACTCACACCCGGCAGCTCTTATGTATCCAGTAGTAATGAAGCTTGATGTACACACAGTTAAATACTTTAACACTAACTAACACATCCAGTAACCTATCCATACAGTCACTTGACTATAGATTTATATACCCATAGAGTTACTAACAGAGCAACTCCTTTACTGATTTACATACACAAACATTCAGATCCCTATACAGGGACTGATACAAACACTTTGATATCTATTGAAGCATTTAACAGACAATGTAAACATTAAATATTAGCCGTTCTAACTCTGTTGTTTACATCTGCGTGTCTCGTCTAAGTCTTACTGTATACATAAATCACTGTCTGTGTGTGATAGTGTATGGAGAAATGTATCACTGAGAATGTACCTGCATATGTCCGCGTCTTCTTCCCAGTCTCACACACTGACTCTAAAGTAACAGGCCCGAGACATGTATAAAGGTCTTCTTCTCTGGATGGATGACTTGACTGTGGCAGTACTTGAGTTCATATGCGAGTGAGTGTATCAGTCTCTATGTGGGTGACTGACTAGATGTTTTGTAACTATATTGATTTATCAGTGGCTTTCTTAGTAACTATATGCATCTGTCTAACTATATACAACTGGCTGTATGGATAGCTTACTGGCTGTGTTATGGCAGAACCAAGTCAGTCATCCAGACAAGAAGCTGTTTACAAACGTCTTGGGCCTACTACTGCAGAGCCTATCTGTGAAGTTTTTACTGCCGCGTTGACTGCGATTTTGAACTCATCAGGCCTTAAACTACTCTTGACTTATTAGAAGGCACAGGTAAGGTAAGATGTATATAGGGCAGGATGTATGTGCTTAAAGATAAGACATATAGTTTTAGGTTGCACTGAGTTACATGTGCACCTAAGTTCCATACGCCCAGTTATAGATCCAGTTTCCCACCCACACTGTGAGTTTCATACTTACCCAGATACACTCTGATGCATACCCCAATACTTAGGGCCTGATTACAACTTTTCTCAAAAAACACAAAAACACAAATCCCATATCAAAAGAAACAGTGTAACAATATACTTTTTAGTCACTGTATTCGTTATATTCACGTAGATTTGCTTTTTTATATACACATAGATTATTCACGAATGGTAAACCAATACTTCATAAGGAACGGCGCATATAAATATACAAACCAACTATGGACCAGTTCTAAACATTCGGTTTCTAACAACCAAGTGGAGTGGCATACTGAATGTTTTATGACTCAATAATAGAGACTGGCCTGTAAAGTGTTTAGTTGAAAACACTGCGAACCCTCCTTTCTTCACTTCTCACTCACTTATTGTACATAATTCACTTTTGCACAAGTACACCACAAGTCACTTTGCATGCACTGTATATTTATATGCGCCGTTCATTATGAAGTATTGGTTTACCATTCGTGAATAATCTATGTGTATATAAAAAAGCAAATCTACGTGAATATAACGAATACAGTAATTAAAAAGTATATTGTTACACTGTTTCTTTTGATATGGGATTTGTGTTTTTGTGTTTTTTGAGAATTGTTATTATCTCATAATTCCAAGAGGGAAATCTTTGTCCAAAGAAAAGAAATTCTTGAGGAAATGTTATATATTGTGAAGTAATCAGTTGGCTTGCCCGACAGAACCATTGTATTTACTAAACTGTTCTGCCCAGGTTCTGAGGGATACTGGGTTACCCCATAGTGATTTACATGATTACAACTTTGGCCCAGTTGCGCCGCCCCCCATCGGCGCAGCTATGCCAAAGCCACATGAGGACCGCCTGCCCTATAATCACTTATTTGGTAATTGTCAGGCATTTCCTTTGCTGTTCCCACAGCGCTGCCTATAAAATTTTCGCCTCAATGGGAACGTCAAAGGAAGTTCCAGCACGGCATGGACTGAAAAGTTCTGGAACTTCTGTGCATGCACACAGCGGGGCACATGTTGATCCACAGGGCATGAGGCACAAGGGGGCCCTGCAGGCCCCCCTTTCTTTTCTCAACCCCACTGTTTTCATGGAGGAAAGACCTCAATGAAATCAGTGGCACTGATGAAAGTTGTTATATGCTTGGCAGGACCATGGCTGTCCCACCAAGCATATAGATACATCTGGTCCGCTGCGCCATGGCCAGGGAACAATGGTTCACTGGTGGAGTTGGCGGTCCCAGAGCGGCATGAACTCTAGGGCCACAGTACGACGAGTCTGTCAGTCCTCGGACCACCAGACTTGTAATCGGATCCTTAGTAACACAGCCAGTAAGCTACCCATACAGCCACTTGTATATAGTTAGACAGATGCATATAGTTACTAAGAAAGCCACTGATAAATTAATATAGGTATGAAACATCTAGTCAGTCACCCACATAGAGACTGATACACTCACTCGCATATGTACTCAAGTACTGTCACAGTCAAGTCATCCATCCAGAGAAGAAGACCTTTAAACATATCTCGGGCCTGTTACTTTAGAGTCAGTGTGTGAGACAGGGAAGAAGACACGGACATATGCAGGTACATTCTCATGCATATATTAACATGCAAACAGACAAACATATGCATATGCTGACAGACTCAGTGATACACTTCTCCATACACTATCACACACAGACAGTGATTTATACATACAGTAAGACTAGCAGGATCACAGTAATAGATACCATAGTTTAACCATGTACACACTGGTGGATACGCTGACTGAGGCAGAGACGCACAGATGTAAACAAAAAAAATAATAGAATTAGAGCGGCTAATATTTCATGTTTAGATTGTCTGTTAAATGCTTTATACATGTACTTTAATAGTATGTACTAAAACATAAATGAGCTCTTTTGTTTTTTTCTCTTTGCAGGCATTTAGTTCCCCACTTACAACAACATAATTACAATGCCATCAAATAAAGAAAGAAGAAAGAAACAGAGAAAAGGATACGATCTCCTCACAACTCAGAAACAAAAGGAACATAATGGAGAGAATGTACTGAAATAGAAAAGAGCTACTGGTAAGAAAACAAACAAGTTTCTTAAAATAGTATGTGGAAAAATACAAAGTTAGCAGAAGCATGTAAAACAACTTTGAAATCAGCTAGGAAAGGACAAAAAGTGAATGACATTAAGAGTAAAGAATTGTATAAGAAAGTAGATAGATTAAAGAAATTAGAGTCAGAGGGGCAGATTTATGAAGGCCTTGCGCCGCCGGTGCGTCACTTTTTCCCATGTTAAAAATGACGCGGCGCAAGGCCTTCATAAATCTGCCCCAGAATGTTTTGTAGTAGGGTAATTCACAATTTCATAAAAACTATGAAGTATTATAAAAGAAGGAGAGAAGCAGTCAAATAAAAGGAATGTTCTGAGACTGTAGTTGATAACGTCTTTGTTCCCAAGAGGAAGCTATTTATTTTAATTCTGAGCAGAATGAGAACACTGGATTAAAGTGTTGTTTATGATGAAAATAAGCCAAGACTGGGAAAGATGGCGGATTGAGGACGCCACTGCGGCGCAGCAGAGTCTGAAGTTCCCTCACCTTAACGCTTTGATGTAGCTGTCGGCTACACTGACCTGATACCCCCCCTGTCTTAACTTGTTGATCTTAATCTAGCGCCAAGAGGAATACTGCTCGAAGATTTCCCCTCGAAAAGTTCGCACTGAGGACATTACCCTTTGGATCGGCGGATGCTGCAGCTTCTGTTGCTGGGGGGCTCTACTGGGCGGGACGCTCTGGGTCCCGGGACGGGCTGGGCTCGCTGGACGCTCCTCTCTTGGCTCGGCTCCTCTGGCCTGGGTTTCGGCTTTCACGCTTGGCGACCGAGGAGCACGGCTGAAACGGGAGAGACACGGGAGAGATCAAGTTCCCGGTTTACTCTTCCAATTCAGGCTATGGCCCCCCCTAAGAATCTACCGAGAAGCTCACGGGCCACAAGGGGGGCTCCGGCCACCGATGAAGGCACTGATCAGGGGATCGCCTTGTCCGCCTTGAGTACAGCGCTAATTGAAAATGTAAGGTTACCGGACGTAAGGATTCCTGCAAGCACGCCAGCTCTGGACACTGCAATGGTCTCACAAACACCGGAGATTGCAGGGAAACAAGGCAAGGTTGCTCTCCCGTCTGGTAAGCAGCAAATCATTATTCGTCCCTCTTTGATTTCTGCGGCAGAGAAAAACTTAGCAGTTAAAACCAAAATTACTTTTGTCACTTTTACTACTGGTGGCACTAAAGGCAACAATGTGGCTACAGTACCAAAGTCGCAGCTAACAGTGGGTACTTTGGAGAATGAGCGCCGTGATGGGGGAGACAACCGGAGCAAGGAGACGGCGGCTGATATGCCGGAGGACTATATAGCCGGTAATAAGGTGGGGTCAGTGACCGATATACCTAGGATGACGGTATCTGCGGCTCCTGTTGATAAGGAGAAGGAGAAGGAGCCGGAGCTGGAGCTGGGAGACTCGGAGCAAGATATAAACAGCCCCGTTCAGGACATAGAAGCCTTGGATCAGATCAAGCTGACGCAGATCGCCGTCTCACAAAAAAACTATGATAGCAACGAAATGGATAAGCTCACTTGTGAACATCTTTCAGGGAGCACCGAAAGATAAGGAGAAGGAGAAGGAGCCGGAGCTGGAGCTGGGAGACTCGGAGCAAGAAATAAACAGCCCCGTTCAGGACATAGAAGCCTTGGATCAGATCAAGCTGACGCAGATCGCCGTCTCACAAAAAAACTATGATAGCAACGAAATGGATAAGCTCACTTGTGAACATCTTTCAGGGAGCACGGAAAGAGTCGAAGGTTCTAATGACGAATATGAGGAAATAGTCGAAGAGGATGAAGAAGGGTTGACCGGTTCCCCCGCAGACGCAGGGAAACAGCTAGCTCGGGGGGAAAAAGGAAGAGGGAAGGCTAAAAGTGAAGTTATAAACAAAAAAAATATTAATCCCTCTACTCTTTCAACGGCTATTTCATTCTCGAACACTAGAGGTAAACCTATTCTGGACGAGAGCCCATTGCGAAAGTGGATCAAGGCTAAGGGTGGGGTCAAAACCATGGCATTACGACTATCAGGAACCAGTCCGACTGAGTCAGCTCACCCATCTCAAGTGGGGAGCGGCAATTCTATTTCTCACAAGGGCCTCAATAGGTCTCTCATGGCTAGTACTTCGGATACCATCCCAGCAGATGGGGGACATTTGCAGGCCGTAACGAATGGGGCAGAGGGGGCTAGTAGTACTGCTAATACTCAAACTACCATTATAACCCCTTCTATGACTGCCCCAAGGTCTGAGGTGAGCGGTAAATATCGCACGGGTGTGCATACTTCTCCAAAACTTCTCTCTGATATACCACCCTGTATAGATATCTCGCCTGGCTTAGCACAGCCCGACAGCCCTTCTCTAGCTCTAATACTTCATACATTGACCGAACAGCGGCAAGAAGCCCAACAATACTTCTTGCAACTAAAAGAAGATAATAGTAAGATGCAAAACTGCTTATTGGAGGTTAATAGCAAATTGGGCGGTATCACTCAAGAGGTAGAAGAACTACAGCAGAAGGTCGTGCTTGTGGAAGAGCAGTCCGCAGGCACAGAGTTAAAGTCTGCCCGTCATGATCTAGAGATCTGAGCTCTGCAAAGCAAAATTGAGGATATGGAGAACAGACAGCGAAGGCAGAACCTCAGACTCTTCGGTATTCCCGAGGGCTCAGAAGGCTCGGACCCTCGCACTTACATTGTCAAACTTTTCCAGCGTGCTTTTCCTGACCTGGCTGACTGGGACTGGGACTCTCAACTGCAAAGAGGTCATAGGCTGCCCTTCGTAAACAGAAACAAGGGAAGTAAATTCCCGCGCCCTCTACTGATCTTTTTTGGGAATTTCTTACTTAGACAGGCAGTTTCTATGAAAGCAAGACCCAATTCCCCAGTAGTGACAGAAGATGTAACCTTTTTGTCAGGTCAGATTTATGTAAGAGCACAATGGAGAAGCGTTGGAATTTGCGACAGCTAATAGATTCTTTCAAGTCTGCAGGGGCTCAGGTGTTTCTTCAGGAACCGGCCTGCCTTAAAGTTATCAAAGCAGGTCATACGTATCATCTTACGGAGGTTAAGGAAGCTGAGATGGTTTTATCAAAAATTACTACTATTTAACTGTGCCTATAACAGGAAGTCTCTGAGATTAATTGGTTGCTTGAGATTAACTGACTAACTGATCACTGTATTTGGGGGGGTCCAAGATATATATACTTGTGGGTGAGGGTTCTTTAGACAGCTGCACCCTTAGTCAGCTGCCCATCCAGCGGCAGTGGGTGCTAGAGGGGGGTTTCCCTTAAGGTACGTAGGGGTAGAGGAAAGGGTTCGTTGGAGGGTGGGGGGGCGGAAGGGAGGGGGGAAAAAAAAGTAAAGAACAAGACAAGCTTAAAGGTGATTAACTTTGTAGATTATAGACTAGTAATGAGGCTGAATGTAAGGAAAGGTGCAGATCGCTTTGACTCAATTATTATTGACTATGCTGCATTTTAGATGTTTAGCCTGGAACGTGTCAGGCTTGAATAACAAAAATAAAAGAAATTTGGTGTATGAAGAATTGAAAATGTATGATCCACACCTGGTTATGTTAACGGAAACGCATATATGTTTTAAGGATAAGAAGCTATTGGGCCAACTGGGGTACGAGATGGTGGTATGTACTACTTTAAATGCTCCTATTCGGGGTGTGGCAATTCTGAAAAAGCGACAATTACGCGGAGAAGTGATTAAATCTGCTGCGGATAATGGGGGTCGATGGGCAATTGCTCAAATGCTGGTGGAAAACCGCAAATATGTTTTTTGTGTTATTTATGGGCCTAATATTGACGAGCCACGCATCTTTGATTGGTTGAATATGGAACTACTTGCATGGGAGGGCGAACTCATTCTGATGGGGGATTTTAACTGTGTGTTAAACTATGATCAGGATGTCACGAAGAGAGGTATATTTCAACGCATGCGTAAAACTAGGGCTGCAATTTTGGAACTAGCAAGGATGCATAATGTAAAAGATGTATGGAGGAATTTACATCCCGGCATACCTGGATACACTTACTATTTCCCACCCCACAAACTTTTCTCACGAATAGACCTGGCTCGGGCGTCAGATGAAATCATTGATTCAGGGTACATGGAAATCTTCCCAAGGGTATCATCTGATCATAATCATATACTTCTCATATTTAGCATAGTCCAAAAGGCACCAGTACTTAGACCTTTTACGTTCCCTAGATATTTATTAACAGATCCAGTATTTGTAGCAAAGCTTAAGGAGCACATAAAAGAATGTATTGAATTTAACATCAACACTGCTACTCTTTTATCAGTTTGGGACGCTTGCAAAGCTTCAATGCGCAGCAATATGTATTTAAACAAAACGCAGTGCGTAAGAAAGAGACTAAGGTGGCTACAGCTAATATTTTGCTACTTGAAACACAATTGGCTGATAATCTTAGAGCTGGTGGGCTGAGCACGCAAGACATCGCCCAATTAGAAACTAAACTTGTTACCTTGCGCTCAGCCTTCAAAAGTTCGCTCAGGGAGAAAAATAGTCGTAAAATACTTAAATACAAACTTTCCCAATATGAATGTGGGGATAGAGTAGGGAAGCTCTTGGCCTAGAAAGTCGCTGATGATCGCACAACAACTTTAATTAAATCCATCAAGGGCCCCAACGATATTTTATTTACTCAACCAGCACAAATATTGGGACAGTTTGTTTCATACTATGAAAATTTGTACACCCCCGAGTGTAGGGGTACGGAGGATCAAATACAAACCTATATTAATAAGAATCTCCCTGTAGGAGAATATCTAGACCAGGAATGTATTGATCAACTGGAGGAGGAGGGTACGATAACAGAACTTCGCCTCGCTGTCATCTCTCTCCCATCCAATAAGGCGGCAGGCGAGGATATACTCCCCATAGAGCTATATAAAATTTGCGCGGAGGAGATTTTACCACTTCTCTGTTCTGTAATCAATTTAATTGGCGCTACAGGGAAGGCCCTGGACTCTTGGAAGACAGCCAAAATTATGTTTTAAAAAAAAAAATAATAAACCACCCACGGACTGTGGGTCTTACAGACCTATATCTTTGATAAAGGCCGACGCTAAAGCTTATTCTAAACTCTTAGCAATGCGAATGGCCCCTCTTATGCCACAACTTGTAAATGATCAACAATATGGCTTTGTCGTTGGGAGGGATACCACCACCCATGTCAACATGGCTATCACTGCCTTCGACGTGGCTGCAACTAATCTCACCCCACTAGGTATGGTACTCTTAGACGCAGAGAAGGCGTTCGACCGAGTGGGGTGGGATTATTTGTGGGGAGTCTTGAAACAATTTAGCCTTAGAAAGGCGCTTTTTGAGAAGTATACAGGCATTATGTAGGCATCCCAATGCTAAAATTAGCTATGCTGGGGTATTTTCATCAACCTTTCTAATTTTACGGGGGACACGGCAGGGATGCCCACTATCACCTCTGCTTTTTGCTCTTTCTATGGAGCTATTTATTAATGCCTTGCAAGCCCAAGTCAACATTGTACCCATTCAGCATGAAGACAAAATTCTTAAAATCACAGCATATGCAGATGACTTAGCCATCTATACCACCAATGTGGTGGATGCACTAGTAGGGATAACGGAAGAAGCCATTAACTTCGGGGCCATTTCTGGCTATAAATTAAACATAAATAAAACACAAGTTATTATGAATCATCAGGCTAATTCTCCAGTACAAGGACTCTGCCAATCTGCAGTATATTTAGGGGTAAAGATATCTTCTAAGATCACCGAAATAAACGCATTGAACTATGATCCCTTACTAAAAGAAGTTGCAAATCTTTTGAAAAAATGGCATAAGATCCCGCTTAATCTACTAGGCAGAATGAACTTGATCAAGATGAATATCTTGCCGAAATGTTTACATCTTTTTCGTTCCATTCCTTTTCGCGTTAATAATCTGTTTTTTTAAAAACTAAATGGCATTCTTAGCAGCTTTATCTGGGGCTACAAGAAGTCTCGAAGGTCTATGTTAATATTAAAACTTCCACTTGAAAAGGGGGGCCTGAATTTTCCTGACTTTAGTGCTTATTTTTTTGCTTATTTTTTAGGCCGGCTCCTTAGTCTGTTCATTGTTAACAACCAATATTTTTTTCACCAATTTATGCTTGGCAGTGATTCAAAACAATTCCTGGCAAAAGTGCAAGACCCAAACTACTTTAAACGTGTAAAATTCAAGACCGCGAGGGTTGCAGTACGTATATGGAACTTGATGCTGACTACCTGTGATACCTTTTTCTTCCATGCCGAGCTGCCACTTTGGGATAATCCAGGGCTTCCCGATATTTTTAGCGATAAAATTGGGCGCGACTGGGCTAATTATGGTATTGAGATACTAGGAGATTTATATGGCACAGATGGCTTTCTACCATTCGCAACATTGGAACTTTTGTACAATTTGCCTGAAACGATGCAATATAAATATATTCAAATTAGGGATTATCTAATACGTAAAATTAATTTGAAAGAAATAAACAGTTCAGATATATGGACTTGTTTTTACTCTGCGAATAGAAAATCACTAATTAGTTCGGGATACAAGTGCCTCAGTCAAAATAGGTTGGACGAAGGCCCTAAATTGGCGCCAAAATGGACTACTAGCCTGGGATTTAATGTGACAGCTCAGTACTTTTCAGACGCCTTAGTTAATATTAACACACTAGTTCACTCTTCCAGTCTGAAACTTCAATTATACAGGACGGTTAGTTATCTCTATTATACTCCACTAAAAATTTCCAAATGGTCACAAAATAATTTAGGTAGCGACCGTACTAAATGTCCTAAATGCGGTCTGGTGGCAGCAGACCTCATACATATGATCTATTCATGTCCATCATTAACTAAATATTGGTCCGAAATAGAAAATATTTTACTTCAAAAGCAACTGATTAACTCTCCACTATCTGCAGCTTCTGTATTATTGTCTATATATTCTACTAGCTTTACCAATAAAGACTTGTTAAATATTGTCTTGGCTTGTGCCAGATTGGTGATAGCGAGGGCTTGGTTCTCTCAGAATCCTCCTCATATGATCGAGTGGTGGACTCTGGTCTATGAAATTTACACTATGGAAGGTGCACTAGCCAGGATCAGAGGAACAAAAGCAACTGCAAAGTTTGTTAAGATTTGGGGCAATTTTTTGTAAAGTTTGCACTGATACAGAGTTCAGGTGTTCTGTGCTGACGATGTAATTATTGACTTATTTGGGTCAGGAACTCTCTTTTTTTTTCTTTCTTTCCTTCTTTATCTTTATTTTATCTTGTTTTTTATTTTTTCTGTTATATTGATCTGTACCTGTATTAATTCGATATTGATTTTTCTTTGTTGTATATAGAAAGTGTCAATCTCCTTGATTTGCTTGTCAATAAAAAAAAAAAGAAAAAGAAAATAAGCCAAGACTTGTGAATAGAAGTAACTTTTGCACAATTTTCAATGGTGAATGGATGTATGCTTCCAGTACTGAGCCTTTCTTTAATGAAGAAAACTAATTCCAAGAGAACAAATTAGTACATGCAGTTGTAACAACTGGTCATTGTTATGCAGGTAAAAGATGGTACTCTTATTCCAAAAGAGGAGATGGTTCCTAGGAATGTTGAAGACGTGATAGCTGAAGAGATACAGGGAAGCTGTAGACTGTCTCCCGTGTACAAATTGGACTGTAGCCGTATTTGCAGTTTGCTTGTAATCAATTGATATATTGTAAACTTTCCTACTCTCCTGGAGTCTGAATTTGAAAATTGTGACTCTGCAAGGATTACATCCATGCAGAGTAAGGAAGTATAGTAATTTACAAGGATGTTCACTAGCAGGTCTTTCAAAGAAAGTGTGCTCAAGCACTTTTCATCACTGTAGAATGTTGGCTTTTCATCATTCTAAAATGCAAAACTTAGTTAGGAGGCTTTACTATGTCAAAACTCCTACCCTATGTTTAGAAGAAATGAATAGGGCTCTTTGCATGGTACAGTAGCAGAGGTAGGGAAAGGTTGTGAAGATGTTAAATGTTGTTTCTTTGGTCCAGAGCAGGAGTCTAGGGAAAATGAGGAGTTGGTATGTGGAGTTGTAGAGGAACGCAAAACATGCATTAGTGTTAATAACTTTACAGAAGAGATTAGGAAGTTTAACACAGTTTCTTCTGAGAAACTAAACTGTGTTCAAATTTGTTGTCAACACACTCACTACAAAAGCCAAACTCGCTCTGCAGTTGTATCCTCAAAAACTGAACAGGAGAACAGAGATAAGTTGCAAGAATTCACTGTTTATTTATTAGTAGTGGAGCGGTTTGAGTTGTCTTCACGGCAGATCAAATATATGTACTGCTATGATAAGTTACAGGAGAATAAAATGCAAGCTAGAGCAGTACATAACAAGTTAGATTTCATATAAGAGGGACCCTGAAATCTCAATAGGGAAGAAGAGAGCAGGGAGAAACACAGGTTAAAGAACAAAGTCTTCCTCCATAGGATTATACTGTAGTGGGTAACTCATCCACACTATATAGTTATTTGTCCCGCAGATTATGAAACATTACAACATAATATCAATTCACATTTTATTAGTATCAAAATTAAATAAGGTGGTCACATAAAAACACATTCAAAATTGTTTGCTTTTTCTTGTGACAATGTAGACAGTACAAAAACAGAGGCCCATGGTAGAAGTACAAGGCAACATACACAACATTACATCTCTGACATTGACATGGGAAAAATTAACAATAATAAACACGACAAGAGCATCATATGCAATAATACAAAAAACAACAGTACAAAAACAAAGACTAAACTGTAAAAACGCCTACGCGTGTTTCGGAACAAAAACAAACATATACGCAGTTCCTTCTTCAGGGCGAGAAAATAGTACCCGGTATTTGAAGGGCCATCTGTATTCAATTGGAGCAACCAATGGATATGTAGTATCACAAGCTCCCAAGCCGTTAATTTTATAGAAAAACAATGCGCCAATATTGTCCAGGGGTCCATGAAAGTAAGCATCAGAAGTGTCAAAGGTACACAGGAATCATGATGCAGAGCTCTCGCGGGTAGGCACTAGATCCTAGAGGCCTACTGGCAATAATGGCACACACCCCTTCCTGATCATCATCCTATACAGGGTACGTCTATGGCCCTGAGGATCTCGCACTTCTATTTTTATATCGAGGTTGTGACTTGCTCCCTCCATTTCCCTACCTATCATCTTTGGACCCGGGACCAGTAATGCTGCATCCTCCGCTTAGCCACCCTTTTCATCAGGTTGTCTGTTCCTCTAAGAATCCTGGATGGGGACAGCTACCTTAAGTCCAATTATTGCCAGTAAGCCTCTAGGATCTAGTGCCTACCCGCGAGAGCTCTGCATCGTGATTCCTGTTGACCTTTGACCCTTCTGATGCTTACTTCCATAGACCCCTGGACAATATCTTCGTATTTGTTTTCCAAAATTAACGGCTTGTGATACCACATATCCGGAGGTTGCTCCAATTGAATAAAGATGGCCCCTCAAATACCAGCTACTATTTTCTGCGTATATGTTTGTTTTTGTTCCGAAACACGTGTAGGCGCTTTTACAGTTTAGTCTTTGTTTTTGTACTGTTGTTTATTGTATTATTGCATGTGGTGTTCTTGTCATGTGTTTATTATTGTTAATTTTTCCCATGTCAATGTCAGAGATGTAGGGCCATATGTATCAAGCTAATTAGCATTCGCAAAGGCCGAAATTCTGCGAATTTCAGCCTTTGCGAATGCTAATTAGATAAATGGTATGTATCAAACATGTTTGATGCAAAATAAGGAATTGCAAAATTTGCTATTCCTTATTTTGCGATTGCACCTAAGGAATCGCAAATTTTGCGATTCCTTAAATGCAATGTATCAAACAAAAAATATTCAAAAATTGCCATTAAGGATTTACAAATTACCACCAACTTCTAGTTGGTGGTAATTTGCGAATTCTTTTCAAAAAGCTTTTTTACAAAAAAACAAAGGTGCCATATGACGCCCATACATGCCCTTAGGGCATGTATGTGCGCCATATGCCCCCAAATGTCTTTTTCAGGGGTGCAGCAGGGTGTTCTTGAGACACCCCTGCACCCTTGAAAAAATTCCTAATTTGCGATTAGCAGATTGCTAATCGCAAATTGCACTTTCATTCCTATGGGCCTCCTGGCAGCAAGTACATGAGAGGCTGCACAGGGGAGAGTACAGCACATCAGAGCAACAGGCCCAGAATCCTTGGCAGGGGAGACAGCAAATACATGAGAGGCTGCACAGGGGAGAGTACAGCACATCAGAGCAACAGGCCCAGAGTCCTTGGCAGGGGAGACAGCAAGTACATGAGAGGTTGCACAGGGGAGAGTACAGCACATAAGAGCAACAGGCCCAGAGTCCTTGGCAGGGGAGACAGCAAGTACATGAGAGGTTGCACAGGGGAGAGTACAGCACATCAGAGCAACAGGCCCAGAGTTCTTGGCAGGGGAGAGTACAGCACATCAGAGCAACAGGCCCAGAGCCCTTGGCAGGGGAGAAAGCACATACATGAGAGGCTGCACAGGGGAGAGTACAGCACATCAGAGCAACAGGCCCAGAGTCCTTGGCAGGGGAGAGTACAGCACATCAGAGCAACAGGCCCAGAGTCCTTGGCAGGGGAGAGTACAGCACATCAGAGCAACAGGGTTAGCAACACACCCAGGTCGCAAACAATGGTCATGACGAGCACACCTGTGTGTGGCACAGGCGTATGAGGGTGTTGACAACTCACTCCTGGCTGTCATGCGGACTGGGACCTGGCTACGTGTCAGGGACAGCAGGTCCACTTGACTGGTGTGACAGAGGGCCATGTGATGTGGTAATAACAGAGGGCCTGCAAGGTGGAGGGCTGTGTGGACCAGGTGGCACCGTGGCACGTGGAGGTGGAGTCATGCACACCCTTGACACAGTGTGGGTGGGAGAGGTTGGAGGGGTGCCCTTCCACTTTTTTGGAATATGAAATTGCTTCCCTGTCGTGGGGTTGATGGGAAGTCACAGATTCCTCATGCATATTCCTGTCATCCTCAGGAGCGCTGGTGTGTTCAGTGTCACTTGGCTCAGTCTCACTTGCCTCCGCTGCCGCTGTCGTGCTGGTCTCGCCACCACTTGTTTCAGGATCATGTTCCGCCGTGGTGTCTTGGGAATCTGAATTAGTGAGAGAAACAGGGTTGTGTAAGTGTGATCATCTGTTCACACTATTGCAGATCAATTCAGCACAGTAGAGGCTTAGAGCTACATGGTAACCACCACACCCTGCAATCACTGTGCAGCTACACACGATATAGACCACAACAGTGCCTGTCATGCAGACAAACTGCCAGGAGTGAGGCATGTCGATGCCACACAGCACTACACCCTACCCATGGATGGTGTTCCCCCAGCCCACATTGACCTGCCCCATGGACATGATGTAGCCACAACACACATCACCACTTACAGCCCTACAGGGAACCAGAGGGGACCACACACACCTGTATTGACACACATGCCACAATGCCAACTAGGCCATAGCAATCACCATGTGCCAATCAGGGTTCACATTGTCATCGGATGTGTGGGCCTCAAACATCATGGTGCATGCAAAGTAGACAGACATGGTGTCACACTCATTAAGTGGACACTGCAGTTCGGCACAATATGGACTCCCCACACCATCCCAAAGAAGAGAGACTATGTGGACACACAAAATCTGTCAAGGACTGAGAACTGCATGCAAGAGCAGAACAGTAAGGCCATGGTGGCCCAATGCCTCATACAGGCACACATCACAGTCGCCACTCACATCACATAACACAGCATGGCAACACACACACATCACATGTGTCACCGCTGCCACAGGCCCTGTACACATGCATCCACTCCCAGACAAACTCTCCCTCCCCAGATACTCACCATCTCTGTCTTGTTGATGATGCCCCTTCAGACGTGCATCCAGGTCTGGATTGGTCACTGCCAGTATGCGTCCCATCAGCGGAGTCATGGTGTGACGTGCCAAACGCCCTGTGTGTGGTACCATCCCCAAGGTCATCTCTGCCACTTGCTTAGCCAGTCGGCTGATGTCGTCCCACCTCTTGTGACAGTGTGTGTGTCGTCTGTTTGATACCCCCAGGGCTCGCACCTTTGCTGCTATGGCTCTCCACACGGCCTTACGTTGGTGTACCTTGAGCTGCAGGTATGAGAGTAAAGAAGGGCAAATGAACAGTTACACAATGTCAGATGTCAGCATCCATCATTACAGCAGCCAGACACAGACTCAGGACTCACAGTAACCTCCCTCCCTCCAGAACTGGGGGTACCCTCACAAGGGCACTCTGCATGGCATAAACATTAGTGAATGCATGCACACATTGTGGTTCCTAGTCTCCATGATTTTCACACAAATGCATGATGCCTCTACACAAATGCATTGACAGCAGTGTGTAATTCAGAAATTGCACAGGGCACTGATGGGGCATATCTACTAATCAGTGTGAAGCAACTGTAGCATGAAATCCTTCCCCTGTCATGGTCCGATCACTTCATGCTTTCATTCTTGTTTAAACTTCCCGGCAAACCCGTAAAGACCAGACCTACCCCCCTCACTTCCAATAGAGCCTGGAGACTAATTAATGACTCCAATTTCCAAAATCACTTTCGCGAAATAGATATCTCCCTACCAGACAATTCGTCTATTTGTACCAACGTCATCCGGCTAGAAACCGGAATCCGCCAAACGTTGGACAAAATAGCACCCTTGCGAGAAGTCAGGAAAAAAACATCCACCAACGAAAAATGGTACACCCCCACCCTCAAGAGCCTTAAAAGGGAATGTCAAAAAACAGAACACCAATGGAGACAAACTAAAGACTCTGAAACCAGAGCCAACTATACTACCAAAAGGAGACAATACATCCTTGCCATTCGAGAGGCAAAAAAAGCATTCTTTACACAACGAATTCACGAAAACCACAACTCCGCAAAAGAGTTGTTCAAAATCGTGAAAGAGCTCAGCAATCCATCCAGCACTTCGCAAACCCTCACCCTCTCAACAGAAGCATGCGAACGGATCAGCACTTTCTTTTTCGAAAAAATTTATAAAATGTACTGCACCTTTACCCCTTCCCATCCCACCACCCCTTACGACAACTCTGATGTATATCCACCTACATCCGACAAAGACAACGTCCATCTAGACATAGGCAACTCCCCACGTCTAACCAACTTCCAACCACTCCCCGAAGAGGAGGTGTTGGCAGTCCTTAAAGCAATTAAATCCGGCTCTCCTGCAGACCCCTGCCCGCACTTTGTGTTCTCAGAAATTGCACCGACACTCTGCCCCCTCATTACCAAACTTTTCAATCAGTCCCTTCCCTCCGCGTCCTTTCCAGACTCCTGGAAACACGCATCTGTAACCCCCCTCCTGAAGAAAGCCGGTTCCGACATCCTCAACCCAGAGAACTACAGGCCGATCTCACAGCTCCCTTACCTCTCCAAGGCACTGGAGAAAATGGTCAACTTACAACTGTCCAAATACTTGGAGGACAACTCGCTTCTGGACCCCACCCAAACCGGCTTCAGATCTAACAACAGTACTGAGGCTACGCTGCTGGCAGTGTCGGACAGTGTCAGATGCATCACTGATCAAGGGGGATCGGTGGCTCTGATACTGCTAGACCTGTCGGCAGCGTTCGACACGGTGTCGCACGAATGCCTGTTAAACATCCTCCAGAGCAAAGGAGTACAAGCCACAGCGTTAAAATGGATTGAATCTTTCCTGAGCAACCGCTCCCAAGCAGTGCATATGGGCCAATTCCACTCTAAACCCCGTCCCATTGGCTGTGGAGTCCCACAAGGGGCCTCTCTAAGCCCCACTCTCTTTAATGTCTATGTTTCATCTCTGGCTGACATTGGAAGAAAGTGGGGCATCGGCACATGCTCATATGCCGACGACACACAGCTGATGGTGACCATGGACGAAAGATCGGAAAGATCGGAAACAACCAAAAAAAATTACACAGCTGCCTCTCCGAAATGGCAGACTGGATGCGCAACCACTGCCTTAAACTCAATGCCGGAAAATCTGAAATATTACTGTTCGGAGGAGCAAAACTATCATGGAATGATACGTGGTGGCCACCGACACTGGGAACAGCCCCTACCCCGAAACAGTATGCCAGAAACCTTGGCATCATGATGGACGACGCACTGTCCATGAAAGACCACGTACGCATACTCTGGGGTAAAGGATTTGCAATTTTGAAACTCTTAGCCAAAATCTTCTCCTGGATCCCACTGGACTGTCGGCGTACAATTACCCATGCCCTCCTGGTCAGCCGCCTGGATTATGGCAATGCCCTATTCGAAGGGATGAATGAGCAACTGTTCTCCCGCTTACAGGTCCTTCAAAACCAGGCAGCTAAATTGGTATGCAACAAAGGCAAACGAGATTCGGCATCAGCATGCCTGAAACAACTCCACTGGCTGCCAATGCGCCAGCGAGCCACCTTCAAACTACTTTGTCATGCGCACAAAGCCCTCCACAAAACAGGCCCTACAATCCTGCAAGGGAAAATCGAGTTTTATATTCCAAACAGGAACCTAAGATCCAATAACTCAGCCCTAGCAAAACCCAAGCGCATCTACAAAACAAGAACGGGTGGACGAGCCTTTTCACACCTGGCGGCCAAACGATGGAATGAATTACCTATGGATCTTAGACACACTACAAACCTCCTTCAATTCCGGCAAAAACTCAAAACCCACCTTTTCCCTAAAAACTAATTCCCCCCGCATAACTTCAGCAGTCCCCTTTTCTTTTTAGCGCCGTGATATCCCTTGGGATGAGTGTCGCGCTCTACAAATACCAGAAATAAAATAAAAATAAATAAATAAGTTGGTTGATGTTCAAGGTTTGGCTGTGCTGCCACTGAACCTACTCTGTGGGTCACACTGACTCTGACTACAAGGGCACCCTGAAATGTCCTCACAAGCGTTCACTGTCCTGGCATCTAAAAGGCTAACAACTGTTGGTTCTGTATGGCCGGCAATGTAACACACCCCACTCGCACATACGGGTACAGGCCTAGGAAAGAGTCACATTGCAACACACACACTCCCTCGACCTGGAAACAGCTTGTCTGTCAGTGTATGTCATCACCACACATCCCCAAGCATATACTGCAGCATCACGACTACACGTCTGACTCCACCCTGCCCTACAGCTCCCTTCATGGTGACTTACCACAACATTGGGACCACCAAACAGCCGTGGGTACTATGCCAGCACCTCGTCCACAAGGACATCCAGCTCCTCACTCGTGAATGGACTGGCACGGATCTTATCTGTTCTTGACATCACTGTGGATATGGCAGACCTGTGGCGGAAGTTAGTCGTGAGGGGTCCCAGGCAGCAGGCTCTTGAAGCAGCAGGACAGGGTCCCAGGCAGCAGGCTCTTGAAGCAGCAGGACAGGGTCCCAGGCAACAGACTCTTGAAGCAGCAGGACAGGGTCCCAGGCAGCAGCACAGGGTCCCAGGCAGCAGCACAGGGTCCCAGGCAGCAGGACAGGGTCCCCGGCAGCAGCACGGGGTCCCAGGCAGCAGGACAGGGTCCCAGGCAGCAGGACAGGGTCCCAGGCAGCAGGCTCTTGAAGCAGTAGGACAGGGTCCCAGGCAGCAGGACAGGGTCCCAGGCAGCAGGCTCTTGAAGCAGCAGCACAGGGTCCCAGGCAGCAGCACAGGGTCCCAGGCAGCAGGACAGGGTCCCAGGCAGCAGGCTCTTGAAGCAGCAGGACAGGGTCCCAGGCAGCAGGACAGGGTCCCAGGCAGCAGGCTCTTTAAGCAGCAGCAGCAAGAGATGGTCCCAGGCAGCAGGCTCTGTGAGCAGTGGGAATGTGAGGCTCACTCCCACAGATTTATAGCCCCTGGTGTCGTTAAGAAGCTTAAAAGCTGCTACAATTGGTTGTCCGGGTCTGCCTTATTCAAAAGCACCCAATGACCGCCTCCACGGCGGTGACGCACCGCGGGTGCCCGGGGTGCGCTACCGCGATGGTGCATCATTTAAAAGCATCCAATGACCGCCTCCGCGGTAGCGGAGCACACCTTCCGCGATTTTCAAATCTGCATCATGCCACCGCGATCATCGATTCCATTGGCTGTATGCAATGCTCCACGGCGGTGACGCACCGCGGGTGCCCATGGTGCGCTACCGCGATGGTGCATCATTTAAAAGCATCCAATGACCGCCTCTGCGGTAGCGGAGCACAGCTTTCGCGATTTTCAAATCTGCATCATGCCACCGCGATCATCGATGCCATTGGCTGTATGCAATGCCCCATGGCGGTGATGCACCGGCTGGGCCAGGCGGTAGGTACCGCGACTCATGCGGCGGAGCATACCCACCGCCATATACACATGTCCATATGCCAATGGCTACCGCACTTGTGAAGGGGGTGGTGCTGGGGTCACACCGCCGGGGACATGCGGTAGGTACCGCGACTCATGCGGCGGAGCATATACCCACCGCCATATACACATGTCCATATGCCAATGGCTACCGCACTTGTGAAAGGGGTGGTGCTGGGGTCACACCGCCGGGGACCGGCGGTAGGTACCGCGACTCATGCGGCGGAGCATACCCACCGCCATATACACATGTCCATATGCCAATGGCTACCGCACTTGTGAAGGGGGTGGTGCTGGGGTCACACCGCCGGGGACCGGCGGTAGGTACTGCGACTCATGCGGCGGAGCATACCCACCGCCATATACACATGTCCATATGCCAATGGCTACCGCACTTGTGAAGGGGGTAGTGCTGGGGTCACACCACAGGGGACCGGCGGTAGGTACCGCGACTCATGCGGCGGAGCATACCCACCGCCATATACACATGTCCATATGCCAATGGCTACCGCACTTGTAAAGGGGGTGGGGGTGGGGTCACACCGCAGGGGACCGGCGGTAGGTACCGCGACTCATGCGGCGGAGCATACCTACCGCCATATACACATGTCCATATGCCATATATGGAATATTTTTCAAATCTGACCAGCGCTCTTTCTTCTTCAAGAGATCTCTTCAAAATCGCTGACTCTTTATGTTCCCTGCAACTTCCCGACCCAGTAGTCAGTTCCCAACAACTCTGTAACGACATTTCAGACTTCTTCCACAACAAAATACATGACATCCACGTCTCTCTCGAATCCCACCGTCTTGCTCTCGATCATAACACTCCCCCTCTCATATCCAATCTCGATTCACTAGGCAAGGACCCCTCCTGCCTTTTCACAACTTTCCCCTCACTATCCCTTGAATCTCTGAATTCACTTCTTGACAAAATTAAATCGGCTTCCCCCCTTGATCCGATACCCCTTAAGAAACTGAAAGAGTGTAGAATACATCTCTCTCCTCTTCTGCTTGACGTCTTAAATAAGGCCATCGCTCAAGGCTCTTTCCCCTCTATTTGGAAGAAGGCAATAGTCAAACCGCTACTTAAGAAGCCAAATCTGGACCCGGCCATGCTGAAAAATTTTAGGCCCATTTCGCTTCTTCCTGCACCCGCGAAGTTGCTGGAGTTGCATTTGAACTTCCATCTATCTGCCTTTCTCGAATCTTCTGAATACCTGGATAACACTCAGCACGGTTTCAGAAAACACCACAGCACAGAGTCCGCCCTTACCTATGTGGTCGATAACATCCGACGCAAGGTGGACTCTGGCCAAACCACGGTCCTAGTTCTGTTGGACCTCACGGCCGCTTTTGACACCCTCTCCCCCGCCATCTTGTCATCTCGGCTAAGGGAGGCGGGTGTCACTGGATCGGCCCTGAGTCTCCTAAATTCCTTCCTGACTGAAAGGGAACAGAGAGTGATGCTTGGGAACCACCTCTCCCCTGCCAAGTCTCTGCAATGTGGGGTGCCACAAGGGTCGGCCTTAAGTCCGACCCTTTTTAACATCTATGTGGCCCCCCTTGCAAGACTTATTAAATCTCAGGGGATGGAGGTGGTATCCTATGCAGACGACACTCAGATTATGGTCTCTCTTGCTCACACCTCGGTTAGTACATCTGCCGCCAGCTTCAGGGTTTGCATGCAGTATGTGGCAGACTGGATGACTATAAACTCCCTGAAGCTGAATGGTGAAAAAACCGAGGTGTTGATATTTGGGAAGAACCAGAATCTGTGGTCGAGCGAGTGGTGGCCTTCTTCTCTTGGCATCTGCCCCACTCCCTCCCTATCTGCCAGAAATCTGGGAGTGATATTTGACACCTCACTCTCTATGTCCCTGCAAGTCAACAGGACCGTTGCTACCTGCTGTGGTGTGATCCGGGTACTCAACAAAATCCGTGGGTACCTTTCCCCCCAGGCGCGTAAACAGGTTGCAGTCGCCCTGGTGGGTTCGAGACTGGATTACTGCAACTCCCTCTATATGGAAGTCAACAAAGGGTTGATCCATCGTTTGCAGACTCTTCAGAACTCTGCAGCACGCTTTGTTTTGAATCTCCCCAAAGCCTCCTCTGCCACCTTAGCCAGGAAGGAGCTTCATTGGCTTCCGGTACAGCATAGAATCGCCTTCAAAATCCTCTGTCTCACCCACAGAGCATTGATGGATGGTCCTGTTAGTGCCATTGGCTCTCTTCTCTCGCGCTATGCCCCCACAAGAAACCTGCGCTCTGCGGGACTCTGTCAACTAGCTGTCCCTCGCATCAAATTTGTCAGATGGGGAGCCAGAGCCTTTTCCGTCGTCGCTCCGCAATTGTGGAACTCCCTCCCCATGGAGATAAAAACTCTCCCTTCCATCGACTCTTTCAAAAAGGCTCTAAAAACGTATTTCTTTAAGAAGGCCTACTCATGATTAAATAGGACTAGGTAGGGCCTTAAGTTGCTGTATTTAATCTAGGCGCCTTGACGCCCACTGGGCTAAGTACGCGCGTTACAAGAATCTCCTCATTCATTCATTCAATGGCTACCGCACTTGTGAATGGGGTGGTGCTGGGGTCACACCGCCGGGGACCGGCGGTAGGTACCGCGACTCATGCGGCGGAGCATACCCACCGCCATATACACATGTCCATATGCCAATGGCTACCGCACTTGTGAAGGGGGTGGTGCTGGGGTCACACCGCCAGGGACCGGCGGTAGGTACCGCGACTCATGCGGCGGAGCATACCCACCGCCATATACACATGTCCATATGCCAATGGCTACCGCACTTGTGAAGGGGGTAGTGCTGGGGTCACACCACAGGGGACCGGCGGTAGGTACCGCGACTCATGCGGCGGAGCATACCCACCGCCATATACACATGTCCATATGCCAATGGCTACCGCACTTGTAAAGGGGGTGGGGGTGGGGTCACACCGCAGGGGACCGGCGGTAGGTACCGCGACTCATGCGGCGGAGCATACCTACCGCCATATACACATGTCCATATGCCAATGGCTACCGCACTTGTGAAGGGGGTGGTGCTGGGGTCACACCGCAGGGGACCGGCGGTAGGTACTGCCATGTTCGTATACATTGCTGTGTATGTCAATCAAGGACACTGTATCAGCACCCTGCAGCAACATGGTGAAGGGCACATCATTGTACACACGATGCCACACAGCCATGTCATCCACAGGTGTACGCACGTTCAGTGTGAGACACTTTGGCCTGTTGTTCAGCCATATTAGTAAGAAATTTGATGGCTGATGATGATTGACTGACTTCAGCTGGTGTAAATGACATTGTGACGTTTAATGTGTTGTGGGTCAGTGCAGACCTTGACCTGGATGGTGTCACTGCATTGTATCGGACCAGACTTGTGCTTTCGCAACTGCTCATGCACACAACCGGAAGTGTCCCTGCTACTGTGATCATTGTGTTGATTAAAGTGTTCCGACTTTACATGATGCATTGAGGTGTGGCAGGTACAGCAGATGGGTATGATAGACATGGTAAGTCACAATACATTGGCGGCTCTTGCTGCACCTTGAATTGTTCATCCATTATATCAGCATTCACTGTCCCAGATGTGTTTGTGGCACTTGTGTATTGTCACTGGAGAGGCGTGCCCTCTGTGTGTGAATCTACTACGTCACCTGACAGTGCTGCAGGACATGGAGAATGAGGCAATCATCAGGAAATTCAGGCTGGACAGACCAACACTGAAGATCCTGTGTGATCTATTGGAGCCCCACCTGCAGCCTCGCCGTCACTATCCTACGGCATTCACATCCACCTACAAGGTGATGGCAGCACTCCACTTTTTTGCGACTGGTTCCTTCCAGGAGACCGTGGCTAACGCTGGGGGGATGTCGCAGCCCATGTTCAGCATGGTGCTGAGGGATGTTCTTGCGGCCATGATGCTATGTCGCAATCGCTACATACATTTCCCCAGGGGACGTGAATTGGCTGCTGTGAAGGGTGACTTCTATCCCCTTGGGCGCATCCCACATGTAGTCGGTGCCATCGATTGCACCCATGTAGGTCTGTTGCCACCGCAGGCGACGGAGCACATTTATCGGAACCGCAAACACTACCACTCCATGAATGTGCAGGTGGTGTGCCTTGCGGACATGACCATATCACATGTGTGTGCAAAGTATCCCGGTTCGGCCCATGATTCGTACATCATGAGGAACAGCATGGTGCCACGGATGATGGAGAATCTGCATCCCAAACGTGCCTGGATTGTGGGTGAGTTTCACTACTGCTATGGCATGCTGTGTGTCACTTGCTGCACTCTGGCTGTACAACATTGCAATGTGTGTTTGTCATTCAGAGGTGACTCAGCATATCCCAGTCGGCCATGGCTGTTGAGCCCACTCCGGAATCCCCGGACACCAGCAGACATCTGCTACAATGAGGCCCATGGCAGGACCCGACGGGTAATCGAGCGGACTTTCGGCCTGCTTAAGTCAAGGTTCCGGTGCCTTGACAGGACCGGAGGCGCACTGGCATACTCGCATGGGAAGGTGTGCAAGATCGTTATGGTATGCTGTATGCTGCACAACCTGGCTATCCACAAGGGGATCCCCCTGCTCCTGGACGATGGTGAGGAACCAAGGCCACAACCTGCTCAGGGACCTGAATCCAGTGATGGTGGTGGCGGTGGTTGTTGTGGTGGAGGCAGAGGCCTTGACAGCAGGGGTCTGCTGCGTTGATGTTGCAGCAGAGGTGGTGGTGGGGAGGATGGGGGCCTGGGACTTCTGGGTCTGTGGCACACCAGATGGGCCGGGCTGGAGCTCACCATCCAAACTGTCCTGGGAGTCCACATCTGAGAGTCCATGTGCCGGGGGTGGAGACTGGCTCTGCTGGTCGTTGGTGTGGTCCTCAGCAATGAGTTCTTCATCACCTGTGGAGTAGATGGGGAGTGGTCAGTGTTCGTGTCATCTGCATGCCATCATCTGTCTGTACACTAGTTATATATGCAGTCATCAGTAGTACAATTTATGGCAACACCGTGTAACATTTCATAGTGCGGAGGGACCACATGGAGTCATACATGTTGAATGTCGATGCATTGCGTGCAGTTGTTGTTGGTTTTCTAGATGCAGGTCCCCCACACACTTCATGAAGTGTGTGTGGGGGACCTGCATCTAGAAAACCAGTAACTTCATTACGGTAGGTACGTACCTGTTAGGTGAGTGTGCAGGGTGCAATGGCTGACAGTTGCTCCTGGGTGGGGGAGGCCTCCATGCTGCTGGGGTGTGGGCCAGGGGGGATGCTGGGAGTTGTGATACAACCCTCCCACCCCCAAACAGTGCTCCAAAACAAGATGGCTACCAACCTGTAAGTCTGTTTGTTAAACAGTGCAATGGCTGACACATGCTCCTGGGTGGGGGAGGCCTCCATGCTGCTGGGGTGTGGGCCAGGGGGTATGGTGGTAGTAGTAGTGCAGGCCTCCCTCCCACACACACCCTCCCAGTGAAGATGGCTACCAACCTGTAAGTCTGTTTGTTAAACAGTGCAATGGCTGACACATGCTCCTGGGTGGGGGAGGCATCCATGCTGCTGGTGTGTGGGCCAGGGGGTATGGTGGTAGTAGTAGTGCAGGCCTCCCTCCCCCACACACCCTCCCAGTGAAGATGGCTACCAACCTGTAAGTCTGTTTGTTAAACAGTGCATTGGCTGACACATGCTCCTGGGTGGGGGAGGCCTCCATACTGCTCAGCTGTGGTACAGGGGGTATGGTGTGAGTTGTTGTACAGACCTCCCTCCCCCATACAGGCCTCCTAAGCAGGGTGGCTGGCTACATGTTGGGGTGGGATGGACAGTGTAATGGAGTTTGGGTATTGCAAGGAGGTAATTCTCATTGTGGTGTTAAACATTTGTCTGTACTTACCAGCCTCCGCTCCCCTGGCTACTCCTGTGAGACTCTCAGGAAGCAGGATGGCAAGCACCTACTCCTCCCATGGTGAGAATGTCTTTGGTGGGATGGGAGGGCCACTGCCAGTCACGTTTGCCAGCGTCCAGTTCTTGCTCCTCCTGTCCTTGACAACCCTCTTGAGATCATGCCACCGCTTCATGATCTCCTTCTTGGATCTTGGGGTGGCCCCTACTGCATTCACCCTTTGGACTATCCTTTCCCACATTTGTGTCCTGGTGGCTAATGGTGTCTGTTGGACCAGGCTACCAAATATTTGTGGCTCTACTCTTACAATCTCGTTGACCATGACGTCAACTCACTCTCGGTGAATTTGGGCATTTTTTGTGATGTCATGGTGTGTGGGGGTTGAGGTGTTTGTGGGTGCAGGGGTGTGTGGGTGCAGGGGTGTGGTGATGATGTGTGATGTGTGTTGTGTGGTGGGGGTTTGTTTGTGATGGTGTGATGGTGGTGTTGATGGTGGTGGTGGGTGGGTGGGTGTGCTGTGCTCTTTTGCCTCTCCTGTCAGATGTGGTGTATGGCCTTCTCTTCTGGAGTGATGCAAAGGATTGTGGTCAGTGCAGGGGGTGGCTTTGTACTCAGCTGTGTGGGTGTGTCCAATAGGATTTAGGTAGTCAGGTGTGTTGTGGGAGTGGTTCTGTGGTTCTGTATATTTATTTTCGTTATTTATGTTTCTGTGTATGTGTGTTGTATATTTTGGGTGCAGGCCTACTTTGTTTATGCAGTGTTAGGCATCACTGCGGTGTTTTCACATCGACCGCCATGTTTATCATGTTCGTCCGCAGCGGTGGCTTTGCTGCTGCTTGACCGCCATTTCTCCCATTCACTCCTGGGTGCGACCGCGGCGGCCGGTGTCGGCGGTTCCAGCCTCAACACCCTCGGGGATATCGTCATTTCCCGTGCGGTGTCTCCGCTGTACCTGTGGACGGTTTTGTCTTTTCCTCTGCTTTTCCGGCTGCCGCGGTCGGAGTTTTGGCATCACCGCATGCGTCGGGCGGTTTTATTTTGGCTGCTACCGCCGCGGTCGGTTTTTTGTGGCGGTTGATCCTGATTCGACCGCCGGTTTTTCCGCGGTCATGGCGGGCGGTTGTTTTCCGCCTCCATGGCGGTCGGGGTGGTTTTCCGCCCGCTATCCTAATGGGATCCTATGACTGCTACGAAGTTTTTTTCTTTCAATGCTGTCAAAGACAGCATTCAGTGTCTTCTTAAACTACTTGCAAATGTTAAATGATGAGATTCAACAGGAGAAAACTATTGCTACTGCCATAGCTAAGGAGAGCTCACAAAGTAGCCAGAGTTCTGGACCACTGAGTCAAGATCCTTTAAGAGAGCCCATTATTGAAAATTAAGCTGAAATAGCTATGAATGATGTGGACGCTGCAGTGGAACAAGCAAGACAGGAAAGTGTTGATTTCGAAGAGTTAGTTGGACAATTGAACGGCAAGCAGAAAAAAATTTGTATGGAGTTAAATGAGAAAATAGAGCACGGATTCCTCCACAAGAAGTAAGGATGCAAATGTTTATCGTTTAAGCCAATGCTATTATACTTTAGTGGTCAAGCTGGCACTGCGAAAGGTTTTTTAATTAAAGTTCTCACCGCTTACTTACAGAGGACTACAGAATCAAATTTATTGTGTGTAGTAACAGCACCCACTTGGTTTGGTTGCACACATTAAAGGAAGTACTCTTCATCGTCTACTAATGCTACCTGTTGAACATGACAATAACTTACAATACCAAAAGTTATCCAGGGAACCTTGTTGTGAGTTATCAAGAATGTTAAAGAAACTGAAGCTTTTTTATTATTGATGAGGTGAGCATGGTCTCCAACTTAATGCTTATCTTTGTACACTTGAGGATGCAACAGATTTTAAAAATGGAGTCTAAAGTGCTATTTGAAGGAAAGCATTTAATTGTCTTTGGTGACCTACTGCAACTAACTCATGTCAAAGAACAGCCTGTTTTCAAGACAATTCTGCATGATGAAACTCAGAATTCTTTGGGAAGTTTTGGCAATGTAAACATTTGGCTAAACTTCCAATATAAGGAACCACTGGGGAATATACGTCAAACATCCAAAATGGAATACGGAAATATTCTGAAGGACATTAGAATTGGAGTTCTGACAAAAGAGAGGAAAGTCGACATAGCAGCAAACGTTTCTCCTTAAGAACACTGTAGCACAGCTAATGTTCAATTTCATTGAAGAAGGCAAATCTATACAGGCACATGCATCCAAGCTTTTTATAAGCGCAAACAGTGTGATTCGCAAAAATCGGCTGTTTGTGCCCGCAAAAACTCCTTTTGCGATGCATTAAAGTGTTAGGCACTTGCAATTTAGGAAATCGCAATTTATTGCGATTTCTTAAATTGCAGTTGCATTTAAGGAATCGCAATTTACGATTCCTTAAGTGCAATGCCAGAAGCACTTAGAATTAGTGAATTCGCAATTTGGGGCCGCAAAGTACAGAGAAATTACTCTGGTCTGTATTTTGCAAAAACTTTGAAAAATGCACTAAAGTGCATTTTTCAAGGTTTCAGGTTACAGGTTGGGGCATGTGTGCGTGCAACATGGGTGCACATCACAATTTCAGCGGTGCAACAGGGTGTAATTTTGACACCTTTGCACCCTTGAAATTGCGCATGCAATTTCCCATTCATTCCTATAGGGCTGTAGGCCCATAGGAATGAATGGGAAGCCATTCCTGAGTTGCAATTAAGGAATGTTTAGGAATCACTGTTTTAATAGCGATTCCTACATACATAGGCTTTTGAGAGTACCAAATTGCGTTTCCCTAATTATCGCACTTAAGGACTCGCAAAAGTATTTCTTGATGCATGTACCCCATAGTCTTTTTAATGCCTGTGCTTTAAGAATGCTCCAACTTTAACGAACAATTACTAAAACTGGAGAAAGAAGACATTTTGGAACATACAGTTATTGACGAAATGGAACACGAGGAAGAAATAGTACTGCTAAGTGAAAAGCTGCAAGCAAAATTGGATTTATCGGAGAAATCTGTATCCAAGAATTCAGGATTAGAAAAGTGTTTACATGTATGCAAAAACTGCAAAGTAATTTTGGGTAGAAATTTAAGTATTGAGGAAGGATTAGTAAATGGTATGTTATTCACTTATTACATTTTCAAATAGGGAATAGGTTGAATACTTAGCCATATAATTTGATCAAATTAATGGTGTCAAGCAGATTGACTGATGTGTAGTGCGTTTTTTGCTAGTAAAAGACTTATATATCCGGTGGCAGCAATTCCCAGTGTCTCTAGCGTACGATGTAACTGTCCATAAATCTCAAGGTTTAAGTATAGACACAGCTTTTATTAATATTGGTAGTACTGTGTTTAAAGAAAGTATGGTATATGTTGCATTGCCTCGAGTGAGAACATTGTCTGGTTTGTTTTTGGTTGAGGATTTTGATGACAGGAAAGTTAGTGCCACTGCAAGTTGTGCCAGAAAGTACAATCAGTTAAGAAGTGTGTACACTCTTCATTTAGGACAGTGTCCAATTTATGAAACATTGATAATCTGTCCAAAACGGAAGCTCGTAAAAGAATCTACAGATGTTGCTGAAAAGAAGGAAAAGAAGGACAACAATGAAGATGTTAAGAAGAGAAACTGGAGAATGAGGGAATGCATGTAGGTTACCAGTTGTCAAAAACTTCTGGTGTCAACTGCTTTGCAAATGTTGTTCTCAATCTACTGTTTCATTTAACACATCCTATAAATGTAATAGAACAAAAAGCACAGATTATGTTCCGTTCACTTTGTGATAGGACTATAATACATTGTGCTTCTGGCATTCAAGATCTAGTGGATATATGTAGTGGATCCATACTATTTAGTCAGAACACTCAACAGGACACACAGGAATTTATAATGGTCCTGCTTGGAGTTTTAGTAGAAGAAGAAATACACATAGATTACTTATTTGGACTGCATTACAATTGGAATCATGACTGTCGAGGAGATTGTTCGTTTATGTCTACCACTGTGGTAAAAACTGAGATATTTCTTTACTTTATACTACTGGATTGGAATACTGTGCCTTCTGACAGATTAATTAAAATGGCTAACCAAAATATGACCTGCCCAAATTGTAGAGGAGGTGTTGTTATGTCTAAGTTGCATATACGAAGAAGTGGAAATACCTTATATTAATGCTGCAAGGATGCAGAGCAGATGGATCTAAATTGGAAACTAAAATTACAATCTTCAAAGCAGGACAAATAAACATTTCTTGAAGAATTTACACTACTACGGCTATCATCTTTCATGAAGGACTTAATGCAACATCTGGACACTATACTGTCTATTTGAAGAGTGAAACTGGATGGACTGAATGCGATTACACCAACCTTAAGTACAAACTAAAACTGTCTTTCAAACTACAAAATTCTTATATCTTGTTTCTTCAACCAAAGTTCTAAGAAGTATTTTTGGGGAAAAGTTATGTACGGTGTTTCTTGTACATGGATTATCAATGTTTTAGTCATCATTCGGCCTATCAGGGGTGATGTCTTTAAAAAGAGCTCCAAAATTCAAGAGCCCTTTTATCTTCCACAAAAAGGTTCATATAACAGCTGGATACTACTTTCTAGTTAAAGAGCTAAATGGATGGACACAATGCAATCGCAGTAACCTTCAATTTAAACCAAAACTGCCTTTGAACCTATGAAATTGTCACCTTTTGTTTCTTGAACCAAATCTCTGCGTACTATTTCTGGGGGAAAAAAACTAATGTATTGTTTTTCGCCTACATGTGTCATCAGCGTTTTAGATATCACTCGGCCTGCCAGGGGTTATATTTTCAAAAGGATCCCCAAAATTAAAGTGTGGTTTACATTTATTATTAGTAGTGTACAAGGTATAATAATAAAAGAAAAAGTTTTAAGAAAGCTTTGTTTACATTAGTGCAGTAAGCGTAGGCAAAACTGTTTGACGATATTTAGTGAGTGCAATGCATAGTGTCACATATTTATAGTGATATAGTGTGCAGTTTGGGGAGTTTTTCTACAGTCCTAATGATTGTTTTATCCCCACTGTTTAAGGGTGAAGTCTCATATTGGACATTGTTTATGGTGTACAAGTATGAAAACTGAGAATTCTAAAAAAGGGTAAATTAAATGTTTTACAATGTTGTGGTAATCTTTTACTGAATGAGCAATGTGTACTGTTATGTTTGTGGAATTTTGTTAATCAAATACTAACATATTTCTATTATTTTTGTTTTACAACAGTGTTTATTTTTTTCCAGGAACTTTATTCGGTCTGTTATGACCATCGAAGTGCAAAGAATACAAAGTAGTCAAATCAAATCAAAAAATCCTTTATTCGGATTCCATAATTTTTAGGAAGCCATAAAAGTACAGATACAAACATATGAACAATAAATACAATCAATACATTCTATGATTTGCGCATTCATTGATTAAAAAACGCGGCGATATGTTACAAAATGTTTGATGTTAAAAGTGCAAATGCATCCAAGTAAATCGGGATTCTAGCCAATATCTACTACAGAAAAATAAAACAAAATAATTCAAGTTGAAGAACTAATGCATAGAAAGTTAAACCAGATTTAAGCGATATCTAACACAGGCCTTCAGATAGCAAGCTATGGACTTTGTATGTAATTCATTTTCCAATGATTGGAGCGATAAAAATGCTGGGCGACAACAACGTAATCCCATTACTCTTAATATAGGTACAATCCATCTCCTGCGAGGGTAGTCATAAAATCTGCAAAATAGGACTGTATGAATTTAAGATTGTGGAGAGGATTCGTCACAGGGACACACAGAAAGATTCTTAGACCAGTCATTCTGATTGGGGAAAGTAATTAAACGGTGATAGATATTAAATCTAAAGCGGGTCAGCAAGAATTTCTCATACATATTCAGATTGTACGTTAAATATGGTTGGACTGCAAACGTGGTCTGAATAGCTATGATATGTTGAACTGAACTTTTGCTGACCTCTCTCGAAAGACGTAGCTGCCCTAGATGGGATAAGCATAGCTTTCTTAAATCTTTCCTCACAATTTCAGAAATGGTAGTCGGGTGGTTAAAAAAATCTTACTAGGTCCAGGTCTTCCAGGAAATTCTTAACGTAAGCTAACCAGCCGATCTTGTACATTAAGGCTACATTAAGACAATCATTTATACGGTGTCTTGACAAATCACAGTGTTCCAATGTCCAAACACGATGCCACAAGAGAATGGGTTGAATTTTAATGATGTCAGTTATAAATTCTAATCCTAATTCTAAGTGACAGCTGAAGGTTGAGGAGCTTTGAGGAACTGCCAATAAATATCGCAAAAAGCTATTCTCTGTCTTTTGTAACTCCTCTACATTGACATGGCCCCACACCCCAGCGCCATAAGTGGCTACACTAATGCATTTTGCTTGGTAAATTTGTATCATTTCTGGGGGAGTCCTCTTCCCTAGCTTCTGCGCAAAAGCTACCAGAGCTGTGGTAGCCCCCAGGAATAATAATTTTCTAGCATTTATAGCGTTAGTCCATGATGCCTTGTTATCAAATAAGATTCCTAAATAAGGATACGAATTTGTGGACTCCAACTTGATATTTTCAATAAAAATCGCTTTTGTCTTTACCCACGTGCATCACAAAAGTTTTCTTAATATTCACAATGAGGTCCAGACTTGCCATGAAACTACGGTATTTATCTAAGAGGCACTGGAGCTGCAGAGGAGTTCTTGCCATGATCACAGCATCATCGGCGTATAATAACGCCGGTACTGGGCGTCGGCCGATGAAAGGCAGGTCTTGGCTCCCTTCGAGCATGGCTGCTTCCAACCCGTTGGTATATAAATTAAATAAGAAGGGAGCCAAGACACAGCCTTTTCTCACCCCCTTTGCTACTCCAAAGGGTTCTGTAAGTTCGCCCCTAAGTCCAAACCTCACTCTAGCTGAAGCATCCAAGTAAAGTTCTCGGAGAAAGGTTAGCAAATGAGGGTCTGCACCCATAGTCAAGAGGATCGACCACAGTTTCTTGTGGCTGACGCAGTCAAAAGCCGCAGTCAAGTCAACATATGCAATATGTAGACACCCCCCTTTGGCTCGCACATATTTCCCCATTAAAAGGGAAAGGTTGAGTGCTTGGTCCACAGTTTCTAGACCCTCCGGGAATCCATATTGGAGGTCGGGAAGGTTGTTATTATCCGTTGCCCAGTCATGAAGGCGATCTATTATAATACGGCCTGCGACCTTACCAAGAGAGTCTAGGAGGGATATGGGTCTGTAACATGTAGGGCTATTTCGATCGCCCTTTTTGAAAATGGGTATCAAAATTGAAGTTGACCATGATTTGACTAAGCCTACAAAGATATCAGCTTCAAGAATTCTAGTGAGGATGGGAGACCATAGTTCCAGGTTATATTTAAAAAGGTCCACCGGGACCCCATCGGGGCCCGGTGCTTTCCATCCCATTGGAGGCCATCAGGGCATTAATGACCTCCAGGTGTGTAAAGGTTAAATGAATCGGGTAAGCTTGGCCTACAGGAGACGGTTCCCCCCGTCAGTAACAGGTTGCTCAAAATTAGCGATCTATTATAATACGGCCTGCGACCTTACCAAGAGAGTCTAGGAGGGATATGGGTCTGTAACATGTAGGGCTATTTCGATCGCCCTTTTTGAAAATGGGTATCAAAATTGAAGTTGACCATGATTTGACTAAGCCTACAAAGATATCAGCTTCAAGAATTCTAGTGAGGATGGGAGACCATAGTTCCAGGTTATATTTAAAAAGGTCCACCGGGACCCCATCGGGGCCCGGTGCTTTCCATCCCATTGGAGGCCATCAGGGCATTAATGACCTCCAGGTGTGTAAAGGTTAAATGAATCGGGTAAGCTTGGCCTACAGGAGACGGTTCCCCCCGTCAGTAACAGGTTGCTCAAAATTAGCATTTAGTGGGGTACCAAATATTTCAGAGAAATGGTTCACCCAGGTGTTAGCATCAATTGCTATTTCTATCTTAGGGGCGTCATTTGCATTTGTAAGGAATGGGGGTTTAACCACTCTCCAGAAAGTGGTACTGTCATTTGTAGTACAACTCATGTGCAGTTGGTTCCACAGTTCGTTTTTTAATTCAATTTTGCACCTTTTTAGACCAGCATTCTAATCCTTTCTAAGCCTAACAATTTCCTCTTTCTGTCGTTTGGGGTTAATGGAGTGCAAGTTTTAATTTAGTATGGGCTTTCGTACACTCCATCTTAAACCACCCTTTTTTGGAATTACCTTCATCATATAGTTTATGCAATAATTCCTCTTGTACGATTGTAGTTATGCCTGTGAAGCTTACCAATATCTTTTCGTAGGAGGAGTCAGGATTAAGGCATGTTTCAATTAAGGGCAGTGCTCGTTCGACCACATTCGTCGTTGTAATAGCTGGATCGGTTTTTGCCCACTTTATGGAGAAGTCATTTAATCTGTCTAATGTCAGAGTTTGTTGTTTCAAAAGACTTAGGGGGTCATTAGGATGGCGGATTTCCCGCATACTCCGGGCCAGCGGAAGCCACCGCCGGCCCGGAGTATGCGGGAAATCCGCCGAGGAGGCCTGAAAGACCCATCGCCAAATCAGGATGGCTGGTGGGTCTCCCAATCCGTCCGCCGCTTTTCCGCCGCAGTCGGAAGGCGACCACGGCGGAAAAGCAATAACATGGCTGGCGGTGTCTATCAGACACCGCCAGCCATATTAGGATGCAGGGTGAGTCATGCTTTTCCGCGGCGGCTTTTCCGCCGTGGAAAAGCATACGGACAGTCACTTTGGGGGCCCGTTGCGGGCCCCCTGGGTGAAGGTTGCGTGGGGGGTGCACATGGGGGGTACCTATGGTACCCCCCTGCCCTTGCGTGCACGAAGCGGCAGGCACCGCGCGGTGCCTGCCGCTTTGTGCATGCAAATGCACACCTTTCGTTTTTTGCATTGCGGCGGATGCTGCTTCAAGCAGCATCCGCCGCAATGTAAAACATACAGGATGTGACCGCCAGGGTGGCGGTCACATCCTAATTGCTATGGAGGGACCGCCGCTGCCCATGCGGACGGTCCCTCCAACTCAGGGGTGGCGGACGGACGCAAGTCCGTCCGCCATCCTAATCGGCCCCTTAGTGAATTAGGCTTCACTAAAACATTTGGCAGTAAGAGTGAAAGACTATTTGGGAAGTGATCGCTAACAGGATTGTTGATTGTAGAAAACATCAGGATGTTGAGACCCAGAGCTTGAGGGACGAGTATGAAATCGATTACACTAGAAAGTCCCCTTCCGTTAAAAGTAGGGGAAAATGGGACTGGGGGGTTATCAGTTCATTGGCAAAGCCCATCTCCATGGCAAAAAGTATCTCATTCATACGATTGCCAGTGTTTGTATGGGAAAAATGTGTTATGTTATTCTCACCCTCATCCTGGATTCCGCACTTTTTACTATTATTGTCTTTACACAATGATATGTTAAAATCTCCACCCCATATCAAATTAAACGTGGTGTTTGAGTATTTATTCCGTAAATCTTGAAGAAGAAAAAAAATATTATTTAAAATAGGAATTAGATCTGCTGAATTAATATTATTGTAAAAATTTACCAGGAAATAAGTCAATGGCTTAGCTATGGTTATCTTGAGAATTTGATAATTGGTCTCTAATCTCAAGACAACTAGTTCCTTGAGTATGATGTTAGTTGAAACGTACATCATTAAACCCCCCTTTGGCCTTCCCGAAACAGAAGGCAGGGCTTTCAGAAAATAGGTCTTCTATCCCTCAAGATGTATTGGAGTACAAGACCAAGTCTCTTGAAGGCATACAATATCATGATTTCTCATCAGTTCTAGCCAGGAATCAATTGTCAATTTGGATTGAAGCCCTGCAACGTTTCAAAAGACAATCTCAAGTTGTGGGGTTTTTGATGTGGGCTGAGCACTCGGTGGATGAGAAAATTGCTGTAAGTTTGCTTTAGATGTTATCGGTTTTGCTTCACTATGTGGAACGTTAGAGCAATGCCCCACGTTAAGCGGGGCTGTAAAAGGGACAGGGAATAAATGAGGTTGCTCCGTTGAATTAACTACGTTTGAGGCACCATAACGGTTATCTAATATGTTAATTGCCATTTGGCTCAGACACCGATTGGTATCATCGGGTGGGATGCCCTCATTTGGGTCAGGTACGGATTTCAGTCATTCATTATCGTCCAGACCGAGAGGACATTAAACCTGTTATAGGTAGGGATAGGCTGAAATTGAGTTTGGTGACTGGGTGGATTTCTCCATATGGGGGTGTTTGGGTAATGTTTTCGAGGAGGATAAAAATATCCTAGCGGCATAATGTTGACCTCGTCAGGATCAATGAAATGGTTTACGCCTTTCTTCAGGATTTCATTTACTAACAGTGGTGAGGCAAAAGTCAAGACAATACAGTCTCCTGTTAGCGTTTTTTCCCTTGAGCCCACCCACTGAACTCGTCTAACCATTTTAAATTCTTGAAATAGGTGTCTATTCAGGCCCACCCTTGTGCTCAGCCAATGTAGGGATTTGTTTTTTAGCGATAGCCATGATTCCTCTGTTATATTAGGGTTTTTTGGTACATTGCCCAGTACAATTATGTAAGGCGTGGTTTCCGGTGGTGAGTCTAGATGACAGTCAGTGTTAGATAAACTTCTAGGAAAGAATGTATTCAGAGGGAGTTGGTGGGATACGTTAGAAATAGCCGTTGGATGGGTCTGAACTATGTCATCCTGGGTACTTGTTGGCCTTCTATTATGTCCTAATTTTGAGCTTATTGGGAAGGAATGGGCCAGTCTTTATAGGCCATATGTATCAAGCCTTTTGCGAATCGCAAACGGCCTTTTTGCATGTTTTGGGATGTATGAAATATTCGCAAAATAAGGAATTGCAAAGTTTTGCGATTCCTTATTTTGCCATAGCATTTAAGGAATCGCAATTTTGCGATTTCTTAAATGCTATGTATGTAGCATTTTTGGGTAGTGAATTTTGGTTAAGAATTCGCAAATTACCACCAACTTGTAGTTGATGGTAACTTGCAAATTCTTCAAAAAATGCACATTTTGACTTTTTTGAAGGTGGCATGTGATGCACACACATGCCCATAGGGCATGTATGTGCGCCATATGCACACCCATGTACATTTCAGGGGTGCAGCAGGGTGTCTTTGAGAGACCCCTGCACCCTTGAAATAATTCTCAAACTGATTTCGCAATCATTCGTATGGGCCTCCTGGCCCATAGGAATGCATTGGAAATTATTCCTTAATTGCGAATTCGCAAAATGCGAATTCGCAAATAAGGAAGATTAAGGAATCGCTAAAAAATAGCGATTTTCTTCATACATACCATTTTGCAATTCCTAAATAGCGATTCCTTAAAAAGCGCTATTTAGGAATCCCAAAAGAGTTTGTTGATACATATGGCCCTATATGCCTTAGATCTGTTGTCGTTGACGCTGTCATCTGTGGTATTTGTTATATCCCTAGTTGTAATTACCAAAGATGGCATAGAGTGTGAATTTCCTACAAGAATACTAGCCTGAGTAGTGATTTTATCATAGCCTTTTGCATTTTGCAGGTTTTGGGGTGCTGGTAATGCTGGTTGGATTGATATGGTGCTGAGACGATCTTCTATAACCGCCATTCTAGATGAAAACTGGTCCAACCTTACCCTAACATAGAGATCTAATCGTTCTACTAGGGATACCAAATTCCTTACATCGGTTTGGATTGTTGGACTGATGTTAGATACGGTCTTCTGAGTGTATTAAGCTGGCCTGATCGTTTTTTCCCCTGCAAAGAACTTTTCAGTGATTTTTTCCCAATAGGCTGAGGGTGTATTTGAGCTTGGGCTGAGTCTATATTTTCCACCGAGGTTTGAGTTTCACGGGGATAGGGGTTTCTTGACTTTTTTTGTAGTGGTTGGGTTGGGGAATCACTTACGACTATTTCATCATGAGTTAATTGGATTCAGCCGTTGTGTGATTCTTCCACCAAATTCTCCGGGGCTGATACATCTTTTTTTTTTTAGAAGCGCGGAATCGAGGCTTGGCCTAGAAGAGGTCCCTTCTATTGATTCCTCAACTGATAGTATCTGTTTATCCAGAAAACCCACAGCTCCAGTTAAATAGGTCAATAGGGTTTGCTGTGAGTCAGCGATCAACTTTTTGCCCCTAGGGGATTTGGGACTAATTAATTTCCTTTTCCCCATGGTGTGAGTCACGAGTTGCCCTGACTTCTACAGTTACAGGTGTTACTAGGATCTACAAGGATACTCTTTACTGCCAAAAGGGGAAGGCGCTAATTATACAACATGAGGGACAAAAAACAGAAAAACCAAGAGGGAGGGCCCGCCCGGCCACAGCCGATCAGTGACGGGCAAGGACGGGCCCGCCCTTGGCCCGGGCGAGCCAGCTCGCGTCCCGCATTCGATTTTAAGATCCCGGGGGACGGGGTAACTGGTGGGCGCCTCTCGCGAGACCGCGCTGCCCTCTGGATGGTGTAGTTCAGGGAAGCGCGGTCCGCGGGACTCAGGAGGCGCAAAAAGCAAACAGGAACCCCCTCGGGCAGCAACAAACCCCACTGATGGCAGGAAAGTCCAACGGCAGCAACAAGCCCCCACTGAAGGCAGGAGAAGCCAACGGTGATGTAGATGCAGGTAGGCGAACAAAGTTCAACGTTCCACTGAGCGCGTCCCGCCAACACATACAATGCCTTAAAATATTACGTAACAGAGATAGCTGACAATAGTAGGATTACATCTTTATAACAGGTTAAAATGAGTAAAAGAATAGGTTAAAAAGATGAAATATAAGGTCGGGGTATATCAAGTCAAAGACTCACACTTAATGGAGCCCTACGGAATTTTACATTAAAAGTATAAAAACATTTACTGTGAGGATACATTGATAAACCAAGCAACTAATATGTACTGAACATAGTTTCCATGTTCCAACTGAATGGCTCCATTGATTAAAACAGCTAGGTTTACAAATAATGTATTAAAAAGAGCCTTCGTAAAAATTAACTCAAGTCTAAACAGAGGTGTGCTCCAAAAGTCACTCTCAGGGATGAAACTTCACAGAGCGGTAGAGAAGATAAAAGTGCTAGTGCACATTGTGCTAGCGTTCCGTATTACATACATATTTTATAACCGATACAGACGGGGGTTACAGTGTTTGTCCTCACTGAAAAAGAAACAAATGCTCAAATAGTAAGGACAGGAGAACATAGATAGGGAAATCCACATAGTTTCCATGGTACATAAAGCCAGTAAAAGAAATTCTGCATGCGGTTCATATACACAATCTTAATAACATATTTACTGCTACAGATGCGATTTATAAATCATGCTTTAACTGTAGCTATAGACTATAGGCCAGGTATAGTTGAAGAGGTACAGGAGATGGATTAGCCATTCATCAATCTATGCTTCCTAATTAGCCACATTTTCCCCAGAAATGTGGCTGCTGCACAAGCTAATAATGGCAGGGAGTCTGTTTTTAGTATGCGTAGCGCCTCTTCATGACATTGAGTACCCATCTGCCTGCAGACCGGGGCTAACCACTTAAGTTTTTACAGTGGGCATACAAAGAAAAGGAGGGAGAGTACCACATTTGAATTGTATGTATAGCTTCCTATCATTTGGAATGGTGATAGCCTCCACATACTGCTTTTACATACTTAATAGCTTGAATTCTAGAAATTCTGTTGTAAGGCAGCCACCTGCAAGTGTCACATTTCTCTGCCCTAACCAGTTCCGATAACAGTTCTTGACGCAGTCTCTACTAGGTAACAAACTAATGTCGGACGCAGCCCACAGATTCCCCAGGCCAACCGCAGAGAGGAGTGTCTAGATGTTGATAAACCATCCAATTATTTTGAAACGATCTAAGCTACAGATTTCAGGTGTTTTTTTCAGATGTAACCAAAAAAGAAGGGGCCGTAATCTCGCTTTGTCCACTATTGTGGATCTGCCCATATTGAGCCTTAGGGGGAGGAGTGGGATTCTCTGTGGGAGAGAGCAGAGGGACTTCAAGAATTTATTTTCTGTGCAGAGAAGGTCCTCTAAATTGTCTATCCCCCAAAGTTCGGGTTGGTAAAGAGCGGAACTTAGCACTTTCTGATCTTAGATCTGGAGCAATGCAGCTACCGGCCTGGTTTGCTAAGCCCTTTGTTCCTTTATTAATGCCCCTGTGGTTTTCCTCTGCTGTAGGATTCGTTTAGAGATGTGGTGTTTCCAGGACATTTTCTCTGCAAGGGCAATGTTCAAATAATCAAAAGTACCCACTCTCTCCAAAGGGGTCCCCCCAAACAATAATTTGCCATTGAATGATTTGTCCGGATTTAGCAACATAAGCTTGGTTTTCGAGGTGTTGTTCTCTAATCCTCTCAATCCACAGAAGGCCATTAAACGGTCAAGTAGCAGCTGCAGGCCACTGGGGGTTTTTGAGACCAGCAGGGTGTCATCCGCTAACAGTAAGGTTGTTATTTTCACTCCCCCCATTTTGGGGGCATCAGCGTGAACCTCTGCTAGATTCCTTACCACTCCATTTATGAACAGCGAAAATAGGGTGGGGACTAGGACACAGCCTTGCCGTACCCCCCTAGCAACTTTAATTTGATCTGACAGCAGCTCTTGGTCGCCCCATCACACTCTTGCATAGTTTCCCTCATGTAACCGGATGACAAGAACCAAAATATCATGTGTGAGCCCCATATCACCTAAGACCTGCCATAGTTTAGATCTAGGTATGAGATCAAAAGCTGACTTTAGATCGATAAAGGCAGTGTAAAAAGACTACGGAAAACTTGATCAACAGTGCTCACTTTCTTCCTGAACCCCGCTTGGAAGGGGGATAGTATGTTGTTTTCCTCCACACAGTATGTGATTTTATTCAGTAGGGCATGGGAGAAAACCTTCTGTATGGCATCAATTGAGCTAATTGGCCTATAGTTGGATGGTAGCGAACGGTCCCCCTTCTTAAATACTGGGATGACTTTGGCTCCCTTCCATGACGGAGGTATCAGAGCCCCTTCAGCAATCCCATTTGCTAATATCAGGATATCGTTTTTCCAGCTTGGGATGTTGTTCAGAAAAACATCTCCAGGTATACAGTCAGGACCAGAGGCTTTGTTTTTGACTATAATGCAGATACTTAGCGTTATCTCTGCTGAGGAAAAAAGGTTATTACTTGGTTTGTTGCTTTTATAATCCATGAGGGGGCCTTCCGAGTCTAACACTTCCGATCCTGTATAGATTGCTTAGAAGTGTTCGAACCAGGCAGCCTCGGAGATGTTACTTGTCGGTGGCTTCGATTTTTCAGCATCACCCCTCGTGACTAGCAACCAAAATAGCTGGGAATCTTTCCTTTGCCAGGCATCGCGAATTTGGTGCCAGCGGTTCTCAGTCCACTTCTTTTATGCTTTGGCCTGCTCTAGTTTGTATAATTTCCTGGCCGGTCGTATCTCTTGGTTTGCTCTTATCGCGTCTGCCGGCTCAAGCCACAGCTTCTTACTTTTCGGATTAAACCAGGATAGATGAGAGTTGTCTGGTGACTTCTTGCGATGAGACTTTGGGAGGGTGAAATAAGAATCTAACTCAGTAAACAAGGATGTGTGGATGGTCGTTACCACTGCAACCTCGTCCCGCTGGAGTAATGAATCACTAAGTTTGCTGGTGCTGTTCAAGAGTGTTCGTTTTATGGCTTCCTGCTTGCGGTCATCAATAGCTAAACGCACCCACTTAAGACGCCTATTGTTGTTCCGGGCATATCTCCTTGGTCACTAGCTGTGCATCCGTACTGTTGGAGATCTTAGTCCAAATACTGGTCATAGTAAGATCAAGGGGGTTGTGATCACTGTCTGTGGTTTCTCCTACTATCATATTCAATATATCTGGTCATAATCTCAGATCTAATAGGACATAATCAATGCGGCTCACATTAGCAGCTCTATTGAATGTGTTGGTCTCCTTCTTATCAGATATAGTGCGGCCATTAGCAGCCCTAAGGCTGTACTCGAGAGTAAGGGCTTGAAGCTGTAAAACAGTTTGGGTCCATTTTTTGATTGGTTGCAAATCAAGCGGAGGAACATGCCACAACTCATCTACTTTATCACTGTCTGTTAGATCTTCCGTGACCAGCGGTTGGTACGTAGTGTTGAAGTCTTCTGCTACTAATAATGGAGATGAGGAATCTCTTTCTTCAAGGCAGTCTTTCAAATCTTGTATGGTTGGTGATCTGGAACCCGCTTTGACACCACGGGTGTAGATGTTATAAATTTATGTCAATAAGAAATGTTTCCTTTGGAATTAACTCAAGAGCTGAAACTATTCACTGTGTGACGTGTTACATTTACATTAATTCAAGCTACTGTCACACATGGAGAGAGCAGTATAACTGCACGGCCAAAACCCTTTTAACTAGTCAGAAGCAAGTGTTGAAAAAAAGTATGTAACTTTATTAATCAATTTCATCCAGGTTTATGTTAAAACACAAAAGCTTGACAATAAGTATATTATCAACATTTATGTTAAGTCAGAACATCATTTATATAAAAAAAATCAAATGTATACAATTTATTTAAAAAAACATATAACACATAAAAAGAAGGGAGGGAGAATACATACAATAGACACAACCTATGTCATTCAACGGCTCACATCCTCAGGTTTACTTGACTTTAGGGCTGGGACCCGATACCATATAACTGATGGGTACTCAAAGGTCCCAGTCTCTTCACAGATTGTGTTCCTTTTGTAAAGCGTTGACGTGTTTCGATGGGGACTTTATATTACCATCTTTGTCAAGACTGAGATTTTACTGTGACTCTCACAAACATACAAGTTAAAAACTGGAACAGTTGGGACCACATGGACAATAAAACACACGTCAGTAAGTGTCATTTAATATTACAAAGTCATACAAACTTTAAAAGCCGCCCCATATTAAATTGGCAGTAAGCAATCAATCACAAAGTGATGGTAAATCCTTCAACATTTCATTTAACCCATTTTTAAACAACTAGACCCGAGTATTTAATATGAGCATTCCTATACAGCAGCATGAGTTCGACTTACATGCAGTTATATTTGCCTCATAGTTAACCCAAACCTTTTTTAAGTACGTGGCAGATATACTAGTCTCCCCTCAATCATAACACAGCACTGAAAGCCACTGAACATCACTACCATCTTTCACACCTTTGTGTTAATCCTAATCAGACCCTCCAGGATTTCGCGATTTGCCCATAAATCGCGAAATCGGCACTTTTGTAAAAAGGCCGCTCTTTTTACAAAAGTGGCCGCGAAATCTGGGCTATGGTCGTTGTCTCAGGGTGGAAATACGAACTTGAGATAAAACAGCAAGAGGTTCCCGTCAATATATGTGCATAAAAACGTTGTACAACAACGTAAAGGGCACATACTCACGTCCTTATCGAGGTCATGGCTCCAGGAACCCGGGGTGGTTGTCTGCTCTGGACTCTGGAGCCTGTAATTTGCTGGTGTCTGCTGATGCTGAACCTGCCGCACGGCCTCTTTGAGCTATGGAGAGAACCGTGGCCCAACCCTATACCAGCCCACGCGCCCCCGCCCAAAAAAGATAAAAACTGTATACAACTGGTGCGAATAAAGCTTTAGAGGAGCAAGAGTTAGAAGGGGCTTACAGGGCTTACCTGTTGATTTAGCAAGATATCACCCTGTTCATTTTTTTCTTCCTTTTTAGGTCTCGGCAAGTAACACGCGAAGCGCGGTCTCGCCAGAGAACTATAGTCGGCGTTTCAGCAGAAAAACGCGACGAAGGGGAGACAAGAGCTGGCCGCGCGCCCAGCATTCCCTATGGCGGCGTTGGATTCCGATGCGCGCCTTCGGATCGGGTCGCGCGCGTGAGCTTCTACCGTAGACAGCTCACGTGACGTCGCGCGGGCCAATCCGAAGGCGCGCGTCGGAATCGGCTCTCGCAGTCCCACCCCTTCTCGCCGGACATGTATCTATAGCGCAGAGATCTTGCGCGGGCGTCTGGGCGCTTTACGCACAGATTACCAATTATGCTTGAGTCGCTCAGTCTATGCTTGCTCTCTCTCACCTTGCACTGCAGCTCCTCGCCCGTGTGCATCTCCACTGCCCGGCAGATGCTCTCCCGCCTGTCCGGCTGCAGCAGCAGTTAGTTGGCGATGCGGGTGGGCCCCTGGTGGCAGCTCAGCTCGGTGCCCGGTGGGCACGGGGGCTGGGCGGGGACGAGCGCAGGTAGCCGCTGCTGTCCGGCGAGGGGCACTTGGCGAGCTGGGGGCACTTGGTGGCGGGCTCGTCGCTCTCCAGCCTCTTGAGGCAGCGGGCACGGAGGCAGAGGCCCCGCTGCCTCCGCCGCGGGTGCTGGAGGGTCACAGACATCGAAGTGGAGGTCTTCCAGTCGCAGGGGAGGCGGGGGCTGTTAGGACTGGGTGGGCATTTACCGACACACCGACCGGCTTCAAGGCGCTGCTTCCTTCCACAAAGCAATGCCCAGGATTCACTTTTCCTAAAAGGAGGATCTGGAGAAAGCAAAGTCCTGCTCCCACAGGCAGAGCCAGCCCCTCTCCGCCGCAGGGTGAGGAGTCCTGTCCCAGAGGCAGAGGCCAGGAGTGTGGGAATCCCGCTCCTTCACAGGCAGCGCTGAGGTCACTTGCAGTGCCAGGCTCCAGGCTCCAGGGGGCATGGGCATTCCTCCCACCACAGCCAGAGCCCTCCTACTGCCGGCGTCAGGTGCAGGCACCAGCCCCCTCTGCACAGGATCCTGGTGCGCCCGGGGCAGAGCGCGCTCTTCTTCAAAGATTAGAGATACTAGTCTCATTGAACGTGTATCCAAGACAGATGTTTGCTTTGCAACTTGTCCAGATCCTGGTTTCAATTTATAAATCCTCTAAATGCTTTTTTACTTGCGCGGCCAGTTGCAGGTGTTGTGCTGCTCTGGTGATGCACTCCTTTACTGCGGTGAAGACTGCCCAAGAGTGCTGGCAGCGGCGAGAGTGCAGCGAGAGCGAGCGCCAGCGTGTGTGCAGTGGAGGCTGGATCCCCTCGCTCTGCCCGTCATAGGCTTCCACACCAGCCCTCACTGGGGATTACACAGTGCTGGCTCAGCCCTCCAATGCGCCCCCGCCCCATCCCCCTACAGCAATGCCAAGAGCTTGTTAGGCTTGCTTCCTTCCATCGGTGCTTTCCCGTCTGAATTCTCCTTCCTCCCAGTGCCTGTTTCCGTATCTTTCTTCTACCCTCCACTACGTTTCCCACTCTTTTTGTTCCTTCTTTGCACTCCCTTTTCTGCCCTTCATTCTTTTGCTCCGGGTTTGATAATGACAAATACGTTTAGGTGCAGCACGTTTTATATTTTACCTTTCTATTTTTGTGGCACATAATCATGCAATAAGCAGCTATGCACAACGTTGATAAAGTCCGACGTACTGGAGTTGCCGAGGCTTCACTGGTTAGTAGTGGAGGTTACGGCTGTATTCAACTACATCAAAGAAAAGGTGCAGATTTGAAGAGCAGTAACCCTCACTGCTGGCCGGGCTTTCAAAGTGAATTAATTTAATGTCATTTTTTTATATTTCTTCAGAGATAAAAATCGCTTTAGTGACACGCTGCCCATCAATAACATTTGACGTATGGCTGGGACCCTGCGTGCTACTATTTCTGCATAGTCACACGCACAGTCCTGTGGGCGCTGCTTCTCTTCCACCCTGTGCACTGTCTGTGTGCGCGCACTGGTGGTCGCATCCTGCGCGTCCCCGTCTGTGCGGCCTTGGTGCCTGCGCTCCAGTGTGGCGCATCAGTGCGCGCATCTTTCTGCTAACCTGCTTTTCTTTGAAATTTGCCATAGTGATTAGATTGGCAAACCCTACATCAGGAGACCTACAAACCTGTGCATGCCAGTACTCTCCACTTGCTGAGAGGACTCCTTTTCCCAAAAAAGTACGAGTACTGTTACTGTGTGCTCGGTCAGACGTCTGCTTCTGTATTATGCATTGTACGAGATTAAATGAGCCTTCTTGCAGACTTGCACATGATGCATAGAGTGGGGGAAAAGAGCACGGGGCCCAGAGCGGAGCGTGGATGTCCTCCACCCTGACATGTGCTTTCCTTCACTACATATGTCCCCCCTCCCTGTGTCCATGACACTGGGTCTTGCTGAGCCAACCCCCCACACACACACAACCCCACAACACCCACACACACACAACCCCACACAACGACACACAACCCCACACACACACACAACCCCACACACACACCACCCCACACACACAACCCCACACACACAACCCCCCACTCACAACCCCCACACACACAACCGCACACATCCAGACCCCCCCACACACACCCACACACACCCACACAACCACACACACACAACCCAACACACACACAACCCCACACACCCACACCCACACACCCCACACCCACACCCACACACACAACCCCCCACACACAACCCACATACAACCCTACACACACACCCCCACACACACACAACCCCCCCACACAGAACCCTACACACACACCCCACACACACACAACCCCACACACCCACCCACACACATCCACCCACACACACACAACCCCACTAACACACAACCCCACACACACAACTCCACACACACACAACCCCACACACACAACCCCAAACACACACAACCACCCACGCACATACAACCACCCACACACACAACCCCCCACACACACCCACCCCCACCCTCCGACACATACACACAACTCACCCACACACAACCCCCCACACACAACCCCCGACACACAACCCCCCACACACAACCCCCCACACACAACCCCCCCACACACACACACACCCCACACACACACACACCCCACACACACACACCACACACAACCCCACACACACACAACCCCACACACACACGACCCCCCACACACACACCCACACACGCAAACACACACACAACCCTACACACACACAACCCCACACACACAACCCCCCCACACACACCCAACCCCACACACACCCAGACCCCCACACACACCCCCCCACACACCCCACCCCAACAAAGACACCCCCATGCACACACAACCCCACACACACAGAACCCCACACACACAACCCCACAAATACAATCCCACACACACAATTCCACACACACAACCCCACACACACACAGCCACAAACACACAACCCCCCACACACCCCCATACACACCCCCACACACCCCCATGCACCCCCCCACACACACCCACTCACAACCCCCCACACACCCCCACACACACAACCCCCCAAACACACAACCCCACACACAAGACCCCCCACACACACAAACCCCCCCAGACACACAACCATCTATCTATCTATCGATCTCACTCTATCTATCGCCCTCACTCTATCTATATATCGCCCTCACTCTATCTATCACCCTCACATTATCTATCGCCCTTACTCTATCTATCTATCCGACTCACTCTATCTATCTATCTGTCTATTGCCCCCTCTCTATCTATCGTCCTCACTCTATCTATCGTCCTCACTCTATCTATCGTCCTCACTCTATCTATCGCCCTCACTCTATCTATCGCCCCTCATTCTATCAATCTATCTATCTATCGCCCTCACTCTATCTATCGCCCTCACTCTATCGCCCTCAATCTATCTATCTATCGCCCTCACTCTATCTATCTATCGCCCTCACTCTATCTATCTATCGCCCTCACTCTATCTACCACCCTCACTCTGTCTGTCGTCCTCACTCTATCTGTTGCCCTCACTCTATCTATCTGTCGCCCTCACTCTATCTATCTATTGCCCTCACTCTATCTATCTATTGCCCTCACTCTATCTATCTATCGCCCTCACTCTAACTATCGCCCCTCACTCTATCAATCTATCTATCTATCGCCCTCACTCTATCTATCGCCCTCACTCTTCGCCCTCACTCTATCGCCCTCACTCTATCTATCACCCTCACTCTATCTCTCTATCACCCTCACTCTATCTATTGCCCCTCACTCTATCTATCTATCACCCTCACTCTATCTATCGCCCCTCACTCTATCAATCTATCTATCATCACCCTCACTCTATCGAACGCCCTCACTATATCTATATATCTATCTATCGCCCTCACTATCTATCGCCCCTCACTCTGTCAATCTATCTATCGCCCTCACTCTATCCATCGCCCTCCTGCTATCTATCGCCCTCCCTCCTGCTATCTATCGCCCTCCCTCTATCTATCTATCGCCCTCCCTCTATCTATCTATCGCCCTCACTCTATCTATCGCCTCACTCTATCGCCCTCACTGTATCGCCCTCACTCTATCTGTTACCCTCACTCTATCTATCTATCACCCTCACTCTATCTATCACCCTCACTCTATCTATCGCCCTCACTCTATCTATCGCCCTCACTCTATCTATCTATCGCCCTCACTCTATCTATCTTTTGCTCTCACTCTATCTATCGCCCTCACTCTATCTATCTATTGCCCTCACTCTATCTCTATATCGCCCTCACTCTATCTATCTATCGCCCTCACTCTATCTATCGCCCTCACTGTCTGTATCTATCGCCCTCACTGTATCTATCTATCGCCGTCACTCTGTCTATTGCCCTCACTCTATCTGTCTATCTATCTTTCGCCCTCACTCTATCTGTCTATCTATTGCACTCACTCTATCTATCTATCGCCCTCACTCTATCTATCTTCCTCACTCTATCTATCTATCGCCCTCACTCTATCTATCGCCCTCACTCTATCTGTCTATCTAACTATCGCCCTCACTCTATCTATCTATCGCCCTCACTCTAGCTATCGCCCTCACTCTATCTATCGCCCTCACTCTATCTGTCTATCTATCTATCGACCTCACTCTATCTGTCTATCTATCTATCGACCTCACTCTATCTGTCTATCTATCTATCGCCCTCACTCTATCTGTCTATCTATTGTACTCACTCTATCTATCTATTGTACTCACTCTATCTATCTATCTATCGCCCTCACTGTATCTATCGCCCTCACTCTATCTGTCTATCTATCTATCGCCCTCATTCTATCTGTCTATCTATTCCACTCACTCTATCTATCTCCCTCACTCTATCTGTCTATCTATCTCACTCTATCGCCCTCACTCTATCTATCTATCGCCCTCCCTCTATCTGTCGCCCTCACTCTATCTTTCTATCGCACTCACTCTATCTATCTATCGCATCACCACAGCATCACTCAGCACCACCACAGAATCACTCTGGGGCACCACAAAATCACTAACACTATGCGCTACCACAGCATCACTAAATGCCACAGCATCACTCGTCGCCACCACAACATTACTCAGCTCCACGACAGCATCAATCTGTGCAACCATTCAATAACTACTGGTTCAAATATGTTCTCTCAATGTTTCAAGCTTTATTACAAATGTCACAAAAAGATGTTAATATTTCACTTCTGTTCTTGGATTTTCGTCACAATAAAATACACTGAACATAATCTTCACATAAGTTATTTACAAAAGTTAAAGCTATTGCCATTATAAATTACAATAACTTTTATTTAAGTATTAATTATTAAAAAAAATTAAAAGCCATTGTTATTTGTAATATCAATACATCTAAGTCACGTAAATACAACACATATTGCATTACAAATGCTATAGGTGTCACATTTGTGAAAGTTAAAACTATTGGCATTGTAAATGACTAAGCTATTAATTTCGCTATTTTCAAAACCAACACATAAATAAAATATTTGTCATTTACAATACCAATAGCTCAAACTTTCCTAATGCGAGACCTATTGCATTGCAAATGCTTGTTAAATATCTTGCAGACACTTGCTTTGCCTTAGCTCCGTCCTCGCGTGTTGCTTATGGTGTCATCCATGTTAGAATAATGTGGGCATAACGGACTGAGCCTATATATACAAAAGGCATCTCGATGGCTCCTGGGAATGTTTTGCAATTGATCGAATTCAAATGCATTGCGTTGCTAATTGACATAGAGGAGGGCTTACTCATTCTGTGTTGCTTGTTTAGAATTGGTCCGCCATTTCTAAATGTCTCTAAAACAAACAAAACAGAAGAAGGTGTTCTCCTTAGGTTTATCTCATAGTTCTCTTTATTTTCTGACGCCATTAAGGACTGTCGTAAGAAAAGGTATTTCTTTAACGTTAAAAACGTAAATCCCAAGTCCTCCTAACAATTTCACACGTGTTAAAAGTAATATCAGTGCATTTGCTAAAAAAAGATGGTGAATTGTTTTATTATTAAAGCTCGATCTGTAATGATACTTTCAAATAACACGTTCGTGAAGCTCCCGAATCTGCTTCTGCGTGATAGTTCAACCTCATAAGAACACCTTATCGTCTGCTAACCGACATTATAAGACATTATAAATTGCCAGCCCCTTACTGTTGCTGCCCCTCAAATTGATCGCAAGAATATCCGGGCTGCTAGTCGTAATCTCCTTGACAGCGCATTTTTCGGTCGATCTTAATCCAGATCATCGGCCCCCTTCCGGTCGCCCCGGTCCACCTTTCGTCTCTGGACAGCTAACCATAACATACCCGGGATTAGAACAGTGGAATGTGGGGGCTCCATTGAAAACAATGGAGTGCTCTGGGCTTATAATGGCCTATGCCGAATCAGACGTCTCCCTATTAGAAAGCTGGTACTTAAATGGCAAGTTGCTATGTAGATCCCCAGCCAGAATAAGCTCAATAGAAGCTGTCAAGGCCTTGGCTGAGTGACATAAAATCGAAGGGGTTTCAAGATCCTGCCCCACCTGTCAATCATTTATGGCCAATGGTTAATCCATCCCTAACAGGGTATCATGCGTTCTATTTGCTTGATGCTGGAACATAGAGGGGGGTGGTACTTCATCTGTATGTTGGTAGAAGTGAGTGAGCACGATCTTGCTTTCAGCGTTTTAAGATTATGTACCAAGGTCTCGTCTTTTAGGTGTAGTTCAATCAAATCAGTAGGTAAGATTTTATGGCTTAGTCGTCTTGCCCGGGTGATATTTTCTCTGATTACAGACCTATACCCTCTTATTTTCCAAATCCAATGGATTGTTGATTAACCAAATAATTTTTGTCTTTGTATTTTTCAAACGATGGTGAAACATTTGGTGCATTAATCATAAAGATACTCTTAGAGAGGGATCGATCTTGTTCATACCTTGAACTATAAGGACGCTGTAGCGCAACTGACTTTATATCAATTGTGCCGGCTGGATTCAATACCTTTGTATTTGCTTGTCTCAAGTGCTACGCTTGTATGGACATAAGGGGTACAGGAGGCATAGAGGTATTTAAAGACTTTGGGGTAACACTGATCCCAAGCATTTTTTCCTGCCTCAATTGCGAACTCGATGGCTGAGTGTAGGTGTCCGCTCCAGGTGGTTTATTATCCAGCAGTGTCTTGACCTGTTTGGTAAGTACTACAATCAACGATTTAAGTAAAGCAACTTCATCCCTGAGTTTGGTGATTACCCTACATGTATTCGACCCTACTGACGAATACTCAGCTAGGGGTCCCGCCCCCCTCCTTTCATGGGCCTCTGTCTCTGGGACATGAGGTACCACAGCTTGAGTTAAAGGTGAGGTTACCCAACCTTCTTCCTGCCTTCCCGCTGGGCTTTCAGATATATCATGTAGGGAAGAGTAACGATTGATTGGGGGAACATTAAATATGATATTACTAGTGTTACTGTTAACTATCTCGGCTACTTCTATAGTGCCTTCACTTAGGCTTCAATCTGCCACTTCAGTGGACGAGGGAACTAGCCCTTCTTTACTAGTAGCTATCGTAGATTTGTGATCGGAATAATTATCTGGTGCCGAAATGATAGACCTGGTGCTACGTGTTGTGCGCTTGGAAAATATGGACGGGATTCTCTTAATTGGATTTGAGGTTAGGCTAAGGGGAGGGTCAAGTACGCTAGAGTATTGCTGAGTAGCTAAAACAGCTAGGAAACTGGTCCTAGGATGCTTGATTCCGGTCCAGGGAAGACATGGCTTGGCAGTTTGGGCTGGACTGTTCCCATGAGGCACAGGGTCAAGGCTGATATGCATATGGCCATTTCTGAACTGGGGTGTTGTAGTGAGCAAAAAACTATGGATTTAGGCCTAGATCTCTGTACTGGGGTTAATGTATGACATTGTTCTGCATTCTGTCCATCAATTGTTGTTTTTGCATTTGTCACCCCGAGAAAGAATTTTGTCACATACTCAGGGCGAGGGTCTTCATGTATTAGCACTTAATTAGACCCTTAATATGGTTTGCCACCAATATATTTTGCCAGGAGGGGATGGTGGAACACCGTCATTCAATTGTATACTGGTTTGCTGTGCTGTGGCAACTACTTTTCACTAACTTCAGGTGCCATTTTATTTACAAATGGTATAAAAGCAAGAAAATTTAATTTAGAAAAAGAAAAGAACAGGTGTATAAATGTTTGTGAGAGCTCTTTCCCATTAGTCGAAAAAAATGGATATCTTACAATACATCGAATATGGTATACATCTACAAAACATGAGAACTATTACGGAATAGGAAATGTCTACTATTTTGTTTGAAATGTGCAACGGAAGGTTCTCTTAGAGGCAGTGATATAGACACAGACACTGATAAACCCACTCTTACACCAACCCAATCTCCCACTCAGCCACTCACACGTGCATTTGTTCACCAATAATCAGAAACAGACCAAGACACTTATACATACTTTTGGAAGAGGTGTGGCGCCGTGGCTCGGGCGACTGACTCCGGAATCTGAGGATCACGGTTCGATCCCCGGCACCGGCGGCAGATTAGCCCAGCACCATGTGACTCTGGGCAATAGCTCGTTTAATCTTACCGACGGCCCCCAGCGCCTAGAGACCCTTACGGGTGATTGTGCGCTTTACAAATGTGGGATTGTTATTATTATTATCTACAGCTTCATACACTTAGTTTACCTAACACAAACTGACATAACCACACACTGTCATGTAGGTACTAACACAAGCACTTATTCATCCACACAGGAACTGATACCCTCATTTACTCATTCATACAGTGACACACACACTCATACACAGTCATCAATGTACTCAGTCACGCATACATTCACTATCACAATCAGTCAGTCAGTCCCCCATGTTTGCACTTGCACTCCCAGTCACTGACCCATATAGCTATAATATTAATAATAATAATCCACATTTGTAAAGTGCACAATCACCCGTAAGGGTCTCTAGGCGCTGGGGGCCGTCGGGAAGATTAAGCAAGCTATTGCCCAGAGTCACATGGTGCTGGGCTAATCTGCTGCCGGTGCCGGGGATCGAACCGTGATCCCCAGATTCCGGAGTCAGTCACCCTGGCCGCGGCGCCACACCTCTTCCTCAAACTATACAAACATCCACTCAGACACCAGTGCAGCCATTTACACACACTCCCTCATCCATACACCAGTAATGCACTCACTGATACAAGTACTCACGAACCCTTTCACTTACCTTTACAGAAACTCACAAAGTGATACAACAACTCAGACACTTACTCACTTGTGCAACCACTCACACACCCACTCACTCACCTATACATCCACTCACACAGCCAGTAACTTACTCATACAGTTACTCATACACCCAGTCACTCACTTACACAGCCAGTGACACACCCTCTCACACACTGATATAGCTATTCACACACCTGATCACTCAATCATAGAGTCGCTGACACAGCTTAACACTCACTCATACATGTACATCAATACACATTCACTCACTCATACAGCTACTCATGCGCCCACTCACTCACCCATACCTCTTTTTTCACACACTCACTCAACCATACAGCCACTCACACATCCATTCACTCATCTATACAGGCACTCACACGCCCGCTTACACATCAATACAGGCACTCACACATACACTCATTCACCCATAGAGGTACTAACACATTAACTCACTGATAGTAATACTTACATACACGCTCGCCCACACGCCACTGACACACTCACTGACTCACCTACACAGCCACTCACAAACGTTGTCATACAGGCACTCACACATGCACTGACTTACCTATACAGCCAATGACACAACCATTCACTCGACCATACAGATCTACTCAGTGATATATACACTCATTCACAGACAAAACAAGATGTGTTCACACTGGTTCAAACACACATATAACAGAAATTATTTTCTTAAACCAGAATTGGTGGTTCTAACAAGAACTGTTTTTTTCTTCGTTATTAATGTTTTTTTTTCTTTTTTGTATTTTCTAAGATTTTTTTTGTTTCTTCAAATAACAGTCAAAGAATGGTGCTTATGAATAAATAGCTCAACACTATAGGAAGAACTAATAAAAAATATAACAGTTATGACTCTTCACATGTATTTTAGATCAGGAACAGACTGCTCCCCCCTGCTTAGAATGTGTTTGGAATTCAGACAAAACTTCTCAACTCTTGCAAATTCTGGATTGATGATAGGCAGCTGTGATGTTTTCTCAGGAGCTGATGATGTCCCTGGTTCTGCACCATATGAAGACGATATTCCACGCTCACGCCTTTGTCTCTCTTCCTGAGCACGGATTAAATTCTTTGAGTGCATTGTCCTCACGTGTTTTAGCATGCTAGTAGTACCACAGGAGTACTTACGGTCCGTTCCTCTTGGCAATACTTTCTTGCAAATAATATGTTACCTTCTTTGCATTAACACAAGGCCGGCTTTAGCCCTGGTGGCGGCCTGTGCGACAATGTTTGTTGGCGCCCCCCAATGACCACCTCCATCAGGGATTCCCTCACTACCTCCCTTCAACAGTGCCCCTCAAGTCTCCATAACTAATCTCTCACAAATTCGTTTTATAGCACCACTGATACCAGTGTAGGGTGTCAGAGCCTTTTACAACACAAGTTACACAGAGACAATCAATACAGGGGCATAGCTAGCCCTTTGGCTGCCCGTGGCGGTCAATGGGGTTGCCGCCCCACGGCAGTCAATTGAAGAGTGGGGGGGAATTGCCGCCTGGAGAAGGCATGTAAGAGCACGGGGAGGCCGCCTCCACAAAAACTAATGCCACCTGGGGCAGACCGCCCACCCCTTTACCCCCTACTATGCCACTGAATCAAGCAAACATGTGTGAATCAGTGTATGGGAAACATTACATAAGACAGAGGACAACAATAAGAGTCGTCATCCATACTTGTAGGCAGTATAGTTTAAGAGTGCTTGGTCTGGAGAAGCACAAACTTACAATATAAAACTTAACACTGTGGTTGGGGGTTCTCTTTAATAATTAGAATTAATTTCTGCCCAAATGAACCAATTTTGCAACATTAGGATAATGAAATACTGGGGGGAAAATCATAAAGCTCTAACCTATACCATGCAGTTTTCATGCAGCTCTTTGATGACAGTTACTTGCTCACTTTTCTACATTAGGATTTTAACTTATAAACTGAAACTAATAGAATCTCTCTAATAAAAGCAGTAACCCACTGACTTATTTACATGATATGCTCTTTGTGATGTGCATAGTACACGTTCTTTGCAGCAGGCGTATTAACCCTCTGTGCTACCTTACGATGAATCAAAACTTCCACTGGATAAAACTCCAGTCTCTCTCCTGAAAGAACATTAATCACTGGAGTGATCTTGACATGTTTATTGTTGCCTGAAAATTGCTAGAGACAAAGAATGCAGCAGCAGGTGCTTTGAAAACCAAAATATATGTTGCAACGCCGCAGAGCCAACCCTACCGACAACTTCCTTTGTTTCAATTCACAAACCGAAAGTGAATTGCTCAAAATTGAGCTGCCGTAGAATATCTCTAATAATCAAGGCGTTAAGAAGCCATACTGATGGTGTGAGTAGAGAGCAGATCAATTAAATGAAACACCTGAACATGCACTCAAAACCTTTTCCTTTATTTTTTAGCCCAAACGCAAAGGAAATATTTACTGCAGCGCTTGGGTGGGCTTAAAACGTGCCTCTTGGTCTGTTTAACACTGTTATCTCTCTTATATTTCTACGAAGATTAACATCCTGGAAAAGAAAGAGAGACAACAGTGTTCAAGAGTGCAGGCTTTTGAGCAGTGCAACTGGCGCCGATTTCAGAGCAAAATGGCGCCCCACCCTGAGCTTGGCACCCGGTGCAGTGGCACCACTCACACCGCCCAAAAGCCGGCACTGCATTAACTTTCTTCTGGCCTTCCGAAATGCAAAACAATTGCCAGGCAAGTCTTTCTCTCTTTGGCCTAGCATCTCCGTCTGATAAACTACCATTGTTGTATTCAGGGTCATTTTCAGCAGCAGATGCCATCTTTCTAGCAACATAAAACAAACTAAAACACCAAACAAAAAACTAAATTAACACAGAAAATACAGATGTGTCAAGAGCAACTGCTAAAGGTTGCTCCAAAAGAGTGTGAATTTCCTCTTGCTATGATTGAAAGGTGTTTCAACCTATCATAGCTATTTGTTCATCAGGCACATGGAAGTCGCGATGATGTTGCGACATCATTGCGAACTCGGAAAATATATTTAAACAACACAACAAATATTTTTAATCTGCTACTATTATTTTTAACACTTTATAGGGAAACATCTTATTTTAAAGAAGAATTTTAAATGGCCGATATATGTATTTTACTACTACTAAAGTCGCATCCCCACCATGACTCCAGAAATACGTGACGGCATTGTTTGCTATGACTTCACGACTCCGTAAAATTTATTAAAACAACCTTTAAAATGGTTTCCCTCTATAATTACACTACTTTAATATCTTTATCACTGAACCACTTACCGTACACAAAACTTTAAAAGTATCTATATATCTCGTTAAATACTGCCAAAATCCCACTGGAGTCGCGAACCCCCTACGACGGGTAGCAACAGGTCTGTGACTCCCCCCCAAAATATTTTTTAAAGAATTTAATATTATAGGCAACAGATTACTATAGACACATCACAATCACCTTAAAAAGTGTAGAATATCTATTAAAAAACACAACCATAACAGGGACGTAATAGTTAGGAAATACCATTAAAAAAAGATGAGTTAGGAACTATTAACAACCAAACCTTGCAGATTCACTGAAAAAAACAAAGGTTACAGGGACATTATAGTTAGGAAATAGACATTAAAAAACTTTGACATTCACTGAAAAACACAAAGGTTGCTGAGACGTTATAGTTAGGAAATAGAATTTAAAAAAAATCTTAGAAATTCATTGAAAAAGCAAAGGTTACAGGGATGTTATGGTTAGAGAATAGACATTAAAAATAACCTTAGAAATTCACTGAAAAAAACAAAGGTAGCAGGGATGTTATAGACAGAAAATAGAATTTAAAAAAACCTTGGAAATTCACTGAAAAACAAAGGTCGCAGGGACGTCATAGTACAGAAATAGAATTTAAAAAAACTTTCAAAATTCACTGAAAAAACAAAGGTTACAGGGAGGTTATAGTTAGGCTCACATTTTACTCATACAAAAGCATAGAAATTCAGCAGTTATAGAGCTACCTATAACTTACGCAACCACAATGCACTGCTTATGCTCACATATTACATTACTCAAGACATGGTCAGTGACATCACGGTTGACATCTCAAATTACATCACTGATGGCATCATCCACAGACCCACTCAGATCCCTTTACAACCTCTCATACACACACCCACACAACCACTCACATGCCCATTCACAGACAATTACAAGTACTCATACAACCACTCACTCATCCATAGAGCCACACCCTTACACACCCACTCATGCCGACTTCGTCCCCTGAGGCCCGGCAATAGGTTTAGTGGGAGGGGGATATGCAGCCCCCTCCTGGGCCGATCTCAGGACTGGGAACCTTGTCTCCCAGACCCTGGCATCCTTTTGAGGGGTAGGAGGCTGATCGTGGCCACCTTCCTTGGCTGATTTTGGCCCGGGGAACCACAATCCAAGGCACAGCGTTATTTTTAGGGGGAGGAGGATCATGCAGCGCAGGCCCCGCATTATTTTGAGGAGAAAGGGGCTCACGTGGCCCTCTCCTTGGGCCGATTTTGGCCTGGGGAACCCATCCTCTGGGGCCCAGCAGCATTTGGAAAGGGGAGGGGGGATAGGTGTGACCACCCCGTGCCAATTTTTACCCTTTTTACCCCGGGGACCCCCGTCTCGTGAGGCCCTGCATCAATTGAAAGGGGACTCCCTCTCCTGTCCGATTTTGGTCCAGGACACCCCATCCATCCAGGCCATCGCAACAAAAGATGGATGCCCTGGTTCCCAGCCAGGACACCCTCCTTACTGCTGTGTCAAAGGTAAGAACTACAGCTAAAGGTTGCTCAAAAAGGGTGTGAGTTTCCTCTTTCAATAAATGAAAGGTGTTTCAACCTGTCATAACTATTTGGTCACACTGTCAATGAGGGCCGTGAGGGGGAGCCCCAAAGCCCCCATTGCCCCAGCCGGCTCCCCTTATACAGCAGGAGCTGGTATTCCTCTCGCCCCCAGGGAGCTGACTATAATGCTGCTCCCTGTAGGCAGGAGCAATTTTTTCATTTGTTTCCCTGCCCACTTAAGTGCAGGCAGGGAAACGGATGAATATTCTGCTCCCAGCTGGTGGGAGCATTTTTGACGCTCCTGTCTGCTGAGAGAGGGCTTTGTGTTTGCTTCCACTTGACTAGAGTTTTGAAAATGGTCCTGCCAAGCAAGAGCAAACACAGGTTTCCCTGCCAGGCAGGGACACCGCTCTGTCCCGAAGGTGAACATAGCATCTGAGTCTGCCCTGGGGGATGGGGTACACGGGGCCATTAATGGCTCGGGGAGGGGACCACACGGTCCCCCTTCCTTCAAGTAATCGTCCGCGTGGGTCAGCTCCCCGGGCCTTTTCCGGATCGAGGAGTTGGGCTGCCCACCCCATTTTCTGAAATGTTGGCCCTGGGGTGGGACTCCCTGAGCCTGACAAGGTCCTGGGGAGCCCACCCCTATGGTTACCTGAAGGGAGGGTGCTGCTTTCCCGGAAGGAGGTTAGGTCGAAGAAAGTTTTTGGGGGAAAGTTTTATTAAGATTTTTCAAACGGGGCCAAAGTTATTAGCAAAACCAAAAAACGCTCTTTCTATGGAAAAGCAGACCTAACTGTAATTACCTAGTGGGGACCTCCTAATATATATATATATATATATATATAAATATATATATATATATCTATATAGATATATATAGATATATATATATATATCTATATATATCTATATAGATATATATATATATATATATATATATATATATATATATAGATATATATAGATATATATAGAGAGAGAGAGAGAGAGAGAGAGAGAGGCGGAGTCAGCCTGTCTGCAGCACACCTGTGGGTTGTGTAGGGCCACATAGAGACATGATGATTTAACTGAGATCTGTCTTCAAGAAGTCAGTTTATCCATGCTGCTACTGTTCCTCGAGAAAACCTGCTTTTGGCAGTCTTCATATTAGTATGATCAATAGTTTAAAAAGCTGCCCATCGGTCCAAAAAAATCAAGGTCCCGTAACCACATCTATTCAACAAGATATGCAGGTTGTCCAGAATTGATAGAACGACTAGTTGTTAGTATGGCATGCCTAAAAATCCACTTTTAGGAAGTGTAGAAGATTATGCTTGATGGTAAAGGATTCCATTTGCCGTACCACAATTTTTTTCCATTGATTTTCCAGCATTCCTGCCGTGGAACTTATACTACCCTTCCTATGGTATGTGTGAGTACATGTTTTGATGAGTTTAAATATACATTTTGTGAGTCACGAACGTGGCTTTAAGCTCATAAAAATGCCATTTGTGAGTGTAAATTGAACACGTGGCTTTGTGATTTGAACCTTTTCTTAGAACTGATGGGCCCTCCTAATCTCTATCTTCCGGTCCCAAGTTTTACCTCCTAGACATGTTTTCTTGATGGAAACGAACTATATGAAAGCGTACAAAATCAAGAGGGAGATGTTGCTTTGCGGTGGTGATACTGATTTGTGCATCTCGAACTTCTGATCAGACTCATTTTCCACTGCTAGCGCAATCTATTCATAGTCTTCAGGGGAAATTGGATGTCACCTTAAGCCTCTATCCCCAGTTGTAGCTGTTTCAAAGTCATGTTTTTTTCAGCTACAGATTTTGTGGAAAGCACTTCCTATGCTTAGAGAATTATATTGATGTGCTTTTCCGACTTAACTGGAAGCAGACAGCTTACGCTACTGTAGTAGCCTTTCTTAAGACTTGGTGATTGATACAGTTACCTCCAAAACAAGCCAGTGTGCCTTTTTGTCATGTCATAGCTCTCTTGCACCTGTGGACCAGCAGATAGCTTTTACATCCATGTGTATTGTACATAAAGCCTTGTATTTTACTGATCTTTCTTCTCTGACCTCTAACTTCAAGCTCCAAATTGAATTTAGGGCGCAGACTCTAAGGAATCTCTGATTGGAGGACTCACACGGACAGCTGTATTTCAGTACAGGCCTCCATGCTAAGCTGTAGAATATTCTCCACCACTCTTCATATATATAGGAAAACCCTTGGTGTTCTGGGTGCCGCTTAAATCTTGGCTATTGTTTTCAACTCTACCAGATTTGTGATATGATGCATTTGATAGTATACTGGCTCTTAATTAAATGCCATGACATTTATTACATGTTTTTTCATTGAATAAGATCAATGAGTCTAACATTGTCAAGTACATTCTCATAACCAAAAGGACTTAATTCTGATTTTATTTGTTGCAGATGCATAAAAGGATGATTCGAAATTGACCAGGGCTTGCACCTGCTACTATGATGCAACATCTGCATTCTGTAGGTAGTACCAGATGAGACTTTGCTAAACATGATAGCTAATTAATTAATCTGTCTGTCAGACTTTCTCTAACACTGGAGACTTCCACACAAGATCACATCGAGGTCTCAGTTCAAAATCAATATGTAATTTTCTTATTTTGATTGGTGTAATCAAAAGATAACTTCTCTTCATCCCTCAATTCTCAGCTCATCACACCTTGTGGCATGTTCAGCCATACTGCTCGAAAACTTCCATGGAGTCTCTATGCACTTTGTTAATAGGATTTTCTCACTCACTCTACTAGGGCATTGGGACCATCTTTTTATGAATCAGTCGGTTGTCTATGTTCCCGTGTTTGCCCAGGTGTCTGTGTATTAATACGTCCTTGCAAAAAAACACCCAGCTAACTACGATTTTTATCAGCCTCTTAATTAGTCAAGCATTTAACTCGCATTTTTTTACTAAAAACACACCAATCATAACCATTCATCACCTTTAGTTCACTACGCGATGTTATGAAAAGCAGCCATGACACCCGAATGGTGATGGAGCACAGAGCTAGTGTCCATGTTTCTTTCAGGCGGGTCACAGTGTCAGGATGACCGAGCCCCAGTGCAGACATACTTGTACCCACAGGCCACCGTAGCCTCTGACTGAGCACGGCGTCTGACGCCCAGACGGAGGCTCCGGGATAGGATTACCTCAGGATTGCTCTTCTGGCATCAACCAGGAATGAACGGCATCCTACACATGGAAACACATTCTTTGTTTCCCCTTAGGGGGCTTTCAATTGAATTTTTGGCCTTCCCACAAAAAATACAAATATGTCTTGGACAATGTTTTCTGTAGCCCTCGCCGACTGCCGTCTCTGGAAACTGTGTCTGGTCCGCTCCCAACCCTTTACCGCGGTGCGTCTCAGGAGAGATGAAGGCCCAACAGCCAGACAGGGTGGACATTTACATCACCTCACTGTTGGCTTTTCCAATATCTTTTAAACGTACCAGTCTCTTTTTTTTCCGCCAGAAACGTTCTCGTAATTTTTTTCTTTAAATATCGAAATCTCTTTCCCGCTATTTTCCTTTGTGTTTTCATGTCTGCATTCCTGCAAGCTTGTTAGAGGAATAGAAACGGACTCTGAGGTGCCGACCGTGCCCTACCCAGTCTGCAGGGTAGACAGACCCCCTTGCTGGGAACCAGATGTGAGAAATCTACCCAGGTGGCCACACCCACCCACATGCGGGAATATTATTTATTTACTGTTTCTGCTCTCCATTTTAGTATCCCCGTTTCACCTACAGCGGGTCCCTGTACAGAGTGCCTACACCGCTGAGTGTACTGCGTGTGTCAGGTGGAGGAAATATGTGATGCTTAATGTGTAATCTAAGTAGGAGAGGCCAGCATTCACAGTGACTTTGGATTGTTTGTTTATTAGGAATTGCATTAAATCTAATATTCCACACTGCATTTATCTGTATGACATGTGTTCGTATGTGTGTCATTGTGCAGAAGGGTCCAGCACCCACCAGAGCTGAAGCAACTGCTATGATACAATTGGAATTTTGGAACAAGTGTTGATGTGAGGAAAGTGTGATATTTTCAAAAACTGAAGAGAGAAAAGATAAGAGTTAGCAGATGGCGTCTGGGAGCCATACGTTTATGCAGGTAAAAACCCTGATATGAGCCTTCATACAGGTATTCATTATAGTAATTCATATTTAGAGCATTGTCCTTTGTCTTTCTCAGGCTTATTGAGAGTTTGGTTTCAGTGAACCAAACTCCATTTCTCTATTGAATTGAAAGGAGAAGTAAAATATGTTCAGGTAGAGATGTATTTTTACATTTTTTTCCAGAATACAGCGAGCCCATGTGGCTTACTCAGGTATGGTTTATGGAAGATGGGGTTCAATTTTTTGTCAGCATACAGGAAAACAAAGAAATCATGTTTGATGAGCATGGAACAACATGCATGTCTTATTCAAGCTTCCACCCAGGTTTTTGATAGTGACATTGTTCGGCCATGTTCTTGTTGATTTACACTGGGGAACCTCAAAAGTCGGATTACTTCATCTCTTTGGAATTTATATTCAATCAGCGGTCTGCAAGACAAAGGATGTGCTACATGTAAAGAATAAGTGAGATAATTAATTGCTGAAATCCAAAAATGAACGGCTAAAGTAGTCAGTGTTTGAGGAAGAAGTAGTATGCAAGCTAAGGCTACCACTTTTGGGCCAACTGTATCATTACAGGGACATACTTATCATTAGTGTTGCTGGTGCAGTGGAACCAGGGCCAATAATTGGGAGGGGCCCTCTGTACTCCATCAATAATTATCTGTTACTACCTAACAGGGGAGGAGGTTATACCTACCTAACAGGGGAGGAGGTTATTTTCCTTGCGTGCATGTAGGGCCCATGGTATCCTTGCTAGATGCCTTCAACATAACAGGAAATAAACTAATTGTAAGCAATCAGTGGGCTCCAATCCCTTTTATGTGTTTGGAAAGCCCACAATATGTATTTTGCTACCAGACAACGTGCTGTCTGGAAGACCTGACCTAAAAATAACATTTTCAGGTGGGCAACAAACACAGAGAGAGAGCAGATATAGCCAGATTTTAGTTCAAGAAGTGCAAAAATGAAGAAGCTAATATTAGTTAAAAGTAGAAACTAAAACCCATCTCTCTCCAAGTTAGTATTGATGTTGACCAGCATAAAACAGTCACTCAGTGTTTTAATAAAACATATTCATCTTGCATGAGAGGCACTGTCCCCTTAGTGGTACTTGCAGATGGCAATGGTCTATTATCTTAATTTCTTCAAGTGTAAATCTACTGAAGCCCATGAGTTTAGTTTAGTTTTTCATTGGCAGATTATCATATATCCATGGATAACCATCTTATCTTCAGAAGACTAAAGAATTATCTCTTTCCGATATAACCACCATACTCAAACACAAATGGGCAGCATATCACTGTGTATACAAAACAGCACCTCTCCAATGTTGAGAAGTGAGAGGCCACACGGGGGAATCCTTTTGGAAGCCTTTAATAGGTAAAACCGGCATACATTTTTTTGCAGAGTTTTATATACCGTAAACTTGACCCGTACTGAAACGGGTATCAGAGTGCTTTACATAGCACCAGTTACGTTACATGAGAAGACACATTCATTTTTGTTGGGCACGCGGAGATTAAGTGATTTGCCCAGAATCACAGGATGTTTTTTGTTTTTTTTTGCAGAGTTTTATATAGCGCGAACTAGACCCAAACTGAACCGGGTATAAGAGCGCTTTACACAGCACCAGTTACGTTACACAAGGACACACATTTGTTTTGTTAGGCACGGGGAGATTACGTGATTTGCCCAGAATCACAGGAGGTTTAGCGTCGTTACCGAGACTCTAACCGGGTTCCCCAGGTCTGAGGTCAAGCGCCCTAGCCGTTAGACCAACTCCTATATGATAATGCATTTTGGCGTTCCTGTGCCTTCTTCAGATGCCCCTATTTGCACAGGAAGGTCGAACTCCCACCTATATACACCTCCTGCTGTGCACCCATTGGTTGGGGAGCTCCACCCCACGGTCACCTGACGGCACGCCCTCTGTAGTTTGGATGTTTTAAACTACAGATCCCAGAGTTCACTGTACCAGGATGTGCTGTGCTGGGGAGAAAGGAGGACCAAAATAGTCCAGAAGCCAGGAGTAGTAGGTGCAAAGTCCCGATGGTTGGCCTGTGACAGATAACATGTCCTCGGGTTTCCTTGGATTCCCACTTACGTTCAAGCCCCTTGAACAAACTGCAAGCGGGCCATGCGGAAAGATGCAATGATTCCCTCCACCTCGTGCAGTCACAAGCTGCTCCTGGCAGAAGCCCCTTCCCTCGTCTGTCCTTCGAGGCGGGCAGGAGTGTCCAAATCCTTGGCAAAAGTGAAGAGCAGCAACAGCTGAACCAGCGATGCTCCGGCCACTTAGCTGAACGGGGCCCCTCAAGCACGCCACTGGCAGCGTGCAAACATACAAAACAGCACCCCTCCAATGTTGAGAAGTGATAGGCCACACGGGGGAATCCTTTTGGAAGCCTTTAATAGGTAAAACCGGCATAATGCATTTCGGTGCTCCTGCGCCTTCATCAGATGCCCCTATTCACACAGGAAGGTGGAGCTCCCACTTATATACACCTCCTGCTGTGCTCCCATTGGTTGGGAAGCTCCACCCCAGGGTCACCTGACGCACGCCCTCTGTAGTTTGGATGTTTTAAACTACAGATCCCAGAGTTCACTGTACCGGGATGTGCTGTGTTGGGAAGAAAGAAGGACCAAAATAGTCCAGAAGCCAGGAGTAGTAGTCGCAAAGTCCCGATGGTATCACTGTGTATGTAAACATTTATACGTTGATTAAATGTATGTATTTAGATATATGTATTTCTTTGTGCAAATATGTATAATAGCTATGTTTTTTTAAACATATTGATATTCTTTAGGTCTGCTTAATAAATGCATATATTAGGCATTTATTACTTATGGTTAAACATGTTTTTGTGTGTATATATATATATATATATATATATATATATTTATATATATATATATCAAACTCCGTGGGGAAGTATCCAGAACATGAGCAGCACTCGAGAGCAAGTAACTTGTCCCCATCTGCTTTTAATGGTACAGGCATGCGCAGTTAGAGACAATTGTAAGCACCTGACTCGTGCCAACACGTTTCATTTTTTTACTTCTTCATGGGCTTGTCAAGGCAGGAAGGTGCATTGTGGGCTTTTGTGTTCTGTAGTTCGGCATTATCATTTGCCCAAATGGGCTGCTCATTCATTATTGCATGTCGCCTTCGGGGTTCGAAAGTCCATTTATTAATCCTGAATAGATGCCTCTTCAATTAGATGCTTTTAAAAGGCTCCGCATGAGCCCCTCCGAGTGCGCGTGCTCCGTTACCACTTAGTTCCAAACGGTGCACTCCCAGGCGGGTGCCGGTTGCGGTAGTGGAAAACCTCTAATTATTAACGCTCCAGTCCTCCAAAATTCATCGAAGAAATCACCGCACTCGCGGGGGGGGGGCTCATCCAAACTTTTATTCGGCAGCCAAAGAAACAAACTTTTCGGCGTAGAGTCTTCCTCTGTGTTAATAGCTCATTCAAAAAGTCATGTAAATAAAGCAGTGTTCACAGGAATTGAAACAAAGAAGGGACACGTTTCCATTTACTATCATGGACGGCATTTTGAAGTTATATACAGATTTAGATTTCACATTGAAACCCAACATTCCTTTGTGTGAATATGCTTACTGTAAATGTTTTTTTTATAAGCAAAGGTCATTTGAAATCAAACCATATGTTAAGATACAAATTATATCTACCACCTATAGGCAATTTGCTTACTCCTCCGCATTTTATGCAGTATGATACTTCTTTCTAGCCGTGGATCGGCTGGTATCCCTTCTAGTCATTCCTAATTCATGCACCACTGACATATTGCTTTATAATATATCCTGGAAACATCAAAAGGACATTTAAATTATATAAAAATTACACAACAAAGGGAGAAAGATGAAAGATAATTACATTCATATTGTTCAATTAATTCGGTTTACTGATACTTCACATTACTCAAACCTGACAAACCTATTTCTTGATATCCTGTACAATTCATTACACTTATGATCCTAGATGTACTCCTAGTTCCTCCCCACAGTTCATTCCCCTAGGAAACTTCGTAAGAAGGTGTATGATATACCTTGACTCTAAGCGTCTTAGTTTTCGTAAACTGTCACCTCCACGCGGATATGTAGGAACAAAATCTAAGCCAAAATATTGTAATTTGTTCCTGTCACTTTGATGGAATTCCGCAAAGTTGCATGCTACAGGATATGCAGGATCCACTTTGTCTATCGCTCTCTGATGTTCTAGAATTCCTATTTTTAATTGATGAATAGTACTGCCTATATATTTCAGCCCACATGGGCATACTAGGCAGTACACTGCGTGTGTGGTACTACAAGTTATAAACTTAGTAATCTCCTTTGTCTTGCCTATGTCAGGTAATGTGTATGTCAAGACCCTCTTACTATTGGCACACGCCTTGCATCTACTACAAGGAAAGAAGCCCTTCATTTCCTTTAGTGTGTTTGTTCGTTGTTGTACAATGTCCAGATGACTTCTTACTAACATATCCTTTAAAGATCTAGCCTTACTGAATGTCACCAAAGGTTGAGCTGGAATATCATCCTTGATAACACTGTCAGTTTTAAGAATATGCCAGTTTTTTCTGAGCATCTTCTTAAGATGGTTAGCTTCAGAAGAATAGGGGGTAACCTTTCTAAATTTGCCTTTACTGTCCCCTGTTGTTTTTTCTTTTTCTTTGTGCTCTAACAAGAGTTTCTCCCTAGGAATGCGTCTTACTTTTTGCAGTGTTTTCATCAGTAGTGTAGAGTCATAGCTCTCACACTGAACCTTGCAATGCTCTCTGAGGCAGCCGCCTTAAAGTCCTGATCCCTCGTGCTGTTCCTTTTTAACCTAACAAGCTCCCCACAGGGAATGCTTTGGATGAGTGTGGGTGGATGGTTACTACTGGCAAACAAAACTGAATTGCCAGCAGTGGACTTACGAAATAGTGCTGTGTGCATGTTGTTATTTTCCACGAATACCCTCAGGTCCAGATAGTCCACTGCCACTGGACTAACTGTACCCGAGAAGCGTACGTTCAAATCGTTGTTGTTCAGAACATTGATGTATTCATGGGCTGGTTCCATCGTTCCCTACCATACAATGAATAAATCATCAATATATCTGTGCCACTGCACTACACTGCCCCGCTCAGTGCCCTCCACGGTTCTGGGCACCCGCTCCTCCCACCAGCCAACGAACAAGTTTGCATAGCTGGGGGCAAAGTAGGTGCCCATCGCCGTCCCAGAGGTCTGCCTGAAGAACTGGTCCTCAAACAGAAAAATTGTATTTCTAAGGCAGAATTCGGCACACTCAAGAAGCATTAGGTTATGCATTGCATACCGCAACTGACGTTACTCCAAATAAAATTGTACAGCCTTTGATCCTTGCTGATGGTCTATACATGTATAAAGGCTTGTGATATCTAATACAATTAGTAGATAGCTCGGGTCCCAAATCAATTTGGATAATTTGTTTAGAAAGTCCTTAGTGCCTTTAATGTACGATTCCAACTGGGCAACAAAAGGAAACAGAAAATTATCTATGAACATGGATAGATATTCCGTTAAGCTGTTAACTGAGGACACTATAGGCCTACTGGGTGAATTCAGACTATCCTTGAGTAATTTCGGAATATGGTAGAATGTAGGGACAACCGGGTTGTTACTGCGGAGAAATAGATGTTCCTCTGTCCCCAACATTGATTTTTCTTACCATTTGCCTAACAATCCTCATACAATTTAATACTGTTATGATAAATTGTCCTTGTTGCTTTTTCATAATATCGTACATCAGAGAGTTGACGTTGTGCTTCCTTCCTATACTTTTCCCGGGTTTGGACAACAACATTTCCACCCTTATCTGAGGGTTTGATTATTATTGTCTTGTCTTTCATAAGATTTTGCAAAGCTGTTCTTTCCATCATGTTGATATTATTTTTGCACTTCTTCCATTTTGGTTGGATCTGAACTTTAGCAAGTCATTCACCATGGCCTCCGTAAAAACATCAATAGCGTCAGCTGGCATTTGAGGGTTAAAGATTGATATAGGTTTGAACGGACTCTCTTCTCTGTCCTGTTCTACACCTACTCGGATTTCTCTTTCCGCTATGGTGTTGCCAATAGTGGATCCTGCATATCCTGTGGCACGCCACTTTGCGGAATTCCATCAAAGGGACAGGAACAAATTACAATATTTTGTCTTAGATTTTGTTCCTACAAATCCACGTGGAGTTGACAGGCTACGAAAACTAAGACGCTTAGAGTCATGGTACATTATAGACCTTCTTACGAAGTTTCCTAGGGGAATGGACTGTGGGGAGGAACTAATGAATTGTACAGGATATCAAGAAATAGGTTTGTCAGGTTTGAGTAATGTGCAGTGTCAGTAAACCAAATTAATTGAACAATAGGAATGTAATTATCTTTCATCTTTCTCCCTTTTTTGGATAATTTTTATATAATTTAAATGTCCTTTTGATGTTTTCAGGATATATTGTAAAGCAATATGTCAGTGGTGCATGAATTAGGAATGACTAGAAGGAATACCAGCCAATCTACGGCTAGATAGAAGTATCATACTGCATAAAATGCGGAGTAGTAAGCAAATTGCAAAACATTTGCAGTAAGCATATTCATACGAAGGAATGTTGGGTTTCAATGTGAAATCTAAATCTGTATATAACTTCAAAATGGCGTCCATGATAGTAAATGGAAACGTGTCCCTTCTTTGTTTCAATTCCCGCGAACAATGCTTTATTTACATGTTTTTTTTTAATGAGCTATGAACACAGAGGAAGGCTCTACGCCGAAACATTTGTTTCTTTGGCTGCCGAATAAAAGTTTGGATGAGCCCCCCCGTGAGTGCGGTGATTTCTTCGATGAATTTTGGAGGACTGGAGCGTATATATATATATATATATATATATATATATATATATATATATATATATATATATATATATATTACCTACTGGCGGTCGCCAGTAGGTATATATAGTTAGGATTTTTTCCCTATGGGATTTTTGAAAATTCTATGTCTAATAACTTTGGCGTTTGTGGACGGAATTGGCTGAAATTTTCAGGAAAATGGCACATTTTGTTTCTGAGCAGCCCCTGAAAATTTTGGGGGGGTTCGTCAAGGGGGGGCCGAGAAAAAAGGGGGGTCCCAAAACGCGTTTTTCCCATGTTAATTTCCATAGGGCGGTTGGCCTCACTTTTAGCCCGAACGGCTGAATGGATTTGCACGAAACTTGGCAAAATTGTAGGGACTGGTAGCCCGATGTGCCTTTTGTAGGTCTCAATATATGTGCTCCAGTGGATTTTGAGAAATTAACGTTTAAAAAAAGATATATATCTGTAACAGCGGACTGGGCAGCGGCCCAGGACGCGTACTTTTCGCGCAACGGAGCTTTGTGAAGCGAAGCTGATTGGTTCTCCGGCGTCTGTCAACATTCCAAACAGTCCGTAGCGGCCGCCATCTTGTCTCTCGGTAGGATCGAGAGACAAGAGGAGGTCAAAACAAAGGGGGAAATAACTATAAGGGGGCATAGTAGATCCTCGCTGACCCCCTAGGTTTGATGTGGAGGTTTTAAAAGGGCCCCGCGGGGCAAAAAAAAATAATAATAATAATAATCGAACGGCTGAATGGATTTGCACGAAACTTGGCAAAATATTAGGGACTGGTAGCCCGATGTGCCTTTGCTAGGTCTCAATATATGTGCTCCAGTGGATTTTGAGAAATTAACGTTCAAAAAAAGATATATATCTGTAACAGCGCTCCGCTTCGCATAACGGAGGTTTGCGAAGCTGATTGGTCATTCTGTCACTGGGCTATAGTTGGGCTACATCTGGCTGATATTTGGGCTACATTTGTTTTTTTGTGTGTCTGGCGGCCATCTTTGGGCTACATTGGGCTACATTTGGGCTCCAACATATATATAGGCCAATGTAGCCCAATATATATTTTTCAAAGTTAATTTTCGTAAAAACCACTGGAGCATATATCTTGAGACATAGCAAAGGCACATCGGGCTACCAGTCCCTACAATTTTGCCAAGTTTCGTGGAAATCCATTCAGCCGTTCGAGCTAAAAGTGAGTCCAACCGCCCTATGGAAATGAAGGAAATGAATGGGTAATTTGTAATTAGCAAATAGCTCATCGCAAACTAGGAATGGTAAAGAATCGCTATTTATTCCTTAAAGTTCGCTATTTAGGAAATGCAAAAAACTTTGATGATACATATGGCGGTTCATCTCTAACAAGATAAGAAGCATAGGGATACATTTATGATGACTGGCGCATCACCAGGGATGTGTTAGTCATTCTGTGCCGCTGTTCCGTCACCTATGGTGTGCTGCATTTACAATGCGGCGCATCATGGGGCAAAAACAGCACAGATGCGTGATGTATCTGTGCCGTAAAGGTGGCGCATTGCTGGAGTTGTATCGCAAGTGTGATGAAGCTCCAGCAAGGGTCGGGGGTGCCCCTGTCGCAGGGTTTCTGTTCTCACACAGAACTGTGGACAGAGGATTGGAACCTCGGCGAATTAGGGTGTCCCAAAACTCACGTTAGTAATCAAAAACTCCTTAGCAAGCTAGGTACAGTGTCACATTGGATATAACAAACTCTCAATGTTTAGACAATCCAGAATATGAACTTATAGTACCTCCGGATACGTGGAACTCATGAACAGTCGGTCGTTATATATTTCTTAGAAACCAGAACATGGAGTTAAGAAGAACACATGTGTATTTGAAATGTTTATTTACTAATGCCGTCTTCACAGGCGTAGTATCTTAGATAATACAAGTACACATATTATCAGTAGCAAAATTACCAGCATAGTTACTAGTACATAAAAAGCGAATGGTGATAGTATGTTAACATGCTGTAAATGAATAAGAGTTAGCAACACTTATAAGCAGCCGCGGGCCGTGGAGGGAGTTACGGTGGGGCAGGGAGGCGGGGAGGGGGAGGGGCAAGGTAGAGAGGGCTCCACCCTGCTTCTCCCCCTCCCCGCCTCCCTGCCTCACCGTAACTCCCTCCACGGCCCGCGGCTGCTTATATCTCACCCTCCCTAATACACATATTATATTATTTGCTAAGAAGGTCTCTTTGTGTTGGTTTAGGGCGTGCCCATACTTTAGTGTCTTAGATTTGAAGGAATCACATCAGCATACACCAGCTCTCTCTTCATGTGAGCCGCATCAACTGTTGTGTATGTGTGTTCGGCAAAGCAATATAAAACCCGCCTCATGCCCAGAATTGGCAGAAGTTGCACTTATGTTATGAGTATGAAGTCGTGGAGATCAGACCTCATAACAATTCTGTATCGTGTTGTTCTTGAAACTTTAGCACTCGCTGTACAGATATAGTTTAACAAGCAAAGCAGATAGTAGAGCAATAACATATTATTCTCATGTAAACCACGATGAACTACTAGGTGGAAAGCTAAAGCAACAACTAAGTGTCGTGTGCAGAAGTTGCAAAAAAGGAAAAATGGCGTTTAAACCGGTAATGAGCCCATGCTAACTTAACACGGTGTAAAGATATCCAGGACCTAGATGACACCTCCCCATGATCCGGAAACGAACTGAATAAGATAATAGAAGTGCCATCTCATGAGAGCAGATTGCAAGTTTATATGTGGACGGTCCGCAAGGTAAAGCATTAAAAACTAGGAAAATTTAATGCTAAAGAAAAATAAAACAGCCAAGTACTTTATCGAGTCTTAAGCCAATAGGCAAGGTAAATAATAAAAACTTGACAAATAAGTCAATGAATTGTCAATGAAATGCTAGTACTCAGCATATCAAACATGAAAAAGGTCTATGACATAACTGTGTATGCAAAATAAGCTGCAACAGCCTCCAATAGGAAGTCACCGTCTTCATCCGAAAACAGTTCAGCCATCCAATTTAAAAGCGGAAAAGAACATACGTGCTCTCCCAGCACCGGATCCTCTATCACCATCAGAGGACAGCTCGGTGGGTTTTCAAGAAAGCTCTGTTCCAAGAAAGACTGTGCTGCCGCCAGTAAATTCCAGGGACCAAGTAGTCCATGCATCAATGCCACAGCCATAATCCTTTCGCCAGGACAAACCAACTTGTGAGTAATGATAGGAGTCATCAGCTGATTAAAGTCGACGTCAGGAGAAACCGGTCCGCAGAGACACAAATCAATGACCCAATCGAAATCACAGGTCAGGCAGTGAAATACAGGCTGGACACAGGTGAAGTAGGAGAATCGAAAAGATAATCCATATGCCGTGCTTAATATCGCCAACGGCATTGTGCCATAATATTCTAGCATGCGATTGCGGAACAGTGTCAGCAGCTGCAGGGTGGGAGGTTGCATAGGAGGGACATCCATATTTAAAAATGTAAAAAAGCACAAGAGCGTCCGCTGGTAATGCAAGTAAAAATGCCAATCCACGAACCAGAGTGGAGAAAATAGAATGAAAGGAAGCAGGGATGACTCCAAAGATTTTCTCAAATGAAGTCACGAGACCACTGGTAACAACTTTAAAAAAGTGCGCCAGGGACTTTGTGGAGGATGCGTTAAAGATAGTCGGAACCATCTTGCTGAATTTGAAAGGCAAATCTGAATTGAAAAGTGTGTGCACCTCTGTACGGGTGTTCGCTATGTGAAGCACGAAAGTTTCACGGGCCGAACTCAAGGCCACCTCTCTCTGAGACAAAAGAGCTCTTATTCTTGCCATGCCGTTGAAATCTGTCCCAAGGTTGGTATTTGTGGCCAGATTGAAAACTCCCTATGTTCATGTGTGGGAGGAAATAGAACATTTCTGCAGCAAATAACCCGTTCACTTACTGTTACGATAAAAGGAATACTTTTAATTAACTCAGAACAATCTTCATTATTGAGCATCAAATAACTACCATTTTCCAACAACTTGAACGTGGGGATGATAGCAGGAACTGGCGTGCCTTGCAACACGCAAGCCATATTTGGTCGGTGTTTGTTGCATGAACCGTGTAACTGTATGTGCTTACACATTAGTGAATGATCTGGCGTCTCAGTGCATTCCTCTCCATTCAGATAAACTTCTTGATCATCTTTGAAACATCTGTATGTGTATGGAAGCGACCAGACCTCATGAAGAAAAGCACTACCTAAAGGTTCATAACGACCTATTGGTATATATTTCATACAATTTGAAAACTTATATAAAGCAAAAGGCAGCGTTATTAAACCGTGGATAAGGCACGTTGCCAAAAAACCCGCAATCCTCTGCTGATGATGTCACTGAGCATGTCATGAATGATGTAATATGTGACATCATCAGCAGTGGATTACGGGTAATAGTATCTCTAGTTTACTCCCCTATAGCTGTCTTTCTTTTAACATAAGTGTCTGTTTCCTTCCCTTATACTTACTGTTTTTGGTTCGCTTCCGGTTCGCGTACCGGCGAGCGAACTGGGAAGCGAACTAAGAGAAATAGAGGTTGGCACAGTTCCAAATATTGTACCAATTTTTTAATAACGGGGAGGTAGTTCTGAAAATAACTTTTTTTTTAATTGTTTTTGTTGTTTTATATTTTTTTTATTATTTTTCGGAACATTTTTTTACTTTTTTTGAATTTTTCTAAACAGTTTTATATTTTTTTGGGTTTTTCTTGGAGGGGGCAATGAAAACGATTCATTGTAAAGGGCTCAACAGGAGCAACAAAACAAAAAAAAAGTATTTATTATTTTGGGCATTTCGTACAAACTTGCATATGATAGTCAATAGCTCTGTTCATCAGAGTGATGCTTCTTTCTCCGTAGCAAATGAATCCATCGCAATATACGCAGATGTGTTTTACTTCACCAAATCTCATTTGTATATTTGGCACCATCTCCCTGCCCTCTGGTCCCGTTACTTCCGGTACAACAGATCTTCTGGCCATAATAGGGAGATTATCTAGGTCGTTCCGAAACTGTGCAGCACTGTAGTTGTTAGGATGCCACCTAGTCATATGGCGATGCATTGTGTAGTTTCCGAAACTGTATTTTTTGTCGGTCCCTCTGGACAGTCTATCTTGACATATAAGGCAAGTTACGTACCTTGCATTTACTTTTTTCTGACCTTTGGGAATTTTAAAAAATAGCCAAATGAAGTTTTCTTTCCGGTGAGACGTCCTGGGCTGCTCAGGCAAAAACTGCCTCTCTTCTTGCTCTTCTTCCTCTTCCTCTTCTTCCTCTTCTTGTTGAATTATAACTTGAGCAGGTGGTCCACTCTTCCTTGGATGTGGTGGAGGTGGTGGGGAAGCACCAGCTGAAGCTACTAAAGAAGCCATTGCTCAGTGATCACAAAGGGTCTTTCTCTCACAATGATGAAAGTCAGAGTGAGGAAAGAAGGAGGGATTTTCATCATTTGGGAAAAACAAGAGTTCTCAACCAATCAAAAGTGTTCATTTTAGATTATATGACCTAGTCTTACATCATTAGGAAACCAAAAGTGAAATGAACCAATGAAAAGTGTTATTACCAAGTCACATGACTTGCTGTGTTTACGTTAAGCGCTTTGCAGGGCCTCCCGGTTTGCTTCCAGAAACCTGCGCTTTGCGACTCGCTTCGCGTACCAGTTCGCTAACGTAGCACGTCATATGACGTATCACGCGACAACGTGAAACGTCATGCGGACGGGAGGCGTCACGATGTTGTTTTCTAACGCGGCACTTGCGGTAAAGAAACGTTTACCGGCTCGCGGTCTATTTCGCGGCATCAAGGTCAGCTAACGGGAAGCTTCCCGATTCGCGAAGCGGGAACGAAGAAAAAAAAATATTTAAAAAAAAAATTATTCATAAACATATAAAATATATTTTTGGATTTAAAGAAGAATACATTTTACAGCTACAGATATTAGCTGTTAAAAAACCAATGAAATTCACAGAAAAAACCATAGGTTATAGACCATATATAGTTAGGAATTAGCATTTACAAAACCTTGAAAATTCACTGAAAAAACCATAGGTTATAGACCATATATAGTTAGGAATTAGCATTTAGAAAACCTTATTTTACTCACACAAAACCATTGAAATTCCATATATAGTTAGTTGCACTAACTATATATCGCGCACCCGCAATCCACTGCTGATGATGTCACATATTACATCATTCATGACATGGTCAGTGACATCACTGAAGACATCACTGATGACATCTCAAATGACATCACTGATGACATCACTGATGACATCTCAAATGACATCACTGATGACATCATGACACACCAATACCAGTTACTACATACGCACTCACTGATTCCTACGTCTACACACACATTCACTCATTCACCCATACAATCACTCATACATACAGTCACTCATTATTACAACACTATCATATGCACTCATACACCTATGCAGACAGTCACACACTGCCACTCATCCATGGAGTTACTCACACACCAAGTCAGTCCTGTAAAGAATCAATCACACTTCCATTTCTTCATCTATACAGTTAAACACAGAACCCCATACTTCAGTGACATCACTGATGACATCACTAATGACATCTGAAATGACATCACTGATGACATCTCAAATGACATCACTGATGACATCATGACACACCAATACCAGTTACTACATACGCACTCACTGATTCGTACGTCTACACACACATTCACTCATTCACCCATACAATTACTCATACATACAGTCAGTTATTATTAGAACACTATCATATGCACTCATACACCTAGTCTGTCCTGTGAAGAATCAATCACACTTCGATTTCCTCATCTATAGTTAAACACAGAACACCATACTTTTCACACATATACTAACACATACTTACTCTCTTATACAATCACTGATACAAGTACACATTGATATGCACAGCGTCACACACCTCCCAGCCAGCCACACACACACTCAGTCTTCCATCCATCCAGTCATTCTTCAATATGTAAAACGTATTTAAACTTTACAAAAACACACAGACACTAGATGATGTCATCAGTGATGTCATCAGTGATGTCACTGACCATGTCATGAATGATGTAATATGTGACATCATCAGCAGTGGATTGCGGGTGCGCGATATATAGTTAGTGCAACTAACTATATATGGAATTTCAATGGTTTTGTGTGAGTAAAATAAGGTTTTCTAAATGCTAATTCCTAACTATATATGGTCTATAACCTATGGTTTTTTCAGTGAATTTTCAAGGTTTTGTAAATGCTAATTCCTAACTATATATGGTCTATAACCTATGGTTTTTTCTGTGAATATATATATATATATCCGAACACCAAAGATTTGCTCCTTGCGGGGAAAGCCTCTAAAGGTGAACTGTCTTATTCCATAAGTGAAGGTGCAGCACGCAGAAGGCAAAGACCAGTGCCTCACATCACAGCCATACGCGTTTCGGGCCACCGCCCTTGTTCACTGGTAGCAAAGAAAAGAACTGAAGTTGCAGTCACATGCATTTATTTAAATCAAGTCGCGCCCCACCGGGCCTCTCGGCATCATGGTATTTGTAGTGCTGCATTTATTAAACCTCAGTGGGTTTCAGTTACATTTCCCTTGTTCGTGCTATTAAAAATACATCACCCCAGTGGGTTAACAAAAGTCTCGCTTTCCGCTGGTTGCCATTACCAAAGCCTGCACTGGAAGTTACACCAATCTTAAGGACAACAACGTTGTCATCCCAGGATCCGCTTTTGCGCGGCGAGCAATCCCCTCGACTGGGCCAGCCGAAAAACATCCAAACACCAAAGATTTTCTCCTTGCGGGGAAAGCCTCTAAAGGTGAACTGTCTTATTCCATAAGTGAAGGTGCAGCACGCAGAAGGCAAAGACCAGTGCCTCACATCACAGCCATACGCGTTTCGGGCCACCGCCCTTGTTCACTGGCAGCAAAGAAAAGAACTGAAGTTGCAGTCACATGCATTTATTTAAATCAAGCCGCGCCCCACCGGGCCTCTCGGCATCATGGTATTTGTAGTGCTGCATTTATTAAACCTCAGTGGGTTTCAGTTACATTTCCCTTGTTCGTGCTATTAAAAATACATCACCCCAGTGGGTTAACAAAAGTCTCGCTTTCCGCTGGTTGCCATTACCAAAGCCTGCACTGGAAGTTACACCAATCTTAAGGACAACAACGTTGTCATCCCAGGATCTGCTTTTGCGCGGCGAGCAATCCCCTCGACTGGGCCAGCCGAAAAACATCCAAACACCAAAGATTTGCTCCTTGCGGGGAAAGCCTCTAAAGGTGAACTGTCTTATTCCATAAGTGAAGGTGCAGCACGCAGAAGGCAAAGACCAGTGCCTCACATCACAGCCATACGCGTTTCGGGCCACCGCCCTTGTTCACTGGCAGCAAAGAAAAGAACTGAAGTTGCAGTCACATGCATTTATTTAAATCAAGCCGCGCCCCACCGGGCCTCTCGGCATCATGGTATTTGTAGTGCTGCATTTATTAAACCTCAGTGGGTTTCAGTTACATTTCCCTTGTTCGTGCTATTAAAAATACATCACCCCAGTGGGTTAACAAAAGTCTCACTTTCCGCTGGTTGCCATTACCAAAGCCTGCACTGGAAGTTACACCAATCTTAAGCACAACAACGTTGTCATCCCAGGATCCGCTTTTGCGCGGCGAGCAATCCCCTCGACTGGGCCAGCCGCAAAACATCCAAACACCAAAGATTTGCTCCTTGCGGGGAAAGCCTCTAAAGGTGAACTGTCTTATTCCATAAGTGAAGGTGCAGCACGCAGAAGGCAAAGACCAGTGCCTCACATCACAGCCATACGCGTTTCGGGCCACCGCCCTTGTTCACTGGCAGCAAAGAAAAGAACCGAAGTTGCAGTCACATGCATTTATTTAAATCAAGCCGCGCCCCACCGGGCCTCTCGGCATCATGGTATTTGTAGTGCTGCATTTATTAAACCTCAGTGGGTTTCAGTTACATTTCCCTTGTTCGTGCTATTAAAAATACATCACCCCAGTGGGTTAACAAAAGTCTCGCTTTCCGCTGGTTGCCATTACCAAAGCCTGCACTGGAAGTTACACCAATCTTAAGGACAACAACGTTGTCATCCCAGGATCCGCTTTTGCGCGGCGAGCAATCCCCTCGACTGGGCCAGCCGAAAAACATCCAAACACCAAAGATTTTCTCCTTGCGGGGAAAGCCTCTAAAGGTGAACTGTCTTATTCCATAAGTGAAGGTGCAGCACGCAGAAGGCAAAGACCAGTGCCTCACATCACAGCCATACGCGTTTCGGGCCACCGCCCTTGTTCACTGGCAGCAAAGAAAAGAACTGAAGTTGCAGTCACATGCATTTATTTAAATCAAGCCGCGCCCCACCGGGCCTCTCGGCATCATGGTATTTGTAGTGCTGCATTTATTAAACCTCAGTGGGTTTCAGTTACATTTCCCTTGTTCGTGCTATTAAAAATACATCACCCCAGTGGGTTAACAAAAGTCTCGCTTTCCGCTGGTTGCCATTACCAAAGCCTGCACTGGAAGTTACACCAATCTTAAGGACAACAACGTTGTCATCCCAGGATCTGCTTTTGCGCGGCGAGCAATCCCCTCGACTGGGCCAGCCGAAAAACATCCAAACACCAAAGATTTGCTCCTTGCGGGGAAAGCCTCTAAAGGTGAACTGTCTTATTCCATAAGTGAAGGTGCAGCACGCAGAAGGCAAAGACCAGTGCCTCACATCACAGCCATACGCGTTTCGGGCCACCGCCCTTGTTCACTGGCAGCAAAGAAAAGAACTGAAGTTGCAGTCACATGCATTTATTTAAATCAAGCCGCGCCCCACCGGGCCTCTCGGCATCATGGTATTTGTAGTGCTGCATTTATTAAACCTCAGTGGGTTTCAGTTACATTTCCCTTGTTCGTGCTATTAAAAATACATCACCCCAGTGGGTTAACAAAAGTCTCACTTTCCGCTGGTTGCCATTACCAAAGCCTGCACTGGAAGTTACACCAATCTTAAGCACAACAACGTTGTCATCCCAGGATCCGCTTTTGCGCGGCGAGCAATCCCCTCGACTGGGCCAGCCGCAAAACATCCAAACACCAAAGATTTGCTCCTTGCGGGGAAAGCCTCTAAAGGTGAACTGTCTTATTCCATAAGTGAAGGTGCAGCACGCAGAAGGCAAAGACCAGTGCCTCACATCACAGCCATACGCGTTTCGGGCCACCGCCCTTGTTCACTGGCAGCAAAGAAAAGAACCGAAGTTGCAGTCACATGCATTTATTTAAATCAAGCCGCGCCCCACCGGGCCTCTCGGCATCATGGTATTTGTAGTGCTGCATTTATTAAACCTCAGTGGGTTTCAGTTACATTTCCCTTGTTCGTGCTATTAAAAATACATCACCCCAGTGGGTTAACAAAAGTCTCGCTTTCCGCTGGTTGCCATTACCAAAGCCTGCACTTGAAGTTACACCAATCTTAAGGACAACAACGTTGTCATCCCAGGATCCGCTTTTGCGCGGCGAGCAATCCCCTCGACTGGGCCAGCTGAAAAACATCCAAACACCAAAGATTTGCTCCTTGCGGGGAAAGCCTCTAAAGGTGAACTGTCTTATTCCATAAGTGAAGGTGCAGCACGCAGAAGGCAAAGACCAGTGCCTCACATCACAGCCATACGCGTTTCGGGCCACCGCCCTTGTTCATTGGCAGCAAAGAAAAGAACTGGAGTTGCAGTCACATGCATTTATTTAAATCAAGCCGCGCCCCACCGGGCCTCTCGGCATCATGGTATTTGTAGTGCTGCATTTATAAAACCTCAGTGGGTTTCAGTTACATTTCCCTTGTTCGTGCTATTAAAAATACATCACCCCAGTGGGTTAACAAAAGTCTCGCTTTCCGCTGGTTGCCATTACCAAAGCCTGCACTGGAAGTTACACCAATCTTAAGGACAACAACGTTGTCATCCCAGGATCCGCTTTTGCGCGGCGAGCAATCCCCTCGACTGGGCCAGCCGAAAAACATCCAAACACCAAAGATTTGCTCCTTGCGGGGAAAGCCTCTAAAGGTGAACTGTCTTATTCCATAAGTGAAGGTGCAGCACGCAGAAGGCAAAGACCAGTGCCTCACATCACAGCCATACGCGTTTCGGGCCACCGCCCTTGTTCACTGGCAGCAAAGAAAAGAACTGAAGTTGCAGTCACATGCATTTATTTAAATTAAGCCGCGCCCCACCGGGCCTCTCGGCATCATGGTATTTGTAGTGCTGCATTTATTAAACCTCAGTGGGTTTCAGTTACATTTCCCTTGTTCGTGCTATTAAAAATACATCACCCCAGTGGGTTAACAAAAGTCTCGCTTTCCGCTGGTTGCCATTACCAAAGCCTGCACTGGAAGTTACACCAATCTTAAGGACAACAACGTTGTCATCCCAGGATCCGCTTTTGCGCGGCGAGCAATCCCCTCGACTGGGCCAGCCGAAAAACATCCAAACACCAAAGATTTGCTCCTTGCGGGAAAAGCCTCTAAAGGTGAACTGTCTTATTCCATAAGTGAAGGTGCAGCACGCAGAAGGCAAAGACCAGTGCCTCACATCACAGCCATACACGTTTCGGGCCACCGCCCTTGTTCACTGGCAGCAAAGAAAAGAACTGAAGTTGCAGTCACATGCATTTATTTAAATCAAGCCGCGCCCCACCGGGCCTCTCGGCATCATGATATTTGTAGTGCTGCATTTATTAAACCTCAGTGGGTTTCAGTTACATTTCCCTTGTTTGTGCTATTAAAAATACATCACCCCAGTGGGTTAACAAAAGTCTTGCTTTCCGCTGGTTGCCATTACCAAAGCCTGCACTGGAAGTTACACCAATCTTAAGGACAACAACGTTGTCATCCCAGGATCCGATTTTGCGCGGCGAGCAATCCCCTCGACTGGGCCAGCCGAAAAACATCCAAACACCAAAGATATGCTCCTTGCGGGGAAAGCCTCTAAAGGTGAACTGTCTTATTCCATAAGTGAAGGTGCAGCACGCAGAAGGCAAAGACCAGTGCCTCACATCACAGCCATACGCGTTTCGGGCCACCGCCCTTGTTCACTGGCAGCAAAGAAAAGAACTGAAGTTGCAGTCACATGCATTTATTTAAATCAAGCCGCGCCCCACCGGGCCTCTCGGCATCATGGTATTTGTAGTGCTGCATTTATTAAACCTCAGTGGGTTTCAGTTACATTTCCCTTGTTCGTGCTATTAAAAATACATCACCCCAGTGGGTTAACAAAAGTCTCGCTTTCCGCTGGTTGCCATTACCAAAGCCTGCACTGGAAGTTACACCAATCTTAAGGACAACAACGTTGTCATCCCAGGATCCGCTTTTGTGCGGCGAGCAATCCCCTCGACTGGGCCAGCCGAAAAACATCCAAACACCAAAGATTTGCTCCTTGCGGGGAAAGCCTCTAAAGGTGAACTGTCTTATTCCATAAGTGAAGGTGCAGCACGCAGAAGGCAAAGACCAGTGCCTCACATCACAGCCATACGCGTTTCGGGCCACCGCCCTTGTTCACTGGCAGCAAAGAAAAGAACTGAAGTTGCAGTCACATGCATTTATTTAAATTAAGCCGCGCCCCACCGGGCCTCTCGGCATCATGGTATTTGTAGTGCTGCATTTATTAAACCTCAGTGGGTTTCAGTTACATTTCCCTTGTTCGTGCTATTAAAAATACATCACCCCACTGGGTTAACAAAAGTCTCGCTTTCCGCTGGTTGCCATTACCAAAGCCTGCACTGGAAGTTACACCAATCTTAAGGACAACAACGTTGTCATCCCAGGATCCGCTTTTGCGCGGCGAGCAATCCCCTCGACTGGGCCAGCCGAAAAACATCCAAACACCAAAGATTTGCTCCTTGCGGGGAAAGCCTCTAAAGGTGAACTGTCTTATTCCATAAGTGAAGGTGCAGCACGCAGAAGGCAAAGACCAGTGCCTCACATCACAGCCATACGCGTTTCGGGCCACCGCCCTTGTTCACTGGCAGCAAAGAGAAGAACTGAAGTTGCAGTCACATGCATTTATTTAAATCAAGCCGCGCCCCACCGGGCCTCTCGGCATCATGGTATTTGTAGTGCTGCATTTATTAAACCTCAGTGGGTTTCAGTTACATTTCCCTTGTTCGTGCTATTAAAAATACATCACCCCAGTGGGTTAACAAAAGTCTCGCTTTCCGCTGGTTGCCATTACCAAAGCCTGCACTGGAAGTTACACCAATCTTAAGGACAACAACGTTGTCATCCCAGGATCCGCTTTTGCGCGGCGAGCAATCCCCTCGACTGGGCCAGCTGAAAAACATCCAAACACCAAAGATTTGCTCCTTGCGGGAAAAGCCTCTAAAGGTGAACTGTCTTATTCCATAAGTGAAGGTGCAGCACGCAGAAGGCAAAGACCAGTGCCTCACATCACAGCCATACGCGTTTCGGGCCACCGCCCTTGTTCACTGGCAGCAAAGAAAAGAACTGATGTTGCAGTCACATGCATTTATTTAAATCAAGCCGCGCCCCACCGGGCCTCTCGGCATCATGGTATTTGTAGTGCTGCATTTATTAAACCTCAGTGGGTTTCAGTTACATTTCCCTTGTTCGTGCTATTAAAAATACATCACCCCAGTGGGTTAACAAAAGTCTCGCTTTCCGCTGGTTGCCATTACCAAAGCCTGCACTGGAAGTTACACCAATCTTAAGGACAACAACGTTGTCATCCCAGGATCCGCTTTTGCGCGGCGAGCAATCCCCTCGACTGGGCCAGCCGAAAAACATCCAAACACCAAAGATATGCTCCTTGCGGGGAAAGCCTCTAAAGGTGAACTGTCTTATTCCATAAGTGAAGGTGCAGCACGCAGAAGGCAAAGACCAGTGCCTCACATCACAGCCATACGCGTTTCGGGCCACCGCCCTTGTTCACTGGCAGCAAAGAAAAGAACTGAAGTTGCAGTCACATGCATTTATTTAAATCAAGCCGCGCCCCACCGGGCCTCTCGGCATCATGGTATTTGTCGTGCTGCATTTATTAAACCTCAGTGGGTTTCAGTTACATTTCCCTTGTTCGTGCTATTAAAAATACATCACCCCAGTGGGTTAACAAAAGTCTCGCTTTCCGCTGGTTGCAATTACCAAAGCCTGCACTGGAAGTTACACCAATCTGAAGGACAACAACGTTGTCATCCCAGGATCTGGTTTTGCGCGGCGAGCAATCCCCTCGACTGGGCCAGCCGAAAAACATCCAAACACCAAAGATTTGCTCCTTGCGGGGAAAGCCTCTAAAGGTGAACTGTCTTATTCCATAAGTGAAGGTGCAGCACGCAGAAGGCAAAGACCAGTGCCTCACATCACAGCCATACGCGTTTCGGGCCACCGCCCTTGTTCACTGGCAGCAAAGAAAAGAACTGAAGTTGCAGTCACATGCATTTATTTAAATCAAGCCGCGCCCCACCGGGCCTCTCGGCATCATGGTATTTGTAGTGCTGCATTTATTAAACCTCAGTGGGTTTCAGTTACATTTCCCTTGTTCGTGCTATTAAAAATACATCACCCCAGTGGGTTAACAAAAGTCTCGCTTTCCGCTGGTTGCCATTACCAAAGCCTGCACTGGAAGTTACAACAATCTTAAGGACAACAACGTTGTCATCCCAGGATCCGCTTTTGCGCGGCGAGCAATCCCCTCGACTGGGCCAGCCGAAAAACATCCAAACACCAAAGATTTGCTCCTTGCGGGAAAAGCCTCTAAAGGTGAACTGTCTTATTCCATAAGTGAAGGTGCAGCACGCAGAAGGCAAAGACCAGTGCCTCACATCACAGCCATACGTGTTTCGGGCCACCGCCCTTGTTCACTGGCAGCAAAGAAAAGAACTGAAGTTGCAGTCACATGCATTTATTTAAATCAAGCCGCGCCCCACCGGGCCTCTCGGCATCATGGTATTTGTAGTGCTGCATTTATTAAACCTCAGTGGGTTTCAGTTACATTTCCCTTGTTCGTGCTATTAAAAATACATCACCCCAGTGGGTTAACAAAAGTCTCGCTTTCCGCTGGTTGCCATTACCAAAGCCTGCACTGGAAGTTACACCAATCTTAAGGACAACAACGTTGTCATCCCAGGATCCGATTTTGCGCGGCGAGCAATACCCTCGACTGGGCCAGCCGAAAAACATCCAAACACCAAAGATATGCTCCTTGCGGGGAAAGCCTCTAAAGGTGAACTGTCTTATTCCATAAGTGAAGGTGCAGCACGCAGAAGGCAAAGACCAGTGCCTCACATCACAGCCATACGCGTTTCGGGCCACCGCCCTTGTTCACTGGCAGCAAAGAAAAGAACTGAAGTTGCAGTCACATGCATTTATTTAAATCAAGCCGCGCCCCACCGGGCCTCTCGGCATCATGGTATTTGTAGTGCTGCATTTATTAAACCTCAGTGGGTTTCAGTTACATTTCCCTTGTTCGTGCTATTAAAAATACATCACCCCAGTGGGTTAACAAAAGTCTCGCTTTCCGCTGGTTGCCATTACCAAAGCCTGCACTGGAAGTTACACCAATCTTAAGGACAACAACGTTGTCATCCCAGGATCCGCTTTTGCGCGGCGAGCAATCCCCTCGACTGGGCCAGCCGAAAAACATCCAAACACCAAAGATTTGCTCCTTGCGGGGAAAACCTCTAAAGGTGAACTGTCTTATTCCATAAGTGAAGGTGCAGCACGCAGAAGGCAAAGACCAGTGCCTCACATCACAGCCATACGCGTTTCGGGCCACCGTCCTTGTTCACTGGCAGCAAAGAAAAGAACTGAAGTTGCAGTCACATGCATTTATTTAAATTAAGCCGCGCCCCACCGGGCCTCTCGGCATCATGGTATTTGTAGTGCTGCATTTATTAAACCTCAGTGGGTTTCAGTTACATTTCCCTTGTTCGTGCTATTAAAAATACGTCACCCCAGTGGGTTAACAAAAGTCTCGCTTTCCGCTGGTTGCCATTACCAAAGCCTGCACTGGAAGTTACACCAATCTTAAGGACAACAACGTTGTCATCCCAGGATCTGCTTTTGCGCGGCGAGCAATCCCCTCGACTGGGCCAGCCGAAAAACATCCAAACACCAAAGATTTGCTCCTTGCTGGGAAAGCCTCTAAAGGTGAACTGTCTTATTCCATAAGTGAAGGTGCAGCACGCAGAAGGCAAAGACCAGTGCCTCACATCACAGCCATACGCGTTTCGGGCCACCGCCCTTGTTCACTGGCAGCAAAGAAAAGAACTGAAGTTGCAGTCACATGCATTTATTTAAATCAAGCCGCGCCCCACCGGGCCTCTCGGCATCATGGTATTTGTAGTGCTGCATTTATTAAACCTCAGTGGGTTTCAGTTACATTTCCCTTGTTCGTGCTATTAAAAATACATCACCCCAGTGGGTTAACAAAAGTCTCGCTTTCCGCTGGTTGCCATTACCAAAGCCTGCACTGGAAGTTACACCAATCTTAAGGACAACAACGTTGTCATCCCAGGATCCGCTTTTGCGCGGCGAGCAATCCCCTCGACTGGGCCAGCCGAAAAACATCCAAACACCAAAGATTTGCTCCTTGCGGGGAAAGCCTCTAAAGGTGAACTGTCTTATTCCATAAGTGAAGGTGCAGCACGCAGAAGGCAAAGACCAGTGCCTCACATCACAGCCATACGCGTTTCGGGCCACCGCCCTTGTTCACTGGCAGCAAAGAAAAGAACTGATGTTGCAGTCACATGCATTTATTTAAATCAAGCCGCGCCCCACCGGGCCTCTTGGCATCATGGTATTTGTAGTGCTGCATTTATTAAACCTCAGTGGGTTTCAGTTACATTTCCCTTGTTCATGCTATTAAAAATACATCACCCCAGTGGGTTAACAAAAGTCTCGCTTTCCGCTGGTTGCCATTACCAAAGCCTGCACTGGAAGTTACACCAATCTTAAGGACAACAACGTTGTCATCCCAGGATCCACTTTTGCGCGGCGAGCAATCCCCTCGACTGGGCCAGCCGAAAAACATCCAAACACCAAAGATTTGCTCCTTGCGGGAAAAGCCTCTAAAGGTGAACTGTCTTATTCCATAAGTGAAGGTGCAGCACGCAGAAGGCAAAGACCAGTGCCTCACATCACAGCCATACGCGTTTCGGGCCACCGCCCTTGTTCACTGGCAGCAAAGAAAAGAACTGAAGTTGCAGTCACATGCATTTATTTAAATCAAGCCGCGCCCCACCGGGCCTCTCGGCATCATGGTATTTGTAGTGCTGCATTTATTAAACCTCAGTGGGTTTCAGTTACATTTCCCTTGTTCGTGCTATTAAAAATACATCACCCCAGTGGGTTAACAAAAGTCTCGCTTTCCGCTGGTTGCCATTACCAAAGCCTGCACTGGAAGTTACACCAATCTTAAGGACAACAACGTTGTCATCCCAGGATCCGCTTTTGCGCGGCGAGCAATCCCCTCGACTGGGCCAGCCGAAAAACATCCAAACACCAAAGATATGCTCCTTGCGGGGAAAGCCTCTAAAGGTGAACTGTTTTATTCCATAAGTGAAGGTGCAGCACGCAGAAGGCAAAGACCAGTGCCTCACATCACAGCCATACGCGTTTCGGGCCACCGCCCTTGTTCACTGGCAGCAAAGAAAAGAACTGAAGTTGCAGTCACATGCATTTATTTAAATCAAGCCGTGCCCCACCGGGCCTCTCGGCATCATGGTATTTGTAGTGCTGCATTTATTAAACCTCAGTGGGTTTCAGTTACATTTCCCTTGTTCGTGCTATTAAAAATACATCACCCCAGTGGGTTAACAAAAGTCTCGCTTTCCGCTGGTTGCCATTACCAAAGCCTGCACTGGAAGTTACACCAATCTTAAGGACAACAACGTTGTCATCCCAGGATCCGCTTTTGCGCGGCGAGCAATCCCCTCGACTGGGCCAGCCGAAAAACATCCAAACACCAAAGATTTGCTCCTTGCGGGGAAAGCCTCTAAAGATGAACTGTCTTATTCCATAAGTGAAGGTGCAGCACGCAGAAGGCAAAGACCAGTGCCTCACATCACAGCCATACGCGTTGCGGGCCACCGCCCTTGTTCACTGGCAGCAAAGAAAAGAACTGAAGTTGCAGTCACATGCATTTTTTTAAAATCAAGCTGCGCCCCACCGGGCCTCTCGGCATCATGGTATTTGTAGTGCTGCATTTATTAAACCTCAGTGGGTTTCAGTTACATTTCCCTTGTTCGTGCTATTAAAAATACATCACCCCAGTGGGTTAACAAAATTCTCGCTTTCTGCTGGTTGCCATTACCAAAGCCTGCACTGGAAGTTACACCAATCTTAGGGACAACAACGTTGTCATCCCAGGATCCGCTTTTGCGCGGCGAGCAATCCCCTCGACTGGGCCAGCCGAAAAACATCCAAACACTAAAGATTTGCTCCTTGCGGGGAAAGCCTCTAAAGGTGAACTGTCTTATTCCATAAGTGAAGGTGCAGCACGCAGAAGGCAAAGACCAGTGCCTCACATCACAGCCATACGCGTTTCGGGCCACCGCCCTTGTTCACTGGCAGCAAAGAAAAGAACTGAAGTTGCAGTCACATGCATTTATTTAAATCAAGCCGCGCCCCACCGGGCCTCTCGGCATCATGGTATTTGTAGTGCTGCATTTATTAAACCTCAGTGGGTTTCAGTTACATTTCCCTTGTTCGTGCTATTAAAAATACATCACCCCAGTGGGTTAACAAAAGTCTCGCAACCAAGCGAGACTTTTGTTAACCCACTGGGGTGATGTATTTTTAATAGCACGAACAAGGGAAATGTAAATGAAACCCACTGAGGTTTAATAAATGCAGCACTACAAATACCATGATGCCGAGAGGCCCGGTGGGGCGCGGCTTGATTTAAATAAATGCATGTGACTGCAACTTCAGTTCTTTTCTTTGCTGCCAGTGAACAAGGGCGGTGGCCCGAAACGCGTATGGCTGTGATGTGAGGCACTGGTCTTTGCCTTCTGCGTGCTGCACCTTCACTTATGGAATAAGACAGTTCACCTTTAGAGGCTTTCCCCGCAAGGAGCAAATCTTTGGTGTTTGGATATATATATATATATATATATATATATATATATATATATATCCTGTGCACCGTCTGTCTCCCAGCTAGCACGCTCGCGCAGACCCAGCAAGCAGACTCCGGACACGGACCTCGAGGTATAAACAGCTTTTATTCACGCAGAAAGAGTCACCAACGTTTCGGCTCTAACGGAGCCTTGATCACATGACAGCGTACATTTGACTGGGTACACCTTTTATAGTGAAAGCGAGTGATTAACGTAAAACACCTGTGCAAACTTGCTAATAAACATGGAAAACATACTACAATTCTTTACACTCGGCAATGCAATTTCTAAATAGATGTAAAATACAATAAGATTTCTTAGAAATTTCCTAATACATGTAAAATACATTTGGATTCAAATCTTATAAGAGTGACATACAACAGATTAAATAACAAAAATGACTAAAAAAGTATTAAGGTAAAATACACAGATCTATTATACTGACCCGTTTTAAAACCATGGTTATAATATATAAAATGATAGAAACCCCGTTCATTATAATTACAAAACTGTGAGGAAAATTTACACAGTTTTGTTTTCCAATTCAGGAATCCCAGCATAAAATACATATAAAGTGCTACGTGCTAACTTGCTAAAGTGCATAAGTGCTTTGAAAGTGCATCAATATGTGCAAAATAGGCAATGTGCAAATACATATACTACAATATGCTGGGGTCCTGATTCATTCCACTTAGATACAGGAGACATTAGCCTGTATATCGAATGTTGGTGAGGAGACAAGATAATATATCTCTACTCATACAGGGATCTATAGAGTATATTTTACTAAAACTTCAAATCCTAAACGGGTACATCTTATTTCACAACTGTCACACATTAGTCATACAAGTTCGTGCTGAAAATCACTGCTAGAGTGCCAAGGTTTCCATGTTTAAAATATGTATGTGTTAGAACGAGTTAAGACAAATACACCAGGTCCACAAGGGGCCTGTAACCCAACACCAAAGTAATTCAAACCATATATAAATAAATGTACAACCAAATGTTAAAAAACCTATACATTTCATCGTATATCCATGGTAATTAACCTGGTTTAAAGAAAAAAACGTGCACAGTGAAAAAACAATAATAACTAAACATTAATAGTTTTCTTATAGCAGCATTATTATTCTCAGTGTAAATTCTTATGGATTGTGTTTGCTCGCAGCCCCCACGGGATCTGTCCCAGCACTTTCCCAGCCGGGTATGTACCATGGACATTATCCACGTGGGGGAGAGTACACATACCTAATATTCAAAGTCGTTCAGAGCAGGCTAGTGTGGAGATCCTCAGTCACATTCAACCCATGGGGCACCTTGGTGTTGAGCAGGAGGATGTATTTTGTTTCCAGTTTTCTCAGCTTGGTCTCCCTATCCCCGCCTCTTTTGGTGTTAATGACAGAATCAATAACCCAGTATTTGAGGCCACCATTGTTGCTTTGATGGTGGTCCTTAAAGTGGCGTGCAACAGGGTATGTGCTGTCCATATTTGTTATTGCTCGCAGATGTTGCAAAATGCGTTTATGGACAGCATTCCTGGTACTGCCCACATACTGTAGGCCACAGGGACAGCGCAAAACATATATGGCGTATTCTGTTTTGCATGTGAGCACTTGGGTTATAGGATGTTCCTTGCCTGTGAACCCATCTCTATAGGTTTTGGTGTTTTCACCATGGGTGCACGCTTTACAGATCTTACAGTTATAAAAGCCCTTGTTACTTTGCCACCACTCAGTTCTGATGAAAGGGTCCGGGTTGGTTTTAACTATATGGTCCCTTAGGGAGGGGGCTTTGCTGTAGGTCACAGAGATAGATTTAGGCAAACTCTTGCCTATGACATTATCCCTCAGCACAATGGGCCAGTGTTTATTCACTATACTCTTAATTTGCTGATGTTGTCTAGTGAACCCTGTAATTAATCTGAAGCTTTCAGGCTCACCCATGCCCGGTTTCGATGTGCCTCCGCTGGGGCGCTCCCTATCTGTTTTACTAATAAGGAGCTCATCTCTACTCTTTAATAGGGATTTCTGCACAGCTTTATCTATCACCTTTGCGGAGTAACCTCTTTCAATGAACCTCTCCCTGCTTTCCATTTGTGCTTGTTCCAGTTCCACCGGGTTGCTGCATATGCGTCTTAATCGCAGCATTTCCCCATATGGAATACTGGAAATAAGATGGACCGGGTGCGCACTAGCAGCATGTAAAATGCTGTTACCTGCTGTCTTTTTTCTGTGAACCCTGGACTCCAAACGGCACCCATTAGTATATAACTCAGCATCCAAAAAGGTAACCATTTCCTGACTGAGTGATGCAGTGAATCTGAGGTTAAGGGGGTTGTCATTGATATCTTCAATGAATTTAAGGGCCTCCTCCTGACTACCTCTCCATATGACGAACAAGTCGTCAATGAAGCGGAACCATGCTACTAGGTTATATAGGATTTTGAGAAATTAACGTTTAAAAAAAGATATATATCTGTAACAGCGGACCGGGCAGCGCTCCAGGACGCGTACTTTTCGCGCAACGGAGCTTTGTGAAGCGAAGCTGATTGGTTCTCCGGCGTCTGTCAACATTCCAAACAGTCCGTAGCGGCCGCCATCTTGTCTCTCGGTAGGATCGAGAGACAAGAGGAGGCCAAAGCGAAGGGGCAAATGACCATAAGGGGGAATAGTAGATCCTCGCTGACCCCCTAGGTTTGATGTGGAGGTTTTAAAAGGGCCCCGCGGGGCAAAAAAAAAAATAATAATAATAATCGAACGGCTGAATGGATTTGCACGAAACTTGGTAAAATATTAGGGACTGGTAGCCCGATGTGCCTTTGCTAGGTCTCAATATATGTGCTCCAGTGGATTTTGAGAAATTAACGTTCAAAAAAAGATATATATCTGTAACAGCGCTCCGCTTCGCGTAACGGAGGTTTGCGACGCTGATTGGTCATTCTGTCACTGGGCTATAGTTGGGCTACATCTGGCTGATATTTGGGCTACATTTGTTTTTTTTCGTCTCTGGCGGCCATCTTTGGGCTACATTGGGCTACATTGGGCTTCATTGGGCTTCATTGGGCTACATTGGGCTACATTTGGGCTCCAACATATATATAGGCCAATGTAGCCCAATATATATTTTTCAAAGTTAATTTTCGTAAAAACCACTGGAGCACATATATTGAGACCTACAAAAGGCACATCGGGCTACCAGTCCCTACAATTTTGCCAAGTTTCGTGCAAATCCATTCAGCCGTTCGGGCTAAAAGTGAGGCCAACCGCCCTATGGAAATGAAGGAAATGAATGGGTAATTTGTAATTAGCAAATAGCTCATCGCAAACTAGGAATGGTAAAGAATCGCTATTTATTCCTTAAAGTTCGCTATTTAGGAAATGCAAAAAACTTTGATGATACATATGGCGGTTCATCTCTAACAAGATAAGAAGCATAGGGATAGATTTATGATGACTGGCGCATCACCAGGGATGTGTTAGTCATTCTGTGCCGCTGTTCCGTCACCTATGGTGTGCTGCATTTACAATGCGGCGCATCATGGGGCAAAAACAGCACAGATGCGTGATGTATCTGTGCCGTAAAGGTGGCGCATTGCTGGAGTTGTATCGCAAGTGTGATGAAGCTCCAGCAAGTGTCGGGGGTGCCCCTGTCGCAGGGTTTCTGTTCTCACACAGAACTGTGGACAGAGGATTGGAACCTCGGCGAATTAGGGTGTCCCAAAACTCACCTTAGTAATCAAAAACCCCTTAGCAAGCTAGGTACAGTGTCACATTGGATATAACAAACTCTCAATGTTTAGACAATCCAGAATATGAACTTATAGTACCTCAGGATACGTGGAACTCATGAACAGTCGGTCGTTATATATTTCTTAGAAACCAGAACATGGAGTTAAGAAGAACACGTGTATTTGAAATGTTTATTTACTAATGCCGTCTTCTCAGGCGTAGTATCTTAGATAATACAAGTACACATATTATCAGTAGCAAAATTACCAGCATAGTTACTAGTACATAAAAAGCGAATGGTGACAGTATGTTAACATGCTGTAAATGAATAAGGGTTAGCAACACTTATAAGCAGCCGCGGGCCGTGGAGGGAGTTACGGTGGGGCAGGGAGGCGGGGAGGGGGAGGGGCAGGGTGGAGAGGGCTCCACCCTGCTTCTCCCCCTCCCCCCCTCCCCGCCTCCCTGCCTCACCGTAACTCCCTCCACGGCCCGCGGCTGCTTATATCTCACCCTCCCTAATACACATATTATATTATTTGCTAAGAAGGTCTCTTTGTGTTGGTTTAGGGCGTGCCCATACTTTAGTGTCTTAGATTTGAAGGAATCACATCAGCATACACCAGCTCTCTCTTCATGTGAACCGCATCAACTGTTGTGTATGTGTGTTCGGCAAAGCAATATAAAACCCGCCTCATGCCCAGAATTGGCAGAAGTTGCACTTATGTTATGAGTATGAAGTCGTGGAGATCAGACCTCATAACAATTCTGTATCGTGTTGTTCTTGAAACTTTAGCACTCGCTGTACAGATATAGTTTAACAAGCAAAGCAGATAGTAGAGCAATAACATATTATTCTCATGTAAACCACGATGAACTACTAGGTTGAAAGCTAAAGCAACAACTAAGTGTCGTGTGCAGAAGTTGCAAAAAAGGAAAAATGGCGTTTAAACCGGTAATGAGCCCATGCTAACTTAACACGGTGTAAAGATATCCAGGACCTAGATGACACCTCCCCATGATCCGGAAACGAACTGAATAAGATAATAGAAGTGCCATCTCATGAGAGCAGATTGCAAGTTTATATGTGGACGGTCCGCAAGGTAAAGCATTAAAAACTAGGAAAATTTAATGCTAAAGAAAAATAAAACAGCCAAGTACTTTATCGAGTCTTAAGCCAATAGGCAAGGTAAATAATAAAAACTTGACAAATAAGTCAATGAATTGTCAATGAAATGCTAGTACTCAGCATATCAAACATGAAAAAGGTCTATGACATAACTGTGTATGCAAAATAAGCTGCAACAGCCTCCAATAGGAAGTCACCGTCTTCATCCGAAAACAGTTCAGCCATCCAATTTAAAAGCGGAAAAGAACATACGTGCTCTCCCAGCACCGGATCCTCTATCACCATCAGAGGACAGCTCGGTGGGTTTTCAAGAAAGCTCTGTTCCAAGAAAGACTGTGTTGCCGCCAGTAAATTCCAGGGACCAATTAGTCCATGCATCAATGCCACAGCCATAATCCTTTCGCCAGGACAAACCAACTCGTGAGTAATGATAGGAGTCATCAGCTGATTAAAGTCGACGTCAGGAGAAACCGGTCCGCAGAGACACAAATCAATGGCCCAATCGAAATCACAGGTCAGGCAGTGAAATACAGGCTGGACACAGGTGAAGTAGGAGAATCGAAAAGATAATCCATATGCCGTGCTTAATATCGCCAACGGCATTGTGCCATAATATTCTAGCATGCGATTGCGGAACAGTGTCAGCAGCTGCAGGGCGGGAGGTTGCATAGGAGGGACATCCATATTTAAAAATGTAAAAAAGCACAAGAGCGTCCGCTGGTAATGCAAGTAAAAATGGCAATCCACGAAGCAGAGTGGAAAAAATACAATGAAAGAAAGCAGGGATGACTCCAAAGATTTTCTCAAATGAAGTCACGAGACCACTGGTAACAACTTTAAAAAAGTGCGCCAGGGCCTTTGTGGAGGATGCGTTAGAGATAGTCCGAACCATCTTGCTGAAATGGAAAGGCAAATCTGAATTGAAAAGGGTCTGCACCTCTGTACGGGTGTTCGCTATGTGAAGCACGAAAGTTTCACGGGCCGAACTCAAGGCCACCTCTCTCTGAGACAAAAGAGCTCTTATTCTTGCCATGCCGTTGAAATCTGCTCCCAAGGTTGGTATTTGTGGCGAGATTGAAAACTCCCTATGTTCATGTGTGGGAGGAAATAGAACATTTCTGCAGCAAATAACCCGTTCACTTACTGTTACGATAAAAGGAATACTTTTAATTAACCCAGAACAATCTTCATTATTGAGCATCAAATAACTACCATTTTCCAACAACTTGAACGTGGGGATGATAGCAGGAACTGGCGTGCCTTGCAACACGCAAGCCATATTTGGTCGGTGTTTGTTGCATGAACCGTGTAACTGTATGTGCCTACACATTAGTGAATGATCTGGCGTCTCAGTGCATTCCTCTCCATTCAGATAAACTTCTTGATCATAATTGAAACATCTGTATGTGTATGGAAGCGACCAGACCTCATGAAGAAAAGCACTACCTAAAGGTTCATAACGACCTATTGGTATATATTTCATACAATTTGAAAACTTATATAAAGCAAAAGGCAGCGTTATTAAACCGTGGATAAGGCACGTTGCCAAAAAACCCGCAATCCTCTGCTGATGATGTCACTGAGCATGTCATGAATGATGTAATATGTGACATCATCAGCAGTGGATTACGGGTAATAGTATCTCTAGTTTACTCCCCTATAGCTGTCTTTCTTTTAACATAAGTGTCTGTTTCCTTCCCTTATACTTACTGTTTTTGGTTCGCTTCCGGTTCGCGTACCGGCGAGCGAACTGGGAAGCGAACTAAGAGAAATAGAGGTTGGCACAGTTCCAAATATTGTACCAATTGTTTAATAACGGGGAGGTAGTTCTGAAAAGAACTTTTTTTTTAATTGTTTTTGTTGTTTTATATTTTTTTTATTATTTTTCGGAACATTTTTTTACTTTTTTTGAATTTTTCTGAACAGTTTTATATTTTTTTGGGTTTTTCTTGGAGGGGGCAATGAAAACGATTCATTGTAAAGGGCTCAACAGGAGCAACAAAACAAAAAAAATGTATTTATTATTTTGGGCGTTTCGTACAAACTTGCATATGATAGTCAATAGCTCTGTTGATCAGAGTGATGCTTCTTTCTCCGTAGCAAATGAATCCATCGCAAAATACGCAGATGTGTTTTACTTCACCAAATTTCATTTGTATATTTGGCACCATCTCCCTGCCCTCTGGTCCCGTTACTTCCGGTACAACAGATCTTCTGGCCATAATAGGGAGATTATCTAGGTCGTTCCGAAACTGTGCAGCACTGTAGTTGTTAGGATGCCACCTAGTCATATGGCGATGCATTGTGTAGTTTCCGAAACTGTATTTTTTCTCGGTTCCTCTGGACAGTCTATCTTGACATATAAGGCAAGTTACGTATCTTGCATTTACTTTTTTCTGACCTTTGGGAATTTAAAAAAATTGCCAAATGAAGTTTTCTTTCCGGTGAGACGTCCTGGGCTGCTCAGGCAAAAACTGCCTCTCTTCGTGCTCGTCATCCTGTTCATCTTCTTCCTCTTCTTGTTGAATTATAACTTGAGCAGGTGGTCCACTCTTCCTTGGATGTGGTGGAGGTGGTGGGGAAGCACCAGCTGAAGCTACTAAAGAAGCCATTGCTCAGTGATCACAAAGGGTCTTTCTCTCACAATGATGAAAGTCAGAGTGAGGAAAGAAGGAGGGATTTTCATCATTTGGGAAAAACAAGAGTTCTCAACCAATGAAAAGTGTTCATTTTAGATTATATGACCTAGTCTTACATCATTAGGAAACCAAAAGTGAAATGAACCAATGAAAAGTGTTATTACCAAGTCACATGACCTGCTGTGTTTACGTTAAGCGCTTTGCAGGGCCTCCCGGTTTGCTTCCAGAAACCTGCGCTTTGCGACTCGCTTCGCGTACCAGTGCGCTAACGTAGCACGTCATATGACGTATCACGCGACAACGCGAAACGTCATGCGGACGGGAGGCGTCACGATGTTGTTTTCTAACGCGGCAGTTGCGGTAAAGAAACGTTTACCGGCTCGCGGTCTATTTCGCGGCATCAAGGTCAGCTAACGGGAAGCTTCCCGATTCCCGAAGCGGGAACGAAGAAAAAAAAATATTAAAAAAAAAAATTATTCATATACATATAAAATATATTTTTGGATTTAAAGAAAAATACATTTTACAGCTACAGATATTAGCTGTTAAAAAACCAATGAAATTCACTGAAAAAACCATAGGTTATAGACCATATATAGTTAGGAATTAGCATTTACAAAACCTTGAAAATTCACTGAAAAAACCATAGGTTATAGACCATATATAGTTAGGAATTAGCATTTACAAAACCTTATTTTACTCACACAAAACCATTGAAATTCCATATATAGTTAGTTGCACTAACTATATATCGCGCACCCGCAATCCACTGCTGATGATGTCACATATTACATCATTCATGACATGGTCAGTGACATTACTGATGACATCACTGATGACATCTCAAATGACATCCCTGATGACATCACTGATGACATCTCAAATGACATCACTGATGACATCATGACACACCAATACCAGTTACTACATACGCACTCACTGATTCCTATGTCTACACACACATTCACTCATTCACCCATACAATCACTCATACATACAGTCACTCATTATTACAACACTATCATATGCACTCATACACCTATGCAGACACTCACACACTGCCACTCATCCATGGAGTTACTCACACACCTAGTCAGTCCTGTAAAGAATCAATCACACTTCCATTTCCTCATCTATACAGTTAAAAACAGAACACCATACTTCAGTGACATCACTGATGACATCACTGATGACACCTCAAATGACATCACTGATGACATCTCAAATGACATCACTGATGACATCATGACACACCAATACCAGTTACTACATACGCACTCACTGATTCCTACGTCTACACACACATTCACTCATTCACCCATACAATCACTCATACATACAGTCACTCATTATTACAACACTATCATATGCACTCATACACCTAGTCAGTCCTGTGAAGAATCAATCACACTTCGATTTCCTCATCTATACAGTTAAACACAGAACACCATACTTTTTCACACATATACTAACACATACTTACTCTCTTATACAATCACTGATACAAGTACACATTGATATGCACAGAGTCACACACCTCCCAGCCAGCCACACACACACTCAGTCTTCCATCCATCCAGTCATTCTTCAATATGTAAAACGTATTTAAACTGTACAAAAACACACAGACACTAGATGATGTCATCAGTGATGTCATCAGTGATGTCACTGACCATGTCATGAATGATGTAATATGTGACATCATCAGCAGTGGATTGCGGGTGCGCGATATATAGTTAGTGCAACTAACTATATATGGAATTTCAATGGTTTTGTGTGAGTAAAATAAGGTTTTGTAAATGCTAATTCCTAACTATATATGGTCTATAACCTATGGTTTTTTCAGTGAATTTTCAAGGTTTTGTAAATGCTAATTCCTAACTATATATGGTCTATAACCTATGGTTTTTTCAGTGAATATATATATATATATATATATATATTACCTACTGGCGGTCGCCAGTAGGTATATATAGTTAGGATTTTTTTCCTATGGGATTTTTGAAAATTCTATGTCAAATAACTTTGGCGTTTGTGGACGGAATTGGCTGAAATTTTCAGGAAAATGGCACATTTTGTTTCTGAGCAGCCCCTGAAAATTGGGGGGGGGGGTTCGTCCAGGGGGGGTCGAGAAAAAAGGGGGGTCCCAAAACGTGTTTTTAACATTGAGTTTTCCATAGGGCGGTTGGCCTCACTTTTAGCCCGAACGGCTGAATGGATTTGCACGAAACTTGGCAAAATTGTAGGGACTGGTAGCCCGATGTGCCTTTTGTAGGTCTCAATATATGTGCTACAGTGGATTTTGAGAAATTAACGTTTAAAAAAAGATATATATCTGTAACAGCGGACCGGGCAGCGCTCCAGTACGCGTACTTTTCGCGCAACGGAGCTTTGTGAAGCTAAGCTGATTGGTTCTCCGGCATCTGTAAACATTCCAAAGAGTCCGTAGCGGCCGCCATCTTGTCTCTCGGTAGGACCGAGAGACAAGAGGAGGCCAAAGCGAAGGGGCAAATGACCATAAGGGGGCATAGTAGATCCTCGCTGACCCCCTAGGTTTGATGTGGAGGTTTTAAAAGGGCCCCGCGGGGCAAAAAAAAAAAATAATAATAATAATCGAACGGCTGAATGGATTTGCACGAAACTTGGTAAAATATTAGGGACTGGTAGCCCGATGTGCCTTTGCTAGGTCTCAATATATGTGCTCCAGTGGATTTTGAGAAATTAACGTTCAAAAAAAGATATATATCTGTAACAGCGCTCCGCTTCGCGTACTTTTCGCGTTACGGAGCTTTGCGAAGCTGATTGGTTCTCCGGCGTCTGTCAATATTCCAAACAGTCCGTAGCGGCCGCCATCTTGTCTCTCGGTAGGATTGAGAGACAAGAGGAGGCCAAAGCGAAGGGGGAAATGACCATAAGGGGGCATAGTAGATCCTTCCTGACCTCTTAGGTTTGATGTACCATTTTGCCAAGTTTGGTGTAATTCCGTTCAGCCATTCAGGCTGTAGACGTATGTAAATGTCCTATGGAAAATTGCATGGGGAAAACACATTTGAAAGTGTTGAAATTTAGAACCAATTAAAATGTTACTTTGGTTTTGTATTTGTGTGTGATGAAAGTTAATTGGTTATGTATATATGTCAAATGAGAGGAAACCACAGCCATTTTGTGATACTACTGTCTGAGGTACATTTGTGAGGAATTTTTGGTGGTGAATTTCTGGTGTTTGATTTACACAGTACTAACACTTCTCCTACTTTTAAAAAGGTGAGTTGTTAATTTGTAAGGGGTACTATGTTGTACACTTGAAGATAATTTGAAAAATGTTTTCTGTTATTTATTTGCAGTCCTTCTGTTATACTAAATACTTGATAAAGTTAGTTTTATATTATGTATTACTAAAAACGATAAATGAAAGTGATTATTTTTTTCTGCAATTTACAGCAAGCAATTTCAAAATAAAATGGCTCACAATGAAGAGACCGTGGCAATTTCTTTTGAATTGTCCACTACATTGATTGAAATTGAGAGCACCAATAATGAAATATTGTCACAAGGAGGAGATGACTTGTATGATTCCATTAGATTGATTGAAATGGACAGCACCAATAATGAAATATTGTCACAAGGAGGAGATGACTTGAATGATTCCACTACATTGATTGAAATTGAGAGCACCAATAATGAAATATTGTCACGAGGAAATGACTTGAATGATTCCACTACATTGATTGAAATTGACAGCACCAATAATGAAATATTGTCACAAGGAGGAGATGACTTGAATGATTCCACTACATTGATTGAAATTGACAGCACCAATAATGAAATATTGTCACAAGGAGGAGATGACTTGAATGATTTTTTTGATCAATCTGTTGATGGCGAATTTATCGAATGTTTGGAGACCAGAGAGTTACAAGAATCATCATTGCAGACTTTTCATTAGGAAATTGCTGATGAGGACATGTTACTAGTTCTTTCAAATTTAGAAAATTCTGAAGAACAAATTTATATTTAGAAATCAAAAATTGTTTGAGACATTATTCATTGTTATTTTTAATTTATGAGGTTGTAGCGAAGTGATTGTAGTATAAAATGAGACTTATAGTATAGAGTGCAACATTTTTATGTTACATGGTAAGTTTACTCATATTTACTTCCCTTCTGCCACTATATTATCTCCAATGTGTATTTGACATCTCTTCTTCATCTCCGGCCTCCTTTCTCTCACTGTGTGTCTCCGATGCATCTTATCGCTGCTATTTTGTGTAATTACAGAAGAGAGTAAAATAAAATAGTTCGGAACGTGAAAAGGGGGCAAAGTAGAGTACCCCTCACCCCCTAGGCCTTTTCAGGCGGTCCCAAAAGGATCAGTTTCTGCTTTCCTGAGAGATTATGGTATGAGTTCCATATACCACAATAATTTGCATTACAACATGCAAGACATCTATCTCCTATTACCAACTTTTGGAGATATTCGCGCTAAGCGCGAATATCTCCAAAAAGTAACACCTGCCCTGAGCAGTTCTTAGCCATGTTATCCAATGGGAGGTGGATAACATGGCTAAGAGCATTAGCTCGGTAATGCATGAATATCGCTGACTTTTTAGCGATGTTCATGCATTGCGGCCGTTTATTATCGCATTTGCGATAAACCTTGATAATAGCAAGGTTTATCTTCGATAATTTCTGACGATGCTTAGCGGTAAAAAATTCGTTGCTAAGCATCGTTAGCGATAAATATCGCTTAACTTTGGTAATATGCACCAACGTCTGTTAACGTTCGATTCGAAGGAAATGAGGAAGTGTTGAAAAACATTGTCTGCGCCATCTTGCCTTTTTTGAAATGCCACACTTTTGTCGTGCACGGCAGCCATTTTAGATGCCTTGACCAGACCCACTCTCTGCACGCTGTCGATTCGTAGCATGGCTCCCCACCCTCGCAAGCATCTTCCCCAGGCACTGGTCACCCCCGCTCTCTGTCTTATGCATCGGCAATAAACCTACCCCCATCTGCGCTGCTCTTCCCTGAGAATCACACTCTGTGCCCGCCCGACACCTCCCTTTCGCCCTATTCACTACCGCACCCTCTGACACTCCTCTTCCTCTGTGTCCGATTGTCCAGGCTATCACCTAGCCCTGCAGATGTAGTTTATGGCCCCAGCTGTAAAGAATCACCCCTCTTCAAAGGAGTTATAGTAGATCAAGGCCCACACCCGATGAGATCCGTCACACCACACGTGTTCCTACTATCTGAAAACCATCCTGTATTGTGATTGGGGAGGGGACCGAGCCTGAAGCGGAAGATTCCAGGAATGACTCTTTGTACATCAAAGTTTTTACAATTATGTGTCACATTAAAAATATATAGCACTCCAACAAAGTAGTAGGAATATAAAACTTTAATAACATATAAATATATACAACAAAACAAAAACAGTAAAAACATTTAAACAGCGAAGAGACCGTGGCAATTTCTTTTGAATTCCTGATGAGGACATGTTACTAGTTCTTTCAAATTATGAAAATTCAGAAGATGTTGCCTGGGGGTGGGTCGTCAGTAGCAGTCTGTTGTGCGAATAGTTCCAAGGCAGCAGAACGCGCTGAAATCTAGATGGCACGAAAGTGATGTCTAGTAAGTTGCCGCCCAGCAAATAACGGCGTGGGGCGCCGCGGGGGTGAGTGAGTCCAGTAGGCACCACAGCTATTCTTACCGGCATTGCAGAATTACTGCTGGGGACAATGCCTGTGCTGTAGCAGGGTCACAGCAGAAACAAAAAGGATTCTGTTGAAGATGTTGTTGGTTTTCAATTTGAAAACAGTTCTGGTGTCAACTGCTATGCTAATGTAGTGGTTAATGTTTTGTTTTCTCTAGAAAATGTAAAAGAGGGGGAGGCAGTCCAAAGTTCCGTTAAAAGGGCAAAGGAAAGGATCGGTGGTTTGAACTATCAGTCAAAAAGGGGAGGGGGTGCAACAATTTTTCCTACCGGGTCACACTGTGCTTTCACCGGAACTGAGGTCTGCAGGATTCTAGTAATTCAAAGTGAGGCTGGCGCCAGCATGGGAGCGCCGACGTCCCGCGGATACAGTTTCGTCACTCCACGGGCGATCATGGCAGTCATTCCCCATCGGGGGTGTCTGCGGGGGTCGGGGACTCCCGCGGCTCCTCTAGAATCTTCAAGGTCGTGGAGGACTACGGTGGTGGAGTCAACCAGTGACCGGGCCATTTCTTTATGCTGGGCCCGCTCTTGCCAGGTCGACCGCCATTTTGAGAGTTCGGTAGCTACTGGCGATCGCGGGGTCAAATGAGCGGACGGGCTCCACCCTGCCGGGCGAGACGTTGCAGCATGGCCACAGTGGAAGAACCCTTTTCCGGGCGCCTGGAGCGCTGAGGGTGCAGCTGGGAAGCCTCCACCTGGGGAGGCGGGAGAGGCCTGTTCGCACCGTCTCTCCCTCCCAGTGCACCCCACGGCGTCTCGCTTGAGATTTGTTATGGCCGGACCAGGCGATGAGGACGAGGGGGGGGAGGGTCGGAGGCACGTGCAAGACATCCCCCCCCAGTGTTGTCGCAGCCATTATTCAAGAAAGAAGAAGTGTCCCGTCCGTCTTCGGGCCGGGCTTCCGGTGGATGTCGGCCGGACGCCCCTGGCTCTGGCCCCATGAACGGGTTCCTTGGTTTATTGGCTGCAGCCGGATCCCGTCGGCCTCGGCCCCCCGACCGTTGGTGGCCGGACCGGAAGAGCATGTGGCGGGACTACCTGAAACTGTCAAGGGCCACCGCGGCCGGACTGGGAGAGAGAGGGGAGGGTCGAGGAGATATTCCCCCCCCTGCAACTCTTCAGCGTTGTAAAGGCAATCCCCTGGCCGGGTCCCGCTGGCCTCGGCCTCTCCTCCGGCTACACCCTACGTTAGGATCTCCTGGCCGAGGCGTGGCAGCAGGACCCGCCTCATATGGGCTGCTCCCGGCTGGGCGTAGACGCAACCCTGCCCCACCTTGGAAGTTTCCAGAGTGGGGGCGGATGTTCTACTGACTTGCATTTTCCCTAGTCTATCGATTTTTTTGGCGTGGCAGGCGGTGGGACAGCGAGGGGTGATTTGGTTTCTCTTACTGTTTTTCTGGTCTCTCACCACTGGCACATTTTAACGTTTTCTTGTTTCTAGGACATTAATAGGTTTTATCATTACGTTATGTTATCGTTTCTTTGTTCGTTGTTTAATAAAAGTTCATGTTCATCAGTGGCCTACTGATTTTTGTTTTCCTATTCTTTTCTTTCCAGGTTGTTTCATGCTAAAGTTTCTGTTAACAGGATACAGTGATCACTTTGTTATTATTGCATATGTCCTTTTCACTAGGGGTGCTCTCTGGTCGGGCCAGATGACGTATCTCTAGTAAATGGTCAGGGTGAAACAGGTGCATCAATCAGTGGGGAGTAGATAGGCATGACAGATTACAACGGGGGAGAAAGGTCCGCATTACGTACCCTTTCACTATTTGCAAAGATTTTCCTACGTATATTTGCAAACAGGGAATACCTCCAAAAAGAACCAATTCCCAAACAGTCAATGTTTGGGGAAACAATCAATCAATGAGGAACGAAATAGGCACGACGTGTTAAAGGTTTGCGTTACCTACTCTTCACTATCTGCAAAGGGAGAGAGAATATTCCTATTCTCCCTCGTTTGCAGGCAGAGAAGATTCTTAAGAGAACCAACTTCGAACAATTCAATGCTCGATTCAAACAATCAACAAGGGGTACTGTGAACACAAATGAACGCCGCTTATGTACATACACATTGGTATTATCAACAGGTTGTTCCTAATGTTTCTATTTTAGGGAGGTCAAAAAGAGATCCCATTAGTGGCCTACTGATTTTGCTCGATTCCTTTTGTTTTTTTACACGATTTTTCGCTATCTGCAAAGACTAAACAGAGTATTGCGACTCTGTGCTTGTTTGTAAATAGAGAATGAACCAAAGAGAACAATCAATCAAATGGAGAGAGAAGCAGGCACGACGGATTACAACGGGGGCAAAAGCCTGCGTTAACTACCCTTCACTATCTGCAAAGAGAGAGTACTCCTAATAGAAATGAGGGGTGGGGGGCAGCATTCAAAGCAGATCAGTGTGCATAAACACGAAAATGTTTTTACTTACCACGTACTTGACATTCGACAGCTTATGATATTTGCTATTAAAAAACCATTGAAATTCACTGAAAAAACCATAGGTTATAGACCATATATAGTTAGGAATTAGCATTTAAAAAACCTTATTTTACTCACACAAAACCATTGAAATTCCATATATAGTTAGTTGCACTAACTATATATCGCGCACCCGCAATCCACTGCTGATCATGTCACATATTACATCATTCATGACATGGTCAGTGACATCACTGATGACATCACTGATGACATCTCAAATGACATCACTGATGACATCACTGATGACATCTCATTTGACATCATTCTTGTGCTAATACGATAAACCTCTTCAGACTCTAATATAACCTTAGATACACTCAGTGTATACAGACACTCACACACTGCCACTCATCCATGGAGTTACTCACACACCCAGTCAGTCATTGAAAGAAACAATCTCACCTCCATTTCTTCAACTATACAGTTAAACACACCTTACTTATTGAAACATATACTAACACATATTTACTCTCTTATACAATCCCTGATACAAGTTCACAATGATCGATACAACCACTCACTCATTCAGTGGCTCTCATGCACAGTTATTTATATATGCCAACTCTCACATGTACTGTGTTTTACATATGTACTTACTATGACATGTAGCATTGAGATATCCATTCACTCATCAATACACTCATGCACACAGTCAACTGCCCATGTAGCTGTTTCCACATGCAGTCTTGAACTCATACACCTAGTGAATAAACTGCTCACACATCTATGCATAGAGTCACACACCTTCCAGCCACCCCCACACAAACTCAATCTCCCATAGAAATACTTGGGCAACCAATTAATAACACATATATCCTCTCGTATAGCTAATGATCAACACATGCAGCAGTTTACATCACAACAGACATAATGATGCACAAATTAAGACAGTTTAGTCACTAACCCATGCACTCAGTGAGACACATTTAATCACTCACTCATACAGTCAGTCACGCACCTACTAAATCCTTCATCCAGACACTTCTACATCTACTCATTCTTCAATATGTAAAACATATTTAAACTTTACAGAAACACACAGTCACTGGATGATGTCATCAGTGATGTCATTTGAGATGTCATCAGTGATGTCATCAGTGATGTCACTGACCATGTCATGAATGATGTAATATGTGACATGATCAGCAGTGGATTGCGGGTGCGCGATATATAGTTAGTGCAACTAACTATATATGGAATTTCAATGGTTTTGTGTGAGTAAAATAAGGTTTTTTAAATGCTAATTCCTAACTATATATGGTCTATAACCTATGGTTTTTTCAGTGAATATATATATATATATATATATATATACTTTTTTTTGTTTGTTTTTCTATGCTTAACATGTATATAGGTCACTTCATAGTTTTCATATAAGCTATTTGATTAGATTCATATGGCTCTCTGTTTTATTTATGTATCTATATATGTATTACTTTACTCCTAGTGTAGAAAAAAAAACGTTGACTCTATCCAATGTACTACTCTATGTCTCACCCTATACCTCCCAATATATCCTCTACCCCCACTCTCTGACTCAACCCAAACCTCATTCTACTACTATGATGACCAAAATAACCCTTTCTGGACTCTGCCCTCCTCGGCTCACGCCAAACTTCATTTCACTACAATAATCACCCAAACAAACCTTTCTAAATTCTTCACTCATGTGTCCCTCCTTTGACTCATCCCAAACCTCATTTTTACTACTATGATCTCCTTAATCCCTTTCTATACACTCTTCCTTCCTCCATCTCTCATTTTACTCATCCCAAACCTCATCTTACTACTATGATCGCCCAAATTGCACTTTCTAGACTCTTCCCTTTTCTATCCCACCATTTTCCTATTCAATCCAACTAACAGACTCACATGTCCACCACTTAAATTAACTCTTATTTCCTTATACTAATCTACCACTAATACTTTTTGGGGCCCAAAGTAGTGCATCACCGACTCACCATGCCTACTCCAAAGGACTGCAACCCTCAGCGCCATGCTCACACCCATTCTGAATGCCTCCACCTCTTCTGCGACCTTCCCTGCGGCTTGGAAACACGAAAACGTCATTCGTTGTTGAAGAAGCCAAATGCGGTCTCTTCAGCGTTGCCAACTTCAGTCTGATCTCGCAGCGACCATTCGTGTCCAAGTCTTAAAGAAAATCATCAATACACACCTCACTTATTACCTTACCCACCACAAATTACTTGAGACCACAGAATCTGCCTTTATCTTTACCATGGATGCCATTCACATGACTCTGTATAGAGGAGACCCAACATCCCTCCTCCTCCTGGACCTCTGGGTACTATTTGAAACAGTCTACCACCCCCTCCTCATCCAACACCAACACAACATAGGAATCCAAGGACAAGCAGGACCTGGTCCTTCCTGACAGGAAGGGTCCAGTCAATCAGACTTGCACTGTGCAACTCGGATGCCCAAGACCTCATTTGTGGAGTTCCACAAGGCTCTTCCCTGAGCCTGACCCTCATCAACACATACATGATCCCTCTAGCCACATCATCCGCTTACATAATATCAATGTCCTCTCCTATGCTGATGGCAAGCACCTCATTCTCTCCCTCATGACAAGACTCCCAGTACCCGGATCGAGTTTAGTGCCTGCATGACTGAAATAGCCCACTGGATGAAGACCAGCTTTCTGAAGCTAAACTCCAACAAGACCAAAATCGTCATCTTTGGGAAGAGCACATCACCGTGGGATGCCATCTGGTGGGCAATAAAGCTAGGACAACACCAGAAACACAAAACTTGGACAGTGGACCAAACATAAGCACTTGCGGCACCAATCACAAAAAATCACCAATGAAATCAAAGTCTTGAACTATCTTGTGTGCAAGGTTCTAAAAGTGCCCCCTGTCCAAGAGCACCCCCCTTCTCCAGGGCAATTGTACAAACAAACTAGATCAGAGCTGCACAACTATGAAGTGAACAAGTCCATACAGATAGTTATTGCTCAATGAAGCGCAGAGTGAGATAATTTCTTCTTTATATTTTCATTTTTAAAAGGCAATAGCCAACGCGTTTCATCCTATGGCGTAGGACTTCTTCTGGGCTGTAAGTTAAAAAAACATATAAAAAAGGACATTTACAATACATACACTATACAAAACATAAAACATTATTATATACACATATATAAAGTGTTTGGGAGACATCAAATAAAACACATATATGGGAGAACTATTTACATCAAAAAGTCACATATCAAGCACTGATATAAGACCATATCCCAAATCCAACTCATGTAAAAACATTAAACAGACAATCACAGTTCAAAAGGAAATAACAAAAACCTTGATAGCATCTATGCATTTGCAACAGAATGGAGAGAAAAAAAAGAATGAACATCTGCAGAAAGAGTGAGACTAGCTGAAAGATTATACAACAAAGATGGAATCCAGGTAGAGGAATCGAAGTGGACTCCTGTATTACTGTCAGCAAACATCCTTACCTAGATCATGTACACTAGATATCAGTTGTCACAAAGTTCATAACCATTGCAAGTCATGCATAGGTAATATGAATGAGATCCACGATTAATGGAACTGGAACCTATTGCGGTCAGGACTCAAGTAGGATCAAAACCTACATCCGAATAAACAAAGTCCACCATATCTGAAAAACAATAGTACCATGAAAATCTTGTGCACCGTAAAGACAAAAATGTCAAAGATGGGCCCAGTAGCCCGAATAAGAGACAGCGGACCCATGTGTCAAACACAAAGACGCCGCGCCACCTCCGCGGTTTGAACTACGGGCGGGAGAAGCTAACGGTAATATGGGAGTCCACTTGGGTTCCTCTACCTGGATTCCATCTTTGTCGTATTATCTTTCACCTAGTCTCACTCTTTCTGCTGCTGGTCATTCTTTCTTTTCTCTCCGTTCTGTTGCAAATGCATAGATGCTATCAAGATTTTTGTTATTTTCTTTTGAACTGTGATTAAATAATGTTTTTACATGTGTTGGATTTTGGGTATGGTCTTATATCAATGTTTGTTATGTGACTTTTTGATATAAATAGTTCTCGTATATATGTTTTTTTTATGTCTCCCAAACACTTTATATATTAGTATATATTAATGTTGTACGTTTTGTATAGTGTATGTATTGTAAATTTTCTTTTTTATATGTTTTTAACTTACAGCCCTGAAGAAGTCAAACGCTATAGGATGAAACGCGTTGGCTGTTGTTTTTTAAGAATTAAAAAATAAAGAAGAAATGATCCCACTCCGCGCTTCACTGAGCATCACAAACTGTTTGGACTTGTTCACTTCATAGTGGTGCAGCTCTGATCTAGTTTGCTAGGACAACACCAACCTGCACTACCCACACCAAGAACCTCGGGATCATCATCAGCAGCAAACTCGACATGACTGCCTCAGTCAATGCTGTCACCGCCTCATGCTTCGATACCCTAATCAATCAATCAGCAAAATTTGTAAAGCGCGCTACTCACCCGCTAGAGTCACAAGGCGCTGGGAGGAGGGGGAGACGCTACTGCTCGAACAGCCAGGTCTTGAGTTGCGTCCTGAAGGAGAGATGGTCCTGGGTCAGCCGAAGGTAGATGGGGAGGGAGTTCCATGTCTTGGTCGCCAGGTAGGAGAAGGATCTTCCTCCGGCGGTGGTTCTGCGGATTTGTGGGACGGAGGCGAGGGCGAGGCTGGCGGATCGAAGCTGGCAGGTGGGTGTGTAGAATGTGAGACGGCTGTTGAGGTATTTGGGGCCCGTGTCGTGGAGAGCCTTGTGTGCGTGGGTGAGGAGCCTGAACGTGATACTCTTGCTGACGGGGAGCCAGTGCAGGTCTCTCAGATGGGCAGAGATGTGGTTGTGGCGGGGGATGTCCAGGATGAGTCGTGCAGAAGCATTTTGTATGCGCTGGAGTCTTTTCTGGAGTTTGGCTGTGGTTCCCGCGTAGAGGGTGTTCCCGTAGTCCAGTCGGCTGGTGACGAGGGCCTGGGTGACCGTCTTCCTGGTTTCGGTGGGGATCCACCGGAAGATCTTACGGAGCATGCGCAGGGTGTTGAAACAGGATGACGAGACGGTGTTGACTTGTTTGGTCATTGTGAGTGAGGAGTCCAGGATGAAGTCCAGGATGAAGCCCAGGATGCGTGCATGGTCCGTTGGCCTGGGCGTTGAGCCCACGGCCGGGGGCCACCACGAGTCGTTCCAGGCAGAGAAGGAAGGTCCCAGGATGAGGACTTCCGTCTTGTCTGAGTTCAGTTTCAGACGGCTGAGATTCATCCATTCCGCGACGTCTTTCATTCCTTCCTGGAGGCTGGTTCTGGCGGTGGTGGGGTCGTTGGGAAGGAAGAGTATCAGCTGGGTGTCGTCAGCGTAGGAGATGATGTTGAGGTTGTGTTGGCGTGTGATGGCTGCAAGGAGGCTCATGTAGATGTTGAAGAGGGTGAGGCTGAGCGAGGATCCTTGCGGAACGCCGCAGATGACTTCGGTGGCCGCGGAACGGAACGGGGGGAGGCGGACTCTCTGGGTTCTTCTGGCGAGGAGCGAGATGATCCACTCCAAGGCCGTTCCTTGGATTCCGGTGTTGCTGAGGCGCTGTACTAGGGTGCTGTGGCATACGGTGTCGAAGGCTGCAGAGAGGTCTAGGAGGATGAGGGCGGCTGTTTCCCCTTTGTCTAGCAGGGCCCTGATGTCGTCGGTAGCTGCGATGAGGGCGGTCTCGGTGCTGTGGTTTGCTCGGAAGCTGGACTGCGAGGGGTCGAGGGATTCGTTTGTCTCGAGGAAGGCGGAGAGTTGTTTGTTGATGGTCTTCTCGATGACTTTGGCAGGAAAAGGCAGGAGCGAGATGGGGCGGAAGTTCTTGAGGTCCGTGGGGTCCGCGGTGGGTTTCTTCAGGAGGGCGCTGAGCTTGGCATGTTTCCAGCTCTCTGGGAAGGTGGCGGATGCGAAGGAGCAGTTAATGATGTCCCGGAGATGGGGTGCGATGATGGTGTCTGCTTTGTTGAAGATGTGGTGTGGACAGGGGTCGGTTGGGGAGCCGGAGTGGGTGGTGTTCATCATGCGGGTGGTGTCTTCGGTGCTGACCGGGGTCCAGGTGCAGAGGGTGGTGGTGGGGGCGCTGGTTCGGTGGTTGGGTGCGTGGACTGTGCGCCGAAGCTGTTGTGTATGTCGGCGATCTTGCGGTGAAAGAACGAGGTGAGTGAGTCGCAGAGGTCTTGCGAGGGTGTGATGTCGTTGTTTCCGTGCTGGGGTTGGAGAGCTCTTTAACGATGCTGAAGAGTTCCTTGCTGTTGTGGGTGTTGTTGTCCAATCGTTCTTTGAATGTTGTCCTCTTGGTGGTGCGGATCAGCTGGTGGTGTTTGCGGGTGGCGTCCTTGAGGGCTGACATGTTTATGTTGTCTGGTCGTGGTGTCATGCTTTCTCGAGGGTGCGGCAGGTTTTCTTGGAGTTTATGAGGTCGTTGGTGAACCACGAGGCCCTCTTGCTGCCGGGTCTGCTGAGAGGGTTCTTTAGCGGTGCAAGGTCATCGGCACAGTTGGTGAGCCAGAGAGTGAGGTTGCGGGCTGCTTCGTTGGGGTCCTTAGTGTTGGTGGGAGGGTTCTGGCTGAGGGAGTTGGTGAGCTGGTCGGTGGTGATCTTGCTCCAGCTTCTGCGGAGAACCTGTTGCTGAAGTACCGGGTTATTTAGAACCCAGCGGTGCCAGGGGACACACCCAAAGACTCCGGATTCTCCTGTCTCAGACTACAGAAACTCAGAGACTTCTTGGTGACGTCAAAGATCAGATTTATTGGCTGCAACCAGTAACAGATATCCTAGATGTACAACACGGTGTATGTTCTCAGGAGACTACTCAACTTTACAAAGCTGGTCATCCCTTTTTATACCAAATATTATGCTTCAGGCAAACATTCCTTATTTACAGTTGACCATTCACATATTTTCACGACAAAGAAAAAGCAGAGTCATGATGACAAGCCCATATTTCAGTTTGTCCAGCCCACAATCAATTACCCGGCAAGGCCCAACACTTTTCATCAGATAATCGGACGGGCCCCTAATAAAATTTGGCACCTCCTCATCGTAAAGCAGGCCATAAAGAAAGAACAGAGACAGGTGTGAGTAAGATTAGACATAGTTGTGTGCAATAAAGGGTTTATGGCATGCTGTGCCTGATCCCTAATCTTGATCGGCCACTAGCAAGGGAACTGGCCTAACAAGTCCGGCCTCGGGCAACGGAGTCAGCTTGCCCGGGTCACACAGAAGTCAGCTGAAGGTGTACGTGTTCCAAAAGACTCGTTCGGCCTTAATCATCGGCCTATGTGAGGGCAACCACAAAATGGCTGCCGTACACAAAATGGAACCCGAGGGTTCAGAACGGCATCCCTGATTTCATGGTGATCTCGCCACTCAAATATGACGAAAATACTTGCACACCTTACACTTGTCATTTTCGGTCTGATGTTACCAAAATCGACATGATACGACGATTTTTATGACACGGGTGCAGAATTTCAGTACCACAGACCCTCCTTTTGCCCTTACATAGGCAATAACCTACACTCACGCTATTCTGAGTCTAGGTCTATATTCATAAAATCATTGAGATGTTGCTGTAGCATCATCCTATTACTTAGCTCGTCTCTTGATACAGGTTTCCTTACACATAATGTAGCACAGAGGCCACATATAGCAGGAGCACACTGTACACAAAGACAGAACAGGAAAAGAATGGCTAAAATCATCCCAATGACCATTAGAATCTTCCATCCCCAGGCGGATAACAGTTCCCAAAACCATCCCATTAACGACCAATCTCCTTTATCCACGTGTATAGATTCGGAGATCTTATGCAGTTTCCAGATGGCCTGGTACACTGTCGGAGCGTTGTCTGGAATGAAAACACAGCAGCTTGATTGGATCACTTTACATACCCCACCTCGGTCTGCAAGTATGACATCTAATGCAACTCTGTTCTGAAGAGTCATAAGACGATCCGACTGGAGCTCAGCAGTCAAGTTACTAAGGGCACTGGCAGTTTCAATTACGGTGGGCTCAATCACCCTTGTCAATTGCCGTATATTCCTGCTGTTAACCATAGGTCCCCAAAACGGCAGAAAACCCTTCAAGAGATCTCCCAATTCTTGTCCTGCAGTATCTTCCTTACTGAAGACACCTCTGACTACCCTTGTCTTGTGGTAATTTGCCGCAGCTGTGTAGGTGGGAGGCAACAGGAACGAAACAAAACATGTGCCCGAGAAGTCAGGGGGCAACCATGTGTATGCTCTATCATAACAGATGAAATAGGTACCCTTAGCTGCTAGGAACGATGGGGAAGTCTGGGACGCAAAAACATACGTCTCATTGCAGATACTCTTCCCTAACTGAGCTCTTGGATTCTTGCCACTACCTTGCAGACAGTAGTGACCCTGATGGGGTACAACCCAAATCGGGGAGGATCTTTTCGCTCGCTGGTTCTCACTCAGACTAACTCCATATCCGGTTATGTTCCATCCAACATACGTTAGTGTCTCATCTCTCGGGATAGTCTCATAGGAAGTAGGTCCTCTAATCATATCTACTATACCCTTAACTAGAGCAGTATTCTTTGGATTGTCTTTTGAGGAACGTAGGGGGTGAACTTCTCGAGCATAGATAAACATCGTTCTGTATGCCCACACAGAACCATTGTAGCTAACTGGCAGAACCAGATAAGGAATACCTTTATCAGTAGTATGAGGCATAAGACCACACACCCAACAGTTAGTCGTGTTCACTACTAATTGGTGTTGGTGCAGAAGCTGAACAAAGGAGTTATTGGTAAACTCTAATCTTCTAACGGACTCATGTTCAGGTAGAGGGTGAAAAGAATGCGAGGGAACAGTAGAAGGAGGTGGGTGCAAACGTCACTTGAAAAGAGAATAAAACATATCCTATTAAAAACATCATTACACTAAGCAACATGAAAATGCATAATATCAGAAAACGTTTTCTAGCCATCATCATACACATTTTGGTTTTAAAGTTCATCTCTTTGGCAGGTCTCTCCATCTCGAAAAACTCCATCCTCTAACCTTGCTGCTCGCGGGGGTAGGGTGTTCCGTGCTAAGGAATGCACCTGTCAGCCCAGGGTACTCCCTAGGACCAACCAGAACTGTCGACCTTGTGTCTTCGGCTTGCACTCCAAAGACTTGACGCCGCGACCCTACAGCTGAACCCGGATGGTGGTTCGAAAAACAAAAATCAAAATAGTTTCTCAGATGGGAGAGCTGCACTTTCAAAAATAGCAGGGAAAAGGAATTTTTATTTATTTGTCCATAGTTCTCGGCCTCAAATTATAACGGCTTTTTCCTGGCAATGTCTCATCTCGAAACAACAGGTCAGGCTCAGTAGTGTCCAATCGAACTGCAGGTGGCACGGCTTCTTGCAGAAGATCGTCGCTTTCACGCTCAGAATTTGTCCCAATTAAACGTGCATTGCTAAAAGGCAGAAAACGAGGCACAGTCTCAGTTTCAGAATCTGAAATACCCTCCTGGACCCACCGGTCGTACGGCAGAGGCAAAGGGACCCTCTTACAGTATACGCCGTGGATCCAGTTCTTCTTTCCTTGCACTTGCACTGCAGATCTTGTTGATAACAGGACTAAATAGGGGCCGTTCCTGCGGGGCTGATCATTCTTTGTCCGCTGAAAGTTCTTGACTAAAACCCATGAACCAGGATCGATGACGTGGCCTGGATCTTAAGATGCCTGAGGCAGAGTATCGTGAACCTGTTGGTGTAAAACACGCAATTTAGCTGTCAGATCATACAAGTAATCGAGCAGTACAGGGTGTTCAATCTCGCTGAATTTCGACGGCCTCGGCACTCCCCATATGTTGGCCGGGCGACCGAACACAATCTCATACGGACTAAGTCCCACTTGTGAATGCACAGTCATTCTTGTCGATAGAAGTGCTAGGGGCAAAGCATCAGGCCATTTAAGACCAGAGCTCGCTTGTATCTTGGCCAATTTCAGTTTTAACGTGCCATTATAGCACTCTACTAGTCCAGCTGATTGGGGGTGATTCGCAGCGTGAAACTTTTGCCGGATTCCTAGCCCTTCACATACTCTCTTCATCACTCGACCTACAAATTCACTCCCATTATCACTCCAGACCATTCTCGGCAAACCAAACCTAGGGAAAAATTCTTTGACAAGGGCTTTAGCTGTGGATAAGGCAGTGTTATCTTTCAGGGGATATGCTTTTACCCATCTCGAAAAGGCACAAACAACAACGAGTACGTATTTCAAGTTGTTGCACCTCTCCATGTGGATGAAATCTAGCTGCAAAACCTCGAACGGATACGTTGGAGGCGCAAAATGACCAGCTGGAGTTGGAGTTCCCCTACCAGGGTTGTATTTCAAAGAAACCATACAATTCTTGACCACATTCTCTGCGCACCTAGGAATTCCAGCATTTTGCCATACTGGAGCCAACAACTTACAGATCCCTTTTACACTGATATGAGCCATTCCATGTGCCATCGTAACCACTGCAAGCACATACGCATCGGGCAACAACCATCGCTGATGCTCTGATAATTCAACCCAACAACCATTTGCATCTAATTTACCCGTACTCTCCCTCCACACACTCAGTTCTTTCTCTGTAGCTTCAGCTTGAATAGACTTCACACTCTCTATTGTATCTTCACACATTCCAACGTCACCAATCCACCTTGCAGGGCCCGCCACATACATTCGACTGATCACATCTCTTGCTGTTTCTTTCGCCACTTCATCAGCAAACGCATTACCATGACCAACGTTGTCATTAACCTTCTTATGTGCACTGCATTTCACAATTGCGACTTGCAACGGCAAGGTAAGTGACTCAAGGAGCTCATTCACCAACTGACCATGCTGTATCTTGGCTCCATGCGAAGTCAGAAACCCACGCTCTTTCCACAGTCGTCCAAAACTATGAGCCACACCAAACGCATACTGGCTGTCAGTATATATGGTCACTTTCATTCCTTTTGATAATACACACGCTCTCGTAAGTGCAATCAACTCGGCTGCTTGTGCTGAATTATGTGGGATACGTGCAGCTTCAACAATCGTATGCAAAGTCGTAACAGCATATGCCGCAGTCGTATCACCATTCGGAAGCTTGAAGCATGAACCATCCACCCATAAGGTACCATCACACTTCACAAGAGGAGTGTCCTTAAGATCTACTCTCCCTTTCGTTTCTTCTTCTGTCCTAAGAAAGCAATCATGCTGTTCAGAAACATCTGTCTCTGCTACAATCGGCAACAACATAGCTGGATTCAACGTGTTGCATCTCTTTATGTGCACATGACTCGCTAAAAGTGTCAACTCATAACCTGACAATGGAGCACTAGTTAAGTGCTGTGTCTTGGTCCTGTTTAACAAAGTATCCACTACATGTGGAACCATTACAATCAACGTATTATTCATCAATAAACCAGCAGACTGTCGAATAGAAACAGCTACTGCTGCCGTCGCTCTCAAGCAACTCGGCAACGCTCTAGCCACCGGATCTAAAGTTGACGAAAAATACGCACATGGACGCTGCTTGTCCCCAAAAGACTGTGTCAGCACTGACAACGCACAACCTTCTTTCTCATGGACATACAGTGTAAAGGGCTTATGGGTAGATGCATCAACGTTTTTTTTTGCGATTCCTTATTTGCTAAAAATAAGGAATCGCAAATACAGAATCGCAAAAGTCAATGCATCAATTTATTCGCAATTTTTTAGCAATTCGGTAATCTTCGCAAATTTTACCGAATCGCAGTGAAATTGCGAATTCTTAATTGCGAATTCGCATTTAGCGATATCGCAATTTGCGATTTGACACACATGATGAATTTCATTATCAACTGCCTGAAAGCCAGTACAGCAATTAGGCACAGCTGCTCCCTTTTTTGAAGGTGAGGCTGGCAGTTTGCTCTGTGTGCTTTCCCTGGAGGTTGCTGCTGCTGTGTGTGCCTGAGAAACCTTTTGAAAAATGGAAAATGAGAATCCTGTTGAAGAGGGGCCAGCCAGGAAAAGGAAAATTAAGTTTTCTGATCAAGAGTTGGAAATTTTAATTGAGGAGGTGACTGCAAGACAAGAACAGCTTTTTGTTAAGCTGTCTCTCAAGGTTCCTGAAGCTGTAAAAAGAAACCTATGGATTGCCATACAAGCAAAGGTTAACGCTGTAGGAGTGGCACATCGTGACATAAATAATTTACAAAAAAGATGGTATGACCTGCGCAGTCGTGCAAAGGAGAAGCTAGCAAACAGGATTAAATCTTCAAAGAAAACTGGAGGTGGAACACCCAGGGAAAGACCCAACACCCCCCTGGAAGACATGGTGGAAGGCACACTGTTGACTGAGGCTGTTATTGGAGTCATAGACATTGATACTTCTGAGGTTCCAACTCCATCTGAAGGTAAGAGAACTGTACATGCTGTAGATTGTCTGAATGGACATTAAAAATTGAATGAGTCTTGAGAAAGTAGTTGGAATACAAGATTTTCATTTATCTTGTGTTTGATATCTTACTTGTGTGTCACCTACAACAGTTAATTAATGTTTGCGAACTTGGAACAGTGCATTATGGGAGTTGTAGTTTTTTATAGTCCATCATGTACACCAAACATCAAATTGCAATTCAAACTTTATTACTATAAAGAACTTTAAAGGATGAGACTGTGATCATGTGAATGTTTAGAAAAATAACCTTTTATTAATTACGTTTAGGAAAGTGCAAACTTTTAATAACTACTTGTTTGCATTTCTTTAATCATAGAGGCTCTGCAGGAAATAATTGAGCGTGATTTAAGGGATTTCAATACCCAAGAAGTTCAAGAAAATGAAGAGGGAAATGCCCCTAGCACATCAGCATCCATTTTACAAACAGGGGAAAGACAGAGAGTGCGACAACTGCTCCAAACTGATTCAGAAACAGAGCAGAATAACAATGTTGTTGAAAGGCAACCTCAAAGCACTACCACAGTCACAAATAGCAGGCTGAGTAGGCGAAGGAGACTTCAGCAGTTTTCTTTGCGCAGAGGTAATGCGACTGAAAGTGGAGATTTCGGAGAGGGTCCCATCACTGGCAATCATGTTGAAGACAAAATACTCAAGATACAGCGCCTGCAAGGGAAAGACATTAGAGTAATTAAAGGGAAACTTGGACATATCAGCAAGCAAATGGGTTCCTTCGCAAGCAGTATGAATAAAATGGTAAATGTAATGAAGACAGGGCATGAAACATCTTCATTGAAGCTTGACCGCATTGCTAACTGTTTGGATACCATGTGCACATTGATGCAAAAACATCAAAATATAAGTGGCAAAAGGCAGGTACGACTTCTGAACAACATGCAGGCTCATAACCGGCAAATGGCTCGCCTTACCAATTGTACAAGTGCCCTCTGCAAGCAGACCCTTTCAACCCAGAAACTCTTGAAGAAAACATTTGAACATATTCTAAAGGGAATGGGGACTAACTATGATCCCTCTGGAAATTCACATTGTAATGATTCCCAAGAAAAACAAGTACCAATGGGGGAGAGTGGTGCCAGCAGTGCTGTGAGTGGCACAATGGAGCATTGCTTAAGTGGCACACGGCGCAGTAATAGAAAGCAGAATGATGCAAGTAATATGGTCATGCACAGTGAAAAAAATGCAGGAAAGGCATTAGGAGTGCGTGGCCGTAAGAAATGACATGTCTGTGTTGCCTCTTGATTAGTATTAATGATGTCCAAGTTACCTATGAGGCAATGTTTATCAGTTTAACATTTCTAATTTAAAGTTCAGTTTCAAGTTTGCAAAACAATCAAGACTATGAATTTAATGCATATATGTTTCACTTTGAATACACATTTACACTGCTTTCAAATCAAAAAAATACAGAGTATGTTTCCTACCTCATTCAGAAGTAATGCTGTGTGATCTCTGCCCTTCTCCTTCTCCCCTCTGCTGCCTCTGGTCCATGTGCTCTTGCTTGTGGTTGAGGAGGCTGATTGTCTTGTTGAGGTAAACATCTTCTTCTTCAAGTTCTATGCCTCTCTCTGTTGCTAGATTGTGTAGCATTGCACATGCTGACACTATTTTGCAGCAAATGTCTGGTTGATATTGTAATGCTCCACCAGTCTTATGAAGTATTCGAAAGCGTGATTTCATCACCCCAAAGGTCCTTTCTATCACATTCCTGGTAGTTATGTGAGCCTGGTTGTAATGCTGCTCTTTCCTGGAAGTTGGATTTAGGTATGGTGTTAGAATATAAGACCTTACTGCATAGGCACTATCTCCTGTAATTGAAAACAATGGATTTTAAAAAATGCACAGAGAAAAAGTTTGGAGTTAAAAGGAAAATCTCTATCAATTTTCAAAAAAATACTTACCAAGCAGATATCCATCACCAAATTGACCAGCAAGCAGTCTAGCATGAATGGCACTGTGTCTAAAAATGTAGGAGTCATGGGCACTTCCAGGGTAACTAGCAACTATGTCTGTGATGATGGTTTTGGAATTACAAATTGCTTGGATGTTAAGGGAATGGAAGCATTTTCTGTTGCGAAAGATATACTCATTTTCAGAGGGTGGGCAAATGGGAACATGTGTGCCATCTACACAGCCAATCACATGTGGAAATTGAGCCATGTTGTAGAAATCTAGTTTGGTTTTCATCAACTCCTGTTGAGTGCTTGCAAATGTAATATGATACCTTATTCTTTGTAACATGGCATTTAGAAAGGCATTCAAAAATCTTGAAAGTGAACTCTGGGAGACACCACCAGCAATGGCTATTACTCCCTGAAATGACCCTGAAGCAAGGAGGTGCAGTGAACACAATACCTGCACATGGGTTGGTATTGCTTGTGTCCTGCGTGTTTGCCTCTGCAGAATTGGGTCCAATTCTTGAATTAAGTCTAAAATTAAGTTAGCATTCAACCTATACTTAGCAAAGATCTCTGCTTCAGTCTGCCCTAGTAAGGTAATGCGCACTCTGAAGATTCTCTATTGTATGAGCCTTCTCCTCCATCCTGCAGCTACTCTCAACCTCTGCCTGCGAGCTAAAAAGAAAAGTGCAGCCATCCTGAAATGCAAAATCAAGGTCTATGAGGTCCTTATATGCAGTACTGATGATTGTCAGCTGCAGTGAACAAAGTTAGTTAAATTAGCACCAGGTTCAACTTCTTCTAATTTTAAGAATTCCTATTTGCGATTTCTTAACAAATCGCAAATTGCGACTTTTCATGCATTGCATTTTTTCGCAATTTATTTGCGAATCGCAAATTTAGCGATTTTTTCCGAAATCGCAAAAAATATTGCACTTCCTAAAAAAGCGAAAATACCTTTAAATTTGATGCATCCCAAAACCATGATTTGCAATCGCAAACAGCCGATTTCTGCGATTCGCACCGTTTGCGAATGCAAATCTGTTTGATGCATCTAGGCATTACTGTAGTCGGGGGTACCCAACACAGGAGCCAAACACAATGCATCACGTAATTCGGAAAAACTTTTCTGACAATCTTCAGACCACGGAAGGGGATTTGGTGTATCTTTACAGGTCAATGCCACCAAAGGTTTGGCCAACAAAGAAAAATTTGGTATCCATTGTCTGCAATATGACGTGATACCCAAGAAAGCGCGCACTTCTCTCTGTGCAATTGGCACACTCAATTTTGCAATCGCTTACATTCGTTCTGGGGTCAATCTTCTTCCCTCCTTCGATAAGAGATGACCTAAGTAGGTCACTTCTTGTCGACAATACTGTAATTTAGAAAGGGACACTTTATGATGCAGATCAGACAAATGACGCAACAACGACAAGGTGGCTTCTTTACAAATCTCCTCAGTATCTGCAGCGACTAGCAAATCGTCGACGTACTGAATAAGAGCAGCACCATCAGGTAAAACAATCGTATCAAGCTGTGTTTTCAAAGCCTGACTATATATTGATGGGCTCTCACAATAGCCTTGAGGAGCGCGTTTGAAGCGGAAGCTTCGACCTCCTAAACAGAATCCAAAAATATCCCTACTCTTTTCGGCAATCGGGATGCTGAAGAAAGCATTCTTCAAATCAATCACCGAGAACCAAATGGCTGAAGCTGGAATCATGGTCAGTAGGGCAGTGATATCAGGAACAACTGGAAACTGTGGCACAACTATTTTATTCACCTCTCTAAGATTAATCACAAACCTGTAAACAGGTGGCTGAGAAGGGTCAGTTCGTTTCAGAACAGGCAGAACGGGACTATTGCAAACGTTACCTCTTGTTTCTTCAATTACATCTTTCTCAATCAAGTCATGAATAATCGCTAGCAACGCCCTTTCACCTTCACCAGAGATCTTGTATTGTTATTGTTATTGTTAACTTTGGTTTCTATAGCGCCAACTCACCGACAGGTCTCAGGGCGCTCACGACCAAAGGACAATACAGCTCTTTGACAAATCGATGGATCAGTGGCGTGCACAGATTAATGTAAACCCGAGGCCTCTCTAAATAGCAGTGTTTTTAATGATTTGCTGAAACGTAACAGGTAATCTTCTTTACGGAGGGACTCAGGTAGTTTGTTCCAGATTTGGGGAACTAACACTGAGAAAGATCTCCCACCCTTCGTTGCCAGTTTAAACCGTGGGCATACTAGCAGCTGAGCGTCAGATGACCTCAGCCTTCGTTCAGGTTTATGGATCTCCAACCGTTCCTTAATATAGGCAGGTGCTCGGCCATAAATCGCCTTATGGGCTGTACAGAGGCTTTTAAACTCTGCCCTTTGCCTAATAGGAAGCCAGTGGAGACTCTGCAACAAGGGAGAGGCGTGGGATCTTCTTGGAAGTCTGAAGATAAGTCGTGCAGCATCATTCAGAACAACCTGCAATCTATTTGTCAGATTTTTCGGTAGACCTAAATAGAGAGCATTCCCGTAGTCCAGCCTCGAGATGATTATAGCAGAGACTACAGTGCGAAGCATGGATGTAGGGAGAAGGGGAGCTAGTTTGCACAGTTGTCTAATTAGACCGTTACAGGTCCCCACAACCGACGAGATCTGGTTAGCCATGGACAATTCACTGTCAATCTTAATTCCAAGGCTTTTCACCTTGTCACAGGGTGTTGGGGGTGGGACCCAGTTCTTGAGGCCAGTATAGGTCACTCCATGGTGAGCTTATGGACGAGACCACTAACACCTCAGTTTTTTCAGGATTAATTTTCAACAGACTTGCCGTCATCCAACTTACTACAAATCTGAGAATATCCTGAGCATGCTTCTGTGCAGAGACTGTATTGTCTATGCTAAGTAGTAACTGGGTGTCGTCAGCGTAATTAAATACGCGACAGCCCATGTTTACCACGGAGTTAATCAGTGGTTGTATATAGAGATTGAATAATACTGGGGATAATGCGGAGCCCTGCGGGACTCCGCATGTCAGATTACCCACCTCTGATAGACTATCCCCCAGCTGAATCCGTTGTGTCCTACCTAACAGGAAAGATTGAAGCCATTGAAAGGCTCTATCCCGAATCCCGAACTTGGCCAGCCTATTTAAGAGCAGGGTATGGCTGACAGTGTCGAACGCCGCTGAAAGATCTAAAAGTATCAGGGCGCTCGGTTTTTTGCTGTCAGCCATCCCCCTAAGCTCATCTAGCACAGAGAGCATCACCAACTCGGTGCTATGGTGTGCACGAAATCCAGCCTGACGCTCCTGGAAGAGATGGTGAGACTCTAGGAACGAGGCCAAGGACTTCAGCACATGTTGTTCTAGGACTTTGGACAAGAACGGTAGTTGGGAAATCGGCCTGTAGTTTTTCAAAATGGTAGGATCAGCTCCTGGCTTTTTTATCAGCGGCTTCACTCGGGCTTCCTTGAAACTAGCAGGGACCATCCCTGTTTCCAGTGAATTATTCAGGAGGGAGATAATCCGGTCTTCTAGAATGGAAGATGCCAGCCGGAAGATGCTCGGGGGGCATGGGTCTGCCGGGGAGCCTGATTTGGTTTTGCTCATGAGTTGTTCCAGACTCATCGGGTCTATTAATGGGAATTGTGAAATAGTAGCTTCAGAGGGGGTCTGAACAACCTGGGGTATATTAGATGCAGGTACTGTGCTCTGCCTAATATCAGAGAGGATAATATCTACCTTCTCCATAAAGTAATCTTGAAACATGTTGCAGCTAATTGTTGTTTCAGTATTTCCAGGTTTTTTGCTCAACTCAGTTAGAATTTTGAATGTTTCTTTCTGGATATTTTCAGCTTGATTTATCCGAATTTCGTAATACTTAGCCTTAGTAGCCAGGATATGTTTTTTATATGCGGTGAGCAGGTTTTTATACTGCATACGGTCTCCTTCATCTTTAGTTTTCCTCCAGCTTCTTTCAGCTTGACGGAGTTTCTTTTTATACTCTCTTAGAGACGATGTAAACCAGGGTGCCCCCTTTCCTACTCCTTTAGCTAGTTGTAGCTTCTCCGGTGCGATCTGATCAATCGCTTTCCTCAGATTACACACTATATCTCTATAGTCTTGGTCTAAATTGCCATTCAAGGTCTTTGATTTAACAAGTTCCGAAAGACTGTCCGTTAAAGTTTGTAAATCAACTTTCCTCCATTGACGGACTTTCTTCATTTTAGGGGGAGGTTGTGTCGGCTTTGTATGTATAGGGATGTTACAATAGACCAGGTAATGATCAGACCAGATGCAGGGTGAGATATCCAGAAGGGTCACCTTAGGATCTAGAGCCCAGATAAGCTCAAGGATGTGTCCTTTTGTGTGGGTGGGGACCTTTACCAGCTGCTTAAAGCCTAAAGAAGACATAGTTGTGTCTAAACATCGGGTTCCTGGTTCCTTATGGGCTTTATCCCAGTGTAAATTGAAGTCTCCAGTTACTACTACCTTTTTATATCTTGAACAAATATCAGATATAATAGGCATAAATAGCTCATTGAAAGCTGGGGTAGAATTTGGCGGACGATAGACAGTGAGAATCACAAAATAGTGATCATCAAACATAATTTTTACTCCAAGGACGTCAGTCAGATCCACTGTTTCTGCTAGTATCTTAACTACTGTAAATTATTTTTTATACAGAATTGCTACCCCCCCCTCTAGCATTGAGTGCACGATTGTGCCATACAATGTCATAATCATTCAGAAGAGCGGCTATAATATCTGGCAATGAGTTTTCCCCAAGCCAGGTCTCAGTGAGAGTCAGGACATCAATATCCTCATCCTGAAGCAGGGAGAATATCTCCAGACTATGTTTCTGCAAGGACCTTGTATTCAAAGAGGTCAGCTTCAGAGAACCTGAATACGCTTTGGGTGAAGGGATGAAAGATTTAACTATAGACATCTCCTCTAGAGTCCTCATCGTAGTCAGATCCAGGGATTGAACATCTCTATCCAGTTGGAGTAGGTCAGATGGAGAATATACATACCGCTGGACAAGAGTCTTGGCCCCTGCGCCCGTCCGTGCGCGGACGGGCGCAGACGGGCTGGACTCTGGCGTGACTCCGGCATGCTCACGCTGCGCGTCAGCAAGGCCGTCTTAAATAGCTGCCTCAGTGCAGCTAGCGCTCAAACAAAGATGGCGCCGCCAGGCGTCCCGTCTTTCCCTCAATATGTCCGCCGATAACGAAAGGGATACAGGGACCCGCTAAAACGCGGTGAGGTTTCCACAATTACAGTGCAAGTAGCTGGGGTTGGCAGAAAGTTAAAATCAGGGGAGAAACTTACATAGATTATATCAAATACTGAATAGGTACTTTTAAAATTCGATATTGCCCGCCCGTACTAAAGCGCAACCTGTATAAGCGCTGCAAGGTAGATAAGCGTCCTACCTGATCAAGGCTTACTAACTAGTTTGCCCGCCCTAAATAGCTGCCTCATTGCAGCTAGCGCGCAAACAAAGATGGCGCCGCCAGGCGTCCCGTCTTTCCCTCAATATGTCCGCCGATAACGAAAGGGATACAGGGACCAGCTAAAACGCGGTGAGGTTTCCACAATTACAGTGCAAGTAGCTGGGGTTGGCAGAAAGTTAAAATCAGGGGAGAAACTAACATAGATTAAATCAAATACTGAATAGGTACTTTTAAAATTCGATATTGCCCGCCCGCACTAAAGCGCGACCTGTATAAGCGCTGCAAGGTAGATAGACGTCCTACCTGGTCAAGTATTGGGGAATGTGTGGCATTTTAACATTTTCCTTTAATGTCACAACATATGGCGGTATTTCCAAAAGACCCACATCGTTAGGACCAGTAGCCCACAGACTATCAGGTAGGAACGACAATTCTGTCGGAATTTTATCTTTTGACAAATACATCGAGGAGACCACCTTCTTACCCAGTGTAAGTTGTACTCCCGAAGGAGAACAATACAATGTCGCATACAATGTTTTCAACAGATCCAACCCTAACAAGTTCTCACCACAACCCGTCGTCAGAATAAGGGGTGCTTCCAATTCACAAGGTCCAACAGAAAGAGACATAGAACTAGAAATCGGGTTCCTAACCGGGGCGCCAGAAAAACCTACTGAAACATTCGTCTCGCCAGACAAAGGTGCGCCAGGGAGTTTAGAGTGCATAATAGAACTCTTTGTAGCACCAGTATCCAACAGAAAAGGCTCTGACACACCTGATGTAATCACCTCAAGGTAAGGTCCACTCTGATCTACTGGAACTGAAACAACTTCCTCTCTTTGTCTATGGCTGTCCTAGCAATCATCACCTTCCATATTCTCACCTTCTGCATAGTAGTCATCAGCATAGTACTGAGTCGTCCTACCAGACGCTTTATTCTGCTGATCAAAACTATTCATTGAATTTTGTGGAGGAAAGGGACGTGTGTTCTGGGGGAAACCTCCACGTCCTCTACCTCTAGGTGCTTGTGGAACACCTCGGCCTCTTGTACTAGAAACACCATTCCTACGCTGTAACAGAACCGGGCAGTTACTTTTGAAATGACCTTCCTCTTTGCAATATGTACATTGATTAGGGCCTACAGGAAAACGTGGTTGAGAAAACTCAACCCTTTGCGAGTTTCTCTGGAACTGCTGAGGTTGCTGATAGTCATACTGACCACCACGAGGCGGATACGCCTGCTGTAAAAGAACCTTCGTCTTCAATTCTTTAGTTTTCTTGTCTGCCCTATCCTTCTCATCCTTATCTCTATTTTCGTAGTACTGTGCAGTAGCCAATATCTGTGCTGAAGAGGAACCGGCCCACGAACTCTCTGAATCTTTCAATTTCTTACACAACTTAGGAAGCAAATTGTGCACAAACTTGTCAACAAACAACCGTTGACCAGCTTCTGTACTCATGTCTTGACCACTGTGATCGATAAACGTCTCTTCAAACCTGGTGAAGAAATCAGACACGGTTTCCTCTTTCTTCTGCTTACATGCAGACAATTTATCCCAGTTTACACGCATTGCGGGCATTAAAGTCTTCATGTAAGTAACAATCCTACCAGGGAGTTCAGCAACTAAAGGCTCAGGTTTAGCACCACCAACTTGTTGGTCATCTGTAGCAGCAATATTAACCCAGGTATCACCTAACTCCTGCGCATGATCGGTGTGACGAATCAATCCCCATAAAGGCTGTGGAACCACATTTCCAAACAACATGTCTATATCAGCTAGATTCATAACACATGAGTCTGCGGTCTGTGATAATTCCTTATTATACCCTGCAGGATTTTTACGGGGGTCAGGTAAGGTCTGCTTAAGAGCCAAAACTTCAGCTCGCTTCCATGGAACATGTACCTAAACACGCTGAAAATGAGGCTGAACAGGTGGATTAGCTGCTAGATCCCCTTCTTTCCAAACTGGGGGAACTTCTCTCATCGGATATTGTTGCGCTTTTCTCCTAGCAGAGGGATCAGGTTCAAACAACGACCGAGAGATAGCCTCACTCCTAAATGACAACAATGTCGCAACTGCTCTTTCAACATCAGAACCCACAATTGTGCCTTTCGCGAACTCGAACCGTACAGGGCACAACTCTGGTGGATTGGGTTCCAAATCATTATCCTCCAATTCTTCACAAAGAAAAACACAAATTTTGTCAAAAACATATCTCTGCTTCGGTGCTTCCCATTGACGGAAGACATCCATAACAGACTCTAACTCATATCTTGTAGGATCAGTAACCCATTTATGCGCCAAGTGATCCAACACTCCCTTCTCTCTAGAATCCGGCAGTTGGCTACGTAACTGTTTACGCTCTGAAACAGGGGTCGTAGTTAATGACCCAAAGAAAGGAGACAAGAGACTAGTAACAGTATCAGTCATTCTCTGTCGAACAGAAGGAGAAGTCGACAAAAGAACAGGAGGAAAGACAGGCTGAGACAAGGCAGACGCAGAGGCAGTATCAGGAGGAATATCGGAAGAAGTAGTTGATACAGTAGGCAAAGTCGTAGGAAGTATAAGCGGAGTAGGTAGCAAAGTCGGCGGCCCTTGAGGAGGCTGCGCCATAGCAGTAGGAGCCAACTGAAGAGGAGCTGGCGGTTGTGGAAGAACCTGAGGCAAAACAACCGGAGGTTGTACAACTAAAGGTTGTGGAGGTGCTGTAGCACTCTGTGGTGGCGAACTCAACAAATGCGACATTAAAGGATCTTTCTCGAGTTCCTTTGCTGCATCTTGCTGAAGAAGCGGCAAAACTGGATAGCACTTATCAGCCGCCATTTTACGTTGCCTGTGCAACTGCTCACTTGCTTGTTCTTCTTCATTATCTTTATACTGCATAGCAGCTTGCATTATCGAGATACCCTTTTCTCTTTTATTCCTCTTTGCTAATTTAATTTCTTTCTGTTTGGCTTCCTTTCGCCATAGGCGCAAAGAGTCAAACATTGCCGGCCGGGCTTTCTTCTTAAACAGTCTAACCTCTAGATTATCTAAAATTTCTGTGTCAAAACTGCCATATTGGGGCCACTTTAGAACACCATCCTTCCTGGTGTATCGGATCCATACTTCATTATATGTGATGGGGCCCACGCCATGCTTCACATAAAGTTCATACGTTGGAGTTCCAATTGGAGGAACCGGACACGAGTCCTCCAATCTGGAATCCCTATTTCGACCACAACAAAACAAATTTCCAAGTCTGCTAAGACCAGGAATCTTCGCTCACTAGTCTAGCTTCAAACTTCAAGGGATTATCAAATACGATAGTCTCGTGAATACACGAGTCCCTCGGCTTTGGTACTTGCAAGTTCCAAATCAAAGATCCCAAGGGGACACCCAAAAACTAAGAACCAAAACTAAGGACTGGGAGACGCTCCACTCATACTTAACTGAGGTATCGATGACGTCACCAGAATACCCGTCTATCGTCTCGCTCTACAAACCATCAAAGGGTCCAAGACAGGGCGATAGTCAGGGCAGCAGTCCTTCGTAGCCGTTGGAAAGCGGGGAACCTCGCAGCAAAGACTTTCGGACCACGACGACATACAGGGGTCGATGAAGTGGTTGGCCTTCCTCCAGAATTTTCACACGAAGCTCTTCATGAACCTCTGGCTTGGACCGGTACCGCTGAAATCGCCCCACGATGGGCGCCAAATGAAGTACCGGGTTATTTAGAACTCAGCGGTGCCAGGGGACACACCCAAAGACTCCGGATTCTCCTGTCTCAGACTACAGAAACTCAGAGACTTCTTGGTGACGTCAAAGATCAGATTTATTGGCTGCAACCAGTAACCGGTATCCTAGAAGTACAACACGTGTATGTTCTCAGGAGACTGCTCAACTTTACAAAGCTGGTCATCCCTTTTTATACCAAATATTATGCTTCAGGCAAACATTCCTTATTTACAGTTGAACATTCACATATTTTCACGACAAAGAAAAAGTAGAGTCATGATGATAAGCCCATATTTCAGTTTGTCCAGCCCACAATCAATTACCCGGCAAGGCCCAACACTTTTCATCAGATAATCGGACGGGCCCCTAATAAAATTGGGAACCTCCTCATCGTAAAGCAGGCCATAAAGAAAGAACAGAGACAGGTGTGAGTAAGATTAGACATAGTTGTGTGCAATAAAGGGTTTATGGCATGCTGTGCCTGATCCCTAATCTTGATCGGCCACTAGCAAAGGAACTGGCTTAACAAGTCCGGCCTCGGGCAACGGAGTCAGCTTGCCCGGGTCACACAGAAGTCAGCTGAAGGTGTACGTGTTCCAAAAGACTTGTTCGGCCTTAATCATCGGCCTATGTGAGGGCAACCACAAAATGGCTGCCGTACACAAAATGGAACCCGAGGGTTCAGAACGGAATCCTTGATTTCATGGTGATCTCGCCACTCAAATATGACGAAAATACTCGCACACCTAACACTTGTCATGATACGACGATTTTTATGACACAGGTGCAGAATTTCAGTACCACATTGCGGGTGGTGGTGGGTTGTGGTTCTCTCGAAGTTGAAGTGGACGCAGCTGTGGTCTGTCCAGTGTAGTCCGGTGGTGTGGCTGAAGGAGATGTGCTTGCTGGAGGAGAAGATGGGGTCTAGCGTGTGGCTGGCGTAGTAGGTGGGGGTGTTCACCAGTTGCTTGAGTCCGAGGTTGGTGAGGTTGTCCAGTAGGGCTGCGTTTTGCTGTCATTGTTCTCCAGGTGGAAGTTGAGGTCCCGTAGCAGGTTAGGGCGTGCTGGCTGATGAAGTCTGCGATGGCTTCGCTGAATTGGGTGCGTGGTCCCGGGGGTCTGAAGATGAGAGTACCCCTGAGGGTGGTCTTGGGGTCGGTGTGTATCTGGAAGTGAAGGTGCTCGGCGGCGGTGAGGGTGTTGTCGGAGTTGGTCGTGATGCGGATGGTGTTTCTGTGGACGATGGCGATGCCTCCTCCAGTTTGGTTGATGCGGTCCCTCCGGGTGATCTTGTAGCCATCCGGGATCGCTATGGCGATGTCGGGGGCTGAGGAGGCGTTCATCCATGTGTCTGTGAGGAAGGCGACGTCTGGTGAGGTTGTGTCGAGGAGGTTCCAGAGTTTGGTGGCGTGTCTGTGGACGGAGCGGGTGTTGAGCAGGATGCACTTGAGATGATTGTTGCTGGTGTCTGGTTTGGCGGGTGCGGTGCAGGTTCGGAGGCAGGAGAATTTGCAGGTTTGGCAGGTGAAGGGTCCGTGGGTGTGTTTCGGGATAGCTCGGTAGCAGGCGGGGTTCCGGCTGCCGTTGAGTGCGTGGATGGTGGCGGCATCGTAGGTCCGTCGGGTGGGCTGGCATCGTTGAGGGCCAGGGGTCCTGGGGTTGGGGGAAGACGGGCTTGCCTTTGGTGCGCCTTCGGTGCGCCAGCGGCGCGCCCGCTGGGCGCGTCCGCTGCGCAGTCGCTGCAGGGTCTCCATAAGAAGGAGGGAGAGGAGGGGTCAGCTGGGAGGCGGGAGGGCAGGCGAGCCAATGGGCATGGGGGGGCGGGTCCACAGGGGGGTCAGCGGCAGGAAAAATGGGGGAGCAGCGGAGCGGGTGAGGGGTTACAGGGGCTACAGGCACGCGGGGGGTACAGAAAGAAAAGGCGGGGAGCAGGTACAGGCACACTGGCAAGGCGGATGGATGAGGCAGCAGCAGGCGGCAGGCAGGAGGGTCGAGGGTCGAGGTCACAGGCAGGCAGAGGTCGGTGGCAGGCTGAGGAGGCGCTGCAGCAGTGGAGAAGCGACCTACCCGAGGAAGATTTTCAAATGGATCCGAATTAGCATGCGGAAAACCGTCACACATATCCTGGTCACAAGCAGTCTGGAGTATGGGAACATCCTCTATACTGGGATAGACAAATAAATTAACAGAAGACTGCAGACCCTTCTGATCTCAGCGGCCAGAATCACTCTCAACCTCCTGTGCGACATTCACCTCACCACACCTGAAGGAGCGCGACTGGCTCCCCATACACAAACGAGCACAATTCAATCTCCTCACCTAAACTTTCAAGGCACCACATAACACTGGCCCAGTATACCTCAACAGTCACATCTGCTTTCACAAACGTTGTAGATAACCTCCCCTCTTCTTGTCTCCTACGTGCCCAAATCCCATGCATATGGAAAACCAGATCTGGCGGTCAAGCATTCTCCTACATCACTCCTAAAACATGTAATGACCTGCCACTACACTTAAGAGCCTCCTCCTCACTTCTTCAATTCTGCTACAACCTGAAGACCTGGCTTTTTGAGTATTCCCACTAGGCCATAGGCGTGTCTCGACTCACATCTCCTCAGTGCCAGGATACATTCCTGGGTGATAGTGAGCTTCTATAAATCTGCATAACATAACATAACATAACACTAGCAATGACTAGGGCTGTGAAACATCACAGAAGAATACATGTTTTTAAGGAGTACACAGAGTACGCATGTGATGGGGCTCACAGTTAAAACAGTGTGTAAAGTGACAATTTTCATTGATCATGGAGGTGGGGTTCACATACCAAACAACTTTGCTATTGGGTTCAGTGTGTGCAGTACTGCAGGAGTCTTTGTTTACATGGTTTAATTTGGAAAAACACATTAGGGAAAGAATAATTTAGGAAACACAATGGATGAGGTTGCAGCAATAGCTCTTATATGTATGTGATGCCAGAGAAACAGAGGTGGGCATTCACTGACCACAAAGGTACAGGGAGATAGGCATTTGATTATACAACTACTGAATCACCGGTCCTTAGCTGCTGCAGTGTATTGATGTGTATAGTTATTGAAGAAAAACTGTGCACAAAGAGGTACACGTCAAAAGCTTGATGGGGATCAATAAGTGATGAGGTGGTGGCAATATCAATCTTTTCAGTCTCAGAGTTGTAGAGGCTACATGCTAAGTGAAACATGCCTGGTATTAGAGCTTCTTGGATATTAGGGCTGTACCTGTCATCATCGTTCTCAAACCTCAGGGGCACTAGTCAGGGTTGCCCGCTTTCCCCCTACTCTTGGCTATGGCGATGGAGCCACTCATGATCCCCCTTCGCAGTGAGGGAGACAAATGGCGCATACCAATTGCAGGTACAGTCCATGCGGTGTTACTGTACGCCGATGATGTGCTCGTCTACATTTGTGACATCACATCAGACCTCACCCCTATACTGGACACCCCGCCAGACTTTGAGACATTGGCAGTGCTTAGGGTCAACTGGACTAAGTACACCATATACTGTAGTGTAGTTCCTATATTCCCAATAGGCTCTGCGCATTGGAATAATATAAACAGCAGTTTAGACATGGGACTGAGGTCATCTAGGTCTCTACTGACTATATTAGACTTAATTAGGTTTGCCAGCTAGCTCAGAGGTAACTAGAAACTTTCTCGAATGTTCAGGAAGGAGTTAACTTTCCTGATTAGACAAGAAGGGATTAGTTTCTGACAACGGGATAAACATGACAACTTTGCTCCCCCCAGAATAAGGAGTATATCTCCAGAGTCGTGTGAAAACAATAGACAGCTATTTCACTTAGTCAATCGTGCTTGCTTAATTTCACCAGGAGTGCAGAGAAATAGAGAGACGGGCGTTTTCAATAAAAGGTGTTATTTATTGAGCAGTCTTCTTTCTCATGCAAGAGAAATGAGTTGACAATTGCAATACTTATCATAAAGTAAAGTGCGTACAGTAAAAGGAGTATTATGAAATAATACTGTAAAAGCATTGATATGGTTTTTTAGCCATATGATACTTTAAAACGGATAAAATATATACATACATAAAAACATTGACTAACGTACTCAACTGGTGCTTCTAAGATACGCCTACCCCGGTGTACCTGATCTAAGCCTAATACGTGGGAAGGAGTAAGTAAGTTGCAGTTTAAGTTAAGTTGGTTTTTGCCAAGAATCTGAATCAAGAATTCTCTTAAGGTTTTAATCAGCTCCGTACCTTGGTTCTAGAATGAAGGAGGTCTTGTATCTCTCTCTCAGGACTTGATCTCCCAGCAACCCGCAAGGGTGACTGGAAACACCGGAACTGGAATTTCTCGGCAGGAGAAAAGACAGCGTCTCTCTCAGTGCGTCAAATGGGAGGGTCGGCTTCCTTCGGCTCTCGCATCAGCTGGGCTTTGGGCAAATAGATAGCCGCTGTGCTCCAAACCACCGTGTGTTTGCTTAAGGCAACGTTGGTATATTTATACCTGGAAGGTGCCGGGTTTGACGTAAGGTTGGACATAAGACGTCACTAAGAACTAACAGTTCTTTCTGGACTCCAGGAGTTCTTGTGCAAATCAAAACAAAAGCAGGGGGAATTCCCGGGCTGCTGGAGGCTTGGTTTGTTTAAAGAACGCGTTGTACTTTCTAGGAGTCTATGGGAGTAGCCTTGCCGTATTTGGACTGCATTGGCTATGACTAAATATGGACATGATTCTTATGCCTTTATAAGGATATTTTTTGTTATAACCACATAAGGGCATGAATCGGGGATATCTTGATTAGGGTCCTAGATAGATTCACAACACCCACTCCACGTATTAATGTCCATCATTACTAAATACTAAGCAATAGTAAACATATAATGATGCATGTGTGTTTTCCAACCCACCCCAAAATACATAAATTGCATTTGAAATGGTGTATGGTTCTCTAAGAATAGTTCTACTTTAAGCAGAGTACCATGTGCCAAAAAAAGGTAAATATTTTGGAAATGGAAAAAATAATTTCGCTTTCAGGGGAAAAAATAGTTCCAATTGTTTTCAGTAGTTTTGTTTATCAAAATTGAAGGCCGAATCCAGAGTTCAGGGAACGCTGTGTGCTCGTTGTTTTAAAAGTTATTCTCGTTGTTAGGAGAGAACATCATATCAGACAGGCTTGCGAAAAATTGGTCTACAACAGTAGGTGAAAGTTCGACCAAGTTCGAAAAAGCTGAAATAGTGCAAATGTGAGAATCATTGCCATCATCGATGTCGGGATCAGCAATGCTCACAGAAGGTTGTACCTTTGTGGTGCCGCTTTCATCTCGTTCTTCACCGCCACCTAATCGTAATGGTGAAGTCTCAACGAATGCCGTCATCAGAATAGGTAGCCGCTGGGGACAACACGTTGCATGAGTCGTTACCGGACCGAGCAAAGTATCGATATCCATTGGTACTGCTGATGGTAGTGTAAGACAGACGTCCAACACGCATTCTTCTCCGCATAGCAGACATCGAAGCACAGGTAAGATGCAATCTTGCCAGATTGGTCTGAACGAAAGAAACCAAGTTGTATTTAGATCTCTTAGCCGGGCTAATCCGAGGACTCTAGTGATTCCGTCTCGGTAGCGTATTGCTAGGATCGTTTCTTTCATTGTTGCTGGAGTTTTGTCTGTGGCTTGGCTTGCCATATCGGAGCATAAGGATCAAAAATAAAATTCCTGCTACGAGTCCCAACAGAAGAGGCAGGCCGCCGAATAACGAATGCACAAAATTCGGGAAAATGCCCAGAACTGTTTCAAAGGGTGCTAACAGTCCCGAAAAAATTGTCTTAAATACATGTGCGATGCCACTGGTATCAGACATGTTTAAGATTTGACTTAACATTTCTACGAAATGCACGGGGAAATTTGTTGATAATAGGGAATGTATCTCTGCCGCTGTCCTTGCAACTTGCAGATCATACGTCTCTTTGGACGAGGTTAAAGGCACAGTTGTCTGTAAAAGAATAGACTTCATTCTGCTTAAAGTATCAATTCGAATAGAAGAGATATTCAAAGAAGGCCATATTGCCGCCTCCATGTCTGGATTGCTGTTTGGATACAATACTTGCATACAGCAAATGACCCTGGAAGTAACGGTTAGCGGAAGCTGTGGTCACTTATTAGAACATAACTGCCGTTGGAAAGCTGTCTGAAAATAGGCTCTATCTGTGTTGAAGGAGTGCCATGCAGGTGACATGAAAGGTTATTTGATGAACCTTCGCAGGCTCCATGCACGTTAATACCTTGACACAGAAGTGTACCGCTTAGTGATTTTTTACAATTGTTACCACTAAGAAATACCTCTTTTTTCCCTTCACTATAACATTTGTGTGTATAAGTTAAATTCCAGGTTTATTTGATGTATCCTTTACCTAACCTTTCATACAGGCCTGCTGGTATATATTTTTGGCAATACTTAAACTGGAAAGTTGTTATCGGAATTGTAATTGTTCCGTGTATTATCCATTCAATGACAGGTCTCTCTGACATTGTCAATGGTAATCTCTCAAGTTTTTCAATGCTCAGAATCGTATAGTCTGCTCCTTTTTGTGCCAAACTGATTTGTTTATCAGTAAGGTTAAAGATAGAAAATAATGACGTTATGTTGATTAGACGCAATGGCACGTAGCCTGAACGCAGGTTTTGCAACGTCCAGCCTAGCTGTACAATAGAACGTAATTGGGACTGACCATGTTGTAACATTAGCAAGTCCTTACTCTATTATATCAATAGCAGATGATACAATGCTGTCCAGTGAATATATTCTGGAGGACAGAGTCGTTAACCCATTGTCCACTACAGAAAGTGATTTTTCCAAATGAATACGATCAATTTCTCGTATTTTTTCAGCAGTTTCAATTTGCGTTACTTTCCAAGCTTCGTTGTAAGCAGCGTATATACCGGTGTATATGAAATGTTTTTGACGCTGTTTGCGAGGTCCCAGTATGAAATCTCGCAAGTCAGCACCGTATTTAAGTAAAGTCAAGTGTTGCTTAATTTCAGCAGTGTGGATTTCGGTAGCCACTCAAGGCATAGTTTCCCTACACTGTATGTTGTAACTATCCCTGGATGTTGTCTCTGGGAATATCTTGGGTCTGGCCTGTTCTGTTTGAACCCCTGTGTTTTTTCAGGAATCTATCTTGACAGTTATTTGTGTCTGTGGGCCAGATCAACCATTTTTTCCAATCAGGATTTGTTCTTTTTGGTGTAAAATATGGGATACGTCTATCTCCACATCTGTAGTGCTATTACTATCAGGTATGGGCTTTGGAATAGACGGTTTGTTTAAGTCTTTTATCTTGGCTAAACCAAGACAGGTTGTTTTCTGAATAGTGTCATTCAGGAATATTATCTGTTCTGGGATCATGCAGGCTCTAAATATTGCTTCTAGACCTTGTACCTGCCAGTCTTTTGTACCCCAGATGGTTTTTGTTTCAATGTTGTTTTTCCAAAATTCAAAACCAAATGTAGACATTTTATCATAAAATGTTTCTGAATAAATCAATGTAGTATTTGTCAACATTGTTTTCATTCCTGTCTTATTTAACATTTTAAAATAAAACGTTTCTGGATCACTGTTGTTAAACCCTGAGAAGTATGGGAATTTCTCATAAAATGTTTTTGAGCTGCCGTTTGGCGGAGTTGGACAATATTCCCATTGGTTATAATTAAAAACATTTATAGGTTGAGCAGATTTATGCAAATAGTGATGACCAAAATGATTATAGCAATACATTTCTTCATAATTTGATGAACCCTGTAAATAATCATGTTCTGTGAATTTAGCTGATGTTACTAAATCTGACATCATATTATTAATATTTTCAAAGTCCCAATCATCAGAAAAAGTACTTGGTGTCACAAAGTCACTTAATGAAACCTTGAACTGATGTGGATATTTCAGGAGCTCAATCAGGCCATAGATTTCATAATCCGTTTTGTCCCATGCTAACCCACCGGGTATTGGATTGGCTATGATGTTCACTGATGACAGTTCTCTTTTCTCGATGTGAGAGGATCTGTGAGGCTTTAGGACCAAGTTGATGTTCTGACTTGCTGTGTCCATTGTACTATATTTTCCATCAATAAATCTACCCAAACATAAAACCATGATGAGCCAAAGCAGGAGGAAAAGTACACCTAACACAATCCAACATTCAATCCATGGTGAAATCAGATATGTTTCTTTTAGTTGATGAAAAAGTTCAGTCATTTTTTCTTTGAAAGTTTTTGTTGCTGGCGTTTCTTCATGTTCGCTTGGATCATCAGAAAAGTCATCGAAATTGATGTAGCTAGATGCAGTTCTGTCAATTGTTGGAATTGCTTCTGGATTTTCATTAGTCTTTGGATCTTTCTTTGTTTCATTAGCATAGTCTGATGCTACATCATTGTAGACTGGTGTTTCTTGACGAACTGTTGCAATTTGGGTTTCAAGAGGCACAAGTTCCATGGCTTTGTTGCATAGTCCTTTTTTATTCACTGCAGGTTTATTAAAGGTGATTAGTCTCTCAGTTTGAACCTCTTGGATTGTAGCAAGATTCGGTCTTCTGCTATTTCTTGGGGGTCCACTGGGCCTACTACTTATTATTGTCCACATGATTGCGGTTTTACCAGGTCGATGGATACAACTCTGTTCTCCTTTTTACCAGCAAGGGGCGGTAGTACTACTGATCTTGTTCCGCTGACAGCTAAGACAGCTACTGCTTTTCTGTAAGAAGGCCCAAATTCCTTCTTCACCGCGATCTTTTCTCTGACCAGATCCCCAATCTTTGGAATCCAGACAGGTCTTGCTGGGACAGGTGGTTTCTCTTCAGTGGTCGTTGGCTTTACCTTTATGTTACTTAGACTATTCTTGTTTCATTTAAGTCCTGTAAAACAGCCAAACGGTCTTTGATATCAAAGGCTTTTTCTTTCACCACTGAAGTCTGACAATCTAAGTCCTGGATTTGCATTCTAGTGCCGAACAATAGTTTGTATGGAGTGATACCCTTTAGAGAATTTCTTGGCAGATTGTTAAGACTATGTTGGACACTTGTTAGATGTTTGACCCACCCATCACCCGAACCTAATACCCTCGCCGTTATAGATTGCTTTATGCCACGTTTTTTTCTTCCCACTACCGCATTTCCCTCAGGATGGAAGGGAGGAGAGTATCGCAATGCAATGCCCATGCTGGTCATGGCCTCTTTGTAAGCCCGAGAGCTAAACCAGGACCCTGGTCAGAATGTAGCATGCCAATTGCGTATGTGCCGATAAAGACTCGCAAATCTTTTATAACAGTTCTGGCGTCAGCCGAGCGCTGGTGTCTACATCTTAAGTGAATCTAGTCTTAATAATTATGGGACCGCCTTTTTCCTTCTGGATTTTTGCGTATAGATAGTCTGATGCTTTCTAATAAAGGTATCTGGGCTGGTGTCTCGTCCGGTTCCCCACTGCAATCTCTATTGGAGTTCTGACAATTAGTTGCAAAGTTGTAAATTTGCACGCACATCCCCGGCCACCAGTATTGTGACTGTAATTCTATTACCAATTTCAAGATCTCTTGGTGCCTCAGACCCTGTCCCATGTGTGCTTCTTGAATCAAGTAAGCCCTCCGGTTCGTGTTTGGAATTACTCTATCCCCCACTCCAGGGATTTGAGCAAAAGGAACGGAGTTTGCATCAATTATGTATTTATTTCCGAGTGGATAATTTAGAGGTAACGCCGCATAGTTGCCTTTCATTGAGGCTTTTACTGTTAGTAGTGTTTCACCGTCTATTTGTTTTTTAGTACGCTTTTTTGTGACTACGGAAGCCGGTTGAACCGCTGCGGCTCTTTTAGCCAATGAATTCCCTGCAACGTGAACGCCATCACGTTGATGACTCAGTGTATGTATCACGTGAGTCTTTTGTAGTTCTTTCTGCAAAAGAACTACTTGTTCCCAAAGCTTTTTATGCTTTATTGTGGCACCTGTGTCATCTTTGTAACCGTTTTGAATCCAGGTCTGCATGCTGTTATTGTAAGACCGGACGCAGTAATGCGAGTCGCACACTATAAGTGTCGGGAATTCGCGATCGGCATTTTCAAGCGCCATCTTTAAAGATCTTATTTCAGCTCGGTGAGCTGTACAGTTTCTGAGTGATTCAGTTTTAGTTATTATCGGTCCGAATTTACCTAAGCGCCAGCGACCTTTAACAATCCTGCACGCTGCATTGTAGGATTTTTTATCCACATCGTAGCGTTGTGCAAATCTGTCCATGTAGATTACACAGGTGTACTGTTCGAGAGGCAGAATTTCGATTGGCAGAGAATATTCATGTTCGTATTCTAGATCTTCTAATTTTTTCATTTTCGGATCAAAATAGTGTTTCACGTCTTCTGCAGCAAGAGAATTTTCCCATTGTATCCATTTTGGATCTAATGCCACAGCATTTAGATTGCGTGGGCTTGTTAATGCCTCTAGGGCTGATTCTGCTGTTAAAACAGATATTCTCTTGCCTTGGCCTAGGGCTCTTTCTTTTGCTACAGCAGTTTGAACCGCTATTAATTTTTTTTCAGTTGAACTGAATTTCATTTCAGCTTGTGTGTACAAGTGTGATTTGTAAGCTACTGGTACCGTTTCTCCCTCATTAGAGGTCAGGTACGTGAATCCGCATCTTCCTGGGATGACTCGGATTACAAGGTTGCGTATGTTTTCGCGTGTTTGCAGTTTTGTTTTAGTTAACATGTCTGTTTGTAAAGATCTTAAAATTTCTGTGTGTTTCTGAGTCCAATTAATTGGTTTGAAATCAGGTTTTATTAATTCATAGGGAGGTTTAACCCTCTCCGCATAATTTAGAATGTATGTTCTTCCGAAATTCAGGAAACCTAGCATTGATTGTAAATTCTTCCGCGTTTTTGGTGCTTGGAGTACAGCACACTTCTCTAAGAAGTTGTCTGCTAGGCTTTTGCCTTCACTTGATAATTCATAGCCTAAAAAACAGGACAGTTAGGTGAGCAATTCGTGACTTTTTAAAGTTGAATTAATACCCTTCAGCTGCGAACCCAAGTATTATGGTGTTCACTCTTTTTAAGTGAGTCTCCAGGTCGTCGTCTGTAAGATAGATGTCATCGACATAAGATAATGCCTCATCATCATATATTTGTAGTAACTCTGTTACCCTTGCTGAGAATAGTCCTGGGCTGTTCTTGAATCCCTGTGGGACTCTACAGAATTGTTTTTGCAACCCCATCGTTGAGAAAGCGGTCAAATACCTGCTTTCAGGTGCAATGTTTTGACAAAAGAATCCATTAGAGATATCTAATGTCGTTTTATATTTTTTGCGCACGATGTTATTCATTAGTGCTGCACTGTGTGAGTTTTGTACTGCAAATGTTTTGCAACAGGAGTTTAAGTGTCTGTAGTCCAAAACTAGACGATATGAATCATCTGGCTTGGAGGCAGGAAACAAAGGATTGTTCATTTGTGAGGTGCATGTTTTTCAATCACCCCCTGATATTCAAGTTGATCTAAGATCTCCCTGACTTGCTTTTTAGCTTCTTTTTTAACTGGGTACTGCCTCTGTGCAGTAGGTTGACTTTTTAACTGGAGTTTGTGGGGAGGAGAATCCTCATCCCATCCTACATGATTTTTATATAATGCAGGGGCTTGGGCCACTGCCCATTTTCTTGCAAATGTGTATTTTTTATGAATTGGAATATGATTTGAGAAGGCAGGCATAATCATTTCTTCGCCATGAGGGCACTCCCTGACAAACTCTGGTCGCCAGTCTTTCTCAGCTAACAGGATATCATAGCCTTTCGAAAGGTTGTCCCAAAAGAGACCCCTTACTTTCCTAGTTTTGTCCCCCTCTATACGCAATGTTATTTCGTATAATTTATGGGGTTTGCTAACTCTGGTGTCTGCAGTTTCCACTTGAATGTATTCATTCATGTCCACTGTCTCCAGAAGATTCATCAGGATCTTGCGAGCTATGGTTACTTCTGCTGTGCTGTCTAGCATTGTCTGGGCCTACTCTCTGTTTTTCAGTTGTGTCCTCAGAATCCTCTGCATGTTTTATTTTAATACTAGCTACCTTCTTCTTTGGAAATTGTAATTTTTTACTTTGATGAGCAGGTTCCTTGTCTTTGGACTTGACGTGCTCTTCCTTGTGTTCTGACCGTCCTCTTCTTTCCGATTTCTGTGAGGAAGTCTGAAAAGATCGAGAGGGACGTGTATCAATATGTTAATATCTTTCAGGTTTTCTCAAATTATCCCTATTTCTAAGGTTGTATCTTTTCTCAGAGGGCTCCCTCTGGGGAGACTTGCTTCCTTGTTCTGGAGATCTATCTCTCCGTTGAGGAGACCTTCCTTTGGACTTAAACCATTTTTCTCTGGGAGTGGATTGTTTATTACCCTCCCAACTCTTTTTTGGAGTGTTGAGATTATTTTTAATAAAGGTTTTTTCAGGATTTTCAGTTAGTTGTCGTTTTAGTGGTTTCCCACCCAAACTATCTCTACCTAGTTCTTCATAGGATTTTTCTATGATTCTGGCAAGTTCAAAAGGTTGTTCTGCTATATCTGTTTCTTTCAATTTCTGGCGGATCGCCACAGATGCTGCTTCTGCTTTTATGTTGGCTAATAATATAGCCAAGACTTGCTTAAAGTCTTTCAGTAATTTCATACCTATAGTTAAAGCAGGTTCTGGATCGTATTCATTTTGAATCTGTCTTAGTACGTCTGGTATAATCGCCATAGACGGAACATCATGTGCTTTTGTGTAGATCGAAGAAAAGACTGTGCCCCAAGTGTCACAGTCCTCCACATGTGGTGCGATCCCCACTGGTAGGCAGATAGTCAGAATTCTGTGTTTTTCATGAGGTGTAGTATCAGGAAATACTGCCTCTATCTGAGTGATTTTTTGTGCTAACCAGAATGGAATTTGTTCCCGTTTTGCAGGTATTTTGCCAATTTGCTGATTGTATATTCTGTGGTGTGATTTTATTTGTGTTCCCCTGGTGAGGGGTCTGCTGTGGAATTTTAATGGCTGGTTGGACTGTTGAAGTCCGCATGACATATTGGACCAATTGTCTTTGTATTTTAATTAGTAGTTTTAGCTGAGCTAAAAGTTCCCGGTCTGACATTTTTTCAATGTCTGGATGTGGTGTGTAGCTGGCTAGAACCGGCCACGTGGCTCCTGGTCTACCTAGTAGACCGAGCCTGGTGATGTGATTTTGATGTTTTAGGGCGCCATTAAACCAGAGCAGGTGCTCTTGGTAAGTTAGTGGGATTTCAACGTCCTCGAAAGGAGCGTATTCATCTGGAGGTTCCTCTATTTTGTAATAGTGGAAATCTTGTGTTACAGCGTTTGCTGCTGGAAAATGTATCCATGAATAGAATACCTCTGTCTGCCGATATTCATGGGCCTCTACCACGAATATGACTGTACCACCTCGTGATGATAGTCCAATTTCTATAAGTTTAAGAGTTATAGTTCTTCTTACATTGACCGGAATGATTATAGCATTCGGGTCATTCTGTTGGAGAGTTGTGTCATCTAACAACAGTTGAGACGCTAAAGCATCTCTTTCTTCATCACCTTCCGGCATTTTACTGACAGAAAGTTTTTTTTTTGCAGATCAAGTTTCAAGGAAACAAAGATTAGGTGCACAATATTTTGGAACACTGTATCCTTCAACGTTGACTAAACCAAAAAACTAATACATAGGAATCTCTTCCTACTAAGTTCCGGTGGATATTAACCTTTTACCCACTCCAGACGTCTTTTGGAGTTTTTACGGGAAAAGGGGTCTGTGTAAAAAGCACAACTGAGTTACTCTAATGTCTTGCGTTAGATTATCGCCTTACCAAACGTTGGGCGCCATGTAGTGTAGTTCCTATATTCCGAATAGGCTCTGCGCATTGGAATAATATAAACAGCAGTTTAGACGTAGGACTGAGGTCATCTAGGTCTCTACTGACTATATTAGACTTAATTAGGTTTGCCAGCTAGCTCAGAGGTCACTAGAAACTTTCTCGAATGTTCAGGAAGGAGTTAACTTTTCTGATTAGACAAGAAGGGATTAGTTTCTGACAACCGCATAAACATGACAACTTTGCCCCCCCCAGAATAAGGAGTATATCTCCAGAGTCGTGTGAAAACAATAGACAGCTATTTCACTCAGTCAATCGTGCATGTTTAATTTCACCAGGAGTGCAGAGAAATAGAGAGACGGGCGTTTTCAATAAAAGGTGTTATTTATTGAGCAGTCTTCTTTCTCATGCAAGAGAAATGAGTTGATACAATTGCAATACTTATCATAAAGTAAAGTGCGTACAGTAAAAGGAGAATTAGGAAATAATACTGTAAAAGCATTGATATGGTTTTTTAGCCATATGATACTTTAAAACGGATAAAATATATACATACATAAAAACATTGACTAACGTACTCAACTGGTGCTTCTAAGATACGCCTACCCTGGTGTACCTGACCTAAGCCTAATACATGGGAAGGAGTAAGTAAGTTGCAGTTTAAGTTAAGTTGGTTTTTGCCAAGAATCTGAATCAAGAATTCTCTTAAGGTTTTAATCAGCTCCGTACCTTGGTTCTAGAATGAAGGAGGTCTTGTATCTCTCTCTCAGGACTTGATCTCCCAGCAACCCGCAAGGGTGACTGGAAACACCGGAACTGGAATTTCTCGGCAGGAGAAAAGACAGCGTCTCTCTCAGTGCGTCAAATGGGAGGGTCGGCTTCCTTCGGCTCTCGCATCAGCTGGGCTTTGGGCAAATAGATAGCCGCTGTGCTCCAAACCACCGTGTGTTTGCTTAAGGCAACGTTGGTATATTTATACCTGGAAGGTGCCGGGTTTGACGTAAGGTTGGACATAAGACGTCACTAAGAACTAACAGTTCTTTCTGGACTCCAGGAGTTCTTGTGCAAATCAAAACAAAAGCAGGGGGAATTCCTGGGCTGCTGGAAGCTTGGTTTGTTTAAAGAACGCGTTGTACTTTCTAGGAGTCTATGGGAGTTGCCGTATTTGGAATGCATTGGCTATGACTAAATATGGATATGATTCTCATGCCTTTATAAGGATATGTTTTGTTATAACCACATAAGGGCATGAATCGGGGATATCTTGATTAGGGTCCTAGATAGATTCACAACAATACCCACTTTCAAGTGAACTCCCTCCCCAGCACTTACTAACGGGCCAATAGGACCAATAGGGCCGTTTTATCATGAACAAGTATGTAGAAGATTTGTATTCAGTGCCAACTATGATAAAGTACATGGGGCCTGAAGGGAACAAATAAGGTAAGCTCCATCAACACAGAATAAATGGTTGCCTAAGGAGGTGGTCAGATTTTGAAAGCACTTCTAATAGCACCCAAGGAATTTCAGCCTCCATTTGCCTAAAATTGGGGCAGTTACTAAAGGAGATCGAATAGAGATGGGGAGAAAACAGATTTTTCCTACAAACTGGAAGCAAAACAAAGTTTCTAACTTCTTTCGTGTTCTTTAACCAGTAGCTCAGTATGTGTAGAAAATGAAACATGCAGAAAGATCCTAACATTTCTATAATTACCTAAGAAGTGCAAAAATCAATACCAGTTGCCTAAAAAAATAACATTTGCGATGGGTTTGTATACAGGGATGGCAGAACCCCATCTATTATAATGACATAACACACCCGTTGACACCCAATGACATCACATGTTTGCCCAACATTAAACCACTCCAGTCTCTCGTTTGCTGCTCAGGAGCCAGGGGAAGGGCAAAGAGAGTTCATCCTGCTGCCATAATGAATTTTGAGACCATAAGTAGCAAGGTTAGTGACCAGGGTACCAAAAGAGAGCTACAGCTAATGGCTACTACCCCAAATAAATTACAATTTACCGCCATTCCCCTGATCCATCTACCCCTTGACTAAATTCTCTGATCACTTAGCCTTTACACAACATCTAGACAATGTCATATATACTTATTTATTTTCAAACTGGATTTGTAATAATCGGATTCTAATAACATTTTGACAACAAATATCTAACAGCTTTTTTGATGTGTTTGATTTAGCACTATTAGTTCTATTTTTATTCTTCATGTTTTTCAAACATACTTTCTTTTTCATATGGAAGAGCTGTGCACCAAGGATTTAAGTAGTTTGTGGAGAAAGGTGATGGTGTGCCAATGTATTGTAATGAATAAAGTACCTCCTACTGTACATAATACGGGTATTACAAATAACCTTGCAGTTCCTTCGACCTAATTTCCTTATATGGTTATGGAACTCCTCAGTGACTTGCAGTATCCTTATACTGTACCACTTTATCCCATATGTCACTATCCCTGCCACTTTGGTGAATCAACACTCATGAGTAGGAGTCATTATTGCCATGCAGGCTGGATTTATTTGTTTAGGGGCTGGGTGAAGTTTCGATTAGTATATTTTGGTGTAGAATATTGTATCACATAGAGTCACATATTAGTTTGATATTTATGCGTTTGTTTACAGATAGGTGCAAATACCATTTGCTCTGGCGGGTGGGTATTATTACAGCTAGGTATATAATATTTGGGGATAAAGAATGCAAACAGTATGTACATCCATTTTGTGTGCATTATTTCCCTTGTTTATATGTGCAAGGAAAATTATAAAGTGAAATCTGGTGGTGAAGACCTGTGTTAACTCTGGACGGGAGGAATACAATTTGTGCTCAACTGTTCATATGAGCTGGTGCTTGAAAGTTTATAACATTAACGAACAGGTTCAAATTGGTCTGTTAGGGTTTATGCTATTATGTAAGGCACTGAGGCAGATGAAGTGGCATTGTGACTACTGTTCTGACTTTTAAGGCGTGCCTGGGGTCCCATCTCCTGAAACCTAATGTATCTGAGAACTTAGAATAAAGGACTTATTCTATGTCTCGCTGTAGCATCGAGGACCAAAAGAATTCCATGAAATATATTTGAGAATTTGCATCCATGGTATGGGCTTGTTGATGTAATGGAATGTGATATGTTCTAATAAAGAATGTAGCCTCTGGAGTGTTCTGTGGAGCACAGAAGACTGCAGGCTGAAGGGTGCTGACTTGCCTTCTGTTACTCTCCAGTTATGTTTAAATAAACATTTATATAAAAGATATAACTGCAGAGTGTTATCTAGTACAATTTGGCGACAACTCGTGTTACTCACCTACATGGCAATTAACAGGCATTTCAAGGATTGCTGTACCTCATCGCAACATTCGAGAAAAAAGAAAAACTAATTCTGTCAAGGAAAAATGGACATTCATAATCCATTTGAAAGGCGGTAAACGTAAATCATCAATTTTGTTGGTTAATCAGTGACAATTTAATGTACCTCTAGGACATTAGTAACGTACACTTTGAGCTCGTGCCAGCATTTAGCTCCCGTTCAGAGTTCCTACGTGTGAGGACAGTGCAAATTGTCTTCCTAAGGCGCGTCCTCTAGTGACATGTGACGAGCTGACGTCAACGCAAGCACATACCAGCACCAGGGGGTCACACTGCGTCACCGACATATTAGTGGAAGGTTCCTTAAGGGGGAGTACACAATCGCACTTTCTCACAGCAATCGTCTAAAGTTTGATGCACGATCGCGTTGAGAAATGAAGTGATTTTGCTCGCTGTCCTGCAAAGGAATAATGGAGAAAAAGGTTTAACAGAAGGCGAGGTCGTTCTGAGATATTTGTGAAGACTTTTTTTTTCTTTTCACTAAGCTTAGTGGATACTTTGCAGGTGATAATTACTTTAGCTGATACGACTGACTTCCAGGTTTTTGGGTCTTCACCTTTGATTATTCTTCCATTTTTTCACATCATTTTGTACCTGCAGAATTGTCATTTTTCAGGGTTTCTTACATATTTCCATGCAATATAATGGCGCAACAGAATTTTAGTATAAGCCCACCTCATTCATTTTGGGCTGCTGGATTGGAACTTCCGTTATATGTATTGAATGGAAGGACTACTTTTTGAATATCGTTGAGACTATTGACGAGGAGAAGGACATGTCTGCTAAACAAAAGAAAAGTATTTTGCTACACTCGTTGGGCCCTGATGGTTTGAAAACATAAAACCATATGCCAAAAGCAAATACAATAAGAGATGTGAATGTATTTGATGCAGTGATTAAGGATCTTGACAGTTATTTCACACCCAAAGTATGCATAGGTATAGCCTGGTATATAGTTTACCAAGGGAAACAGGGGAAGAATTAACCTGAAGATGATTTTATTGTGGATTTGAATTAATTTCGGGGGGGGGCTAACATGGCAAAAGAAGGGGCGTGGCTAATGTTAATCAATGGGGCGGAGCTAAAATGGCAGGTAATCAGGATCGGTTAAATCTCAGGTCAAGCTGAGAAAAAATGTGATGAATTCTGCATTTGAAACTAGACAACAATTAGAGCACACATTTTTGTTAATTTGATGCATTTATATGCTATTGTCTTATAGAAAAGGAACAGAATGTACTGAATTAAAAGGCCAATTTAATATATTTTACTACAAAGCACTTTAGGAACACAATATAACCAATTTTCACAATGCCATTTCAAGGCGACGACCCTTTATCGCCAGTTGATTAACAATTGCTTCTAGAGGAGGACAATGTGCTCGTGAAATCCATAGACAGGTGTGTGGGAATGCCCTAGCTCCACCCATGGAACGACTTCCCAACGCAAGATAACTCTAGGCAGCTCAATGCTCTGCCTCTCATTACTCTGGAGTTTCTAAACCACGCAAAACCACACAAAGTGGCCTTTGTGTGGTTTAGGTAAATCCCAATTAAATGGGTAAAATGATGGCAGCGTAAAAGAAAATCAGAATGGATGGATACAAGGGTGAAAGTATAGTAAATGTAAATGTGAGAGGATGGATGTGTTGGTGAAGGGAGGGTAGAGTAAATAAATATCTGAGATGATGGCTAAAAGGATGGGTGTAAGGTTGGCAGAGTAAATTGAAATCAGAAAGGATGGATGGTTGATTGATGGATGAAAGATTAGCAACTTCAGCATCGCACACATGTATGACATTACTACACATGCCATCACAATGCATGCCTTTACAACGCGGTTGTAACAACTTAAGTGCTGTTACAACACGTTACCATTACAATGCAAACTTTTACCATGCATATGCCTTTACAACAAAGGCATATGCGTGGTAAAAGTTTCGTTTTAAAATATAACAATTTTACAGGTAAGTATAAACGCTATATATATATATATATAGGTTTATATATCCCTGTAAATGGCTTATTTTTTTAGCAAAGTGTGTATATATATATATATATATATATATATATATATATATATATATATATATATATATATATATATATTATATATTACCTACTGGCGATAGGCAGTAGGTATATATAGTTAGGATTGTTTTCCATAGGGAAATCGCAACATTCTATTGGGAATAACTTTGGCGCCGGTTGAGGAATCTTCCTGAAATTGTCCTTAACTTTGCCTCGCGGCGCTCCGCTCCTTCCCTGACAGTTTAAGGGGGATTCGTCAAGCGGGGGCCGAGCTAAAAGGGGGGTCCCAAAACGTGTTTCCCCATGTTAATTTCCATAGGGCGGTTGGACTCACTTTTAGCCCGAACGGCTGAATGGTTTTCCACCAAACTTGGCAAAATTGTAGGGACTGGTAGCCCGATGTGCCTTTGCTATGTCTCAAGATATGTGCTCCAGTGGTTTTTACGAAAATTAACTTTGAAAAAATATATATTGGGCTATATATATGTTAGAGCCCAAATGTAGCCCAATGTAGCACAATGTAGCCCAATGTAGCCCAAAGATGGCCACCAGAGACAAAAAAAACAAATGTAGCCCGAATATCAGCCAGATGTAGCCCAACTATAGCCCAATGACAGAATGTCCCAGAGTGTTCTAAAGAACAACTAGAGCGCTAACAGTCTTACTTATGACAAAAGTATGGCACACCTGAAGTCATCTTGATTGGAATAAAGTGTTAACACTTAAAACATTTAATTTGCAAAGGAACAAAATGAAGGGGTTCATTTTGCCATAGAAATTTTATATATATATATATTCACTGAAAAAACCATAGGTTACACACCAGTTATAGTTAGGAATTAGCATTTAAAAAACCTTTGAAATTCACTGAAAAAAACATAGGTTTCACACCAGTTATAGTTAGCTGGAAATTTTACTCGCATAAAACCATTGAAATTCCCACGTTATAGTTAGTTGGACTCACTATAACTTGCACGTCTGCAAGCACTGCTGATGACGTCACATATTACATCACTCATGCATATATTTAAATATTTAAACATTACTCGCTAATATATGTATTCACTAAGATACACTTAATATGCCAGTTAACCAATCAACTTTTTTTTTTAAAACACTGAAAAAACCATAGGTTTCAGGCCTTATATAGTTAGGAATTAGCATTTAAAAAACCTTTGAAATTCACTGAAAAAACCATAGGTTTCAGGCCTTATATAGTTAGGAATTAGCATTTAAAAAACCTTTGAAATTCACTGAAAAAACCATAGGTTTCAGGTCTTATATAGTTAGGAATCAGCATTTAAAAAACCTTTGAAATTCACTGAAAAAAACATAGGTTTCAGGCCTTATATAGTTAGGAATTAGCATTTAAAAAAACCTTTGAAATTCACTGAAAAAAACATAGGTTTCAGGAGTTATATAGTTAGGAATTAGTTTTTAAAAAACCTTTGAAATTCACTCAAAAAACTATAAGTTTTAGTGGTGTTATAGTTAGCTGGACATTTTACTCATACAAAACCAATGAAATTGCTCCTCTATAGTTAGTTGTACTAACTATATTTCGCGCGCCCGCAATCCACTGCTGATGATGTCACATATTAGATCATTCATGACATGGTCAGTGACATCACTGATGACATCTCAAATGACATTACTGATGACATCACTGATGACATCATCCACGTGACAATCACATACACCTTTTCATACACTATTACAATTTTTCATCACTGTTTGTAAAATACAGAGTATCATATTTAAATCCATTGTCACAGCAATACAAGTATCTAAAAATCCACTCAGTGTTTCATAGATGTATACACACATCTAATCACTTACCTATGGATTCACTCATACATGCTGTCAATGAACAATAGAACACTATCAAAAATACTTATACATCTATATCGACATTAATCAACAGCACGCATCCTATTCACATATGAAGTCATCCTACTCACTTATGCAAACAATGGATCATACTTACATATTTACTTAGAAAAACACATATACAAACACCACTTCTTCTATTCATTTAGATAGTAAGTCATACTTAGTGAATTATAAAATCATTATTACAAGTATACAGTTATCCATACAGTCACTCACACAATCTTTGTGTCTTATGTATACTTATTTATATACAACAACTGACACATACACTGCCTTTTATTTTTCTAGTTTGTTGGACCTGTACCTTTGAGAAATATATTTGCTCATCACCACACCCATAAAGAGATTCCCTCACCCAAACTGTTAGAACATGTAGTTTTAACTTCATATATCTACCGAATCAACTATTCACACATCTTTGGACAGTCACACACCCCCCACCGAACCACACACACTTTCACACTCCCATACAAATACTCAGTTAACTAATCAATAACTAATATAGACTTTCACATAGCTAGTAACCAACTGTAGAATCAGTTTACACAACAACTGAAAAAGTGATACAGATATTCACACAGTTTAGTCACTATCCACTATATTTAGTGAGACATTATAAATTGGTCAAGTAAACAGTCAATTACACTGCTACTAAATCCTCCATCCAAATATTTATTTATATATATCCACTCATTCTTCAATGTAAATTGCTATATATATATATAATGCATATTTAAATAACGAAGCAAACCACATTCACTGGATGATGTCATCAGTGATGTCATTTGAGATGTCATCAGTGATGTCACTGACCATGTCATGAATGATCTAATATGTGACATCATCAGCAGTGGATTGCGGGTGCGCGAAATATAGTTAGTACAACTAACTATATAGGAGCAATTTCATTGGTTTTGTATGAGTAAAATGTCCAGCTAACTATAACACCACTAAAACTTATAGTTTTTTGAGTGAATTTCAAAGGTTTTTTAAAAACGAATTCCTAACTATATAACTCCTGAAACCTATGTTTTTTTCAGTGAATATATATATATATATATATATATATATATATATATATATATATACACACACACACACACATTTCCTTAAAAACCCTACAACCGTTCAACCCATACCAACCCTAAAATTGCCCCCCTGGCACCCCAAATCCCATACCCACCATGAACCCTCAAATTAACCCAAAACCCATACCCACACTGAACCCCAAAATTACTCCAGGCACTTAAAAACCCATTACCATCCTGAACTCTGAAATTAACCCTCTGGCACCCCAAAACCCATATCCGCCCTGAACTCTAAAATCACCCCTGGCACCCCAAAACCCATACCCACCCTGAACCCTAAAATTACCCCTGGCACCCCAAAACCCATACCTGCACTGATCCCTAAAATTACACCCTTGCCCCCTAAACCCCACTCCCACCCTGAACCTTAAAATGACCCCTGGCATACCAAAACCCATACCCATGCTGAACCATAAATTTCTCCCGGCACCCCATAACCCATACCCAACCGGAACCATAAATTCCCCCCTGGCACCCCATAACCCATACCCACCCTGAACCATGAATTCCCCCCTGGCACCCCATAACCCATACCCAACCTGAACCATAAAATTGACCCCTGACACCCCAAAACCCACACCTGCCCTGAACCCTAAAATTACCCCTGGCTCAACAAAACACATACCCACGCTGAACCCTAAAATTAACGCCCTCACACCCTAAAATCCATACCCGCTCTGAACCCTAAAATTAACCCCATGGCACCCCAAAACCCATTATTTCCCTGAACCCTAAAGTTACCCCCTGGCACCCCAAATCCCATACCCACCCTGAACCCTAAAATTACCCCTGGAACCCCAAAACCCATGAACCCTAAAATTACCACTGGCACCCCAAAACCCATACCCATCCTGATCCCTAAAATTATCCCCCCCTGGCACCCCAAAACCCATACCCACCCCAAACCCTAAAATTACCCCCTGGCATCCCAAAACCCATTACCACCCTGAACCCTAAATTCACCCCCCTGGAGCCCCAAAACCCATAATCGCGCTGATCCCTAAAAGTACACCCTTGCCCCCCAAAACCCGTACCCAGCCTGAACCTTAAAATTGCCCTTGGCACCCCAAAACCCATACCCATGCTGAATCATAAATGCCCCCCTTGCACCCCATAACCCATACCCACCCTGAACCCTAAAATAGCCCCCTGACACCCCAAAACCCACACCTGCCCTGAACCCTAAAATTCCACCTGGCACACCAAACACATACCCACGCTGAACACTAAAATTAACCCTGTGGCACCCCAAAACCCATACCCACCCTGAACCTTAAAATTACCCCCCTGGAACCCCAAAACCCATACCCACTCAGAACCCTAAAATTACCCCCTGGCACCCCAATTTGTAACCCACCCTGAACCCTAAAATGACTCCCTGGCACTAAAACCCACACCCACCCTGAACCCTAAAGTTACCCACTAGCACCCCAAAAAATGAACACTACATTTGCATATTCGGAGGGGACTGTCCTCTTTGACGTTTCCATGTATGTAAGTAAAGAACAACATTCACAGTAACCTAGATATGCAGGCAGTAGGCAATGCTGTGCTGAAAAATGCATTAACGTTACTGGAACTTACATAAAAAACTGCTGCCTGCTCTTCTGATACTATACTGTGGAGTCTGGCTGATCAGCAGCACTGGATCCATGGCCCTGTTCACCATTTATATGGTGAGCAGTGCAGTGGATGTGAATTCCATCCAAGTGCACAGAGAGTAGGGGGAAAGGGATGGCAGTGCAGGTGACGCTTTTCCATTGGTCATAGCCCAGGGTGTGCTGTCTGTGCACTTGTATGGAATACCCATCTATACAAGTGCACAGACAGCACACCCTGGGCTATGACGCCAGCAGAAATTCCTTTACAAAGGAAAAGTGTCACCTGCACTGGCCAGCCCTTTCCCCCTGCTGTGCAATTCACACCCCATGCTCACAATACATCAAGTGCTTAGGTGAAATCCCTGCCTGAATTTTACCTCAGTGCCACTCTAAAGGAAAACAACAGGTGGGGGCAGGGGGGTTTCACTCGCTGAAACTGTTCAGAGGCTGGCTGTCTGGCTCGGGCTGCTGGGCCTCTCAGAAAGCATAAAAAAATCACATTCTAAGATCGAATGCGCAGCGTTAGTGAATCATTTCAGTGCATGTCATCTTAGCCCGGGCAGAGGAGGCGACGGGGGGAGGGGGTTGGGGGGGTGGCTGAAGCCCTGTGAGCCCAATGGGTGTTGCGCGCCAGATTTGAATAGGCTTGCAATTGATTGTTAATTTGAGGTTTTAAATGACGATCGCATAGGAGATCAATTTATACTGCATGCCAGTAACTCTACAATACAGGTACACCTTTGGGTAAATGGTGATTCCCCACTGCATGATGTATTAGCCATAGAAACCAAGGCTGAGATGCCTGGAAGATGTACTAATGTTTTGAAGCAGTGTGATACTGAACGTAATACCATGAGCAAAGTATCATTTCACAGTAAGAGCAAAAGCTATCCAAGACAAAATATGAGTAAAACTGTAGGGAAAGATGGGTTAAACTGTTTTCGATGTGATAGCCAGGAACACTTGGCATACAGCAAGAATTGACCAGCTTTGAAACAGAAGTGCAGAATGCTCTGCCTCTCATTACTCTGGAGTTTCTAAACCACGCAAAACCACACAAAGTGGCCTTTGTGTGGTTTAGGTCAATCCCAATTAAATGGGTAAAATGATGGCAGCGTAAAAGAAAATCCGAATGGATGGATACAAGGGTGAAAGTATAGTAAATGTAAAGGTGAGAGGATGGATGTGTTGGTGAAGGGATGGTAGAGTAAATAAATATCTGAGATGATGGCTAAAAGGATGGGTGTAAGGTTGGCAGAGTAAATTGAAATCAGAAAGGATGGATGGTTGATTGATGGATGAAAGATTAGCAACTTCAGCATCGCACACATGTATGACATTACTACACATGCCATCACAATGCATGCCTTTACAACGCGGTTGTAACAACTTAAGTGCTGTTACAACACGTTACCATTACAATGCAAACTTTTACCATGCATATGCCTTTACAACAAAGGCATATGCGTGGTAAAAGTTTCGTTTTAAAATATAACAATTTTACAGGTAAGTATAAACACTATATATATATATATATATATATATAGGTTTATATATCCCTGTAAATGGCTTATTTTTTTAGCAAAGTGTATATATATATATATATATATATATATATATATATATATATATATATATATATATATATATATATATTATATTACCTACTGGCGATAGCCAGTAGGCATATATAGTTAGGATTGTTTTCCATAGGGAAATCGCAACATTCTATTGGGAATGACTTTGGCGCCGGTTGAGGAATCTTCCTGAAATTGTCCTTAACTTTGACTCGCGGCGCTCCGCTCCTTCCCTGAAAGTTTAAGGGGGATTCGTCAAGCGGGGGCCGAGATAAAAGGGGGGTCCCAAAACGTGTTTCCCCATGTTAATTTCCATAGGGCGGTTGGACTCACTTTTAGCCCGAACGGCTGAATGGTTTTCCACCAAACTTGGCAAAATTGTAGGGACTGGTAGCCCGATGTGCCTTTGCTATGTCTCAAGATATGTGCTCCAGTGGTTTTTACGAAAATTAACTTTGAAAAAATATATATTGGGCTACATTGGGCTATATATATGTTAGAGCCCAAATGTAGCCCAATGTAGCACAATGTAGCCCAATGTAGCCCAAAGATGGCCACCAGAGACAAAAAAAAACAAATGTAGCCCAAATATCAGCCAGATGTAGCCCAACTATAGCCCAATGACAGAATGTCCCAGAGTGTTCTAAAGAACAACTAGAGCGCTAACAGTCTTACTTATGACAAAAGTATGGCACACCTGAAGTCATCTTGATTGGAATAAAGTGTTAACACTTAAAACATTTAATTTGCAAAGGAACAAAATGAAGGGGTTCATTTTGCCATAGAAATTATGATTAGTGCTGAAGAAAGAAAAATTAGGGCACATTTTGAGTGACTTCTCAAATCCTCTTATATTTCATTAAAAAAATTCTGATATGCAGTCTCCCAAGATGGCCACCAGAGACAAAAGAGCCCAAATGTAGCCCAAATATCAGCCAGATGTAGCCCAACTATAGCCCAATGACAGAATGTTCCAGAGTGTTCTAAAGAACAACTAGAACGCTAACAGTCTTACTTATGACAAATGTATGGCACACCTGAAGTCATCTTGATTGGAATAAAGTGGTAACACTTAATACATTTAATTTGAAAAGGAACAAAATGAGGGGTCTAATTTTGCCATAGAAATTTTATATATATATATATATTCACTGAAAAAACCATAGGTTACACACCAGTTATAGTTAGGAATTAGCATTTAAAAAACCTTTGAAATTCACTGAAAAAAACATAGGTTTCACACCAGTTATAGTTAGCTGGAAATTTTACTCGCATAAAACCATTGAAATTCCCACGTTATAGTTAGTTGGACTCACTATAACTTGCACGTCTGCAATGCACTGCTGATGACGTCACATATTACATCACTCATGCATATATTTAAATATTTAAACATTACTCGCTAATATATGTATTCACTAAGATACACTTAATAAGCCAGTTAACCAATCAACTTTTTTTTTAAAAACACTGAAAAAAACATAGTTTTCAGGCCTTATATAGTTAGGAATTAGCATTTAAAAAACCTTTGAAATTCACTGAAAAAACCATAGGTTTCAGGCCTTATATAGTTAGGAATTAGCATTTAAAAAACCTTTGAAATTCACTGAAAAAACCATAGGTTTCAGGCCTTATATAGTTAGGAATCAGCATTTAAAAAACCTTTGAAATTCACTGAAAAAAACATAGGTTTCAGGCCTTATATAGTTAGGAATTAGCATTTAAAAAAACCTTTGAAATTCACTGAAAAAAACATAGGTTTCAGGAGTTATATAGTTAGGAATTAGTTTTTAAAAAACCTTTGAAATTCACTCAAAAAACTATAAGTTTTAGTGGTGTTATAGTTAGCTGGACATTTTACTCATACAAAACCAATGAAATTGCTCCTCTATAGTTAGTTGTACTAACTATATTTCGCGCACCCGCAATCCACTGCTGATGATGTCACATATTAGATCATTCATGACATGGTCAGTGACATCACTGATGACATCTCAAATGACATCACTGATGACATCACTGATGACATCATCCACGTGACAATCACATACACCTTTTCATACACTATTACAATTTTTCATCACTGTTTGTAAAATACAGAGTATCATATTTAAATCCATTGTCACAGCAATACAAGTATCTAAAAATCCACTCAGTGTTTCATAGATGTATACACACATCTAATCACTTACCTATGGATTCACTCATACATGCTGTCAATGAACAATAGAACACTATCAAAAATACTTATACATCTATATCGACATTAATCAACAGCACGCATCCTATTCACATATGAAGTCATCCTACTCACTTATGCAAACAATGGATCATACTTACATATTTACTTAGCAAAACACATATACAAACACCACTTCTTCTATTCATTTAGATAGTAAGTCATACTTAGTGAATTATAAAATCATTATTACAAGTATACAGTTATCCATACAGTCACTCACACAATCTTTGTGTCTTATGTATACTTATTTATATACAACAACTGACACATACACTGCCTTTTATTTTTCTAGTTTGTTGGACCTGTACCTTTGAGAAATATATTTGCTCATCACCACACCCATAAAGAGATTCCCTCACCCAAACTGTTAGAACATGTAGTTTTAACTTCATACATCTACCGAATCAACTATTCACACATCTTTGGACAGTCACACACCCCCCACCGAACCACACACACTTTCACACTCCCATACAAATACTCAGTTAACTAATCAATAACTAATATAGACTTTCACATAGCTAGTAACCAACTGTAGAATCAGTTTACACAACAACTGAAAAAGTGATACAGATATTCACACAGTTTAGTCACTATCCACTATATTTAGTGAGACATTATAAATTGGTCAAGTAAACAGTCAATTACACTGCTACTAAATCCTCCATCCAAATATTTATTTATATATATCCACTCATTCTTCAATGTAAATTGCTATATATATATATAATGCATATTTAAATAACGAAGCAAACCACATTCACTGGATGATGTCATCAGTGATGTCATCAGTGATGTCATTTGAGATGTCATCAGTGATGTCACTGACCATGTCATGAATGATCTAATATGTGACATCATCAGCAGTGGATTGCGGGTGCGCGAAATATAGTTAGTACAACTAACTATATAGGAGCAATTTCATTGGTTTTGTATGAGTAAAATGTCCAGCTAACTATAACACCACTAAAACTTATAGTTTTTTGAGTGAATTTCAAAGGTTTTTTAAAAACGAATTCCTAACTATATAACTCCTGAAACCTATGTTTTTTTCAGTGAATATATATATATATATATATATATTCACTGAAAAAACCATAGGTTATAGACCATATATAGTTAGGAATTAGCATTTACAAAACCTTGAAAATTCACTGAAAAAACCATAGGTTATAGACCATATATAGTTAGGAATTAGCATTTAAAAAACCTTATTTTACTCACACAAAACCATTGAAATTCCATATATAGTTAGTTGCACTAACTATATATCGCGCACCCGCAATCCACTGCTGATCATGTCACATATTACATCATTCATGACATGGTCAGTGACATCACTGATGACATCACTGATGACATCTCAAATGACATCACTGATGACATCACTGATGACATCTCAAATGACATCACTGATGACATCATGATACAGCAATACCAGTTACTACATACGCACTCACTGATTCCTACGTCTACACACACATTCACTCATTCACCCATACAATCACTCATACATACAGTCACTCATTATTACAACACTATCATATGCACTCATACAGCTATGCAGACACTCACACACTGCCACTCATCCATGGAGTTACTCACACACCTAGTCAGTCCTGTAAAGAATCAATCACACTTCCATTTCCTCATCTATACAGTTAAACACAGAACACCATACTTCAGTGACATCACTGATGACATCACTGATGACATCTCAAATAACATCACTGATGACATCTCAAATGACATCACTGATGACATCATGACACACCAATACCAGTTACTACATACGCACTCACTGATTCCTACGTCTACACACACATTCACTCATTCACCCATACAATCACTCATACATACAGTCACTCATTATTACAACACTATCATATGCACTCATACACCTAGTCAGTCCTGTGAAGAATCAATCACACTTCGATTTCCTCATCTATACAGTTAAACACAGAACACCATACTTTTCACACATATACTAACACATACTTACTCTCTTATACAATCACTGATACAAGTACACATTGATATGCACAGTCACACACCTCCCAGCCAGCCACACACACACTCAGTGTTCCATACATCCACTCATTCTTCAATATGTAAAACATATTTAAACTTTACAAAAACACACAGACACTAGATGATGTCATCAGTGATGTCATCAGTGATGTCATTTGAGATGTCATCAGTGATGTCATCAGTGATGTCACTGACCATGTCATGAATGATGTAATATGTGACATGATCAGCAGTGGATTGCGGGTGCGCGATATATAGTTAGTGCAACTAACTATATATGGAATTTCAATGGTTTTGTGTGAGTAAAATAAGGTTTTTTAAATGCTAATTCCTAACTATATATGGTCTATAACCTATGGTTTTTTCAGTGAATTTTCAAGGTTTTGTAAATGCTAATTCCTAACTATATATGGTCTATAACCTATGGTTTTTTCAGTGAATTTCATAGGTTTTTTAATAGCAAATCTTTATAAAAATAATACATTTTAAATCTAATTTTATATTTTATAATTTTTTTATTTTTTTTTAATATTATTTTTAGTGCGCTCCCGGGGCGCGGACAGGTGAACGCACGGGTAAGCGCAATCTGGAGGCGCGCCCCGGGGCGCGTACTATTGCGCGTCCCGGAAGCGCTATTGCCGAGAACGAAAACAACATCGTGACGTATCGCGTAGCCGCCACGCCTTGCGTCATAAGACACGTATCGCGTAGCCGCGAGATGCGTCTTATGACGCACCGCGTAAGCGCACCCGGAAGCGCATACGATCGCGCAACGTAAGCGCCCCGATGCGCTTACGATACACGCCCGGGGCGCGCCCCGGGGCGCGTTGCGTAAGCGCGTCAAACCATGTGACTTTAAAATAACACTTTTCATTGGTTCAGAACTTTTTTTTTTCCAAATTGTGTGAAACCCACCCATTTCTCTCACTATTGCTTTGTACTTGGAGAGAGCAAGAGCTGTTGTGTCTACTCTATCTCCTACTTTTCTGATCTCCAGCAATGGCTGCAAGAGAGTCATCCAGCAGTGATTCAGAGGGATTTTTAGATGAGGACCCTCCTCAGCAAAAGAAAAAAACCCATTTCATTTGGAAATTTTACGACATCCCAGAAGGACAGAAAAAAGTCAACGCTCCCAAAGTAACATGCAAAATATGTGGGAGTAGTTTATCCAGAGGCAATCCTCTGAAAAAATATAGTTTTGGCAATGCCAATTTGATCCGGCATGTCAAAAGAAGACACCCTAACAACTTTGCCAGGGAGAGTGTCAGAGAGCTGGCACGGAATGTACCAACAGATGGCGGCAGCACCTCCACTGGTGGAGCAACACCTTCGGGACCACCCCGTGGAAGAATGATCCCTAACATTCAGCCGGTGTTTGCGGGCATCAAATTTTTGTGCGCAGAGTGTGACGAACTGCTCTGCTATGGGGAGCAGAGTGTTGAACTGATTGCCCTAAAGAAACAGCAACACCGCTGCTCTTCCAGTCCCTAAATTTTCAATTTTTTTTGCTCCTGTTGAGCAGTTTTGGAATCCTTGTTTTTGTTTTTCCCTTGAAAAAAATCCAAAAAAAATATAAAATTGTTTTAAAAAGTCTAAAAAAATATAAAACAAAAAAAACAAACAAAAAAAATATATAAAACAACAAAATGAAAAAAAAAGTTCTTTTCAGAACTACCTCCAATTTTTAAAAAGAAGCTTTATTTTTTTAAAAGTCTGTCATTTTTAATCTCCATGGTACGCTCCCCCGTACGCTCCCCGGTGCGCGTACCGGGCGCTCACCCCCGCGAAAATCGTTTTTTTTTAAAAAATTTTTTTTCACCCGTGGGAGCCTTTTATGGCCCCCACATGAAACCTAGGGGGTCAGGGGGTGTGTACCCTGCCCCCTCTTGCTCATTTCCCCCTTTGATTTTTGCCACCTCTTGTGTCTCAATCCTACCGAGACACAAGATGGCGGCCGCTGCGGACTGTTTCGAATGTTTCCAGACACCCGAGAACCAATCAGCTTGCCGTGCGCAAGTCGCGTTGCGCGCCTGAAGCGCTCCCCGGTACGCGTACGGAGGAGCGCTCCAGGCGCGGCTCTAGATATATATCTTTTTTTGAACGTTAATTTCTCAAAATCCACTGTAGCACATATATTGAGACCTACAAAAGGCACATCGGGCTACCAGTCCCTACAATTTTGCCAAGTTTCATGCAAATCCATTCAGCCGTTCTGGCTAAAAGTGAGGCTAACCGCCCTATGGAAAACTCAATGTTAAAAACACGTTTTGGGACCCCCCTTTTTTCTCGGCCCCCCCTGGACCAACCCCCCCCAAATTTCCAGGGGCTGCTCAGAAACAAAATGTTCCATTTTCCAGAAAATTTCAGCCAATTCCGTCCACAAACGCCAAAGTTATTAGACATAGAATTTTCAAAAATCCCATAGGGAAAAAATCCTAACTATATATACCTACTGGCGACCGCCAGTAGGTAATATATATATATATATATATATACACACACACACACACATTTCCTTAAAAACCCTACAACCGTTCAACCCATACCAACCCTAAAATTGCCCCCCTGGCACCCCAAATCCCATACCCACCATGAACCCTCAAATTAACCCAAAACCCATACCCACACTGAACCCCAAAATTACTCCAGGCACTTAAAAACCCATTACCATCCTGAACTCTGAAATTAACCCTCTGGCACCCCAAAACCCATATCCGCCCTGAACTCTAAAATCACCCCTGGCACCCCAAAACCCATACCCACCCTGAACCCTAAAATTACCCCTGGCACCCCAAAACCCATACCTGCACTGATCCCTAAAATTACACCCTTTCCCCCTAAACCCCACTCCCACCCTGAACCTTAAAATGACCCCTGGCACCCCAAAACCCATACCCATGCTGAACCATAAATTCCTCCCGGCACCCCATAACCCATACCCAACCGGAACCATAAATTCCCCCCTGGCACCCCATAACCCATACCCACCCTGAACCATGAATTCCCCCCTGGCACCCCATAACCCATACCCAACCTGAACCATAAAATTGACCCCTGACACCCCAAAACCCACACCTGCCCTGAACCCTAAAATTACCCCTGGCTCAACAAAACACATACCCACGCTGAACCCTAAAATTAACGCCCTCACACCCTAAAACCCATACCCGCTCTGAACCCTAAAATTAACCCCATGGCACCCCAAAACCCATTATTTCCCTGAACCCTAAAGTTACCCCCTGGCACCCCAAATCCCATACCCACCCTGAACCCTAAAATTACCCCTGGAACCCCAAAACCCATGAACCCTAAAATTACCACTGGCACCCCAAAACCCATACCCATCCTGATCCCTAAAATTATCCCCCCCTGGCACCCCAAAACCCATACCCACCCCAAACCCTAAAATTACCCCCTGGCATCCCAAAACCCATTACCACCCTGAACCCTAAATTCACCCCCCTGGAGCCCCAAAACCCATAATCGCGCTGATCCCTAAAATTACACCCTTGCCCCCCAAAACCCGTACCCAGCCTGAACCTTAAAATTGCCCTTGGCACCCCAAAACCCATACCCATGCTGAACCATAAATGCCCCCCTTGCACCCCATAACCCATACCCACCCTGAACCCTAAAATAGCCCCCTGACACCCCAAAACCCACACCTACCCTGAACCCTAAAATTCCACCTGGCACACCAAACACATACCCACGCTGAACACTAAAATTAACCCTGTGGCACCCCAAAACCCATACCCACCCTGAACCTTAAAATTACCCCCCTGGAACCCCAAAACCCATACCCACTCAGAACCATAAAATTACCCCCTGGCACCCCAATTTGTAACCCACCCTGAACCCTAAAATGACTCCCTGGCACTAAAACCCACACCCACCCTGAACCCTAAAGTTACCCACTAGCACCCCAAAAAATGAACACTACATTTGCATATTCGGAGGGGACTGTCCTCTTTGACGTTTCCATGTATGTAAGTCAAGAACAACATTCACAGTAACCTAGATATGCAGGCAGTAGGCAATGCTGTGCTGAAAAATGCATTAACGTTACTGGAACTTACATAAAAAACTGCTGCCTGCTCTTCTGATACTATACTGTGGAGTCTGGCTGATCAGCAGCACTGGATCCATGGCCCTGTTCACCATTTATATGGTGAGCAGTGCAGTGGATGTGAATTCCATCCAAGTGCACAGAGAGTAGGGGGAAAGGGATGGCAGTGCAGGTGACGCTTTTCCATTGGTCATAGCCCAGGGTGTGCTGTCTGTGCACTTGTATGGAATACCCATCTATACAAGTGCACAGACAGCACACCCTGGGCTATGACGCCAGCAGAAATTCCTTTACAAAGGAAAAGTGTCACCTGCACTGGCCAGCCCTTTCCCCCTGCTGTGCAATTCACACCCCATGCTCACAATACATCAAGTGCTTAGGTGAAATCCCTGCCTGAATTTCACCTCAGTGCCACTCTAAAGGAAAACAAGAGGTGGGGGCAGGGGGGTTTCACTCGCTGAAACTGTTCAGAGGCTGGCTGTCTGGCTCGGGCTGCTGGGCCTCTCAGAAAGCATAAAAAAATCACATTCTAAGATCGAATGCGCAGCGTTAGTGAATCATTTCAGTGCATGTCATCTTAGCCCGGGCAGAGGAGGCGACGGGGGGGGGTTGGGGGGTGGCTGAAGCCCTGTGAGCCCAATGGGTGTTGCACGCCAGATTTGAATAGGCTTGCAATTGATTGTTAATTTGAGGTTTTAAATGACGATCGCATAGGAGATCAATTTATACTGCATGCCAGTAACTCTACAATACAGGTACACCTTTGGGTAAATGGTGATTCCCCACTGCATGATGTATTAGCCATAGAAACCAAGGCTGAGATGCCTGGAAGATGTACTAATGTTTTGAAGCAGAGTGATACTGAACGTAATACCATGAGCAAAGTATCATTTCACAGTAAGAGCAAAAGCTATCCAAGACAAAATATGAGTAAAACAGTAGGGAAAGATGGGTTAAACTGTTTTCGATGTGATAGCCAGGAACACTTGGCATACAGCAAGAATTGACCAGCTTTGAAACAGAAGTGCAGAATGCTCTGCCTCTCATTACTCTGGAGTTTCTAAACCACGCAAAACCACACAAAGTGGCCTTTGTGTGGTTTAGGTCAATCCCAATTAAATGGGTAAAATGATGGCAGCGTAAAAGAAAATCAGAATGGATGGATACAAGGGTGAAAGTATAGTAAATGTAAAGGTGAGAGGATGGATGTGTTGGTGAAGGGATGGTAGAGTAAATAAATATCTGAGATGATGGCTAAAAGGATGGGTGTAAGGTTGGCAGAGTAAATTGAAATCAGAAAGGATGGATGGTTGATTGATGGATGAAAGATTAGCAACTTCAGCATCGCACACATGTATGAAATTACTACACATGCCATCACAATGCATGCCTTTACAACGCGGTTGTAACAACTTAAGTGCTGTTACAACACGTTACCATTACAATGCAAACTTTTACCATGCATATGCCTTTACAACAAAGGCATATGCGTGGTAAAAGTTTCGTTTTAAAATATAACAATTTTACAGGTAAGTATAAACACTATATATATATATATATATATAGGTTTATATATCCCTGTATATGGCTTATTTTTTTAGCAAAGTGTATATATATATATATATATATATATATATATATATATATATATATATATATATATATATATATATATATATTACCTACTGGCGGTCGCCAGTAGGTATATATAGTTAGGATTTTTTCTCTATGGGTTTTTTGAAAATTCTATGTCTAATAACTTTGGCGTTTGTGGACGGAATTGGCTGAAATGTTCAGGAAAATGGCACATTTTGTTTCTGAGCAGCCCTTGAAAATTTGGGGGGGGTTCATCAAGGGGGGGCCGAGAAAAAAGGGGGGTCCCAAAACGTGTTTTTAACATTGAGTTTTCCATAGGGCGGTTGGCCTCACTTTTAGCCCGAACGGCTGAATGGATTTGCACGAAACTTGGCAAAATTGTAGAGACTGGTAGCCCGATGTGACTTTTGTAGGTCTCAATATATGTGCTCCAGTGGATTTTGAGAAATTAACGTTTAAAAAAAGATATATATCTGTAACAGCGGACCGGGCAGCGCTCCAGTACGCGTACTTTTCGCGCAACGGAGCTTTGTGAAGCGAAGCTGATTGGTTCTCCGGCGTCTGTAAACATTCCAAACAGTCCGTAGCGGCCACCATCTTGTCTCTCGGTAGGATCGAGAGACAAGAGGAGGCCAAAGCGAAGGGGCAAATGACCATAAGGGGGAATAGTAGATCCTCGCTGACCCCCTACGTTTGATGTGGAGGTTTTAAAAGGGCCCCGCGGGGCAAAATAATAATAATAATAATAATAATCGAACGGCTGAATGGATTTGCACGAAACTTGGCAAAATATTAGGGACTGGTAGCCCGATGGGCCTTTGCTAGATCTCAATATATGTGCTCCAGTGGATTTTGAGAAATTAACGTTCAAAAAAAGATATATATCTGTAACAGCGCTCCGCTTCGCGTACTTTTCGCGTTACGGAGCTTTGTGAAGCTGATTGGTTCTCCGGCGTCTGTCAACATTCCAAACAGTCCGTAGCGGCCGCCATCTTGTCTCTCGGTAGGATTGAGAGACAAGAGGAGGCCAAAGCGAAGGGGGAAATGACCATAAGGGGGCATAGTAGATCCTTCCTGACCTCTTAGATTTGATGTACCATTTTGCCAAGTTTGGTGTAATTCCGTTCAGCCATTCAGGCTGTAGACGTATGTAAATGTCCTATGGAAAATTGCATGGGGAAAACACATTTGAAAGTGTTGAAATTTAGAACCAATTAAAATGTTACTTTGGTTTTGTATTTGTGTGTGATGAAAGTTAATTGGTTATGTATATATGTCAAATGAGAGGAAACCACAGCCATTTTGTGATACTACTGTCTGAGGTACATTTGTGAGGAATTTTTGGTGGTGAATTTCTGGTGTTTGATTTACACAGTACTAACACTTCTCCTACTTTTAAAAAGGTGAGTTGTTAATTTGTAAGGGGAACTATGTTGTACACTTGAAGATAATTTGAAAAATGTTTTCTGTTATTTATTTGCAGTCCTTCTGTTATACTCAATACTTGATAAAGTTAGTTTTATATTATGTATTACTAAAAACGATAAATGAAAGTGATTATTTTTTTCTGCAATTTACAGCAAGCAATTTCAAAATAAAATAGCTCACAATGAAGAGACCGTGGCAATTTCTTTTGAATTGTCCACTACATTGATTGAAATTGAGAGCACCAATAATGAAATATTGTCACAAGGAGGAGATGACTTGTATGATTCCATTAGATTGATTGAAATGGACAGCACCAATAATGAAATATTGTCACAAGGAGGAGATGACTTGAATGATTCCACTACATTGATTGAAATTGAGAGCACGAATAATGAAATATTGTCACGAGGAGATGACTTGAATGATTCCACTACATTGATTGAAATTGACAGCACCAATAATGAAATATTGTCACAAGGAGGAGATGACTTGAATGATTTTTTTGATCAATCTCTTGATGGCGAATTTATCGAATGTTTGGAGACCATAGAGTTACAAGAATCATCATTGCAGACTTTTCATGAGGACATTGCTGATGAGGACATGTTACTAGTTCTTTCAAATTTAGAAAATTCTGAAGAATAAATTTATATTTAGAAATCAAAAATTGTTTGAGACATTATTCATTTTTATTTTTAATTTATGAGGTTGTAGCGAAGTGATTGTAGTATAAAATGAGACTTATAGTATAGAGTGCAACATTTTTATGTTACATGGTAAGTTTACTCATATTTACTTCCCTTCTGCCACTATATTATCTCCAATGTGTATTTGACATCTCTTCTTCATCTCCGGCCTCCTTTCTCTCACTGTGTGTCTCCGATGCATCTTATCGCTGCTATTTTGTGTAATTACAGAAGAGAGTAAAATAAAATAGTTCGGAACGTGAAAAGGGGGCAAAGTAGAGTACCCCTCACCCCCTAGGCCTTTTTAGGCGGTCCCAAAAGGATCAGTTTCTGCTTTCCTGAGAGATTATGGTATGAGTTCCATATACCACAATAACTTGCATTACAACATGCAAGATATCTATCTCCTATTACCAACTTTTGGAGATATTCGCGCTAAGCGCGAATATCTCCAAAAAGTAACACCTGCCCTGAGCAGTTCTTAGCCATGTTATCCAATGGGAGGTGGATAACATGGCTAAGAGCATTAGCTCGGTAATGCATGAATATCGCTGAGTTTTTAGCGATATTCATGCATTGCGGCCGTTTATTATCGCATTTGCGATAAACCTTGATAATAGCAAGGTTTATCTTCGATAATTTCTGACGATGCTTAGCGGTAAAAAATTCGTTGGTAAGCATCGTTAGCGATAAATATCGCTTAACTTTGGTAATATGCCCCAACGTCTGTTAACGTTCGATTCGAAGGAAATGAGGAAGTGTTGAAAAACATTGTTTGCGCCATCTTGCCTTTTTTGAAATGCCACACTTTTGTGGTGCACGGCAGCCATTTTAGATGCCTTGACCAGACCCACTCTCTGCACGCTGTCGATTCGTAGCATGGCTCCTCACCCTCGCAAGCATCTTCCCCAGGCACTGGTCACCCCCGCTCTCTGTCTTATGCATGGGCAATAAACCTCCCCCCATCTGCGCTGCTCTTCCCTGAGAATCACACTCTGTGCCCGCCCGACACCTCCCTTTCGCCCTATTCACTACCGCACCCTCTGACACTCCTCTTCCTCTGTGTCCGATTGTCCAGGCTATCACCTAGCCCTGCAGATGTAGTTTATGGCCCCAGCTGTAAAGAATCACCCCTCTTCAAAGGAGTTATAGTAGATCAAGGCCCACACCCGATGAGATCCGTCACACCACACGTGTTCCTACTATCTGAAAACCATCCTGTATTGTGATTGGGGAGGGGACCGAGCCTGAAGCGGAAGATTCCAGGAATGACTCTTGGTACATCAAAGTTTTTACAATTATGTGTCACATTAAAAATATATAGCACTCCAACAAAGTAGTAGGAATATAAAACTTTAATAACATATAAATATATACAACAAAACAAAAACAGTAAAAACATTTAAACAACGAAGAGACCGTGGCAATTTCTTTTGAATTATCCAATAGATTTATTGAAATTGACAGCACCAATAATGAAATATTCTTGTCAGTAGCGGTCTGTTGTGCGAATAGTTCCAAGGTAGCAGAACGCGCTGAAATCTAGATGGCACGAAAGTGATGTCTAGTAAGTTGCCGCCCAGCAAATAACGGCGTGGGGCGCCGCGGCGGTGAGTGAGTCCAGTAGGCACCACAGCTATTCTTACCGGCATCGCAGAATTACTGCTGGGGACAATGCCTGTGCTGTAGCAGGGTCACAGCAGAAACAAAAAGGATTTTGTTGAAGATGTTGTTGGTTTTAAATTTGAAAACAGTTCTGGTGTCAACTGCTATGCTAATGTAGTGGTTAATGTTTTGTTTTCTCTAGAAAATGTAAAAGAGGGGGAGGCAGTCCAAAGTTCCGTTAAAAGGGCAAAGGAAAGGATCGGTGGTTTGAACTATCAGTCAAAAAGGGGAGGGGGTGCAACAATTTTTCCTACCGGGTCACACTGTGCTTTCACCGGAACTGAGGTCTGCAGGATTCTAGTAATTCAAAGTGAGGCTGGCGCCAGCATGGGAGCGCCGACGTCCCGCGGATACAGTTTCGTCACTCCACGGGCGATCATGGCAGTCATTCCCCATCGGGGGTCGGAGACTCCCGCGGCTCCTCTAGAATCTTCAAGGTCGTGGAGGACTACGGTGGTGGAGTCAACCAGTGACCGGGCCATTTCTTTATGCTGGGCCCGCTCTTGCCAGGTCGACCGCCATTTTGAGAGTTCGGTAGCTACTGGCGATGGCGGGGTCAAATGAGCGGACGGGCTCCACCCTGCCGGGCGAGACGTTGCAGCATGGCCAGAGTGGAAGAACCCTTTTCCGGGCGTCTGGAGCGCTGAGGGTGCAGCTGGGAAGCCTCCACCTGGGGAGGTGGGAGAGGCCTGTTCGCACCGTCTCTCCCTCCCAGTGCACCCCACGGCGTCTCGCTTGAGATTTGTTATGGCCGGACCAGGCGATGAGGACGAGGGGGTGGGGGGGGTCGGAGGCATGTGCAAGACATCCCCCCCCCCAGTGTTGTCGCAGCCATTATTCATGAAAGAAGAAGTGTCCCGTCCGTCTTCGGGCCGGGCTTCCGGTAGATGTCGGCCGGACGCCCCTGGCTCTGGCCCCATGAACGGGTTTCTTGGTTTATCGGCTGCAGCCGGATCCCGTCGGCCTCGGCCCCCCGACCGTTGGTGGCCGGACCGGAAGAGCATGTGGCGGGAGTACCTGCAACTCTCAAGGGCCACCGCGGCCGGACTGGGAGAGAGAGGGGAGGGTCGAGGAGACATTCCCCCCCCCTGCAACTGTTCAGCGTTGTAAAGGCAATCCCCTGGCCGGGTCCCGCTGGCCTCGGCCTCTCCTCCGGCTACACCCTACGTTAGGATCTCCTGGCCGAGGCGTGGTAGCAGGACCTGCCTTATATGGGCTGCTCCCGGCTGGGCGTAGCCGCAACCCTGCCCCACCTTGGAAGTTTCCAGAGTGGGGGCGGATGTTCTACTGACTTGCATTTTCCCTAGTCTATCGATTTTTTTGGCGTGGCAGGCGGTGGGACAGCGAGGGGTGATTTGGTTTCTCTTACTGTTTTTCTGGTCTCTCACCACTGGCATATTTTAACGTTTTCTTGTTTCTAGGACATTAATAGGTTTTATCATTACGTTATGTTATCGTTTCTTTGTTCTTTGTTTAATAAAAGTTCATGTTCATCAGTGGCCTACTGATTTTCGTTTTCCTATTCTTTTCTTTCCAGGTTGTTTCATGCTAAAGTTTCTGTTAACAGGATACAGTGATCACTTCGTTATTATTGCATATGTCCTTTTCACTAGGGGTGCTCTCTGGTCGGGCCAGATGACGTATCTCTAGTAAATGGTCCGGGTGAAACAGGTGCATCAATCAGTGGGGAGTAGATAGGCATGACAGATTACAACGGGGGAGAAAGGTCCGCATTACGTACCCTTTCACTACTTGCAAAGATTTTCCTACGTTTATTTGCAAACAGGGAATACCTCCAAAAAGAACTAATTCCCAAACAGTCAATGTTCAGGCAATCAATCAATCAATGAGGAATGAAATAGGTACGACGTGTTAAAGGCTTGCGTTACCTACCCTTCACTATCTGCAAAGGGAGAGAGAATATTCCTATTCTTCCTCGTTTGCAGGCAAAGAAGATCCTTAAGAGAACCAACTTCGAACAATTCAATGCTTGATTGAAACAATCAACAAGGGGTACTGTGAACACAAATGAACGCCGCTTATGTACATACGCATTGCTATTTTCAACAGGTTGTTCCTAATGTTTCTATTTTAGCGAGGTCAAAAAGAGATCCCATTAGTGGCCTACTGATTTTGCTCGATTCCTTTTGTTTTTTTACACGATTTTTCGCTATCTGCAAAGACTAAACAGAGTATTGCGACTCTGTGCTTGTTTGTAAATAGAGAATGAACCAAAGAGAACAATCAATCAAATGGAGAGAGAAGCAGGCACGACGGATTACAAAGGGGGCAAAGGGCTGCGTTAACTACCCTTCACTATCTGCAAAGAGAGAGTACTCCTAATAGAAATGAGGGGTGGGGGGCAGCATTCAAAGCAGATCAGTGTGCATAAACACGAAAATGTTTTTACTTACCACGTACTTGACATTCGACAGCTTATGATATTTGCTATTAAAAAACCATTGAAATTCACTGAAAAAACCATAGGTTATAGACCATATATAGTTAGGAATTAGCATTTACAAAACCTTGAAAATTCACTGAAAAAACCATAGGTTATAGACCATATATAGTTAGGAATTAGCATTTACAAAACCTTGAAAATTCACTGCAAAAACCATAGGTTAGAGACCATATATAGTTAGCTGGACATTTTATTGACATAAAACCAATGAAATTCCATATATAGTTAGTTGCACTAACTATATATCGCGCACACGCAATCCACTGCTGATGATGTCACATATTACATCCTTCATGACATGGTCAGTGACATCACTGATGACATCACTGATGACATCTCAAATGACATCACTGATGACATCACTGATAACAACATCCAGTGATTTTTTGTTTCTATAAAGTTTAAATATGTCTTACATATTGAAGAATGAGTGGATGTGTAAGTGTCTGGACGAAGGATTTAGTAGGTGCATGACTGACTGTATGAGTGAGTGATTAAATGTGTCTCACTGAGTGCATGGGTTAGTGACTAAACTGTCTTAATTTGTGCATCATTATGTCTGTTGTTCTGTAAACTGCTGCATGTGTTGATCAGTAGCTATATGAGTAACTATATGGGTTATTGATTGATTGCCCAAGTATTTGTATGGGAGACTGAGTGTGTGTGTGGCTAGCTGGGAGGTGTGTGACTCTGTGCAGATCAATCTGTACTTGTATCAATGATTGTATAAGAAGGTAAGTATGTGTTAGTATATGTTTGAAAATGTAAGGTGCTCTATGTTTAACTGTATAGACAAGAACATGGAAGTGTCATTGATTCTTTACAGGACTGACTAGGTGTGTGAGTAACTCCATGGATGAGTGGCAGACTGTGAGTGTCTGTATAGGTGTATGAGTGCATATGATAGTGTTGTAAAGATGAGTGATTGTATGTATGAATGATTGTATGGGTGAATGAGTGAAGGTGTGTGTAGACGTAGCAATCAGTGAGTGCGTATGTAGTAACTAGTATTGGTGTGTCAATGGTTTCAAACATTATACTCTCTTTTTAACACTGGGTGAAACAGAGGTTATATTAAAATGTGAGGAGATGCATTGTATTGTCACATGAATGATATCATCAGTGATGTGGTCATTGATGTCAAATGAGATGTCATCAGTGATGTCATCAGTGATGTCATTTGAGATGTCATCAGTGATGTCATCAGTGATGTCACTGACCATGTCATGAATTATGTAATATGTGACATCATCAGCAGTGGATTGCGGGTGCGCGATATATAGTTAGTGCAACTAACTATATATGGAATTTCATTGGTTTTATGTCAATAAAATGTCCAGCTAACTATATATGGTCTCTAACCTATGGTTTTTGCAGTGAATTTTCAAGGTTTTGTAAATGCTAATTCCTAACTATATATGGTCTATAACCTATGGTTTTTTCAGTGAATATATATATATATATATATATATATATTATATATTACCTACTGGCGATAGCCAGTAGGTATATATAGTTAGGATTGTTTTCCATAGGGAAATCGCAACATTCTATTGGGAATAACTTTGGCGCCGGTTGAGGAATCTTCCTGAAATTGTCCTTAACTTTGACTCGCGGCGCTCCGCTCCTTCCCTGAAAGTTTAAGGGGGATTCGTCAAGCGGGGGCCGAGATAAAAGGGGGGTCCCAAAACGTGTTTCCCCATGTTAATTTCCATAGGGCGGTTGGACTCACTTTTAGCCCGAACGGCTGAATGGTTTTCCACCAAACTTGGCAAAATTGTAGGGACTGGTAGCCCGATGTGCCTTTGCTATGTCTCAAGATATGTGCTCCAGTGGTTTTTACGAAAATTAACTTTGAAAAAATATATATTGGGCTACATTGGGCTATATATATGTTAGAGCCCAAATGTAGCCCAATGTAGCACAATGTAGCCCAATGTAGCCCAAAGATGGCCACCAGAGACAAAAAAAACAAATGTAGCCCAAATATCAGCCAGATGTAGCCCAACTATAGCCCAATGACAGAATGTCCCAGAGTGTTCTAAAGAACAACTAGAGCGCTAACAGTCTTACTTATGACAAAAGTATGGCACACCTGAAGTCATCTTGATTGGAATAAAGTGTTAACACTTAAAACATTTAATTTGCAAAGGAACAAAATGAAGGGGTTCATTTTGCCATAGAAATTATGATTAGTGCTGAAGAAAGAAAAATTAGGGCACATTTTGAGTGACTTCTCAAATCCTCTTATATTTCATTAAAAAAATTCTGATATGCAGTCTCCCAAGATGGCCACCAGAGACAAAAGAGCCCAAATGTAGCCCAAATATCAGCCAGATGTAGCCCAACTATAGCCCAATGACAGAATGTTCCAGAGTGTTCTAAAGAACAACTAGAACGCTAACAGTCTTACTTATGACAAATGTATGGCACACCTGAAGTCATCTTGATTGGAATAAAGTGGTAACACTTAATACATTTAATTTGAAAAGGAACAAAATGAGGGGTCTCATTTTGCCATAGAAATTTTATATATATATATATTCACTGAAAAAACCATAGGTTACACACCAGTTATAGTTAGGAATTAGCATTTAAAAAACCTTTGAAATTCACTGAAAAAAACATAGGTTTCACACCAGTTATAGTTAGCTGGAAATTTTACTCGCATAAAACCATTGAAATTCCCACGTTATAGTTAGTTGGACTCACTATAACTTGCACGTCTGCAATGCACTGCTGATGACGTCACATATTACATCACTCATGCATATATTTAAATATTTAAACATTACTCGCTAATATATGTATTCACTAAGATACACTTAATAAGCCAGTTAACCAATCAACTTTTTTTTTAAAAACACTGAAAAAACCATAGGTTTCAGGCCTTATATAGTTAGGAATTAGCATTTAAAAAACCTTTGAAATTCACTGAAAAAACCATAGGTTTCAGGCCTTATATAGTTAGGAATTAGCATTTAAAAAACCTTTGAAATTCACTGAAAAAAACATAGGTTTCAGGAATTATATAGTTAGGAATTAGTTTTTAAAAAACCTTTGAAATTCACTCAAAAAACTATAAGTTTTAGTGGTGTTATAGTTAGCTGGACATTTTACTCATACAAAACCAATGAAATTGCTCCTATATAGTCAGTTGTACTAACTATATTTCGCGCACCCGCAATCCACTGCTGATAATGTCACATATTAGATCATTCATGACATGGTCAGTGACATCACTGATGACATCTCAAATGACATCACTGATGACATCACTGATGACATCATCCACGTGACAATCACATACACCTTTTCATACACTATTACAATTTTTCATCACTGTTTGTAAAATACAGAGTATCATATTTAAATCCATTGTCACAGCAATACAAGTATCTAAAAATCCACTCAGTGTTTCATAGATGTATACACACATCTAATCACTTACCTATGGATTCACTCATACATGCTGTCAATGAACAATAGAACACTATCAAAAATACTTATACATCTATATCGACATTAATCAACAGCACGCATCCTATTCACATATGAAGTCATCCTACTCACTTATGCAAACAATGGATCATACTTACATATTTACTTAGCAAAACACATATACAAACACCACTTCTTCTATTCATTTAGATAGTAAGTCATACTTAGTGAATTATAAAATCATTATTACAAGTATACAGTTATCCATACAGTCACTCACACAATCTTTGTGTCTTATGTATACTTATTTATATACAACAACTGACACATACACTGCCTTTTATTTTTCTAGTTTGTTGGACCTGTACCTTTGAGAAATATATTTGCTCATCACCACACCCATAAAGAGATTCCCTCACCCAAACTGTTAGAACATGTAGTTTTAACTTCATATATCTACCGAATGAACTATTCACACATCTTTGGACAGTCACACACCCCCCACCGAACCACACACACTTTCACACTCCCATACAAATACTCAGTTAACTAATCAATAACTAATATAGACTTTCACATAGCTAGTAACCAACTGTAGAATCAGTTTACACAACAACTGAAAAAGTGATACAGATATTCACACAGTTTAGTCACTATCCACTATATTTAGTGAGACATTATAAATTGGTCAAGTAAACAGTCAATTACACTGCTACTAAATCCTCCATCCAAATATTTATTTATATATATCCACTCATTCTTCAATGTAAATTGCTATATATATATATAATGCATATTTAAATAACGAAGCAAACCACATTCACTGGATGATGTCATCAGTGATGTCATCAGTGATGTCATTTGAGATGTCATCAGTGATGTCACTGACCATGTCATGAATTATCTAATATGTGACATCATCAGCAGTGGATTGCGGGTGCGCGAAATATAGTTAGTACAACTAACTATATAGGAGCAATTTCATTGGTTTTGTATGAGTAAAATGTCCAGCTAACTATAACACCACTAAAACTTATAGTTTTTTGAGTGAATTTCAAAGGTTTTTTAAAAACGAATTCCTAACTATATAACTCCTGAAACCTATGGTTTTTTCAGTGAATATATATATATATATATATATATATATATATATATATATATATACACACACACACACACACATTTCCTTAAAAACCCTACAACTGTTCAACCCATACCAACCCTAAAACTGCCCCCCTGGCACCCCAAATCCCATACCCACCATGAACCCTCAAATTAACCCAAAACCCATACCCACACTGAACCCCAAAATTACTCCAGGCACTTAAAAACCCATTACCATCCTGAACTCTGAAATTAACCCTCTGGCACCCCAAAACCCATATCCGCCCTGAACTCTAAAATCACCCCTGGCACCCCAAAACCCATACCCACCCTGAACCCTAAAATTACCCCTGGCACCCCAAAACCCATACCTGCACTGATCCCTAAAATTACACCCTTGCCCCCCAAACCCCACTCCCACCCTGAACCTTAAAATGACCCCTGGCACCCCAAAACCCATACCCATGCTGAACCATAAATTCCTCCCGGCACCCCATAACCCATACCCAACTGGAACCATAAATTCCCCCCTGGCACCCCATAACCCATACCCACCCTGAACCATGAATTCCCCCCTGGCACCCCATAACCCATACCCAACCTGAACCATAAAATTGACCCCTGACACCCCAAAACCCACACCTGCCCTGAACCCTAAAATTACCCCTGGCTCACCAAAACACATACCCACGCTGAACCCTAAAATTAACGCCCTCACACCCTAAAACCCATACCCGCCCTGAACCCTAAAATTAACCCCATGGCACCCCAAAACCCATCATTTCTCTGAACCCTAAAGTTACCCCCTGGCACCCCAAATTCCATACCCACCCTGAACCCTAAAATTACCCCTGGAACCCCAAAACCCATGAACCCTAAAATTACCACTGGCACCCCAAAACCCATACCCATCCTGATCCCTAAAATTATCCCCCCCTGGCACCCCAAAACCCATACCCACCCCAAACCCTAAAATTACCCCCTGGCATCCCAAAACCCATTACCACCCTGAACCCTAAATTCACCCCCCTGGAGCCCCAAAACCCATACCCGCGCTGATCCCTAAAATTACACCCTTGCCCCCCAAAACCCGTACCCAGCCTGAACCTTAAAATTGCCCTTGGCACCCCAAAACCCATACCAATGCTGAACCATAAATGCCCCCCTGGCACCCCATAACCCATACCCACCCTGAACCCTAAAATAGCCCCCTGACACCCCAAAACCCACACCTGCCCTGAACCCTAAAATTCCACCTGGCACACCAAACACATATCCACGCTGAACACTAAAATTAACCCTGTGGCACCCCAAAACCCATACCCACCCTGAACCTTAAAATTACCCCCCTGGAACCCCAAAACCCATACCCACTCAGAACCCTAAAATTACCCCCTGGCACCCCAATTCGTAACCCACCCTGAACCCTAAAATGACTCCCTGGCACTAAAACCCACACCCACCCTGAACCCTAAAGTTACCCACTAGCACCCCAAAAAATGAACACTACATTTGCATATTCGGAGGGGACTGTCCTCTTTGACGTTTCCATGTATGTAAGTCAAGAACAACATTCACAGTAACCTAGATATGCAGGCAGTAGGCAATTCTGTGCTGAAAAATGCATTAACGTTACTGGAACTTACATAAAAAACTGCTGCCTGCTCTTCTGATACTATACTGTGGAGTCTGGCTGATCAGCAGCACTGGATCCATGGCCCTGTTCACCATTTATATGGTGAGCAGTGCAGTGGATGTGAATTCCATCCAAGTGCACAGAGAGTAGGGGGAAAGGGATGGCAGTGCAGGTGACGCTTTTCCATTGGTCATAGCCCAGGGTGTGCTGTCTGTGCACTTGTATGGAATACCCATCTATACAAGTGCACAGACAGCACACCCTGGGCTATGACGCCAGCAGAAATTCCTTTACAAGGGAAAAGTGTCACCTGCACTGGCCAGCCCTTTCCCCCTGCTGTGCAATTCACACCCCATGCTCACAATACATCAAGTGCTTAGGTGAAATCCCTGCCTGAATTTCACCTCAGTGCCACTCTAAAGGAAAACATGAGGTGGGGGCAGGGGGGTTTCACTCGCTGAAACTGTTCAGAGGCTGGCTGTCTGGCTCGGGCTGCTGGGCCTCTCAGAAAGCATAAAAAAATCACATTCTAAGATCGGATGCGCAGCCTTAGTGAATCATTTCAGTGCATGTCATCTTAGCCCGGGCAGAGGAGGCGACGGGGGGGGGGGGGGGGGGGGGGGGGGTTGGGGTGTGGCTGAAGCCCTGTGAACCCAATGGGTGTTGCGCGCCAGATTTGAATAGGCTTGCAATTGATTGTTAATTTGAGGTTTTAAATGACGATCGCATAGGAGATCAATTTATACTGCATGCCAGTAACTCTACAATACAGGTACACCTTTGGGTAAATGGTGATTCCCCACTGCATGATGTATTAGCCATAGAAACCAAGGCTGAGATGCTTGGAAGATGTACTAATGTTTTGAAGCAGAGTGATACTGAACGTAATACCATGAGCAAAGTATCATTTCACAGTAAGAGCAAAAGCTATCCAAGACAAAATATGAGTAAAACTGTAGGGAAAGATGGGTTAAACTGTTTTCGATGTGATAGCAAGGAACACTTGGCATACAGCAAGAATTGACCAGCTTTGAAACAGAAGTGCAGAAAAACATACCAAAGTTTGTAAAAAAGAATCAAAACTGTATTAAATGTGTTATGGAAAAGGGCAGTAGCTCTGATGAAAATTGTTCAGAAGCAGACATAAAGAAATCTTCCAGTGCAATGAGCCTTCGAGGAAATTTGGTTCTGAAAATAAGTGATTCAGTAATAAAGAGCAAACCAGAATGCAACATGACTATGGGAGGTGGAGTTCACATTAAAATGTATGCGGATTCCAGATCACCTTATACAATTGTAAACTATGATGTATGGAAAGAGAGGTTGATTAGCAATATCAGTACACATCTACAAGAGCCAGACATACAACCGGAAGGTTATAGTGGATAGAAAATAAACTTGTTGGGGTTCCAATGGTTACCTTCCTGTTTAAAAGCAGAGGGCCTGATTTAGATCTTGGCGGACGGGTTACTCCGGCACAACGGTGATGGATATCCCTGTTCGCCCAAATTTGAATCTCATTATATAAATCCCATATATTTCGGCGGATGTGACGCAGTAACCCATCCGCCAAGATCTAAATCAGGATCAAGTCACTGAGGGGAACTCTACATTCAGTGCTTAATTTGTAAAATAAGAAGTGCAGGTGCTCAAATGTTTTCGTAGGAGGCCAACAACCACTTTCCTGGCTCCACCCATATCCACCATTGGCTCCACCCACTTCCACCATTGGCTCCAGTGATATGTACCCCATAATGTGGCCTAGATATTGACTGATGGAGCAACATAGGCTAATATGGCTAAGTCAAAGGCAAGAGAAATGTTTGTGTGGCGCACATCTTGAACTCAAGTTTTTTGAAGGAGCGCTCAAAATGAAACTGAACAAAAAGGTGTTTCTCTCCATGAAGTAAAGTATTTGCCTATGATTAAAACCTTTGGTCCAGCATGAAAGCCAGATTCTCCACTTTCAAGCTCTGCAATTCACCAATTATAATTAGTGTATTTTACATTGACATCAAAGGTTAACACTTTGTCCTTAATATATGGGGACATAAAATTAGCGCAGGGGGGACAAGCCGAACCACATTTTATTTTTTGCATGTTTACATGGTTTGAACCCTGACATGGACAGACAAATGAGCACTTCACAACAGGCAGACGCAATTTGCATTACACTTTTATTTCTAGGCATATCTAGATTTGCTACAATTCAAAGCTGAGCCCATGGATTCGAACCGGCTTCCGTATGTCTCTCCTTTGCCTTCGCCTCACATGCAGGGCCGGACTGGCCGTTGCGGGCACCGGGCAATCCCCCGGTGCGCCGCAAGGGTGGGAGCCGGTTTTGGGCCCCTGGGGGCCGTTTTTGTTACAGGACCGTTTTTGCAGCATAGCTGCAAAATCGGCCCTGTAACAAAATCGGCAGAAACCGGCCCCGGCAAAGAGCTCGGTTGCAACGGTGGGGCGGGGCGATGCCGAGCACTTTGCCAGGGCCGGTTTTCGTTCCCATTCCGGCCCTGCTCACGTGCAAGCTCCTCAGACTTTCAGCATCTCACCCACGTCTATCGCAAGCACACGCACAAAAATAAGCAGCAAGAACCCAGCGCCGACAGTGGTCTCTCTCTTTGCCTAAGATCACACGATTCGGTTTAGCAGGAAAGCTGGTATTATCTTATACATTAGCAGCAGCACAAATGAGGTCCACGAAAGGGCCATACAAGGAGACACTGGAGAAAAGTGATTTCAACAATGAGACTGAGCTAAATATGCTATACAGACTCCGGCATATCATATAACAATTTGGGATCCATTGCACAAAATTCTTACATTAGGCGGGGAGCAATCATTTAATCTCCGGGATCATTTTTTCAAGGTCTTCAAGTTCAAATAACTACATCTTTATTTTCGTAGTAAGCACTTTACATGGGACTTTAATGATATTTTTAAAAAATATTTTAAACTTTATTGTTTAGTTAATTAAAACCATAACAATTTGATGTATATCGCACAACAGATATACTAATTTATAAGATCATCATTAAAAATGTGTGATAAAAAGGCTTATGGCAAAAACAGAAGGTAAAACTAAATAATTTTCCTATTGTTATTTACATCACTAGGGGCCAGATGTAGGTAAATCCATTTTACCGATTTTTAAATACCGAATTTTACCGATTTTTACAGATTCGGTATTTAAAAATCGGAAAATGATATGTAGGTAAAAAATCGGAAAAATATACCGAATCGGTAAAAATCGGTAACGGGTGATCTGTATTTACCGATCGGTATTACCGATCGGTATTTGCCGATCGGTATTACAGATCGGTATTTCCAATGCATTCCTATGGGCCAAAAGTCCCATAGGAATGCATTGGAAATACCGATCTGTAATACCGATCGGCAAATACCGATCGGTAATACCGATCGGTAAATACAGATCGGTATTACAAACAAACGTGCAGCAAACAAAAGTGAAACTGAACACAACAGCCAATCAGGTGCAACCACCCTCCCCCTTCCTCCCAGGAAGTGCCTGCCCAGCCAGGTGCAACTCATTAGAAAGTTCTGGAGACAGGCAGAGCAGAGCACACAGAGAGAGGAGCAGGGAGAGAGTTGTTTGTGTTGAAAACCCAGGAATAATGTCAAGCAGCAGTGAGAGAAAGAGAAAAATTAAGTTCAGCAACACTGAGCTTGAACTCCTAGTCGAGGAGGTGGTCAAGGTGCACACCCAACTATTTGGGAAGCTCTCCCTCACCATGGCTGAGTCAGCTAAGCGAAAGCTGTGGCTGCACATAGTGGAAAGGGTAAATGCAGTGGGAGTCACCAGCAGGAGCATGGAGGATTTAAAGAAAAGATTCTATGACCTCAGGAGCCAAACCAAGAGGAAGCTTGCAGAGCTGCATAAACAGGCTGGTGTCACTGGAGGAGGCAGGAATCCAGCACCCCCCCTGACTGAGCTGGAGGAGTTGGTGGCGTCTACCATCGAGCCAGACAGTGTGGTGGGACTGGGAGCAGTGGACAGCTCAGCCCGAGCCAAATCAAAAGGTAAGATGCATGCGCAGCACAACACCCCATACCAAGCAGCATCCCTTAAACCTCTGAGCACAGGCCAAGCCCAGTCCAGTACTGCTAGCACTATACAGGAGCAATGCATAATGGGAAATGTAGTCTGCCAATATTAGACCATGTATAACTGAACAGACATCAGCAAGGCAGTGAAAGTATTGCAGAATCATGAAAGTTAAATGTGTAAAGATTTATTTATAGTCACTGTGACACAGTAACAATCAATGTACATACGCTTATTTACACCTAGGGGCACCATCAGCCAAGCAAGGCACATCGACACCAGGGACTGCAGCAGCGAGGGAGGAGAGTGAGGAGGCAGGGCCAAGCCATGAGCAACCATCGCAAGATGAGGAGGACACAAGTGGCATTGCACAGGAGGAGGAGACAGGCCTCACCCCCGACCTTCCACACTCCCCACACCTGTCACAATCACCTGCATTGGTATTCTCACCAGAGACTTCCCCAGTAATGCAACAGGCTGCACCTGCAACACCACCAGCCAGGAGGCGACTCGTGGCCACACTGCCCTTGATGGAGGCAGCATTAGATCAGGCTGAGCAAACTCCACCTATGCCTCATGCTGCACTGCAGGCAAACACTGATGAAGACACCATGCCAAGACGTCGCCGCATGCACAGCACTGCAGGAGGCACTGGAGAAGGCACTGTCTTCCGGGGGCTGGAGGGAAGCATGGTGCGCATCCAGCGCATGCAGGGCAGATCCATCCAGGCCTGCCACCGGCAATTCCGTGCTCTCAATCAAACTGTAGGAGAGATGGGGAAGGGCATTACTGATATAGCCAATTGCAGCAGGGACATGGTAAAATCAAATGACAACCTAGTTGCTGGTATTACGTCTGCTATCACGCAGCTGTGCGATAAGATGGACCACATAGAGAATACAAGGCGCAGGGACACCCGCGCTACCAACAGGGCGCTGAATCGCCTTGCCACTGCCACTGCACAGCTATGCAGGAGAGGAAACAATATGCAGGAAAGCCTAACACAAAATACAGCAGAGGTCACAAGGGGCATAGCCAAAATAACCAGTGCCCTAGAGGCAATGATGATCAGTAATGCTGCTCACAATCCTGCCCTGGATGTGGCTGAAGGGGAGGACAGTAGTAGCCGCAGCAGCTTGGGTAGTGCTGTGGTGCCTGCTCGTAGGGGCCGGAGGCGCACAGCTGAGCCTTCAAGCCTGGAGGAAGGCAGTGGGGATACTCCCAGTGTGTCTGGGAAGCGGCAGAGAAAGTGACTTTAAAAGTTTGGGTGAAGTAACCCTGGACATGTTGTCCCCACCTTTGTACATGTTAATTTGTTGCACCTAAGTGCTGTAAGTTCGTGCCAACAGATAAATACTTTACTTCCATTCACAACCTGTCTGTGTGTCATTACTTACTCAGAAATAGTTGGCTGTTATTTCCTCACGCCTGTATCTCCCATCACTTGGTGTTGTGACTCCAGCAGGTTGTATGTCAGGCACGGCATTGTCGTCATCATAGTCCTCGTACTCCTCCAACTCCACCTCTGTACCCTTTTTGACAGCCAAGTTGTGCAACATGGCACAGGCAGCTATGATTTTGCAGCATGTTATGGGGGTATACTGCCTTGCGCCTCCACTCTTGTGAAGGCATCTAAATCGGCTCTTCCAGATGCCAAATGTCCGTTCAACCACATTCCTTGTACTTTTATGTGCCCGGTTATACCTCCTTTGGCTGGGTGTGGAGGGGTTGAGGTAGGGAGTGAGAATAAAAGAACGTAGGGCATATGCACTGTCTCCTAAAAGGGAAATGGGAGTACATTAGTCACATGTATACTTGTAAGTCTCACTGCAATATGTGTGAATGCTGTCGCAGACTCTGTCTTACCTAGGAGGTATCCTTCGCCAAATTCCCCTGCTGACAGCCGTTCATAGATGCCGCTGTTCTGAAATATATAGGAGTCATGTGTACTTCCAGGGAATTTAGCTACAAGGTCTGTGATAACGTACTTTGCATTGCAAATCACCTGGACGTTGATGGTGTGGCTTGACTTCCTATTGCGGTAAATGTATTCGGTGGCAGCAGGGGGACAAATGGGGATGTGTGTCCCATCAATGCATCCGATGATATGGGGAAATCTTGCCATCTGGTAAAAGTCTGATTTTGTTTGTACCAGTTCAGCATGGGTGGATGGAAATGAAATATAATGCTCCATCCTGTGCAACATGGCGTCAAGGAATCTGTGGAAGAACCTTGAGAGGCTGCTCTGGGTCACCCCTCCCGCCACAGCAACCACGCTCTGGTAGCTCCCTGACGCCAGCAGGTGGAGGCTGCACAGCACCTGCACATGTGCTGGTATTGCATGTGCCCTTGGGGTGGGGTGCTCCAACAGTGGTTTAAGGTCCCTGATGAGCTCCATGATGGTTACTGGAGCCAACCTGTACCTTTGTACTATCTCCTCCTCTGTCAGCATCAACAGGGTGACCCTCTGCCTGTAGACCTGCTCCTGTCTCAGCCATTCCCTCTCTCCTTCCTCCCGTAGCCGTAGACGTCTTGCTATTACATAGAATGCCGCCATTGTGCAAACTGAATTGCATTTTGGGTCCTTTTTTATAGGCTGCACCTGGTTACCACCTGATTTGAATCCATGGTAAATTCCGACTCTCAAATACCGATTTTGAGGCAAAATCGGTATTTCTGGGCCTCCCTACATCTCGATTTTCAATTTTACCTACTTTTATTTACCGATCTGTAACATTTCCGATCGGTAACAATACCGATCTGTGACATTACCGATCGGTAACATTTCCGATCGGTAACTTTACCGATCGGTGACATTACCGATAGGTAAAATTACCGATAGGTAACATTACCGATCGGTGACATTACCGATAGGTAACATTACCGATAGGTAACATTACCGATAGGTAACATTACCGATAGGTAACATTCAATTATCGGTATTTTACTGCTCGGTAATCATAACGATCGGTATAATTACCGATTCAGCCTATTTTTGGTCACCTACATATCGAACGCTCACTACCGATCGGAAACGGACGGAAATCGGTATTTTCGGCCGATTCCGATCGGTAATAGCCTACCTACATCTGGCCCTATATGAATTATTGAGGCAGAATTTTTTTTTAAATCATTAACAATTTAAAATCTTCATGTTGCTTTATGCATTTTTCAAATGCCTGCAGGAACTTCACCAGCTTGCAACGTATTCGAGGAGCGGTTATGTCCAGGCTTCCAATAATGGCAGATCTGCATGTTCGTAGTCTCCTGATCCGAAAACTTTCCTTTAAAAAGTATGACCGTTCCTTGGACAGCATCTTCCAATGACAGATTATGTGTATTAAATCTTCTTTATGGCTACCACACTGTCGACATGTAACGGTAGCATGCTGTTTCCAGGCAGGATCGTCGGCTAGTGTCGGAAAGTCGCCAAATCTCAAAGACATCAGCTTTCTCTTAATAAAAATAGAGTAGGTTGTTTCCAGGTACAGTGCTGGTGTCAATGTCTTATAGCCATTTCTCACAGCCCATGAGTGCGAGCGATGGGAGAACATTTCTTTGTCTAAAACTAATGAATGGAGTTTGGCCACTTTATTTAGGGTCTGTTTTAGTTCAGCAAATGACAGATTTTTATCCCATAAGGTTTTTGAGCAGGTTGTCTCCAAAGCATGCGTGAGGAATTGATTTGCTATGGATTTATTTTGAGATTCGAGCTCTTGCCATAGGTAGGTGTTAAGATTTTCATTACATGCTTTTTGCTTGATCTGATACCACACCTTAATGTAGGAGTATAATCTGCCCGGTGTTTCGTTTTTCAATCCAAACTCAAGTCGCATTTGCGCTGGTGATGTACTGTTTGGTAATCGTAATACCTTTTTGTACATTTTAGTTGTCAGGCTGTTTAGTAAGTCCGCGTCTTTTCCATGCATTGCCACACTTGCATAAGTCAGGGTTGGGAAGACTTTGTTTGCCATCACAGTTAATAAGGGTTTAAGTGATGGCCCTCCAATTTTTTTGACAAAGTACTTAGTCCAAATAATAGGGCACCAGCTCTTTGAGTCAGATATTTCCTCTGTTCTTTAAAGTTAAGTTTATCGTCTGTCAAGAAACCCAGGTATTTATATGCTGGGACTTTCTCTAGCAGATTTCCCTTTAACCTAATATCAAGATGCGATCCACGGCGATTGGTAATCAACATGGTTTTGGTTTTTGAGATGTTTAATGACAGCTTGTTTGCCAACAGGAAAGCCGAGAGTTCCGTTACTAATCTGGTTAGTCCCACCTTTGTTAGGCTCAGAAGTACTATATCATCTGCATAAGTCAGATGGGTGAGCTGTAAAACACCTAGTTTCGGTGGATGGGCATTACAATGATTCAGTTTCCCGGACAGATCCGAAATGAAGAGGTTGAATAAATGTGGAGCAAGAACACACCCCTGTTTGAGGCCAATCGTTGTGGGAACTTTTCTCGACAGTCATGTTCCATCGCATATTTTTACTTGCGACCAAGTATCCGAATAAAATAGCAGCAGACCCCTTAGAATATTCTCCGGTATTGCCCACGTTCAAAGTTTTGCCCACAATAAGTTACGATCTGCACTGTCAAAGGCCGCCTGAAGATCAATAAAACACATATTCAGGTCCGGTTTACTACTCATGCACTTCTCCGCAATCATAGTGATGGATAGGATGTTTGCTGTTGTTCCAATCCCCTTCCTGAACCCCGGTTGATTAATGGGGATCAGGGCTTTTTCGACTGACCAGGAGACCAAATCGTTTAATAGTAAGGATGCAAAATATTTTGCTTCGACGTCCTGTAATGCTATCAGACGATTGAGTTTGAGTTTGAGTTGGGATTTATAAAGCGCGTAGCTACCCTCGGGCATCCCAGCGCTGATAGTTGTTTGCTAATGATCTTTCTCCACCTTTATAGATTGGCATGAATATTGATCCTTGCCAACTTTCAGGTACTTGATTCAAATTTTGCACATCTGAGAACAGTTCCGCCAGGCAAGGTCCCCAAAATTCAGGGGCATATTTATACGCCGCTTGTGGGATGCCATTTGGGCCTGGCGCCCCATTGGTTTTTCCTTTTTTTATTATTTTAATTATTTCTTCCGCCGTATATGGATTATTCTGAGGGTCTGTACCCGGTATATTGCAATGTACGCTGGTCAACGTTTTACTCCAAGGTTCTTCTACGGGGCACGTTTTATTTTGACTTTTTGTGAATGGGTCACTACTTTGAGTTATTGTCGAGGTGTCTGTAAATTTTGATGCGAGAAATGCTGCCCACTCCGATTCCTGCACGTTAGAACTTAGGAAGTTACAGGGTCTTGTTAACTGATTTATTGTTTGCCAAAATATATTAGTATTCTGTAGTTTTGAACTGTAAATTAGTTTTGACCAGAAGCTATCGTTTGTTGACCTTTTAAATTCCCAGATCATATTTTTATATTCTTTTCTTTGTGCATGGAAGCTGGCCCATTGGGATGTACCATGGTCTGCCGACTGTAACTTCCTTTGTGATTTTCGAAGTAGTCTTCGCAGGTCTTGTAGCTCTTTCGGGTGTTTTTTCTGTGATCCGTCAGTGCTGGATCTCATTGCACCATCAGGATTCAAGCAAGCCGGGCCGAAGACGGCTGTAATGCCAGAAACCGGTCCCCGGAAGCTTGTTTCCTTCCCAGTGTAAGAATTGGCTTTTGTAGTCTGGTCTGCCCTGTTCCCATGATGCACTGGGCCAGGGACAGACTAATTTGCATACAGCCAGGTTCTGAAACTGGGATGGTGCAATGAGCTAAAAAACGGTGTTGGATCTAGCCCTGATCTCTTGACTGGGTGAGAGTACTCTGCTTAATTCAGAGACTCTGTCCATCACCACCCCTTGTTGTAAATAATTTTGTCCACCCTAAGCGTGGAAGGGTATACTCAGATGTGAGTCCCTTGCTCATTGCACCATCAGGATTCAAGCAAGCCGGGCCGAAGACGGCTGTAATGCCAGAAACCGGTCCCCGGAAGCTTGTTTCCTTCCCAGTGTAAGAATTGGCTTTTGTAGTCTGGTCTGCCCTGTTCCCATGATGCACTGGGCCAGGGACAGACTAATTTGCATACAGCCAGGTTCTGAAACTAGGATGGTGCAATGAGCTAAAAAACGGTGTTGGATCTAGCTCTGATCTCTTGACTGGGTGAGAGTACTCTGCTTAATTCAGAGACTCTGTCCATCACCACCCCTTGTTGTAAATAATTTTTTCTACCCTAAGCGTGGAAGGGTATACTCAGATGTGAGTCCCTTGCTCATTGCACCATCAGGATTCAAGCAAGCCGGGCCGAAGACGGCTGTAATGCCAGAAACCGGTCCCCGGAAGCTTGTTTCCTTCCCAGTGTAAGAATTGGCTTTTGTAGTCTGGTCTGCCCTGTTCCCATGATGCACTGGGCCAGGGACAGACTAATTTGCATACAGCCAGGTTCTGAAACTGGGATGGTGCAATGAGCTAAAAAATGGTGTTGGATCTAGCCCTGATCTCTTGACTGGGTGAGAGTACTCTGCTTAATTCAGAGACTCTGTCCATCACCACCCCTTGTTGTAAATAATTTTGTCCACCCTAAGCGTGGAAGGGTATACTCAGATGTGAGTCCCTTGCTCATTGCACCATCAGGATTCAAGCAAGCCGGGCCGAAGACGGCTGTAATGCCAGAAACCGGTCCCCGGAAGCTTGTTTCCTTCCCAGTGTAAGAATTGGCTTTTGTAGTCTGGTCTGCCCTGTTCCCATGATGCACTGGGCCAGGGACAGACTAATTTGCATACAGCCAGGTTCTGAAACTGGGATGGTGCAATGAGCTAAAAAACGGTGTTGGATCTAGCCCTGATCTCTTGACTGGGTGAGAGTACTCTGCTTAATTCAGAGACTCTGTCCATCACCACCCCTTGTTGTAAATAATGGATTTCATGACAGGCAGCTTCATCTTTTGTTTCATTTTTGACAGAAAGAGAGACCATCCTTGGATAGCGTTCGTTGAGGAACTCCCTATCTCAGTCAGTGTGTCCTTCATTGTGGAGAACCACTCATATTCATTTGTGTTGGAGCAATTTATCCGTTTCAAATTGACAGAACTTAACTGGCCTTCTAATATGTATGACGGTTGCAATCTTTCCTTGTCGAGGTTAAAAATGGTATGTTGTAGTGCATGGTCACTCAACAGGGTAAACTCAATTTGAAAACTAATCACAAGGGGGATTAATGAAAGACCAACCATTGTAAAGTCCAACGTGGATTGAGAATGGGGACCATAGTATGTTTTACTAGGTGGTTGTTCCTCAGCAAACCTCCCGTTCAGTACACGCAATCCGAGAAACTCCAATTCAGTCACTAATTGGATTACTAGTCGGTCTTTCCGTGTACCAACACCTCCTTGTATCTGTTCGGGAACACCCCTGTAGCTATTATCAGTTAATAATTTATCATCATCTTCCGGTGTTAGGATCAAGTTGGAATTAAAGTCACCCGTGATTATTATGTAGGATAGTGGGTCAGTAGACCGTAGGTCCATAATGACTTTGCACAATATCGCATTCTTTAATTTTTTTTCCTTAATTTTTGGTTGCGTATAGTAGTTAACCAGGTTTGTTGGTTTGCTATTGTTATTGTTTTGATCTGTTAATTTGAATAGCTGAATACTGGGATCTGGTGATTGTAATTGTACTGCGTTAATTTTTAGGGATGAGGATACGTATACTGAAAGGCCACCAATGGCACGGCCATAGATCTTACATTTTTCCGCTGCCACGCCATGATGTATAAACCCAGCTAGTGCAATTTCTTCTCGTAGCCAGGTTTCCTGTAGTGCAATTATGTCACAACCGCGCCATTCATCCAATGGAAGACCTCCTTCTATCAAGCGTTTCGCACCAGCAATATTCCAGGATACCATATGTATGACCTTATTAGTATCTTGTTTCTGTTTACCTATGAGCTGTCAGACCTTCTGTTTTACATTTAACATACCGGGGAGCCATTTCCATTTGTCCATTGTATTATGTGATTCCTCATTACCCCGTTTTGATTCTTCACATACTGGCGAAGGTTCACTTCTACCCTTTGCGATAAATAGAATGGAATATACAGTTTTTTTTATATTTGTATTTGCATCGTCAATATTCCTAGTGCGTTGAACTCCACACAACCTCTTCAGTGGTGGCGGGTAGCGGGGAGAAATTTGATGAGATATTTGAATGCCCCACAATTGAAAGATATCCACTTTCCCCATAATTGCCTCTGCTATTTCTATTGATTTCCAGGTTGTCAAAGTATGTTCAGCTGATGTATCATTAGGGCCATTAAGAAATTCAACCAGCTCAAGATCTGCCGTGTTAATTTCTTTTAGGTCATCAAATTCTGCCAATATCTTCAAAATGTTGCTCCTGTTTAGTATATTGTGTGCCCCCTGTGATTTGTACTCTGGTGACCAAATTATTTTGTGCAGCTCTATAACAGCTTTATAATTGAGTGGCCTTGTCGGAATGACAGATTCCGTATTTTCCTGTGCAACCTCTGGATTCTTTACACAGAATTTTAATGTTCTCTGCGTCAAGGAGCTTAAATCCTCATTCAGCCCTTGGCGTTCACGGTGAGGTGAATCCTCTCTAAATGTACTCCCCCGATCTGTTATTAATTGTATCGAAGGAGCGGGAATTACCTTTTGACCTTCATCACTACATACTGACATTTGTGCAAGGCTAATTAAACAATCTGGGGCAGTATTTTTATCTGTTGGTTGATCATCTACCTGTGGTATTGCTGGTATTGATTCCACTAAAATGCCACTAGATTGCAAGGGCCCCTTCTTATCATCCTTATCCGAGCCGGGGACAATGACTTCAATGGGCTTGATCTTATACAATGCTTCTAGCTGCATGCTCTGATCACCAATGGGACTTTAATGCTTGCACTCCACATAATAACGCCTGAAGACTAGAGCACAGAAAATGGCCCTGATGCAGGACTTAATGGATATCAATTTAAGTAATGGAAGGCATGGGAAGGCTGTTCACATACGCCAACCAGCTCCAGAAGAAAGACGAAGCAACAAAAAATAATATCCTGCTTTGCTCTTCACCAGCAGACAAGTTTGCCTACACCTCCCCGTATTTCATCTGATAGTGCTTAGTATAAAAGTGACACCACAGCTGAAGAATTCCATGTTAATAACAACTCAAATAAGTTGAGTTCAGTTCAGTTTCAGTTATTGAACCAGTTTCCGGTAGGGAAGACATTTTGGAAGACAACCTAACCTCCACTACAACCACAAGCACCCACATAGACACAGGCAACTATTATGTAACCTCGATTTAATCAATGAATTAAAGGCTATGGTTGTGACTTGGATTTGATTACTGACCCAGTCCAGATGAAGAGTTAGACTCAGTTTCAGACGCAGGCATAAGATTCTAGCTTTACACAGCCCCTGGCATCAAAACCGAAAGTACTTTTACTAACAAGATGCGTCTACACCAATTAATGTACATATTGACGTGCCTCCAACTTACAGCAATAAGCGAAACATTAACTAAATTATGTGACACATTGATTGAAAAATCTCTGTCATTGGTCAATCAGACAGCATTGATAAAATTATTTTCTCTGAGCATGCAGATAATATTCACTCGACTATGTTACGTTAGGCAGGCTGCTGCGCAGCTTCATTAAATGATCAGGCCCTGGCTTGCGTCGCCCTCGCCCTCACACTGGTGCGTGCTGCTCAGGGCCGGACTGACTACCGGGCAGTTTGGAATGCTGCCGAGCTGGGGGCTGATTTAATTGCAGTGGGGGCTGATTTCGTTCATGGAGACCTGTGTGTGCTTCGAAATCATGAAAGCAAAACGAATTTTGTTATGTACACGCAGGTCCCATCAACGAAATCAGCCCCCAGCTCAGCAGCATTCCAAACTGCCCGGTAGCCAGTCCGGCCCTGGTGCTGCTTAGGCTGTGCTGTGCACCTTTATTTACTTTAACTGATGATTAGGCCTATCACCAGGCCGTGCCTCACCTGGTGCTGTGCTGCTGCCTGTTGTAAGTAACTAGGTAGTGGTAACCAACGTCGTCCAACTCACGTTCCCCTCTCACTAGACAGAGCAGCCTGTTGAAGGACCCAGTCCACGATGGCTCAATGAGGTGCGGCCGTGTGGGTATGCTGGGGTGTGGTGGCAAAAAGCAGCAAATGCGCGCACATTCCAATCTAAAAAATAACTGCGCACGCTGCCTGCTGCCGCGCACAGCCTCAACCCCTGCAGAAGACCGTCACCAAATCCTTGCCCAGCTCAGTGTCGGGCCCACTGGCCCGGAAACACTGAGCCACAGGCTGCATTCAACACGTCAAGAGAATCAGATCAATGAGATCATACTGGAAATACGAAGTAAGTGAGAAGAACTAACTTGTGACTCGTGTGGTGTGACTGAGTCATGAAGCAGTACTTAACAAACCTAACACTAACAGTAACAGCAACTTACGGTAGAGAAGCACTGCAGCACTCACTTTGTAGCACGTAATTACCATAAAATCAATTACCTGCACTAAACGCGAGTAGACCTGGCCCTCATAATTAAGTGCCGGTGCTAAGCACCGGCAAGCACCGACACAACTTAAGCACTGTACTACATTGCTAAAAAAGAGCTGCCAGTGTTGGGAGGGGTAGACCAAGGACATTTACACATCATCTTGGATCCTAACAGTGAAGAGAAGGTGTTCGTGGTGCATGATGGGATCACTATAGGAGCAGATGTACTTTGTCAATTTCCGAGGGTTTTCAGTAAAATCTTGTGGAATTGACAAGGTTTTGAGAACAAAATTGTTCTTAAGAGTAATGCAGTACCTAAAGTTCATAAGGTAAGGACCAGTCCCATATTGGTAGCAGGTTTCTCATGTACTTGAAACATTGGTAAATGCTGAATTAGAATGGATTTATTCATTGGTGGTGCCACAACGCAGTAATGGAAGATCAGGATGTGTGCGGAACTTTGTCATTTAAAAGATAAAATTGTAGTTGATCGATTTCCATTGTCTAAAATAATGAGATGGTAATACATTTAAAGGGAGCCAAGTTGTTCTCAATCTTTAATTTATCATCCACATACCATCAAATATCATTAGCACAGTCATTCGGGCAATTAACAGCATTTATTTTGCTGTTTGGTTGTTTTTTATTCAAAAGAATGTCTTTTGGCTTAGCATCTGCTGCCGTGGTGTTTAAGAGACATATGTACAATTTATTCAGCAAGGAGCAGGGAGTGTTGTTCTTTCAGCACAACATCCTTATTTTCGGCAAAAACAGGTAGGGCCCGATTCACAGAACTAACTTAAGACAAAAGCCTAAACTTACTACTTTTGGTATTCACAGAAGGCATTTAGTAGTAGTAAAGTTAAGATTTTGTCTTAAGTTTGACAAACTTAAGACAGACTTAAGACAGACTTAAGTTAGGATTTTGTCTTAAGTTTGTCCTAAGTCTGTCTAAAGTCTGTCAAGTCTGTCTTAAGTTTGTCTTAAGTCTGTCTTAAATCTGTCCTAAGTTTGTCTTAAGTCAAACTTAAGTCAAACTTGAGACAAAATCCTAACTTTACTAGTAAGTTCAGGATTTTGTCGTAAATTAGTTCTGTGAATCGGCCCCGTAGATCCATGATGCCAGTAAAGAGGGTGATGGAAATACTTGAAAGTCTAGAAGTTTCCAAATGCAAATTTGCAGAACGTACAGTAACTTACCTGGGTCATGCGATCAGTGAAGATAGCATTAAGCCTAACCCCACTCTAAGCAGTACGATTGAGGAGGTTAGGTCATTTGGGGGATGACTGAGTACTGTGTTAAACTCATTCCCAGGTTTGTGGAGAGCACTTAAGAACATAACGCTGTTGTTAAAAAACAAAACAAACTTTGTCTGGGGGAAAGAGCGCGAAGAGATTTTCAGAAAAATCAAAGCTAGTATTTACAATGTGGCCTCTTTAAGCAGTTTTGATCCAGAACTGGGCAATGTTATTACAACTGATGCAAGCAATGAGGGCCTGGGTGCAGTATTAGCACAAAAAGATAAAAAGGGTGTGAAGAATGTGATCTCTTTTGCTTCCAGGTGGTTTGCCCCAGCAGAAGAAAAATACCTCGTAATGGAGAAAGAAGCTGTAACATGTGCATGGGCTTTAGACCCCTTTAGAGCTTTTATATTCGGAAACCGTTGATCATACAGTCAGACTATCAAACTATCAATCTTTAGTTACGTTGTTAACAACGGATGGAACTGTCAGTACTTCTGCCAGAATGGCGAGACTTTCTATGCAAATGCAGGATTACGTTTTCAAAATTGTATATGTGCCTGGGAAGAACAATGAGGTAACTGACTGTCTTTCACGCATGTCTGCTCCAATATGGACATGCAGCCATCTCAAATTGAATGTTTCCAAACAGAAATACTAACATGTGGTGGTGGAAAAATGATGATCTACTCTCTGCCTGGGCTGAATATCTGGGAACACCACCTAAAGTATCTAAGGAAGTAAGAAACCTCAGAATCACCATGGACTCCAAGCTATCAATGAATGCCCAAGTGTACAAACTGGCAAGACCATAAAAACTCTGCGACGCATCTTTTCCCATGTGGGATTTCCACACAAGGTCCAGGCTACTATCTCTCTTGTTCCGTCTAAGCTCGATTATGCATATATCCTCTACCTCTGATCATCTTTAACAGCTATGAAGAGACTGTACAATAGATTCAGAACACTTAGAACACTTCTGCCAGACTACTCTTACATATAAAGCCACAAGCCTACATTTCTCCTGCCTTTAAGGCCCTTCATTGGTCACCGGTTGCCAGAAAATCCGCATTCAAGCTGCCTTGTATCATCCACAAAGTGATACATGGAACCGGGCCGCTCTTCATCAGGAATAAAATCACCAAGTACATTCTACAAAGGAACCTCTGCTCTAGATTGGCACATCGCTTCAAAATCCCACCATACAAGACACAATTCATAGGTGGCACATCCTTCTCTGTTCAAGCAAGAAAACTATGGAACTCTTTACCCCCAAACATAGGATTCCAGGATAACTACCTTATCTTCAGAAGACTACTCAAGAGTTGGCTCTTCCCCCAAACCACCATACTCAAACATAAATAAACACATTATCCCTGTGTATATAAGCAATTATTTGGATTATATATGTGTACCTAGATATGTGTATCCCTTTGTATAAATGTGTATATTAATCATGTTTATAACAATATAGATACTCGTTAGTTCTGCTTAACAAATGTACTTATTACTAACGGTTATAATATTCTGTGTTTAACATGTATATAGGTCACTGCATGAATAAAAACATTTTTATCATAACTTTTCATTTTCATTTGTTTCACTATTGAATACAAAAAAATTATAAAACCAAAAAAACGAGTTTTAAGTACAGAAACACTTGAAAGTCTGAGTTTATTAAATACAACATAAACCTAAATCTGGATATATTACCTTCATTATACATATATACCTTCCATGTACTTGTGTATCTTTATTTTTAATATTTTACTCCCAATTCAGCATCTCCAGTTCACTACCCTATATCTCACCTTATACCTCTCTCAATATATCTTCTACCTCCACTCTGACTCATCCCAAACCTCATTCTACTACTCTCTCCAACGCACTACCCTATTTCTCACCCTATACATCTCTCAATATATCCTCTACCTCGACTCTCTAACTCATCCCAAATGAACCCATTCTAGAGTCTTCCCTCCTCTACCCCTCCTTGCATCATCTCAAACCTCTTTTACAATTCAGATTTTCCAAACAAGCCTTTCTAACCCCTTCCCTCTGACTCTTCCTCCCTCCCCTCGACTCAGCCCAAACCTCCTGCTGCTATGATCTCCAAATAAACACTTTCTGGACTCTTCCTTCTTCTATCCCTCCACTATCCTTTTCAATTCAACTAACAGACTCACATGTCCACCGCTCAAATTAATTTCATATTTCCCTATACTAATTCACCACTAATCCTGTTTAGGTTCCGGAGCAGCATGCTACATGCTACATGCCAAAAAGTGCTTTGATGCCTCTTCAGGGGTAGTTAGCACTATATAAATGCAATTACAATTAGAGGAAAGTATAGATGATGTATTGGATGATTTTCAGGTTGCGCCGGTTTATGATTGTGGTACACCAGCTATAAAAGAGGTGAATAAGCGGTGGAGTATAAGAAGGATAGTGTGTTGCAAGTAGTGTTGGGTTTCATTTGTGATGACTCGCCAGGAAGGAGCACCTTAACACGGATGTGAGACATATTTTGGAAATTAGATCACAACTTTCTGTGGAGAATGAGTTACATTTTAGAGGGGAAAGGATCGTTCCTCCTTGGGGTCTGTGAAACTATTTTGGATTTGTGTGATGAAGGCCATTTTAGTGTTGTTAGAACTAAATTGGAGGTGAAAAAATTGTTCTGGAGGCTAGGGATGACTTTGGCGGTGAAAGGATTTGTTAGGGAATGCACTAGGTGCACTTTCGCTGACAATTCTTTACGCACTTCAAGGCCTCCCATGAGTGATTGTTGCATTCCCAAACAACCTTGGGAATCTGTAGCGATTTATTTGTTTAGACAGGTTGGAGAGTCACAAAAATATATTGTAGTGTTGATAGACCTTTTTACCAGATGGCCTGTTGTAGATTTTGTAGACTAGGCAGACACTGAATCACTTTTAAAGTTCTCGGATGGAATTTTTATTTCAGAGGGAATTCCTTCTACAATTTTGAGTTACAATAGTGTGCAATTTTTATCCAAGGTGTCTAAGGAATATTTTGAAAGAGTAGGAATTATCCAAAGGACAACATCAATCAATCAAGAGTATTTGTAAAGCACGCTACTCACCCGCTAGGGTCTCAAGGCGCTGGGGGGGGGGGGGGGGGGGGGCTGCTACTGCTCGAAAAGCCAGGTCTTGAGTTGCTTCCTCAAGGAGAGATGGTCCTGGGTGAGTCATAGGTGGGTGGGGAGGGTGTTCCAGGTCTTGGCCGCCAGGTAGGTGAAGGATCTTCCTCCGGTGGTGGTTCTGCGGATCCGTGGGATGGTGGCGAGGGCGAGGCTAGCAGAGCGGAGCTGGCGGGTTGGCGTGTAGAACGTGAGGCGGTTGTTGAGGTATTTGGGGCCCAAGTCGTGGAGAGCGTTGTGTGCGTGGGTGAGGAGTATGAATGTGATCCTCTTGTGATCCTCTTGTTGATGGGGAGCCAGTGCAGGTCCCTCAGGTGGGCGTAGATGTGGCTGTGTCGGGGGATGTCCAAGACGAGTCGTGCTGAGGCGTTCTGGATGCGCTGGAGTCTTTTCTGCAGTTTGGCGGTGGCCCCAGCGTAGAGGGCGTTCCCGTAGTCCAGATGGCTGGTGACGAGGGCCTGGGTGACCGTTTTCCTGGTTCCAGTGGGGATCCAGCGGAAGATCTTACGGAGCATGCGGAGTGTGTTGAAGCAGGAGGAGGTAACGGCGTTAACTTGCCTGGCCATCGTGAGGGAGGAGTCAAGGATGAAGCCCAGGTTGCGTGCTTGGTCCGTGGGCTTGGGTGGGGGGCCCAGAGCAGGGGGCCACCAGGAGTCGTCCCAGGCGGAGATGGATGGGCCGAGGATGAGGACTTCCGTCTTGTCTGAGTTCAGTTTCAGGTGGCTGAGCTTCATCCAGTCTGCGATGTCTTTCATTCCCTCCTGGAAGCTGGCTCTGGCGAAGGTGAGGTTGTTGGTGAGGGAGAGGATCAGTTGGTTATCGTCAGCGTAGGAGATGATGTTGAGGTTGTGCTTGCATGCGATGGCTGCGACGGGGCTCATGTAGACGTTGAAGAGGGTGGGGCTGAGCGAGGAGCCTTGAGGTATGCCGCAGATGATCTTGGTGGCTTCTGCGAGGAAGGGCGGGAGACGGACTCTTTGGGTTCTGTCGGAGAGGAAGGAGGTGATCCATTCCAGGGCCTTTCCTTGGATCCCGGCGTGGCGGAGGCGGGTTGTCAGGGTGCGGTGGCATACCGTGTCGAACGCAGCCGAAAGGTCGAGCAGGATGAGGGCGGCGGTTTCTCCGTTGTCCAGCAGGGTCCGGATGTCGTCGGTGGCCGCGATGAGGGCGGTCTCGGTGCTGTGGTTCGCTCGGAATCCGGACTGCAATGGGTCGAGGGAGCCGTTCGTCTCTAGGAAGGCTGTCAGCTGTTTGTTGACGATTTTCTCGATGACTTTTGCACGGAAGGGGAGGAGCGAGATGGGGCGGAAGTTCTTGATGTCTGAGGGGTCTGTGGTGGGTTTCTTCAGGAGGGCGCTGATCTCTGAGTGCTAACAGCTCTCCGGGAAGGTGGCGGATATGAAGGAGTTGTTGATGATGTCCCGAAGTTTGGGTGCGATGATGGAGTCGGCTTTGTTGAAGATGTGGTGTGGGCAGGGATCAGCTGGGGAGCCCGAGTGGATGGTGTTCATCGTGTGGGTGCTATCTTCCGTGCTGACCTGAGTCCAGGCGCACAGGGTGGTGGTGGGGGGTGTAGGTTCGGTGGTGGGGTACGAGTTCTGAGCGCCGAAGCTGTCGTGTATGTCGACGATTTCACGGTGAAAAAAGGTGGCCAGAGAGTTGCAGAGGTCTTGAGAAGGCGTGATGTCGTTTTTGCTGGCATTGGGGTTGGAGAGCTCTTTCACGACGTTCAAGAGTTCCTTGCTGTTGTGGGTGTTGTTGTCTAGTCGTTCCCTGAAGAATGACCTTTTGGTGGTGATGATCAGCTGGTGGTGTTGCGGGCTGTCATGTTATCCATTGACTGGTTGTGGCGCCAGGCTTTCTCGAGGTCACGGCAGGATTTCTTGGAGTCTTTGAGATCGTTCGTGAACCACACGGCTTTCTTGCTGTTGAGGTTGCTGGGAGGGTTTTTCAGTGGCGCAAGGGTGTTGGCGCAGTCGGTGATCCACTGTGTGAGGTTGCGGGCTCCTTCGTTGGGGTCCGTGGTGTTGGTGGGAGGCTTTAGGCTCAAGGAGGTGGTGAGTCGGTCGGTGATGATCTTGCTCCAGCATCTTTGGGGGGTTTGTTGAGGGCGGTGGTGGGTCATAGTTTTCCTGAAGTTGTAGTGGACGCAGCTGTGGTCGGTCCAGTGGAGCTCGGTGGTGTGGCTGAAGGAGATGTGGTTACTGGAGGAGAAGACAGGGTCGAGCGTGTGGCCGGCGTAATGGGTGGGGGTGTTGACCAGTTGCTTGAATCCGAGGTTGGTGAGGTTGTCTAGTAGGGCGGTGGTGTTCTTGTCATGTACAATCCCAGTGGGAATTACATTTTAGAGACATTCAATGTAGTAATCAAGGGAGTGGTTCAGTCAGCCATGTCATGTAACAGTGATTGAGAAATACAGGTGATGAAGGCTAGTTGGGCATATAGGGTAGCCACGAATGATGTCACTGGATTGTCAGCTTTTGTAATAATGAGGGGAAGAAACCCTAGAACAAAAGCTAACTGTGGTTGGTTGAATAGTGCTAGCCTAGAGAGTTGGTCATTTGAGCTGGTGCACGAAAGGTTACCAGAGATGCATGTCAAAAGTAAACATTATTACGATGACAAACATGGTGCTAAAATAGTGAATTTAAAAGTAGGGGACTGAGTTCATATCAAGAAGCCTTGTAAGGTTCCCAAAGGTGTGAGTCAATGTTTTGATCCTGAGATGGTAGTGGAAATATTTCAGAAAGCAGTCACAGTACAAAGTGGCAAAGTATGGAATATGAAGAAAGTAGCTGTAGGTTCACAGGATTTGGGGAAGTATTCTGAAGTGGTGTCTGGGAGAGATTTTGACAGGTTGAAGGTTCAAGCCCCATAATCAATGCTTGGGAGGGAGGGATGGGGTAGAGAGCAGACCACAAACTCAATGCTGTGTGTAATAGGCCGCTTTATTGAAACAGGTGCGCATAACATTAAAAATTCCTCTGCAAACGCCTTACAAAACGAAACCTCACTAAACAACCATGTACCTGACCCATGGCCCCGCCCCCGCCACTAAAATTTCCTTGAACCCGCCCCCACCTGTACATTACAACATTGCAACACTACACATCAATGCATCAAATATAACCCCTTAAATTCAACCCATCCGTTAAACAACTTCCCCTGCCTGCTTCTTTACCACCGTCAAACCCCGAACATGTGTAACCTAACTATAACTTAACTTACCTACCCTTTGCATGTCTATAACCCAAATCCAACAATAACAAAAAAACCTCTGTCAACCCTGGCAAACTTCCAATAACCCCCGCCACCCAGAAAGCAGGGGTGGGAGAAAAACGATCCCCCTTTCTGCCCCCCCCCCTAACTAGGCTAACTGCTGCCCTCCTAATAGGAATGCTCCTGAACTTTCAAACATCTTGCCAACACCTCCCTGATCTCCAGTAAATAGAGGTCCATGCCAAGCTTAGATAAATGCACCCTGTCATCCCTGAAAAATTCAACTGCTTCAAAACATAGCTATTTATGTGTAACTCTTCAGAAACCAAGATGCCAACAAAACCAAGACATTTCAGAGTTCACCTTCCTTCGCGCCCTGTCCATGGCCCTCTGGTTCAAAGCACCCTACACACTCTGCACGGTAACCAACTCTGCTGACAAAACGTGGCACCCAGCCCACTGCTCCTTTAATCTTGACAAGTCCATCTTCATGGCCCTCATCAATACAACACCCTTTACACTGCACATGTAGTTCTCACCCAGGTGAATAAGCAACACGTCTGGGCACTGACCCTGAACCATCCATTTACTAAGGCACGGTATTAGCTCTTGCCACAGCATCCCTCCTTTACCCTTCCAAACAATTTTAAACAGACGTTCATTAAAACCCAACAATGCACCAAAGTAACAATGGCATACCTGGCCTGTGCCTATTTGATAAAAGAATGCCCCACAATCCAAATGGTCAGTTCCTTCGATTAGGGCCCAGCCACAGAACTTGTAACGAGAAAAGTAGAGTGAGACTCAAACAAAAGAGGATGACGCATGCACTCCTACGCATTCTGCCTTATGTAGCGATGAGAACATTCTGAAGACCAGCGCCCCAGCCTCATTATGTCCCCCCGTGTCCAGCCCCTGTTATGGGCTTCAGTTGCAGCTCCAATCCTGAAAGAGTGCGTCCCATATTCTGCCCCATCCACCCCAATACTGCGCAAAGCCTTCCGCAACACCATACGCAGCTGGTAATCTTTTACCCTCTTCCCATTAGCATGCTGAAAAACCGCCTCTGGCCCCGAACCCCTTGACAAAGCATGCCATCGGCGTGCCCAGTTAAGGGGGCACGTCGAGGCTGGTACCGCCGCTTCCAACCGAACCCCTTTTCCCAAACCCCTCTGGTCCGTTTTGGAACTGGCCAACCAAATGTGTATTCCTTCGTCCCCAATGGACACATCTCCCCACCGAGCACCATTTTTGACCTTGTTGCCCAGAAGCTCTGACACCCTGAATGTCCCAAAAACTTCCATATCATAAGGGTTGAGAATAAACAGGACTCAAACTCATCCTTGCAGACTGCCGGTGACGCATCCAATATTCGAGCTAGCTTCTGCCAGGAAAGGGGGCTACATGCCGCACTCTCTCCCCCCTTTCCCTAGCCCAATCTTCCAACACCCTTCTTCCCACTTCCCCCGCTGTCGGAGTGTATTCCCATAGAAGTTTTCTCATGAAAGCAATGCCTGCCAACTTTCCGGCAATGGTAACTTTTGAGAGGCATTTTTCAATGAGTACCAGAATAAACTGAATCACATCCTCCGACCGACGCCAGACCTCAGATCGCTTACATGCCCCAGATGCCAAGAAATCCCTCCAGGCCAGATTATATTCTGCCCATATAGAAGCCGACAGAGAGCCTACCACCAGTTGTAGCACCCTATGTTGCCTACATACCAAAGGTAATCTGGCATTGTTGTCGGGTGTCCTGTCCGCCTCTTTGGCCAGCCCACGGAATCTCCCCCACTGTGAATAAGACAAAGCATCAGCTATGTCATTGTCCACACCTGGTATATGCAATGACCTGAAAGCAATGTTATGTCTGAGGCAGCCATGCACAAAAACCCGCAGCAACTTCAAAATGTGCTAATCTCTTGCGGACTGTCTGTTAATGACTTCCACCACCGCCATGTTATCTACTCGAAACAACACTTTCTTATGTGCCAGCTCTTCGCCCCACATCGTTAATGCCACCAGTAAGGGGAAAAGCCCCTAGGAAAGCTATGTTCCTTCCACTGCTGTGGCCACTGCTCAGCGCACCACCTGCCCTGCCAATAAAGGCCAACTCCTTCCCCACCTGCCACATCAGAGATCTGCACATCCCACTGTACGTCCTCCTCCCTGGCCAATGGCACACCATTAAAAGACTGTAGAAAAACTGCCCACATGCGCAAATCCTCCTTCACCCCTGCAGATAGGCGAACATAGTGGTGAGGTATATGATTTCCTGCCAACGCCCGCCCTAGCGGCCAGCAGATGGTCCTCACTGCTCTGACCACCCTGCATGCAGTTCACCCATGAGCTCATGGAAGGTTTCCAGGGCTGTCTGGCACTCCGTGGAGCCTGGAGAACCTACAAAACAAAATCGTCCAAGTATTGCGTCATTAATGTATGACCTGTGTGTCGCGTGAAGTACCACTGCAAAAAAGTGCTTAGACATTCAAACAAAGCACATGACATAGAACAACCCATTGGTAAAGCTTTGTCCACGTACCATTTTCCCCCGAAATGGATACCCAGAAGATGGAAGCAACTGAAAAGCTGACTTTATGTCACAACTAGTGACATGGCCACGTCAACTGAGAAATATGAACGGAGGCCGCCTCCTCATCAATGAAATCATTAAATGAAGACTCCTCTGGCCATGAAAGGTGCTGAATCAACTTGTATTGCCCTCCTTCCTTTTTGGGCACAACCCCGACCGGTGATATAATCAGGTTTTACGTAGGCCAATCGTCAAAGGGGCCTGCCATTCTCCCTTCTCGCACCTCCTTGTCCAATTTCTCCTGCACCACCAACCTATGTTCTGCCTCTGATTTCAAGTTATCTGTCCACCGTCTCTGCCGTGGCCCCCGGTAGCCCAAATGAAACCCCCACTGAAAACCTTCAATCAGTACCTTTTTTGCCCCCACATCCCCATACCCCTGTAGGCCCTCCACCAGTTTAGCTAATCTAACTGGCGTAGGAGCCTTTGGGCCCAGTACCCTGCGGACCTTTTTCCCCCCTATTGCTCTGGAATTGCTGTGCGGGGACAGGGGTGCTGTTACCGGACTGCTGCCATTGCTGGTTTCCCTGCGGTTTGACGCCCCAACAGTTAACTGGGGGGAGTGCTTTCCACACTTTGAACACTCATGCTAAAACTTGCAGTATTCCCTCGTGCATAGGCCTTTATCAGACCCCCCAGGATATAGCGGCATGGATTAGCAAATTTAGCGGCACAAAAATGGAAATTTAGCGGCACAAATATGGAAATTTAGCGGCAATTTAGCGGCATTTTATTTGGACGTTTTTCCTACAACAAACACAGATATCTGTGTGTGTTGGTCCCTGGTGTGTCTGTGGTCTGTGTGTGTTAGTCTCTGGTGTGTTTGTGGTCTGTGTGTGTTGTTCCCAGTGTGTTTGTGGTCTGTGTGTGTTGGGCTAAGGTGTTACCAAATGTATGACGTACATATTTATTTATAAACAATACATTCAAACAAGCTTGTCAGGCAAAGAAGTAAATGATTAAGGGAATAGACAACGCTTCATTTAAAGAAAGAATAACCACGTGTTTAAACGATCACTTACATAGTATTAACTTCCAAACAAATATGCACAGTACATGTGAGTGATGTCTACACTACATGAGTATCTCACACACACAAACTCAGACGGAGACTGAACAAGTGGTGTGTGGAGTACCAAGGACAGTTTCTGGGGAGCAGTTATGGACATGCAATATTCATTTGATTTGCACATGCCAAGACATGATTCTTTGGGCATCAACAAACATTTCAGAAAGTGTTTGCCACATTATTTTCAATGCTTAACGTACACCCTAATGAATGTAGTTTGGGCATGTTGTTTTGGCCGTTGGGAAAGTGTGGTGAAGCACATGTTTAATTCATTATGTACCAGAAAAATGGTACAATTTAAAAAAGTTTGCAATTGTACAGCATTCCGAACTCTGTGCGTGGATAATATACAGAGGACTCACATTACTCAAATTTATTGTTCGTAAAGTGTTTCAGCCATCATTGCTTCACTAATGTAAATTCAAATGTTATTATGATCTGAGTACATTATATATCAGCTGCATAAAATGGACATGAAGGGAGAAAAAATTAACAAGCATTGGAAAGCCAATAGTTCTAGGTTCAATGTATAACATATGGATATGTTAGTCAGTTATTTAGATCGAGAAGGATAGTAGAGGGATAGAAGAGGAAAAAAGTTAGCATTTACAAAGTGCTTGCTACGGCTGATGTAGCGTACATAGGAAACGCAATCGCTCTGAGAATACAAAACGTTCCCTTTCCGTACAAAAACAAACGTCTACATTGTCTCCTCAGCACACGTTTCAGGTCTTTGACCCATCTAACGCTCCTCCTTGCAAATCAGGAGGATACGTGCCCATAAAAAGCCCAGTTTTTCAACAAAATAATGAAAGGTCATAAACAAAAAAAAGTGCCACTCAAAAAGTTTCTCCCTAGTACTCACGTGTACCACTTATTCTCCATCAGACAAATCAATCCGTAGCCCAGACGTATCCGATTTTAGTCCCCAAGATAGTTTGGTTCCCCAACCCCCCTGCACCTCCAATTAACAGGCAAGCCAGTGCCTCACCATTTGGATCTTTCTCCTTGTAGCACTGGTAACTATACTCCGTGCCCACATTGGTCAAATATTCCTGCACCTCCTCCTCATTCTGGAAATCTACTAGCCCAGCCATCTCCTCTCAGACGATTCACGCAACGAGAGTAACAGATTGTTGGCGCTTTGCATTTCAGCTCCATGCAAGGCGCAGAGTAAGGTAGCTAGACTGTCCAGAGATGCAGCGAGACTGCAGCTCCCCCTAGTGGAACCTCGGAGTTAATCCCATGAACAGGATTACATCCATTAGACCCCCAGGATATAGCAGCTTTGTAAAAATTCCGCGATTTCTACTAAAGTGCCGATTTCGCGGGCACTTTGGTAAAAATCGCTGCATTTTTAAAAAAGTGCTGATTTCGTGGCAAATCGCGAAATCGCGATATCCTGAAGGGTCTGATTAAGTCCCAGCATGCTCCCGTCCCTGTTTGTGTTGTGGCAGTGCTACCCACCCCTCCCCGGGTGGGCTTCCCCTGAAAGGGCCGGTACACCAGTGGCAAACCGCTAGCCGTAAACACGGTCTTACCACCCGTCACAGACCCCATGGTGTGCTGCCACTGATCCGTGTCTAGCTCCCCCCATTTTGCCTCTGGCTCCCACGCCATACGGGCCCGAAACTCCTCATCATACCGAGCCCAAGCGTATCCACCCCCCGTAATCTGTGCCTTTCTAATTACGTCCATGTACTTAAACAGGGCTACACAGCGCTCTGGAAACTTTTCGCAGTAAACACTGGCGTAAATTTAAAACGCTGCCGTCCAAGTCTCTATTGTCACCGGCACCTTAGGCCTTTTGGCCAGCTCATATTCCGCCTCTTTAGATCCCTCTTTGGACCTTACCTCCATGTGTAATAGCTTCAGTAGTTCCTTGTATTCCCCTTTCCAAATGCGCTCCTTGGTTGCCAGCATTAAGTGAGCCCCCAGAGGTTGTGTCACCCCCATATATGGCAGTTTCTTAATCTTCAGCTCCTTGCTCTGCAAAGGCTCATTGCCCCCCCAGCCGTCTCCGTATTCGTCCCGCGCACCACCTTGGCCCCCTGCGCTGCATCCCCAACTTCTGTTCCCACCCCCGGGCCCTTAACATATTTGCCTCTGTGTAATCTCCCCTCACTCACCCCCCACCCCCCTCATCCCTGTCCCCACAAACACCATTTTTGGTTTGGCCTGTGGTTTACTAATCTCACCTTGCTCTAAGGAGGGTGCCCGGACCGGCGCCGACCGCCGTGCTCCCGACTCCGCGTAATCCACTGGCGGAGGAGCCCTCACCAAGGGGCCCTGCTCTCTCCTGGCTCCAGACGCCACTGGCTTTCTGTTGGGTGCCACTGCCGGTGCTTGTAAAACACTATGACACACATGAGAGGGCCCCCCCTCCTCCTCATTCCTCAGTTCCCCTTCTTAGGGGCTATCCTCATCGTAATCAAGCACAATAGGCTTCAATTGGAGCACCTCAGTAGCAAAATCCACGCCACGAGCCTTACTGTGCCCAACCTGCCCTATGCTGGCCTTAAAGGCCCCAATAATGTCCTCCGTGAGGGGGAGCCGACTGTACTCACCGATACTCCCCCATGTGTTGACCTCTGTGAAAATCCATCCCCGCTGATAATGCCAAGCACCATGCTCCGCTTGTCGTTGGGGCCAGTGAGGTTCTGCTGGACCTAAGTGCATTGGCCGCGACGGGATCCCCCGCCAGTACGGATTGCTCCGTGCAGGGCTCTACCCTCCCTTCTCCTCGGTGTACTTGGGCCGCACCCCGCCCTACCGAGGCAGCAGTACCGCAACGCTCCCTGACCTTCAAAGAAAAAGTTTGGACTGATGTGCTGGGTCCCTCACCTCTGCCCATTACCCCTACTTCCCGCGCGCCCGGTGAGCACCCCCAGGCTTGCCTGCTACTACCCGACTGTACTTACCCGGAGGGGGGAGGTTCCCCTTCCTCATCCCCACTCCATTCCAACATTGCCTGTACCACCGCAGCAGCGGGGCCCCAGCCCCGGCCCGCACTCCCCGCCCACAACACCTACCTGGGCCCCCTCTTCTCCCTCTCCTTCAGCTGTGAAACTGGAACCCCGCGCACCTGCCTCACGCCCGTGGGGGCAAAGACCCTCAAGCTGATCACCCCCTGATGCCCCGGACCCCCTCCGCCCAAGAGGGAAATATATCCAAACCCTCCCACGCTGGGCCCCCCCAGCCGGCTCCAAATCTGCTGCACCATCCCCCTCCTTCCCCAGAAAATGATCCCTCCAGTCTTCCAATCCCCCGCCAAATTCCCCACCTCCCACCTTGGCGGCCCAAATCCCCCCCGCTAAAATGGGTGACCGCCCTGTCCGCCCTGAGGTCCCTGCTGGGAAACAAGCTCTGCATGCTCCCCCACCCACCCACCTGTGCCCGTTTACCCTCTCCCAATGAGCTCCCCCCCACCGACAACACCTCGCCCATAAGGGATGCGGGCGGAGAGAAAAGCAACAGGCTGGATATCTGCCCCCCAAGGTTGTCTCTTTCCCCACCAGCGTTGGGGTCTTCCCAGCCCGTGCGCCCAGAGGGTTGCAAAATTGCGGAATCCCTCGCTCCTGAGGCCCAGCCCAACACTTGCAAACTGTCCTCCGTGCCGCCATCATTCTCTGACAAAAGAGCGTGCACGCGCGGAGGGAAGTATATCGTCCCCACCCGCCTCCCAGCTGCACACACCCAATCTCCCCTCAGCACGAGAAAACCCTGGGACCCCGGCTCACCCCACCTCACCCGCCGACTTTACATCGGGCACGAAGGATAAGGAGGGGAAGTGCCACTTACCACCCCGCCCTCCTCCTCACTTCCCCTTCACAGCAGGAGCGCACGCAGCCCTCCCTGCAACTCCGGCGCCGGGAAAGGAAACACAGGATAAGAAGGGCCTCCCCGCCCCGCAGCGGCGCCCACGCCCCTGCGCCCAATTCCGCCCGCCTCCCCAGACATTTCCCCTCCCGTAACGTAGATGCCGGGGCTGCCTTTTTAGCTCGCTACCGGGGGCGTTTGGGCGACGACTGCCGAGGCCTGACGAGCAGGGCGCGCCGGCCCGCCACCTCCCCGATGAACAGGTCCATCTGGCCCACCTCGCTTAAGAGCTGGAGGGCCTCTAAAACGCGGTACTCCTCCCGCGACATCGCCAATATAAACTCCACCAAATAACTGCTGAAAGAACTGGATGCAAACTCCTACTCTACCACAACTACCTTAGAAAAAAACACAAAATGACTAAGCTCCCAGCCACCAGGTCATCAAACCTAAAATGGTGGCTGGGAGCAGTAGCCCGGGGGCCACTCCCCTCCAAGCCCCCCTTTCATCAGAGGTAGATGGATCCGGTTCCAGTGCAGGGGTGAGCAGTAAGGATGTGGTGGATGCAGATTCTGATAAGGAAGGTGAAGCACTCAACAATGAGAGTGGAGAACCTATCACACATGATGTGGTGGGGGAAAATTCTGGTCTGGGAAGGGACGCACCTAGCAGTGAGAGTGAGGAACCTATGGCTTCTGCTGCCAAGAGGGGATAAAGTCCCCCTGGTTGGTTGAAAGATTACATTGTGGAGAGGAAGGACTAAGAGTTGTGTGTTTAGCTCTAGTGAGTTGGGTGTTTTTCAGTTTTCAGTGGCTATGATATGTGAGTTTAGAGAGGGTATTATGGATAGTGTTTGTGGCTGCAATAGGAGTCGCTGTTTTGTTGTAGTTTTCTGATATAAATTATTCTAGTTTAAGGTTTTATATTGTATTATGGTATAATTAGAAGGGAGGAGATGTGTTATGGGCTTGTTGATGTCATGGAATGTGATATGTTCTAATAAAGTATGTAGCCTCTGGTGATGCCTGGAGTGTTCTGTGGGGACACAGAAGACTGCTTATGTTTCTCTCCAGTTATGCTTAAACAAACAATATATTAAGGATATATTGCAGAGGGTTTCCTACTACTATCAGATTCAAAACTATGCTGAGAATAATGCGTGAAAAGGCCTTAAATTCCAAACATTTGATTTTTGCATAATATGCCCACAGTGATTTGCCCTTACCGTTTCCTACAAGTTGTGTGACCTGGAGGCTACTTACTCCAAGTGCAAAACACAGGGCTAAGATCAATTTATGTATGTGAAATTTTGATTCGCACTAAGACCCTCATATTGAGTGGTCAGACAATCCTCCCGGTGTCTTCTTTGTCTTTTCAGAGTTGCCAATACCCCCTAAGTAACTCTGGGTTTAAGGGAGAGCTCAAAGTGGGGCTGTGAGTTTCCCTAACGAATTACCAAGGTAATCAATAATTCTGGGTCTGATTCCCCTAGCAATTCCTTACTTATGTCCTGATTGTGACACGGAGAATGTGGCCATGTAAAATTAAACACGACCGCCGTCTCATAATTCCAATGGGTCTGATAACAATAACTGGCCCCATGGGAATTAAGAGGCATCTTGTAATGACAGCAGAAGTGTTAACCGGATCCAAACACCGCTTGAACTGGCTTTGGCTGTAAGGTCAGTAAAACGTAGGTATGTGTGTCGCTTGGCTTCCCGGGTCCTTCACCCAATCACAGGCCTGAGCCTTTGAGTTGTCAAAAAAGACTGACTGCCGGCACACGCTGGCCAGAATATGCCAACAGGAAATTAATGGAATTACAGTGTGTGCTTTATAGTCGTCCACATCATTAAACAGTGCCCTTCAACATTAATTTTCATCTCGGAGTTGCCAACTGGCACAATTTCTGAGGGAAAGGGATTTGGCCCAATACGCCACATTTTGTGCATAGTGCGCAACAGGAATTAAACATTTCCGAGTGCATTTCCTCAGGAAGTTTGACACTCTCCCCAAACCAGGAAAAAAATTGTGAACATTACGTATATATTTATTTATTCAACTAGTCATATAAAACAGATTCTGAGAGAGTGAGACTGATTACTATGAGCTCTTTGGAATGCCATGCCAATTTAACATAGCGAGTGAGGACTGGCTGTGTGTAAAGCTCAGTGACGTAGCCACAGAGTTTAGAGTTGGAAGAGGGCTTATGGCTTGGCCAGCCTATGTTGATCTGTGCCCCTTTCCCCCCAACTCTCTTCGCAACAGGTCAGCTGGAAAGTCGGGGGATTGTTCTAATAAATTAAATGTTCAGCGCATTGCAAACATGATTAACATCACATCAAAGGAGGAAAGCTAATTGTAAGACATACTCTGAACTATAAAACAAACACTCACCAGCAAACGTTTTATTTCCTTTTAGCACAGATGAGACAGGAGCTGAACATTGTAAACAAATAATGCTGCTAAGTGTGACATTTGCTTCTATTAACTGATGAAAAAAAGTACATAAAAAACCAAACACCATTAGAAGACTCATTATGGTGGCACTGAGGTAACAGCACTAACATGGGTCTCTGCCTTTGATGCTGACAGTGGCACTGAAGCAGAGGCCCCGGCAAACATACTGGAACACTCTCACCTACATGAGGATGCTAGAGCAGTGGTAATGACAAGGGAAGTTTGACCTGGAGACCCTGCAACACTTGCATGAGGACGCAAACACTGAGATACTGACACAGTGACACTGATAGGGGGGGCTTGGATACTGACACATTGATCCTAGGACACTGATAAGAGATCCCTTACATAGGGACATGACACAGGGATACAGAGGCACTTGAAGGCTAGGACACTGGGACAGTGGAACACTGACACAGGGACAGTGACTCATGCATTATGCAGTGGTAGGCACCTGTCTCGTAACCCAATCCTCCTTGTATGACCTGGCTTTCGCTCAACCAACTTGAATTTTTTCTTAGTCCACTGGATTTCAGCATCCTCTTAAGACAGAGAAAAGTTTCTGTGACTAATGCATTCACTAGTAAATGCCCCGGCTGTGGCGGCTAGGAGCCTTTGATTTTTGTTGACAGCTCAGACCGTACATATCCTTTGAAGCAGGAGGACATTATTGGAGGCTAAAAATAACGAACCACAGTTGGCCTTCATGACATGTGGCCACCTGACAGCTATGCTCACTCCCCCCTAGAGCCGTTGGCAGTAGGCTTGCAGAAACATGTTGCTCTTCTGAGAAAACGTGACATAAAGTGACCTTTGTAAAGTACATATTCACACCTTTGACAGTGTTGACGAATTTGTAATTATTGCCTAACTCAGTGGTACTCATTTTTTTTCAAGACTCTTTTTATTTCATTTTTAAACAACAGAATTAGAGCAGCAAGTACATCGCATAGTAATTTTGTGTGCCATCTCTTGGATGAGACCCCCTATAAATGAGACATGTAAAGCATCATGACATCAGGAAATTAAACAACTGGAGTTATCCTCTGCAGAAAGGGAGCCCCCGTTAAGGTCACCATGGCCCAAGTCAGCATTAGTGTCCAGATCTCTTGGGGAGTGCCATCCAGCCCAGACTAGCTGCCATATACGTAGACATCCCTGCCCACAATTTCATTTGCCATATACCAGTCCATATGTCGTTCCCACCCCACCACAGTTGGAGCCTCTCTGGGACCCCATAAGTGTGCAATGTTTCTCTTGGCCACCGCAAGCCCCTGTGAGAGCCACAATTTGCTATATTTTGGCAGTGGATCATCCCCCATATATATAACGGCATATCTTCGCTGTGTCCAGGGGTGCCATTCCTACCGCTTGATCCTCCGCAGCTCCTGTCAATAGGTTTTAACAGCCGGACAAGACCACAGAGTATGGATGAAGGTGCCCCTCTCCCCGCAACCTCAAAGGTTAGCGGTCCGTCATGCAGCAGCCCATGGCCTGGACCGCATTTCGGGAGTAATATGAATGATGTAGGATAAGTAGGTGGATCCGATCCGAACCAATGTATTAATGGCCACTTCCCGAAAGGCTCCCATCGCCTCCTCCAACTCCCCATCCTCACAATCTACAATGTCTCCTTCCTATTTAGTTCTAAGTGTGGTGAGGATGTATTCCACAGAAGCAGACCAGGAAGAGATTCTGTCTTGCGAAAAAATTACTTAAGAAGTCGATGAGGGGTGTTTTGCAAAGCATAAAGCCTTCGAGGTAAGGTCATCATCTTGAACATCACCTCTCTTCCCAGTAGGAAGAGCGGCAGAGACCTCCAGTGTTGGATATCTGATGCGAAATGCTCCAGGATGGGAACCAGATTGAGTTGGTAGAAAAGGTGGGGGTCCATAGTGACATAAATATTTAAAACTCCCAGTGGACACGGAGAGAGGAAAGACCCTCGGCAGCATGAGCACAGGTCCCGTAATCAGATGCATAAGGGACTTGTGCCAATTGATGGGGTACCCAGAGTATTGACTAAAGGTTCACAATATTTAGGTTAGTCGGGTGATTGTCACGAGTAGTTTGTTAAATAGAAAAAGATATTTTCAGCGTATTGAGATATATGCTCCTCCCACGGTTCCCTACAACTAATACCCTATAGCACCGGGTCCTGCTGGACCCACACCACCAGTGGTCGAGGGCGAATATCGGCGGGGAAAGTGGGCACCCCTGACTGGTCCCCCTGCCTAGATTGAAGTTACGGGGTATTGTGCCATTGACCTTGACATGGGCAGCCGGGTCCCTGTACAGTAGATGCAACTAGCCTATGAAATTGGGACCAAACCCCATCCGTTCAAGCACCCCACAACCCCATAGAGTCTATGAATTATCAGGCAGGTCCCTCTGTCTGGCATAAAGCAGACTGGTCTGGATGGACCAAGGAAGACGATTGGCCAGTAGTTTGGCAAGAAGTTTTATCTCAATATTGATAAGGGAAATGGGTCGATAAGAGCTAGATCGCTCAGGAGGTTTCCTGGCCTTATGTATTACAACTATTGTAACAAGGCATTGGTCCTCTGGGAGCACACCCACGTCTCGCACCACCCTCCACATTTTTATTATTTGAGGCTCCAAGTTGGAGGCAAAACGTTTATTGAGTTCGATAGGGAGACAGGCAGGCCCCGTTGCCTTGTCCGAGCTCAATGATCTCAGTGCCTGGCCTATTTCTTGTGGGTCTATGTCCACCTTCAAAACGTTTTGGTGTTCTTCAGCAAGTGTGGGAAGTGTTATGTCCCTTAAAATGTCCCCGATGTCAGAGGACTTGCAGTTTGTTTCGTAGTACTCTGCAAATGTGTCAGCTATACCGTTAGGATCCAAGATTATGTCACCCAAGTCATTGTTGATGTGTGAGACCCATCCCATTCTTTGGTCCTGCTTGTCCAGCCAGGCCAACAGCTTGCCCGTTCTATTACCCACTTTGTAGCAGCACCGTTGGGATAGAATGTGGGAGGCCCTTGCCTCGATCAAATCCCTGTATTCCTTCTGTTTGAAGAAGAGGGTATGCAAGTTCTCCTCGCTGATCCCGTACCGCACTAAACGCTCCAGGGCCATCCTTCCATTCTACAGCGTAAGGAGTTTGTGCCTGCCTGTCCCTCCTTCACCCCACCATCAGGGAATACCGGACGACAGTCTTATATGTGTTGGACTTGGCCCTTTTCCCCGAAATTGTTCGCCTTTCACCCCCCTATTTAGGATGTCTCCCCCATGGTAGGAAAATTGTATAGGCCATGTGTGGTATGAGATGCCCTGTTTAATATGAAAATGTAATGCAATGGTGTGCGCACCTGTGATAACCCCATTATAGAAATGTACCCTGCTGGAATGCTGTATTTAAAATGGAGGCCATGGCTATGTGTTGTGCCACCTGACTGCAGTAGGTTAGCGGTCTAGATGTTAGGTACCCAGCCATCCCTGCTTTTGGAGGGAAGGCCTGGCAACCAGGGTGCTCTACTCCTCCCCCTGAAGCAGTTAGAACTAGTTCCCCAGAGGATTCCAGAAGCTTCTGGCACTGGTAGGACGGGATGAGGGGAAAATAAATAAGGGGGATGTGCCACCATGTGCTGAGACAGAGCAGAGACAGGAACGTGAGGGGACCTGCTGCCAGGGGATACCGCCACTTGGGCCTGTGTGATGGACCGTGCCCCCATCTAGAACCCCTCTACTGTCCCCAGGGCTAGTGGAAGCCCCACTGCAGGAGTTCAGGCTGCTGTGTAGGAGGAGGGCCACGCTACAGTGGAGGATGGTGATAGCCTACTGCCCTGTTTTGATGAGTTCCCACTAACTGCTGACCTGGCCCAGTAGTGCCTGCTGCTCTGTTCCCTGGCCCCTGAGGAAGGAGTGCCAGCCTAGGTCCCTGAGGCTGCTTGGACCTGGCGCCACGCAAGCGCTGCGCCTAAAAGCCCCTGAAGAGGAGGAGAACGCTGTATTGGGCCTGAACCCCCCCAGGAGGTGAGGAGCGTTACCCGGGGGCTTGATACTGGGACTGCCTGCCCCCCAGGTGCTATAATCTTAAAGCGCAGTGCTGTGAAGACGCTGCTTGGCCGGTGAAGCGCTATACTGCTGGAAGTGCTACTGCCTGAACTGCTGGTTCCTGAGCGCTGTACTGCAGAAGCGCTGCTGGGCCTACAGGAACTGTTTTATTGGGAAGAACTGTCTTATGCCAGGACTGCTGTCTCTTACAGTGCTGCGTCTACAAAGCGCTATCTTTGCCCAGGACTTTTGTAGCCTGCTGTGCCCTGCGCTGTGCCTTCTAAGCGCTACAGCGCCTGATTCTGCCCCTGGTGCTAATTAAAAAAATAAGCGGGAGCCTACCCCGGGTTATTGCCGCCTCTCAGCCTTGTGAATAGGGCGGGTGCCTACCCCGCGTGAAGACGCGCTGCTGTTTGCCAAAGTGAAGCGCTGCTGGAGCCTACCCCGCGTTTGGCGCCCTTATGCAAATGTAAAACATAGCGGGTGCCTACCCCGTTCTATGCGGATTTCGCTGCGGGTGCCCACTCCGCACTGGCACCGAGGGAAGATCACCGCCGCGACCCGTGGCTGTAGAGAAAGCAGGGAGCGGGGGGGCGGGGGGAGATGGGCACAATGGCACACTGGTTTGGGGCGTGGCCACCCGCCGAGAAGAGGAAGCCAGAAGTAGGCGGAGTGGTAGCGGGGCTCCCGTGGTGTCGAGTGATCCCCGTGCCCCGCAAGTGGAACCTGCTGGAAGCGCGCAGAAGAGCTGCCGGGGCTCCCATTCCACCACTGCCGCGAGTGAGGATGGCCACCCGGAGGGTGCAGGTGAAAACAGGAGAGCACCGTGGCCTGGCTGAGACGTCCGGAAGCCCCGGCTCCCAGGAGGGGCCCGGGTGAAGTCGAGTTTGGCTCTGCTGTGGGCGTGGCTCTCACGTGCCGAGGAGAGCCCCGCAGAATCAGCGGCTGTCTGGAGGACACGGAGGGTGGGCATCGAGGCACATTGTCGGTGCCTGCCCCCCCACCGCAAAGGAGACCCCAGACGAGCCGAAGCCCCCCGGCAGGAATCCTGGTGAGTGGGGCGTGTGGCAGAGTTGGGGGGGGTGTCAGGGCACAGGGTCGGTGCCCATCCCCCAGTGGTATTACTGCATTTACAGGTGCCCCGTCTGGCAGCGGGCACCTGCGACGTTGGGCCAGGTGAATTCCCAAAGAAGGGGCTCCCCACGGACCAGGACTGACCCTACCCGACTGCCCTGCTGAACAGAGGGCAGTCGCCATCGTTGGGGGCACTATTAAATTGAGGGCCTCACTATGCATGAGGCCTGTTATGTCTGAAAGTGTTGATCATGCCCTCAGTCTTGGGAAGATCCCGCAGGCTCACCTGGTATGCCCTGCCACTGTGATTAGGCCCCGAGTTAAGTCTGGTGTTTGTATGCCTCCTGGTTCATCTGCCGTACACCCATGAGGTATAGGGAGGAATACGCCCCAGGTGTCTATGGTGAGGCCCCATGTTGAATGTGATTCATGCCCAGGGTGGTTGAGATTTATGGTTTGGGCCCCCACCTGGGTCTGGTTGTGCCTACTCTGATTATGCCTGACTAGGCCTGATGTTAAGGTTACATGCCTATTGTGCCTTTTTGCAGGAGACGCCAATGCATGCCATACAGTGTTCTTACCCCTAATGCCTGTTTCTAGGCCGATGCCATGCATGATGTGTTTTCACACCTAATGTTTTATTTCATGCTGACCTGCCCAAAGGCTGACGCCTAGTGTTTCTTTCCCTCACATTGATATTGCTGATGTTCCATGCCATGTGATAACGCTTTGTTATATTTCAGCCCTGGAACTAATGGACTTACCTTTTTCTTCTTTTTCCCATTTTCCCTGTAAATAATCCCCCTGGTATACATTGCCCTGGCGCCAGTTGGCGCCCCATTGTGATTACTGTGTTTTACTTTGGCATCTTCAGTACAATACAAAAGTTATTATTTTTCAACCAAACCGGTGTTGTGTCTCTTTTTGTGCTGTGCCTGGTGTGTCGTCTATGGGTACTGCGTGGATGCTTCACACATGTCCTCAGGAGTTTGGCCTGCCCGCTCTTCTCCATGCTACTCCCCGTAGAATTGGCTACCCCATTTCTAACATTGGTGGCAGCGGTGGGATAGGACTTGTGTTTGTGCAGTACCACAGCGGCCACGGGTTACACTGCAAATAGAGCTTTGAAGAGTAATCACAGTCTTTTTGTGGAGATTATTGTGTTTTTGCTGATTATTGTGTTTTCTTTATTATTATTTCCTCCTAAGAGTGATTTTGAATTGTGTCCCCCTGTTGCACTGTGGGTGTTGTGCCCCGGGTGTACCTTGTCAGGATGGGGTTGGTATATGATGAGGACGACCTCATGGAGTACACCGAGCAGGAAGTGTTGTATTTCTGCCGGGAGAGAGGGATACCCCTAGTAGGCGACACTCGCAGGAAGTTGTTTCTCTATGAGGCCCTCAAGAGGGGGGGACCTGTCTGATTACCCCTCCGTGTATTTGAAGGGTGGATTTGGTAGAGACCAGGAGGAGGGCTCCCAGTCCATGACCCTGGAGGTTGGTCACTCTGATGATGAGGAGGAAAAAGTTTATAGGGCGGAGACGCCAGTAGCCAATGAGGACACCATAGATAGGGAGTCCCGCGCTGGGTCCAGTCCCGGGGGCACTGCCCCATCCCTTTCCCTGTCCCCAGAAGAGTGGGTAGATAGGAGGGAAGAAAGGGAACATCAGCTGGCGCTGGAGAAGCTCAGGTTAGAGCATGCCAAAGAGTTAGCACAGCTGAGGGTAGAAGAGAAGAGGCTAGAGACGGAGAAGGTTCTAGCGCAGGAGAGGATGGCGGAGGCGGAGAGGGCCTTTGCCAGGGAGAGACTAGCTCAGGTGGGTAGGTTGTCCCCTGAGAGTGGTTTTTGTGGTCTGGATTCACCAGTGAGGGTGGGATCCAGTGGTGACAGCGAGAGTGGTTCCAGTGCAGGGAGTCCCACTCCCAGAGCCCAGGAGACGGTGCCTGATTCCCAGGAAGAGAGGGACGGGTTGGTGTTCATGGGCAGGGGAAAGCTGTCCCACCAGTCCTGGGGTGAGTTTGCAGAGGAGTGTTGGACTGCATTGGAGGATTGGGTGGTGAGTAGCGCAGTTGAGGATTGGGAAGGGCTGTGCCATATAGTTATCAAGGAGCGCATGCTAAGGAATTATTTCCCAAGTCTGTGTCACCACCTGTTGCAGTGTGGGTTCTCAGACCCCATGGAACTTGCACGGGAGGCAGACCTTTGGGTAAGTGCCAGAGAGTCGGAGAGAGCATTGGGGAGTGATCCTGAAGGGAGTGGTGCAGGGATCTTCCGACCCAGCGAGGCGGGTGAGGTACGGAATAGCCCAGCTGGGTCCCAGGGAAGTGAGAGGGTTGTAGGGCCTCACATCCTATCTACAGGAAGGAGTGAGACGGGGAGGTGTCCCGAGGTGCCCCAACCACAGTCTCAGGGCCTGGAGAGTTTCGTAAGGGAACCCCAGGTTGGGAGCTTAGGCTGTCCTGATGAGCATTCCAGTGAAAGGGATCCCCTCGTGTCAAGCGAACACGGAGCATTTGTAATCGGAGCTCCAGAGGTTTGGGGGTCTGCTCAGTCGCAGGGTTTAGATCCTGGGCTGGGGTGCCAGGTTCAGGGGTTGCCTGACCTGGAGGGAGGGGCACTTGTAATCAAGGTCCCTACCGGTTTGACTCCCAGGGGTACTTCTCCCGGTGGGAGGGTGCGGAACTCTGGGAGGGGGTGCAGAGGGAGGTAGGACTCTCCTCTGGCCCCGGCTCAGCCACAGGGCGTAGATCCTGGGTTGGGAGGCCAGGGACAGGTGGTTGCCTGACCTGGTGGGTGGGACATCTGTAGTCAGTGTCCCCCCAAAGTTGACTTCCAGGGGTACTACTCCAATTAGGAGGGTGCAGAACTCTGGGAGGGGGTGCAGGGGGAGGGAGGACTCGCCCCTGTCAGCAGTTCAACCTCAGGGTTTTGACTCCAGGTTGGGGAGAGAGTGGTTGTCTGAGGGTGTCCCACGTAGGAGGAGAGGGCGGAACCCCAGAAGAAGCGGTTGGGGGAGGAGAGCCTCGCCCCTGAGTGCTGGTCAGCGTGAGGGTTCGGACCACAGGTGGGAGGACCAGTTGCAGTTTGGAAGGAGGAGAGTGGTCAAAGGGTACTACGGGCCTGGGGCTAAAGCCTCCCACTCTGTGAGAGAGCAAGGGCCAGAGACTTCTGGATGGCTTAGTGGCCAGTCCTGGCCACATCCCACTGGAGAGCTTCAGTGGGATGGTTTGGTTGGTGAAGGGAGGGTTGAGAGAGGGAACCATCGGGTTCCAGAATGGCAAAGAACCTGCAGGTGCTCCTGTAGTTGCGGGCCTGCGTCCACCTTTTTCCGCCCCAAGCAGGGAAGCCCATCAAGGCAATGATTGGTCTACCCTGGCTTTTGGCTGGGGGGGAGTTGTGTTGGACTTGGCCCTTTTCCCCAAATTTTTTCGCCTTTCACCCCCCTATTTTAGGATGTCTCCCCATGGTAGGAAAATTGTATAGGCCATGTGTGGTATGAGATACCCTGTTTAATATGAAAATGTAATGCAATGGTGTGCGCACCTGTGATAACCCCATTATAGAAATGTACCCTGCTGGAATGCTGTATTTAAAATGGAGGCCATGGCTATGTGTTGTGCCACCTGACTGCAGTAGGTTAGCGGTCTAGATGTTAGGTACCCAGCCATCCCTGCTTTTGGAGGGAAAGCCGCTGGCACCCAGGGTGTTCTACTCCTCCCCCTGAGACAGTTAGAACTAGTTCCCCATCTAGAACCCCTCTACTGTCCCCAGGGCTAGTGGAATCCCCACTTCAGGAGTTCAGGCTGCTGTGTAGGAGTAGGGCCATGCTGCATTGGAGGATGGTGAAAGCCCACCCCCCTGTTTTGATGAGTTCCCACTAACTGCTGACCTGGCCCAGTAGTGCCTGCTGCTCTGTTCCCTGGCCCCTGAGGAAGGAGTGCCAGCCTAGATCCCAGAGGCTGCTGGGACCTGGCGCCATGCAAGCGCTGCGACTAAAAGCCCCTGAAGAGGAGGAGATTGCTGTATTGGGACTGGACCCCCCCCCCCAGGAGGTGAGGAGCGTTACCCGGGTGCTTGCTACTGGGACTGCCTGCCCCCCAGGCGCTATAATCTTAAAGCGCTGTGCTATGAAGACGCTGCTTGGCCGGTGAAGCGCTATACTGCTGGAGGTGCTACTGCCTGAACTGCTGGTTCCTGAGCGCTGTGCTGCAGAAGCGCTGCTGGGCCTACAGGAACTGTTTTATTGGGAAGAACTTTCTTATGCCAGGACTGCTGTGTCTTACAGCGCTGTATCTACAAAGCGCTATCTTTGCCGAGGACTTTTGTAGCCTGCTGTGCCCTGCGTTGTGCCTTCTAAGAGCTACAGCGCCAGATGCTGCCCCTGGTGCTAATTTAAATAAAAGCGGGAGCCTACCCCGCGTTATTGCCGCCTCTCAGCCTTGTGAATAGGGCGGGTGCCTACCCCGCGTGAGGGCGCGCTGCTGTTTGCCGAAGTGAAGCGCTGCGGGAGCCTACCCCATGTTTTGGCACCCTTATGCAAATTTAAAACATAACGAGTGCCTACCCCGTTCTATGCGGATTTTGCCGCGGGTGCCCACTCCGCACAGGCACCGAGGGAAGATCACCGCCGCGACCCGTGGCTGTACAGAAAGCCCCGGGCCGCTGCGCTGCTGGCAGCGACCTGGAAGCCAGACAGGAGCACGCCTGGTTTGGGGCGAAGAAGAGGAAGCCGGAAGTAGACGGAGTGGTAGTCGAGGGAGCCCCGTGGAGAGAGACCCGAGCGGGAGCCCACCCCACCGGTCCGTGCCCCGCAAGTGGAAACCGCCAGAAGCGAGCAGCAGTGCTGCCGGGCCTCCCGTGGTGGAAGGGAAGCCCCGCGTGCTGCCGCGAGTTAGGACGGCCGCCTGGAGGACGCGGGTGAAGATAGAAGAGCCCCGCGGCCTGGCTGAGACGTCAGGTGTTGTGTCTCTTTTGTGTTGTGCCTGGTGTGTCGTCTGTGGGTACTGCGTGGATGCTTCACACATGTCCTCAGGAGTTTGGCCTGCCCGCTCTGCTCCATGCTACCTCCTGTAGAATTGGCTACCCCATTTGTAACAATATGCCTCCCAAAGAGTCAACTGAGAATCAACCGACCCCTCATTGAGATCGAAATATGTAGCAGAAGTCTGGATCTAGTCACTAATTAATTTGGCGTCTTTAAGGTAACACACTCTAATAGTTTGCGGACCTTGTGGTTTTTTTAAATGCCCCACACTGCCAGCCACACCAGAGAGGGATCCGAAATCCCTCTGGCTAAATGTCGGCCACTCGTGCCAAGTGAGTAGATTGAGTAAATATGTAATCTATTCTAGAGAGGCTGTGGTGGACTCCGGATAGAAAGATGTATTGACGTGCTGCCAGGTGGCGTATACACCAAATGTCGGCCATACCTAGTGCAGTGACGATGTCAGACAAAGTGGGGTCCCAGTGGGTGGCCCGGGAGTGTCTATCCAGGTCGGGTGAGAGGAGGGCATTGAAGTCCCCCCATAGGAGCAAGACCCCCTCACGGCAGGTGGAGCAAATCTCATTTAGACCAGGCAGTGTGAGATGATGGTGACGGGGCGGGACATAGGCTGAACATAAAATGATTGGGATCCCTTCCCAGGTGCCCTTGGGGTAGTCCAGGACCTGAGCGGGAAGTAGGGAGTTGAATGCTTAATGAGGATGCACACCTCCGTGAGGCAGCTGTGTAGCCAGAGTGAGCTACCATGGTCTAGCCCCTTCTGGACATGGCTTTGCAAGTGCTTCCTAGGAGGTGATTTCCTACAGGAACACCCCATCGGGCAAGTGTTTCTGAATGAATTGGTGGACCATTCCACGCTTGATCTTATTTCTGCGGCCATTTACTTTCCACGACAGTACGTTCAACGTGCCCAGGAGTTAGGGGTCAATGACATAGTGTATGTAGAGAGACAAGGCGTGCACCCTCCACGTGAGAAGGAGGCCCCAAGTGGCGACATCAAACAATTGACTGTTGCTGTTCAGTAACACTACTGTAACTACCCCGCGTGAACCAAAAAAAAACTCCCTGCTACTGTCACATAGATATGCCTTGCCTGCACACTGTGTTAAGTTAGCATGAGCTTATTAGGAGTTTAAACACCATTTTACCTTTCTGCTGCTTCTGCACATATTGTTATTAGAGCTTTGAGCCTAGTAGAATATTTTGCTTTACACAAGAATAACATGTTTTGCTATTGTATCAGCTTTGCTTGGTAAGCTATGTCTGTACAGTGAGTGCCGAGGCCTTCAAGGATATTTCAACACAGTGGTTGTTGTGAGGTCTGATCTTCGCACGTTCTAGACATAACATACATGCATCTGCGGCCAACTCTGGCTTTAGGCGCATTTTATATTGCACTGCACAGAGCATATACACACACTTGATGATGCTTCGCATGCAGAGAACTGGTGGAAGATGATGTGATCCCTTTCCACTAGGATCAGAGGTATGGGGCCGCCCTGCTAAAACCCAAAGAGACCTTCTTAGATATAATATAATTTACTAGCAAGGGAGGGTGAGATTTAGGTGTCTTTTAGCCTTCTTCCCTCCAGCATTTTAACATGCTTTCTCCCTTTGTATTCTATGGACTAGTAACTACGCTGATTACCTTGTTTCTTATAATATGTTTGCTTGTATTAGCTAAGATACTGCGCTTGAGAACACTGCATTAGAAAATAGACATTTCAAATGTGCACGTGTCTTCATTTACTCCTCGTTCTGGATTTATATGGTTGTATAACGAAAGAGTGTTCATGTGTTCCACGTTACCTGAGGTGTTCTAAGTCCATGTTCTGGGTTGTTTAAACATTGGGAGTTTGTAAGAACCAATGAGACACTGATTGCTAGTCTGGTAGGGGAATTTGGGTACTAAGGTGAGTTTTGGCACACCCTGATTCACTGAGGTTCCAAGTCTCTATGCACAGTTCTGTGTAGGAGCAGAATCCCTGCGACATGGCGCCCGATCGTTGGTGGTCTTATTACATGACACTTGAGTAGTGCAATATTCAATCCTTAACCCTTCACTATTGTTACCGGTTAGCGGTAGTGTCGGACAAACCTACCTATATTTACATAGGTCTTTTCAAGCTTGATTCTTTCAAAACGGTTTCCTTGAATTACTACCCAGTTGTGCTACATAGTTTTCTTTGTACCTCTTTCTTTCTGTGTCACTATGGCCGTGGTGGACATTCCCCAACATAGTCGCATTGCGGTGCGCAATAATTTGCAGACTTATAATGTCCCCGTGGAAGGCATGGCTGTGATCATGGTTGTGAGTGCAGAGGTGGCTTACCCGTACGAAATTTTTTACTCGTGGGTGACCTTCCCGGCTGTGAACGCAAATACCAATGTGTTTGACACGTACACTCCCACTGCTGTGCCACAGGAGTATGCTCCATATAGGGCACAGGAAGTTCCGATAAACGCTTGGCAGCACCGAGTTTGGTTTAATGGCGTCTTACCCCACTCTTTGACAGCTCCGAGGTTAGGTCCCTTGCCAATTCCAGGCACGACTTGGCCTGTTTTGGCTGGATTTACACCTCATCCTCAACACGGGGTGTGTACCGTTGCTGAGTTAAGACGACTACATGTAGTCGCAATTAGCGTGATTAGGTCGTTAGTGCAATACATTACCCGTAATCTCCCAGGCGGGGCCCCAGGTGGTGCGGCGCTTCCTGCCAGACAGGGCAGAATGAAACTTAGTCCTGCAATGGTCAACGCTGTAATGGGCAAGCACCCCCAGGATAAGGATGATTTTCCTTTCTGGCTTGCCGAAAAGTTTGACCAGCTGGAAGCGGTATTTCCTAACACGACTCCTGGTGAAAAACACAGGATTCTGACAATTAGCATGCCAAAAGACTTGACCCCAGAAATTGGTGACTGTGAGTCATGGGAAAAAAACTTTGCGGCAGTATATGCGAGGTGCTACGGCACTCCGTCTATGACTGTCCTTCCGACAGTCATTAAACGTGTTCAGGATGAGCATGGACCTGAGGCAGCGGTTGAATTTGATATGCGCCTATGCGGCTCCTTTGACGTAGTTTCCGATCTCAAACTTGCGAATGTCAAGGGAGATGCGGTGAACTTTCAGGTGTCCAATGCTCTGTAGCCAGTTCCCGATGCCGACAAACCCCGACAGTTACCGAGGATTATTGTGGCGGCTTATAAGACCATGGGCCGCAATAGCGTTGGAGTCAAGCCATTTTCCACTAAGGAGAAAAAGCAACCCCAAGGGCCGAAGTCTGAGACTGACGAACAGCCCAAGATAAAAAAAAACAGGGTAAACAACAACAGCAGAAACAGGAGTCTCGTCCTGCATCTCCATTGCCTGCGCCCACAGAACGTATTTATGACTTGCATGATCGCGCGACGATAAAATCACCTGATCGTTTTCAGGTTTCTGATCAACGCTCTCCTCGCTCTTTTCAGGAATCATCAGCCTCATCTACCGGTGGTGGAGGAGGCGGTAGAGGTCGGGGTGGCCAGCAAGGACGCGACCAGCCCCGCCTGAAGGACGTAAAGGCAAGCAGGACGATTCTACACCGAAGAGACCCCAGTTTCAGAAAAAGAAAGTCGCCGCTTTAACAGCGAGATATGCCACAGATAGTGAGAACGCAGCTTCGGAATCAGACATGGGCTCTGACCTTGCTGGACAGCGCGGCGGAGATTACCATAGTGCGAGAGGCCATGCATCCGCTACTGAAGGTGACAGCGACTGACCGTTATAATGTTGTGGAGACAGCTGACACTAGAGTAGCTCCCCCTGATAGACTTCATGAAATAGTCCTTTTAGTTGAAGGTGACATACAACATACCATAAAAGGGATGTTTTGGGAAAATCTTACGACTACCTATGACATTTTGTTAGCGGAGGCTCGCAGCTCCGAGAGGGGAGGAGGTAATCCTCCCTAGTTTCGCGCACACTGTCTCGAAGGAGCATGCGCTGAATTTTGCAAAAGAGTGGGCTAGAGCCCTTGTGCCGGCTTTGTACCGTACACACTGTGGTTGGGATAAATTTTCCCCACACCACGAGATTCCTCTACGGTCTATGCCACAGCCTCAACCTCAATATCCCATAAGACGTGAAGCTAAGGCTTCCTTTGCGGAAATCCTTGAACAATTGGAATATCAAGGAGTGATTGAAACATGTATGTCACCGATGAATAACCCGCTTTTTACTGTGATCAAAACTGACAGATCGTATCGTTTGGTATTGGATTACCGGCATTTGAACTCGCATTGCTGTACCTGTGCAGTACAGAATACTCACGGCTCTGCCTTAGTGGATAGTCTTGTGCATAAGCGGTTTAAAACCACGCTTGACATATCCAACGGTTTTTATGCCCACCATTTGGATGGTCTAAGTTCCCAATGGACCAGTTTTACGTGCGGCGGCGAACAAAACAGTTCAAACGTTTACCAATGGGCTATAAGAATAGTCCAGGTGTATTTGCTGCCCGCATAGTCTCTCTCTTGGAGAGAGTAGACCCAGATGCGTGTTCGTATGTGGATGACATTTATCTCACAGCCGACGAACTTTGGGCGCATCTGTGTCGCGTTGACCGCGTGATTTGTAGCTTTGCGGACTTTGGCTACAAATTTAACTTTGCAAAGTCTCACATTGCGGAGTATACAGTGTTGTTCTTGGGCTACGAGCTCAACAATGAAGGTCGAGGGTTGGCTCCTCACTTCTTGGAGAAATGCGCACAACTGCGCACTCCGACAACTCTGAAGAAATTACAGTCTTTGCTGGGATTTTTGAATTTCGGGCGAACATACATTCCTGAATATGCCCAGCGTATCAAGCCTTTGTATGCTTTGATACAACCTACTTTTACCAAATCGTGTTGGCTGCCAGAACACTCAGCTATTCTGCAATCTTTGCAGGCTGATTTGCTAGAATCTAAATTCTTACTGACTCGTGATAACCCCACCAACCTGGTGATAAGAATCATCCCTGGGGCGGTGGGTTTCACTTACCTTACTTTTAACGAAGAAGACACAGTACCTATTGCTTACAAGTCACACTTGTACACGTCGGCTGAAATGCGATTTTCCACTGTGGAGAAGGTCTTAATGGCAGTGCAGATGTTGATTCTTAAGGAACGTGCTCTGTCACAGGGAAAACGCATGTTGGTTGTTACCCCGTTTCCTGCTTTAGAGGCAGTGACGAAAGCCAGTGTACCGAATTCTAAAGCTTCGCACCCACGGTGGATACAATGGGCAACATCATTGACATCACCGGATGTCACGTTTATTTTTGATGCCTCCTTACATTCACAGGAGTTTTTGCAATATGAATTTGTTCATCCTGCACCTTTGGCCATGCGGCCTTTGCAGGATTTCCATTGTATAATTTACACTGATGGTTCAGCGCAGGTTGCGCATGGGTCTAAACATGCATACGTTTCCGCTTACGCCATTGTGGTAGGTGCCATGGTGAACGATGAGTTCAAGTCCAGAGTCGTGCACACGCAGACTCTAGGGGACTGCACCGCACAATTGGCAGAGCTTCGTGCTCTGATGCTTGCATTGGAGTACGCTGATCCTAGTGTGACGACTCTTATTGTGAGTGATTCTTACTACTGTGTCCAGTCTTACAATGAAAACCTGTTCTTTTGGATTCAGAATGATTTTCGTGATTCCAAGGGTAGCACAATAAAACATAAAATGATCTGGGTCAGAGTGGCTGAGCTTAAAGAGCAGTTGCCACTCGTGTTTGTAATTCATACTCTTGGTCATTAGCGCGTGGGAGTTCACGCTGTTGGCAATTAGCTAGCCGATGAGGCAGCAAAATCAGCAGTATCGACATATTTGGTTGCAGTGGTTACAGTTCCAAAAGTAAGATTGATGATGATATCTTGGCAGCTGTTGCTGCGACTGAGAAGGGAAGTAAATATCCTAAGGGGTTCCCTTCGAAGTATTCATACCACTTAAGCCCTGATAAAGTTCCTTATGTGAAAATACCTGATGTTGGGGAGAGATTGATTCCCAACGCGGATCGCAGACACACATTGCTCACAGCGGCCCATGAAGGAGTTGCGTCTTCGCATGCGGGCGTTTTGGCTACTGTGGCTCAGTTACAACAGCGTTTCTGGTGGCGCGGACTGTGTAAACAGATGCGTGATTATGTCCTTCAATGTGAAATTTGGCAGCAGATTAAGCCTTCAACTGCTGCGCGTCCGCCCCAAACATAGTTGTTCATTTCTAATAAACCACTTGGTTGTGTTTATTTAGATCACTGCGGTCCTTTTTCTTCTGATACTGCTTATAAGTTTATCTTAGTATCAGTTGATTCATGCACCCGCTTTGTGTGGGTATGGCCTCACCGCAGCGTTGATTCACGGACTGTCATAAGAGATTTGCGTGTCTTTGTAGGGATTTTTGCCTGGGGTACCTTCCATTTGTATCAGGGTCCTGCTTTTGCCTCTAAGGCGTATAAGGATGCCATGGCTTCGTTGGGGGTCCAAGTCAAGTTTTCCTCTCTGTACAGACCTGAGGGTAATAGTGTTGTGGAACGAATGAACCGTGGCTTAAAGCAATCTTTGACAGCTCGAGTTATAGGCACTGGCAGGAACTGGCTAGCCCACCTCAATGGCATGCAGCGTGCACTTAATAGTCTCCCTAGAAGGTCTCTGGGTGGGTGGACCCAATACGAAATGCTCTTTGGTATCAATATGTATGTACCGGACCTTGACAGTCGAGACTCTGCGGCTGTTGCTGCCTCCTTTGACATAGATGAACATTACAATGTTTTACAGACTCTACAAGAGACGAGAGACAGTCTTGCAAAGGAACATTTGCCCTCCACCACGGATGATGCGTTGCAGATCCCGGTAGTTGGCTGGCTACCCCAAGTTGGTGAATTGGTTCGGGAGAGGATCGAAAACAAAAAAGAATTTGGTCCTTCTTATCGAGCTCCGGTTCCAGTGCTTGGAGTGAAGGGCACAAGAACAGTCATTGTACCACCACTTCCAGGTCATAAGGAAAACAGGTATATCTCCATTGACAATGTCAAGATACACAGAGTGGCTGATTCTTCTTAGTATGACTCCGGCAGTCTCATGTTCTTCGATTGTGAGAAATTCTGTTTTGGCCACAGCTTCGAATCCTGAGCCTGAGGTTGCCTTCGGGATGCCTGCAATTTCTAGTCCTTCATTGAGTACATTGCCTGGTACTCAACTTGATGAAACTGACTACACTTACCCAACTGACTTATCAATGCCTGATTTACAAACTCGCTTGGCCACAGAATCCAGATTTTCATTTGACAGTTTCACACACATCAAGAAAGCCTTCTCGGATTACTGTTTATGAAAGATTATTTAAAAAACATTTTTTAATTCCCCCTTGGACATATATTTGGCTGGTGCTTTTTTCGATTTACCTTTTTATGTCAATTGGTTTTGTGTTTTATTTTTTCCGTATCGTCAATGGACACTATGTCGAAGAGAGAACATGCATTCGACATATCAATGGAACATTGGCACCCCAGTCCTCCTCACACACTGCGCACAGATTGAAGAGAGACTTGGCTTTCATTAACATCACTGCTTGACCTGTCCTGGATGGGATAGTGTGGGATGCTGTTATATTTCAGATTCATGGCCCCACTGAGGTTATAAATGTCCCTAATGTGCTTAGAGTTAATATGGGGGATGTAGTTAAACAAAACATACGTTCTGATGATTGGGATGTTCAGGCCGTAGAAGCATTGTTGTCTGATTTGAAATATTATGCTGCCTTTGATGCTGAGGATTTGTAATTAGAGTCTGCTAATTACGGTGATTTGTATTGCTATCAACATTTTGGCAATCACTACCTGCATAAAACTAATACCAGGAGGAACACTGTAAATTATACACAATGGGAGCATTTTCCAGCTCCTATACAAGGCAGTTCTGCATCCTTTTTGAAAAAGTACACTTATTTTACTGATTTTAATCAGTCCAATCGCAAAGCATTTTATTTTAAAATGACCGAAAAGTCCATATCCAAAGTTAGACTTACCGATACTAAGTTATTGTTCTCGAAGTCCTTTCTAGAAAAGTTAGCTGTTGGAGGCTACAAGCTGTGGAATGAAACAGTTGACCTTAAATCTGTTTGGGGTTCTAAAAGTTAGGAGGTGCAAGGCACTGAGGCTTTGCACCGTGCATGTCTCATCCCGAATCATATGTTGTTTTTGAACTCTACAATTTCACAGACAACTTGCTTTGGATTGGCTACCTCTAAAAAAATAAAAAAAAATTTTTTTTTTTGCAGCGTTTTATATAGCGCAAACTAGACCCGAACCGAATCAGGTATCAGAGCGCTTTACATATTTTTCCAGTTACGTTACAGTTTTACGTTTTCCAGTTACTTTCATTTTAGGCACGGGGAGATTAAGTGATTTGCCCAGAATCACAGGAGGTTTTGGCGTCGTTACCGAGACTCGAACCCAGTTCCTCCAGGTCTGCGGTCGAGCGCCCTAGCCGTTAGGCCAACTCCTCTCCCCAATGCTCCTTCCTTCCCTGATTTGGAAGAATATTCAGGTTGGGGTAATACTACAACATTTTCGATCAGAGAGTTGCAAACTCTGTTGCTAAATTCTTCTTTTAACATATCCAGTTTGGATCCCAATGGCTGGTTGCTCTGGCACAGAAGTGCTGACTCGTGCCAACATCGTTTTCTGGGTTTGGCTCAAGGCTTTACACAGGTCAGGGTGGATCCCAGTTTCGAAAGTGACCGTTCTGTAACTACCTATTCTGTAGGGAAATTATGTCAGAATTGGCTCAAACATTCTACCTTGGCGTCAGTTAAACTGCATTTATCTAAACTGACTGACGATGTTGATCTGAATGATTTCATAAAAGGCCTGGCTAAAGGTAGATCTAAAAGATGGATATATGCTGTTTATAATGAATTCTGGAAAACATCCCAGATTGAGGCGGCTACATGCCTTAGAGCTATAGATCAAGCCAATTTAGAAAAGGTGCTGGCGGTTGTAGATAATAGCATTAACACGCTTTCTTCCCGCATTTACACGTTGGATAATATTGTACCATCTGTTGTTGATATTGTGCAAGATGAAGTGTCTGTATTGTACCATGGTCAAAATCAATTGCGTTCTGTTATGCAGTTTGCTTGGACCCTGCAGACGCTCAAGGCCGGAAAAGTGCCATGGCATTACATGAATACCTCTTCTCTATTTGCCCCGTTTAATTTGACTGACAAGCAATGTTTACTTTCAATGAAGGATGCTTCTTTTTCCATGTTACACATTGAACGATTAGAGTCCTTACCGTTTTCTGTGGCAGAGGCCACTACTGCAATGTGGCTTATCCACGGGTTGATAACTCTGCCGTTGCCTCTGTTCGAGTTTAAAAAGTGTATGAAATATTTTGCCATTGGTAGATACGAGCCTCTAGGTAGTTCCTATCTCCATGAAGCCTGGTCACTTCCATTTACATATAGATGCCTTACGGAGGGCAACGAAGTTTATTTGAATGGGGAAGAATGCACTGAAACGCCTGATCACTCATTAATGTGTAGACATATCCAATTACACGGCTCCTGTAATCAAGACGAGCCTAATTTAGCCTGTGTTTTGAAAGGTACCCCCGTGCCTGCTATCGTTCCCACATTCGCTTTATTGGCGAATGGGAGTTATTTACTATTAAACAATGAGGATTGATATGGTTGTATAACGAAAGAGTGTTCTTGTGTTCCACGTTACCTGAGGTGTTCTAAGTCCATGTTCTGGGTTGTCTAAACACTGGGAGTTTGTAAGAACCAATGAGACACTGATTGCTAGTCTGGTAGGGGATTTTGGGTACTAAGGTGAGTTTTGGCACACCCTAATTCACTGAGGTTCCAAGTCTCTATGCACAGTTCTGTGTAGGAGCAGAATCCCTGCGACACTACCTTGCCTAGTGGAAACAACTGCCCACCCAACCCCAAATGGTAAGGCACCTGTAGCCCCTCAATACAGGAAACACATTAGTTAACTGACATCTGGGGGTTGGGTGAAAGTGGCCGAGAAGGGTTGTGCAACCATAGCCCACAAGGTGTCTCCATGTGGAGGGACCTTTCCCCCATGCGTTGCAGGATGTTTTAGAACTTGATCACAGTTCGTTACGCCTCAGTTTCGGATATCAAAGTCCCCACTGGCTGGCCAGTCCCTCTCCAGGAGCTCCCCGGACATCGCAGTTCCCAACTCGACTTCGCTACATTTATCATTCTGGCTCCTGAGTTCAATGAGTTTTCTATGCTAGATATTCCTTCAAACTGCAGGGAAATACTTACTAAAGCAAGGGCAGAGACCACTAACAAAACCTAAAAATGCAAATGGAAACACTTTTGCATCTGGTGCACCCTTTCTCATCATCATTCAAGCAAATTTTTCTGTATTTACTCCATTGAACAAAATCTGGATTAACCCATTCTTCTATCAGACTGCATCTTGCTGCAATTTTCATATTTAGAAGTTCTAGTGACGCACTGTCTTCGGGGTCCCGCAGAATCATAAAGCAATTCCTAAAAGTTTTATACAGGTCATTTCCTCCAGTGAAGAGACCCCCACCATCGTGGCTCCTGAATATGGTTCTAGGCCAACTCATGAAAGTTCCATTCAAGCCCATTCACAAAGCAGAATTGCAATACCTCACTTGAAAAATGGCACTTCTCCTAGCTCTCACACTGTTATGGGTTTCCAGTACAGGGCCATGGTTAGGCCCTGTGGTAGCCTAACTGGGCACGTTATAGGCCTCATTTTCTATTTGCATCCGTTACTATATAAACATGCGGGCTTTTGTGCCACATTGTACTTTCACACAGAACCTGCATATGTTTTCGCGTCTGTTCTTTTCCTGGGATTTAGTCTGAACATCACAGAAAAGGTCAAACAACAATGGGCCATATGTAGGTGGCCAAATACCGGTCGGTAACGGCCGATTTCGGCCGTTACCGACCGGTATTTTGATTTTCTGATGTAGGTGGCCAAAATATTACCGATTCTGTATATTTACCGAATCGGTAAATTTACCGAATCTGTAAATTACCGATTCGGTAAATGTACAGAATCGGTAATATGGGATGTAGGTGGCACTGAAAACAGTGCCACAGGCCCTTAGGAATTCGTTATTTACCATGAAATATTATGGCATGATAAATAACGAATTCCTGTGTACATGCACATCTGTGCATGTACACCTGTTCCATGTGGCACACAGTGTAGAAATATCAATATAGGACTAGCTAGGTTGTGTTAGTGAGACTCAGGAGGTACATCTGTGGGCAAACCATTAGGTTTGGTCATGAAGCCCTCACACACCAACCTAGTTGGTGTCATGCTTCATCATCGGGCCCACCACAGTGACACCGAATGTGTCCCGGGTGTGCTGCGACTCCAGATTACTGAGGAGCTGGTATGCTTACTGAGTGTGCAGTGATAGTGAGAATGAACGTGAAAAGTTAAAAGCTATACAGGTGGTCCCAGTTCCCGAGGGTGAAAGGTAAATTTTAATATCTGGGCCCCTGTTAGCAAGATAAAAAGGCTTGTGGACGATGTGGAGTGTATTAAGAGCTCCTACGTCCTTTGTGGTCTACATGTTTCAGCCAGGCCTTTTGGTTAAAACTGGCTTTCCTCAGGACCAATGAGTATGTGTGGGTGACAATAAACTATATTAAGTGACAGTGTGTGGTAAAAAGTGTCGCACTCGCTAAGGTGCTGTACGTGTTAGAGGGGGATTCCCTCTGCTTTACTGTACATAGAACATAGAGACAATACAGACATACAAGGGAGAACCAGTGAGAATGGTATTTTAGAAAACACAACTTTTGGCCGACTTCTAGTGTGCGTGAGCGACCTAGAGCGGCAGATAACGTGGCCATGAGCGTCTTTCATGGCTGTAGTGAAATATGGCGGTAAAGTTTTAAAACGCAGTGGCGGTGGTGGGCTACACAGCGAAACAAGCATAGCGTGAGGTACAGGTAAGTATGGTACATAATTCCTCACACTTGCTACTTGCTGTTAAAGCCTCATGGGTCACTTGGCAGGGAGGGGAAGAAGACCCTAAACATTGTAAAAGGCCAGAGTTAGGATAGTACCTGTGGAGAGAAAAATGCTGCTTACCCAGAGCGTCGTGAAGAGATCACTCGTTTACTCACGGTAATTCCGATCAGCGTGCTCCTGCGACCTATCGTCCTGCTCCAGTGTCCCGAGTGAAATTGCATGGCTCAGGCACGGGCTTAAATAGCTGGTTCAATTGATTGCACCTGGAAATGAGAGAGGAGGGTGCGGTCGCGCTGGCTCTGAGTGCGCGTGTGTGAGGAGACAGTGCCACTGGCGTCGCGCATGCGCGGAGGTCAGCGCGGCGCATGCGTGTACTGCAGACACCTACACACTGCGCGTGCGCATTAGAGTTGTTATAGGAAAAATATAGAAAAGGCCATGGGACCGATTAATAATGGTCCGTGGTGGGTAAAAAGATGATAAAAAGCAACTGTTAACGAGTTAAAAGGGTCAAAGAGGCAAATACAGAGTTGGGACAGACCACGAGTCTAAGCGTGGACAGGGATACAGACTTATTGCTGTGAGCAGACAGGGAATGTTTATTTGGATAACGCATTCCACGGAATGGAATCATTAAGCCCCTCTATCCATCCAGAATCATTTCCAAATCCTGCAAAAGAGCACGCAACCAGAACAGAGACCTGTACCTCACGCTATGCTTGTTTCGCTGTGTAGCCCACCACCGCCACTGCGTTTTAAAACTTTACCGCCATATTTCACTACAGCCATGAAAGACGCTCATGGCCACGTTATCTGCCGCTCTAGGTCGCTCACGCACACTAGAAGTCGGCCAAAAGTTGTGTTTTCTAAAATACCATTCTCACTGGTTCTCCCTTGTATGTCTGTATTGTCTCTATGTTCTATGTACAGTAAAGCAGAGGGAATCCCCCTCTAACACGTACAGCACCTTAGCGAGTGCGACACTTTTTACCACACACTGTCACTTAATATAGTTTATTGTCACCCACACATACTCATTGGTCCTGAGGAAAGCCAGTGTTAACCAAAAGGCCTGGCTGAAACATGTAGACCACAAAGGACGTAGGAGTTCTTAATACACTCCACATCGTCCACAAGCCTTTTTATCTTGCTAACAGGGGCCCAGATATTAAAATTTACCTTTCACCCTCGGGAACTGGGACCACCTGTATAGCTTTTAACTTTTCACGTTCATTCTCACTATCACTGCACACTCAGTAAGCATACCAGCTCCTCAGTAATCTGGAGTCGCAGCACACCCGGGACACATTCGGTGTCACTGTGGTGGGCCCGATGATGAAGCATGACACCAACTAGGTTGGTGTGTGAGGGCTTCATGACCAAACCTAATGGTTTGCCCACAGATGTACCTCCTGAGTCTCACTAACACAACCTAGCTAGTCCTATATTGATATTTCTACATATAATCAGGGGACCCGGACTAGCTTACCTAGTCCTCTCTCTCCCTTTTGATTTGCTGCCATGTGGCACACAGACATGCCCTAAGGGCATGTCTGTGTGTCACATGGCATACAAGCCATAAACAGGGGTGCAACAGGGTGTCAAAGTGACACCCTGTCCCCCTTGTAAAATCGGTAATTTTACCGAATCGGTAATTACCGATTCGGTATTTGCTATTGAATCCTATGGGCTTCATGGCCCATAGGAATCAATGGCAAATACCGATTCTGTAATTACCGAATCGGTAATTACCGATTCTTACCGATTCGGTAATTGTTAAAGAATAATTACCTACATTGCATTTACCGAATTGTAAATACCGAATCGGTAAAATTCGGTATTTACGATTCGGTAAATGCAATTTACCTACATATGGCCCAATGTCCCTTGTTATTCTTTCTGACGAAGGCACTAGCACCTAGACATAACACAAAAATGCAGCTGTTGTTTATATGCACAAGCATATTCTGAGTTGCCTTCTCACTGCCCTTTTCGTGGTTGTGGGCCCGCCATGAAAAAGAAGACAGAGAGGCAACTAAGGGGGCATTGTACTGGGGGTGCATGCAGGGGGGCAAAGGTGTGCCTCTCTGGAACTGCCTGCATGGCACACCATGCAGGAATGTGCTGCTGGCGCTGTTGTGGCGGCAGGCTGCATGTTCGGCTCTCCTATGAGCCTCTCAGTCCACCGCCGTGAGAACGCCGCAGCCCCGCCTGCCAAACCAGTACTAAACTCCTAATCAGGCAGGCGGGTGCACCACAGCTTTGGCATTCCAGTGCAGTGGAGGGACGCCAAAGTTGTAATAAGGCCGTTAATGTCCTGGAAGCGACCCCAAATAATATACCTTGACCAATATTAGTTCGATAAGAGCTGGAGAAACCCTTCATTCGATTAGCTCATGTTGTCGATTTTGTCTCTTGAGTAAATTTGGCATTAGGGCTATGTTGGACACATCCCTTTTTGCAGGGTCTCCCCTTGATTTTTGCCTTCTGTTGCCTAACTCCTTTTTTGTTGGCGTTAGGGCAATATGCACTTTACCACTGCTATACCACTGCTATACCACTGCTAACATGCTTGTTATCTCCCTCTAAAACATGGTAGCATTGGCCTACACCTAATTGGCACATTTAATTTACTGTTCAGTTCCTAGTAAATGGTACTACATGCATCCAGGGCCTGTAAATTAAATACTACTCGTAGGCCTACAGCACTGATTGTACACCCCACTGAAGTAGCCTTTTTTAAACATGTCTCCGGCCTGGCCTTGCAGCCTGTAGTGAAGGTTGAGATAACAGAGAGAACGGTCCAGATATATTGAGTCTGGATATGAATGCCTAGGGTTCTGGAGGAGTATTGCTGAAGGCTCTGGACCTTTTCAGCCTCAGAAGAACAAGTGAAGATAGGGTTGTGAGCATGTGTTCCTCCTTTCCAAACACAAATATATATATACCCATCAGTAGGCTAATTCCTTTCTTAGATGTAACACAAAACAAGTAGGTTGGAGTGAAAGTAGTTCTTTTTAGTTATCACTTAATTAAGTCCATTTCACTCATTATAGATTTTTCATAGAAAATTGTGTAAAAGAGAGAGAACAGCCGACACATGTTTTGCTCCATGTGGCGAGTAAGGCCAAGGCTTTCTCAAGGCTATTTATATCATTCCAGTAGGACAAGGTATCAACGTTAAATACATTTTCAAGAAGTGTTGCGTGACATAGTTTCAAACATCCAAATTCCAAGATCGTTTCTGTAAAGACTCTCATCTGGTCACCGGGTAAATCCGCTATGCAGTCTGTAGTGCATTTTTAAACTGCCACTTTAACCTCGCCTAAGCCTTCCTTTTTAATACATATAAGCCACCCCTAACTTAAGCCCAAAAGTCGCACAGGGCAAGGTGCATTGTACTTAAAAAAGTAGGACACGTGGATTCAGGTTTTACCTGTCTTGGTTGTGAAAAACTCCTAAAGTAATTTTTCACTTCTGGAAGGCCTATCTGTCTGGTGTTTAGATAAAATGTTGAATTGAAAATATTAAATACATTAGTATTGTGTCAAGATTATCGTGATGGCAAAAATATCTTGGACAGGATTAACAATGGTAAGAATATCATTTTAAGTGTTGCTTTTAATATTGTAGGAAATATTGTTTTTTAAACTATTGTATGTTGTACTTTTATAGATTAATTTATAATTCGTTTTTTAATGCCTTATTTTAGTTGTATGTTCATTTTTGTGTTACATTTTGTAATTTTTTTTTTATCCAGTACTGGGGTATCTTTCATAGATTCACATGCCTGAATCATTCCCCGTCGCCGATTCGGGACTCCCATGGTAATAAAATATACAAAAGCAGTGCCTTAGAATAAATTTGTAGTAGGCTGACAAGACTATAGGCCCCAAAAGGCCCAAAACCTAGCAGCCTATCTACTTCATTATATGAAAAGAACTGAAAATAGTTCCAATCAATCAGCTGTCAGCACCCTCTAGAACCTTCCCAGCAGAGGCAGTTCTCCTCAGATTTTCACCGCACGTCGGGTGGAAGGGAGTCTCCCTGAGTGCCTACTCAGTTTTCTACTTTTCTCTTCAGAATGTCTGAGCAGAAAGCCCTTTTCAAGGCCTGCAGGACCTGTGATAAAAAGAGGGTCCATGTAGATGATCAGCATAAAGACTGCATCTACTGCCTGCATCCCAATCACATTGTGAATGATTGCAGGATTTGTCGCACCTTCCCTGCCAAAACCATCAGGGACAGGGAGGCAAGGGTTCTTTTTTGGCTCAAATCATCTTCCACAGATGATGAGGACAGAGCTTCAACATCCAGCAAAAGAGCCAGATCCAGAGATAGCTCTTCTCATGAGAGGAAAAAACAACACAAATCCTCTCATAGAGCTTCAGAACCCACAAGGAGGTCATCCTCTCCTCCTCTTGAATCTCCATCTTCACCGCTTTCAGGATCTTCAGCTAAAACTGTGAGTAAAGCCCAGGCAAAAACTGTTTCTCTGGTGTCTTCTCACACAGTCTCGGTGACTTCTACCACCTCAAGCTCTTCTACGATGGTGTCTACTTCTGCTATTACTTCACCTATTGTATCAGCCAAGGTTTCCTCTAAGAAATCTTCTGAGGCTAAGGACATTTCTTTAATTTCTTCAAAATCATCGTCGATGACTATTCCATCGACAGTTCCATCGTCGACGAAGTCATCGTCGACAAAAGCCCCGTCGACGTCGAAATCATCGTCAACCAAGAACCCGTCGCCGACAAAAATCTCATCGACAAAAAACCCCTCGACGACTGGATCATCAAAGAAGAGCCCGTCGGCGACAGCTCCGTCGACGACAGCCTTGTCGACGACAGCCTCGTCGACGAAGAATCCATCGACGACGGCCTCGTCGATGAAGAATTCATCGACGACGGCCTCGCCGACGAAGAATCCATCGACGACGGCCTCGTCGATGAAGAATTCATTGACAACGGCCTCATCGACGAAGAATCCATCGACGACGGCCCCGTCGATGACAGCCCCGTCGAAGACGGCCCCGTCGACGAGAAGTCCATCAACAGTACCACCGTCGGCGACAATCCCATCGACGACGAGTCCGTCGACGACAAGCTCGTCGACGGCAATTCCGTCAATGAGCCAGCCGCCTTCAGCGCAGCTTGTTAAGACGCCTAAATCAACAAAGAGTCCAGTCATTACCACGACTACACCTGCAAGACCCTTGCCTACTCTACATCAGGTGGCTCATGCCTCACTTGTGGCATACACTCATTTCCAGTTGAAGACCTATCAAAGGCAGGACTATTCTAATACTTCCCCGCTGCTACCATCGCAGATTTTGGAAACATATGTAGAAGAGGAGGAATCTGATGAGGATGATGGAGACGAAGAAGGTCCCTTTGGGATTGCACATCATCCATCCGAATTACAAATAAAATGTCAGGAAGAGGCTGAAGAAGAGGATATACAGGAGCATTACTATCAAGAGAATTTGTCTACACCTTTCTATAGACAACCATACAGAGCTCGACGTTCGGAGGAGACAAGTCATCTCCCTCCTTCGTTGATTCAGGATTTACAGGCCATGTTGGCAGACTATCGCCAAAGGTTCCCACCTACACCGTCCACCCCGGTTGTACCATCGGTACCAGCGCAAGTACCTATGCCCCCACCACCGCAGCCTTCAGTGTCGCCTAGACACACTGCAGGCCCCACACTACAAGAGGATCGGGATACTTCCTCTTCGGATGAAGATGGAAGAGAGGAAGGCGATTTGCCTAATGACAACACACCTGCGGATCTGTGGGATGACTATATAATACCCATGCCTTCGCCTCCTTTGCCGCAACCCTCTGATTCTCCGCCAGAGGACATTGGCGGCTTTCACAATATCATGCAAAGGACTGCTACAAGATTTGAATTGCCAGTTACTATTGAGCAGTCGGAGTGCTTTTTGCACAACTTTAAAGAGGGGTATAGGAGGATCACCAGGGCCATCCCCATTATAGATTTCTTTTGGAAGGAAGGTCTTAAGACTATGAAGGCACCCGCTTCTAACCCGGCAGTCCTTCCTCGTATTGAGAAGAAGTATAGAGCACTGCCAGAAAATCCACCTTGTTTGGTGGGCCACCCACGTCCGGACTCTGTGATATCCCAAGCTGCTCAACAGAGGTCCAAAAATCCATCCACTCCAATCTCAACGCCACCGGACAAAGAGGGCAGGAGATTGGACCTAATAGGCAAAAAGTTCTCCACCAATGCTGCATCATCCATCAAGGCAGCAAATTCTCTGGAAATTTTGGCACATTATGACCGCCAGATGTAGTCAGAGTTATCAGAATTTCTGGAGCTGATACCTGTAGATCGTCAGCAGGAAGCATGAAGGGTAGTGCTTGAAGGGGAGAGGGCGGCATCAGAGATAATAGACTGCGCCCTAGACATCGCAAATACTAACTTTCGAAAGTTAGCGGGTGCTGCGGTTCTCAGACGCCAGGGTTGGCTCAGAGCAACCTCCTTCAGACCGGAGGTGCAGACAAAGATCCTTGACATGGCTTACGATGGGGACTCGCTCTTCGGTAATCACATAGATGACGCCCTACTTGCCATCAAAACGGATACCGACACCGCGATATCACTTGGTACCCTGCAATATAAGAGAGGCGCTTTTAGAGGAGTAAGGGGTCGTGGTTTTTCTTCTAGGGGAAATTACCACAACCAACAGAACAGGCAATAACAATCTCAGTACAAACAGCCATATTACCAGTCTTCATACAGGCAATCTACCTCCAGCAATTTCTCTTGTCAGGGAGGAAGACAAAGATCAAATAATCAGGGACAAGATTCCAACAAACATTAATGAGCTATGACGGACGCCAGTCCAACATCCTTCCCTGGATGTGGGCGCGAAGATTTCCACCTTTTACCAACAATGGCGGAACATCACATCGGATCAGTGGGTCCTCGACCTAGTGGAAAAAGGACACACTCTGGAGTTCTTAAAGAAACCACCTACAACTCCGCCCAAGGGCCCCCTCCCCCTCGTCTTCACTTACTGCTCAAAGAAGCCTTAAACATGTTTTGCAAGAATGCGATAGAGAGGGTTCCCATCTTGCAAAAAGGAAAAGGATTCTACTCTTGCTTCTTCCTCATAAAGAAAAAGTCGGGAGAGTGGCGCCCGATTTGGATCTGCTCAAACTCAACACATTTTTGAAGAAACAAAGTTTTTGCATGGTGACATTGGCAGATGTGCTCAATTGTCTCAACGAAGGAGATTTTATGGCTTCTCTGGACTTGGAAGAAGCTTACTTCCATATCCCTATACACCCCAAACATCGCAAATACCTACGGTTCACAGTGGCTGGCGTCCACTTTCAATTCAAGGTGCTCCCATTCGGTCTGAAATCGGCACCAAGAATATTCACACAATGTTTGGCCCCAGTTTCTGCAGCGTTGAGATCCTAGGGGATACAGGTCTTCCCATACCTCGACGATTGGCTGCTCAAAGAACCATCGAAACAGATTACAAGACAAGCGGTCAGAAGCGCCCTTCGTCTATTCTCAAATCTAGGGCTCACTCTCAATGCACAGAAGTCACAATTGCAACCCCTACAGGTGTTACCCTTTCTGGGAGCTTCACTGGACACCCAACAGTGCAAGGAGTTCTTGTCTCAGGAACGGCAGAACAAACTTCAAAAACTGGCAAGACAAATCTCAACCAAAAAGTCACTTTCTGTCCAAACATATGCGTCTCTTCTAGGGATGTGCTCTTCAGCGATCAGTCTAGTCCCCTTGGCAAGACTCAGTATGAGGCCACTGCAAGAGGAGTTGCACCGACAATGGCAGCAAATAGGAGGGTCTTTCGATTGCATAAAAGTGACATCCAGAATGAGGCATGCTCTTCAATGGTGGTCGAAAGAAAGCAATCTGTCTCCGGGCCTCACGTTTCTTCAAACCCTTCCGGAGTTCATTCTGACCACGGACGCATCTATGGAAGGATGGGGAGGTCATCGTCAGGACCTCCGGATTCAAGGCCGATGAACTCACCAATATCAGCAGAAACACATCAACGGTCTCGAATTAAGAGCCATTTTCCTTTCTCTGCAAGCGTTCCTTCCGAGGATTGCAAATTCTTCAGTGCTCGTGCGTACGGACAATACCACCAGCATGTTTTACATCAACAAGCAAAGGGGAACGAGATCTCTATCTCTATCGCAGGAAGCTCAAGAGATGTGGGAGTGGGTTATACAACACGGCATAACCCTCAGAGCGGAGCATGTAAAGGCGGTTCAAAACTCTCTAGCCGACAACCTCAGCAGATCTCTTGCAGGTTGCCACGAATGGGAACTGGAGCAAGAACAGGTGAACAGGATCTTTCGAAGATGGGGCACACCAACTCTAGATCTGTTTGCAATGAAACAGAACAGCAAATGCCTTTATTACGCCAGCAGATTTCCTCAACGGGGGTCAAGAGGGAATGCCCTGTCCATTAGATGGTCAGGAATCTATGCATACGCTTTTCCCCCGATACCCTTAATACCAAAGATACTGCAAAAGATGAAGAGGGAACATTGCACTCTTCTCCTCATTGCTCCTCGCTGGCCTAGGCAGTACTGGTTACAAGAACTGTTCCTGCTATCTCAACAGCCTCCAATTCGTCTCAAGCCGACACATTCATTGTTGACCAGGGAAGGAGGTCAGATTCTGCACCTGGATCCGCAGTCGCTGCACTTGCACGCCTGGCTCCTAATTTCTTAGAGTTTAAGGATCTCCTGATTTCTGCAGATTGTAGAGCAATTGTGTCTCAAGCCGGTGCTCAGAATACTATTAGAACGTACCGTTTCAAATGGAAACGCTTCTGTTGTTGGTGTGAAGCAAATAATATCCATCCTCTTCAAGCTCCACCTGAAGATATCCTACCTTACTTGCTTTCGCTAGCCAAAGCGGGTCTAGTATTCTCTTCTATCAAAGTACATCTTGCCACCATATCCCGATTCAGAAAAAAGTTCGAACAAGCCTTCACTATGTTCTTCCTCACTGATAAAGCAATTTCTGAAAGGATTGTTTCGAGCCTTTCCTCCAATTTGACTTCCACCTCCTGAATGGGATCTCAATATCGTTTTGTCCCAGTTAATGAGGAGGCCTTTCGAACCTATTCATAGAGCTGAGCTAAAATTCCTAACCTGGAAAGTGGCTATTTTGCTAGCTCTCACTTTAGCCCGGAGGGTTAGTGAAATTCAGGCTTTCCCGGATCCCGTCACACCGGCAGAAAATACCCTACATTCTCTGAATGTGAAAAGTTGCCTGAAGTTCTATCTTCAGAAAACTAAAGACATAAGGAAATCTAACCAGTTGTTTATTGCTTATGGTCAAGTTGCGCTGGGACAAGCCGTGACGAAAGCAACGATAGCCAGGTGGTTATCTTCAGTAATACAATTCTGTCAAGAAAAGGCTAACAAGCCTTCAGCCAGAAAGGTTAAAGCACATTCCACCAGAATAATGTCGGCGTCGACAGCCTTATTTGCTGTGGTCACGCTGGAGGACATTTGCCGAGCAGCTATGTGAAAGAGTGTCCATACCTTCACAAAGCATTACTGCTTGCAATCGGCATCACAGGATGATACAGCAGTGGGACAAGCGGTGCTGCAGCATCTTCTTCATTAAGGTTAGACTTTTAAAGGTCTCTCACATTAGATTCATGACAAATAGAGTATGCATAATACACTGTAATGTTTTGCTTGTCAAATGCTGTTTTTAATATGAAATATGTTATCTGAATATAATTCTTTCTTTTTAGAAGGTTTCTGCATTTATGTATATTTACATTTCTAGTGCTCTATAACCTTCCGGATGAGTGGGGGATATATAGAATTACGCTTTGTCTCCCACCTTCCGCATACGACAGATATAGGTTTACTGCTTGCTATTCTGAGGCAGGCATGTGAATCTATGAAAGATACCCCGATACTGGATCAATCAATCAATCAATCAAGAAATTTGTATAGCGCGCTACTCACCCAGAGGGTCTCAAGGTGCTTGGGGGAGAGGGGTCCGGTACTGCTCAAACAGCCAGGTCTTGAGTTGCTTCCTGAAGGAGAGGTGGTCTTGGGTACGACGGAGGTGGATGGGGAGGGAGTTCCAAGTCTTGGCTGCCAGGTAGGAGAAGGATCTTCCTCCCATGGTGGCTCTTTGGATGTGTGGAACCGCGGCGAGGGCAAGGTTGGTCGATCGCAGTTGGCGGGTAGGAGTGTAGAAGGTCAGGCGGTTGTTGAGGTACCTGGGGCCCAGGTCGTGGAGGGCCTTGTGTGCGTGAGTGAGGAGACGGAACGTGATTCTCTTGCTGACGGGGAGCCAGTGCAGGTCTCTCAGGTGTCCGGAGATGTGGCTGTGTCGGGGGACGTCCAGGATGAGTCGTGCTGAGGCGTTCTGGATGCGTTGGAGTCTTTTCTGCAGTTTGGTTGTGGTTCCGGTGTAGAGGGTGTTTCCATAGTCCGTCCGTACCTGTAACTACGGTTGTTCAGTATTGGTATCTTTCATAGATTCACATGCACCCACCCTCCTCCCCGGCAGAACAGTTCTTTATTAGGGATACGCACTTCTCACTTGTGCTGGGAAAATCTGAGGAGAACTGCCTCTGCTGGGAAGGTTCTAGAGGGTGCTGACAGCTGATTAGTTGGAACTATTTTCAGTTCTTTTCATATAATGAGGTAGATAGGCTGCTAAGTTTTGGGCCTTTTGGGGCCTATAGTCTTGTCAGCCTACTACAAATTTATTCTAAGGCACTACTTTTGTATATTTTATTACCGTGGGACTCCCGCCTTGGCGACGGGGAATGATTCAGGCATGTGAATCTATGAAAGATACCAATACTGGATAACTGTAGTTACAGGTAAGTAACTTGTTTTCTTACTAGCTTAAAATAATTTAAATAAATATGTTATTATAAATGTGATTTATGTTTTGAATTAATGTAGGTGTAATTATGTTATAGGAGCGGGACATTGGGGTTTTAGGGGAAAAGGGTGGGGAGGTTTTAAAAATGTGTCAATATTGTTTTGCTTGCACATTTAAATTGTATTTAATATATAAAACAATCTTTAATTTTTTTTATTTTTAAAATGAATGAATTTTTTGTATGTCTTTGAAAACAATTTTTTACATTTATATATAATTGTTAGTATTTATGTAAATTACTATAATATTTTTGTAAGAAATGAACATTTGTGTGCATGTAATTTAATCCTGTTGGAGAATCAAGGAAAAGTGTAATTATTGACATGTTTTATTTAATAATAATTGTATAATGAATATTGTGTAATAATTTTAAAGTTTAAAAAATGTATGTTATTATTTACTTATGTTAAAATTGATGTTTCAAATTTATATCTATTTTGTTTGAATGTAATCACAAGAAATCATTTTATGGTTTTTGTTTAAGAATAAATAATATGTTGTATTCACTATTTTGTATATAAAAGAAATAAATATTAAAATATAACACTATTATTTTTAATATCATTTTATTATAGATTTTTATATGGATTTTGTTTTAAGTTTTGCTTGAAATGATTTTGCATTAAAATAAATTTATATTAAAAAATAAATAAAACACTGAGTTTTATAAATATTTGTAATTATATATAATTTAAATATGATATATTTTTTGTTATTTTCTTCAGAGAAAAAATATAAGCTATTATTAGTTAGGTCACTGTAAAGATAATTTAAATATTTATGTGTGTAATCAATTTTATGTGTGTTTCAAATATTATATACATGTAATTAATAAATGGAATTTTAAATATATACTTTGAAAATATTTTCTCTAATTTTGTAATTTGTTACTTACTGTTATTGTGTGATGTGAGGTAATGCTTATAACACATATAAGTCACTTTTTAATAAATATTTGTGATAAAATTAACAGTGCAAATTATCTAAAGAAATAATTATTTTAACTTGATAACATTAAATTACGATATTTAGTTAATGATATCAATTAAAAATAATTATTTCTTTAGATAATTTGCATTGTTATTTTGCACTTTTATTATATTACAAATATTTATAAAGGTAAGAATGTGTTATAAGTTATATCTTTACTGTTAAAAAATTATTTGAGCTGTCTTACTAAGGAGTGGAAATAGTAAATGTAACCCCTTTAGTGTCCAACACCTTCCCTAAAATGGTTTTCATTGGAGTTGGAATAGTAACTGTAACTGCTTTAGTCTCCAACACCTTCCCTAAAATGATTTACATTGGGGTGGTATAAGTAAATGTAATGCCTTTAGTGTCAAATTCCTTCCCCAAAATGCCTCTGCTGGGAAGGTTCTAGAGGGTGCTGACAGCTGATTAGTTGGAACTATTTTCAGTTCTTTTCATATAATGAGGTAGATAGGCTGCTAAGTTTTGGGCCTTTTGGGGCCTATAGTCTTGTCAGCCTACTACAAATTTATTCTAAGGCACTACTTTTGTATATTTTATTACCGTGGGACTCCCGCCTTGGCGACGGGGAATGATTCAGGCATGTGAATCTATGAAAGATACCAATACTGGATAACTGTAGTTACAGGTAAGTAACTTGTTTTCTTACTAGCTTAAAATAATTTAAATAAATATGTTATTATAAATGTGATTTATGTTTTGAATTAATGTAGGTGTAATTATGTTATAGGAGCGGGACATTGGGGTTTTAGGGGAAAAGGGTGGGGAGGTTTTAAAAATGTGTCAATATTGTTTTGCTTGCACATTTAAATTGTATTTAATATATAAAACAATCTTTAATTTTTTTTATTTTTAAAATGAATGAATTTTTTGTATGTCTTTGAAAACAATTTTTTACATTTATATATAATTGTTAGTATTTATGTAAATTACTATAATATTTTTGTAAGAAATGAACATTTGTGTGCATGTAATTTAATCCTGTTGGAGAATCAAGGAAAAGTGTAATTATTGACATGTTTTATTTAATAATAATTGTATAATGAATATTGTGTAATAATTTTAAAGTTTAAAAAATGTATGTTATTATTTACTTATGTTAAAATTGATGTTTCAAATTTATATCTATTTTGTTTGAATGTAATCACAAGAAATCATTTTATGGTTTTTGTTTAAGAATAAATAATATGTTGTATTCACTATTTTGTATATAAAAGAAATAAATATTAAAATATAACACTATTATTTTTAATATCATTTTATTATAGATTTTTATATGGATTTTGTTTTAAGTTTTGCTTGAAATGATTTTGCATTAAAATAAATTTATATTAAAAAATAAATAAAACACTGAGTTTTATAAATATTTGTAATTATATATAATTTAAATATGATATATTTTTTGTTATTTTCTTCAGAGAAAAAATATAAGCTATTATTAGTTAGGTCACTGTAAAGATAATTTAAATATTTATGTGTGTAATCAATTTTATGTGTGTTTCAAATATTATATACATGTAATTAATAAATGGAATTTTAAATATATACTTTGAAAATATTTTCTCTAATTTTGTAATTTGTTACTTACTGTTATTGTGTGATGTGAGGTAATGCTTATAACACATATAAGTCACTTTTTAATAAATATTTGTGATAAAATTAACAGTGCAAATTATCTAAAGAAATAATTATTTTAACTTGATAACATTAAATTACGATATTTAGTTAATGATATCAATTAAAAATAATTATTTCTTTAGATAATTTGCATTGTTATTTTGCACTTTTATTATATTACAAATATTTATAAAGGTAAGAATGTGTTATAAGTTATATCTTTACTGTTAAAAAATTATTTGAGCTGTCTTACTAAGGAGTGGAAATAGTAAATGTAACCCCTTTAGTGTCCAACACCTTCCCTAAAATGGTTTTCATTGGAGTTGGAATAGTAACTGTAACTGCTTTAGTCTCCAACACCTTCCCTAAAATGATTTACATTGGGGTGGTATAAGTAAATGTAATGCCTTTAGTGTCAAATTCCTTCCCCAAAATGGCTTGGGGCCTGATTACGAGTTTGGCGGCCCTGGAGCTTGCGGCTATGCCAGCGTCCTGCTTCTGGACCCCCAAACTCGACCACCCTCGGCCAGATTACGAGTAATCTCGTGGTCTGTCAGGCTGTCCTTTGGCGTTCCCACAGCGATGCCTATTAAAAAGGCACCGCAATGGGGATGCCAAAGCCCGTTCCTGCACATCATTGACTGTAACGTCCATGAAGCGCAGGAACTGGGGTACATGTACACATGGGGGCACAACATGTGCCCCCTGAGGCAACATGTGGCCCTGTAGGGACGCTTTATTTCCTCTCCACCACAGTTTTCATCACAGGCTTACTGACATGAAAACCGCGGCAGAGAGAAAATTCGTAATATGCTTGGTGGTGCCAAAGCGGCACCGTGAAGCATATTGTTGCCTCAAGGCCGCCGCAAAACAGCCAGGGATGTCTGGTTGCGGTGGTCCCATGGCAGTCCAACTTCCTAACTTGTAATAAGGTGGTCGGACCGCCGGTATGGCGGTGCCCGTACAGCCACTGTGTCAACAGCGGTCCATCAGACAGCCATAGTTATAATAAGGCCCTTTGAGTGGAGTGAGAATAGTAACATTATCTCCTTTATTGTCCAACACCTTCCCAAAAATGGTTGATATTGGAATGGGAATAGTAAATGTAACCACTTTTGGTCGTCCAACCCATTTCCCACAATCGTTTAGATGGAGTAGAAATAGTTATTGTAATTTTTTTAGCGTGCAACACTTTCCCTAAATGGTTTAGGTAAGGGTAAGTATTGTATCCCCATATACATTATTAATATTTGTATTAAAAGAAGCTACATAATAGTTTGTAATTTGTATTTACTTTTAAAACATTTATTGAACCCCTTTGATGCTAGGCCTGTTTTTTTGGGCTATTTGGTGAAGTTTACGCTTAGGCCCGTGTACCTTTTTATCCTCAAAAGGTATCCATGCCAAATTTGCGTCCTTTTCTTCCAACATCTTGTGGATTCTAAAGATACCAAGGGTTTGCGGATTCCCCTGGAGGGGACTGAGAAATTTGCCAAAATGCACCTAACGTTTGGGGGTTTTTTCTCAGAAAAATGGAGAAAAAGTGCTGCCGAAGAACGCGTCTGTTTTTTCCCCTGAAAACGATATTAACAAAGGGTTTGTGGAGCTAAAATCACCAATTTCCCAGATTTCAGGACAGGCAGACTTTTCTCAGAACATTTTCTACACAATTTTAGCATTTTACTGGGACATAGCCTATTTTTCCTATTTTTTGTACTTTCAACCTCTTTCCAGTTAGTGGTAGAATGAGTGTGAAAGCAATAATGGATCCCGGTAAACTATACATTTCTGAAAAGTAGGAGAAATTCTAAATTTAGCAAAGGATCATTTGTGTAGATCCTTCAATGTTTTTCTATAGAAACTAACAATTGAATTAAAAATATATTGAAATTGAGTTGAAAAAAACTGCCATTTGTGCCAAGGTTTTCACCTGTAACTTTTTGGCAGATTTTATTTTAATTGTCTTTATTAGCATCTCAACAAATACATCGCACAGTGAAAGGGGGGGAGAAGGACTCGCACATAAAGGGGTCCATTAGGATGACGGGCGGACAAAAAAGTGGACAGGGACCGCCCGCCATAAGGGCGGGGGTCCCGTGGGCAGCATTAGGATGCGCCCGCCACAGTGGCGGGCGCATCCTACATTCCTACCATTGTGGCGGGTGGTGTACTCAGCTCCGCCCGCCACAATGGCAGGAAGGCATGCAGTGCACTTCCATGCACAGCATGGCAGGCACCGCACGGTGCCTGTCATGCTGTGCATGGAACTGCTGGGGTGTACCATAGGTACCCCCCATGTGTACCCCCCCCCAGAGTCCCTGGGGGCCCGCAACAGGCCCCCGCAGGGATTCTCCGCATGCCTTCATCATAATATGGCTGGCGGTGTCTGATAAACACCGCCACCATATTATACCTTTTCCGCCCCGGTCGCAAGCCGCCCCGGTCGCCTTGCGACCGGGGTGGAAAAGCAGCGGACGGTCTTACCGTCCGCCGCGGGCTCCCCGCCATACTAATATGGCGGGGGGTATTTAAAGCAAGGATGGCGGGCGGATCCCCCCCGGCAGGCTGGCGGTGGCTACCGCCAGCCTGGCGGGGACGATCCGCCCGCCATCCTAATGGGCCCCATAGTGTGTCTGAGAAAGTCAGCACACTGTACGTAGCGCATCATACAGTTACATTTCCATTTTTATTTGGAAATGGTTTTTTCCACAAATTGTTTTATTGATGAAACCATAGACAACAGCACAGCAATTCATTGAGGTTACGGCCTGCATGAGATGAACACGTTCATGAGCATTATGAATTGGTCGGCATACATTAATAGCATTATTATAAATTACATCAATAACAACCTCTGCTCGGAGGTAGCCCATCAACAGCGAGAGCATTGTCAAGTCTCATTTTGACACATCGCAATTCAGCTGTTGGAGACAATCATATGTCTCCCCTGTATTTATTCTACCTACCCCACTTGCGGTCCTACTTCCTAGGGCATCCCCGGCTATCATGGCTCTGTCCATGTTAGCCGCCCAGTCACGAATAGTAGGCATCGCTCCCGCTCCCCATTTCTGTGCGATGTTTCGTTTAGCACCCAACAAGGCCCTTGTTTTCTAGGTCTGTGTAAGGTCGGTGGTATCCCACACATTGAGTAAGTAGAGTTTTGGGGAGGCCCTCAATGTCTTACCCCAAGTCCTTCCCATTTGTTTGGTAATGGCGTCCCAATATGATAGGGCCACTGGACAGTGCCATAACATGTGAAGAAAGGTCCCCTCATGGTGACATTGTCGGAGACAAAAGGGGTCTGTCTGTCTGCCCATTTTGACTACAATGCCCGCATCCAAATAGGCTCAATGAAGGATCTTCAGGTGGACCAGGCGCAGTCTCAAGAGGACGGCCACCTCTCTGTGGGAGGCCAAGGCATCGCGCCAATCAACCTCCTCGAGAACGCCCAGGTCCACCTCCCAATGTTGTCGCAGACGCCCGAGAGGGTCCGGGCGGTTAGTAATCAGTTTTTTGTACGTGAGGGATATGGCTTTTTTGTTCATATGATCTAATAATAATCTATCTTCTAGTGGGTCACCCTTTTGCAACACTGCTTTGAGTCTTTGAGTACATGGCTAATCTGTAAGTATCTGAATGCTTCGATCTGTTGAAGCTCATACTTCTTCTGGAGGTCTGTGAAAGTGGCTAGTCTCCCAGAGTTCCAAATATCCCCAACGGTTGAGATGCCTATCAAGTCCCACTTGTGACACCCTGGGGAGGTACTCAGGCACCTCAAGAATTTGAGCTCCCATAATGGTGTTGCACGAGTAATACGATTATGCCAACAAATATGTTTATTGACCCTATGCAAAGTTTTGATAGTGCGAGAAGTGGGTCCAGTGAGATTTAACTTTCGGGGGTTTGTTTATAATGCACTGTTATATCCACCCTGCCCCATGCGCCGTTTGTCATTCCGAACGTATGGGTTGTCAAGATTCCCATGTGCCCACCGATTGATCGCCACCAACCGAGATGCTTGATAGTGTGTCTTAATGTTGGGTAGTGCGATGCCCCCCTGAAACCATCCCGTGGAAACGTTTTTCATGGCAACCCGTGGTGCACGGCCGCCCCATTGGAGAGCGCACACAGCGTTGTCGATGCTAGGGAAATAGGAGTCAGGGACTTTATCAGGGGTATTCTGCAAGAAATAAAGAAAGCGCGGCAGTGCTAGCATTTTAAAAAGGGCTACACTTCCCGAAAGAGTCAGAGGAAGTGAGCGCCAATGTTTAACGTCATCGCGAAAGCGCCTCAGTGGTTCCTGCAAGTTTGCTTCATAAGATTGGGCTGGGTCGGACATTATATATATACCCAGATAGCGAAAGCCCTCTGTTGCAACCAGGATATCGTATTCTCTTGGATTGCGTGGTCGTGGCCCCCACAGTACGTACAGCTGGGATTTAGACCAGTTAATAGTGTATCCCAAATGGGCGCCAAATATGTGAAAATTGTGACGTATACGGTAAAGGGTAGATGTGGGTGAAGCCATATTTATCAGGATATCATCTGCGTACAATGAGATGTGGTCTTCATGATTCTCTGTCCATTAAAGGCCAAGGATCAGGGGGTCTCCCCTCACCCAGACCGCTAGTGGCTCCAGTACCAAGTCGAATATTAGGGGCGATAAGGGACAACCTTGTTGTGTTCCCCTTCCCAATTTGATCTGCCTCGAGGTATGCCGATTTACTACAACCTGGGTGACCGGGCAGGTATACAGCAGTTGTACCCACTTTATAAATTTGGGACCAAATCCCATCCTCTACAGGACTGCGAACAGGAAGTTCCATTCAGTGGTATCAAATGCCATTTTGGAATCTAGGGACAATAGGGCTGCATCTTCCCTAATTGTGTGGTGTCTGCCCAGCACTCCGTTTATTCAACGCAGATTCAGGGTGGTATTTCGTACAGACATGAAGCCTGATCGGTCCAGGTGTATTAACCCGGTGACATGGGGAATAAGTCTATTGGCAAGTAGTTTCGCAAGTATTTTGGCTTCTACCGTGAGAAGGGAAATGGGTCTTGCAATTGTCAGTTGTTTTGCCCTTCTTGTAGATGACCACAATGGAGGCCACTCTGGTATCTTTGGGCAGCATCCCTTCAGCAAAGCTCTCAAGATACATTTGGAGCAAATAGGGGGACAATTTGAAAGCCATCGGTTTGAAAAATTCCATCGAGAACCCATTAGGTCCCGTAGCCGTGCCCGATCGGGTGTTGGGAATCGCCGTTTGGATTTCCTCCTGTGTGTGTTCCCCCTCGAAGGAGTCTCGATCTTCCGGGTACAAATAGGGGACTTCGATAGTTAAAAGCAGTTCCCCAGCCGCATGCTGCGTGATCGTCTCGGGTGAGTTATACAATGATTCGAAATAGGTGCGAATGTGTCAGCTATCCGCTGGGGATCAGTTATTCTCTCTCTGTTTGGTTTAAGCAGTTGATGTACCCATCTAGATAACTGCTCTTTTTTTGGAACCAGGTAAGGAGCTTGCCTGTTCTTTCCCCATGTTTGTATATCTTATGTCAGGTTGATTTGTATTTCGCCTGGGCCGCCTCTGTAAGGAGTTGTTTGTAGTCAACTCTCACGACCACCAGTGATTGTTGCACCTCGTGATCAGGGGTTTGTGCTATTGCTAATTCCCTCTGTAGGATATCTGCCTCAAGTTCCTCAATACGCTTGGTTAGTTCTCTCTTATGGCCCACCGTCAGAGCAAGAGCCCTTCCCTTTATCACAACACCAAACTCGCCCCATAGCATTTGGGCTGAGTCAACCGAATCAATGTTTTCTTTGAAGTATAACTCAATGTCTTTCATTAACTTCTCTTTGATGTGTGGTATTTTGAGTGCCATGGGGTTTATGGTCTGGGTGGTGTGCAGAGGTGGGGAACCAACGGACAACTTTGTGAGAATGGGAGAATGAGCCGAGATTCCCTGAGCGAGGCAGCAGGAGTCAGTGAGTTCATGAATGTCTTGCGCATGTGTAAATATGTGGTCGATTTGTGACTGACAGTTATGGGCTCCGGAATGAAAGGTGAATTGCGTGGTATTAGGGTTGAGTCTTCACCATATATAGACCAGACCCATGGTGGATAGGGATTTATCAAGCTGAGATCCCACCGCCTGATCCCTACGCTGGGTCATGCGATCCAGTGCACCATCTACTGCGAGATTGAAATCTCCCGCTAGCACCAGCGCACCGAGGTGGAGATCAAGGAGAAGATTTCCGAATTCTTGCATTGTGGAGCGCTGCAATCCGAGGGGGGGGGGGGGTGATATGTCGAGACCACATTAAGTGCCTTCCCATCCCATGTACCGGATACCACTACAAATCTACCTCGCCCATCGAGGCGGGTCTTGTGAACCATGAAGGGGCAGCCCTTCCGTATAAGCACCCCAGTTCCCTGTGAACCCAAGGTGAATCCAGCATGTGCGATCAGATGATAGCCCCACCTACTCAAGGCCCTACAGGAGTTACCAATCAGGTGTGTTTCCTGGAGGAGGACAATGTCCGGTGCTTGCCTCTTCAGGTATTGAAGGACTATCCCTTATTTGATTTTGTCCCCCAACCCATTGACGTTCCATGTCAGGAAATTAAGTTCTACGTGTGTTCCCATATGTAGAGAGGGAAAAATGACATCATGTGCGACAGACGCGAGGGATCTGTACAGCTGAATGCACCCTGTTGGTACGGTCTGTGCATTTCCTGCTGTGGGGCAGCGGATAGGTCTGCTCCACTGTATATTGTGAGAGCAACTCATCGAGTATGTACAGGGGTCACCCCTATCAGATCATGTGAAGTCCCAGTGAAAAATATAGCCTGTGACAGTATGAAAATATAGCAATGCTGCATAAAACTAGAACAACAGAAAAAATACCCATCCCCCCCTCCTCCCTGCCTCCCTGGTAGACGGATTAAAATAACCTGTATCCCCAACACTGCAGAGTGCCCATCACCCTCTCATTCCTTTAGTAGTGGGGGGCGTGGGACTGACCCACTCCTCCCCGCCCTGCAAGTCTGAACTTTAAAATTGGGCCACGGAAACTAGTATATAACATGGAATATACTTATCAGTCTCAAAGTGTACTTCTGCAGAGGAACAAAGCAAAGCAGAGCAATCTTAGCCTGGAAAGAAACCATATGACAGGGAAGCTGGTTTCGTCAATGACATCAACCCCACCCCTCCCCCCACCAAGCCGCCTTATGCCATCGCCATCCTAGTGATTGTTCCTTGAGGGATCCTTTAGTCCAGAATTCCTGGCCCATTACGTACCTCCTTTTGAGTTGTAGGACCCTTCTTTGCTCGACAAGTCCCCAAGGTAAGCATTGATACCTGCTCTCAATGTTGTTTTCGCTCTGGCAATCCACCCTCCCCTGTCTTTTGTCGTCCCTCAAGCCAGTCCATTACCGTGGCTAGATCTGTGAAGAACCAACTCCTGCCATCCGCCTCTACACGCAATTTCACTGGGAATAACATTGCATATTTGAGCTCCCGCTCTTTGAGAGCTTTCTTTGCCTCGAGGAAGGAGGGTCTTTGTTTTTGGACCTTGGTGGTAAAATCAGGAAAAAAGGTGATCGTGCTGTTCTCAAATCTGAGAGCAGATGTATTGCTAGCCGTTTGAAGGATATGGTCCCTATCACAGAAGTTGAACACCCTCGCCAGGATAGGTTGTGGAGGTGCACCAGGCCTTGGTCTACCACCAGGTGCACGATGAGCTCTCTCGATTGAGAAGTAGTTTGAGAGGTTTTTGGGGTACAGATATTTGGTCACCCATTCTTTGACCTTTTTGGCACCCCTAGGATACGGATATTACTCCTCCTCCATCTCCTCTCATAATCATCCAGCTGTGCCACCCGATGCTCAGTTTTTTTCTGCAGTTCCGAGACTGGTCTGCCCAAGTCGGAGACCTCTGTAGTAAGTTCCTGGGTGACGCCCTCAACATCTTTCACTCGGGAGTCCATTTTGCGTAGGTCAACTCTGAGGAGGGATATATCGGTGGCCACTGAGTCAATACCGCCCTCGAACAAGGCCCGGACACCACTGATCGCTGCCAGCACATCTTGGGGCGTGGGTGGCGTTTGCTTGCCCTCCTGTTGTAGGGTGTGGTGAACGGTGTGGTGAACGGATTCCACAGTTGGCTGCCCCCCTCTGGTGTCTTCAATGAGGCAAACTTGTCCATTTCCTGCTGATGTGCCAGGTGACGGCCTCTGGATGACGCCATTTGGTCTCACTGTCTCCTGTGCGACAGCCCGGTGGTACTCACCGCCGCCTACAGCAGCATGCACTTCGTGGCCTGTCGGGTTTCCTGCCTTGCTGTGTCGTAGTAATCCAGACTGGAGCTCTGAAAAACGCGTTCTCTGGTCAGGTCACTATGATGTCTTTAATGGCAGGGTAGATGGTAAGAAGCGATCTCGCATGAGGTTGGTTTACTCCAGAGCAGCCTAGTCCCCCTCCTCTACTTCTGCACTCCGTGCTTCGCTGGGTATTTGGCAGCACCCCAGCAATACCGGTACTCGTCAGGGCCCCATGTCGATACACGAAGGCAACCTCGCAGGCGTGGCGTGATCTTGCTTTGCAGCCCTTATCAGGTCAATTGTGGGTGAATTCTGCTGGCTCTCCCCAATACAGTGTACCATTAGCAGTAAATAGTCGAGTGGGGGGCGAACCAGCCTTTAGTATTATCTGCCGCCTCTTACAGTTTACAGATAGGGTGATTGGCACCAGGGTCTTGGGTTGTTGCTCACCGGTGGGGGGGGGGGGGGTACTGCTCGTCTTTGCACCCCTGGGTGTTCCGGCTGTTCCGTTTGGCAATGGGGGATCGTGTACTTCGCACACAGTGTGGGTTGCAAGATGGCTCCTCTGCCGGACACACCCTCTCTCGTCCGGATGCTTGAGCACGCAAGCCGGTAATCTGCTCATGCCCCTGGGCCCCATCTTCACCGCTCTGCTCTTTCTGCAGCTTCCGTGATTCCTGCTTACCCTGCCAATACCCTAAGTGAGGAGGATGTGGTGAACAGTACTGGCCGGGCTCCCTAAGCCGATTATCCTCTTGGTAATTGTTAGACCTGGCATCATTGGCGTGAGTCTCCCTTCCATTTTGACGGATTGCCTCCTCTGTTTTGATATGTTGTTGCTGGATTTATGCTTTGGGCACTGGGCCACTGCTAATCAGTGTCACAGTGCAAGTGCTCCCTATGTTAAATTGATGTATTAATTGGTTACTCCATGATTGGGATATTTGATTTATCTGTCAGCCCCAACTACAGTGCACCATGTGTGCCCAGGGCTTGTAAATAAAATGCTGCTGGTGGGATTGCAGCACTGGTTGTGCCCCCCACAGGAGCAGCTTGTAAAGTGTGTCTCAGGCCTGCCATTGCCATGTTTACTTGGCCAAGTGCACCCACTTGCCAGTCCCTAAACCTTCCCTTTGCTTCATGTTAGACACCCCTATGGTAGGCCCAAGGGCAGGGTGCATTGCAAGTATAAGGTAGGGCATGCTCTGATGTGTGTAGTATGTTCTAATAGTGAATTACAGCCATTTTCATTTTTCACTATTGAAGGCTACTTGTTCTCATAGGCCAGAATGGGCAGTTAGATTATTACATTCTTATAATCTTAACTGACTCAGGGAACACAGTAAAAATTCGAATTTAGTATGCCGGAACTCAGAATAATAAAGTACCTCTTTTAGTAAAGTTTATTTTAAGATTCTGTGTTTGCAAATACCACTTTCAGAAAGCAGGTAATTGCTGGCCTAACCATTTGAGCCTGCCTCTACTGCGTTGTATATTCCTTGTCTGGGTTTGTGAGTGACAGGGCTGGGGGATTCCAGGAGACAGGCTGGGGCTGCCCGGTGGTGAATAGAGAGATCTTCATCAAGATGGGAGGGAGGCGTTGCACCTTGGACCTTAATAGGGCTGGGCCTTCCCTCTACAATGCTGGCTCCACCCCCTGTGGCTTGCTGATGTCTCTGCCCTGCACTGTGAAAGGAGAGGAGGAATCATGTCAACAGAGTGCTCCGGAGCTGTATCTTCCCTCCCCTGTGCTGGCTCCACCTCCTGTGGGGCGGCTGATGTCTCTGCCCTGCACAATGAAAGGAAGAAGAGAGTCATGTAAACAAAGTGCTCAGGAACTGGTTTGGACTAGGCAGAGGCCTCTCTGCCTTCAGAGAACAAAGGATTTGGGGGTATAAATATTGGGACCCTTATCCAAGAAATTAGATCACTTCTGGACAAGAAACCTTTCTGCCAAGGAGAAGAACCAAGGAAGCTGCAGGAGTTGTACTGCCCCTCTGCCAGTGTGCTGTTGCTGGGTTGGCATGCAGTGGTTGCTTCATTGCCAAGGGAAAGGAGAAGGAACTTTGTAAGGACTTTCATCTTCAGAATATTCTCCAAAGGCTTGAACTGTGCCTGCCTCCTGCTGAAGTCTCAGGGATAAAAGACTTCACCTCCAGCTCCCTCCTGAATTTCCTTGCTGGGAATTCTGGCTCCAGTTACTTGCGTGCCGCTGGGAGAAGAAGCGTGTCACCGCCGCAGCTGAAATCATCGCAACGCCCGAGAAGCAAGCCTACGTCGCATCTCCCTTGAAGCGTGTGTTCATCGAAGCTGCCTGCTGTCACATCACCGGAGAAGCGTGACGCCATCGAGAGAGTCGCCATCGCATCACTGGAGAAGGGTGCCGCAGGGCCTGTCGCGGCTCCAAAGTACAGAGTAATCGCAAGGCTGCCAGGGCATCATCGCATCGCCGCATCAAGGGCGATATCTTCTCGCATCGCAACGGGCCCGCAAGCAGAGAATCGACGCATCACATCCGCACTGGTAAGGCTCACGACGACTCCCCTACTCTGCGCAAGCATTGAGGCAGGACGCAACCGTTCCCCCGGGTCATGAAACCGACGCATCTCCCCTTTTGCAAACCTTTTGTTCACTTTGCGTTACGCATCCTGGTACTTTGTTGAGAACTTTGTCGCATTTACCAACAACTTGAACTAAGAGACTTTAATCATCTTTTATGTAATCTTAAGTGTAGTATTGTGGATTTTTGTCGTTTGTGGTCTTGTGTTTAAGTCTATATAAAGAATACTTATTTTTATAAAACCTGTGTTGTGTCCTTCTGTAGTGTTATCACTGTATTACTGTGTATATTCACAAATACTTAACACACTGCCTCTGAGATAAGCCTGTCTGCTCGTGCCAAGCTACCAAAGGGGTTAGCAGGGGTTATTAAGAAGTGTAATCCCCTTATCCTGACTTAGAAGTAAGGGTCCCTATTTGGACAAAGGTGAATACCATTGCCAACTAGATACCCCCAGATCTAACATTGGTAGTCAGCAGTGAGGATTTGAACTTTGCATGTGTGTTTCATATACAGTGATTGGTGTACACTACTAGTGAGTGCAGACCAAACGCGACCACATACTTTTTTTTAGAGCCCTTTTTTCCTTGGACTGTTAGTTTTTCCTGAAAACTCCCAATTTTTACTACCATGAGTAAAGCAGCTTCTGTTGCATCTATGGATCTTGATTTTGAGGAAGAGAGGTTGGAAACCTACACTGTAAAACAGCTCAAGTATCTCTTTAGGAAATGAAAGTTGCTATACCAGGCATTTCTAAAAAGGAAGACTACCAAAAGCCGCTGAGGGCCTGGGTAGAAGCTATAAATGTCCCTGATCTTGTGGTGAAGCCTGTTGGGGATGCAGATGGGCAAATTGATGGGCCTGTGTTTCCAGCCAGGGGAGGGGTGCCATCCCCACCTGGCAGCAGCTTCTCTTCCAAGGACCTGTCCCCCAGACAACTGGAAGATAGGGAGAGAAATAGGGCACTAAAGCTGGAGTTGGCTAAGCTTAAAATGGAGAGTCAGAGGGAAACAGAGAATAATAAGTTGTCCTTGGAAAGGGAGAGAATGAGAATGGAGCATGAGAGAATGTTGAGGGAGTTAGAGAGCAAAGCCAAGGGCTTAGAGATCAATTCCTCTGGTGGCAGCGCACCATCTGTGCCTTCAGAAGGCAAAGTACATATTCCCAAGGATGTCATCAAAGATTTTCACAAAAATGAAGATATTGGGCAGTGGTTTGCAGCCTATGAGATAGCAAAGTTGGCCCACCGGGTCCCAGAGAAGGATTGGGGAGCGGGGTTGTGGGGCTGATTTTTAACTGAGGGTAGGGATACTTTGTTAGACTTGCCCAGTACTCATAGAATGTCATATGCCCACATGAAACAAGCCCTGATGACAAGGTCTGGGTTAACGCCAGAGCTCTTTAGACAGAGGTTCAGGAATTGTAAGAAACTGGAGGGAACCACTTGGGTAGAGTATGTGTCTTTATTTTGCAGAGCTATGAATGGTTGGCCGAGGGGTAGCAATGTTGATAATTTTCAAGCGCTCTATGATTTGATTGCTAGGGAGCACTTGTTTGCTAATTGTTTTCCAGAGTTACGCCAGCATCTTATTGATGGAAAGTTGACTAATCCTAGAAAGCTTGCTGAAGAGGCGGACCGCTGGGTCAGTACCATGGTCCACAAGGGTCTTGTGGGAGACTCCCCCAAAGATGGGCAGGGTCCCCAGCAGAAGACTGGGTGGGACAAGGAAAAACAGAGGGAGTTCCAAAAAGGTCCCCAAAGTAATTCCCAAGGGAACCAGGTTAAGGGTTCCCAGCCTCCCCTGAAAAGAAGTCAGGACCCCGACAGGTAAACCTGTTTAGAGGGGGCCTGTTACCTGCTTTCAGTGTAAGCAGGTGGGACACCGTTGGTATTATCCCCAGTGTCCTCAGAAAGGACAGTATGTGCCACCCCGTGCACCACCCCGTCAGATGGCCAGTGTAGCCCTGGGTGGGGAGATGGGTGCCCAAGGTGGGTGGGGTCCCGCAGAAATGCCCCTTGTCTCATTAGAAGACTTTGAGATGGTCCCTAAAACTCAACTGCCTGCTGACATTAAGAAATACAGGCAGTGGGTGACCATCAATGGCCATAGAGTGGAGGCTCTCAGAGACACAGGAGCAAGTGTGACAGCTGTCAAGTGTCACTTGGTCTCTGACGAGCATGTAGTCCCTCATGCATTCTTCCCAGTTGTTGCCGCTGACAACACAGAGAGCCATTGCAAGGTGGCTCAAGTTCCCTTTGAGTGGGGGCTGGGGGTCTCTGGTACTCTTCAAGTAGCTGTGAAGCCAGCCATGCCTGTTGATTGTCTGTTAGGCAATGATTTAAAAAGCTCCCCTTGGGTTACGGTGGAGAGGAAGGCGCATTTAGAGATGTTGGGTCTGCCTGAGTAGACATGTGTGACCACTCAGTCTATGGCAGCTAAGGGTGTTCGAGAGACCCTGGAGCCTGAAAGTATGGCCCAGGGACCTGCCTTAAAGAGCAGAGGTAGGGGCGTGGGAAACCAGCCCCCATTGTTCCCACAGTCCAGGAGGAGGCAGACCTTGAGGGGGAGGCCCTGGGACCTACAAGGGAGCAAGTTTCTGAACTGGGGAACGTTCCTGGGCTGACCCATTGGGAGCAAGAAGGGGGTCCCTCCAGGGAGGAATTTTCTGAAGAGCAGCAGAAGTGCCCTTCTCTTGTGGGTTTGAGGCAACAGGCCATAAACGGGGCAGCAGGTGATCAGTCTGGATACAATTGGATCTACTGGGGGAATGTTCTCCTGTATAGCGAGCCTAAGGTTGCTCAGCCTGGGTCAGCCCGTGTGCTGGTGGTATCCCAGCGCTTCAGAGCCTTCCTACTGGGTTTGGCACATGATGTTCCTTTAGCTGGTCATCTGGGGCAGAACGAGACCTTTGAAAGGCTTGTCTCCCACTTTTATTGGTCCCAGAAGCGAAAGAGTTCAGATACTCATTGTAGGACTTGTCAAACTTGTCAGGCAAGTGGGAAAAGTAGAAGGAGGCACAAGGCCCCTCTCCAACCTTTCCCTGTAGTCAGTACCCCCTTTGAACGGTTGGGGATTGACATTGTGAGGCTACTGGACCCCAAGACAGCCATGGGCAACAGGTTTATCCTGGTCTTGGTGGACCATGCTACCTGATACCCGGAAGCCATTCTGCTCAGGACAGTGACGGCCCTCGTGGTGGGACGTGCACTGATGGGGATCTTCTCCCATGTGGGGTTTCCCAGAGAGGTGTGTCTGACCGAGGTACAAACTTCATTTCTAATTATATGAAGTCTCTGTGGAAGGAGTGTGGTGTTACCTACAAGTTCACCACTCCTTACCACCCACAAGGTAATGGGCTGGTTGAAAGATTCAACCGGACCCTTAAAGGCATGATCATGGGTCTTGAAGAACCAATCAGGCATAAGTGGGACGTCCTCTTGCCATGCCTTCTGTTTGCCTACCGTGAGGTGCCACAAAAGTCTCTAGGGTTCAGCCCCTTTGAGCTTTTGTATGGTCACCCAGTAAGTGGACCTTTGAGTTTGGTCAAGGAAGGCTGGGAGCAATCTCCCAGGAAACCTCCCCAGGACGTATATAGCTACATGCTGGCCTTCAGGAACCAAACTCGGCGTTTCAGAGATCTCGCTCAGGCGAATCTGGAAGCCAGCCAGGAGGAAATGAAGCGGTGGTATGATCAGAATGCCACTCTGATTGAGCTTCAGCCTGGACAGAAAGTTTGGGTCATGGCCCCTGTGCGCTCCAGGACAGGTGGACCGGTCCATATGAGGTGGTGGAGCGCAAGAGTGATGTCACCTATCTGGTGAACTTGCAGACTCCCAGGAACCCCTTGCGGGTCCTGCATGTGAACCGCCTAAACCCCCACTTAGAAAGGTCCGAAGTGGGCATGCTCCTAGCGACAGATGATGGAATGGAGGCGGAGACCGAGCCTCTTCCTGACCTCCTGTCTGCAACAGAGCATGATGGGTCAGTGGATGGTGTCAGCCTCTCTGCCACACTGACCCCTGATCAGCAGCAAGATTGTCACCAGCTGTTGGGGCAATTCTCTGATCTATTTTCCTTGGTTCCTGGTGTCACAGAGTGGTGCGTCCATGATGTGGACACTGGCGACAGTCCTCCTGTCAAGCACAAGGGTTACAGAGTGACTGTTAAGGTTAGGGCTTACATTAAGGAGGAAAGCTCCAAGATGTTTGCTTTAGGGGTCATTGTGTCCTCAAACAGTCCTTGGGCCAGCCCAGTGGTCTTGGTCCCAAAGGCTGCCACGCCGGGTGCTACACCTGAACTCTGGTTCTGTGTGGACTACAGAGGGCTCAATTCAGTCAACAGGACTTTTGCACACCCCATTCCCAGAGCTGATAAACGCATAGATCGGTTAGGGGCTGCACGGTACCCCAGCACGTTTGATTTGATGTCTGTGTACTGGCAGATCGCCTTGACTGATGGGGCTAAGGAGAGGTCAGCATTCTCCACACCAGATGGGCACTACCAATTCCGGGTTATGCCCTTTGGGATGAAGATTGCCCCTGCCACCTTTCAGAGGTTGGCCAACTAGGTTTTGGCTGGGCTGGAAGATTTCAGTGCCGCCTACCTGGATGACATTGCTGTGTTCAGCGCCAGTTGGGAGGAACGCTTGCAGCACCTCTGGGAAGTGTTGATGGCACTGCGGAAGGCAGGCCTCAAGATCAAAGCACGTAAGTGCCAGATCGGGCAGTGTTCCGTTGTGTATTTGGGTCACCAGGTAGGAAGCGGCCAGGTGGCGCCCCTACAACCCCAGATTGATACCATCCTGGCATGGTAACCCCCTAAGATGCAGACACAGGTGAGAGCCTTTTTAGGACTCACAGGGTACTACAGGAGGTTTGTCAAGGGGTATGGAAACATTGTTGCACCCTTGACTGAGCTGACTTCCAGGAAGCAGCCCAAGAAAGTGAACTGGACTGACACCTGTCAGAAGGCTTTTGATGCCCTGAAGACTGCCATGTGCACCGCACCCGTGCTCAGGCACCCAAATTCTCAAAATAATTTATTGTGCAGACAGACGCTTCAAAGCATGGTGTGGGGGCTGTTCTATCACAGAATAATGAAGAAGACCTAGATCAACCTGTAGGCTTCATCAGTAGGAGGGTACTTCCACGGGAACAGAGGTGGAGTGCAATTGAGCGTGATGCATTTGCTGTGGTCTGGGCACTGAAGAAGTTGAGACCATACTTGTTTGGGACTCACTTCCGAGTTCAGACCGACCACAGGCCCCTCAGATGGCTGATGCAGATGAGGGGTGAAAACCCAAAGTTGTTGTAGTGGTCCATTTCCCTACAGGGTATGGACTTACCGGTGGAACACCGCCCTGGTACAGAACACGCCAACGCTGATTGTCTGTTCAGATTTTTCCACCTTAGTGAAGAGAACTCCCAAGGGGAAGGGTAGTTCTCCCCACATTTCAGCTGGAGGAGACATGTGTTAGACCTGGCATCATTGCCGTGAGACTCCCTTCCATTTTGACGGATTGCCTCCTCTGTTTTGATATGTTTTTCTGGATTTATGCTTTGGGCACTGGGCCACTGCTAATCAATGCCACAGTGCAAGTGCTCCCTATGTTAAATTGATGTACTAATTGGTTACTCCATGATTGGGTTATTTGATTTATCTGTCAGCCCCTAGTACAGTGCAGCATGTGTGCCCAGGGCTTGTAAATCAGATGCTGCTGGTGGGTTTGCAGCACTGTTTGTGCTACCCACAGAAGCAGCTTGTAAAGTGTGTCTCAGGCCTGCCATTGCAAGGCCTGTGTGCAGTCTAGCACTGCCATGTCGACTTGGCCAAGTGCACCCACTTGCCAGTCCCTAAACCTTCCCTTTGCTTCATGTTAGATACCCCTATGGTAGGCTCAAGGGCAGGGTGCATTGTAAGTATAAGGTAGGACATGTTCTGATGTGTGTAGTATGTAGTATGTTCTAATAGTGAATTACAGCCATTTTCGTTTTTCACTATTGAAGGCTACCTGTTCTCATAGGCCAGAATGGGAAGTTAGATTATTACATTCTTATAATACTAACTGACTCAGGGAACACGGTAGAAATTCGAATTTAGTATGCCTGAACTCAGAATAATAAAGTACCTCTATTAGTAAAGTATATTTTAATATTCTGTGTTTGCAAATACCACTTTTTAGAAAGCAGGTATTTGCTTGCCTAACCATTTGAACCTGCCTCTGCTGGGTTGTTTATTCCTTGTCTGGGCTTGTGAGTGACAGGGCTGGGGGATTCCAGGAGACAGGCTGAGGCAGCCCGGTGGTGAATAGGAAGATCTGCATCTAGATGGGAGGGAAGAGTTGTACCTGGGACCTGAATAGGGCTGGGCCTTCCCTCTACAATGCTGGCTCCACCCCCTGTGGCTTGCTGATGTCTCTGCCCAGCACTGTGAAAGGAGAGGACGAATCATGTCAACAGAGCGCTCCAGAGCTGTATCTTCCCTCCCCTATGCTGGCTCCACCTCCTGTGGGGCGGCTGATGTCTCTGCCCTGCACAGTGAAAGGAAGAAGAGAGTCATGTAAACAAAGTGCTCAGGAACTGGTTTGGACTAGGCAGAGGCCTCTCTACCTTCAGAGAACAAAGGATTTTGGGGTAGAAATATTGGGACCCTGATCCCAAGAAATTAGATCACTTCTGGACAAGAAATCTTTCTGCCAAGGAGAAGAACCAAGGAAGCTGCAGGAGTTGTACTGCCCCACTACCAGTGTGCTGTTTGCTGGGTTGGCCTGCAGTGGTTGCTTCATTGCCAAGGGAAAGGAGAAGGAACTTTGTAAGGACTTTCATCTACAGAATATTCTCCAAGGGCTTGAACTGTGCTTGCCTCCTGCTGAAGTCTCAGGGACAAAAGACTCCGCCTCCCTCCTGAATTTCCTTGCTGGGAATTCTGACTCCAGTCACTTGCGTGCCGCTGGGAGCTGGAAGCGCGACGCATCCAGAAGAAGCGTGTCACCGCCGCAGCTGAAATCATCGAAACCTCGGAGAAGCGAGCCTTTGTCGCATCTCCCTGGAAGCGTGTGTTCATCGAAGCTGCCTGCTGTCGCATCACCGGAGAAGCGTGACGCCATCGAGAGATTCGCCATCGCATCGCCGGACAAGCATGTCGCAGGGCCTGTCGCGGCTCCAAATTACAGAGTCGTTCCAGTCTGCCAGGGTGTCATTGTCATCGCATCGCCGCATCAAGGGCGCCATCTTCTCGCATCGCAACCGGATCATCGCAACGCATCAATGCGCCATCTTGCGGACCGCAATGGGCCCGCAAGCTGAGAATCGACGCATCGCCTCTGCACCGGTAACTCTCAAGACGAGTCACCTACTCTGCGCAAGCATTGAGGCAGGATGCAACTGTTCCCCCGGGTCACGGAACCGATGCATCTCCCCTTTTGCGAGCCTTTTGTTCACTTTGCGTTACGCATCCAGGTACTTTGTTGAGAACTTTGTCGCATTTACCAACAACTTGAACTAAGAGACTTTAATCTTTTTTTAAGTAATCTTAAGTGTAGTATTGTGAATTTTTGTCGTTTGTGGTCTTATGTTTAAGTCTATATAATGAATACTTATTTTTATAAAACCTGTGTTGTATCCATCTGTAGTGCTATCACTGTATTACTGTGTATATTCACAAATGCTTAACACACTGCCTCTGAGATAAGCCTGTCTGCTCGTGCCAAGCTATCAAAGGGGTGATCCGGGGTTATTAGGAGTGTAATCCCCTTATCCTGACTTAGAAGTAAGGGTCCCTATTTGGACAAAGGTGAATACCATTGCCAACTAGAGACTCCCAGATCTAACAGTAATGAGCCTCCGTGTTCCTCCAATACTAGTACTGAGCGGTCATCTGTAAAATTCAATATAGGGTGTAAAGGCATTCTATGTAATGTCAGATCCCTAACTAAGCACGCATCAGAGATTTGGGATCTTAGATCCTTTGACTCCCCTGAGTTAGGTTTCTTTACAGAAACCTGGCTCAAGCCCTGCGCCACCCCAGCCATTGCACTAGCTCTTCCAGAAGGCTATAAAATTATTAGACAGGGTAGATTACTTAAAATAGGAGGGGGATAGCTATCATCTATAAGGAGGGAATGGAAGTTACCATTCTCGAGCAACAATGTAATGCGAATATAGTAATTCTAATCTTTTGCTTAGATTTCCAACCTCGGCTAATTTGGAAAGGTGCTTTAGTCTACTGACCCCCTGGGCACCTAGGGGACTTTTCAATCCAACTAATGGAATTCATTGCACCCTATGTCATCTCAAACAATAATTTTCCGCTTATGGGGGACTTTAAATGCCATTGCGAATGCACCGCTAATACGGAAGTAGATTCTTTCTTAGCTGACTTGGCTACACTAGACTTAGTTAGGCGCAATGTTGGCTTGTCGCACATTGCTGGCCATACGCTTGATATTATTTTTTCCAACTCCCCCAGGATTCGATCTGAGCCGCCTCACCCTCTAACATGGTCTGACCACTCCTTGATTGAATTTCATATACAAGGAGCAAGAGGGATGCCCCTCACAACGTGCCTCACAGGATCTTCAGACAGTGGCATAAAATCACCCCCGACCTCTTCCAATACGTCTTTTCTGCTCCCTGGGTTGATGAACCCATACATTTAGAGGAGGGGTTAGCGCTATATGACTCCGCGGTCAAACAAGTTATTGACAAACTGGCCGGATTGAAATCGCTCCCTACCTCAGCCAGGCACCATCAGATGGCGTGGAACTCGGCGGAGCTTCGTGCCGAAAAAAAGTGGTGCAAAAACTTAGAGCGAAAATGGCGCAGAAATCATGAAGACAGGGATAAGGAACATTTTAAGACAGCTCTTGCCCTCTACCATAAAAATATAAAACTGCGCGGGCCCTCATGCTGAGAATCGACGCATCACCTCCGCACCGGTAAGGCTCACGACGAGTCCCCTACTCTGCGCAATCATTGAGGCAGGACGCAACTATTCCCGTCGGGTCACGGAACCGACGCATCTCCCATTTTGCGAGCCTTTTGTTCACTTTGTGTTACGCATCCAGGTACTTAGTTGAGAACTTTGTCGCATTTACCAGCAACTTGAACTAAGAGGCTTTAATCATCTTTTAAGTAACCTTAAGTGTAGTACTGTGGATTTTTGTCGTTGGTCGTCTTGTGTTTAAGTCTATATAAGGAATACTTATTTTTATAAAACCTTTGTTGTGTCCATCTGTAGTGTTATCACTGTATTACTGTGTATATTCACAAACGTCCCTCACAGGATCTGCAGACAGTGGCATAAAATCACCTCGACCTCTTCCAAAACGTCTTTTCTACTCCCTGGGTTGATGAACCCATTAATTTAGAGGAGGGGTTAGCGCTATATAACTCCGCGGCCCTGAAGACAGGGATAAGGAAATTTTTAAGACAGCTCTTGCCCTCTACCATAAAAATATAAAAGCTGCGCGGAAATCCTCTTTAGCCTCCTCAGCTAGCTTAGGCAGGTAATATGTCTAAAACTTTGTTTCAGATTCTGAAAACTTTTATCAATCCCAAGGCACGCAAATCAGTAGAGACCCCGTCCCAAGCTTTTTGTAATGAAATTGATAGGTTTTTCACTCTGAAGATCGATACGATATATGATAAAAATAACCTCTGGGAGCATCCCGACTACCCCAGCCCACCTTTCAGGGGTGCCTAATAATATGTAGCTGCTTGATAAATTCTCCCTTTTAACTCCCGAATCGGTGGAAACATCACTGGGCTCAGCCAAATCGGGTTCTCCACTTGACATCATCCCAGCCAAAATCACTGCTTCTCTATCCACTTTCTTGCCCCCATTCATTATCCCGCTTCCTAATCTCTCTTTGAAAGAGGGATTACTCCCGCCAGAATGGAAGGCGGCGCAGATTATCTTGATTCAAAAAAATTCTAGAGCCCCTAAGGAAGATTTGTCTAATCTTCGCCTGGACTCTCTCCTCCCGCTCCTGAGCAAGGTTGTGGAGAAACACATTAATAAGCAGCTGTCAATTTTGTGGAAGCCACCGGCGGTCTGGATCCCTCACAATCCGGTTTCAGGCCTAAATACAGAACTGAGGCCGCTATTCTAGCAGTCACGGATAACATCAGAAGGACCCAAGATAGCGGTGATCAACGATCCTGGTGCTGTTAGACCTCTCCGCTACATTTGACACGGTCTCGCACCAGATCTTGCTCAGGGGATTGGATGAGATAGGACGAAGAGGCTTAGAGTTGCAGTGGATGTCAAGCTTTCTATCCTCTAGATCTCAAACCATCAAGCTGGGCCCTTTCTGCTCACAACTTAGAGAACCGACGAGGGGAGTCCCTCAGGGCTTATGTTTGAGTCGTACTTTATTCAACATCTATGTGGCTCCCCATTTTGAGGTCATCAGGTTTTGTCCCCATATCTTACGTGGAAGACACACAACTGCTGTTTGCATTTGATAAATCCACCCCCTCAGTTCAAGCCACCTTCTCCTCAAGGACGAGTGCCATCTCCATCTGGATGAAAGATAACTTTCTCCAGTTCAATGCTGTAAAGATGGAGATTAACCTCTTTGGTGAAGCTCCATTGTGGTGGAAACCCGAGTGGTGGCTAGGAGATCTCGGTGGCCCCCCCACCTAAGACCTGTGTGAAAAACATAGGCATCCGCCTTGATCAGACCCTGACTTTAAAGGAGCATGCGAGTGTCACAGTCGGCTCCTGCTTTCACATACTGGGATTACTCTGGAGAGTCTTTCCTCTGCTTTCAGACTCCGTATGCAGAACTCTGGTGCAGGCAATGGTGCTGAGTTGCCTGGATTATTGTAACGCTTTATGGATCTCTGCAAATGAGTCATCTCTCTGGCGATTTCAGGTGGTGCAAAATACTGCTGCGCCCCTTGTTTTGAACGCCCCCAAGATGCTCTCCCTCCTGCTGCTGCGCCGACTTCACTGGCTCCCAATACACCAACGGGTGCAGTTCAAGATTTGCTGCACTGTGTATAAAGCATTACATAATGGAGGCCCCTCTTACTTAGCTGATAGACTCACCGGCTACGCCCCCTCCAGTACCCTCCGCTCGAGTACCAAAGCCCTACTTAGGGTACTTTAGATTAGAAGAGCAAGGTTGGGAGGAAAAGCCTTCTCTTATCTTGCTCCGTCTTACTGGAATAAGCTTCCCATTCAATTGCGAGAATGTTCTGACTCCCTTCGCTTTAGAAAGCACTTTTCTAGTCACTTGTCCTCCAACCTTCTGACAGAAGTGTCCTTTGCGCTGAGATACCCCTTCGAGGGTGATTCAAGCGCATTATAAACCCCTTAAATAAAATAAGTAAATAAATAAAATTCAGTATCGCAGCACTCTCTGAGTGTTGTCACACGATTGTGTGCGTTCCATGGGCGGATTTATGACAGGATTTGCAGGAGTTTAAGGATGCGGGAGCCGGAGCCGCACTAACAGGCGGCCATCTTCGTCAGCAGTTGGCCACACCCCCCTACATTTCCATTATTACTCACAGGTTCCACACATGACAAATCAATCAAATCACAGGACGACACGAGCTAAGACATTGTAGATTGTACGTGGGAACAAATTGTCATACATTAATGGTTCAAAGGTTGATGGTGTTACTCTGCTGGCGTTTGGGCTGGGGTTCGTGAACGCATGAATGATAAGACCAGAACACAAATGTCTTTCGAGTGAGACTGTGTAGGCATCATTTCCCAGAAGTAGGCCAGCTGATCCTGGTAGTATGTGGCATCCCACAGCCATGTCAACACGGAGGGAGCCGCCCTCCTACCCCAAGGCTTGGCCATGTTGCGCTTAGCAAGTATTAGGAGCATTGCAAAGAGACAGTGCAAGGCGGGTGGCACCTCCCGTACATACCCAAGGAGGAAAACCAGAGGGGTGATGGGAATTGGATGTTCCAGGATTTCCCGGAATGTGCAGTGCACCTCGTGCCAGTAGTCCATGACTAAAGGGAACTCTCAAGCCAGATGCAAAAATGAGACCTGAGGCGCGTGGCAGCGCAAGCTGCTATCCTCCTCGCGCAGTCCCAGCCCCTTAAGATGTAAGGGAGTATGATGTAGCCTGTTTTAGAAACTTAAAATGTATAAGATGTAGTCTGTAATTGGGCAACAGGGATGCAGTCTGCGTGCAATAATAGGACCAATGCTCGTCTGTCACAGGGGGGTCCATATCTCATCTCCATTGGACCTGGGGCGCATATTGGTGCTTTGTCTTGCATTATCGTGTAAAGTTTGGTTATAAGTCTGCGGTGTGAAGTGTGCAAAATAATATGTTCTAGTAATGGTAGCATCGGGGGAGGAGCCGGGAAGGTGGCATGTAGTGCGTGGCACGCAGCCCTAAGTTGAGTGTAAAGGGGAGTGTCCATTATGCTGGGTGCGGAAGTATCAGTCGGTGCAGGTACTGTTAATAACTGATCATTCGGGTACAGGTCGGCAAATGTATAAAGGAGTTTTTTCTTGGCTCGTTTACACATTCCGTCATCCATCATTGTGGGTAGTGCGGGTTATGTGCTATAGGTATAGAAGGAGCATATAGGCAGTCTAGGGCCGCTCAATGCCGCAGGCTATCCCCTACTTATCTCACGCAGTCCACTGTGTCCGCTGCAGTTTGTGTACATTTGTAAGTCTGTTGCTATCAGGACTGGGGTGGCCATGTCTGTCTCTACTCCGACGTGTGGCTGAAACTTGACTGGATACAACCAGAAATGCAAATATTTGGCCTGGGCGCATAGAGCATATATATGCATGTCAGGTGCATTTAAACCGGCCTGACTAAGGGGCAGCGTAGGGGTTTCCCATGCTATTCTAGGCTGTTTACTTGCCCATGCCACTGATATCAGATTGGACCTTAATCGTTTAAAGAATTGCTGTGTGATCGGCATGGGAAGATTGAGAAATAGAAATAAGAATTTGGGTAACAACCATTTTGGCAATAGCAAGTTGGCCTGTCAGTGACTGTGGGAGGCGTGTCCAGGCCGGGATCCTCTCTTCTAGCCAGGACATTGCTCTACCATAATTGGCCTGCCAAAGTTTGTCAATGTCACGACTGATCCAAACTCCCAGGTATCTCACAGGCTCTGTTGCCCACGGTAGATGAAACTTGTATTGAATTGGCGCTGTACTCTCAGTTAGAGGAAATATAACGGACTTAGTCCAGTGTTTTGGCTATGCCCAACAGCCCCCACAAACGCAACAACTTACCTGATGGTTGGGTCTAAATTGTCTTGCTGGTGTCTGATATATAGTGCAACGTCATCCGCATACATGGAGACCAGAATTCCACACTCATGAAATTGTATTCCTTGCTGAGCGTGATGCTGACGTTGTCGAGCAGCTAGTGGCTTCATGGCAAGCGCAAATAGAAGGGGTGACATGGGGCAACCCTGCCTCTTGCCACAGGAGATTGGGAAGGGATCGGACAATAGCCCGTTCACATGCAGCGTAGCAGTAAGGGAAGTATATAGTAGCTGAATGAGGTTCAGGAATTTCCAGCTTAGACCCATGAGTTGTAGCAGTTGAAATAGGAAGAACCATTCCAAGGAGTTGAACGCCTTGGTAGCGTTGAGCAAGTCGGCTGGCAGGCTCGGATCCACAGTGTGCATGACCGCAGAGTACGAAGATTATGTGCTGTGGAGCAGTCCGGCACAAATCCAGACTGATCTAGGCAATCATGACAGGGAGCAGTGGGGCCAGACAATTCGCAACTAGATTGGCTAAAATGTTGGCATCTACATTTGTCATCGAGAGCAGTCGTTAGGACTCACAAGATGTCGTGGTTTTACCATGCTTAACAATAGTGACAATGACCGCCTCTCGAAGCGACGCAGGGAGCACTCCTGTCTCCATAGATTCCTGATACATGGCTAGAAGGTGCTGAATTAGTAGGGGAGCAAATTCCTTGTAAAAGGATGCCGTGAGGCATTATCCTTGGGACTGCGAATGACTTGCTGGACCCCCTTCTCTGTGAACAGAGAGTCTAGGTATTGACAGTGCGCGTCATCTAACCATACCAGTTGTATGGTTTCCAGATACTCTTTGATGTGGTCAGAGTGTAATTGTGATTTGGTTGAGTAAAGGTCATAATAAAAAGCAATCATTGTGTTCAGTATTTCTGTGCGGTTAGTGTGATGTCTAAACTGCTCGTTCACTAAATCTACTATGTAGTCATGCCTTTTTGTGGCCTGATGTGTTTTGCTAAAGTCTTGCCCGGCCGCTCTCCCTCACCAGTTGCGGGGATATATAGGACTCGTCACCAAGAACCTGAGATTGCTGATGCAACCAATGCTGAAGGCGATAGTTCACATCTATGTGCCGTTAATCTTCTAAACGAGGTATTCCAACTTTCACCTACAATGGTAGATGACTTTTTGTCTACAGTAATAGAAGATTTCAGGTTTTCTCCAAGACCGAACACTGACTTTTGAAACTAGCACACAGTGTACTGAGAAACTCTGAATTTGGCCTTCATTCTTTCAAAACAAGGGACTAACTTTGAAACTTTTTTCCTATGATTAATTTTTTTTCTCCAAATTTGTATTTTTTCTTTTTTGGCACAGTACTCTGCTTATAGTATAACTATTCATAGAGAACAGATTTCTTCAAATACTTCCAGAGACAATATGTCACCTTGTCCACAAGAATTGACTTATATAATGTAACATGAAATGGTTTTGGCCCATTTTTCTTCTGTATTTACGAGCCATTTCATCATTTATATATATTTATGATTCATTCATGTAGCATTCAAATGTCTACAAATGCTTAGAATGAAACATTGCTTTAATATGTATAGCACCAATGCATTTGTTATGCTTACAACCAGTTCTAATGCATTTTTTACAATGTATTTGAGACATGTTTTTAGCACTTCATGTGTAGCTATATTTTAGATATGAGTAACATGTTTAGGATTTAGTAATGTCGTTCATACGAAAGTGGAGTGGGTGTTGTGTGTCGATTTAGATACCGTATAAAGATTTCCCAATTTATGCCCTTATATAGGTATAATTCCCATTGTCCTTATTTAGGCATAGAAATCCAGCCCTTATTTAGGCATTGCTCATGCTAACCAAATACAGACATGGTCAACTACATCCGTTCATCTTCGTCACAACGAGTTCTTGGAAAACCAGATTCTTAAGCCTTTAGGACTTTCCCTTGCTTGGATATTGATTTCTCTAAGAACTCATTTATTATGCATGAACAACTATTCCTTAGGGGTTCATTCATGATGTTCTTATGCCCGACTTGTACGTCGATATTGGCATTTCTAAACACCTTCAAGGTATAAATATACCTTCACTTGCCATGGCAAACCACGGTTCAGCTCTCTATTTGCACGACGCGGCTCACCAAGCAAGTTCGGAAGGAAGTCAAGTCCTCAACTGACGCACTGATCAGAGGCTGTCATCCTCCTCGCTCCAGTGTTTCTGACTCCCCTTGCAGGGTGTTAGAGATCGAGTACCGGGAAGAGATTCCAACCTCTCTCATTCTAAGGTATGGAGCAGACTAGAACCTAGAGAAACTTTTGGCAACTCTTGGCTAAACTAAACTATAGCTAAACAGCACCTACGTCTTCCCTCGTACTACACTTAGGTTAGGTACACTGGGGTAGGATTATTTTAGAAGCACCAGATGAGTATTTTAGCCTGTGTTATTTATGTATGTATTTTCATGAATATAGGTCATAGCTACACACCATGCTCAAGCAGTATTATACTTCGCATTCTGTCGTTCAATTGTAGCAGTTCATATCTCTTGCATGAGATATGAGACTGTTCAATAAACCCTTTTTATTGAAACGCCCGTCCCTCTATTTCTGTGTAAATCTGTAGAAACAAAGCATGCACGATTGACTGAGTGATTCGGTTATCTAGTGTTTCCACGATTCTGAGATTGTTCCGATTCTAAGGGAAACAAAGTTCTCGTGTTTATGCGGTTGTCAGAAACGAATCCCTTCTTGTTTATTCGAGAAGTTTCTAGTGACCTCTGAGTTAGCTGGCACACACAAGTAATTAAGTTTAATGTACTCAATAGAGACATACTGACCTCAGTCCTATGTCAAATCTATAGAGTATATTATTCCAGTGCGCAGAGCCTATCAGGGATATAGGAACTACCCTACAACCAGAGCCAATAGCTGAGCTGCATCTTGCAATGGTTTTTCATTGTGTTCCGGATATAAAGCAATTCATTTGGTAAAATATGAAGAGTGAAAAATAGGTACCAAGGAAACCTATATATATTTCCGAAATGGGAACAAAATATAGAGTTTAGAAGCAGTGGTCATTTGCACATCTCAGAAATTGTAGGTACCATACAAGCATGTAAATTAGAGGACATTCAAAATGGTTTCTTTTTTACACATTGTCTTACATTTGGAAAGGCAGAAATACAAGAAAGTCAATTGGCAGTAACACTTGTTCTACTATTCTGTGTTCCTCCAAGGCTCCCAATGAAAATAGTACCTCTTTTGTGTGGGTAGACCTACTGCCTGCGACAGGAAACAGCCCAACACGCAACGTGGACACATCACATTTTCCAGTGAAAACTGACCTTTTTTTGCAATGTGCCTAGCTGTGGATTTTGGACCCTAGCTCAGCCGGCACCTAGGGTAACCTAGCAAACCTAAGCATTTTTGAAAACTGAACACCCGGTGAAATCTAGGATGGGGTGATTTGTGTGGCTCTCACTAGGTTCTGTTACCCAGAGTCCCTAGCAAACCTCAAACTTTGTAAAAAGAACTTATTTTCCTCACATTTCTGTGATGACAATGTTCTGGAATCTGCAGAGAGCCACAAACTTCCACCCACCCAGCAGTTCCCAAAGTCTCTCGACAAAAATGGTACCTCACTTGTATGGGTAGGCCTAATATCCACATCAGGAAACTGCCCAAAACGCAATGTGGACAGATCACATTTTCCCAGTTGAAACTGTCTCTTTTTCACAATGTGCCTAGCTGTGGATTTTGGGTCCTAGCTCTGCTTGCACCTAAGGAAAACTTTACAAAAGGGGGTGGTGATGGACGGAGCATCTGAACCAATCAAACACTCACACCCAGTCAACAGATCTGGGTTTAATCCATCACCGTTCTTTAGCCCACTCTGCCACCCCAGTTCAGACATGGCCATATGCAAATCAGTCTGACCCTGTGCCTCATGGGAACAGTCCAGCCCGAACTGCCAAGCCATGCCTTCCCTGGACCGGAAACAAGCTTTCTAGGACCAGTTTCTGGCATTTCAGCCGTCTTCAGCCAGGCTTGCTTGAATCCAGTGGCAAAGTGAGCAAGGCACTCACGTCTGAGCATACCCTGCCAACTTATGGCGAACAAAGCGGTACAAAAGGGGGTGGTGATGAACGGAGCATCTGAACCAATCAAACACTCTACATTTTTTAAAACTAGACATCCAGGGGAATCCAGGATGGGGTGACTTGCGTTGCTCTCACCAGGTTCTGACACCCAGAATCTCTTGCAAACCTCAAACTTTGTAAAAAACTAACTAATTTGCCTCACATATCAGTGATGGAAAGTTATGGAATCTGCGGGAGCCACAAACTTCCACCCACCCAGCATTTCCCAGGTCTCCCGATAAAAATGGTACCTCACTTGTGTGGGTAGGCCTAGTATCCGCGACAGGCAAGGGCCCCAAAAGTATTGTGGAGACATCAAAATGATCTAGCTTGCACAATCCTTTGTCCTTGTCAGTGCTGCCATCACAGTACCTACACAACTACTAATCATCACATTGCTACAAGAATGACAATTCAGACTGTTCAAGGGCCCCAAAGCTATAAGAATGGCTTGGGCGCCAAGTATTGTTTTTAATAAATAAATGATTCTTCATGAAAAAGGTCCTAAGGGAATATAACATCGTAGACCCTACAAGAGTCACGAAGTACCCTAATAAAGTACGTTATAAGACCCTACAATGGTTACTTAAACAAAAAACCCAGCTTTTAACACACTATGGTATTTTAAGAATTAATATTTCAACCAGGCTTTCGAATATATCCACGGGGGAAACAGGTATTTTGGAGAATAACATACTAAGGTTGTGGGAAGAAAATGTATATTTTCAGATCCAGGATTTTATCAAAGGGAACTGTTGGAAAACTTGGGCAGAGATTGAAATGGGGCTTCAGCACTCCAATATAATTTTAAAGTGGTCATTTATTAGATTAAATCCTATATTGGAAAAGCTAGATATGTAAGGCGGAAGAGGCAAGATGGCGGTCGATTGAGACCGCGGTGCGGACTGTCCAGTGCTTAGGGCAAGGAATACTGTATACGTGGAATATCTAACATGGAAATGTGCAGCTAAGTTGACCTACATATTGAGTTTGGATTGAGATTGAGTTTGGAGGGGAAAAAGAGACTAAACCAAGCAGCTGAGGAAAATGCGGGAGGGTGAGATCCCAAACAAACACAAGCTCTCGTCAAGAAGTCAAGTAGCGGCGTTAGGCACAGTAATTGGCCTCTCTGTGATCCAGTACTTTTGCAAACACAAGAGCTGTTGCCCGACTCACCTGACTGGTGCTCAAACCCAAGAGCAGAGTGGTGCTCCGGAACCTAGGGACGTTATGGCTCCGTAGAACGCTGCGGCTGCGGCGGCGGCAAAGGCAAGGGAGGCAAGAGCAGCGAGGCTGGCCGCACAAGACGCTGCGGAATCGGCCGGGAGGAGTGCTGAGCTTCCCCAGAATGTTGCAGAAGGACCTTCAGAGAAGACGCCGGCTAAATCCTCAACCCAGGCTGGTGCTGCCCGGAAGGGCGGCCATACTGCACCCTCTGTCGTGGAGCTGCTCCGCAAGACTCCGGGGAGGCTCCTTCCGGGTCAAAGCGGAAAGAGTCAGCCGGCAACCCAGCTTACGCCCGTTTCAACTGCCGTGGTGAGAAGTGTGCAGGCAAACAAGGAGACTAATGCGGCTGACTCGGCTAACATGGAGGCTGACAGAGGCAGGATGGAGGAAAACGTGGGGGCTCAAGAGCATACGGTGAGCACCCTCCAAAACAATGGGGTCAATTCGGTGAATGACGCTACAGGCGAGATGGGAGTACAAGATCGAACTGATAGAGCTGATAAAAGTAACCTCACACCCGGTATACTCCCTGAGGGTAATACCTCTATAGATAACCAGCTGCAATTGGACACACGTATCCCTGGAACTTTGGTGTCTCAAGCAGACAGCCTGGGAGTCTTGCAAATAGTGCAAACAGGGCAAAGTGGGGTAGCAGCGTTAGATGGCTCTCAAGCTGCGCAAATCGGGTCTGAGTCTATCAGTGAGGATGATCCAGATAGAGAGAAAGATAAGGATAAGGATCCCAGTGACTTTTATTCCTTCTTAGATGAATTAGGTTGGTCAAATGATACAGGATCCCCCTCGAATGATTCCAGCGATGACGAAACAAGCACCAAAGAGGGCAGAATGGTCCAGAAAACGGTTCTAAAACATAGAAAGAGCCACCGAGACTCAGCTGAGCTAGCCTGGGATTATACACCCACTAGTAATCTTCTTGTATCAGCTACACCAATACGTACTCAGGATCTGACCTCAGGGCTAGCTCAGCATATGGAACCCCGTACCCCTCAAGACACGCTGGCACCTACTATTGAAACTGTTCTGTTAGCCATAGCTGCGCACAGGGAGGAGACGTCCCATGACGGTCGCAAGGCCCAAGCAGAGCTGCGAAAAGTTCAGGGGGTGGTGCGTAAACTCTCGAGGAAAATGGGGTCCTTCAGTGATTGTATGACGGAGATCGAGTCTAGAGTGGTTGTGAACGAATCGGAGACAGCCACAAACCGGGAACAGATTGATGCCCACGAGGCAGAACTTTCGGATGTGATGTGGAAACTTGAGGACATGGAAAATCGCCTACGTCGAAGTAACCTATGGGTTTTGGGGGTACAGGAAGGAGTGGAAGGGAGTGATGCTCGCTCCTTTGTGATCAAGTTATTCCAAGACTCCCTCCCTGAACTTTGTGCTTGGAATTGGGAGCTAGAGGTGCAGCGAGCACATCGGGTCCCCCTTACCCTAAGACATACATCAAAACCTGGAGTGTATCCGAGAGCCCTTTTAGTGTACTTCGGCAATTTCCTACTAAGGCAGGCAATTTGGGAAAAATCGAGACCAGAGGCTAAAAAAACCAATGGGCAAATAACATACTTTGTACGCCCTGACTTCTGTCACGCAACAGTTGAGAGGAGGTGGCGCTTACGCCAACTCATCAGACCATTCCAAGACAAAAAACTTCAGGCATATTTAAACAATCCAGCTCGGTTGAAAGTCATCAACGAAGATCAGATAAAATTCTTTTCCTCCGAAATTAAGGCAAAAGAATACTTGGATAGCCTCAAATGAAAAATTCTGCTCTCTCATAAATTAAGATGATACTACTTAGTGACACATAAAGGTTTCTTCTTTGTTTTCTCTATCAGGATCTGCTAAGATTACCTTTCCCCTCTGTGTGCTATGTCAAAAAAAAAAGAAAAAGGGAAAAGAAAATAGAAGAAAAGGAAAAATGGGGGCGGGGGGAAATAGGTTCTCCACGTATGTTATATGGTTAATCCGGAAGCACTGGATGGGTATTGCACTTCCATCACTACAGACTCTCATGGAGTCTATTTGCCTCAGTTGTAGGGGGGTGGGGGAGGGTTGGGGGGTTGAGAGTGGAGGGGGTAAGGGGAAGAGAAAGGGGGGAGAAAGCATGTAAAAATGGCAACCGTAATTGTAGAAATGGAGAATGTAAATTTAGTGTGAAGATTGGTCACATAGCAGAATTCGCATGGAAAACAAATGTAACACTATATGGCTAGGCTAGAAATATGCTCCTGGAATGTGGCAGGGCTTAATGACAAGGGAAAAAGGGGTCGAATGTGTGGGATATTTAGTCAAAACACGTTCGATATAATATGTCTTCAAGAGACCCACATTCCGTGGGCAGAAAGAGATGTATTGAGGGTCCCGGGGTTCAATTTATTGGTATGTACAAATCATACTATGAGAACAAGAGGCGTTGTTATATTAACAAAATCCTTCCTTGGGCAGTCCGTACGCAAGGCAGCTGATCCTATGGGTAGGTGGGTGATTGCGGAGCTTAAAATTGGTATTACAATATGTTCTATCTATGCTCCTAATCAGGATGATCCCTCTATTTTTATTGATCTTGAAATGGAGCATGCTTCCTGGCCCCAGACGTTGATATTTGGTGGGGATTTTAATATTTCTTTGAACCCAAAATGGTCTAGTACATAATCAGGGTCAATACAAATATGTTGGGCACAAACTGAAGGTACACAGAGCCATTTCACATCTTAAGGAAAGTTTAGGCTTGGTTGACGTATGGGATTTGAAGCAACTTTACGTCCCAGGGTATACGTATTTCTCACACCCGCACAATAAATATGTTCGTATTGATTATATTTGGACAGCAAGAAATTGTTCTGATAGGGCAAAAATTAATAAACTGCCAAAAATTATTTCTGACCACAATCCCCTAGTACTTACATTGGATATTGATAACATGACTAGACCTTGATCAGGCTGGACCTTTGACAGGAAATTGCTTGTTAATAAAGACTACATTGAGTATATTAAGGCCTGGACGCAAGGGTTCTTTGACTGTAATCGGTATAGTGCTTCTAGGGATACAGTCTGGGACTGCTTTAAAACGTTGATCCGTGGGGAGACAATAAGCTATGTAGCCAGACAGAGGAAGGAGGTGGCTAGGGTTAATAAAATACAGCTTCAAGAACTAGCTCAAATAGAGGAAAAACATACTACTCTTATAATGCAGGGCGGGGATGGAGGACCAACTTTGAGAGAGATGATGATTCTTAAGACTGAGATAAATAGTAGGCTTTCTCATAGGGCGGCTCAGATGTATCAGTCTAATCGTAATAAGATCTACGAAGCGGGGGAGAAAGTTGGTAAGCAGCTGGCTCGTCCGTACTCATCAAAAACAATCTTTTAACTTAATTTCTTGTATTGAATCAGCGGGCCAGGAATATACAACACCTGAGGCTATACTAGAAATTTTCAGAAAATACTATCAGAAATTGTATCGAAATGAAGATACTTTAGACTCTGTTACAATTAAAGCAGGACTTGCTAGGTGGGCGACTGAGTTGGAAGGTAGCCTAGGTATGGATATGATTACTAGGGAAGACCTGGAAAGGGATATAACTCAGATAGAAGTAGAAATGGCCCTGGCAGAATTAGCCTCGGGTAAAGCCGCAGGCCCTGATAAATTACCACTAGAGCTGTACAAAATTCTGGGTAATATCATAACACCTCTACTTCTGGACTTATTTATAGGGATATAAGTGAGCGGTACCCCTCCTGGCTCATGGAGGGAAACCAACATAGTCATTTTCCCAAAAAAACATAAACCCCCTAGCCTTCCTTCATCATACCGCCCAATTTCTCTTATAAACTCTGATTCAAAGTTGTATTCTAAGATCTTGGCTAATCGGCTCAGGGGGGTCATCGAGCATTTGGTCTCCCCGTGGCAACATGGCTTTATCCCGGGTAAGGGCACTACGGATCATACCCGTCGGGTTATCGCACTGTTTGATGCCATGGGTGCCGCGGTGGCCGTATGTCGATGGTCCTCCTGGACGCCGAGAAGGCCTTTGACAGGGTTTCCTGGGAATTCCTGTGGGCGGTTTTAGATCAAAACAATATGGGACCTTGTTTTACAAAATCCACCAAAGCAATGTATCACTCACCTAAGGCTAGGGTATTGGTGATGGGCCAGGAGTCCAAGTTGTTTGATATATTTCGAGACACAAGGCAGGAGTGCCCATGCTCCCCGATTCTTTTTGCCCTATACATAAATCCGTTGATCTGTTAGATGCTGAGGCAATCAAACCAATTACAGTGGGCTCCTTTGATACAAAGATATTAGCGTACGCCGATGATGTGGCGGTAGTAACACCTTACCCCACAGAGGCAATAACTGAAATTAAACAGATTACTCAGGTTTCTGGCCAGTTCTCAGGGTATTCCTTAAATTGGGATAAAACAATGGTTATCTGCACTCAGAATACTCAATTTGAAGATCGGAGAAAGGTGGAAAGTGCTGTATACTTAGGAGTTCGCATATCCCCCAAGATTGATGAAATTATGACGATAAATTATGATCCTCTCCTTCAAAATATTAAGAAGGATTTAAAAAGGATTGATGGTCTACATCTTTCAATCATTGGAAGAGGCAATTTTCTTAAAATGAATATCCTACCCAGGGTGTTATATCTGTTCCGAGCGATCCCGTTAATTGTGGATGATAAAATTCTCAAGGCCCTGGTATCCCAAATGAGTAAATTTAGATGGGGGTACGGGAAGATAAGGAGATCCATTCGGTATCTCTCATTACCTTCTATAAGAGGTGGTCTAGCAATCCCTAATATAGGATTTTACCTGTGGGCTGCTTTGCTCCAACAGATGATGCCATTACTTCTAATCAAAACACCAGAACCATCGATAGGGGATAACTATATACCATCAATTTATGAATTGGTAATTGGAGATAAGGGTAAGGGCCTCCTGGTAAAGCAACTTGAACCCTCATACTTTAAGAAAGTTAAGTTTAAGATTATATCGAGCGCCTGGAGAATCTGGAGGGAAACTATGAAGCATCTTAATATTCCTAAATATAATAAGTATACATCATTATGGTATTCTTCATTACTATCAGCACAAGTTTATGATGATATTTCAAGAAGATGGGAATACTTAGGGGTGTTAACTATAGGAGACTTTTTGCTGCCTGGCTATGGTAATAGATTCCCACAATTGCAAAGCAATTTTTCAATTCCTAATACTAACGTATTTAGATTTATCCAAATTAATATGATTCTCAATATAAAAAGTGCTGATATCTCACTAGCTAATATTCCCTTATTTGATTGTATGGGCAAATCTACAACTAGGATTGGTACTATATATGACATTTTAATTGAAAACCAACGGGATGACATGGAGTCGACCGAAGCGGGCTGGGCAAGTAAACTGCATAATCCCAATGTGGATATTGATATGTCGCTAACTCTTTTAATTAAGCTGTTTGTTACCTCTAATTTGAAAGCTCAACTGTACAAGACTATATACAATCTTTACTTTACACCTGCCAAATTATATTCTTGGGGGAAAAGATCTACCTCAGAATGCCCGAGGTGTGGAAAAACTCCTGCACATCTACTCTATATGCTATATGAATGCGATAAACTAACATCCTTGAGAGGTATGATAGCAGGTTTTTGGCAGGAAGTGTTTGGGCACTCAGTAGCTGAATCTCCCACTCTATAGATTTTGGGATATGATAATACGCTGATGCATACTAAGGAGGAGGAAACATGCCTTTTTCTGAGGACGGCGGTATATAGGATAATTCTAGCAGCCCGCTGGAAGGATGTAGATCCACCCAACTCTCAGATCTGGTTGGCCCGGTTGCTAGGCATGTATAATCAAGAGAAGGCGATTTTTGCCTGTGAAGGGAAGAAGGCGAGAGATCAAGGAATCAAGATCTGGGAATCGATTGAGAACTGGAGTAACAAAAATAGAGCTTCTTAATGAATTATGTCTAGTAAGTCAAAAAATGTTCCCTGTCTTTTTCAGGAAGTTGTTTTAGATTGAGTATGTAGTTTTATTTTTTGATACGCCCTATACAATCTGCACCGTTTCTTTATATATGACCATTGTTTATCTGTAAACTCAAATGAAATTCTTCTCTATTTCTTCCTTGTGTGTGATTAGTATTATGGATTGTAAATATGTCTATCTCTATCTCTATTTTGTACTTGCAATTATGTGTTGCCAAATAAATAAAAAAAAAAAAAAAGGAAAAGCTAGATATGAAAAACCTGAGTTATAAAACTAATATCAGGGAAGCCCTTAACCGCCCCATACAACAGAAGATTATTAACTGGATTAAAATATTTGATGAGAATAAGTCCCTTTCATTATATGGAAAAGTTAGGGATAGATGGGAAAAAAGGGAAGACATACAGATTCTTAAACCAACCTGGAATAGGCTTAATAAGCATAATGCAGTGATATTCAGAGGGGTGAAGTTTAAACGTATGCAATACTATTCGAAATGGTTGATATATAGAACACCTTCTTTTTTTCATAAAATATACCCGCAAATAGAAGATAAATGCTTTCGTTGTGCACAGAAAGGCAACTGGACACATATCATCTGGGAATGCCCAAAAATCCAGAGTTTGTGGGAGGAGATCGAGAAAAATCTTAGATTTACAATAGATCCCCTCATTTCACTCGATTAATCCATTGCTGTTTTGGACTGCTCATCTATTATCAGCGCACATGAGGAATGTTTGTTTATTGCAGCATTAATAGCGAGATCTCTAATCCTATGCCTTTGGAGAACAGAGAAGGTACCTACTTTTAATGTATGGAGGGCAAAACTGTTTAAAATACAAGAGATGGAAAAGAAATATGCAATAAGATCAGGAGCAGTAAGAAAGTATGAGAAATATTGGAGTGTGTTTGAAATATAGGATAACATCTTGTAGTTGGTATAAGAAGATAGAACAAATATGTGGGCACTTACTCTGGTACAGCGCTTTGCACTTTGTAATTTCCCTTAATGTGATCCTTTTACTGCACTTTTGTAGCATCTGGTATAAAAAGAAAGAATACATACGTACGTATGTATCCTGGTTTAACACTTTGAACTTTAACTTAATAGGACCATTTTTGTATTACAGGAATTTTATGATTGTATTACTTTGAAATGACTATTTATAATGTTTAATACTTTGCACTTTAGATTTAAGCCAATCTTTTCCTTCTTCAACAGTTTGGAATATGTATCTATATATGATATTATGTATCTTGAATTTTTTATGAACCCTCAATGAAAAATACATTTTAAAAAAAGTATTGTTTTTAATGTTCATTAAATTAATAAAACAACTGCTTTTCTGCTTATATCTAAATCACACAAATAGCGCCACCATGTGGCAGCTGTCATGAGTGCCGGTGTTGACAATTAAGTGCCGGTGTCAAGGACCCGAAACCACTAGCTCAAATTAAGCACTGGACCTAAATCATGTAGTGGTCCATTTTATGCCACTAGCCTTCTTCACCTGCATCATCTGTGGCCCTGAGAAGTAGAGCATTGTGGAAGAATCCAAGCGTACCAAACGCTTCAAAGCCTCATCTGAGGTAGGAAGCACTATAAATTCAAATCTGGTACCAGACCTCGCCTTTTCTGTGATCATGCCCGGCCAACAAATAAGCATGAAAGAGACTTTAGAGTGCCCAGCATCCTCACCCCTCACCTCAGCTGCTTTCATCCGCTTGTACCGCAGGCAGAACTACGAGAGATGAAGCAACTGAAGAAAAAACAAGCCAGAAAACTTTTTTTGTTCAATTGAAGGGGCGTAACTTTTATTGGTGCAGCAGGTGCAGAGGGACAGGGCCCAGAGGTCTGAACGGTACACTGAACCCTACTTATTGCTGTATGTCACAGTTCTAACAGTACTACAGCCCATGAAACACTGGTAGTGCCTCTGTTCAGTAGGCAATGAAATGTGTTCATTGAATAAAAGAAGACCGCAGGATTTCACCCTTGTCATCACACAGAAGCATTGAAGGTGATGCTGGAATCATTTCCATCACACTCTTAATTGCAGCAGTAATAAATAGGGTCAAAGACTAGCAGAGATCAGTATAGAATAGTCTATGAAATGTGAAGTTTTTTTATTTTTTATTTACTTACTGATCCACTTGCTCAGCTTTCTGAGACAGTTTTCTGTCAGCTGCATATCTCTGTGCATGTTAATTATAAAATCCCACGTAAAATTATCTGATTGCTGTGAGTATTGTGTTGCCTTGCAGCAGCTGCAGAAAAGCTTTCCACATAGAGATCCTTAAGACTACCAATAAATAGTCTGGTGATAGTTGTTAAAAGCTTTGATAATCTCTATCTTCAGACTAAATAGCTGCTTTTGATTAAGTTATAGGTTACCATTTAATTTCATCTTTGTACAACCCTGGTAGACGAACATGACAACACACTTTTTAAACCTATGAATTGCAAAGAAGGTTGCAACAGAGCTGAACGCTAACAGCAAAGAGAGCATTCATTTCTGAAACAAATATAGCCTACAAGATACTGCAGGGTTAGATACACAAGACCAATTTAAGTTAAGAATTTCCCCAGTTATCCAAGTAACAGATGGAGCGATCAAAGGAGCCATAACTGATTTATTGAGCCATTTGCAGTTTCACTGTACCAGCCGTGTGTACTTTACACATGCATGGCTTAATCTTTGAGACAAGTATATGCTACTGGCAGGATCAACCAGGTAGACTCACTTGCTGGAACACACCTACTAACACTAAAGATACTCCTAAGTGCACCACAGCAAACCTGTGATGAAATACCTATCACAACCTGTGAGTCTCGGAGAGAATGGAGACACTCTGGGTTGGTGTTGGAGAACAACAAATATTTTGAGGGTGAGATTTGCAGGTCGAATAACCCTGAAGTATAGGAAGCTTTTGTTAGGAATGACGCTGGCAACACACTCAGTCTGGGACTGGGGGGTAGTGCATAAAGTCATAGTTACCCTAAGAGGCACATATGCCACTTCCATTGAAAATCCATAACAAAAAGCATGCTGTTTAGTGTAGTATTCCATACAGTTGAGGGAAAAATATGATTGTGGTAGCAGGGCTGCATTATTGTTTTATAAAACACGTCCTCTTCACAGAGTTCTAGTGAATTGTTATTAACACAAGGAGACAATCCAAACACTGGCCCCGTTTTTATGATATGTGGATCCCTGCCAGGGCCTCAAATGCCTTTTCTTCATCCGTGCTGCAGCTACTAACTGTGCAATTCTGAAATGGGGACCTGTTCTTGCTTTGCTTGGGTGTCCTCCCATAACAGTCCCATATAGGATTTCATTTAAACATCAACATCAAATCACCTCACCTAAATTGTATGCTGCTTGCCCTGTGCCCACCTTCCCCTGCCCTAACCCTAAGCCTACATCATGTCCACTGTGCAAGGAGTTTTACCGCCCCATCTTCTTCCCATTGTCTCTCTCCTCATCTTTCGTTTAGTGATTCAGGTAGTAGTCTCTATCATTAGGGCAGCTGAGCTTAATGGGGTGTAGATCTGCTGATGTGTGACATCTGCTCCTGTGTCTACAGTGGGTGTTTGCAGAATGTGCTCCCCGAGCTTGACTCTGTGCACCGTAGGGAGGGGTATGTATATATCTGTCACAGCAGAACGTAGTGTGCACACATGTGGATGTACATGTGTCCTTGGGATGTGTGCCTTTTGAAGGGTGTATGTTGGAGGATCGGTAGGAATGTCTGCATGGTGGATGTGTTATTTCAGTAGGTTGCCTGTGGAGTGTGTATCTCTGTAGGAGTGTGTGTGTGTGTGTGTGTGTGTGTGTGTGAGTCAGGCATTCGGAATGGTTGAGTGTGCATTCCACAGTGGGTATGTTTGACTATGAAGGATATCTGTGTCTGCAATACTTTTGTCTCTGTAGGGTGTTGCTGCAGAGACAGAGCATCTGAACATGTGTCTCTTTGGTGTGGGAGCAAGCAGGCTTCCCCGACCCCCGCCCGCCCCGACATAGCAGTCCATCCTGAAATGAGTGTTCAGGGCCCCCGTCCGCCCCGGCCCCCGCCTGCCCCCCCGCCATGAGTGTTCAGGGCCCCCGCCCGCCCCGGCCCCCGCCTGGCCCGACATTGCCCCCGGAGCCTTACCTCAGCCGCCGCTCCTCCCCCGCGCTCCTCAGTTCACCGCTCCGCCGCTTCTCGCCGCTGGTCACCGCTCCTCCCTGCCTGTCCGCCGCTCCTCACCGCCTGTCCGCCGCTCCTCACCGCTCCTCCCCGCTTGGTCTGCCGCTCCTCCCCGCGCCATGTCCGCCGCTCCTCCTCGCGCTCCTGGACGCCGCTCCTCCTCGCGCTCCTGACGTCAGCAAGCAGGTCGCGGCCGGCGCTTCTTCCACGGGACTACTTTTTTTTCGCAAATTTTTTTTATTAACGTATTTTTTTTTACTTTATATAACCTATGTCCATCTGCACACCCTGACGATTACAACAATGTATCGGGTGTGTGGATTGGCGCTGTGGTTCCCGAGTTTACCCGCCTCAAAGGTTCAAAGTTCTTCCTTTATAATAGTAGTATAGATATATGTGTGTATGTGTGTGTGTGTTTCTCTGGAAATTTTGGTAGGGTTCTTCAGAATATTTCCTGGCCTCTGCACTCCATATAAAGGCATTTATGATCTAAAGCTTGAAAACAGATGCTCCCTCAACCTCCGCTCCGCTCTTCACTTCCCAGTTCCCACGGATGTGAGAGAAAACAATTGTAAAAGAGGAAACAAGAGAAAAGCAGGAAAGTGAGAGAAGAAATTAAAGCAGGACTAGCAGAAAAGCAAGCGGAAAAGCAAGCAGAAAAGCAAATACATCTACAAATAGATCAGCATAATTATAGGAAAGGATAAACAATAGGCCAAGGAAAAAGAGAGAAGCAGGACAAGAAAAGAATGAGCATTTAAAAATAATAAAGCAGCTAATCTGTATTTTGCTAAATATGTGTTTGAGATGGCAAATGCATTGTGCCTAAAATTCTTGCTATAATCTTCAGTTCACTAAATACCAACCCTTGTTAAAGAGTCCATTTGGTTGAAAACTGACTGCATATAAGAACGTATAGCATGCATGTGTAATGTATGTATACTTGTAAAGCGCACTGTTACCTCGTTACGTGGTGTCCTGGCGCTGTATACCGCTGGGGAACCCGTCCTGGCTTTCCCTGTGAGAGGGCACCCCAAGGTGAAGCCAGGCATCCCCGGCGTTGCTGGGGCCGTTTTTAATCACAAAACTATGCACAGATCAGTGTGTATTACTAGCTCAAAGCTAAAGCTCAAAGGGTTAATGCATCCAATGAAAGATTGCGTGTGATTGTTTGGTCACAGGTGGCAAACTTCAACCTAAATATGTGGATTAATTCACTACTGCATGGAGCATTATGTAACTTTTGCATCACAGGATCCAATTTTAGCTAAATATCTCCATACTCATAGTACACTGAGAGTGTGATCAGTTTCTTAGAGATGGCATTTCCATTATGTAGATGCATACGTACCAGGACGGAATGGATGCAGTATACAGTTTTTAGAATATGGGCATTAATTTTAAAGCACATAGCTACCTCATACATGATATTCCAGCGCTATGTCCAGGTATCCACCAGCCCCACTAAGTTTGGAACCCCCTTATAGCCCGAGGTGAAAAAACAGGTTTTAAGATTTTCTTGAAAAGGCATTCCGACTGGGCCTGACGAATTGGGACAGTGCATGCCACAGTTTTGGTGCTAGGTAGCCAAATGAGCCTATGCATACTTTCTTAAGTCTGGGAACAATAGCCAACCTTTCACCTGCTGTTCCTCGTCGGTACATAAGGTCTGACCAAAGATTTCAAGTACTGTGGGCCTTAGTTAGTCAGCGCTTCGAGGCAATAGCACAGGGCCTTAAATGAGCATCTCTGCCTCACTGGCAGTCAATGAAGCTGCTTAAGTGCAGCCTCTATTGATGTATGCCTTAGCAGATTCATTAGGAGCCGGGACACCACGTTCTGCACTCTCTGGAGTAACTCCAAGTGCATCCTGTGTAACTCCAAGATTTAAGACATTGCATTAGTGGAGCTTCGACACTATCATGGCCTTCACTACTGTCTTTCTTGACGATTCTGGTAAGAAACACAAACTTTTCCTCAGTATTTTTGAGAAGTCTGAAGCATTTTCCCGCAACTGCAGTAATTTGACTGTCAAAGACAGTTTTTCATCCACCCAAATGCCAAGATTATTGACCTTGGGTTTAGGATCGGGTGCTGGACCCAGCTTCTTAGGCCACCCGATGTTTGACTGATTGCCCAGGGTCAAAACCTCTGTCTTTCCCACATTGAACTTGAGACAATTCACGTCCATCCATCTAGCAACCTCTGCAAGACAGAGACAGAGACATAGGGAAGATGCCATATGGGGGGAATTTTTTGACAACGTGATGACAATCTGCATATGACACAGTCGTGAACCCATAGCTTTCAATGATATCCGCCAATGGTCGCACGTATATATTAAACAAAGTTGGGCTCAAAGAAGGGCCCTGCAGCCCCCCTTTCTTCAGTTGTAACACCTTTGACTGGAGGGGTGTCTGTAACTCCTGAAAGGTGCAACCCTCCAGAAAAGAGGCGATCCATTGGAATGCTTTATGTCGCATCCTGCAGTTCTAGAGTCTCTCTATCAAGATATTGTGGGACACATTGTTGAATGAGGCACTGAGATCCAACATCAACAGAGCCACAGAATCACCAGCATCCACAATCTGCCTAATTGACTCTGTTGCCAACAGCAAGGCTGACTCAGTGCTGTATGAGTGGTGTAACAGGTCATGCCACCCCATGAAGCTTGAAAGCTGCTTATTAACAGACTTCTTCGTAATCTTGGAAAATAATGGTAGCAACGAAGCTGGGCAATCATTTTCTGGCTTGTAAGGATCCAGCACCGTTATTTTAAGAAGCGGAATCACCACATCATGCTTCCATCTCCCCGGTACCTGACCAGAGGTCAGGGAGTTGATAATCAACTCACCCAATACTGAGTGGACCATTTCCCAGTCTCGTTCTAAAACTGACGGGGAAGCAGGATCCAACATAGACCATCACTTGGTCTCGATGGACCTGAAGTTCAGCAACCTAGGGATCTCCTCCAACCAATTAGGTCCAATTAGGTAGTGTCTCTTCTTCAGATTTCATAACATGGAAACTTTTTCTGTTTCCTGCAAGTTCAAAGTGGATTTTATTTATTTTTCCTGCAAAAGTGAAAACATTGCAACTGTCGTGCAGTTCCCAACTTTCCAGAAGGAATTGCACGTTTGTTGGGCAACATAAACGTAGGGATGGTGCCAGACTGATTCTGTACACCCCGCAGGATATGTTGTCCTGGAGACCAGCTAGCTCCCAGTGCCACCATATGCACTCTAATCCTAGATAGGTAGCAAATGGTTTTGGCAACCACAGAACCTGACAACCCGAGTACCCCTAGGGATTGTGGTAACAGATCTATAACCCTTTCGCTCAGACACTTGTGCTCTTTCTCTCGGAGAAATATACGAGGAATACACAGATGGATGTTTTCAATATTTCTTGCACAATCGTGATTCTGGTATAGAATGTCTGTGCTTCAATGTTCAATAGACAGAAGCAGATGAAAGAGATTAGCAATACAAGGACAGTGAACAGAATGAGCAGTTCCACCATCTTGCAGACAATGTATCAATGCAGACATATAAAAACAATATATATATATATATAGTATTCTCATGCTTTGCTTTCCCTTACCTGGATGCCTAGGTGTATCTATGTGTTCTGCCACGAATCCCCTATTGTATGATCCAACCCCCATTACCTGTAGGGAAAGAATGTAGGTCTCACCTTGGTCACAGGTTGGACATCCCTCCTCATAGAAGGATAAGCAAGCAGCTGGGCTGACGTTCCAGCGTGTAGTGACCTTGCAATGACAGCAAGTGCGCCAACCCGGAAAGGCTTGTTTTATTTATAACAAAAAGCATCCTTGCTCTCGCGCCGAGGCCTTAGTGAGACATATATTGGTATAATGTCTTGATAGCTAAGTCACTTCATGGATGAAAACAATTACGACGTTTGCACAATGTGTGACAAGGCCTTGTACATGATGTTGAAGGTGTCGTGATAATGTTCTTACTAAGGTAAATTTGTAAGCAATGTAGTTTTAGATAAGCTAATCCTACATTGTCACACACACAAATGTGTGTCGAAAGTCATCATGCTAAAGAGAGGACTACTTAGGTAATGTATAAAAATAAAACACCAGCGCACATCACATATAGTCACTTTTTCTCCTCTGTGCAGTCAGCACTCTTTTTCCTTTCAATTCGCAATCTTGTGGGAACACTTTTTTCCAGTTCAGAAAAGTCATTTAGTGTAGAAAATTCAGATTTTATTTCTTTTTAAAACACAATGCTCCACAGCCGACGGGGGCTTCACCTTTTGCGGGCTTCCTCAAGGCTGTAAATCATACACAAAGAGAGACATTCTATAATCATTATATCCTGGACATTACCCATCCGACATGTCCCACATTTTCCATATGTGTCTATAAATTGCCACATCAACCAACGCAAGGTATGTGATCATGCTGCCCACCATACACTTATGTGAAAAAATCATGCATGTTAAAAAGCTTGCTCAACAACAACCTACATGCCAGTTACAATTGCAGAGCACACAGAAAAAGATGGGACAGTCACCATGTGATACTACCACTATATACAAATACATTAAAAACGTAGGTAATGTGTACATGGTAAAAATCAATCAATCAATCAATAAGTACATTTGTAGAGTGCACAACTCACCCGTGAGGGTCTCAAGTCGCTGAGGGGGGGAATGGCAGGGGGGTGCTCCAACTGCTCGAACAGCCACGTCTTGAGGAGTCTCCTGAAGGCCAACAGGTCCTGGGTCTGTTGTAGGCAGATGGGGAGGGTATTCCAGGTTTTAGCAGTGAGGTGGGAGAACGATCTGCCGCCGGCTGTTGCTCGACGGATGCGGGGGATGATTGTGAGGGTGAGGTCAGCGGAGCGAAGCTAGCGGTTCGGGGTGTAGAAGGTGAGATGTTCATTGAGGTACGCTGGTCTGGCGTTGTAGAGGGCTTTGTGAGTGTGGGTGAGGAGCTTGAAGGTGATCCTCCTGTTGACGGGTAGCCAGTGTAGGTCTTTCAGGTGGGCTGTGATGTGGCTGTGGCGGGGGATGTCGAGGATGAGGCGTGCAGAGGCGTTCTGTATGCGTTGTAGTCGTTTTTGGAGTTTGGCTGATGTTCCTGCGTAGAGAGTGTTGCCGTAGTCTAGTCTGCTGGTGACGAGGGCCTGCGTGACTCTCCTTCTGGTACCGGTGGGGATCCATCTGTAGATCTTGCGGAGCGTGCGGAGGTAGTTGAAGCAGGAGGAGGAGACGGCGCTCACTTGCTAGGTCACTGACAATGCGGAGTCAAGGATGACTCCCAGGTTGCGTGCGTGGTTAGTGGGCATCGGTGCAGCTCCCAGTGCGGCCGGCTACCATGAGTCGTCCCAAGCGGAGGGGGTGGATCCGATGATGAGGACCTCCGTCATCCGGCTGCTGCTGATCGTCATCCATTCAGCGATGGTCTTCATTCCTTCGTGGATGTTGGATTTGGCAGTGGTAGGGGCCTGTTTCTCCCTGTGCCTGCCTAAGACACATGGGACAATGTGGTTGACATGTGCTTGGTATTTTCGAGTACGAGGTCAGGCACACCTAGTGAACAATAGCGTGGAAGAGTGCTCTAGGTTACTTCATAGCTTCTTCAATTTTACTTTTCAAATAGTTAGACTTAGGGCCGGATTACATCTTTGTCAGTCTGGGAGTGGGTCGCTATGCCAGCGCCCTGCTTCTGCACCGCCAGTGCCGGCCGCCCGCCTGCCAGATTATACATTTGTTTGTAGCCTGGTGGGCAGTCGACACATCGGTCCCACGGTGATGCCTTTTAAAAGGCATCACAGTGGGAACGCCACAGCCCGTACCTGCACGTCATGGACTGTGCAGTACATGCCATGAAGGTACTGGGGTTGCATGCATACATGGGGGTCACATATGTTCCTCCCTGAATGCATTCCCTGCACAAGGGCAACTGGGGGCTATTTAGGGCCCCCTTTCTTTTCCCACCGCCACACTTGAGCAGACCATGAAAAGGCTGGCGGTTGGGAAAGTCGGAATTTGCTTAGCAGTGCTGCATCGGCACCGCCATGCATATTGTATTTCCTGACCGGCACACAACGTTCCCATGGCGGTTCGACTGACGAACTCATAATTTGGTGGTCTGTCCGCAGGTGCAGCGGTTCCCCTCCTGCCACTGCACCTCAACTGTGAATACAGCGGCCCATACCACCGTACTTGTAATCAGGTTCTTAGTGGCCATGATAAGAGTGTTATGACTTTTCTTTTGTTCTTTGAGGACAATGAGTGATTACATGCACTTTGCTCTGGTCTAGATCTTTTCTAGTTTCCGTTCTATTTATTTGCTTTTTTAAGATCCTGTGTGTACCTGGGTGTGAATGGTTTATCCTAGATGAGTTTAGCTTTTAGGGGTGCAAGTTTTCCAGGATGTTCATCGTCTATTCATTTCAGAAGTTGGTGAGATCGTTTGTAGAATAAGTAAATGTGGAGTACAAACTACAGCTGTGAGCTCTTCGGAAGGAAGACTCATAGGAATTTCTTTTAGAGGTCTTCTCCACGATTTAATTGGTTTAGTTTGACCTAATGTATTTGTTCCTGTTTGTGGGAGAATGAATGAGATCACAAGTTGTTCAAACCAGTCGATTTCCAAAGAGTTGTTTATGCAGACTGATGTTTGGTATAGGGATAATCAGATTGAGTGTTGCCTTTCTTATGAGTTGTGTTGGAGACATCCATTGAAGAATACGACCTCCACATCTTTTATATCAGTTTTAATCTATTGCAGGTTAGTCCAATAGTTGTGTCAAAGTAATTTGTTCTATTTTTAACTACCTCTCCCCATATGAGTCGATTATGTTTGATATTGCTCATCTACCATGATGAATCTAGCCTTTCTCTCAAATTACACTTTTACTGCTCTGATTCTTGATAAGCAGTATCTCATAAATCTAAAACCTTTCTTGAAAATATTGGAAAAACATACAATTCTAAATATATAGATAGAACATTTTACTTTTTAGGGTTCTCTTTGCTAAAAATAAATTCTATTATTCGAAACATTTTAAAAATGTGCTTGTACTTGGTTGTGACAGAACACCATTCACTCAGGAGAAAGGTGTAAGGAATTCAGATAATTGTTCCAGTGATGGCTAATAATATTTGAAAGTGGTGGGTCATAATTGTTAGGTATGACTTCTTTTTTGAAAGATGACATGTTAGAGTTCTATTGCGTTTTTGGGGGCAAGGCATTCCAAATCCTGGGTCCATTCCTAAGAAGGAACGGTTATATGTTTTCTTCTTGGTAAATTGATATCGTTTCAGTTGAAGATTATAGGAACTACAGGTGGTTCTGTCATCACCCGGTAGTACTCATTTTTCCTCTATGTATCTCGGAGTTATGTGATGCAATGCTTTGTGTGTCATACACGCGATTTTCAAATGGATTCTGGCATCGAAAAGGTAGCCAGTTCAGGGCACGCATATCAGGGGAGATGTGACAGTTTCTTTTGGAGCCTGAAATTAGTCTAGCGGCTGCACTGATTGACGCTCTTAGTGGAGCTGTCGTTGACCTGAGTAGGCCACATAGAGCAACTCTCCCATACTCCACTCTAGGGATTACTAGAGTTTGAACTGTCTGTTTAAAGTCATTTGCGGGTATGAAGGGTTTCAGTCTTCTCACTGTGTTCATCTGAAAGTTTGCTCCTTTAGTTGCTGCGCTGATGTGATCCTGCATATTTAGCTTATTATCCAGAGTTATTCCTAGTGATCTGGCAGAGTCGATAATGAGTGTTTGACCGTCGAGTGCTGTTAGGGGCTTCATCCGCTCACGGATGATAGTTGTTTGGCTGCGGGGAGCTATAAGGAGGAATTCCGTTTTTAGGGTGTTTTGTTTTTAGTGTTTTTTTCCAGCAAGGTCTGCGTTTTTTGGAGCGTTGAGTTGAGGGTCTTGATGTCCTAAAGTGAGTGACCTTAATGTAGAGTTGTGTGTCATCTGCGTACATGTGGTATTGGACATTTGAGGAGTTGAGAAGCTCGGTGAGTGGTTCCATAAACAGATTGAAGAGTGTGAGGGAGAGGGAAGATCCTTGGGGTACTCCTAAAGTGACTGGAGTGGGCATGGTTAAAGATTGATTGGTATTGAATCTTTGTGTTCTGTTTTGAAAGAAGGAAGTGAACCAGTTGAGAACCCTTCCAGATAGTCCCATTCTATGTTTCAAGAGGTCTAGTAAGTCAAGCAGGATCAGTAAACAGGCTTAGTTTTGGTCAAGTGCTTGCCCAGTGTCGTGCACTGCATGTGGCATTGACTTTGTAAGACATTAACGAACCTGGTTTATGGAAGCACCCACAGTTACTTGCTGCAATCAGTCTTATAAAAACATGTGCAGACCGATCTTAAGTGGGATGAAAAAAGTAGCGGCTCTCTAAAAGGGAACATGTAAAATAAATGTCTTTGATTCCCATAGTGTGCCACCTGACCTATAGTTTCGTTTCTCTCTGAGATAATATGGCATCCTCATTTATAACTCAACAGTGTCAATGGTTGTTAGCTGTTTAAGATACATGAGTAAAAACAATGATTTCTTATAAATAATTAGCATTGGGAATGTTTAAATTCTGAAGAGGCCTGTGGAATGATTATTGGCCTTCTGTTATGTGAGCTTTATGTTAGATATGTATGCCCTTCTTCTGTGCACATCTCGTCCATCTGCACATCTTCAACCTCATCTCTTTCCTTTTCCGGACCATCTTTTCACTCTCCCCCAAATGCACTTACTCGCATCTCCCTCATGTCACTACCCCCAAACATACACTGCGCACACTCACATTTAAGCACTTTATTTTCTATTACTTTTGTCTTGTCAATATTTTGACATCTGTGTTCCCCCTTTACTCACATTTACACAGAATTTCAATTACGACTGGAATACATGACTATTGGTCTGTGTTCTCTGCAGAGAGGCCAACCAACTGACAGGCACTTTGCTTTGCCTTTAGCCTCAGCATGACAGATCTTAATCAACGCCCTTCAGAAACACCCGGCATGACTCAAAGTATGCCCTATACAAGAGTAGTAAGATGCACACAAAAAATACAGAAACCAAAGATGTTGAAATAATTAAACTTTTTGGGAATCGCAACATTAAGTAAAATGCTAAATGAAGGAGGGACTTAATCGTTGACTTACATGAACGTTTTTAACATTCTTTGTTCATACATCAATCCATGTTTTTGGCATTAATGTTAAGGGCATGAAGATAGGGCCAGTTTTAATGACATGCAGCACGTAACTGTCTTTACTATAATCACAAATATCTCCCTTTGCGCTTTGCTTTTTGCGCTCCAATTAGACATTGTGGATCGACTTCGCAAGGGAAAAAAAACCTTGCTCGTCTTTTGGTTCAATTTTGCTGGGGAACAAATACAGCAGCTCCACTTCTAAAGGGGCCAGTGAACTGCAGCCAGGGTTTGGGTCTGGGGTGTCATAGAGGGGGAGGTTAGCGTGGCCAGGCATCCTAGCACAATATACATAATACAAGATTAGTATTATAACACTTACCATAACAGAGGACAAGGCACAAACTCGCACATGCTTGTATCCAGTCCTACCATTTGACAAATGGGGAAGGGTGGGATCTATGACCGTGATTGACAGATATCTGGCTTCACGCAGGTATGCCGACTCCAAAACCCGAATGTTTGACGCTGACAGCATCACTGACCTACCGTGGATACCATCAGAGACTACAATGGCAATAAAGCGCTTTAGAAAGGTAAGCCCTGCATCATGGATCACATTGCAGAAAGTTGATTTACTGCCTGACTTCCGTCTCATGCTTCTAAGCGAGGTGGGGCTGGCAGCCTGGGACAGACAGCCCAGACTTAAATACATTGATTTGTTTAGAGATACGATCTTATGTCTAAATAAATAGATATATTTATTATTTTTGAGGCAAACTTGTTGGAATTTCAGAGGGAGCCCTAAAGGAGAAACTACCCCTCAATTGTTCTCAATAATTATCCACACATCTTGGGATTTTGTAGTGGGAAAGTCTAATGGGTTGGGTCACCAGTTTTAAATAAAATCTCCAGAGAGTGGACCAGTGTACCGTCTTTATTTTTGTAAACAATGGTGAAGATATAGCCAGGTGAAGAGCTTCGTACTTGAGCTATGTGGCATTTCTTCACAGGTCATACACAGAAAAAAAGAATAAAAAGGCTTTCTGTAATCACTGCAAATGTAGGGTTGTATCTGCTGAATAAACTTTGAAATGACCGGCTGAGGTATAGTCATAACCAAAGCATCTCTATTTGTCACGCTTCCTGCTCTGTCACTTTACTGGTCCCTGCACCCCAAGACAAGATAAGGGCACTTTTCTGGTCACTCACATATGACACCTAAAACCCTCCAGCACAGGCTCGCTGCAAATACAACACCCTGCCAACCAAGCACTTTCCCCATGGTGCAGAGTGCTCCCCTCTTGATAATGCACTTCAGCACCCCACACTACTACTTACACTGCTATAACTACTATCAGCTTTCAGTCAACTGTGGCTAAAATATATTATAATTATCAGTTGTGAAAGGGGCAATCCATGATGTATCAGTAACTGACCGACAGGCGTTCCTTAATAAAAAAAAGGTTATTATTGAGTTATTTTGTAAAGTCAGATCTTGTGTCGACTACTGCCTTGTCATTCCTAGGCAAGGCAGTGGAGTTGTGTGGTAATCTAGGTGTAAAAAAATCATCTATTGTTACTGTGTTGTCATGGGTTTAGGACTGAAGACAGGTCCCTACCTTACTGCTTTGTCCATCTTTCTTTAGCTTCATGGAGAGACAAGTCAGGGATACAACAATTATTGTAGTGCATTAAATTTAACAAAGATTGTACCCCCTCTCCCTTGCCACAAAGACATACATTCCTGACCTTACTCCTGTAAGTCCTCTATATTTTCCCCCTGAGAAAGGCTCTGGCCTGGATGGTAGGTGCTGCTCTGAATATGGTGTGTTTTCCTTGTTGCAGAAACTAAGTCAGTTTCTTTGTTTTTTAGGCTAAGAGGTTGGAGTCCTAGTATTGCCTTGGGCTGTTTCCTCCTACACATTGGGGTGTGGGGTTATCTATCTGTGTTTTCTGGGTTGTTGTAGGTAATGTCCAGTGCTAAGCTCTAGTACCTATCTTTGGGGCAGTCAAACATACAGGGAGATTGGGCTGTGGGTTAGCTTCTTTCAAGGAATGTTTGTGTTGATGCTCTTAATCATTAGGAATTAGCATCAAGCAAAAGAGTCAAAACATTATTGTGCAACAGGATTAACATAAGGTCAGTATCTGAAAAAAACTCATAGAAAAAACTAGTTATAAATCAAATAGACAGACTGACATAGCAGGCCTCAAATAGCTTGCTGTGCCAAGTCAAGTTTTATCAGGGAGATAGTTGCACAGAACCCTCACAACCTGTTGACAAAGAGCCTGTTCTAAGAGGTTTATAGGCTCATATACACACACAAGAGTGAACGATTGCGCATGTCTGTTGTTTAGTGTGTCATCTGGCTACTCTGTATGTTCAGGTTCCGCTTAGGTGTGTAAGGTGCACAGGCCAATACAGCAGCTTAATCTAGGACTGGGATATTAAGAGGCAGCCTGAAGTTGAGTGAGATCACAAGCAGAAATAAAGATCCCACCTTGGAGAAACAAGGGAAGCCGCATTGGAGCTGGCATCTGGCCAGTCAGAAGCCAGGGCAAAGAACTCAGGAGAGACTGGGCGCTATGGCCCCAGCCAAGCCTCAACCTCCATCCAGGAAGCTGTGCCCACTGCAGCTGTGGTGATTTACATAGCAAACCTGTTGGGGCCCTAATGTGATAGGTCTTAGTGTTGACCAACAGATGGTTCCTTTTATCACATATGTATGAAAAGATGATCCGAACCTGCCCTTGGCCATCAATTTTTAATGAAGATCTCTGCAGGTGGGGTATCGGCCAATTGCACGATTTTCCAGCACATGCATTAACACCCTGAGAAACTTTTCACAGATTCATTAATGCACCTGTAGCGTCGCGCCCTAGTTGTTGAGCTCGACACGGTGACGTCACGCGCAGTGGCCATTTTAGGTGCCGACTCGCGTCTCAGTCACGGAGAGCTCCATACGTTCCCCGGCGCTCTCCTGCTGCTTATTAATAAAGCATACTGTGAAACTTCACCAGAATCCAGCGATTAATTCAGGGAAGTAGGCAACTTTACAGTGGCGACGAGCTGGGATCCTAAAAAAAAAAAAAAAAAAAAGATTAAAAAAAAGAGTCATTTCACCAGCATAAGTCAGCCTGCCCCACCGAGCACTGTGAAGGCACCACGGGGGAGCAGCTAACAAGGACAGCAGCAGGAGAGCGTGGCAGAGGGCAGTACCAAGAAGCCAAGAAGAGCAAGCAACCAGAGAGGGAAGCCCCTCCAGACACTACAACCAGCACAAGTAAGCAGCTGTGCAGGGACTCCCACAGGCAAATAAGCAAGGGGGTGGCAGAAAGAGGAGGACAGCCCACCAGAAGACCGTCTCCAGTCGCAGGCACCTGGCAGACACCAGAGGCCCCGGCGGAGTTAGGCCAAAATAGAAAGGAGTACCGCAGCGCCTCAACAGACCCCGATGCACGGGGAGAGCGCAAACGCACCACGTAGCCTAGGGGGACAAGAGACAGAACCAGCAAGACATGCCGAAATGAGTGCACAAGCATCCTCACTCACGACGTCGATCCCCTTCCTACCCAAACCAGGTGAGCCATTACTAAAGTTAGAGGACTGGAGAGAATACTTCATGAATTACATAGAAGCATTGGAGGATGAGAGTGGAGAACCCTACCCTAGCAATAGGAAGAGAAGGATACTGCTACACAAATTGGGCCCAGAAGGGATCAGGGTCTTCCAAAATTTAGTACCCACCCCAAGACCAGCTGCAGATGACAACGTGTTCCGTCACGCGATAGAAGACCTGAATAATCACTATCGGCCAGCGGTGTGCACGTCCATAGACAGATATAATTTCCAACAAAGGAAACAAGAAACGGGCGAATCGATAGACGACTATGTGGCTGCACTAAGGAAACTGGTGATCATGTGCAAGTTTGGAGTATTACACAACGAATTTATAAAAGACCAAATAGTCATGCACACGACAAACAAAGCAGTCCAAGACAAACTATAGGTGAATGGAGACGCAACACTAAGGGAAGTCATCGTCATGGTGAAGAAGGTCGAACTATCCAAGAGATGCGCCGACGCAGTGAAAAGAGAATCCACCCAAAGGCCCATGGTCAACAAAGTCGATGAAGTAGAACCCACAGAGAGAAGCAAAGCCACAGCAACAGAAGGGAAAGCACCAAATAGGGGGACAGGAAGACCCACACTACATAGAAGGCAGAAGAAAGAAAGCACAAATGCGTGCTACAGGTGTGGAAGCCAGTCCCATGAGGCGTATGACAAACGCTGTCCGGCGTTCCGAGCGAAATGCATGTACTGCGGGATAGTAGGACACTATGAGAAAGTGTGTCGCCGCAAGACGAAGAGACCAACGGTGAAATGCGTCACACAAGAACCGGAGGAAGAAGGCGAGAGAGAACAGGATGAAGAGGACAACGTGCTGTGGTAGAAGAACAAGTGCTAGGCATTGACTGCAGACGCTCCAGGAAACCACTATGCGACATGGTGGTAGGAGGGATACCGATTAAAATGGTTGCTGACTCGGGCTCCCCGTACACCATAGTACAAAAAACAGTGTGAAGCGACAACTTCAACCCCAGTATTGGACCACACCTGGAACCGCCGGACATAAAACTAGTCACATTCATGGGAGAACCCATTCCGATGGTAGGATACCGAGTCTTGAAGTTCGAGTTCAAAGGCTGCAGCGCGGAGTGCACGCTGTACGTAGCGGAGAAGGGTCCGTCAGTCCTAGGATGGATGGATCAAGGCGATCTGGGCATACAATTAAACCCAGGAGGAGACACACAGGTACTGATGACCAGCGCATAGTGTCAACCCAACGGCGAGAAGATGAGAAGCGAATTCCGCAAGGTGTTCGGAGGAGCAGTGGGCAAACTAGTGAAATTCACGCATAGGATAGATCTTAAAGAGAACACCATGCCAGTAGCCCACAAAGAGAGGAACATACCCATAGCGGTCAGAGAAGCAGTACAACAGGAACTACAAAGACTGGAAGAAAATGGGATCATTGAACCCATTAACTGCTCGGAGTGGCTAGCTCCGTTGTTGGTGGCTATGAAACCTAATGGCAAAGTCCATCTATGCGTGGACCTCCGCGAGTTGAACAAGGGTATAATAGTAGAGAAATTCACGTTGCCGCGGATAGAAGAAATGCTGGCCAAGACGAAGGGGATAAAATGGTTCTCCACCATTGATCTCACATCAGCCTATCACCAGATAGCACTACACCCTTCGAGCCGGAAGCTGACGTCCTTTATAACACCTTTCGGATGCTACCAATTACGCCGCATGCCGTTCGGGCTAGCATCAGCAGCAGCAGTGTTTCAAAAACTGATGCACAAATTGTTTAAAGACATAGAGGGAGTACAATACTTCCAAGACGACATACTGGTGATAGGCAAAGACTAATCTGACCACGACAAGAAGCTGGCTAAGGTGCTCCAAGTTCTGGAAGATAGTGGCCTCACAGCCGAATGGGATAAATGGCGGTTTGGAATGGCATCAGTTACTTATCTGGGTCACGAGATTGGGAAGCAAGGCATAACGCCCAAACAAGCCAACGTCAAGGCGATATGCGACACACCAGCACCCAAGAATAAACAAGAGGTGAGGTCCTTCTTGGGGATGGCCGAATACTACAGCAAATTCGTGCAACACTTTGCCACTAAGACGCACCACCTGAGGCAGCTCATACGTGACAAAACATCATTTACATGGACCGAAGAAGCACAAAAGGACTTCAACATAATAAAGGATGACATCAGCAAGGCAGTACCCCTTCAAGGATACAATCCTCAGGGGCAATTCATATTAACTACAGACAGCAGTGAAAAAGGACTGGGGGCAGTCCTTATGCAGGAAAGGAAGAATGGAGAAGTGGCGACCCTCAGCTTTGCATCCAGGTCCCTATCCCCAACAGAACAGAAATTCAGTGTCATAGAAAAGGAGATGCTGGCGGTCGTATGGGCCATGGGGAAGTTCCGTCAATTCTTGTGGGGCACGAGGTTCAAGCTCAAGACGGACCATAAACCCCTGGTCAAAGTACTCACATCAAGTGGCCATGCCAACGCAACACCCCGCATCGCAAAGATGACTCTGAAGCTGTTAGACTACAGGTATGATGTGGAATACATCCCAGGGACGAAGAATAAGGTAGCCGACTACCTCAGTAGAACCTCCGCGATGGAGGAAGCCCCAGCTGGCCCGGACGAGAGAGAAGTCCTGGTGGCATTCACTGAGGACCTGGAAAAAGTGATAAGTAACCAAGAATGGACAAAAGCCTATGAAGAAGATCCCGAACTTGGAGAGATCAAGGAATTCCTACTACAAGGATTGCCAGAAAACAAACATCTACGGTCAGCACTCAGGAAATTCTACGAGGTGCGCAAGGAGTTGTCCATCGGAGACCAGGGGACCTTCCTGTTCAGAGGAGACAAAGTAGTTCCTCCAATGACATTGATACCTCACCTGGTAGCGATAATGCCTGAAGGACACCTGGGGATCGTGAAAACGAAGATGAGAACGAAACAGATGTACTGGTGGCCAGGAATGGACATCCAGGTTGAGAGACATGTAAGGGAATGTGACCAGTGCCAGAGAGTGGACAAGACCCAAACACCTCTGAGACCAGCATTGGGAAGATTCACCAACCCTTTGAATCCGTGGGAAGAGGTGTCCATAGACATACTGGGACCCGTGTTAGACAGCCAGGGCACCCCGAAGTATGTATGCATCCTCATCGACAGGTATTCAAAGTGGCCTGAAGTGCACATACAAGAGATGGACACGGAAACAGTCCTTTGATTTCTCACTGCTACATTCCTCAGAGAAGGAATACCCCGATCCATCTTGAGTGACAATGGACCACAATTCACCTCGGAAAAATGGCACCGATACATGGAAAGGAATGGGATCAAGATGAGACATACAGCCATATACCACCCAGCCGGCAACGGCCTAGTGGAAAGTTTTATCCGGGTCATAATGGACTCTATACAAGCTGCCATCGCGATGGGCAAGGACTGGGAAAAAGAAGTGCAGAGCATGTTATGGGCTTATCGTATCACGCCCACCGGCACAGGGTATAGTCCATTCCAGATCCTAAGAGGGCGTGACCCATTCACTAAGGACAATATGGCGTGGAAGGCGAGGAAGGAGAAGACAGTCACTAGCAAATGGTCACCAGCAGTAGTGCAGCACAATTTGGAGAAAGCACAAAGAATATACACTGAACACTACACTAAGAGACGCAATGTGAAGAGAGTCTCTCTAGAAAGAGGAGAATGGGTGAGAGTCAAACTAGCCCTACTGAGAAGGAAAGGAGACTGCAAATACAACCCACCCATGCAGGTAAAGGAGGTGTATGACAGGGCTGCTCTGCTTAGTGATGGAAACGTCTGGTCCCATGATTGCATGTCCAAATGCAACAAGATTCTGCAATGGACCAATGAAGAAAGACTAGAACCCGCACAAGACCAAACTCCACTCACTGACAAAGAAGTAGGTGGAGGAGGAGAAGAGGACCCAGGGACAAGAGGGAGCAGCACGGACTCTGAGACAGGGGACAACGTCATGGCAGGAGAATATCTGGAAGGAGTGGAAGAGACTCCGAGAAGAGAGAACTCTCTGGTTAAGGAAGGCGGGCCGGCGAACCTGGCGGAGACCTACCCTGGGAATATCCACAGCACTCTGGTAAGATGTACAAGAGCGGACAGAGCAGTCGTGAAGCCCTCCAGATACAGAGACTATGAACTGGGAGATGGAAGATAAGTATGATCCAGAGTTGGACTTTACAATTTTCCAGTGTTATGTAAAGAAGGGAGATATGTAGCGCCACGCTCTAGTTGTTGAGCGCGACGCGGTGACGTCACGCGCAGCGACCATTTTAGGTGCCGACTCGTGTTTCAGTCACGGAGAGCTCCGGACGGTCCCGGCGCTCTCCTGCTGCTTATTAATTAAGCATACTGTGAAACTTCACCAGAATCCAGCGATTTATTCAGGGAAGTAGGCAACTTTACAGCAGCTGGGTTACTGGTACAGGAACCAGTGACACACTGATTTCGCTGATCTCTTCATTCGGCAAATTAACACGCAGAGCTGTTTTTCATAAATTGCAACGTAACCTAAACATCTCTGCAGCAATTGAGTTCATGTATCGAGCTATTTTACTCAGATTGTCACACATAATCTGCAAATTACTTGCAAAACTGTCCAGCGTGCAAATTAATCCAAGCAGCAGAACATGGATTGGGCCAGTGACTTGCAGAATGTATAAAGCTCTTTGCGATAGGTGCATTCACATTCTGGACTAGTTTACTGGTATCATTGACTTGGAGAATACACATAGAGCTCTGCAGCAGGCACATTCACCCCCTCAGCTATCTTGCATGTTGACCTGAATAGTGCACCAAAGATCTCTGCCAGACGCATGTTAATGGACTGATCAGTGTTACATACATGGTATCTGGTGACTTGCAGGCTACACATAGTTCTGCAGAGGAGCAGTAATCACAGACCTATGTAGTCCAAATTGGGGCTTACTACCTGTAGGTCTCTCGAGCAAGTGCACTAACAGACCAAGCTGTTTTACATGGGTTAAACCAGTGTTTTACGGACTCATCCAGTTATATTAACATTTTGCTTGGATTGGAACTTGCGACTGACTCCAGGTTACATACATGTACTGCAGAGCTGTCTGGGCTTTGTGCTTGTAATATATTGCAGGACATAGATCACCCTCTCCTCACTGGCGTAGTTATAACTTGAACTGGATTGACATGATGTAGATTGCATAAAAATCTGCAGTAGGACCAGTGACTATGGAGTTATTATGCTGGGATTCGCACACGTTATATGCAGGTCTCTCTTCAGCAGGTGTTTTAGCAGTCTCAGCTGTCTTGCACAGATTGGAACTGATAACTTCCGGGTCACATAAAGATCTACAGTAGGAACAGCAACTACAGTTATTTTCCTTAGGCTGTCCAAAGTTGTCTTGCATGGACCCATGGCTATTACTTGTAGGACGTACGTGGACACCCACCCCTTTTCTCCCACAGGACCATTCAGCCATTCCCCCTTCTGCTCACCAGTCCTTGGAGACTCATGGATTGCTCCTCAGGAACCTGAGAGATCTCAAATTGTTACACTGTATGTGAAAGAAACACGTTAGTTAAAGATTCCTTACCTTAGAATTACCCCCAGGCGTCAGACGGGATCCGGAAAGTTTTTTCGTCAGCAGTACCTCTGAACGTTAGAAGGTGGCATTGGTCGGCTCTGTGTCTGTCATCATGGTCACCGGGATGACGATGTGGCAGCAACTTAGACGCCACCCTCACGCGCTGACGTCAGTTCTTTCTTTTTACGCACCAGCCAGTGCAGATCCAGGAAGAACGGATGGCGACAAAGGGGACAACACTTTTGAGCATTTCATGGACTCACAGGCTACGGCCAAGTCCTTCGGCCTCCCCACCTGCCCTGCGCAGTCTGTTTCTCGCTCCTTTCATGGCTATCAATGGGGTTCCCTGCTACGTCCCACCCAGAGCCACAGGCCGCAGCCTCCAGGACGCCCCATTGTGTTGGGGTGTGGTTCAATGTTGGAGCCATTATGCAGCTACATTGATTTCTTCCTTAAGCCGATTGCTGAGAATCCACCGACGTACTTACGCGACACAATGCAGACCATCAACATTGTAGATGGGCGCCCCTTTGATCAAGCCAAGGAACTACTGGTCACTTGTGATATTGTATCATTATATACCAGCATCCCCCAAGATATGGTACTTGCAGTTGCCTCAACAGCATTGAATCAAATGGTTGCACCTGTTAGTGTACCCACAGACTTTATCATTTCCCTCTTAAGGATTGCCATGATGAGGAACTTCTTCATTTTTCAAAATAACTTCTACCTACAAACCAAAGGAGTGGCGATGGGGGTTACTTTTGCCCCAGACTTAGCCATTATCTTTATGGTGGCATTTGAAAGTGAATTCATCTTTAACACCTTGAATCCCTTGCACACCAATGTGGTGCTCTGGATGCACTACATAGACAACATCCTTTTAATTTGAACCGGCGACAGCTCCCAGCTGGCATCTTTCCACACTTGGTTGAACCAAAAGCCCCCGGATATTCAGTTTACACTACATTCAGATGCGAAGAGTATCGATTTTCTCGACCTGACCAGCAATGTTATACCGAAAACCGGCCAAGCGTAATTCACTTCTTCAGTATGACAGCTACCACCTAAGAGGCCTAAGGGATAATCTGCCATATGGTCAGTTCTTACGGATACGCAGGAACTGCTCCTTGAAACAGCACTACATGGAAGAATCAGAAGATCTCGCTGACCGCTTGATGGAGCGCAGTTACGCCACAAGACTGGTGAAGAAGGCTAGGAAACGTGCCTGGTTCAATCCACGAGAGACCCTACTCCAACATAAAGACCAGGAGAACACGCAAGAACAGAGGTTGATTTGTGTCACCACATTCTCCACTAAAAGCAATGCTATAAAGAAAGTCATTAACAAGCATTGGATCTTCATCTCTGATGATCTCCTACAGGATGCTCCTCCTATGCACTCTTTAAAAAAAGGCAAGAGCATCAAGAGCCATGTAGTCCGATCCTTTTTGAACCTCAGACACCTACCACGATTTTGTCTTTGTGGCACCTACCACCGGTTATTGGCCATCATAGATGTGGGCAATGCAAGGCCTGCCCGACCACGATTCAAAGTAAGGAATTCAATCATCAAAATCATAAGATTACTCTTAAAGTCTATACCAACTGCAACTCGAGCAACGTCATCTATGGGATTATCTGCCCCTGTGATCTGATTTATATTGGCCAGATCAAGGTCAGGGTGCTACAACACTCCAGCCGCATTTGCTGTGAGGTAGCAGGCGCACCTTTGGTGCAACATTTCAAGAGCGCTGGCCATGCCCCTGACAGTTTCAAATGGATTGTCCTCGAGAAAGTCACGCTAGGACCAAGTGGAGGTAACATTGGACAGATACTGGACATTCAGGAATCCAAATGGATGTTTTTTTTTCGATTCAATAACCAATGGTCTGAATGAAATGGACAGCAGCTACTAGCAACACTTTGCCCCTAGAACCAGATAGACACCATTGGTCCTGCCTACTTGTATTTCACTCTACCTTATGATCCCCCGGCCTCCCCCTTTGACCAACCTTGAACTGTCCTATGGGGGCGTCTTTACCCTCATGTTTGGGAGGTACACGCTACTGCATTGTGGGGTGTTAGATAATATTAATTTTTACATTGCCTTTAATCTCTTGCTTATTTATGTAATGTGATGCACCCATACCATCCTGTTTGAATGGTTTGCGGAGCACTCCTACACTGCCTTCACTACCGATTATAAACTGTCTTGTACTGGCGTCTTGACCCTCGTGCCTGTGAGGTCCACGTCATTGCTCAGTGGGGAGATAGATATTCCTCTGTGTTTATCTGAATAGGGCACTTATCTCCCTCTTATTCATATACTGTGCTGTGCATATACCATCCTACGTGACAGGTACGCGCAGTGATTCTGTACCCTCACATTGCTTTCAAGCTCCATAAACATCATTAGTATGTTGTTCTGCTTCCTTTCATTAGATACTGAAGATTGTGATTCTGTTTTACATCTGTCTTACAATGTGCCCTCATTCGATGCCTGTATGGTTAATGTATTCTGAACAGTGCGCATTTTACCATCTCACCGGCAAGGTGGGCCGACATTTACAATTTGGTGACGTCCCCTTTGCAAATAGATGTTTCGGCATACCCATGTTCCTTTCCAAGTGTTACACCACATCTGGTTTTCCACTCGAGTACTTTCTCTAACTTACGGCAGACGTACCGAGTTTTCCCTTTCATGGTCCATGCATCCAGCGTGAGACGGCTGGGGTGCACGCCACGTCTCTTGAGGATCGCTTTATAGTCCGTGCCGGCGATTCCTGTAGTTGCTTCACCTTTCCGGACTAACGGCCCCTGCCCCCAGGGCATCTGATTTCTAGCCCGCAGGTATGGCTTTCTCTCTCTTTCCTCCCATATTGTTACTCTGCCCGCAGTGTAATTCACGTGCTCGGGTGGAGTGTTTTGGCTAATTACGAGTCTCCTTTGTATTCCGTAGGATTATGGCATGATTAATTATGCATAGTTGGCTATTTGCCATGGAGCCGCAACGAGGACGGTGACTTTTCGAGCCAATCCCTCATAAATTGGTTTCCTTCCTTTTTTGGTTTTGTCTCAGCCATTGTGCCTCTCTAGTTTACTTGCATTGTTTTTAATCTCTACCTTGCACTTTTGTCTATTACGATCCCCACTGCAGGTAGTGCTTTTCAGCAATGTACCATTTTATTTGACCTTCTTGCTCCTGGACTCGTCTGTGATCTCAGGACTCACGGTAGTTTTATTTTTAATTTTCCCTTTCCACCACCTTGTTCCATAGATGTATAGATCCTATTTTGCCAGTACTTGAGTCTGATTTTTCCTTTTAATGATTCCGGCTCTAGGAAGTCTACGCCCCTTCCCCCTTCCCCTGTCCTGAGGAAGACCTCCTGTTGTGGGTCAAAACGTCGACAACCGGTCCACCTGCCAGCCTCTACCCCAAGCGTGATTTATACTGCAATCTTAGAAGCATGGCATAATATGATTTTTGTACATTAATTGTTTATGTGTCTGGCTCTGTTTGAAAGCCAGGTTTAGAAACTGTTGTGATTAAGGTCATTTGACCTTCACTATACCACTTCCCGAATTCTGCACTTATTTCCCCTCACAGACACCTCCCCTTCCCCTACCCCAACGGGGCACTTCTCAGTTTATGATGATAATCATGTGTGTACAAATATATTTTGCTTGGGCGCATTGTGATTAAATAACAATGATCCTTTAAGTTGATTTAATTTGTTTTCAATTTTTGCTCACACTTAGTCTTGTCATTTGCGTATCAACAGTGTTCTGGGACCATATTCCCTCTGTACTGAAAGAGCCTGACAGCTGCCAGAGCTGGAGCTGCTTCATATAATGACACAACCTTAGCCGCTAGTCCTTTCTCCACTTCCATGACCCACTGGGCTGAGGTCAGACGTGTCCGATCTCTACATTGTAGGCGACACCTCAAGCTGCAGCAACAGCATGACAAGAGTTGCATTGCCTTTGTCTGTCATTCAGTTACAGGTGACAGTGCTCACAAATGCAAGATTTTGCAGTGGCAGCATTAAATGCACTGGCTAAAAGTAGCTGATAGCCCAGTAGCTGCTTAATTGCTTAGCAAAAAAAAAAGGAAGAGGAAGGTGTGGGGGCACAGCTGAGCTCTGTTTAAAGCTCTGATTTATGGTTCCACTGGGGTCTCGGAAAACTGCGTGCAAATGCGACGTGAAAATAACAATATTTACCGTCCTGTTTACACCATTATCCAAGTGCTCATTTACCGCACATGGAAAGGGAGGAAGTGGGGGGACGACAGCAGTAGGGGGTTGTGAAACAGGGGAAATCCTCTCACTTTGAAATCAGAGAAAGTAAATTAATCTGACATTATATTTGAGGAGATAAGAACAAGAATTACAGCCCTGGCTACAGAATATGTAGCTCGGAGCCACTAAATACATCGATCGCTCGTGTGAAATGCTCTTAGAGAAAGGGAAAAGTAGTCCCTAAACAGATGCTAATATTGGGATAAGTGGAAGGCTACAAATGATGCAGCTCTGCTCCGTGGTCGTGAACTACCAATGAAAAGGAGGGACAAATAGTAAACATTAACCACTTGGATGCAAGGATTTTTGAAGGACTCTTAACCCCTTGCATGCTTATGACGAGCTCAGCTCGTCATGAGGCACAGTGGAACTGTGTTCATGACGAGCTGAGCTTGTCATAACTGCCGCGGAGGGCCCACGCGGGCTAATTCCCCAACTGTGCGGCGTTCTAAAGGAGTGGGCGGAGTCGTGACGAGCCCAGCTCGTCATGAGCACAGCTCCACTGTTCAGCATGATGAGCTGGGCTCGTCACGAGCACCGCGGCGCTGCGTGCGGCCCCTCCCCCCCGCACCACAGTGGAATTAGCCCCGCCTAGAAGGGGTTAAACAAACAAATGAAAAGCAATGGGCGGATGTGGAGCCCACAAGCTATATACAACAGGTCTAGAAGCTCGACCTAAGAAGGTATTTGCATATGTGGCCTCGAAATCCCCCACCATTGTCTTTTTTACAAGAAACACACCCCTCACAACATGAATTGGAGAAGTTGAAGCGGGAGTGGGTGAGTATAGTGGTAAGCTGTAGTTGCATAAGTGGCCATGGCAAACCCTGCAAATCCACAACACAAATATTAGCACAAACAAATGTAGGGTGCCCATTATATTTCACAAACTACTGCAATACACAGAGAGGAAAACATTAACTGACCCATCAGGCAGCTATGCCTTTGTCAAAATCAAGACAATGAATGGGGCGCTGGTGGTAGGCCTCTTTTTAAGTCCCCAACTCAGAACGCACCAAATTATTTTTGGCCCTCTTTGGGCTAATTACAGAGTTTAGTAACACTAAGCAATGTTGGGAGGGCTGGAATTTGTCTTTAGAATCATACATAGATAGATCGTTTCTTATATATCAGTCAAATGCCAGGAACAGACCAATACTGAGAGATGTGATGAGGGACACTGGACTGGGTAGACCAGTGGAGGCTGCTCCACCAGAGAGACAGTGAATACACCTTTATTTCCTGTGTACAGGGTTCAAGTTCCAGTATAGATTATTTTCTGCTTACTCATCCTGTACTCCCAATACTGAGAGATTGTACAATTTGGGAGGGAGTAATTTCAGAACATTCTGCGATGATGCTAGAGCTTGACATGGGACACATAACTGCCTTAACTAATTGATGGAGGGTGAATTTATACATACTACCTGTCAAGAACAAGGGACGAACTAACACTTGTGTAATTACTTAGAAACACATTAAGATTCAGTCTTGTTGCCAGAAAGCCTATGGGCAGTTTTCGGGGACCTTTAATGATAAACTCTGCCAGATGGCTGAAGAAATCCCAGGATAAGATAAGAGCCAGATATACAAACCTTGATGAGTGTTATGATCCTCCGTGGCGTGGTGTGCATGAGGGAAGGAATAAGGCAATACAACAAGGTCCAGCATGCAACAGGGCAACCACCGTGTCTTCTCCAGGGTTTAGGGCTGCCTATATAAGCCCCTCCCCCAGAGAGAACCGGTGCTTGCCAATCATAGTATCAGAGCTGTTGGTCCTTTGCTTGTTCTAGCTGAGGAAGAACCGTGGTGCCGAACCCTGTTCAGCCGCGGAAGCCGGGATTGCTGCTGTAAATCTGTGGTGTGGAACCCCGCCTGCTGTGCTGGAGGAGTCTATGCAGACAGATGAGGCCCGTCGTAGCACTGCTTTCAGCCGTCACGGGACACACCAGCACAGAGGACAGGAACTCTGAGCAGCTTTTGGTAAGCCTGCCTCTTCCCCTGAGACCACTACAGGCTGATCCGCTCCGAGGACAGGAGCGCCAGTCTACCCCAGTACGCTGACTACCGCTGCAGAGGCGCTGCCATGCTGAGCACGCGTTTGCTCTAGAAAGCGGAGTTACCTGAAGCTTTGCCGAGCCGGAACCCTGCCTGCATGTTCGAATTCAGAACACTCGAACGTAAGGGGAAATCCCCTTCTTATTCCGGCCTCATTTTACTCGGCATATTTTTCAGCGCCGGGTGAGACATGCTTGGCTGGAGAAATCCTTTATTTCTTGACTTTGTTCTACTTACCTGCCTCACCCACATTCGTCCAACAGTACATGAGACGTTCACGCTTGGCTTGCTGGTGTGATCCTTTGTTACACTCCTCAGTGAGGCTAACGCCCGCTCTCAAGGAGAGAGTGGTTTCCACGCTCACATTTCTTTTGGAGCCTTTTCTACTTGGCAATCCTTTCCTTGAATCCCAGATTGGCTTCTACCAAGCCATATAGACTACCACCCTCTCCTCCCTATCGCTTGTAGAAGACACTATCTGTGTGAACGGCATGTAAGTTGTCTAGCTGGGGTGGTGGGGGCTTATGACTGCTTCTCTTGCACAATGTTGTTTATGGCTGGTATTCTGATAAGAGTAACTGCTGTCCTTTCTTTCACATGCAGGGTGCCGCCAACTGCTGCATCGTATTTCAAGTGAGAAGGTTTGCTCCTCTTCAGACGAGGATCAAAGAGGCTCTTTAGTTGGCAGACTGCTACCTCTTATTATGTTATCCCTTTTTCCCCTTTTCCTTGCGTACTACTGTGCATGAACGGGTTGTACATGCTCCCTGGGGAGTAGTGCAAGGGGGAACTGAGAACTGTACATCACCCCTGCTGGATCTGTTCCTGAAAGTTAGTGGCTGTGTGCTGGTAACCAATCTGAATCTGACAATGAGACAGTATGACCACAACCCTGCACCGCAGCTCTTTCACTGACCAGAAAAAAAGCTACATTTGTACTAACAACATACTTCACCTCCAAACCAGAATATACACTGCGACATCTCAAATGGAGAAGCTAAGAGCAAGGATCCTTATGTCTCTCCCCATGAGTGTCCTGTGTGCACTTTAACTTGTTTGGGGTGCTTCTCATGCTACGTAAGAATAAAAGTAGGACAACTGCCCATTTCAATGACGTTAAAGAACAACTCCTTGGCTAATTTTGCTTTCATCATACCATTGGCTCTCTCCACAACTCATGAGCACAGCTCCACTGTTCAGCATGATGAGCTGGGCTCGTCACGAGCACCAGGGCGCTGCGTGCGGCCCCTCCCCGCCGCACCACGGTGGAATTAGCCCCGCCTAGAAGGGGTTAAACAAACAAATGAAAAGCAATGGCCGGATGTGGAGCCCACAAGCTATATACAACAGGTCTAGAAGCTCGACCTAAGAAGGTATTTGCATATGTGGCCTCGAAATCCCCCACCATTGTCTTTTTTACAAGAAACACACCCCTCACAACATGAATCGGAGAAGTTGAAGCGGGAGTGGGTGAGTATAGTGGTAAGCTGTAGTTGCATAAGTGGCCATGGCAAACCCTGCAAATCCACAACACAAATATTAGCACAAACAAATGTAGGGTGCCCATTATATTTCACAAACTATTGCAATGCTTGGGGAAAGGGGTCCGCTATTGCTCGAACAGCCAGGTCTTGAGTTGTCTCCTGAAGGAAAGATGGTCCTGGGTCAGCCGAAGGTGGATGGGGAGGGAGTTCCATGTCTTTGCCGCCAGGTAGGAGAAGGATCTTCCTCCGGCGGTGGCTCTTCGGATGCGTGGTACGGCGGCGAGGGCGAGGCTTGTAGAACGTAGCTGGCGGGTGGGCGTGTAGAAGGTCAGGCGGTCGTTGAGGTACTTGGGGCCTAGGTCGTGGAGAGACTTGTGTGCGTGGGTGAGGAGCCTGAACGTAATCCTCTTGCTGACGGGGAGCCAGTGCAGGTCCCTCAGGTGGCCGGAGATGTGGCTGCGTCGGAGGATGTCCAGGATGAGTCGGGCGGAGGCGTTCTGGATGTGTTGGAGTCTTCTCTGTAGCTTGGCTGTGGTTCCGGCGTAGAGGGTGTTTCCGCAGTCCAGTAGGCTGGTGACGAGTGCCTGGGTGACCGTCTTCCTGGTTTCGGTCGGGATCCATCGCAAGATCTTGCGGAGCATGCGTAGGGCGTTGAAGCATGATGAGGAGACGGCGTTGACTTGTCTGGTCATCAAGAGGGAGGAGTCCAGGATGAAGCCTAGGTTGCGTGCGTGGTCCGTTGGCTTGGGAGTGGTGCCCAGGGCAGGGGGCCACCAGGAGTCGTCCCAGACAGAGGGTGATCGTCCCAGGATGAGGACTGCCGTCTTGTCTGAGTTCAGTTTCAGGTGGCTGTTCTTCATCCATTCGGCGTCGTCTTTCATCCCTTCGTGTAGGCTAGTTCTAGCGGTGGCGGGTCTCTGGTGAGGGAGAGGATCAGTTGGGTGTCATCGGCGTAGGAGATGATGTTGAGGTTGTGTTGGCGTGCGATGGCTGCAAGAGGTCTCATGTAGACGTTGAAGAGGGTGAGGCTGAGTGATGATCCTTGCGGTACGCCGCAGATGACTTCGGTGGCCTCGGATTGAAACGGGGGAGGCGGACTCTCTGAGTTCTTCCGGCGAGGAACGAGATGATCCACTCTAGTGCCTTCTCTTGGATACCGATGTTGCTGAGGCGTTGAACTAGGGTGCAGTGGCAGACAGTGTCGAACGCTGCAGAGAGGTCCAGGAGGATGAGGGCCGCTGTTTCCCCGTTGTCGAGCAGGGTTCTGATGACGTCGGTGGCTGCGATGAGGGCAGTCTCGGTGCTGTGGTTGGCTCGGAACCCGGACTGCGAGGGGTCGAGGGATCCGTTCGTCTCGAGGAAGGCGGCAAGCTGTCTGTTGACGGTCTTCTCGATGACTTTGGCAGGAAAAGGGAGGAGCGAGATGGTGCGGAAGTTCTTGAGGTCAGTGGGGTCCGCTGTTGGTTTCTTCAGTAGGGCGCTGAGCTCGGCATGCTTCCAGCTCTCCGGGAAGGTGGCGGTGTTGAAGGAGGTGTTGATGATATTCTGGAGTTGGGGTGCGATGGTGGAGTCGTCCTTGTTGAAGACGTGGTGGGGCCAGGGGTCGGTTGGAGATCCGGAGTGGATGGTGTTCATCGTGCGGGCTGTGTCTTCGGTGGTCACCGTGGTCCAGGTGCGGAGGGTGGCAGTGGGGGGCATTGGTTCGACGGTTGGGTGCGTGGATGGTGCGCCGAAGCTGTTGTGGATGTCGGCGATCTTGCGGTGGAAGAACGAGGCGAGAGAGTCGCAGAGATCTTGTGAATGAGTGATGTCGTTGTTGTCGGTGCTGGGGTTGGAGAACTCCTTGACGATGCTGAAGAGTTCCTTGCTGTCGTGTTCGCTGTTGTCCAGTCGTTCCTTCAGAGATTTCTTCTTGGTGGTGCAGATAAGCTGGTGGTGCTTGCGGGTGGCTTGTTTGAGGGCGGTCCTGTTGTCTGTGGTCTGGTCAAGGAGCCAGGCTTTCTCGAGGGTGCGGCAGTTCTTCTTGGAGTCCTTGAGTTCGTCGGTGAACCAGGAGGCTTTCTTGCTTTTGAAATGTTAGTTTAGTTTTGAAATAGTGTGGGAAGAGATTTCATTGGTTAAGACCTGAAATATGTGTGAAGAATGAGTGGGAAAGTGTGCCATTTCTGGTTTCAGTGTCTGAGGTGCATTTCAGATATTCTGCTTAAGAAAATCTGCTGTGTGTTTGAAACTGTTCTATATTTTCAAAAGCTATTTTAAAGGTGAGTAATATAGAGAGAGTGCTGTTTGCAGTATTGGGAAGCATAACAAGCATATTGGGCTTCATTCCTGTTGTATTTTGAAAATGAGTCAGGTTTCTGCATTGTAGTGTAGTGTTCATTTAAATGGGTTGTGCTCTGTGTGTAAAATGATTTACCATGCTAAATGTTTTTTGATAACATGTGTGGCTTAAAGATTTTTGACAAGGATCACAGTGAGTGTCTGTTTGAATTAAGGAATTGAGGGGCATATTATCAAGGGGGTTTATCTCCGCTTTTTTGGCTTTAAAAGCCAAGAAAGCGGAGATAAAATGATCTCCCTATTACCAAGCTGTCGCTAACACCAGTTAGTGACAGCTAATAGGAGATAGCGACCATCTTGGGCCCCGGTTTGCATGTCAGTGATATTTATCACTAATGACATGCAAAGTGGGCGTGCCAAGATGTTAGCGACTGGAAACAGTCGCTAACATCGCTATCTCCAAAAGCTAACACCTGCCCTGAGCAGTCCTTAGCCATGTTATCCAATGGGAGGTGGATAACATGGCTAAGAGCATTTGCTCGATAATGCATGAATATCGCTGACTTTTCAGCGATATTCATGCATTGCGGACGTTTTTTATCGCATTTGCGATAAACCTTGCTAATAGCAAGGTTTATCTGCGATAAAAATCGCTGATTTGCGGCGATAATTTTTGTCTCTAAACAAGTTAGAGACAAACATTATCGCTAGTTGTTGGTAATATGCCCCTATGTTTTTTACCTTTTTCCATAATGTTAGCTGTGTGTGCTTACAGTTTGTATTTTTTAGTTTATAAGATAGACTTTTTTCTTAATTGTTTCATATGCTTGGATTCAATGCTGGAATATAAGATAAAGAGGGGTATATTTACAAGCCGCTTGCGCAATGTTTGACATTAATGCTGATATAGAGATAGTGTAATGTTTTCATTGGCATATTTACAAGCCGCTTGCGCAATGTTTGACATTAATGCTGGTATAGAGATAGTGTAATGTTTTCATTGGCATATTTACAAGCCGCTTGCTCAATGTTTGACATTAATGCCGATATAGAGATAGTGTAATAGTTTCATTGGCACATTTACAAGCCGCTTGCGCAATGTTTGAAATTAATGCTGGTATAGAGACAGTGTATTGGTTTCTTTAGCATATTTACAAGCCCCTTGCGCAATGTTTGACATTAATGCTGGTATAGAGATAGTGTAATGTTTTCATTGGCATATTTACAAGCCGCTTGCGCAATGTTTGACATTAATGCCCACACAGCTCTCACAGCCCACACAACTCTCACAGCTCTCACAGCTCTCACAGCTCTCACAGCCCACACAGCCCTCACAGCTCTCATAGCCCACACAACTCTCACAGCTCACACAGCCCTCACAGCTCACACAGCCCTCACAGCCCACACAGCTCACATCCCACAGAGCTCTCACAGCTCTCACAGCCCACATAGCTCACATCCCACACAGCTCTCACAGCTCTCACAGCCCATACAGCTCTCACAGCTCACACAGCTCTCACAGCCCACACAGCTCTCACAGCTCTCACATCCCACACAGCTCTCACATCCCACACAGCTCTCACAGCCCACACAGCTCTCACAGCTCACACAGCCCTGACAGCCCACACAGCTCACATCCCACAGAGGTCTCACAGCTCTCACAGCCCATACAGCTCTCACAGCACACACAGCTTTCACAGCCCACACAGCTCTCACAGGCCTCACAGTCCTCACAGCCCTCACAGCCCTCACAGCCCACAAAACTCTCACAGCCCACACAGCTCTCATAGCGCACACAGCCCACACAGCTTTCACAGCACACACAGCTCTCACAGCCCACACAGCCCACACTCTCACAGCACACACAGCTCTCACAGCCCACACAGCTGTCACAACTCTCACAGCCCACACAGCCCACACAGCTCTCACAACCCACACAGCTCTCACACCTCACACAGCCCTCACAGCCCACACAGCTCATATCCCACACAGCTCTCACAGCCCACACAGCTCTCACAGCCCACACAGCTCTCACAGCCCACAGAGCTCTCACAGCTCTCACAGCCCACACAGCTCACAGCCCACACAGCTCACAGCCCACACGGCTCTCACAGCCCACAGAGCTCTCACAGCTCTCACAGCCCACACAGCTCACAGTCCACACAGCTCACAGCCCACACAGCTCTCACAGCCCACGCAGCTCTCACACTTCACACAGCTCACATCCCACACAGCTCTCACAGCTCTCACAGCCCATACAGCTCTCACAGCGCACACAGCTCTCACAGCCCTCACAGCTCTCACAGCCCACCGAGCCCACACTCTCACAGCCCACACAGCTCTCACTGCCCACACAGCTCTCACAGCCCACACAGCTCACACAACCCTCACAGCCCACACAGCTCACATGCCACAGAGCTCTCACAGCTCTCACAGCCCATACAGCTCTCACAGACCACACAGCTCTCACAGCACACACAGCTCTCAAAGTCCACACTGCTCTCACAGGCCCTCACAGCCCTCACAGCCCACACAGCCCTCACAGCCCTCACAGCCCTCATAGCCAACAAAACGTTCACCGCCCACACAGCTCTCACAGCCCACACAGCTCTCACAGCCCACACAGCTGTCACAGCTCTCACAGCCCACACAGCCCACACAGATCTCACAAACCACACAGGTCTCACAGCTCACACAGCTCTCACAGCCCACACAGCTCAATCCCACACAGCTCTCACAGCTCTCACAGCTCATACAGCTCTCACAGCCCACACAGCTCTCACAGCCCACACAGCTCTCACAGCCCAAATAGCTCTCACAGCCCTCATAGCCCACACAGCTCTCACGGCCCACACAGCTCTCACAGCCCATACAGCTCTCACAGCCTACACAGCTCTCACAGCCCATGCAGCTCTCACAGCCCACACAGCTCTCACAGGCCTCACAGCCCTCACACCCCACACTTTCACAGCCCACACAGCTCTCACATCCCACACCGCCCACACTCCCACAGCCCACACAGCTCTCATAGCCCACACAGCTCTCACAGCTCACACAGCCCTCACAGCCCACACAGCTCACATCCCACACAGCTCTCACAGCTCTCACAGCCCATACAGCTCTCACAGCTCTCACAGCTCTCACAGCCCATACAGCTCTCACAGCCCACACAGCTGTCACAGCCCACACAGCTCTTACAGCCCACAAAGCCCTCACAGCCCACACAGCCCTCACAGCCCACACAGCCCTCACAGCCCACACAGCTCTCACAGCCCACACAGCTCTCACAGCCCACACAGCCCACACAGCTCTCACAGCCCACACAGCTCTTGCAGCTCTCACAGCCCACACAGCTCTCACAGCCCACACAGCTCTCACAGCTCACACAGCCCTCACAGCCCACACAGCTCACATCCCACACAGCTCTCACAGCTCTCACAGCCCACACAGCTCTCACAGCCCATACAGCTCTCACAGCCCACACAGCTCTCACAGCCCACACAGCTCTCACAGCTCTCACAGCTCTCACAGCCCATACAGCTCTCACAGCCCACACAGCTGTCACAGCCCACACAGCTCTTACAGCCCACAAATCTCTCACAGGCCTCATAGCCCACACAGCCCTCACAGCCCACACAGCTCTCAAAGCCCACACAGCTCTCACAGCCCACACAGCCCACACAGCTCTCACAGCCCACACAGCTCTTGCAGCTCTCACAGACCACATAGCTCTCACAGCCCACACAGCTCTCACAGCTCACACAGCCCTCACAGCCCACACAGCTCACATCCCACACAGCTCTCACAGCTCTTACAGCCCACACAGCTCTCACAGCTCTCACAGCCCATACAGCTCTCACAGCCCACACAGCTGTCACAGCCCACACAGCTCTTACAGCCCACAAAGCTCTCCCAGGCCTCACAGCCCTCACAGCCCACACAGCCCTCACAGCCCACACAGCTCTCACAGCCCACACAGCTCTCACAGCCCACACAGCCCACACAGCTCTCACAGCCCACACAGCTCTTGCAGCTCTCACAGCCCACACAGCTCTCACAGCCCACACAGCTCTCACAGCTCACACAGCCCTCACAGCCCACACAGCTCACATCCCACACAGCTCTCACAGCTCTCACAGCCCACACAGCTCTCACAGCCCATACAGCTCTCACAGCCCACACAGCTCTCACAGCCCACACAGCTCTCACAGCTCTCACAGCCCATACAGCTCTCACAGCCCACACAGCTGTCACAGCCCACACAGCTCTTACAGCCCACAAATCTCTCACAGGCCTCACAGCCCTCATAGCCCACACAGCCCTCACAGCCCACACAGCTCTCAAAGCCCACACAGCTCTCACAGCCCACACAGCCCACACAGCTCTCACAGCCCACACAGCTCTTGCAGCTCTCACAGACCACATAGCTCTCACAGCCCACACAGCTCTCACAGCTCACACAGCCCTCACAGCCCACACAGCTCACATCCCACACAGCTCTCACAGCTCTTACAGCCCACACAGCTCTCACAGCCCATACAGCTCTCACAGCCCACACAGCTCTCACAGCCCACCCAGTTCTCACAGCTCTCACAGCCCACACAGCCCACACAGCTCACACAGCCCTCACAGCCCACACAGCTCACATCCCACAGAGCTCTCACAGCTCTCACAGCCCATACAGCTCTCACAGCCCACACAGCTCTCACAGCACACACAGCTCTCACAGCCCACACAGCTCTCACAGCCCACACAGCCCTCACAGCCTACACAGCTCACATACCACACAGCTCTCACAGCTCTCACAGCCCATACAGCTCTCACAGCCCACACAGCTCTCACAGCCCATGCAGCTCACAGTCCACACAGCTCTCACAGGCCTCACAGCCCTCACAGCCCACACTCTCTCAGCCCACACAGTTCTCACAGCTCTCACAGCCCACACAGCCCTCACAGCCCACACAAGCCCAATGAAACCATTAGCACTATCTCTATACCAGCATTGAATTCAAGCATGAGAAACACTTTAAAAAGAAGTCTACCGTATAAGGTAAAAGATACAAACTGTAAGCACACACAGCTAACATTCAGGAAAAAGATGAAAATATAATTCCTTAGTTCACATACGCACCCAGTGTGATGCTTGTCAAAAATGTTAAAGCCAGTCATTTCAGTAAAAAACATTTAGCTTGTTAAATTGTTTTAGGCACAGAGAGTGAGATGACACACACACAAACAGACAGATGGTGTAGGCACAGATTGAGATAACACACACATACAAACAGAGAGATGGTGGAAGGAGAGAGTGAGATGAGGCATGCAAAGAGGGAGATAGTGCAGGCAAAGAGTGATATGAGATACACAAAGAGAGATGTGAACTAGTGTTTATAATGTTTAGTTAATGTGTTTGCTATGTGTTATGTTAGTAGTGGTCTATAATATGTCACATTTTTCTTTTTAACAGATTGTAAATATCTACAGAGTCATAATAGATTATGCCTACGAAAGACCGCCAAAAGAGACTTTATAAGAAAGTTTTATCGACCAACAGGACTGAATTAGAAGATTCATGCAAAGGACAATCTTCAGAGAAAAGAAAAAATGCTCCTGGTAAGCAAACAAAGGAATTTTTAAGGAAATTGTTAAAATGCAGAAAAAGTCAAGAAAGTGTTTCTACGAAAAAAAAACAAGTTGTAACTAGAAAGTAAAAGCAGAGGTCACCAAAAAATGGTATAATGGTACAAGGAGATCATAGTGTGTCTGCTAATCGTAGGAGAAGTCAGTTTATTGACATTCGTAGACGAATGTTTCGTAAGAGAGTAGTTTTGAATTTATTAAAAAATCTTAAGAAATATAATAGGAAAACAACTTTTTACAAGAAAAAGAAAAGAATAGAAAAGTTTGTTGATCAGGCTTTTGAAGAGAAGAGAAAGCTGTATATTTTAGTAATCAATAGAGTTCGTACACTAGATAAGGCAATCAATGATTTGAAATCAAAATGTAAGTGGAAAAGAGTAATCAATCGAACTAATTTTTGTGATGTTTTTTCGGGAGAATGGAAGCATAGTTCAAGTAGTGAGCCATTTTTTAATGAAGAGAGTTACTTTCAGGATAATGATTTGGTGCATGCAGTTGACACCAGTGGTCGAGCATATGAGGTGAAGGACGGTGGTCCAGTTGAAAAAGAAAAAATTGTGCCTAGAAATGCAGATGAGGTGTTAGCTGATGAAGTTTTAGGGAGACGTGCTAAGGGTCCGATCTATACTTGGAATTGTAGTAGTATTTGTAGTGTGCGAGAGGATTCTATTAATTTGTTTCGCAATTTCTTACGTACATATAGTAAGAAAAGTCTAAAGCAAAAGTTTAAGATGTTACAAGACTTAGATCCTTGCAGAGTGAGGGAAAAAACAGGTTTGCATGGTCATTCATTGGCTTGTCTTTCTAGAAAAGTATGTCAGAGTACTTTTCACCATTTTAGGATGTTAGGAGTGCATCAAACTAAAGTGAGGAAAATAGTGAGAAGGTTGTATTATGCAAAAAGTCCAGCACTTAGGCTAAAACAGTTAAACAGTGCTCTTTTGCATGGATCTGAATTAGATGTGAAGAACATTTGTGAAGAAATAGAGTTTTTTTACTTTGGTGAAAAAGAGGACACTGCCGTAAACGATACAGTAATAGAAAGTAATGTGGAAGAGAATGCACAGATTGTAAGTACTCAAAATTTTGATCATGAAATTACAAAGTTTAAGATCATTTCAAGTGAAAGGCCAAATTTTTCTTGTGTGTTGTCGACGAACTCATTATAAGAATCAGACTCGGTTAGTCGATTTATATGTTAAAAGTGAAATGGAAAATAATAATGAATGGAAGGATTTTGCAACTTATTTGTTGGTTGAGAATTGTTTTGATTTGGGTTCTGATCTGTGTATTTGTAAATATTGTTATAATAAATTAAATGAAAACAGAATGCCTGCTAGAGCTGTACATAATAATCTTGATTTGATAAAGATTCCGTCTGAATTGACGGGTTTAAATACCTATGAGTGTATTCTGATTCAATGTGTGCATCCTTTTCAGGCAATTGTTCGCTTGGAGCCTAAGACAGGGAAATTGCCTCCTTCAGATTTACAGGGAGGATTAAAGGGAAGAGTTGTTTATTTGCCTTTAGATTTAAAGAAAAATATTGACACCATTGGCGTAGAAAAAGTGGAAGAGGAACCTCTAGTTATTCTAGTTAATGGCGTTCCTACAAAGAGTAAGAAAATCTGGGAAGAATTAGTGGATGTTAGGAAAGTCAAAAAGACAACGTTGTATTTAGTAAAAAACAATCAGTACTACAAAAATGTATATGTAGGAGAAGAGGAAACAGCTGTAGAAGAGGACAGTGATTCATCAGCTGGACAGATTGAAAAAGTAGATGTGTCTAGAAGTGAACAGATGTATGACCATTATAGTGTTCATCCTTTCCATTCCAAAGAAGTAATGGGGAATGCTATTGAGTTGTTCCAAATGAAAGAAGCCAAAGGAAGTCCCATAAGTGTATGGGAAGAAAGCTTGGAAGCTCGTTGTTTTCCTCAATTGTTTCCAACAGGTCAAGGTGGAAGATATGATGAACGACCTGTTCGAATTCCTGCGTCGGAATACCAGACTTTAAGATTATATGCAGAAGATCCAAGATTTCGTCAATGCATTCCATATTTGTTTCATCTTCTGTTTGAGAGTGACTTCTCTGGACTATCTTATGCTGTGAACCATATACTGAAATCTGGAGTACATCTTCAAAATGTTTAGGCAAGGGACTTTATGGATAAAGTCCAAGTGGAAGACAGTATTTTGGAATCTCACCTAATCAATCTCATGGCATGTCAGCGTGGTACGAATGAGTATTGGTACCGTTGTCTTGGGGAATTGAAATGTATGCTAAGAAACCTAGGAACTCCTACATGGTTCCTCACTCTTAGCTGTGCTGAGTATGCCTGGGAAGACTTACTTGAATTTCTTCGAGAGGCAAATGGAAACATAGAAAATATAGAATTCAAGACACCTGGAGAACTGTGCTCTTTGGATCCAGTTAATGTTTGTAGGTATTTTAATCATCGATTTGAAGCTATTATGTCTTTCATCACAAACAAAAAAAATCCTCCACTTGGAGAGGTTTTGGATTTCTTTTGGAGAAAGGAGTATCAAGCAAGAGGTGCTCCTCACATACATATGCTGCTATGGATCTAAGATGCTCCCAAATTTGGAACAGATTCGTATGACACAGTGATGAGTTTCATTGAACAATATTCCATATGTGTTGTTCCGAAAAGTACAGAATAAGACAATCTACGACATCAAGTCTTACGCTTTCAAACCCATCGCTGTGGAAAGTACTGTCGTCGAAAGTTCAAATCCAAGGAGAAGTTCTACACAAAATGTCGTTTTGGATTTCCACGACCAGTAATATGTAAAGGAAGAGTGAACAATTTTATGTCTTTACTGCGACATACTGTGACAAGAAAATCACCGAAAAATACGTACAACTTGAAAAGAAATGAAGAGTCCAAATACATAAATGACTACAACCAAGTCATTTTGTCCATGTGGAATGCTAACATGGATATTCAATATGTTGCTGACAACTCTATTGCTGTGGCTCGATATGTAACGTCTTACATCACAAAATCAGAAAAGACGGAACTGAAGGAAATGTGGGAGGATATTTCGCATGAAAAGAGCTTAAGTAAGAAATTATACAGTTACAGTCTGAAGATGTTGTCGCATCGAGAAATTGGAGCATATGAATGTTCAGATCGGTTATCATCAGCAAGTCTGTACGCCAAATCGAGATCCATCATTTGGGTAAGTCTAGGTCTTGCTGCAACACGAAACCGAGTTTTGAAGTCTGCACAAGAAATTGAATATTTGGCGGAGTTTCAACCAAATAGTACAGATATTTTGAAGACAAACATGTTGGATACATACTATCCAAATAGAAGTAGACACCTTGAGAACGTTTGTCTCTATGAAGTTCTGCAAACCTATACTTTTAAGAGGAACATCACAGAAGATATCAATAAAGGAGTATATGCTGTAATTGGATGTGAAGGATGTCTGGTGAAACAAAGAAAAGGACATTTGATTAATCATCGTAAATTGAGTTGCGAATCTCCTGATAAAATGGAATTTTACTATTTAGCTCTTTTGCAACTCTTTAAGCCGTGGCGTTCTGAAGAGGAACTACTTGGAGATTTTCTCAGTTTTGAAGATTCTTTCAATGCAACCAAGGATACCATAGAATGTCCTGTTTTTTCAAATGATCTGCAGATGTTGAATGATGAAATACAGCAAGAAGCTATCATTGCAGCAGAGATTGCTAGAGACAGTTCTCAAGACAGTCAGAGTTCTGCTTCGTTGAGTCAGGATCCACTAGGAGGACCAATTATACAAAATGAAGCTGTCACTGCCATGGAAGAGGTGGAAAGAGCCATGGAACAAGCTCAGGAGGATGTAGTTAATTTAGAAGATTTGGAAAATCAACTAAACGTGGAGCAGAAAAAAATATATGATGAAGTCACAGAACAGATTGAGCATGGTTTACGTCATAATAAAAAAGAGTGCTCATGTATGTCATTTGAACCTGTCCAACTGTATGTGAGTGGAGAAGCCGGAACTGGGAAAAGTTTTCTGATTAAATCAATTGCAAGTTATCTGCAGAAAAGAACAGAGTCATCACTGTCTTGTGTTGTTACTGCTCCAACTGGGTTGGCAGCACATAACATTAAAGGGATTACTTCAAATTGTTTATTGATGCTGCCAGTAGAGCATGATAATAAATTACAATACCACAAGCTATCTGGAGAAGCTTGTTGTGAAGTTGGTAGAGTCCTGAAGAAAATGAAACTTCTTATCATTGATGAGGTAAGCATGGTTTCAAATGTGATGCTTGCTTTTGTGCATTTAAGAATGCAACACATTCTTAAAACAGAGTATGATGTGTTATTTGGAGGCAAACACATCATTGTCTTTGGAGATCTACTGCAGCTAACTCCAGTGAAAGGACAACCAGTGTTTAAGATGCTTACGCATGAAGATACAAGAAAGTGCCTAGGAAGCATTGGAAATGTGAATATCTGGTTATATTTTGAATATGCAGAACTGCTTCAAAACATGCGACAGGCAAAGGATGAAGATTATAAAAATATTCTACAAGATGTAAGAATTGGAAAAGTAACTGAACATGGCAAAGAAGCTTTACAGTCACGATTTAATTTCAAATTTGTTTCAAAAGGAAAATATTCTCCCAGAGATTATTTATCAGAAAGTTGCTGAAAACAAAACTGTAATATGCTTGATGCCAACTCTTTGAGAATGTTCAGTCTTCAACAACAAAATGTTAGAGTTAGAACATCAAGAGATTGTGAAACTGGAAGCTATTGATAAAATAGAGCACGAAGGAGTTACTATTGTTTTATCAGAAAAGTTGAAATCAAAGTTGGATTATTTAGAGAAGACAATTTCTAAAACTGCTGGTTTTGAAAAGACTCTATATGTATGTTTAAATTGTCGTATAATTTTACGACGGAATTTAAATGTGGAAAGAGGTTTAGTAAATGGAGCAATGGGTCATGTTGTTGATTTTGTGAATTACCGAAATAGAGATGGAATTGAATTTATAAAAATTCAATTTGATGGTATTGAAGAAGTACAACAAATCAGTCGTTGTTCTGCCCGATTTTTTCTTGTAAAAGATTTATATGTCTGCAGAAAACAGTTTCCTGTTTCTTTGGCATATGCAGTGACTATTCATAAATCTCAAGGTTTAAGTGTAGATAGTGCTTTGGTGAATATTGGAAGTTCTGTCTTCAAGGAGGGTATGGCATATGTTGTTTTATCTCGAGTCAGAACTTTATCTGGATTGTACTTGATTGATTTTGATGAGACAAAGATTAGTGCAGATCTAAATTGTGTGAAGGAATATAATAGGTTAAGAAGAGAGTATGCTCCAAATTTACCTCAATATCCTCTATTTGAAAAGCGTGTAGTAGGCCGAAAAAGAAGAAATGAGAAAAATTGTAGCAAGGCTGTAGCAAAAAAAAGAAAACTAGATGAACCAGTAATTGTAAGCAGAAACAAAGAGGATTCTCTGGAAGATATTGTTGGATTTCAGTTTGAGAACAGTTCTGGTGTCAACTGTATGCTAATGTAGTGGTTAATGTTGTTTTTTTTCTCCAAAGTTTGCAAGAACAGATTGTTGAAAATCGGGATCAAAGTTTTTGTTGTTTGTTGAATACTGTGTTTGAGAAATGTAGCAGTGATAGAACAAATATAGAAAGTGTTTCTGATATTCGAAATGAATTAGACATATGTTCTGGTATAGCTCAATTTTCTCAGGATATTCAGCAAGATTGTCAGGAATTTCTAATGTACATGCTTGTTGTATTGCAAGAGGAAGGTATAGATGTTGAAAATATTTTTGGCCTTTCTTATAAATGGCAACATGTCTGCGATAATTGTTCCTTTTCAAGTAGTACAACAGTAGATACTGAAAGATTTATATATTTGACTTTACCAGACTGCAAATCAGTGTCTTTTAATAATCTAGTTAGAGCAGCTGATCAAAACATGGTTTGTACCCAAGGTAACTGTGCAATGCTATCAACATTATTTATACAACGTAATGGACAGTACGTAATTTTAATATTCCAACGATGTAGACCTGATGGAACTAAATTAACAACTTTAATTAAAAATGTTGTGGCTTCTCAAATATCAATTTCAGGAAGAACCTTTGTAACAATAGCAATTATTTTCCATGATGGTCCTTCAACAACATGTGGACATTATACAGCTTATTTAAAATGTCAAAACGGTTGGACTTATTGTAATGATACTGATAAAAAATTCTTACCTAGTGTTTTTACAACCTAAATTTTAGGAAAAGTAATTGGCCTAGAAAGATTAAAGCAATTAATAAAAGTTAGTCATCAGGATAGTATATGATGTTCAGATTCTGATAGTTTACTGGTTGTTTAGGGTTTTATGGACATGATACAGATCCTTGGGTGGAGATATAAATATTGTTAGGTGTTACGAAAGACGTTGGAGCTTTTCATGCAGAAGGTCGGGAAATGGAAGGTCAAGAGTATTGTTAAGTATTTTCCAAAACAAGGAATTTTTTTTACGTACTATTTGGCCATAGTACAGCCAAGGAAAGTACATCAATGAAAAATGAGTTTCTCGGGTAAATGTTGATAATATATGTTTTTACATAATTTTGCAATGATACTCAATTGATTTTCAAACAACGTTTGCCTTTTGACTTAACAAATTCTTATCTAGTGTTTTTAGAATTCAAATTTTAGTGAAAGTAATTGGACAATGAAGATTGGAGCAGTTAATAAAAGTAAGTGTGTTGTTCAAAATTAGTTTGTGAGTGAAAGTGATCAAGACAATTAGTAAACTGGTAGTTGTCACAGAGGTAGTGTAAGTGTATCACATAGTGAGTGATATCAGTATTATAGGAAATGTTTATCAAGAGTAAGTCAGAGGTGTAAATATAATTTTTGTTAGATGATGAAATAGATGTTGGACTTTTCATTCCGAAAGTCGGGTAAATGGAAGTTTAAAACTACTAATAAGTAATTTCCAAAAAAATTTACTTTCTGTATACCATTTGGCCATGTGAAAAGGTATGTAAATGAAGATTACGTATTTCGGGTAAATGTGGTTAATATATGTTTCTATATCACTTTAGTTTGAGAGTATAATAATGAGATACTGTTTCTTAGAAATTGATGTTTGGAAGAAAACATTTAAGATATGTTTTTCTACGTTTTATGGGTTTTTTAAACACAATCATTTTGATTGTGTTTTTTTTGCCCGCTGTGATATAATGAGTAGTATTGAAATTACTGTTTTTAGTGAAAATCAATATATTCTGAGAACAGCAAAAATAAACCATATAACATGTTGTACAAGTTAATTTGCATTTTGTATTGTGAAATATATATTATAACTGATTTCTTTACTCTCTTCTACAGCTATTATATTTATAAGGTAAGTACGACTAATAAAAAATACATTTTCATTACTTTTTTATTTCTGTTTCTCTCTATCCTTCCCTTACTGCCTCTCTCTTAACCTCACTGCTTTCATCCTTTCAGTTTCTAACTTCCTTTCTCTTATGTTCACTTCCTTTAACTCATCAACATTTTGTTACTGATTTTTTTTGCTCCTTCACTCAGTCCCCTTCTTTCACTCTTTCCTTCACTCCCTCTATTTCCTCACTCTTTTACTCTTCTTGTCTCATGCTCACTCACCTTTATTCATCCTCTATCACCTCTGTTTCGTCAAACTTACTGTCATTCTTTTACCCTACGTCACCCCTGTCCCTTTATTTTGCTTCCCTTACTTATCCTTATTCCCTATACTTCACTCCCCTTCTTCTTAGTCTTCTCACCCACTTATGTCAGTCCCTCTGTTTCACTCCCCTTCACCTCTCGTTCCTTCCTTTGCTCACTCACTAATTCCCCTTCTGTCACTCACCTAACTGCACTTCAAACACACCTTCATAAAGCTCCCTGTGTCCTCTTACTTTCTCTGTACTCTTCCATCACTCCCTCTCTCTTAGACTCACTGTTGTTAACACACCTGCACTAATTTCCCCTTCCCTCTCCATCATTTCCCTTCCCTAACTCCTCTTTCCTTTTTCTCTTGTTTTGTCTCTTGTATTGTGAATAATGTATTATAACTGATTTTTTTTTCCGTTTCCACAGATATTTCATTTATAAGGTAAGTACGACTGACCCCAAAAACTTTTTTATTTCTCTTTTTGTCTATCCTTCCATCGCTCCCTGTCTCTTAGCGTGACTCTCTTCATCACCTCATTCTGTTACTCCTTTTCCCTCACCTACACTACCTCATTTTCCGTTCTTTGATCCCTCAGTGAGTGTCCTTCTATCACTCCTTCATTCACTCCCTGTGTGTAGTCAATCACTCACTCCCATTGTCTCACACTCACTCAACTTTATCCATCCTCTATCATTTGTCTTTCTTCAACTTCACTGTCCTTCTCTCACTCACCTCACCCCTGTTTCATTAGGCTACTTCCGTCAGTACCCTTTATTTCTATCCTTCACTCCCCTTCTACTTTTTTGTTTCCCTCACTTACCTTTTCTAAGTTCATCTGATTTACTCCCCTTCAGCTCTCTTTCCTTCTTTTGCTCCCTTACTCATTAACCTTCCCTCACTCACCTTACACCACTTCACGTACTCCTTCTTTCACTGCCTTTGAACTCTGACATCCTCACTTCTCTTTCTTCACTGTCTCTCTGTTAGCCTTACTTCCTCTGTCCCTTAACTGTGTCACTGCCCTTCCCTTACACTCACTCTGTTTAACTCACCCACACTCCATCACTTGTCTTTCTTTGCTCCCTCACTCAGTCCCCATCACTCACTCTTTCCTTCACTCCCTCTGTGTCCTTACTCCCCTTGTCTCACGTTCATTTGCCATCTCTCTTTTGACTGTGCTATGTCTTCCTTTGCTTGTTCCATGTTTCTCTGTGTGTGTGCCATCTTACCCTCTGTCTGCACAATATATGCATGTGCGTGTGTCATCTTACCCTTTGCTTGCACCATATCACCCTCTACTTGTTCTATCTCACTCTCTGCCTGCACCATCTTACTCTCTACCTGTGGCATGTGTCCCTCTGCATGTGCCATCTATCTTTCTTGAATCTTAATCCCCTTCTTTTCTCTTGTATTGTGAAATATACATTGTATGCATTATAATTTAATTGTTTCTTGTGTTTTACAGATATTATATTTTTTTTAAATAGTTTCTTTAAGTTTTTTTATATCTTAGAAGGTAAGTATGAGAAATAAAAAACTTTTTTCGCATCAGTGTCTGTTTTCATATTTATAAGGTAAGTATGAGAATCAAAAGTAAGTTTGTTATCACTCTCTTATTGTGACAGAATAACTGCCTCACTCTTTCTCAGTCCCTTGCTCCCTCTCTCTCTACATGTGTCTCCCTTACAGTTAATCTTCTTTGCTCTCACTTTCTACCACTCCTCCTCTTTACCTCAGTCAGTTTCCCTCTTTCTTTATTTTGTTAGGTTTGATCTTATTCTCCTTCCTTTACTCTGCTATCCATTTCTTTCCTGTTAGTAAACCTTCATTTATTGGCACTGCACTTCCTCCAGTGCACTTCCTTCTCTCTGTTTCTCACACCTCTTCCCTTTTGTGTTCACTTTTGTTTATTTATTTATTTTTTGCAGAGTTTTATATAGCGCAAACTAGACCCGAACCGAATCAGGTATCAGAGCGCTTTACATAGCACCAGTTACGTTACATGAGGACGTACACATTAATTTTTAGGCACGGGGAGATTAAGTGATTTGCCCAGAATCACAGGAGGTTTTGGCGTCGTTACCGAGACTCGAACCCAGATCCCCAGGTCCGAGGTCGAGCGCCCTAGCCGTTAGGCCAACTCCTCTCCCCTCTCTTTACACTTCTTTGTTTTGAAAACAGTGCCACAGGCCCTTAAATATTCGTTAGTTACCACCGAATACTATACGACCTCAAGGCCCATAGGAATCAATGGCAATTACCGAATCGGTAAATACCGATTCGGTAAAATCACTGAATTATACAGATTCAGTAATTTCAAAAGACACATTACATACATCCCATTTACCTAATCTTAAATATTGAAGTGGTATGATTTGGGACGCGATGTAGGTAGGCATTTACCGGTCGGTAACGGCTGAATTTGGCCATTACTGACCGGTAAATGCCTTTTCCTATGTAGGAGGAATTTATTTACAGATTTGGTATTTTTACCGATTCTGCATTTACCAAATCTGTAAAATTACCGAATCGGTAAATACAGACACGGTAAAAATACCAAATCTGTCAATTCTAATGTAGGTAGCACTGTTGATGGTGCTAGAGGCATCTAAGAATTCATTATTTACCACTCAATACAATTGGGTGGTAAATAAGGAATCCCAGTGTACATGGACATCTGTGCATGTACACCTGTGCCATGTGGCACACATACATTCCCTAAGGGCATGTATGTGTGTCACATTGCACACAAGTCAAAAACAGGGGTGCTACAGGGTGTCAAAGTGACACCCTGTTCCCCCTGGCAGGATTCGGTATTTACCGATTCGGTAATTACCGAATCGGTATTTGCCATTGATTCCTATGGCCTTCAAGGCCCATAGGAATCAATGGCAAACACAGATTCGGTAATGATCGAATCGGTAATTACCGAATTTTCCCGAATCGGTAAATAATTCGGTAAAAATACCTACATCCCAATTGCCAGTTATTAAATACCGAATCGGTATGATTCGGTATTTAAGAAGTGGTAATCTGGGATTACCTACATTGGGCCCTTAGTATTTATGAGTATGTAAATCGAGATTACGTACATCTGACCCATTGAGTTGTAACATATTTATATACATATATTACATTTCAGTGCTTTGAAAGTAGTACAGTACACTATAGGTAAACACCTTATAGGTTTATGCTGTACCACATTCTTATAGTTTTGCACTTTGACATTCACTATGACAAACTTTTACATACAAACAAAGAAATTTAGTTCTTTCTTTAACCAGTAGAGGTAGTTCTAAAAAGAACTGTTTTTACAAAATAATTGTTCAACAGGAACAAACTATGAAAATTGAAAGAAAAAATGATTTCGTGCATTTGTGGTTCCTGTGTTTCTGTAAAATTACTTCAATGGATTGTTGTCCGAAGGCTACTAATTTACTGCAATTTATGCATTGCATCATTAGATTTTTCAGTTCTGGCTGAATGTTCGCCACCGTTGAAGATGGCATTGGTGGTACTCCGGTTATTGCTGTAGATGTACTAGGAGAAGAGTCCTCCTCCTGAGATCTTTGCACCACAGCTCTGCTCCAATTATTGGGGTGCATATTTTTTACATGGCGTTCCATGGTGTGGGTTCCAAATGAATATTTCTTATTTGGATTTCCTCTTGATAACACTGTGTCACAGATCTTGCAGGTGACCAGTGGTGCATTTACTTTCTTTTGATGTTCTGGAAAACTGAAAAATTTCCAGACTATGGACTCCTTCTTCTTACTTGGGTGAGGGTCCTCTTCAACAAACTCTTCATTAGAAGAATGGTCAGACTCTGGATGTTCAGCCATTTGGAAGTATTTTTCTGTAACTAGGAGCTGTAGAAAAAAGGTGTTCCTTCTCTGAAAGCCAAAGAAGAATGATGAACATGGGAGGGGTTTTTCAACAATTGGAGTAGGAAGTATTATAAACCAATTAAATCTTTTGGTTTAAGGTCACATTGTGGGACGTAAGCTTACGGAGCGCTTACGTTGCGTTTACGGGGCGCTTACGTAAGCTTACGTTGTGTTTACGGGGGGCTTACGTCATCTTACGGAGCGTTTACGTAGTACGCACCCTCGAGAGATTTATAATTGCTTAAATAAAGTTTTATATGGTCTTTAAAAGTTTAAATTAACATGTTCTTTATTATTCCAGATAATGTGTACCTTTACATTGTGCAATGAATACGTAGATATAACGATTTAAAGTTTATAAAACTTTCGGGGGTAAGAGCTCGGAGTTTTTACAGTGCGCGGACGGAGCTCTTACGTTGCGTGCACGTGCGACGCACCCTCGCGAGATTTGCTACTACTTTAAAAAGTAATATACTGTTGTTAAAAGTTTGAAAAAAACATCTTCTACATTAAAGCAAATATTGTCTACCTTTAAAATCAACGTTAAAAACGTAGATATTATGTTTTAGAAATTTTGAAAAATTTGTCGTTGTAAGAGCTCGGAGCGCTCACGGTGCGCGGGCCCTGTAATCATATAAAAAAAAAAAATGAAAATAAAAATATATATATTTACTGAAAAAACTATAGGTTTGAATCCTTACATAGTTAGGTATTAGCAATTAAAAAACCTTGCAAATTCACTGAAAAAAACATAGGTTTCAGGTCATATATAGTTAGGAATTAGCATTTAAAAAACCGTGCAAATTCACTGAAAAAACCATAGGTTTCAGGTCATATATAGTTAGGTATAAGCATTTAAAAAAACATTGAAATTGCTCCTATATAGTTAGTTGGACTAACTATATTTCGCGCACCCGCAATCCACTGCTGATGATGTCACATATTACATCATTCATGACATGGTCAGTGACATCACTGATGACATCACTGATGACATCTCAAATGACATCACTGATGACATCACTGATGACATCTCAATTGACATCACTGATGACATCATTCATGTGATAATACGATGCACCTCCTCACACTATAATCTAACCATTGACACACCCAGTCTTAAATACAACCTACCATTCTTGAAACCATTGACACACCAATACCAGATACTACATACGCACTCACTGATTCCTAGGTTTACACACACATCCACTCATTCACCCATACAATCACTCATACATACAGTCACTCATCAATACAATACTATCATATGCACTCATACACCTATAGAGACACTCACACACTTTCACTCATCCACGGAGTTTCTCACACACCTAGTCAGTCATGCAAAGAATCAATCACACTCCCATTTCCTCATCTACACAGTTATACACACACAACACCTTACTTATTCAAACATATACTAACACGTACTTACTCTCTTTTAAAATCACTGATACAAGTACACATTGATCCATACAGTCACTTACGCAATCACAGGCTCTCATGTATAGTCATTTATATATGCCAACTCTCACATGCACTGTGTTTTACATATGTACTTACTTGGACATGGAGCACTGAGATAGCCATTCACTCACCAAGACACCCATGCACACAGTCAACCACCCATACAGCTCTTTCCAAATGCACTCTTGAAACCATATACCAAGTGAATCAACTGCTCACACATATATGCACAGAGTCACACACCTTCCAGCCACCCACACACACACTCACCCTCACATACAAATATTTGGGCAACCAATCAATAACCCATATAACCACTCATGTAGCTACTGATCAACACATGCAGCAGCTTACACAACAACAGACATACTGATGCACACATTCAGACAGTTTAGTCACTAACCCATGCATTCAGTAAGACACATTTAATCACTCACTCATACAGTCAGTCCCTTCATCCAGACACCTATACATCTACTCATTCTTCAATATGTAAAACATATTTAAACTTTACAGAAAAACACAGTCACTGGATGATGTCATCAGTGATGTCATCAGTGACGTCAATTGATATGGCATCAGTGATGTCATCAGTGATGTCATTTGAGATGTCATCAGTGATGTCATCAGTGATGTCATCAGTGATGTCACTGACCATGTCATGAATGATGTAATATGTGACATCATCAGCAGTGGATTGCGGGTGCGCGAAATATAGTTAGTCCAACTAACTATATATGAGCAATTTCAATGGTTTTTATAATGCTAATACCTAACTATATATGACCTGAAACCTATGGTTTTTTCAGTGAATTTGCACGGTTTTTTAAATGCTAATTCCTAACTATATATGGCCTGAAACCTATGGTTTTTTCAGCGAATATATATATATATATAAAATGAAAAACTGCATCTTGGGAGATGCAGTCCATGATGAAGGCTGCAAAGGTGGACTCTTTACACACCTACAAAAGAACAGCTAAGGTGTCAAAAGGCATGTGAGCAAGGCTTATCGCCGAAACGCGTTTTGCTGTTATTTAAATAAATTGTATCCTGAAATCCCCCGCTGTGTCCCCTTGTCTACTTTGGAGAAGGAGGAGATTGTGTGAAATATAGCGTGTGTGGTCAGCAGCACGCAGGGGGCCCGTCCTTAAGTGTTCAGAGGTTTTGCTTGCAAAGTGAATTTTAGGAATTCCATGGGAGTGGAAGCCTCGGGACAGCAGTCAGCCGCAGCGAGTAGGAATACTGCTTGTAACACAGTCCGTGACTGCAAGGAGAGACGCACTCACTTGTTCGACGCCTCTGGGATTACTCAACTGTGGTATGTGAGGCTGGATGACGGGGGCCAGGATGACGTTTTTGCTGTAACAGATACCAACCGTGGGCTAAGAGTCATCAACCCAGCAAACACGAACAAAGTGAATTTTAGGAGTTCCATGGGAGTGGAAGCCTCAGGACCGCCGTCAGCCGCAGCGAATAGGAATACTGCTGGTAACGCAGACCGTGACTGCACGGAGAACATCGCTCACTTGTTCGAAGTCTCCGGGATTACTCAACTGTGGTATGTGAAGCTGGATGAAGGGGGCCAAGATGGCATTTTTGCTGTAACGGATACCAGACTGGAAAAGGACAGGCAAGAATGACCGCGTTCATTTTTTAGAAAAGCCCATACTCACTTGGAGAGGAAGAAATCTGTGGGCTAAGAGACACCAACCCAGCAAAAATGAACAATGAATCTTGGGAGAGGCAGTCCATGAGTAGGGCTGCAAAGGTTGACTCTTTGCATGAACTTGGGTCAGCTGTGTTCCCCCCAATGGGATCGATGGGACACACCTACAAAAAAACAGCTAAGACCAACCAGGTGTCCAAAGGCATGTGAGCAAGGCTTATTAAATTGTATCCTGAAAGCCCCTGCGTGTCTCCTTGTCTACTTGGGAGAAGGAGGAGATTGTGTGAATTATATATATATATATATATTATTTTTTTTTGGTTTTTAGAGTTTTACATAGTGCGAACTAGACCCGAGACATTGGGTATCAGAGCGCTTTACATGAGCGCCAGATTCGTTACACGAGGACACATTCATTTTTGTTAGGCACGGGGAGATGAAGTGATTTGACCAGAATCACAGGAAGTTGAGCGTCATTGCCGAGACTCGAACCTGGTTTCCCAGCTTCGAGGTCGACTGCTCCAGCCATAAGGTTACATTATATATATATATATGTATGAGGTACCGGACACAGGGAGGATAATGCATATAAAAAAGTTCATCACATGTAGCACCCCTTATGCGGTCTACTGTGCCCATGTGGCTTACACTACATCGGCAGCACCATCAATCACCTCAAACTGCGAATTTTAGAACATTTGAGGGCCATCGATAAGGCGGATCCATCATATCCGGTGGCCCGGCATTTCGCAGAGGTGCACAGCAGAGACCGGAGCAAGCTGCAGTATTTTGGCCTAGACACTATCCCACCAAATGTCAGGGGCGGAGACCGAGTGAGGCGGCTCCGTAGACTAGAGTCTAGGTACATCATAGATCTGTCAACTAAACACCCAAGGGGTCTTAACAGTGGGGAAGAGATGGCGTTTCATTTAGGATAGTGATGTTGGACTATGACATACTGTAAGTTCTAAACATGCTCTACTATGAATTTATTTGTTGTCTGACATGACACATATGAACTTTTATATACGCATACGAAAGTATATAAAGATTACCATATATATATACATATATATATATATATATCCTTGAGGATTCATGACATGAATTATTGGATGTATCATGAAATGACTTGATTGAGATTATGTTCTTGCGAACCTGTCACATATATTTAGCTGATCTGCTTTTTTTGGGGTTCTTTGAATGTTCTTTAATGTTTATTGAATGGTTTTCTTGATGGCCATTTTCTCACTCAATTGAACTGCCATTGTTTTTTGACTCAGTCTATAGTTTAATAAGAATAGCATAATGGGCAACATTTTGACATAGGACACGTGCCAATCCAGGGCTCAATAATAATGTGAGAATAACATATTATGATGATTTATACCCTCTGACCTTGGGCAGTAATCTATCTGCAGGTTAGATGAGATTTATTGACATGGATATTGTATCTATGGACACTCTAAGATGGCGCCCATGATGTCTTTGAGAGGTTAAGTCCTATGTTTGTGTCCATGCTATGAATAACAAATGAGTAACTTTATTAACATGCCTCTTACTGAGTGTTACAAACACTGACGAAGGCAGCACGCCGAAACGCGTCTGTGTAGCTCCTGCATGCAAATAAACATGTGGTTACCTGTACCCTCCTGAGTGCTGTGACTTTCTGAGGATACGAAAGAAAGATTGAGCCTAATATATATATATATATATATTCACTGAAAAAACCATAGGTTTCACACCAGTTATAGTTAGCTGGAAATTTTACTCGCATAAAACCAATGAAATTCCCACGTTATAGTTAGTTGGACTCACTATAAGTTGCGCGTGCAATGCACTGCTGATGACGTCACATATTACATCACTCATGACATGGTCAGTGACATCACTCATGACATCACTGATGACACCATCCAGTGAATGTGTGTCTTTTTAAAAAATAAATATGTGTTATATATGTATATGTAAAAGTTGATGGAAGAATAAATGTTTAAATAAGTGTTTACATGGATGTTTTTTAAAACAAAATTGATTGGTTAACTGGTTTATTAAGTGTATATTAGTGAATACATATATTAGAAAGTAATGTTTAAATATTTAAATATATGTGTTAGTGTTTCACTTTGTGTATAAGTGGCTGCATGGGTTGGTGAGTAGCTACATGTGTATGTAAATGGGTTATTAGATGTTTTTTTTAATATCAGTATGAGTGTCTGTATGGTTTGGTGGTAGATGCATGAATCACTGACTCTCTGTTTGTATCTGTAATAATAAGTATGTGTTTCTATAAGTGATTGTTTGAGAGTACATATGTGTACGTTTCCTTAGAAGTAAAGTGGTAGTGTGTGTATAGCTGTATATGCAAATAAATGGATGTTCAATAGTTTATTTGCATGTGTGAGTATGTGTGAGAGTATCTTTTGGATGACTGTCGGTGTTTAACAGGATGTATAGGTGTATCACTACAAATGATGAGTGAGTATATGTATGAGTGACTATATAGAACTGTTGGTCAATGAGTGGATGTGTATATAGATGTTGGAATTATTGAATTGGTTGTTGTAACTGGTATGGGTATCTCCATTTTTTTTGAAAATTTTTGTTTCTATTTTTGAATATGTGTTTCAAGGGTTACATTACAGTGAAAGGAGGTCTGTCACTCTGTCACAAGGATGGTGTCATCAGTGATGTCATGAGTGATGTCACTGACCATGTCATGAGTGATGTAATATGTGACGTCATCAGCAGTGCATTGCATGCGCAAGTTATAGTGAGTCCAACTAACTATAACGTGGGAATTTCATTGGTTTTATGCGAGTAAAATTTCCAGCTAACTATAACTGGTGTGAAACCCATGGTTTTTTCAGTGAATTTAATAGGTTTTTTAAATGCTAATTCCTAACTATAACTGGTGTGAAACCTCTGTTTTTTTCAGTGAATTTCATAGGTTTTTTAAATGCTAATTCCTAACTATAACTGGTGTGAAACCTATGGTTTTTTCAGTGAATTTCATAGGTTTTGTAAATGCTAATTCCTAACTCTATATAGGGCCTCAAACCTAAGTTTTTTTCAGTGAATTTCATATGTTTTTTAATAGCTAATTTCTATAGCTATGATATATAATATTTTTTATAATAAATCCTATATTGTATATTTATATAATACTTTTTTTTATGTATATTTTTCCCTTTAAAAAAAAAAAATGTTTTGCCTTGGTGCGCTCCCGGTGCGCGTACCGGTAAACGCACGGGTAAGCGCAGTGTTGTGGCGCGCCCCGGTGCGCGTACCAGTGAGCGTCCCGTTAGCGACATTGCCGCAAACGAAAACATCATCGTGACGTATCGCGCAGCCGCGTGATGCGTCTTATGACGCACGGCATCAGCGCACCCGGAAGTGACCGAGCGCATACGATCGCGCAACGTAAGCGCCACCAGGCGCGCCCCCGGGAGCGCACCGGGGCGCGTAGAGTAAACGCGTCGGGTCATGTGACCTGAAAATAACACTTTTCATTGGTTCAGATCAGTTTTGGTTTCCAAATAATGAAAGCCCGGATCATGTGACTTGAAAATAACACTTTTCATTGGTTCAGAACAGTTTTGTTTTCCAAATGATGAAAGCCCCCACCTTTTTTCCTCCTTCTCACTTTGTTCTTTGAGTGAGGAAGACCTGCTTTTTTCTTACAGATATGGCTACAGTACTATCAGCGGCTGGAGCATCTGCCCCACCACCACCACCACCACCACCACAAGGACCACCAGAACATCACATTGGTGGTCAAGAAGAAGAGGAGGAGGAGGAAGAGGAGGAAGAGAGAAGGCAGTTCCTGCCTGAAGTCAATCCCCCATACAAACCTAGGGAGCACTTCATATGGGAGTTTTATAAAATCCCAAGGGGTTCCAAATAAGTAAACGCTGCAAAGGTGACCTGTCTCATCTGTGGTGCTGTGCTATCCAGGGGGAACCCTGCAAAAAAATATTCCTTTGGGAATCATACAATGATTCGGCACATGCAGCGTTTGCACCCTAATAACTATTCTGCAGCAGAGGTGAGAGAACTCTGCAGAAACCTACCCCAATCATCTGCCAGAACCTCAACAACCAAAGAACCCACTCCATCAGGTCCAGAGGCAAGTGAGATGATTCCAAATATACAAACAAAGTTTGGGGATACAAAATTGTTTGTATATATTGTAACAAAACAATTAATTATGGTGAGCAAAGCATTACACTGATCAATGTTGCTGGTGATAACCACAAATGCCCGAAGAAACCTTAATTTTTCCTGTTTTTTTTTTGCTCCAGTTGAGCCGTTTTCAATTCCCTGTTTTTTGTTTCTCCCCATAAAAAATACAAAAAAAATATAAAACTGTTCAGAAAAGCCAAAAAAAGTCAAAAATGTTCAAAAAAACAATAAAAAAATATAAAACAACAAAAAGAATAAAAAACAGTTCTTTTTAGAACTACCTCTAATTTATAAAAAAAAAATAATTTTTAAAAAACTCTGTCATTCTTTTTTCTCCAGGGTACGCGTACCGGTACGTGCACCGGGGTGCGCACCGAGGCGCGCACCCAAAAAAAAGAAAAAAAAGAATGAAGGAGTGAGCATGAGGGAAAGGGACAGAGAGAGTGATGTTAAGAGAAAGAGAGCTAGAGGGAGCAACACAGAGGGACTGTGTATTAGATAGTAAAACAGTGAGGGAGGATTAGAAAAGAGCAGTGACTGTAAGTAAAGAGGGGTGAAACAGGGTGGATAAAAGTGAATAAGGGTAAGACATGGGGAGTGACAGAGAGAAAGGAGAGAGAGAGTAAAGGAAGGAGTGACTGAAAGGGAGTGAGTGAAGCAGCAAAGAAAGGTAAGTGAGGGAGTGTGGGTGAGTTGTAGGGAGTGAGCATGACGAAAGAGTATTGACAGAATGAGGGGACAGAGACAGTGACGGTAAGAGAAACAGAGTGAGGGAACGGAAGTGAGGAACTGTGAGGACAGACGGACTGAGAGAAGGAGTGACAGGAGTGAAGTAAATGATTAAGGGAAAGGGAATGAGTGAGGGAGCAAAGGAAGGGAACAGAGGGTAAGAGAAGTAAAGCAGGGGGACTGAAAGAAGTTGAATGCGGTAGGGGAGTAAGGGAAAGGGGAGTAAACATGGAGGATAAGAATAAGTGAGGGAAGCAGAGTAAGGAAACAGGAGTGAGAGAGGGTGAGAGAATAGTAGTGAGGTTAAAGCAAAGGGTGATGACACACTACATTTTTTTAGTCACACTTACCATATAATTAATGTAAATGTAATTACATGTTTTTATTACACTTTGTATCTGTGAAAGAGAGAAAAAAATAAGTTATAATTAGTAAAATATATATTTTAAAAAAGAAGAGACAAGTCAACAGGTTAAAAATCATAAAAGTGTACTAAGAAATAAATTAAGAGTGAAGGACACAAAAAGGGAAATAAAGTAATGTAGAAGGACAAAAAGAGGGAAAAAGAAATAGAAGGAGAGCAAATTACTAAGAGTAAGGCAGATACATTCAGTGACAGAGAGGAAGAGAAGAAGAAAGGAATGAACTGAAGGTAAGAAACATACTAAAAGAATGTGAGTTAGCAAAACTAAATCAGGAAACAGGAGTAAGTAAAAAGGGAATGACTGAGAGGGAAAGGAGTCTGATTGAGGATACATTTACAAGAATGAGGAATGGAAGATGACTGAGAATGAGTGAAGGGGAGTCACAGAGTGAAGGGATGAAGGGAGAGAGGATAATATAGAAGGATTGAGGGAAAAGGAGTGAGAAAGTTAGTAGACCGAGGGACTAAGGGAAGGACTGAGTGAAGTGGAATACAATGAGTGAGGAAAGGAAAAAAACTAAGGGAGCAAAAGAAGGAAAGAGAGGGGAAGAGGACTAAAGCAGTGGAACAGAGAGAATGTGATTCGGTGATGAAACGAAAGAGAAGGACACTGAAAAATAGGAAACGAGAGGTAGTAATGGAACCGGAGTGAAAGAAAAGGGGATGAAGAACGATGAGAGAGGAGCAGTGAAGTTGTTGTAAGAGAAATGATAGAAGGTAGATAAACACAAGTGAGCATAACACAAGGAGAGTGAGGGACTGAGGACATAGAGGTGGTGAACGAAAAACAGAGAGAAGAGGACAAATGGAAGGAGCAAAGAAAGATAGTGGGTGAGAAATAGTGACAGACTGCGACAAAAGAGGTGAGTGAGTAAAGAGGAATTACTAAAAGAGCAAAAGACAAAAAGACGGAAAAGGGAAGTAAAGCAGAGAGACTGAAAGCTGAAAAATGGTGTAAGGGAGAGAGGGGATGCAGACAGTTGAAATGGGAATGAGGGGTTGTGAAAGAAGTGGAGTAAAGGAACGGGGGTGAAACAGAGTGAGAGAAAGACAGTGTGAGTGAGTAAAGAGAGCTGAAAGAGGGTGGAAAAAAGAAAGTGAGTGTTAGACAATGGGAATACAATTTAAAGTACACAATACAAACTATAGAATAACTTGTACAACATGTTACATAGTTTAGTTTTGCTGTTGTCAGAATATATTGAATTTCACTAAAAATAGTGAGTTCAAACTACTCATCATATGACAGCGGGAAAAAAAACACAATCTAAAAGATTGTGTTTGAAAAAACCCATATAAACTTACAAATCACATATGTACACTAATCTTTGATTCACTTACTTTTCTTTTAAGCCAAATAGTACATCATGAAGGTCCTTTTCGTTGGAAAATACTCTGATGTTCTGTAAAACTTCCATTTCATCGACTTTCTATAAGAAAAGCTCCAAGAACATGTGAAATATTTCTCAATGTTTTCATTTCCTTCTTGTGTTCAGTCATGACTCTTTCCTTATTCCTTCACTTTTCCATAAGGCCAAATAGTGTCAGATGTATTAGTATGTTTTAAATTAATGAAAACAAACTCTGAAATTACCGTTTTCCCAACGTTCTGAAAGATAAGATCCTACAACATTTTCACAATATTTAAAAATTCATATTTCCATCTCTGCCTCACTGATATTCAACATTTCCTATAATACTGATATCACTTACTATGAGATCCATTTTCAGTACCTATATGACAACTACAATTTGTATATTATCTTGAACACTTTTACTTACAATATAATTTTAAACAGCAGACTAACTTTTATTAACTGCTCCTGTCTGCATAGGCCAATTACCTTTACTTAAATTTTGGTTGTAAAAACACTAGGTATGAATTTTTTAAGTCAAAAGGCAAACGTTGTTTGAAAGTCAAATGAGTATCATTGCAGTTAGTCCAACCTCTTTGACATTTTAAATAAATTGTATAATGCCCTGATGTTGTTGAAGGACCGTCATGATAAATAATAGCTACAGTTGCAAAAGTTCTTCCTGAAATTGATGACTGAGAAGCCACGAAATTTTTAATAGAAGTTGTCAATTTACTTCCAAAAGGTCTACATCGTTGGAACATTAAAATGACATACTGACCATAATTTTGTATAAATAATGTGGACAGCATTGCAGACTTACATTGGGTACATACCATATTGTGATCAGCTGCTTTAACTAGATTATTAAAAGGCACTGATTTGCAGTCTGGTAAAGTCAAATATATAAATCTTTCGGTGTCTATTGTAGTACAACTTGATAAACTACAGTTGTCGCAGTCATGCTGCCATTGATAAGAAAGGCTAAAAAGATTTTTTATATCTTCCAATACATCAAACATATACATTAAAAATTCCTGACAATCTTGCTGAATATTCTGTGAAATGTGTTTTTGACCAGAACATATGTCTAAAAGATTTCGAATTTCTGAAACACTTTCTATTTTTGCTGTATCACTGCTACATTTCTCAAACACAGAATTCAATAAACAACAGAATCTTTGATCCCGATTTTCATCAATCTTTTCTTGTAAAGTTTGAAGAAAAAAAACAACATTAACCACTACATTAGCATAGCAGTTGACACCAGAACTGTTTTCAAACTGAAATCCAACAACATCTTCAACAGAATCCTTTTTCTTTCTGCTTACAATTACAGTTTCATCTACTTTTTGTCTTTTTGCTACTACCTCACTGCAATTATTCTCATTTCTTCTTTTTCGGCCTACCACACGTTTTTCAAACAGAGGATATTGAGGCAAATGTGGAGCATACTCTCTTCTTAACCTATTGTATTCACAATCTAGATCTGCACAAATCTTTGTTTCATCACACTCAATCAAGTACAATCCTGATAAAGTTCTGACTCGTGATAATGCCACATATGCCATACCCTCTTTAAACACAGAATTTCCAATATTCACCAAAGCACTATCTACACTTAAACCTTGAGATTTATGAATTGTCACCGCATATGCCAAACAAACAGGAAACTGTTTTCGGCGAACATATAAGTCTTTCACAAGCAAAAATCTAGCTGAACAACGACAAATTTGTTCTATTCCGTCAATGCCATCAAATTTAATTTTTAAAATTTCAATTCCATCTCTATTTTTGTAATTCACAAAATCAACAACATGACCCATTGCTCCATTTACCAGACCTCTTTCAACATTTAAATTCCTTCTCAAAATGATACGACAATTTAAACACACATTCAGAGTTTTTTCAAAACCAGCAGTTTTAGATATATTCTTCTCTAATAAATCCAATTTTGATTTCACATTTTCAGACAAAGTAATTGTTGCTCCTATATGCTCTATTTTATCTATAGCTTCCAGTTTCACTATCTCTTCATTTTCTAACTTTAACATTTTGTTGTTGAAGATGGAACATTCTTTCAGAGTTGGCATCAAACATATCCCAGATTTGTTCTCGTTAATTTTCTTAAAAATATTCTCTGGAAGAATGTTTTCATTTGGATACAAATTTGAAATTAATCGTGCATGTAAAGCTTCTTTCCCATGCTCACTTACTTTTCCGATTCTTACATCTTGTAGAATATTTTTATAATCTTCATCCTTTGCCTGTCGCATATTTTGAAGTAGTTCTGCATATTTGAAATGTAACCATATATTAACGTTTCCAATGCTTCCTAGGCACTTCCTGGTATCTTCATGCGTGACCATTTTAAACACTGGTTGTCCTTTCACTGGAGTCAACTGCAGTAGATCTCCAAAAACAATAATGTGTTTCCCTCCAAATAACACATCATACTCTGTTCTAGGAATTTCTTGCATTCTCAAATGCACAAAAGCAAGCATTAGATTTGAGACCATGCTTACTTCATCAATGATAAGAAGTTTCATTTTCTTCAGGACTCTGGAAACTTCGGAACACGCATCTCCAGATAGCTTGCGGTATTGCAATTTGTTATCATGCTCGACTGGTAGCATCAGTAAACGATGTAAAGTAATCCCTATAATGTTATGAGCTGCCAGCCCAGTTGGAGCGGTAACAACACAAGACAGCGGTGATTCAGTCCTTTTCTGCAGATAAGTTGCAATTGCTTTAATCAGAAAACTTTCTCCAGTTCCTGCTTCTCCACTCACGTACAGTCGGACAGGCTTAAATGATGTACATGAGCACTCTTTTTTCTCATGACTGAATCCATGTTCTATCTGTTCTGTGAGTTCGTCATATATCTGTTTCTGCTCAAGGTTTAGTTGTTTCACCAAATCTTCTAAGTTAACTACATCATCTTGAGCTTGTTCCATAGCTCTTTCCACCTCATCCATGGCAGTGGCAGCTTCATTTTGGATAATTGGTCCTCCAAGTGGATCCTGACTCAATGAAGTAGAACTTTGACTGTCTTGAGAACTGTCTCTAGCAATCTCTACAGCAATTGTGGCTTCTTGCTCTATTTCTTCGTTCAACATTTGCAGATAATTTGGAAAAACAGGACATTCTATGGTATCCTTGGTTGCATTAAAAGAATCTTCGTAACAGAGAAAATCTCCAAGTAGTTCCTCTTCTGTACGCCATGGCTTAAAGAGTTGCAAAAGAGCTAAATAGTAAAATTCCCTTTTCTCTGGATTTTCGCAACTCAATTTTCGATGATTAATCAAATGGCCTTTTTTCTGCTTCACTAGACATCCTTCACACCCAATGACAGCATATATTTATTTATTTATATTTATTTATTTATTTATATGTGTACTTATATAGCGCGGTCCTGTCACCCCAAGGGCATCCTGGCGCTTGCGATCCATATAACCACCACATACGCTGCTCAGACAGCCCTGGGGAAAAGATGGGTTTTCAGGGCTTTTCTAAACAAAAGAAAGTCCCTCTGACTTCTTAGGGCCGGCGGTAGAGAGTTCCAGAGCTTGGCCGCTGCCACACTAAACGAGCGGCCACCCATCCTCACTCTCTGGAATCTAGGTACCACAAGCAGGTGAGCCGAAGAAGAGCGTAAGGACCGCGAAGGAGAGTACCAAACAAACATATTCTGCAATGGAACCGGGCCTTGTCCATGCACCGCCCTGAACACCACCCTGAATATATTCCATTATTGATATCTTCTCTGATGGTCCTCTTATAAATAAAGTTTTGCAGAACTTCATACAAACAACTGTTCTCAAGATGACTACTTCTATTTGGATAGTAGGTATCCAACATGTTTGTCTTCAAAATATCTGTACTGTTTGGTTCTTTCTCCGCCAAATACTCAATTTCTTGTACAGATTTCAAAACTGGGTTTCGTGTTGCAGCAAGACCAAGACTCACCCAAATAATTGTTCTAGACTTGGCGTAGAGACTTGCTGATGATAACCGATCAGAACATTCATATGCTCCAATTTCTCGATGCGACAACATCTTCAAACTGAAACTGTATAATTTTTTACTTATACTCTTTTCATGTGAAATGTCCTCCCACATTTCCTTCAGTTCTGTCTTTTCTTTTTTGTGATGTAAGACGTCACATATCGAGCCACAGCAATAGAGTTGTCAGCAATGAACTGAATATCCATGTTAGCATTCCACATGGACAAAATCACTGGGTTGTAGTCGTTGATGTACTTGGACTCTTCGTTTCTTTTCAAATTGTATGTATTTTTTGGTGATTTCCTCGTCACAGTATGTCGCAGAGAAGACATCAAATTATTTACTCTTCCTTTAGAAATCACTGGTCGTGGAAACCCGAAACGACATTTTGTGTAGAACTTGTCCTTGTTTCTGAATTTTCGACGACAGTACTTTCCACAACGATGGGATTGAAAGCGTAAAACTTGTTGCCTTAAACTGTTTTCTTCGGTAGTTTTCGGAACAGCACATGTTCAATACTCTTCAATGAAACTCATCACTGTGTCATCCGAATCTGTTCCAAATTTGGGTGCATCTTTAATCCATAACAACATATGTATGTGAGGAGCACCTCTCGCTTGATACTCCTTTCTCCAAAAGAAATCCAAAACCTCTCCAAGGGGAGGATTTTTTTTGTTGGTAATGAAAGACATCATAGCTTCAAATCTATGATTGAAATATCTACATACATTCACTGGATCCAAAGAACACAGTTCTCCAGGTGTTTTGAATTATATATTTTGTATGTTTGCATTTGCCTCTCGTAGAAATTGAAGTAAGTCCTCCCATGCATACTCAGCACAGCTAAGAGTGAGGAACCATGTAGGAGTTCCTAAGTTTCTTAGCATACATTTCAATTCCCCATGACGACGGTACCAATACTTGTTTGTACCACGCTGACATGCCATGAGATTGATTAGATGAGATTCCAAAATATTGTCTTGCAGATTGACTTTCTCCATAAAGTCCCTCGCCGAAACCTTTTGCAGATGTGCTCCACTTTTCAATATATGGTTTACTGCATAAGAAAGCCCAGACAAGTCACTTTCATACAGTAGATGAAACAAATATGGGATGCATTGACGAAACCTTGGATCTTCAGCATATAATCTTAAAGTCCGGTATTCAGATGCAGGAATTTGAAGTGGTCGATCGGCATATCGTCCACCTCGACCTGTTGGAAATAGCTGTGGAAAACAACAAGCTTCCAAACTTTCTTCCCATACACTAATGGGACTTCCTTTTGCTGCTTTCATTTGAAACAAGTCAATAGCATTCCCCATTACTTCTTTGGAATGCAAAGGATGAACAGTATAATGTTCATATATTTCTTCATTTCTAGGTACATCAACTTTTTCAATTTGGCCGGCTGAACAATCACTGTCTTCTTCTGCAGCTGTTTCCTCTGCTCCAACACATACATCTTTGTAGTACTCATTGTTTTTGACCAAATACAACGTTGCCTTTTTGACTTTCCTAACATCCACTAAATCTTGCCAGATTTTCTTACTCTTTGTCGGAACCCCATTAACTAGAATAACCAGAGGTTCCTCTTCCACTTTCTCTACACCAATTGTATCAATATTTTTCTTGAAATCTAGAGGCAAATAAACAACTCTTCCCTTTAATCCTCTCTGTAAATCTGAAGGAGGCAATTTCCCTATCTTAGGCTCCATACGAACAATAGACTGAAAGGGATGCACACATTGAATTAAAATAGATTCATATGTATTTAAATCCATCAATTCAGGAGGAATGTCTACCAACTCAAGATTATTATGAACAGCTCTAGCAGGCATTCTGTTTTCATTTAATTTATTATAACAATATTTACAAATACGCTGATCAGAACTCAAATCAAAACAATCCTCCACCAACAAATAAGTTGCAAAATCCTTCCACTCATTATTATTTAGCTTTTCGCTTTTTACATATAAATCAACTAATCTAGTCTGGTGCTTATAATGAGTTCGTCGACAACACACACAACTAAAATTTGGCCTTTCACTTGATTTTACCTTAAACTTAGAAATTTCCTGGTCAAACTTTTCTGTACTTAAAATCTGTACATTGTCTTCCACATTACCTTGAATTTCTGTGTCAATTTCTACACTGTCCTCTTTTTCACCAAAGTAATTTAACTCAATTTCTTCACAAATGGCCTTCACATCTAATTCAGTCCCATGCAAAAGAGCACTGTTTAACTGTTTTAGCTTAAGTGCTGGACTTTTTGCATAATACAACCTTCTCACTAATTTCCTCACTTTAGTATGATGTACTGCTAACATCCTAAAATTATGAAAAAAACTCTGACATACTTTTCTAGAAAGACAAGCCAGTGAATGCCCCTGCAAACCTGTGTTTTCTCTCACTCTGCAATGATCTAACTCTTGCAACATCTTAATTTTCTGTTTTAGACTTTTCTTACTATATGTCCGTAAGAAATTACGAAGCAAATTGATTGAATCCTGTCGCACACTACAAATATTACTACACTTCCAAGTGTACACAGGACCCTTAGTACGTCTCCCTAAAACTTCATCGGCTAACACCTCTTCTGCATCTCTAGACACAAGTTTCTCTTTTTCAATCGGACAACCGTCTTTCACCTCATATGCTCGACCACTGGTGTCAACTGCATGCACCAAATCATTCTCCTGGAAGTAACTCTCCTCATTAAAAAATGGCTCACAACTTGAACTATGCATCCATTCTCCTGAAAAAACTTTACAAAAATTAGTCCGATTAATTACTCTTTTGCATCTACTGTTTGATTTGAAAACATCAATTGTCTTGTTAAGTGTCCTAATTCTATTGATTATTAAAATAAATAATGTTTTCTTAACTTCAAAAGCCTGATCAACAATCTTCTCTACACTTTTCTTTTTCTTGTAAAAAGCAGCTCTCTGTTTACCTTTCTTGACATGTTTTAACAAATTTAAAACCACCCTATTGCGAAAAATTCGTTTACGAATGTCCCTAAATTGGTTTTGCCTTCTATTCCTATACATATTATTCTCTCCTGCTCCAGTAGTAACATTTTTGGGGGGCCTCTCCTTCATTTTCAAATTTGCTCTCTCCTTCTGTATATTTACATTCTCCTCAACATTTTTTTTTTATCTACATATGTTCCGTAAGAAAGACTTAGTTGTCTTACCAGGAGCTTTTTTCCTGTTTTTTGAAGTATTTGTTGTAGAGGAGTGCTTTAATTCCGTTGCTGTTTTTGTTTTTTTCCGCTTGGCATCTTTTCTTCTCCTCTGCCTTGAGGGCATATTTCCTTACTATTAAAATCTTGATTTCAATCTGTGTTAAAGAAAAAAATAACACATTATAGACCACTATTACCAAACAACAAAGCAATGACAATAAGCAAACGATATAAACACTAGTTTACAACATATCTAAGTTTATATCGCAGCAACTATGTAACTAGGAGTAACACAGAGAAAAAGAGCTAGAGGAACTAACACAAAAAGACAGAGAGAGTCAGACAAAGAAACAGGTTGAGGGAGTAAAACATAGAGAAGGAGTAAGACAGAGAGAGGGTGTAAGAGGAAGTAAATCAGAGAGAGGATGTAACAAGGAGTAAGTCAGACAGAGGGTGTAACAGGAAGAGAGGAAGAGAATAAAAAAGTCAGAAAGAGGGAGACAGGGTGTAAAACAGACAAAAGGTGTAATAGGGAGTAACTCTGGGAGAGAATGTTACAAAGAGAAAGGTTGTAAGACGGAGTAAATCAGGAAGGATGTAAGAGAAAGTATGACTTACAAATTGCTGTAAAAAAGAGAGAGAGGGAATAAATTAAAGACAGGGTGTAAGAGAAAGTAAGTCAAAGAGAGAGTGTAACAGAGTGTAACACAGAGTCAGGATGTAAAAAGGAATAAGTCAGAGAGAGGGTGTTAGAAGGGGACAGGTGGAAAAATAAAGTAAGTCAGTAATAGAATATAATAGAGACTAATACATTGTTGATAATCCTTGGCAAAGAAATGTTGGTTCATAAAGGAATTGTATTTTCTAAATGAGTGAGGTTTCAGTAGTGTAATTAAATGTTTATACATATGACCTGTGCTCTGTTTTGTAAATGTTATTTAAAAAAAGATTTCAGGCACATGAATTGGTTGTACATTATTGACAAGGATTAGATAGTATCTGCATGATTAAAAAAATATATTAGCACATTTCACAATCATGTCACCTGTGTTTCCTCAGATTAGTAAACAGATTGTGCAGATGAGGTGAGGCCTGTCCAGGGGTGCAGAGGACGTAAGTCCTGTGTCCAACAGTGCTGTGGACAGGACTCACCTCCTCTGACCCTTAGACAAGCCTCACCTCATCCATGCCCCCTGAACAAGCCTCAATCTATTGGGTATAATAGATGGTAACAGGATGCAAATGAGGTGAGACCTGACCGGGAGTACAGATGAGGTCAGGCCTGTCCTGGGAAGCAGAGGTGTTGAGGCCTGTGTCTAAGAGGGCAGTAGAATGGACTTCATGAAGCCTCTACCCCACTGCACTCTTAGGCACAGGCCTCACCTCCTTTGCACCCCTGGACAGGCCTCTCTCCCACTACACTCTTGAACACAGGCCTCATCTCCTCTGCACCCGTGGACAAGCCTCACCTCATCTGCAACCCTGAACAGGCCTCACCTCATCTGCACCCCTGCACAGGCCTCACCTCATCTACACCCCTGGACAGGCCTCACCTTATCTGCACCCTGTTACCATCTATTATACCCAATAGATTGAGGCCTGTTTAGGGGGCACGGATGAGGTGAGGCTTGTCCAAGTGTCAGAGGAGGTGAGTCCTCTCCACTGTACTCTTGGATACAGGCCTCACCTCCTCTGCACCCCTGGACATGCCTCACCTCATCTGCACAATCTACTTCCTAATCTGAGTAAACACAGGTGACATGATTGTGAAAGGTTCAAATATATCTATTTAATCTTGCAGACACTATTTATTCCTTCTCAAAAATTTAAAAGCTATTCTTTTGCCCCAAAATCGTTTTTCCAATAACATTCAAGAAACAGAGCGCTCGTCCTATGTACAAGCATTCAATTAGTAAGCACATTGTGCAGATAAGGTGAAGCCTGGTCAGGGGTGCGGAGGAGGTAAGTCCTGTGTCCAAGAGTGCTGTGGACAGGACTCACCTCCTCTGACCCCTATACAAGCCTCACCACCTCCATGCCCCCTGGACAGGCCGCAATCTATTGGGTAAAATAGATAGTAACAGGATGCAGATGAGGTGAGACCTGACCGCGAGTACAGATGAGGTCAGGGCTGTCCTGGGGAGCAGAGGTGTTGAGGCCTGTGTCTAAGAGGGCAGTGGAATGGATTTCATGAAACCTCTCCCCCACTGCATTCTTAGACACAGGCCCCACCTCCTTTCCTCTATCTTACAAATGTTGATACCAAGCATTATCAAAAAACATGACACAAACCAACAAGAAAGAATCTCAATCTGCTTCCTAATCTGAGGTAACACAGGTGACATCATTGTGAAAAGTTCAAATATATTTATTTAATCATGCAGACACTATTTATTCCTTCTCAAAAATGTAAAATTCATTCATTTGTCTCAAAATCGTTTTTTAAATAACATTTTAGAAACAGAGCGCAGGTCCGTTGTACAAGCATTCAATTTCACTACTGAAACCTCACTATTTCACAAAATACAAATCCTCTATCTTGCAAATGTTGAAACCAAGCATTATCAAAAAACATGACACAAACCAACAGCAAAGAAGCTCAATGTGCTTCCTAATCTGAGGTAACACAGGTGACATCATTGTGAAAGGTTCAAATATATTTATTTAATCACGCAGACACTATTTATTCCTTCTCAAAAATGTAAAAGCCATTGATTTGCCCCAAAATCGTTTTTTAAATAACATTTTAGAAACAGAGCGCAGGTCCTATGTACAAGCATTCAATTTCACTACTGAAACCTCACTATTTCACAAAATACAAATCCTCTATCTTGCAAATGTTAATACCAAGCATTATCAAAAAACATGACACAAACCAACAGCAAAGAAGCTCAATGTGCTACCTAATCTGAGGTAACACAGGTGACATCATTGTGAAAGGTTCAAATATATTTATTTAATCATGCAGACACTATTTATTCCTTCTCAAAAATGTAAAAGCCATTCATTTGCCCCAAAATCGTTTTTTAAATTACATTTAAGAAACAGTGCGCAGGTCCTATGTACAAGCATTCAATTCCACTACTGAAACATCACTATTTTACAAAATACAATTCCTCTATCTTGCAAATGTTGATACCAAGCATTATCAAAAAACATGACACAAACCAACAGCAAAGAAGCTCAATGTGCTTCCTAATCTGATGTATCACAGGTGACATCATTGTGAAAGGTTCAAATATATTTATTTAATCATGCAGACACTATTTATTCCTTCTAAAAATGTAAAAGCCATTGATTTGCCCCAAAATCGTTTTTTAAATAACATTTTAGAAACAGAGCGCAGGTCCTATGTACAAGCATTCCAGGTCACTACTGAAACTTCACAATTTTCCAAAATACAATTCCTCTTTGCAGCAACAACTTTTTAGCTAGAATTTTCAAAAAACATGACACAAAGCAACATTAAAAAACTACAATTTGCTTCCAAATCTTCTCCATAGAGTATACAAGTCTCTATCTATATTAAATGAATCATTACTCACCTCTACAAATGCTTTGGGAGATTGAGAACAGTGTCAGACACACACACCCATATTTCTTTAGCAGAGCAAAAGGTATGTACTGCAGGCACTGCAACCATGAATGGCACAGAAAACCTCTAATTCTATACACATATCCCTCATGTTAACCAATTAAAACTCTTCCCTCTCTATTTTCAAACCAACACCCTTTCCTCCTCATCCCTTTCTACCTGTTACCATGGCAACTCCCCCCTCACTGAGCTCTCAGGTTTAAAAGTTTATTCTACAATGTTGCAAATGAACTCAGCAAGGATGTTTGACCTCTCAATACACCAGCTTATCCGGTGCAATGTTTCTTTAAATGACTTTTTCTTAACCATTCAAATAACTTCTTTAACACAACAGAACCATGCACCCTAACTTTCAGTTTTCAACTTTCTGAATCCACCAATCATTGCTTGTGATTCAAGAGCACTGAAACTCCACAGTTTTTTTTTGCAAACTCCTACTGTTCCAACTGCCAATTCATTCCCACACTTCATCTGACTGCACCAGAACCTCCTCTCACCATGTATTCTGTCTGGATTATTGGACATAGCTACATCCACTGGGCTCAAAGGTATGCAGCTATCAGAAATTTTCACAACCTTGATTTACCAAATGTAGACATCAAGGGGCAGATTTATGTTAACTGGCGCATCCCCAGGGATGCGCCAGTTAACATGCGCCACAGTGCGCCACAGCTCCGCCACCCATGGTGCGCCGCATTTATGATGCGGCGCACCATGGGGCAAAAACGGCACAGATGCGTGACGCATCTGTGCCGTAAAGGTGACGCATTGCTGGAGTTGCGTCGCAAGCGCGACGCAGCTCCAGCAAGGCTCGGGGGTGCCCCATCTCCACAATGCTGCGTCAAGACCTACGCCTGCTTCAAGCAGGCGCAGGCTTTTGACGCAGCATTGGCCTGAAAGTGACTGAGTGAAATCTTATAGATTTCACTCAGCCACTTTTGCGAGGCGCACCTGCCACGGAACGCCCACCCTGCGCCGGAACGCCCACAAGCGGCGCAGGGCTTTACAACGTGACGCATCTGCCTAGATGCGTCACGTTGTAAGTCGTTCGTAGGGATGCGCCACGTTTACGCCGCCTTGCGTGACGCAACAGCGGCGTAAACGTGGCGCAAGTGCCTCATAAATCTGCCCCCAAGTGGATTGGCCAAAGAGGATTGAGATGTCATCAATTGATACCATTGGTGAAAACCTTTTTGCATCTGCCACACCCTCCCCTCATAATTCTGCACTGTGGTAGAAATTACTTAGGCACTTTGACTGGGGTAGGTCTGGAAATGCTTTTAAAGGACACCTTTGATCAATTGATGGCACTTTTTCCTCAAACTGCCTTGGTATATTCCAATATATGCCAAAGACAGAAATGGAAGTGGTCCAACCAATTTTGTCCACAATTTGAAAAAGCACGGAAACATGTGAATAAATCTGTTTCTGCTTACATGAGAGACTATGGAATGGGTTCACTATACAACAATAACTTGCGTTACAACATGCAAGATATCTACAGAGGAGATGGTGTGCACTTCTCGGATGAGGGGAATAGAATATTCCTCCTGAATTTAAGACTGTGCATTGGAACCTACTTGTAGGTACCTAAATCAGCCAGAGAACCCAAACGCTCTTTTCAGGGCTACCCTACCTCTGATCACTCCAAATGATTATTCTACTCTAACTTTTTTCACTGTTTTAACCGAAGTACGCTCCCCGGTACGCTCCCCGGTACGGGTACCAGGTGCTCCCCCCGCGAAACATTAAAAAAAATGTTTTTTTGGGCCTATATGGGCCTCCTAAGCCCCCATCAGAAAACCTAGGGGGTCAGGGGGTGTCTACCGTGGCCCCTTTTACCCATTCCCAACGTTGTTTGTCCTCCATCTTGTGTCTCAAATCTACCGAAACACAAGATGGAGGACTCCCGTAGCGCTGCCGGTACGCGTACCGGGGCGCGCACCAGTAAGCGCTCCCAAAAAATGTTAAAAGTTAATTTACATAAAAACCACTGGAGAGACTTTCACCAAATATAGAATAGGCCCTACTACATAACAGTCCCTACCATTTTCCCAAATTTGGTGGAATTCCATTGAGCCATTTGGGCTGTAGCCCTGTCTAAATATCCTGAGGTAAATTACATGACAAAAACACATATGAAGTGTTAGAATTTACAACCAATTAAAATGTTACTTTCATTTTCTACTTTTTTTTCCTGACATTTGATTGGTTATGTACATGAATATAAATGAAAAATGAGATGGAAACACGCCCATTTTGACTACAACTACCTGAGGTACATCTTTAAAGAATTTTCTCCATTTATCTTCATCACCATTCAATAAGGTAAGTTGTTAATTTGTAAGGGGCACTTTAAGTTAATTTGTAAAAACGTTTTCTGATAGTTATTTACTGTCCCTCTGTTATAGTTATAGATTGAGATAGGCTTCTCTGTTATAGTTATAGATTGAGTTAGGTTTCGCTGGTATAATTATGAAATTACTTAGGCTTCTTCACATACACTTTTTTGATATTTCTACTTCCTGCCTGATACCATACACTGCCCAAAGATAACTTCACTGTTAAAAACTCAGAAGTACCTGTCTAAACTTAAACCCAACACTGCCCTAACTCTACTGATATATTTATTTTTAATGCAATTTACAGCAAGAAAATGGAAGGAGAACCAAACAAAATTAATATTTATTTCGAAATTGTTCTGGAGAACAATCCTGAGGAAGAGTTTGACTTTATGGATCAGTCTCTGGACGAAGAGTTAGTTAATTGTGTGGAAGAAATGGAATCATGGACTGAAAATGAGGACATTCCTGATGATGTAATGTTGGAAGTTCTTTTAAATTTTGAAAAATCAAAACAATACATTTTTATTTAATAATTAAAAATTGTTCCAGACATTATTCATTTTTATATGTAATTCATGAACTCGTACCAACATGATTATAATATAAAGTGAGACTTATAGTATACTGTGCAACTTTTTTGTGTTACATAGTAATTTTGGTCATAGTTACTTCCTTTCTCCCACTATATTATCTCCAATGTGTATTTCAAATCTCTTTTTCATCTGCTGCCTCCATGTTGTTTCTGCTTTACTGACAGACTATGATATAGATTCCATATACCACAATAACTTCTGTAACAACATGCAAATTATCTACAGAGGAGATGGTGTACATTAAATTTAAGACTCTGTATTGGTACCTACATGCTGGTACTTAAATCACCCACACAACACAACAACTCTATGCAAAGCTACCCTACGTCTAAGCACTTTAAATTATTATTTTACTGTTTCACTGGGTTTTCCCCTTTGTACGCTCCCCAGTACGCTCCCCGGTGCGTGTACCAGGCGCACCCCCCCCCCGCGAAAATCACATTTTTTTTATTTATTTTTTTGCCCCGTAGGGCCCTTTTATGGCCCCCACATCAAACCTAGGGGGTCAAGGGGGGTCTACCCTGCCCCCTTATTGTCATTTCCCCCTTTGATTTTACCACCTCTTCTGTCTCGATCCTACCGAGACACAAGATGGCGGCCACTCCGGACTGTTTGGAATGTTGACAGACACCCGAGAGCCAATCAGCTTTCCGCTCGCGAACTCGCGTTACGAGCCGGGTGTGCTCCCCGGTGCGCGTACCGGGGCGCGCTTATGGATATATATATTTTTTTGAACCTAAATTACTCAAAACCCTCTGGAGCACATATCTTGAGACATAGCAAAGGCACATCGGGCTACCAGTCCCTACAATTTTGCCAAGTTTGGTGGGAATCCATTCAGCCGTTCGGGCTAAAAGTGAGTCCAACCGCCCTATGGAAATTAACATGGGGAAAACACGTTTTTGGATCCCCCTTTTATCTCGGCCCCTGCTTCATGAATCCCCCCCATATTTGCAGGGAATGAGCGGAGCGGAGCTGGCCACCTAATTTGAGAAATTCGCAAAAATTCGTCCACCGGCGCCAAAGTTATTCCCAATAGAATGTTGCGGATTTCCTATGGAAACTAGGTCCTAACTATAACTACCTACCTACCTACAGTAGGTAATATATATATATATATATATATATATATATATATATATATATATATATATATATATATATATATAAATATATATATATATTCATTGAAAAAACCATAGTTTTCACACATGTTATAGTTAGGAATTAGCATTTAAAAAACTATGCAAATTCATTGAAAAAACCATAAGTTTCACACGTTATAGTTAGCTGAACATTTCTCTCATACGAAACGTTTGAAATTCCGCCGTTATAGTTAGCTCAGCTAACTATAACTTGCGCGCTCGCAATGCACTGCTGATGATGTCACATATTACATAACTCATGAAATGGTCAGTGACATCACTCATGACATCTCAAATGACATCCCTGATGACATCACTGATGACATCATCCAGTGAATGTGTGTCTTTCTGAAATATATATTTTTTTAATATATATATATCTAAAGGTCGATGGAAGAATAAATGGGTAAATAAGTATCTAAATGGATTTTTTTTGTAATATTGATTGTATAACTGACTTATTGAGTATATCTTAGTGAATAGGTGTACTAGCGAGTAATCTTTAAATCTTTAAATATCTGTATCAGTGTCTCACTTTGTATATAAGTGGCTGCATGGGTTGGTGAGTAGCTACATGAGTGTGTATATGGGTTATTAGTTGGTTTTTTGAGTACCAAAATGAGTGTTCGGTGGGGAGTATTACTTAGCGCACAGATGCATGAATGACTGACTCACTGTTTGTATGTGTTTTGAAGACAGTATGTGTGCAGGACTGTATAGGTGGATGAGTGTGTGTATGGTTGTGTTAGTGAGTGAATGACTGTCTCAATAGTATCTTTTGTGAGTAACTACATATGTTTTAAACTAGTATATGTGAGTATTGAAGTATATAAGTGAGTATATCTGAGAGCGAGAGATTCTAAGACTTCCTGTATAAACAAATATGTGTTTCTATAAGTGATTGTGTAAGAGAGTAAGTATGCCTACGATTCTGTAGAAGTTAGTGTAGTGGTGGGTGTATAGCTGTATATGCAAGTAAATGGATATTTGATAGTTTATTTGCATGTGTGAGTATGTGTGTGAGTAACTCTATAGATGAGTGTTGGTGTATAACAGGATATATAGGTGTATGAGTACATATGATGAGTGAGTACATGTATGAGTGACTATATAGAACTGTTGGTGAATGAGTGGATGTGTATGTAGATTTTGGGATTACTTAATAGGTTGTTCTAACTGGAATTGGTATCTCAATTTTTTTGAAAATGTTAGTTTCTATTTTTGATCGTGTGTATCAAAGGTCAGTGACATCACTCATGACATCTCAAATGACATCCCTGATGACATCACTGATGACATCATCCAGTGAATGTGTGTCTTTCTGAAATATATATTTTTTTAATATATGTATATCTAAAGGTCGATGGAAGAATAAATGGGTAAATAAGTATCTAAATGGATTTTTTTTGTAAAATTGATTGTATAACTGACTTATTGAGTATATCTTAGTGAATAGGTGTACTAGCGAGTAATCTTTAAATCTTTAAATATCTGTATCAGTGTCTCACTTTGTATATAAGTGGCTGCATGGGTTGGTGAGTAGCTACATGAGTGTGTATATGGGTTATTAGTTGGTTTTTTGAGTACCAAAATGAGTGTTCGGTGGGGAGTATTACTTAGCGCACAGATGCATGAATGACTGACTCACTGTTTGTATGTGTTTTGAAGACAGTATGTGTGCAGGACTGTATAGGTGGATGAGTGTGTGTATGGTTGTGTTAGTGAGTGAATGACTGTCTCAATAGTATCTTTTGTGAGTAACTACATATGTTTTAAACTAGTATATGTGAGTATTGAAGTATATAAGTGAGTATATCTGAGAGCGAGAGATTCTAAGACTTCCTGTATAAACAAATATGTGTTTCTATAAGTGATTGTGTAAGAGAGTAAGTATGCCTACGATTCTGTAGAAGTTAGTGTAGTGGTGGGTGTATAGCTGTATATGCAAGTAAATGGATATTTGATAGTTTATTTGCATGTGTGAGTATGTGTGTGAGTAACTCTATAGATGAGTGTTGGTGTATAACAGGATATATAGGTGTATGAGTACATATGATGAGTGAGTACATGTATGAGTGACTATATAGAACTGTTGGTGAATGAGTGGATGTGTATGTAGATTTTGGGATTACTTAATAGGTTGTTCTAACTGGAATTGGTATCTCAATTTTTTTGAAAATGTTAGTTTCTATTTTTGATCGTGTGTATCAAAGGTTATATTACAGTAAGAGGAGGTCTGCCACAAGGATGATGTCATCAGTTATGTCATCAGGGATGTCATTTGAGATGTCATCAGTGATGTCATGAGTGATGTCACTGACCATGTCATGAGTGATGTAATATGTGACGTCATCAGCAGTGCATTGCGGGCGCGCAAGTTATAGTTAGCTGAGCTAACTATAACGGAGGAATTTCAAAGGTTTTGTATGAGAGAAATGTTCAGCTAACTATAACGTGTGAAACCTATGGTTTTTTCAATGAATTTGCATAGTTTTTTAAATGCTAATTCCTAACTGTAACGTGTGTGAAACCTATGGTTTTTTCAGTGAATTTCAAAGGTTTTGTAAATGATAATTTATAAATGTATTAATTATTATGTCTTTCTTTTTATACTAATTTCTTATATTTTTAATATAAATATTTATATTTATTTTATTTTTTAGATTATATGTCATATTCTTATTATTAAATAATAACAAAACTAAATTGCAGTAATTTTGGGATGAATTATTGCTTGACGTCGGTTGCAAGTATAACACAGCTCCAGCAATTCTCCTGGGGCCCTATGTTCACAATGCTGTATCAATCCTTACACCTGCTTCATGCACATGCAAGGTTTTGACGCAGCATAAGCTCAAAACTCACTGAATAAAATGTTATACATTTCACTCAGTCACTTTTACGAGGCCTTGCTGCACCCCCTTCTGCACAAGAAAGCATCTTCTGACGCAGCGCTTTACAATGTAATACACCCTCCAGATGCATCACATTGTTAATAGCACACACCATGGCACATCTTTTGCACCACTGCTGTGTCACAAAAGTGACGCAACGGCTGTGTAAAAGAGGTACAAGGGGATTGTAAATCCACCCCTAACACATACAAATTCACCCAGGCACTTTCACCAGCAGCGCAAATTGAAGCATACACTTGTAACATATTTATGTACATATGATACATTCAAGTGCTTCGGACATCCTACAGTACACCATAGATAAACACCTTATAGATTTATGCTGTAGCAGTACCTTATAGTTCTGCACTTTCACATTCTCCATACACTAGTAACATATTCATTCATTCATTTATGAACTACACATTCATTCTAACAAACTTTTACACACTACCATAGCAATATAGTTATTTCTTTGACCAGTGAAGGTAGTTCTAAAAAGAACTGTTTTTTTTCCTTTTGTATTTTTTTGGGTGTTTTCTCAACAAATTCCAAGCGGAACAAAAGAATGAAAAAAAGAACAACTAATGTCGAGGACAGAAATGATCTTGCATCCTGCGTTTCATCAAGTCTATAGACTGTTCCCCATAACACAAAAGTTTATCGCAATAAATGCATAGAATTTTAACATTAGCAAAGTCAGAATCAATTTGTGAATGTGGACTGCTTGCTGAAAATGGTGCTGCCGCAGTTGATGTGCTTGGTGCAGTAGCAGGTGGATTCTCGTGCAACCTCCGTCTTGCAGCTCGAGCAAAGTTCTTGGGGTGCAAGTTCTTCACGAGTCGCACCATATTAGCTGTGCCAAAGGAGTATTTTTTACATGGATCACCCCTTGAAAGAGCTGTTTGGCAAATTTTACAGGTTACTTTTGGAGCATTAACCATTTTTTGACCTTCTGGAAAAGTGAAAAACTTCCAAATTAGAGCTTCTTTCCTCTTCTTTGGACGTTCTTCAGGAATGAAATCTCCCTCTGAAGAACTACTGGAAGATGACTCCATTGCTCTTATTATGGTGATCTTCCTTATATTTGAGAAGATTCTCAGAACAAATGCTTCTTCTTTGAAAGTCAAAGTCGAATAATTATAATGGGACGGAACTTTCAACAGTCGCAATAGGAAAAGTTATGAACCAATGAAATCTCTTCTTTTAAAGTCACATGGCTTTGCGTACGCTTATGATGCGCTTGCGCAGCTCTTTCAATACGAGTACGCATGATGTTCTACCGCGATTTGTGTAATTCTTTTTAAAAGTAATATATGATAGTTACAAGTATTAAAAAATTCATAGTTATCCCAAATGTCTGCCCTTAGTATGTACATTAAATACATACATGTTTTAAAACAAGTAGAAACATTGCCCCCTTTCGCGTACAGAACACCGTACATGACTTCACACCGAAGCTTTAATGCGACGCGTAACGTCAAAGCATATTTGTACCATATGCGTGGGTACACGCTGAGTATGATAAGCAGTACAAACTATGGTGCGATCACACTCTCAGTGACAAATCAGAGCTCAGGGCGCGCTAAGAAGAATGATTAGAAGTGCTGACTCATTGCAGACACGATTCTGGGCCTGCCTCTGCGCACATAATAACACCGCCCCCATCTCTCTCTGTTGTTAATTGTTAGTGCACACACTCATACTTGCACATGCGCGGTGCATGCCCGCCCACACTATCCACATGCCAGCACCTAGCATGCTTGCTATCATTTAGCCTGGAAACCAATACATTACTCAATGGCATGTCCCCCAGGGCCATCATTCTTACAGACCGCGAAAACGATACCAATGACTGACCTGGCCTTGGTGTGGTCAGCCCCCGTGGTTCCCATATAATGCGGGCACTGACGTGAGGGCGCTCTCTTTTGCCTGCCTGTGCTGCGGTGACAGACAGACTGCCAAAAACACCCCAGACTCAGCGAAACCACAGCCTTTCAAGACACGACAAAAGACGACAGAAGCAAAGGTAAGACAGAACGTCACAACATCAGCCTCCACTGTAAATTGTATATGCATAATGCTATTTTTTTTATCCTTCATATGGCTTTCCTACCCCTCAATGGTTTTAAATTGTACTTACATAATTGAAATATTTCTTTATAAGTAACGAGCTCCTATACACATCTAATCGTAAAAATTGTGCGTGCATAAATTTCTGTGTCGTATTTCTGTACTACGCCACGTGCTTAGTCCTCTATTATTATTAATTGTGCGTCCATGATAGTATTTTTTTTTCTGCGTCACGAGGCCGTCCCAGGCCTCTATTAACTTATTCATCTTCCTTTGTTTGCTGGAGCTGCAACAGTCTAACTACAAAATATTAAGAACCCACATTAAAATTCACTTTTGATAGTAGTTACGCAACTCAGTTTACGATGACTAATCAAAACGTCCTTTTGTTTCCTTCACCAAACATCCTTCAGAAGCAACCACGGCCTATTGAGCAACAGCAATGGAATTATCTGCAACTTATTGAATATACTTTGATGTATAGAAGCAGAGTTCAAGTCGAATGGTGAACTCCGGTGGCCGCACTCTTTATACAAGGTAAGCACAGCAGCCTAGATCTACAAAGCCTTCATAGCAATGCATTAGAAATCAGTCGCCATAACGGGCGTCAGTAACGCAGTAGGCACTTCCATATAGACACCACTTGAATGCGGCACTATAACAACTGAAATATACCAGGTACACTGCACTCATAAAACTGTAGTGTTAGCTTTATTTGTGAAACGAGAGAGGGCCATATTATCAAACCTTGGCAACAAAATTATCGCCACTTTATCGGCAGCAAACTGCCGCTAAAGTGGCCATAATAGGTTTGATAATATGCTCTATTGAATTCCAATCGAAGCTCATGTTAGATGTGAAGGATATCTAACATGAGCTTCGATTGGAATTCCATAGAGCATATTATCAAACCCATTATCGACACTATAGCAACACTTTCCTGCAGATAAAGTGGCGATAATTTTGTCACCCAGGCTTAATATTATGGCCCAGAGTGCGTAGTGTACAGTAGCTTCTCTATAAAATCTATAATTACTTCCGAGCAGTGACAACAGATAGCTTACAACAGTCTGACAAACAGATCCATAACCTTATTACTCCACTTTTGAGTCACTTTTAACATGGGTAAAGTGATGCAAGGAGCTAGTAAATATACGTCTAACTTTTCAAGAAAAAATCTCAACTCCAGACTCTGCGACACAGTTTTAATGTTGTTTTCTCTCTCTTTCTCTCTCTCTCTCTCTCACTCTCTGTGACATAATTTCTCTTTCTCTCTTAAACTTAGACGCTGCTGTCACGTGTAGAAGAATTGTTGAAATGAAGTTGTCAATCCAACTGGCTGAAGTGTTTGGCGGCAAGGTTTATACAACGGTAAGCACAGAGGCCTAGATCTACAAATCCTTCATAGGAATGCATTAGAAATAATTCGGCATAACGGGCGTTAGTAACGCAGTAGGCACTTCCATATTGACACCACTTGAATGCGGCACTATAACAAGTAAAATGTACCAGGTACACTGCACTCGTAAAACTGTAGTGTAACTTTTATTTATGATAGTAGAGAGGACCATATTATCAAACCTTGGCAACAAAATTATCGCCACTTTATCGGCAGCAAACTGCCGCTAAAGTGGCCATAATAGGTTTGATAATATGCTCTATTGAATTCCAATCGAAGCTCATGTTAGATGTGAAGGACATCTAACATGAGCTTCGATTGGAATTCCATAGAGCATATTATCAAACCCATTATCGCCACTTTAGTAACACTTTCCTGCCGATAAAGTGGCGATAATTTTGTCCCCCAGGCTTGATATTATGGCTCAGAGTGCGTAGTGTACAGCAGGTTCTCTGTAAAATCTATAATTACCTCCGCGCAGTGTCAACAGATACGTTAAAACAGTCTGACAAACAGATCCACAACCTTATTACGCCTCTTTTGAGTCACTTTTAACATGGGTAAAGTGATGCAAGGAGCTAGTAAATATATGTCTAAGTTTTCAAGAGAAAATCTCAACTCCAGACTCTGCGACACAGTTTTAATGTTGTTTTCTCTATCTTTCTCTCTCTCACTCTCTGTGACATCATTTCTCTTTCTCTCTTAAACTTAGACACTGCTGTCTGCTTGGACATGTAGAAGAACAGCCCCAGTGAAGTTGTGAAGTCTACTTCCTTATGTGTTTGGCCGCAAGGTTTATACAACAGTAAGCACAGAGGCCTAGATCTACAAATTCTTCATAGGAATGCATTAGAAATAATTTGGCATAACGGGCGTTAGTAACGCAGTAGGCACTTCCATATAGACACCACTTGAATGCGGCACTATAACAAGTAAAATGTACCAGGTACACTGCACTCGTAAAACTGTAGTGTAACTTTTATTCATGATAGCAGAGAGGACCATATTATCAAACCTTGGCAACAAAATTTTCGCCACTTTATCGGCAGCAAACTGCCGCTAAAGTGGCCATAATAGGTTTGATAATATGCTCTATTGAATTCCAATCGAAGCTCATGTTAGATGTGAAGGATATCTAACATGAGCTTCGATTGGAATTCCATAGAGCATATTATCAAACCCATTATCGCCACTTTAGCGACACTTTCCTGCCGATAAAGTGGCGATAATTTTGTCGCCCAGGCTTGATATTATGGCCCAGAGTGCGTAGTGTACAGCAACTTCTCTGTAAAATCTATAATTACCTCCGAGCAGTGACAACAGATACGTTACTACAGTCTGACAAACAGATCCACAATCTTATTACGCCACTTTTGAGTCACTTTTAACATGGATAAAGTGATGCAAGGAGCTAGTAAATATACATTTAAATTTTCAAGAAAAAATCTCAACGCCAGAGTCCATGACACAGTTTTAATGTTGTTTTCTCTCTCTTTCTCTCTCTCACTCTCTGTGACATCATTTCTCTTTCTCTCTTAAACTTAGACACTGCTGTCTGCTTGGACGTGTATAAGAACAGCCCCAGTGAAGTTGTGAAGTCCACTTCCTTATGTGTTTGGCCGCAAGGTTTATACAACGGTAAGCACAGAGGCCTAGATCTACAAATTCTTCATAGGAATGCATTAGAAATAATTTGGCATAACGGGCGTTAGTAACGCAGTAGGCACTTCCATATAGACACCACTTGAATGCGGCACTATAACAAGTAAAATGTACCAGGTACACTGCACTCGTAAAACTGTAGTGTAACTTTTATTCATGATAGCAGAGAGGACCATATTATCAAACCTTGGCAACAAAATTATCGCCACTTTATCGGCAGCAAACTGCCGCTAAAGCGGCCATAATAGGTTTGATAATATGCTCTATTGAATTCCAATCGAAGCTCATGTTAGATGTGAAGGATATCTAACATGAGCTTTGATTGGAATTCCATGGAGCATATTATCAAACCCATTATCGCCACTTTAGCGACACTTTCCTGCCGATAAAGTGGCGATAATTTTGTCGCCCAGGCTTGATATTATGGCCCAGAGTGCGTAGTGTACAGCAGCTTCTCTGTAAAATCTATAATTACCTCCGAGCAGTGACAACAGATACGTTACAACAGTCTGACAAACAGATCCACAATCTTATTACGCCACTTTTGAGTCACTTTTAACACGGATAAAGTGATGCAAGGAGCTAGTAAATATACATCTAACTTTTCAAGAAAAAATCTCAACGCCAGAGTCCATGACACAGTTTTAATGTTGTTTTCTCTCTCTTTCTCTCTCTCACTCTCTGTAACATCATTTCTCTTTCTCTCTTAAACTTAGAGACTGCTGTCTGCTTTGACGTGTAGAAGAACAGCCCCAGTGAAGTTGTGAAGTCTACTTCCTTATGTGTTTGGCCGCAAGGTTTATACAACGGTAAGCACAGAGGCCTAGATCTACAAAGCCTTCATAGGAATGCATTAGAAATAATTCGGCATAACTGGCGTTAGTAACGCAGTAGGCACTTCCATATAGACACCACTTGAATGCGGCACTATAACAAGTAAAATGTACCAGGTACACTGCACTCGTAAAACTGTAGTGTAACTTTTATTAATGATAGTAGAGAGGACCCTATTATCAAACCTTGGCAACAAAATTATCGCCACGTTATCGGCAGCAAACTGCCGCTAAAGTGGCCATAATAGGTTTGATAATATGCTCTATTGAATTCCAATCGAAGCTCATGTGAGATGTGAAGGACATCTAACATGAGCTTCGATTGGAATTCCATAGAGCATATTATCAAAACCATTATCGCCACTTTAGAGACACTTTCCTGCCGATAAAGTGGCGATAATTTTGTCGCCCAGAGTTGATTTTATGGCCCAGAGTGCGTAATGTACAGCAGCTTCTCTGTAAAATCTATAATTACCTCTGAGCAGTGACAACAGATACGTTACAACAGTCTGACAAACAGATCCACAACCTTATCACGCCACTTTAGCGACACTTTCCTCCCGCTAAAGCGGCGATAATGGGCTTGATAATATGCCCTTGTGAATTCCCATAGTAGCCCAGGTTAACACCAGAACCTGGACTGCTATGGGAATTCACAACACCATATTATCAAGCCCATTATCGCCGCTTTAGCTGCAGTTTCCTGCCGCTGAAACAGCGATAATTTTATCGCCATTCTTGATAATATGCCCCGTAGTGCTTCAGCTCATTTACTCATATCTACATAATTCTAAACTCTAATTTTCTTTTTTCTTTTGCAGATTACCAATCGGGCACCTTTTGGAATCCATTTCACAATTTGTTTATAACATTGTTTAAGTTATTTTTCCAGTTCTAATATACTTATAATTGAGTTTCGTTCATATTTATTGTTTAATAAAAGTTAATTTAAAAAAACTAAATACTTATTTTTATTTGTGGGGGAGGGGTATGACGGCCCACAATAAAAATAATGTTAAAATACTATAGTAAGATATTCAAGACTCGGATTGAAAACTACTGAGTTCTAACTAACAGATATAATAAAAACAACGGTGAGAAACTACTAAAATGGCGGTGGACGGAGTACGTAATCAATGTTTGGCGCCTCGGCACTACCTTTCAAATAAATATATAAAAAATATGACTATTAATACTGTACAAAAGTACAGCAGCGGATATCACAAGAACTGGGAAAAGAAAGCGACAGATTTACTAACTGATATAAAGAAAGGTTTGCTTGTTGAACTTGAAGAAAAAGAAAACGTAGGCTTCGAAACGGCGCTAAGCATACGAAGAGAGTACAACTGCTACACCAAAAAAAAGGAAAGCTTTACATACTATCATAGAAATGAAGGAGCATATTATCAACAAAAGGCGATACATTATCGCCGCTTTTATTGACAGGAAACTGGCGATAAAGCGGCGATAATGTGCTTGATAATAGGCCCTTGTAACTTCCCATAGCAGCCCAGGTTCTGGTGTTAACCTGGGCTCCTATGGTTATTCACAAGGGCATATTATCAAGCCCATTATCACCGCTTTATCGGCAGTTTCCTGCCGATAAAAGCGATGATAATGTATCGCCAGTAGTTAATATATTACCTACTGGCGGTCGCCAGTAGGTATATATAGTTAGGATTTTTTCTCTATGGGTTTTTTGAAAATTCTATGTCTAATAACTTTGGCGTTTGTGGACGGAATTGGCTGAAATTTTCAGGAAAATGGCACATTTTGTTTCTGAGCAGCCCTTGAAAATTTGGGGGGGGTTCGACTAGTGGGGGCCGAGAAAAAAGGGGGGTCCCAAAACGTGTTTTTAACATTGAGTTTTCCATAGGGCGGTTGGCCTCACTTTTAGCCCGAACGGCTGAATGGATTTGCACGAAACTTGGCAAAATTGTAGGGACTGGTAGCCCGATGTGCCTTTTGTAGGTCTCAATATATGTGCTCCAGTGGATTTTGAGAAATTAACGTTTAAAAAAAGATATATATCTGTAACAGCGGACCGGGCAGCGCTCTGGTTCGCGGACTTTTCGCGCAACGGAGCTTTGTGAAGCGAAGCTGATTGGTTCTCCGGCGTCTGTCAACATTCCAAACAGTCCGTAGCGGCCGCCATCTTGTCTCTCGGTAGGATCGAGAGACAAGAGGAGGCCGAAGCGAAGGGGCAAATGACCATAAGGGGGCATAGTACATTGTCGCTCACCCCCTAGGTTTGATGTGGAGGTTTTAAAAGGGCCCCGCGGGGCAAAAAAAAATAAAAATAATAATAATCGAACAGCTGAATGGATTTGCACGAAACTTGGCAAAATTGTAGGGACTGGTAGCCCAATGTGCCTTTGCTAGATCTCAATATATGTGCTCCAGTGGATTTTGAGAAATTAACGTTCAAAAAAAGGTATATATCTGTAACAGCGCACCGCTTCGCGTACTTTTCGCGTTACGGAGCTTTGTGAAGCGAAGCTGATTGGCTCTCCGGTGTCTGTAAACATTCCAAACAGTCCGTAGCGGCCGCCATCTTGTCTCTCGGTAGGATCGAACAGCTGAATGGATTTGCACGAAACTTGGCAAAATTGTAGGGACTGGTAGCCCGATGTGCCTTTGCTAGGTCTCAATATATGTGCTTCAGTGCATTTTGAGAAATTAACGTTCAGAAACAAGATATATATCTGTAACAGCGCTCCGCTTCGCGGAGATAAAATTATATGTGTATTACCTAGCTGTTGCTAACACCAGTTAGCGACGGCTAGTAGAAGATAGCGACCATCTTGGGCCCCACTTTGCATGTGAGTGATATTTATCACTAATGACATGCAAAGTGGGCATGCCAAGATGTTAGCGACTGGAAACAGTCGCTAACATCGCTATCTCCTATTATCAACTTTTGGAAATATTCGAGATAAGGGCGAATATCTCTAAAAGCTACCACCTGCCCTGAGCAGTTCTTAGCCATGTTATCCAATGGGAGGTGGATAACATGGCTAAGAGCATTAGCTCGGTAATGCATGAATATCGCTGAGTTTTCAGCGATATTAATGCATTGCGGTCGTTTTTTATCGTATTTCCGATAAACCTTGATAATAGCAAGGTTTATCTGCGATAATTTCTGACGGTAAAAAAATCGTTGCTAAGCATCGTTAGGGATAAATATCGCTTAACTTTGGTAATATGCCCCAACGTCTGTTAACGTTCGATTCGAAGGAAATCAGGAAGTGTTGAAAAACATTGTGTGCGCCATCTTGTCTTTTTTCAAATGCCACACTTTTGTCGTGCACGGCAGCCATTTTAGATGCCTTGACCAGACCCACTCTGTGCACGCTGTCGATCCTTAGCATGGCTCCCCACCCTCGCAAACATCTCCCCCAGGCAGTGGTCACCCCCGCTCTCTGTCTTATGCATGGGTAATAAACCTCCCCCATCTGCGCTGCTGTTCCCTGAGAATCACACCCTGTGCCCGCCCGACACCTCCCTTTCGCCCTATTCACTACCGCACCCTCTGACACTCCTTTTCCTCTGTGTCCGATTGTCCAGGCTGGTCCTAGGGTATCAGCTAGCCCTGCAGATGTAGTTTATGGCCACAGCTGTAAAGAATCACCCCTCTTCAAAGGAGTTATAGTAGATCAAGGCCCACACTCGATGAGATTCGTCACAGCAGAAGCGTTGCTATTATCTGAAAACCATCCTGTATTGTGATTGGGGAGGGGACCGAGCCTGAAGCGGAAGATTCCAGGGATGACTGTTTGTACATCAAAGTTTTTACAATTATGTGTCACATTAAAAATATATAGCACTCCGACAAAGTAGTAAGATTATAAAACTTTAATAATTTATAAATATATACAAGAAAACAAAAATAGTAATAACATATAAACATTTTTAGGGAAAAACAACGAAGTAGCGGTCGGCTGTGCGAATAGTCCCAACGCAGCACAACGTCCAGATTTCCGGCGTGGGGCGTCGCGGGGGGTGGGTCATCAGTAGCAAACTGTTGTGCGAATAGTTCCAAGGCAGCAGAACGCGTTGAAATCTAGATGACACGAAAGTGATGTCTAGTAAGTTGCCACCCAGCAAATAACGGCATGGGGCGTCGCGGGGGGTGGGTCATCAGTAGCAAACTGTTGCGCGAATAGTTCCAAGGCAGCAGAACGATGGCACCAAGGTGATGTCCAGTAAGTTGCCGCACTGGTTTTGGTATCCTACAATGCTGCTCCGAATAACGGCGTGGAGCGCCCCGGGGGAGGCGGCGTGAACGGGCCTCTCCAGGTGGAGTGTCATCTGTTGTAGTGGGGCGCCCCTTTACCGTTTCAGTTGCCATTCCGTCCGTTTTTGGTCCACTGTGTCAAAAGCCGCAATTCAGCTGAGTTGCGCCCACTCTTGCGGTGCAGCGATAGGCGGCTGTCACAGGACTCTCAAAATGGCGGCAGGCTGTTTCCTTTTTGGGCCTGGTCCACTGAAATGGCCCTGGGACACCTTGGAAATCGGACGCTTGTCTGCTAGGTCTTGGACCTCATTCTCGAAAGCGTCCCCTCCGCCTTGAGAATTCATCAAAAGTTTTGGGGGCTCCGACTCCTGCAGGCTTCTGGTGGGGAGCGGCTGCCATGATTGCTCGCGGAATGACCACGACTGAGCTACGAGATGGTGGTGCTTTCATGCTGACGCCAGCTTCAGTCTGAAACATCCAGAAACAAGGTGGGGCTTTCATCGTTTGGGGAAAAAAAAAAGTTTTCATCCTATGAAAAGTGTTGTTTTTAGGTCACATGATCAAGCCTTCCATCATTAGGAAACCAAAAGTAAAATGAACCAATGAAAAGTTTTATAAACAAGTCACATGACCTGTTATGCGGCATAGGGTGTAAAATTAGGAGAAAATACGTTGGCACGTGAGGCGGCGTCAGTAGCGGACCGATGTGCGAATAGGCCGAAGGCAACACAACGCGCCAAGATCTGGATGGCACCGAGGTGGTGTCCAGCAAGTTGCAGCACTGGTGTGGCCATCCTACAATGCTGAAAGTCGGCGTGGGGCGCCCCGTTGGCCTGTGAGTTTGCGTCAGTAGCGGACCGATGTGCGAATAGGCCGAAGGCAGCACAACGCGCCAAGATCCGGATGGCACCGAGGTGGTGTCTAGTAAGTTGTCGCACTGGTGTGGCCATCCAACAATGCTGAAAGTCGGCGTGGGGCGCCCCGTTGGCCTGTGAGTTTGCGTCAGTAGCGGACCGATGTGCGAATAGGCCGAAGGCAGCACAACGCGCCAAGATCCGGATGGCACCGAGGTGGTGTCTAGTAAGTTGCCGCACTGGTGTGGCCATCCTACAATGCTGAAAGTCGGCGTGGGGCGCCCCGTTGGCCTGTGAGTTTGCGTCAGTAGCGGACCGATGTGCGAATAGGTCGAAGGCAGCACAACGCGCCAAGATCCGGATGGCACCGAGGTGGTGTCTAGTAAGTTGTCGCACTTCTGTGGCCATCCTACAATGTTGAAAGTCGGCGTGGGGCGCCCCGTTGGCCTGTGAGATGGCGTCAGTAGCGGACCGATGTGCGAATGGGGCCAAAGGCAGCGCAACAATATTTTCTGATTTGAAGACACCACAAGGCGCTGAGATGCCAAGATCCGGATGGCACCGAGGTGGTGTCTAGCAAGTTGTGGCACTGGTGTGGCCATCGTACAATGGTAAAAGTCGGCGTGGGGCGCCCTGTTGGCCTGTGAGATGGTGTCAGTAGCGGACTGATGTGTGAATGGGGCCAAAGGCAGCGCAACAATATTTTCTGATTTGAAGACACCACAAGGCGCTGAGATGCCAAGATCCGGATGGCACCGAGGTGGTGTCTAGCAAGTTGTGGCACTGGTGTGGCCATCGTACAATGGTAAAAGTCGGCGTGGGGCGCCCTGTTGGCCTGTGAGATGGTGTCAGTAGCGGACTGATGTGTGAATGGGGCCAAAGGCAGCGCAACAATATTTTCTACTATATTTTCGGAGTAGAAGACACCACAAGGCGCTGAGATGCCAAGATCCGGATGGCACCGAGGTGATGTGTAAGTTGCGGACGGATGTGCGAATGGGGCCAAAGGCAGCTCAACAATATTTTCTGAAGAGAATACACCACAAGGCGCTGAGATGCCAAGATCCGGATGGCACCGAGGTGATGTCTAAGTTGCGGACCGATGTGCGAATGGGGCCAAAGGTAGCGTAACAAGATTTTCTGTATGGAAGATACCACTAGGCGTTGAGATGCCAAGATTCGGATGGCACCGAGGTGATGTCTAGGAAGTTGTGCCACTGGTGTGGCCATCGTACAATGGTAAAAGTCGGCGTGGGGCGCCCTATTGGCCTGTGAGATGGTGTCAGTAGCGGACTGATGTGCGAATGGGGCCAAAGGCAGCGCAACAATATTTTCTGACTGACACCACAAGGCGCTGAGATGCCAAGATCCGGATGGCATCGAGGTGATGTCTAAGTTGCGGACTGATGTGCGAATGGGGCCAAAGGCAGCGTAACAATATTTTCTGTATGGAAGATACCACTAGGCGTTGAGATGCCAAGATTCGGATGGCACCGAGGTGATGTCTAGCAAGTTGGTGTGGTCATCCTACAATGCTGAAACTCGGCGTGGGTCACCCCATTAGCCTGTGAGATGGCGTCAGTAGCGGACCGATGTGCGAATAGGCCGAAGGCAGCACAACGCGCCAAGATCCGGATGTCACCGTGGTGGTTTCATAGTTGAGAGGCACTTCATCTGCAGTGGGGCGCCGAGATCCGGATGGCACCGAGGTGATGTCTAGCAAGTTGCTGTACTTGTGTGGTCATCCTACAATGCTGAAACTCGGCGTGGGTCGCCCCATTAGCCTGTGAGATAGCTGTTCTTTGGATTTGGGCCTGGTCCACTAAAATGGCCCTGGGACACCTAAGAACTCGAACGCTCGATTTTTTTTTCCTTTCCTGTACATGCAAAAAAAGGTAAATGCCCGGTATGTTACACGCTTCATCTGCCACGATGAACTCTCCAGAGGAACCGAAAAAATATATAGTTGTGGTAACTATACCATGCATCGTCATATGGAGAGGTGGCACCAATTAATTATAGTGCTGCATAAAAGAGAGATTTGGAGGAGAACCCCTGACCTGCTAGTACATTCATCAAAGAAGTGGCACTGAGAGCTTCATAGGCAAGGGAAACGGTCCCAAATATTTAGAAGAACTTTGGAAAGATTAAAATGACATGTTTAGATTGTGGTAAATTAATTTCATGTGGGCAGATGAGTGTTACTCTAATAAATACAGCATATGAACATCATCATAGTCGATGGTTGGTAGAGACATTTTGACTATATCCTGGACCTGCCCGTCCTCGCCCAAAATGGCGCCGGAATAAATGGGACTCGTAACTCCTTGTTGTGTACTGGTTGCAGAACCTTGAAATCACGAGATACGTATGCAGTTTTGAAGCACATGGCGGGCGGGGACGAGAATTGTTTGTATATTTCGACATCCCTATTGATATTAAGTTCTGATGTGTTATTGATTACTGTACTGTTGAAAATTCGAATTAACGTCACCCATAGTACTTGCCCGCAAATGTATATCTAGATAATTTTATTGTAACTGGCCCTGTCGTATTTTAATTATAAAATGTACGTCCACCGATTCCGTAACTGTTAGACACCTTAGTTTTTGCAACCTAATGGCCCGCCCGTTACGTTCCTCTACAGTGTAAATGTCTATTCATCATATACGATTACAGTTTGCTCCGTGGCAGGCCCACGTGGTTATAGGCTCGTATTTGTATAATGAAATTTTCACAATAAAGGTTTTTAAAAGAAAACATGGTAGTAGTGTATACATTGGTAAAGTTTTTAATAATAGTCACTGTTTTAGAATCATTAAAAGGCAAGTGAAATAAAGCAGACCAATTACATGAAGGGTAAAAGGTATAATACGAAGGAACGCAGTAAAGATAAATGGTCAAGGGCTGTTGTGTTTTCTATTCCTGCAACATAAAGTGATCGATAAGAATCTCATATTCAGGCGTATCGGCGACTAAGACAGCAGGTCGACCCTCTTTTGCTCAACGGCTCCGTCATGGGACGAAGAAACGCTCTTTTTCTCGAAAAAAGAATATATTTTACTTGCAGGACAGTTGTAAAATTTCCGGGAAAGTACATTAGCCTGGAACATTATAACATATATTTAAGAGAAAATAATGTTCGGAAGTAATTAAAAGCGTAATTTTTAGGTGATATGACCAAGGCTTTCATCATTAGAATAAGAAAAGTAAAATGAACCAATGAAAAGTTTTATTAACAAGTCACATGACTTGTTATGCTTACGTTACGCGCTGCGCGCCCCGGATGACTTCCGGATGCGCTAACGCGGCGCGTCATATGACGCATTACGCGACAACGCAGGTCCAGAATATAGTCAAAATGTCTCCACCAACCAGCGGTCGAAACACAACCCCTTTCAGCAGGCTAAATAGTTCTGTTAAATGACAACAGAAAGGACAGGCAACAAGAACCATCAGTCAAAGAGGGGAGGGCTAGTTCTTCTCTACCGGGTTACATTGGGGCGCTACCGGAACTGATCGAATTGGTAGTCTACAGTGTTTCTGGATGTTTCAGACCGAAGCTGGGGTTAGCATGAGAGCAGCACCATTTCGTAGCTCCGTTGTGGCCATTCCGCAACCAATCATGGCAGCCGCTCTTTATCGTTATTTTGGGCGGGGTGGGTGGCGGAGCCGAGCTGTTTTGCAGCCATCATTGTGTGGAGTTCAGTTCATCTCACTAGTTTTGTATTTGTCATGAGGGGTTGTTCCTAATGTTTCTATTTTAGCGAGGTCAAAAAGAGATCCCATTAGTGGCCTACTGATTTTGCTCGATTCCTTTTCTTTTTTTTTACACGATTTTTCGTTATCTGCAAAGACTAAACAGAGTATTGCGACTCTGTGTTTGTTTGTAAATAGAGAATGAACCAAAGAGAACTAATTCTAAAACAGTAAATACTTGGATAACAATCAATCAAATGGAGAGAGAAGCAGGCACGACGGATTACAACGGGGGCAAAGGCCTGCGTTAACTACCTTTCACTATCTGCAAAGAGAGAGTACTCCTAATAGAAATGAGGGGGGGGGGGCACCATTCAAAGCAGATCAGTGTGCATAAACACGAAAATGTTTTCACTTACCACGTACTTGACATTCGACAGCTTATGATATTTGCTATTAAAAAACCATTGAAATTCACTGAAAAAACCATAGGTTATAGACCATATATAGTTAGGAATTAGCATTTACAAAACCTTGAAAATTCACTGAAAAAACCATAGGTTATACACCATATATAGTTAGGAATTAGCATTTAAAAAACCTTATTTTACTCACACAAAACCATTGAAATTCCATATATAGTTAGTTGCACTAACTATATATCGCGCACCCGCAATCCACTGCTGATCATGTCACATATTACATCATTCATGACATGGTCAGTGACATCACTGATGACATCACTGATGACATCTCAAATGACATCACTGATGAGATCACTGATGACATCTCATTTGACATCAATGACCACATCACTGATGATATCATTCATGTGACAATACAATGCATCTCCTCACGTTTTAATATAACCTCTGTTTCACCCAGTGTTAAATACAGAGTATAATTTTTGAAACCATTGACACACCAATACTAGTTACTACATACGTACTCACTGATTCCTACGTCTACACACACATTCACTCATTCACCCATACAATCATTCATACATACAATCACTCATCTTTACAACACTATCATATGCACTCATACACCTATACAGACACTTACACTCTGCCACTCATCCATGGAGTTACTCACACACCTAGTCAGTCCTGTAAAGAATCAATCACACTTCCATTTTCTTGTCTATACAGTTAAACATAGAGCACCTTACATTTTCAAACATATACTAACACATACTTACTTTCTTTTACAATCATTGATACAAGTACACATTGATCTGCACAGAGTCACACACCTCCCAGCCAGCCACACACACACTCAGTCTCCTATACAAATACTTGGACAATCAATCAATAACCCATATAGTTAATCATATAGCTACTGATCAACACATGCAGCAGTTTACAGAACAACAGACATAATGATGCACAAATTAAGACAGTTTACTCACTAACCCATGCACTCAGTGAGACACATTTAATCACTCACTCATACATTCAGTCATGCACCTACTAAATCCTTCGTCCAGACACTTATACATCTACTCATTCTTCAATATGTAAAACATATTTAAACTTTACAGAAACACACAGTCACTGGATGATGTCATCAGTGATCTCATCAGTGATGTCATTTGAGATGTCATCAGTGATGTCATCAGTGATGTCACTGACCATGTCATGAATGATGTAATATGTGACATGATCAGCAGTGGATTGCGGGTGCGCGATATATAGTTAGTGCAACTAACTATATATGGAATTTCAATGGTTTTGTGTGAGTAAAATAAGGTTTTTTAAATGCTAATTCCTAACTATATATGGTGTTATAACCTATGGTTTTTTCAGTGAATATATGTATATATATATATATATATATATATATATATATATATATATATATATATACACACATTCACCTCGCAACCCCACCCATTCCGTTTGGGTAAGAACGAGTGCAGACCTTCAAATCGTGCAGCAATTTCTTTATGTAGCCTCTGCCATAACGCGTTTTAGCCGTACAAGCGGCCTTGATCACATGACCATATATATACATACATATATCTATATCTATATCTATATATATATATATATATATATATATATATATATATATATATATATATTCACTGAAAAAACCATAGGTTATAGACCATATATAGTTAGGAATTAGCATTTACAAAACCTTGAAAATTCACTGAAAAAACCATAGGTTATAGACCATATATAGTTAGGAATTAGCATTTACAAAACCTTATTTTACTCACACAAAACCATTGAAATTCGCATATATAGTTAGTTGCACTAACTATATATCGCGCACCCGCAATCCACTGCTGATCATGTCACATATTACATCATTCATGACATGGTCAGTGACATCACTTATGACATCACTGATGACATCTCAAATGACATCACTGATGACATCACTGATGACATCTCAAATGACATCACTGATGACATTACTGAGCACATCACTGATGACATTATTCATGTGATAATATGATGAACCTCTTCAGACTCTAATATAACCTTAGATACACTCAGTGTAAACAGACACTCACAGACTGTCACTCATCCATGGAGTTACTCACACACCTATTCAGTCATGCAAAGAATCAATCACACCTCCATTTTCTCAACTATACAGTTATACACACCTTACTTATTCAAACATATACTAACACATATTTACTCTCTTATACAATCCCTGATACAAGTTCACAATGATCCATACAGCCACTCACACATTCACTAGCTCTTATACACAGTTAATTATATATGTCAACTGTCACATGTACTGTGTTTTACATATGTATTTACTTTGACATGTAGCACTGAGATATCCATTCACTCACCAATACACTCATGCACACAGTCAACCGCCCATACAGCTGTTTCCACATGCACTTTTGAACCCATACATCTAGTGAATCAACTGCTCACACATCTATGCACAGAGTCATACACCTCCCAGCCACCCACACACACACTCAGTCTCCCATACAAATACTTGGGCAACCAATCAATAACCCATATAGTTACTCATATAGCTACTGATCAACACATGCAGCATTTTATAGAACAACAGACATAATGATGCACAAATTAAGACACTTTAGTCACAAACCCATGCACTCAGTGAGACACATTTAATCACTCACTCATACAGTCAGTCATGCACCTACTAAATCCTTCATCCAGACACTTATACATCCACTCATTCCTCAATATGTAAGACATATTTTAACTTTACAGAAATACACAGTCACTGGATGTTGTCATCAGTGATGTCATTTGAGATGTCATCAGTGATGTCATCAGTGATGTCATTTGAGATGTCATCAGTGATGTCATCAGTGATGTCACTGACCATGTCATGAATGATGTAATATGTGACATGATCAGCAGTGGATTGCGGGTGCGCGATATATAGTTAGTGCAACTAACTATATATGCGAATTTCAATGGTTTTGTGTGAGTAAAATAAGGTTTTGTAAATGCTAATTCCTAACTATATATGGTCTATAACCTATGGTTTTTTCAGTGAATATATATATATATATATATATATATATATATATATATATATATATATATATATATATATATATATATATATATATATATATATATATATATATCCCAACACTTTCAGCTCCGTTGAGCCATAAAGACAAGCACACAGGTATCTTTTTTGCATATATATATATATATATATATCTATTAACTACTGGCGATAGCCAGTAGGTATATATAGTTAGGACCTAGTTTCCATAGGAAATCCACAACATTCTATTCAGAATAACTTTGGTGCCGGTTGAGGAATTTGCGCGTAATTTTCCAAAATTTAGGCCAGCTCTGCTCCGCTCCTTCCCTGGAAGTTTCGGGGGATTCGTCATGCGGGGGCCGAGAAAAAAGGGGGGGTCCCAAAACGTGTTTTTCCCATGTTAATTTCCATACGACGTGCAGACACGGCTACAGCCCGAACCGCTGAATGGAATTACACCAAACTTTGCAAAATTGTAGGGACTGGTACGCAGAAGTGCCTTTTTGTATATTTGGTGAAAATTGCTCCAGTGGTTTTTACGAAAATGAACTTAAAAAAAAATGTATATATCTATATGCGCCTTTCGAGTGCTCAGGGTACGCGTATCGGTAAGCACACCCGGCGCGCCACGGAAGTGCGCGAGCAGAAAGCTGATTGGCTTTCGGGTGTCTGTCAACATTCGAAACAGTCCGGAGAGTCCGCCATTTTGTGTCTCGGTTCTACCGAGACACAAGAGGTGAAAAATAAAAGGGGAAAACGTTGAAAGGGCGCAGGGTAGAGACCCCCTGACCCCCTAGGTTTTCTCAGGGAGGCCTAGAAGGACCACGAAGGGCAAAAAAAAAAAATGTATTATTTGAAAATTTCGCAGAGTTATCGTAGGGTGCGCGTACATGGGCGTTTACAGGTTCGGGTACCCTGAGCGTACCACAGGGGAAAACAGTGAAAAAGGGGGTCCCAAAACCTGTTTTTCAACATGCAATTTTCCATAGGACATCTAGCCCTTCTCAGGGGGTCCCAGAAGAACCTCAAGGACCAGAAAAAACCCCGCGATTTTTAGGAAAAAAAATGTTTTTTGCCCTGGGGGTGATTCTGGGACCCCCTGAGAAGGGCTAGGGGGTCAGGGGATCTCTACCCTGCCCGATTTTCGCATTTTCCACTCTTGTTTTGGGCTCTCTTGTGCCTCAGTTCTCCTGAGAAGCAAGATGGTGGCCAACACTTCCTGGTTTGGACAGTTTGGAATGTTGACAGACGACTGCCAGCCAATCAGGAGTGCGCGCAGACCTTTCCGAGCATGGGCTGCATTGATTGGCTGTGAACACTCCAAACCAGGAAGTTTGGGCAGCCATCTTGTGCTCGGTAGACCGAGGCACAAATTAAACAGAAAAACAAACGTGTAGAATGCAAAAAGGGGGAAGGGTAGAAACACCCTCACCCCCTACGGCTGCTCAGGTGGTCCCACAAGGATATTAACATATTTAAACGTTATCCGCTAATACAATTAGCATTTAGAAAACCTTTGAAATTTTTTGAAAAAACCATGGGTTTCACGCCTGATACAGTTAGGAATTAGCATTTAAAAAAACTTGCAAATTCACTGAAAAAAACATAGGTTTCAGCCTTATATAGTTAGGAATTAGCATTAAAAAACCTTGCAAATTCACTGAAAAACCATAGGTTTCAGGCCTTATATAGTTAGGAATTAGCATTTTAAAAAAAACATTGAAATTGCTCCTATATAGTTAGTTGTACTAACTATATTTCGCGCACCCGGGGGGCGCTAGAGGGCGCGCTTGCGGAATGGCTGCCTAGACCAGCAGCTCCCGCTCCTTGGACACTAATCCTGCCTTAATCCTACGCCACGGGGTGCCGTGTTGCCTCCAGGAGACCGGATTCTGCATCCAGAAGGTGCTCCCTACACTCGTCCCAAGTCTGACGTGGCTGCGATCCTCAGGGCCGGAGATACGGGCTCCCGAAAACTGCCCGACACCTGCCCTGGAGCTGCATGAGGGGGGCGCTTGGCCGCCACAGCTACGCGACCCCGGGGCCTGCCACGGGGCGCCCAGGCCGCACTGAGACCTCGCCTGCCTAATCCCTCTGAGCCGGCGTGCGGTGGGGGCTGAGCAGGTAGGCGACTGCTGCAAACTCGCGTTGGGTCTCCTCCCAGATGACGCCTCACCGGTACAGAGGGAGAACTGCTCCTGCCGGGACGCCTGCTACCACGGCCCTGCCAGATCGCCGTGCCTGTCCTCCATAGCGCCGCAAGCCCGGATTTGCGCGGCGCTGTCCACCAGAATCATCGACCGGGGGCCGGGGCTGCCCCATCTGTGCGGAATCCCCCTGCCGCTTCCCGCTCTGCTTGCCTGCACGGCGCTGCGCGACCTTCAAGCGCTGGAAGCGCTGGAGGCTGCACTCGGGGTGACTGGCTGCCATACCTCACAGGCGCTGCCCGGTGAGTTGCGTTGCACCCGATGGTGTCTAGTGGGGCACGCTTCCCTGGATTTGACCCTGCAACCCGTCGAGGTGCCTCGGCCTTCACATTACCTGGACGCTGCGTGGCAGGTTCCTGAGGCTGCGGCTGAGTGCCCAAGACAGAACGGGCGGCCGCTATCATCGTGCATTCGGTGGACTCGTGGCGCTACTGGTGGCACCGTCCATATTGCGTGACACTGCAGCGCTCCGAGCCTGAGGCCCTTCTGACCTGCAACTGGCTGCTTATCACCCGCATTGCTCGTTCAACCTTCCCTATTCTGTTTGAACTCTCACTTGCCTCTGGTCACTACCATGGGACGACCTGACACTCGCCAGCCTAAGCTGAGCTGTGATAACTCTCGCAAGGGCACTACATCGACACAGATGAACCCGGGGCCCAGCGTGCCGCCTCCACAACCTGCCCCACCTATTGCCCCTGCTGCGGACATTACCAACCTGATACAGGAAATGCGTCAGGGATTCGCTACCGTGGTGGAGAAGGTGGACGGCGTCACAGCCCGACTGGACGCCTTGGTCCATAAAGTGGACCGCCATGAGGAACGCCTCACAACTGCGGAACAAAGAATCTCCGACAACACTGACGCCGCCGCGTCCCATGCGACACAGTTGGCGAGAATGGATAACCTCCTCCGCATCATTGCAGCAAAGAATGAGGACTTGGAAGCACGAAGCCGCCGGAACAACATTCGCATTACTAACGTGCCGGAGTCCACTGCCACGGGCAGGATGGAGCTCTATGTGGAGAAATTACTCAAGGGCTCAATCGGAGAGGAAGCTTTCTCATCCCAGTTCATAGTGGAGAGGGCCCATCGCTCCCTGGCGCCTGTGCCCCAACCTGGCCTACCACCGAGACCTATAATTGCTCGTCTTCTGAATTATCGTGATCGCGACACGGCCCTCCGAGCAGCCCGGACACAAAGATCACTGAGGTTTGAGGGCATCACATTCTCCATCTATCCTGATTTCACGCCGATGGTTCAGGATGAGCGGCGCAAATTCCTTCCAGTGAAGAAGAAACTGCGGGAGGCTCAAATAGACTATGCACTCTTGTACCCGGCGAAGCTGAGAGTTACTCACCAGGGCAAGCAACGCTTTTTCACCAACCCGCAGAAAGCCGAGGATTTCCTTAAGTCGATCCGGAGAGCACGCAGGGACGACCATGCACCTGTGGACGAACTAGAGAACATTGATCTACCTCCAGAGCACCACGAGGACTAATGGCCTTTACATACTTCGACCTACGACTGCAACGTACCTAATCGCTGGCTGGCGCTGATTCACCATTTGGGAGATGGAGAGATACATGAGCGGTGATCTTTCTGGACGTTGCACCCCAGTGGTAACGTATACCAAGGACCACTCTCTCGGCCCTAGACTCCACCGAGGGCGGTACAGATTGGAGCTATGGGCCGGATAGTGGCAGCGCGCACTTTCAGATGTACCCCTGTCGGGTATTCCCCGCTGACTTATTGTTTGTTTGGCTGTTTGCCTCTCTGAAGTTGGGGGGGAGGGGAAAGAGGGGGGGTCGTTTTTGGGGGTTTCATGGCTGCTGGCATGTTTGGGATGCTGGGGTGGGTGGGGGGAGGTTGGATTTCGTGAGGTTACCATTGCATGGACTGTGCATATATTTCCTAGCCTGGTGTGTGACTTGGCTGTTCGGGTGCGGGTGTGGATTCATGGTTTGGCCCACTTGGGCACCTTCTTCTTTACTGTCGCTATGCCCATGGCCGCTGTGAACTCGACTGCGCGACTGACATGTCTTTCATGGAATGTTCGGGGGTTGAACGATGCTAGGAAATGCAGGAATGTTATTGCCTACTTAAATAGACATCATATACAAGTTGCTATGCTGCAAGAGACACACATGCCCATACGCAGAAACACCCCATTTGGACTGAAATGGGCAGGGACCCGCGCATTTTCCTCCTATTCGTCATATGCAAGGGGTGTGGCGATACTTGTTGCCCGTGGCGTGCCTTTCCACCGCTTTGGGGAGGAGGTAGACAGGGAGGGGCGGTATGTTTTGCTGTGGGGTAGGGTGGGACGTGACACCTATTTATTTGTCTCAATGTATGCACCGAATATTGACTCACCTGTCTTTTTTTCCACACTGTGGGGTAAAATTGTTTCAATCGGAGCACGACATGTCATCTGGGGTGGTGATTTTAATCTGGCGCTGGCGCCCTCCCTGGACAGAGCGGATGGTGTTAGTTCCTACAAGCCCCGAGCCAGGGAGGTTTTGGAGGGAGTGGTGGAGGAAGGTGGTCTGTTCGATGCCTGGCGACAACTACATCCCCACGGACGGGAGGGCACGCACTTCACACCTCACACCGGGACATGGGCGCGCTTGGATTACTTTTTGGTAACTCGAGACGTCACTAAGGAACTATTGGGAGTTGACCATTTGCCCAGAACCTATTCAGATCACAGCCCTGTTAGACTGCAATTCCGGACTCCTGGATGGGACAGTCCGAGACCACAGTGGAGGCTAGGCCCCGATATGCTTCTTGACGAGCTTTTTCGCACAGAGCTGGGTGAGGAGATTAGGGCTTTCTTCCCTAGGAACAGGGGCTCAGTGGAGTCAGTGGAACACATATGGGAGGCTTTCAAGGTCACTATAAGGGGTTTCTGCATTTCCAAAAGCCATGGGGTCCTGCGAGATATTCTACGTACCGTCACCACACTAGAGGGAGAGCTCCTCTCAGGTTGCAAAGAATCTAGGGGTGAAGTTGGATAACAGGTTAACCCTGAAATCTCAGATCCTGGGGGTGTCGGGCATGTGCTTTGGCATCCTTAGGATGCTGCGGAGGTTTCTTCCTCTGTTATCCGTGGAACATAGGACGCTGACAGTTCAGGCTCTGATTGGGTCCAGGTTGGATTATTCCAACATTCTCTACCTGGGCCTTCCAGAGTACTTGCTGCAGCGCCTTCAAGTGGTGCAGAACGCCGCGGCCAGGGCAATCTTCGGCCTTAGTAGGCGCTCTAGTGCCTCGGGCTTGCTGGTAACGTTACATTGGTTGCCCATCCGCAAGAGGATCGCCTTTAAGGCTCTGACCTTGGTCTATAAAGCTCTTCACAAGGGGGGAGCTAAGTACCTTCAAAAGAGACTGGTCTTTTATCATCCGACCAGGTCTCTGAGGTCGGAATCCCTGCACCTTGCTGTTGTCCCTCGGGTAAAGAAAGCGCGCCTTGGCGGGCGCTCTTTTGGATTGCTGGCATCTCAGCTATGGAACTCTTTGCCGCTGGCCCTGCGGGGAGCCACTAGCTTGCTGGTTTTTAGGAAAGGCCTTAAAACGTGGCTTTTTACTCAGTAGCCGTTCTCTCTTGAATTCCTGGCTCACTGCTCTTTTAGTCTTTCTTTTGGTGTTATGTTATTATGTTGCAGCTTTTTTGCCTTCTCCAATAAAAGCGCCGGGACACTCTTTTTGAGTAGCCGTGCGCTATAAAAATGAACAAATAACATAACATAACATAACATAACAGAGCTGCGTACACTAGAGATCCAAATGGCGGCGGGGGATGACCCACACCTACAGATAGCCTTTAGAGACACACTGTCCAAATATGAGGAAGAGGCTGCCAGGGAGGCGAAATACCGGGGCAAACACTGGGTGGCCCGGAGATACTGTGAAGGGGATAGGCCTGGTAAAGTGCTGGCCTCACTCACGCGTACACCACGAGAACACAACACCATATTAGAGCTCACTGATGAGACTGGCGCTGTCACTAGAGAATCGGATGCGATACTCATTGCCTCCATGACGCACTACTCGACACTATACACATCCAAGGCGGAGGCGGATGCTCCATACGCTGACTATTTGAACGAAGTAGCGCTCTGCTGGCTCAGCGATGGCGATAGGGAGTTCCTTGCAGCGCCTTTCGAGCTCGATGAGGTTCGCGAGGCCATTATGTCCCTCCAAAATGGAAAGGCCCCGGGGCTCGATGGCATCCCAGCCGAATTCTACAAAGCTTATATTGATATCATGGCACCCGTGCTTAGCGAAGTCTTCACCGAATCATTAGCTGATGGGGTATTACCCCGCTCTATGCGCGAGGTGGTTATCACCTCTCTCCTGAAACCTGGTAAGGAACCCACCTCCTGTGACTCTTACCGTCCACTCTCCCTTCTAAACTGTGATGTGAAGATCCTCGCCAAGGTTCTTGCCACGAGACTCTCACTGCTCATGACTAGAGTTGTCCTGCCCGACCAATCTGGCTTCGCGGCGGGTAGGTCTACTTCCAAAACAATTGAGGAAGTGCAGAGGTATTGACAGAATCACCCTCCAAACTGATTTTCATAAACAAAGAGATTCTATCAATGTGTAGTGATATATTTGTATTATTTGTTTTTTGGTGATGAAGTAAATAGTGAAATTACTCCCTCTTAGGGTGGTAAAGATGAGAGCGCAATGTGCTTTTTAAAATACCCCTCACACACTAAAAAAATCCAGTAGTGTCATGCTTCATCATTGGGGTCTTCCCGTCCCTCTACGGGGCGGGGCGTGCTACGACCTGACCGACTACGCGGGAGCACTAGTATGGTGACAGGACTATGTGATGGTGCAGGGTGGGTGGTATCAGTGAAGTGTAGGGACCTAACGATGTGTGGGAATAAAAAGGTTAAAAATCCTCTGGCTAGTGGAAAAAAACAATTTATTCACTTCCCTAGCTGGGGACGTTAAGAAGGGGGTTTTGGGGTTGAGCAGATCGCTACAACCTGGTCTACATGTTTCGTAGGCAGTCCCCTACTGCCTACTCATCAGGACCTTCTAATGGTCCCTACTGGAACAAAGCTCAGTTGCTAAGTGTTGTCAGCCTGTCTTCCTAAAAACTAGCAGCAAAAATCCGCTGTTAGTTTTATGCTTCAGGGCATGAGCTGGCCCCAGGGAAGCAAAAATATAAAAAATGATGACCTGTATGCGGTCTCTGTAAAGAAAATAGAGAAAAATGCAGATATTTACATTTATAGCTGTTGTTTTTGTCTTTTTTGCGCTTTCATCATTGTTTGCGCCACAATTCCACTCATCATATTCATTTACCCATTACATAAAGACTAAACTTAAGACTTTATGGACAGAATGATGGTCCAATCTGCCATCCCCTGGTTGTTCGTGAATATTGCCGAACATAGGAGAAAAACACAGGAGTTTGCATTTGTAGCTGTGGTTATTCTCAGCGCTTTCATTATAGTTTGCGCCACAATTCCACTCATCATGTTTCAATTGCCCATTGCATAAAGCCTAAACTCAAGACTACTTCCCATAATCTCCGCACCCTTTTCTCCCTGCTTCGCTCGGTCCATCCTGATGTCCCCGTGGCGGCTGTTTTCCTGGACGCTACCAAGGCGTTCGACTCTGTCGAATGGCCCTACCTCTTCTCGGTCCTGGTCCGCATGGGTTTCCCTAAACTGTTCTTAGCCTGGGTGCGCCTCCTATACACGGATCCCACGGCGAGAGTACTGATAAATGGGAAACTGTCGCCACCCATCAACCTTACGAGGGGCACCCGCCAGGGCTGCCCGCTCTCGCCTCTATTATTCGCTATTGTGGTTGAACCACTAGCGTGCCGCCTGCGCCAGTTACACCGAGCGGGAGCGGTACAATGCTTGCAGCGGCAAATCGATGTGTCCCTCTATGCGGATGACATCACACTATACGTCAAATTCCCGGATCTACACCTTAACCCCCTACTTCGTGAGTTCGTCCTTTTTGGAGGAATGTCAGGTGTTCACATCAACTGGTCTAAATCGCAATTTTTTCCCCTTACTGATGCGATACGCGACTTCCCACTAGATTACCCGTTGGTGTGGTGCCGAGATGATCTTCGCTACTTGGGGATCCGTGTGGTGCGAGATAAGGATGAGACGCTCCGCTCCAATTATGGAGTAGCCATAACCAAACTGGCTGCCTCCGTCGATAGGTGGATCACGTTGCCTCTCTCCATGGCTGGCAGGGCCTCCCTCATAAAAATGGTAATATTGCCCCGTTTCCTGTACTTTTTCCTCAATATCCCCTACTACCCTGGTGCCTTCTTTTTCAAGACACTCCGCGCGGAACTGCGCAGACTCTTTTGGGGTGGCAAATCCCCCCGATTAAAATGGTCCACATTGACCCTTCCCTATGACCAAGGCGGCTTCGACATCCCTGATTTCGAAGCATACTACCTGTGCGCACAAGCGCATTTTGCCTACCACTGGATGGCTCCTACTCCCTTCATGCCACACATAGCGGTGGAAGACTGGATAGCACACCCACTTCCGTTGAACGGCCTGATACACTGTCCTGAGACTTCCATCACTACTTCGAATACCTCGGTCTCCTGCACACTAGATGCGTGGCGACGCATCGCTCGGCGGCTGCACTGCACACTGCCCTACTCCCCTAGACTTCCTCTTGCCTATCACCCGCAGCTTGCCTTGTTATCGGAACTGGGGTTCCGGCAGCTCTGTGACAAGCTCCATATCACCTGCTGGGGAGATCTGTTTCACAACGGACTTTTCAAATCGGCGGATCTTTTTTTCAAAACGCAAGCACACACGCCCCTTGAACTCTTTTATTATATTCGACTGCGCGCTGGGATGCGAGACATCCTTCCCGATTACCCTGCTGAACCTGCGACCTTGCCACCGCTACACTACCTTATGGAGTCACAGGATGGGACCCATTTGGTCTCTGGGCTCTACCGCCAATATCGCGGAGCTGCTCCTTTACCGATCTCTGCTGCCCGATCGCACTGGTCAGCGGAACTCGACACTGATGTCTCGGACGACCAATGGAAGTACTGCTGTACATTGACTTCCCGCATTTCTGCCAGCTGCAGGTTGAAAATTATACATTATAAATTCCTGCAGAGGATTTATTACACACCGGTCCGGAAATACAGGTTCGGGCTGGCCGATAGTGACCGCTGTGAACGATGTAGAGCCGAACATGCTGACTTTCTCCACTTGGCATGGTCCTGCCCCCAGGTTGCTGACTACTGGCGACAGGTCATCGAGGCTGTTGCGGAGATGGTGGATGAGGAGATTCCTGCGGACCCTCTGGTAGCCATCCTTGGATATACCGAGCACTTATCTAAGGGATGCAGAAAATTCGCCGACATAGCATTCCTCTTGGCCAAGCGACGTGTTGCTTGCCGTTGGAGCAGAGGCAGAGCGCCCAAGTTCAAAGACTGGCTAACTGACTTAACATATTGCCAAGACCAACATACCACTTTTTCTGAATTATTGCCTCTCACAAGTAGACCTAGGAACATTTGGGACCCACTGGTACACTACTTGCTTAAACGCTCAGACGATGATGCGCAATCGGGCGATGAGCCTACCACTTCCCAATCACAATAACCTTTTTTTACTACATTTTGATTCGTGACCATGGAAGAAGCGTGCTGCCTTCCTCCACTTGACGGGCCTCTCTGCCCCTGCTGTCTCCTCGTAGAGCGAATGGCCCCTGCCTAAACAGTGCTGCCCCCTCGCCCCTTCCTGTGCCTATGCTCTCTCCCTGCCATGTAGACGAAGGGCCCCCCCCCCCTCTGGGGAGAACTATCCTGCATACTCCGTAGATTCTGGCACTGTCACCCCACGAACTGCCAATATACTAGGAATTTGAGCCCGGGACAGTCACCTCCCCACACGACAGCATCTGGCAGAGCCGCCACACTACACCACTACCATACATTATCATCGCACAGTCATGCACTACCGCTTAGTTGTAACCTCGTTGGGATGTTCTTTTGGTTCTTATTTTCCATACTACAAAAAAGTAGTGAGACTCTTCTCTCGCTCACAAAAGACATGTTCGACTGCTGCTCATCCTTACTTGGCCTGCTTCACAGGACGCAGCTGAGACGCTATATATCTCTGTAATGTGCCGCCGGGCCCCCGGGATGCCGGCTACAAGGCTGTGTATTGTTACTCCTCTATTGCTGCCGGCCTCCGGGTTGTGGGCGCCTCAAGCTGTGTATCCTACTGTACTTTCCTCAATAAAGCAGATTTGAACACCAAAAAAAAAAAACTATATTTCGCGCACCCGCAATCCACTGCTGATGATGTCACATATCACCCCTACGGCTGCTCAGATGGTCCCACAAGGATATTAACATATTTAAACGTTATCCGCTAATAGAATTAGCATTTAGAAAACCTTTGACATTTTTTGAAAAAAAAACATAGGTTTCACGCCTGATACAGTTAGGAATTAGCATTTAAAAAACCTTGCAAATTCACTGAAAAAAACCATAGGTTTCAGGCCTTATATAGTTAGGAATTAGCATTTAAAAAACCTTACAAATTCACTGAAAAAACCATAGGTTTCAGGCCTTATATAGTTAGGAATTAGCATTTTAAAAAACCATTGAAATTGCTCCTATATAGTTAGTTGTACTAACTATATTTCGCGCACCCGCAATCCACTGCTGATGATGTCACATATTACATCATTCATGACATGGTCCGTGACATCACTGATGACATCTCAAATGACCGGGTTACATAGTAATTTTGCTCATAGTTACTTCCTTTCTCCCACTATATTATCTGCAATGTGTATTTGACATCTCTTTTTCATCTCCTGCCTCCATGTTGTTTCTACTTTCCTGACAAACTATGGTATGGATTCCATATACCACAATAACTTCTGTAACAACATGCAAATTATCTACAGAGGAGACAATCTACATTGAATTTAAAACTCTGCATTGGTACCTACATGCTGGTACTTATATCACCCACACAACACAGCAACTCTATGCAGAGCTACCCTACCTCTAAGCACTTTAAATTATTGTTTTACTGTTTCACTGGGATTGCCTCTTGGTACGCTCCCCGGTGCGCGTACCGGGCGCTCCCCCCGCGAAAATCGAAGAAAAAAGAAATTTTTTTTTTGTCCCGCGGGACCCTTTTATGGCCCCCACATCAAACCAAGGGGGTCAGAGGGGGTCTACCCTGCCCCCTTTTGGTCATTTCCCCCTTTGTTTTTGCCACCTCTTGTGTCTCGATCCTACCGAGACACAAGATGGCGGCCGCTCCGGACTGTTTGGAATGTTTACAGACACCCGAGAGCCAATCAGCTTTCCGCGCGCGAACTCGCGATACGCGCTGGTACGCTCCCCGGTGCGCGTACCGAGGCGCGCTTATAGATATATATATTTTTTTTAACCTAAATTATTCAAAATCTTCTGGAGCGCATATCTTGAGACATAGCAAAGGCACATCGGGCTACCAGTCCCTACAATTTTGCCAAGTTTGGTGAAAATCCATTCAGCCGTTCGAGCTAAAAGTGAGTCCAACCGTCCTATGGAAATTAACATGGGGAAAACACGTTTTGGGACCCCCTTTTATCTCGGCCCCCGCTTGACGAATCCCCCTCAGGGAAGGAGCGGAGCGCCGCGAGGCAAATTTGAGGAAAATTTCAGGCAGATTCCTCAACCGGCGCCAAAGTTATTCCCAATGGAATGTTGCGATTTGCCTATGGAAAACAATCCTAACTATAACTACCTACTGGCGACCGCCAGTAGGTAATATATATATATATATATATATATATATATATATATATATATATATATATATATATATATATATATATATATATATATACACACCTGACAGCCGCTATACGGAGTTTGCTTAGCTTGCTAATCTATTCAAGGTTTATGGCTATCAATGCAGATCCTATGATGCAGAAGGAAAAGTTACATACCTATATGTGTAGTTCGGCATTGCAGGTTTCTAGATTGAAGTCATAAACACCTTCCCTCCTTCCCAGCTGTCAAGTTGTATTATTAATATTATTATTATTATTATCCTGTTCTTCCCATAAAAAAGTACTGACTCTCTCAGGCAAACTGCCACTGCAGTGCATTGTGGGATCTGTCTGTGCCTCTGGGATTGTTAAAGGTACAGGTCTCCTTTTGTACTTTTTAGAGTTAGCCTATCAGACTGTTTTTTTCCTTGTATTCTTGAGTTTCTAACACAGCCCCTTTTCTTATGAAAAGTGTTGTAAGCTTTACAGTTCCTGCCTCCTGCAGTCTCTACCAGCATGTTCCAGGAAAGTACAACACATACAGTCTACACTTCAAATGAATGGAAACTGTATTTCAGTGATGAACACTATATAGACTTTTTTCCTGGATATTCTACATATGTGGAATAAGGTGTTTCGCGGTCTGTGCAGGTAGCACAGAATTATTCAAGGTTTAGGACTTCAATGAAGGTACCTACAATTCAGAACGATACCTACAAATATGCAACTTTTCCTTTTACATACCAAAGAAGAAAATGCATTATGAACTAATGCATGAAGAGTGCTATGCCCCAGCCAAACTAAAAGACATTTCCATTGAACATGAACAAGTGCTAGATTAGTCACATTCAGGGAGTTACTTGTTCTTTTTCATTGACCTGTCTAGTAGAGAGCATGTGCTTTCTTGCTCTCTTTTGTGTGCTGCTTACTCCCTCAAATACGCGTCTTGTCGATTCCCCTTCAGTCGCCGCCACCAATCTTCTTCTCCATTGCTCCTCTATCCATCAAAGTCCTTGAAGTAAATGTTTTAATACACATTTTTGAAGGGCCCAGCAGCTGCCAAGCTGCACTTCTTTCCCAAAGTGATTTTGCGCAAGTATATTTATAAAAATGTATTTACCAATCTAAGTAGCATTCAACAATTTGAATCAGAAAATATAAAGAAAATGGCGCATGCGTCATTCTGTGGTTGTGTACATGCGCACACATGTAATCATGCATGAATGCAGCTAGAGAATGATGAGGGGGCCAGCAGCAACCAAGTCATGGCTCTTTGTATTCACTTTGCGCAGTACCATCTAGAAACAGCTAATGATACTTAATATATGATGCCTTATTTATTTATTTACTCAAGATCCTACTATATTGATCAGTGATTAATGGCTTTCAATTACTTCCAGATGTGAGAAATAAATCAAATCTGGCAGCACTCAGGAGAAAATGTCAAGAAGCCTCTTCATGGAGTCATTCCTAGCCAACAAGGAATCCAAGTGGACTACACTTCTATACCAACCTGAGCCAGGTTCATCTGCACCAAAAATGTGATATGGGAAAAAAAAACATAATGTACAATTACCAGCAACATCAAAGAAGGAGTCTTAATTAACACAATGATTTCGGTCAGTACTGAAAGCAGTACTGGCTGTCCGTCACAAACCAGCACTTTATTAGGCAATCAAATAAATAAATAGATTAAACTTATTAGAGCAAATTGCAACACCTTACAGAGCTTTTTCTTGTGTCTTAAACATCTGCGAGCTTACAGATGAATTTTACAGAGTGTTTTAGTTGTGTATGACTTCCCACAGAGAAATGTATTTCTAGAACCCCATATAGCTCTAGCTTAAGTCAAAGGTCTGTGATATTTAGCTATATTTAAACATCACAGAATCTTGTGTCTGGCTTAACTTCTTTATAATGGGGTTAAATGTAAAATGCCGCAGGATATTCAAATTAATCCAGAATGTCACAGAATCTAAAACTTATATTGGAACTGATTTTACAAAATTGAATCGCTTTGAGTTAAATATGATAATATCACAGACTTCTCAGTCACTTTGAAAAGCTCACAGGTTAGAGTTTTGATATTAACCAAAAATGTGACTGAATCAGAAACAACAAAAATTGAAACTGACTCTAAAACATATTAAGCTTTGAGTTAAATCTGCAATGTCCATAGAGTGTTGGAGCTTTGATCTACATCACAAATCTCACACAGCTTCAAGTTAAATCCAGATCTTCATAAACTGTTTAAACACATCTGAAGTACCATGGAATTCTCAGCTAAATTCAAAACCTCACAGGTGTTTGTGGTAAGCATGAAATCACACAGAATTTTGAGATTATTCTATTGCCCAACCATGTGGAGCTAACTTCGAAAGTTGAATCCTCTTTGAGCTGAATCCAACACCTTACTTGATATTTATTTTGATCTGGAATGACACAGATCTTTGACATAAACATGAAACCTCAAGGGTTTTGAGTTGCATTTAAAATCTCGAAGACAACTGGTCTAAATTTGAAACCACATAGAGTTAAATATTGATGATTCATTGAACTAAATTAGAAATTTTAAGGAACCCACTTTGGCCTAAACTTCCAGAATGCACTATAGAGATTTAAGTTAAACGTGAAACCTCATGGTCCTTTTAGATGAATTTAAAACCTTAGTGAACTCTGAAATAAACCTGCAACATCACAGGGCGTTCAATTTAAGCTGAAAACCTACCTACATTTGAAAGAACATAAAATCTCACAGGGGTATATGCATACTAAAACCTCATAGATCTTTAGCATAAATCTAAATTTGCACTGCTCTTTAAGGTGTTGGCTAACTTTGAGATCCTTGAAGGACTTCAATCCATTCCTGATAGTACACAATGCTTTGATGTGGATGTTTTTCTAGCATATTTTCAAAATGTTCAGGAGTGTTCCACACACATATCTTGCCAGTTAAAATGTGGCAGAACTCATCCAGAAAAAGTGGCAGGAATGAGATAAACCCTGCAGAAATCACGCACTAACAGTTCTGTGGTAATGCACAATTCATAGGCGAAAACGCAGGAAAGGCCTCTTTTAAAATTCGCTGGTGCAGGGGGTGTTATTTCCGTGCTACTCTTCCCCCTAATAAACAATACTAAAGACCCATTAATTCCAGGGGTGTGGAATTAATGGATTTGTGTGCAACCCTAAGAATGCCCATAGAAATGAGGAATTAACAGGGGAACTAGTAATTATAGGGTTTATTTGCCAACTGCATTTTGTAGTGCAAACTCTTGTTACACAAGTTCAACTTGTGATATGGTTTGCTTTGATCAAACACAAGAAATCCTTGGGTCTAGAGCATCAAACTAAACAAGTAAGAGACATAAAAGATTGTCTCTGGGTGCTTATGGGGGAGTCCCTTAATTAGCACGAATTCCCATCACCCACCAATGTGGCATGCATCATCATCTGGCATTCTCCTCTTGACGGGGACACCTAGCCCACCAAGGGCTACAACTCCCTCTCTGAGAGGGAGAAGCTCAGGGATGTTTTATTCCTACTCTGTTAAGGATATACTAAATCCTGCAGATGAGAAGATACAGAACTAGTTGGGTAAAGGGTGCAGTGCCAACAAATAATTTTTAAATGTGGGGATAGTGATGCTAAAACTAGCTACCAAGAGCAAAAAAAACGTTATTGACTCGTTCCTAGTGCCAGGATTAAAAACAGTGCACCTGCAGTATAAAATAATAACTGCATGTGACAGACAAAACCAGGTCTACATGTTTCAGCCTGATAGATCCAAAAAGGTGTCAGGGCTTTCATCAGGACCGTAGAAGAAGTGCTACTGCAGAAAAAAAGTGATATGTGATAAGTAATGAAAGGTAAATACAACACAATAGTAATCCCACTCTTTGTGTAGTTGATTTACTGGTCCTACCTGTAGAAAACATAAACAACAGGAGAAATCAAAAATGCATGTGGCTCTAGATAAGTTAGTCTAGATAAGTTAGTAAGAACATTCTTAGGACCGTGCCAGATACTGTCCCCATCACTGGCCTGCTGTGTTAAACAGTGAGTGAAGTAAAAAAAAGTTACTTACCTGTTTCATACGGATAAGATGCCTCTCCTCAACCTGGCAACCGCTCTGAAAAAAAGGGTTGATAAATGTGTCAAAACTTGGTGAAAATTATTTCGACACATCTCCATTAATCCAGTTTCTCAAGAAAAGAACTGATCACATACTAATCCAGGGAACATATGTGCCAGTAAGTTACCTATCTAGTGCTGTCAAGCGTCATCTACCCAGAAGGAGACATGTGAGGCAGCTTTTAAGTGAACACACAGATTCATCCCGAGCACTCTGTTAATTAAGTCTTTGATTGCAAAAGTTCATAAAATTCTTATTTATCTTGATTGACACAAGCACCAAGTCCAAATTCAAATTTCCATATGCTGGAGTGTATATTCCAACAGCTTTTATTTCTTCACATTGAAGTTCAATCATAGACAAACGGTATCTTCAAACGATGCAGCCAACACGTGTTTCGTCGTGATTATTGTACTCATTGACTTCCTCAGGGCTGCAACCCAAAAGGGAAATAATATCCGTAAATATATGGGACCCCCCTCTCCAACCATTGACACTTAACAAATAGTAATGTTTAAGAATGAGTAGTAACAGAAGGTCCCAGTGGAAAAATAGAGTTAACTTTGAAAAGAAAAGGAAACCTACACCAATTGCATGCATCACCCATTGCATGTGAAATTTTAAATTGTCCTTAACCAGACAAACGAAAAAAATCATCCACTTTTAAAGTGGTCTTAATTATTCGTAAAAGTTATGGTCACCTGTTTGATCCGTATATTCCTCATACAATTAGATCCTTTCAAAATTTAGGTGCCATCAGAACCTGCAAACGTAATGCACCATTATCAATTCTGATATACAACAATGGCGACATAAGTTAAGATCAGGTCCATCATTACTAGCCTAGTTCACCATCTAAGAACATTTTAATTCCCACAACTTAGAGTTTACCTAAACCCCTATTTATACTAAGTCATGTTTTTACTTCACCAACACATAAAAGATAACACTTCACAACCACCTGGTGTTGCCTAACACCATAAACACCCCAAGATTTATTTAAACAATTACCATCTGATCCGCATAATAGTCCAAATCTTGTTTATGTAAATTCAATAATGTTTGGAATACATTCCATCCAATATTATATAGTAATGTGATCCAAGATCTAAAATGCAAAACCGAAGTATATTAAGAAAATTAACTCTATGTAAGTTTGCTCCATGTCACAAAACCGTCACAATCATATTATCCTACTCACCCTCTCTCCTTCAATCTTGGCGCACATCAAAATTTGCCTCTCAATTTCTTAATTTTCTCAAGGTTTTCCAATATCTCCATTCTACAAAACAAGTTAAGCATTAACTAAGTGTAATAATATACCACAAGGACTCAATGCAATCTCAAATTTGCATCCTACTCCATACTCACCAAAGCGGTAGCGAGTATCTTCGCGTCCGCAATTCGGCGTTGTGCACAGGCGCCATCTTAACATGTCCTTATATAGTTCTAATGTTAGGCGCCATCTTGTAATGTGCAATCCTCCGCTAGACAAAAGTAAGCGGGTACCGTAATATGAATCCTATTATGAGTACTACTACATCCAAACCACAAGGATTAATCCAAAAGTGACCCTGCTTAACTTCTAAGATCCGAAATCAGCGATATAGTTTCTACTGAATAAACGTTATCGAAAACGGGCGCCATCTTAACATGTCTTGATGTATTACTTATGTACGGGCGCCATCTTGTAAAGTGCAATCTTCCACTAACCACAATAAGCGGTTGCCAGAATCCAAGCCCGAATATATATACTAATTATATTCGTCAATATCACTCTATTTTCTCCAAACTAGGGAAATCAACTATATTATTTCTTCCCACATCGATACATATCTCATTATTTAACTCCGATGTAGTGTGCAAATCAAACCAAATTAAAAATAACAAATAAGCCACAGTCATCCTTACCTAGTCCATCACATCAGTAAGCGAACGGACATGCCTTCAACACCCATATTGTAGTTTACTCGACTAGTACATTATTACAGTATCCCTGTTTAACACGGGCGCCATCACTGCACTTTCCAAAATACCCTACCACAGGTATGACGATCCCGACTACTAACATTGGGTACCCTTAACATCTGATATTACACAGCGATTATATTTTATTTCGAGACATATTCTTTCACAGCAACCTATTGTGGGCTACTTTCCATTCCGGTCCCAGTGAAGTACATGAAATCAGTAGAACTTAAGCATCTATGTGCCCTTCAAAGGAGAAGGAAGAGAGAGTGTACCTAAATACTAAGAACAGCATTCATAATACATCGATGTGAAGCAAAAGAAGAAAGGAGAGGTTGCATATCGGTGTCCATGGCTGTAGTAAAATCATATATGCCACATTATAGGTAAAGATAAACATACACAATAATAATAATAATACATTCACTTGCCTCATCCCCTCATAAGGACAAATCTTCAAATATACAGCATCAAATATTAAACAAAGCTCCAATTACAATAAGACACAAAGATCTTATTACATACATAGGAATCACAAATTACATATATTTCTTATACTAAGGCTAAACGAGCCCATTCGCTAGTAAATCTTTAGACTTCAGTTCATACCAGAATACACTCATTTGAGTTTGAAATTGAAGATCAATGAAAGACTCAAACTCTGGTATGACCAATCATTGTTAGATATTGAGGAATTCAATTATTTGTCGATATCATCTCCATGGGCACCATGTTTATATACCTTACCGAAGGTTCATAAGAATAGAGATAATCCACCGGGGAGGCCCATAATTTCGGGGATTGGTGGCCCGACATAAAGACTGTCAGTACATTGATACCTTGTTGAGGCCATATGTCTTTAATCTTCCCTCACATATTCAGGATACGAAACACGTGTTGAATATTATGACAGATGTGACTTGGGAACCGGGTATGGTTTTAGTTACCCTAGATGTGGTGTCTTTATATTCAAATATTCAACACCACTTGGGGATTGCTGCCCTGGAAACCTTTCTCAACAGGAGATCTGTGGAATTGTTGGAACATACCAAGATGATCTTGGATATGACTGAACTGGTATTGAAAAATAATGTATTTGTCTTTTGCCAACCTCTTTAAGGGGTGGTTTGAGGCGGAGTGGATCTGGGGCCGTCGCGGACAAAGGTGGGTGGAGTTCATTCATTATCGGGGTCGTTTTATTGATGACTGTTTGATGATTTGGACTGGGACCCTGAATGACCTACAAGAATTCTTGTGTTTATCTTAATGATAATTATGTTAATTTACGATTTACAACTCAATCCAACCAAGAGAGGATCTCTTTTCTGGATATAGAATTGTATATCCGGGATAATAAATTGGGGACACTCCACCACCACTGTACCTGTTTTTGGGACCACGTCGGGGGCAGGCTAAAGCCCCGCTAGGTGACCGCGTCTGAAGCCCCTTACCAGCATCAACGCCGGAGGACTCCAATTCCCGGCAGGCAGTGGGGCGCGCACGACGCACATCATCTGCAAGTGCCCGGAGGCGCTTAAAAGACCGAGGCGCCTCCCGCAGCCTGGGACGCGCGCGGGCCAAGTGCGGGCCCGTCCCTCGCCCGTCAGTGACAGGAAGAGGCAGGGCTGGGCCACCCCTCTTTCACTTGGCTCCAAACGCACCTACAACAAGAACATATGGACTAGAAGGTACTGTGGGGATTTCAAGGGGGACTATTGCCAACGGTGTTTTAATAATTTTACCCAAAGGGTGCCTAATATTCAATAACAAAACTACCAAGGGGGACCTGATCGGGAACAATGGGAAAAAGGAAATCTATGGAGGGGGTCCTGCTCTTGCAATTACAAAAAAGGGGAAAAAAGCAAAAAAGTCCCACCATGCGGCCACCAATTGTGTCCTTTCAAGCATTGAAGCCATTGTCAGTGAATGTGAGGCGATCTTGGGGGGAAATACTGGACCTGCTGCGAGGGAGGAAAGTGACCTATGTAATGGGGCCCCGAAAACAAACCGGAGCAAGGTGATCCCTGCAATTTTTAACAAGAAACCCTCTCACACCCGTCCAATTGTTGAAGTGCATAGCCCACCCGAGTGCCTATCGGAAGAAGGTCCTGTAGAAACTCTAAACACTATCAATTCGCCCACTAAGATAGGCCCGCCAGAGGCCATTCTTGAGATTCCTATCCTAGCCCAAAATGGGGCTCTAATTGAGAAAATCACTCCCTGCTTTAACAGATTTGCTGTTTTAGAGCGAATCCGGGGACCTAGTTGATGAAACATCACATGGCACTAGGAAATTAAATCGCAAGACGGGTAACCATGAGGACTGTTCAACATGTCTTTCCTCTAATAGATTATTGATGAATAAAATGGGAACTCTCGAGAGGGAATTGGGTTTAATTAAAAAATTGTTGTTGGATCTATCACGGAAGGGGGAAACGGGTGGGATTAAAAAAGCATTGCCCCTAATACCCCCTGCATTAGTAACACAATCGAATACAAGGGAACCCCCCCTCATAAAACCCAAGCCTGGTGGGGGGTCACGAGGAAAAAGTACCATGGTCCATAGTCAGATAGGCAGTAAGAACTGCACGGTGCTCCCCAATACGGGTTCGTATGCAGATGTGACAAAATCAGGGGGAGCTATACAAAAGTGTTACGATCAATGCCCGCTTAAAACCAACTCTGGTAGCCCAAGTACTTTGAATACAGGGCCAAGCACAGGTGGTTGCCAGAGACCCCAGTCTAATAATAAGCCCCTCGGGAACTCAAAGGCTACGGTATACCTAACCAGGGTCCCAAAATCTAGGGGGGGTCATGTTTATGAGAGCAGTGAAGCCATTCATAACAAAGCAATTCACTGGATACGACATGTGAGGGGATGCAGATCAATTATCAGGGAGGATATGATCAGTGTTAAAAGACTGTCCCTGTTTAGCTCCCACACAGACTGTATTGAAATAAAGTTGTGTAGTGTGGCTATGGCGGAAAACTTAGTATCCCTGGAGTACCGATCCTGCCCACCTAACCATTCTAATATCCAAATTAGATATTTTCCACTGTGGTCCAGAGACTGGATGCAGGATGATTCTGACCTGAATAAAATAGACTGACTAGATAAGGAAATGCCCTCTGTACACGCAGCTGACACACTTGTTGCTGTCAATACGGAAACATTTATCCCAGCTACTATGGCAACCCTGACTAATGTGAGCTCTAGATTGGGTAGTGTTGACCATTGTGAGCTTGTGAATTAGTCCCCTGATTCAAGAGTGCCCGCGTGCCCGGTCAATTTTAATCTAATGGACTTGGTCCCTCGGGCTTCCCCTGTCGGTGAGGAAGGAAACAGCGGTGTGGTCTCCCTGCTCTCCTAGAACATAGCAGGTCTCCAAAAGAAACTGGCCATCCCGGAATGGAATGAGTTCATCAGCCAGTATGAGATCTGCATGTTTCAGGAGACTTGGAGCATGACACCGCTGTATAAGTCTGGGTATTCCACTTTCTATATTCCGGCAATTAATTCGGGGAAAGGGCGACCATCTGGAGGCTTACAAATATGGATCAGTGTGGCATTAAATTGTGACATCTGTAATCATAACTAAGGTTCGAGTGACATTATGCACTTATCTGTAAGAAGTCCTCACAATGACATATCAGTGGAACTGTTTAACATTTATGCTAGAGGCACCCCAGGGGGACAAAGCTCAGATACCATAGCAGCTTTAGAAACTGCATTAGCAGGTGTCCCACCTTTGGCCAATATCATCATGGGTGGTGACTTTAATTGTACATATGAGCCACTGATGGAAGATGATCTAATGGAGGTGAGTGAGGAAGATGTAAGGCTGGGAATTCCCCAGCTAAGTTTGCCGATAATTGGGAAATGGACACCAAGGGTGGTTCAAATCAATGCACTAGCTATAGAATACAATCTACGAGTACTGAACGGTAGAACCCCCTCGGATCCCAATGGGTCAATGACTTTTAATAGGCCTAGCAGTCCCTCACGTATTGATTACATTCTGCTTAATACCCGATTTTGGGGGAGCTTATTAGACATGGAGGTGATTCCGTCGCAAGACAGCGATCATAACCCTCTATGCATGAAAATTATGGGGGAAATCCGGGAGAAGTACCTAAACCCCCATTACTGATATCAAAAGAGGTTGTCCCTTCCAACTGTAACCGCAGATTAAAATGGCAGAAGGTGGCTTGTCAGGATGAAACGCTGTCTGGTATCAAAGAACTAGTATTAGCGTTGAGCAGGGAACTGACCGCACTTAATCTGCCTCAAGATACCACGCAGGGACCTGGCCTAAGGGATCTATATAGCAATCTTGTAGAGAAACTAGGCTCCTTCTTTACCACAAAGGTAATTAGAAGTAATAAGAACAATATGCCCAAGTGTGGTAATTTGTGGTAATCGGCCAGGTGTAGGGATAAAAGAAAGTCTATAACCCTCGCACTGCATAGCAAAGATCTCGTGGCTATTAGGGATGCTAGAAAGGAATATAGTAATACGGTGTATCTGGCAAAACGGGAGTGGGAGGAGGACCACTGGCAACAGCTTAAAGCAGCTGCCCAGCTAAAAGATTATACCCTATTCTGGGAGTTACAAACAAACTTAACAGAAGGGGAGAAGAACCCGTCCCAAACCACATAACGGACCAGCAATGGTTCTTACACTTTTCCAAACTATATTCTGGGGAGATGGAGCAAGATCAAAGTCAAAGGCCACCGAGACAGATGTCTACAGATACCACTGAGCCATCTGATTCCTTCACCATCAATGAGGTTGAATTGACCATAAAGAGTGTAACCCCGGGAAAGGCAGCAGGGACGGACGGCCTCCCTGGTGATTTATTTCTACACGACCCCCCATTATGGGCCAACCTCATCACCCTTCTTATGAACTTAATTGCACAGGGACACCCGGTCCCTGAGTCGTGGAAGGGAGCTGAAGTTGTAACCATATTCAAGAAAGGCGCCAGGGAGGACCCTGCAAACTACAGGCCGAATATATTAATTGATGCGGTTCAAAAGGTAGTGGGCAGGGTTATTGTCTCTAGAATAGGGTATTGGCTTGATGAGGGGAACATTCTGACACACTTCCAGGCGGGTTTCAGGGAAAGGGTGGGTACGATGGACCAGGTTTTCAGATTCTTTGCAGTTTACTGGAAGACTGTTTCCATCGAGAAAGAAAGTTTATACCTGGCCTTTATTGACCTGAAAACCGCCTTCGATTTGGTGCCCCGTGCAAGGCTATGGCAGGTTCTAAATGACATGGGCTTCCCACGTTATCTTCTTGAGTTTGATAAAAAGCTCCATGAGGAGAATTTTGCAAAAATCAGATGGGGAGCCAGGGACAACTGACTGGCAGGGTTCCTGTGAACAGGGGGGGTCCGCCAGGGCTGTGTGATGGCACCGACTTTGGTCTCTCTTTTTATAAATGGGTTGGTAGCCCATTTGAGAGAGAACCCGGCCGATGCCCCGGTCCTGGCAGGAGAGAAAACACCTACCCTCCTTTTCGCAGATGATACCCTGCTGATGGCCAAAACCCAATGGGGCTACAGAAACTGCTGGACAGTTTTAAACTGTTTTGTGATTCCCGGGGTTTGCTTATTAACACCTCTAAAACCAAGCTGATGGTATTGTCAACATCTAGAAAACCAAGGAGGGTTAATATTACCCTAGATGGATCTCCACTAGAGGTAGTGGAGGCGTTTGACTATTTAGGTATCAGGGTGAATAACCGAATGAAGTGGGACTCTCATGTGACCAAAATGCTCCTAAATCTTAAAAGAGCGTCGGGGGCAATTCTGAGAAACCAACAAATCTCAATTAGTAAACCTATAGCCCCGGCTCTCGTGGTATACGAAGGGAAAGCGTTAGCCTCCGCAGTGTATGGTTCAGAAATGTGGGGGTTTGAAAATACCACGAAACTGGTTAAAGCAGAGAACAAGTTTATGAGAGATCTGGTGTCCCTCCCTCTTTCAACACCCTTAAAACCCCTCTTCCATGATCTGGGAAAACGTTCAATTAAGGATATAGCTCGCCTCCGCCCATTATTGTTCTGGGTGCGCCTAAGGAGGACACCCGAATTGGCGAACTATGCTTTAGTGTTGGAGGAATTAATTAAATTGAAGAGCTCTAAGAAAATCAAGTGGTTGAATAATCTAAGGAAGCTGCTCATAGACCTGGGTCTGGAAGATGCTTGGATGGCCCAAAAACCCCCTCCCAAAGGAAATATGAAACAAATCTACTGGGAGTGGGTCCAGGCAGAGGAATTACATAGTACTAAGTGGGGGGCCCTAACTAATAAATTTCTAGAGCATAAGCCCACCAGGAAGCTGGATCCTTTCTTGGACTTTATACAAATACCAAAAGATAGATCTCTCTTTTTAAAAATGAGATATGGGAAGAGGTCTGGGTTAGAGCTAGCTTCCTGTCCGGGCTGTTCTTGCCCTAGTGAGTCCCTACCACATTTTATGTTTGCCTGTAAAGCATATAGGGATGTTAGAAGAAAATGGCTAAAACCAGTTTGTAAAGAGCTCGGAGTTAGACAATGTAAGACGGCCCTACGTATTCTCACATCTGATACATCATCTCTGTCCCTGATCTGTGGGGTTGCAAAGTTCTTGGGTAGGGCATGGTTGATACGTACCACTATATTAAAAAATAAATCTGTTGCTGATTGTGGTCAAGTTGATGAAATTGAATTGCTTATATTCATCCATGTATTTTAAAACTGCCTTGTACTTTTTATTGTAAATAAGCTTTTTTAACGTTTTTATCTGTCGCATTTTAGCTCATGTATTTCACTGTTGTAATAGATAGGACATGTACCTACTTTTATGATAAATCTATCGAATAAAGTATTACAACAACGACTATCGATAATAAATTGTGCTCAAGGATGTACAGGAAAGAAACGAGTTGTAATTCTGTATTACATGCAAAAGGCTGTCACCCAAGTAGTCAGATAAACTCGATACCCTATGGCGAGATGGTTAGGGCAAGAAGAAATTGTTCAGAAGATTTGGAATTTCATGGGAATGTTCAGGATATGGTCAAACGATTTGAGGCAAGGGGCTATAACCGTAATGTGATTGACAAAGCAAGGAAAAGGGTGTGTGGATTAAAGAGAACCCATACCCTAGCACCCAGGTAGAAGGTAGAAGGTGACAAGGCAGTGCACAAAGTACGTCTAGTTACCTATTACAACACTGAGAGTTATAAATTGTACTCAATACTGAATAGGCACTGGTACTTGCTGAAGGCTGACAAGGACCTTCAACCATTTGTAAGTGATAGACCTAGTATTACTTTCAAGAAAGGTAAAACACTCTCTAATGATCTGAGTCCCAGTTACCCAATTAAGAAGTCCACGATATGGCTTACGAACCCTATTAAGGGATTTCACAAGTGTGGGCGCTGTAGCTCCTTTAGATGGGCGAGGAAGAAGGTAACACATTTTTGTTACAATGGTTCTGAAGAATTTGAGATTAAGACCTTTATTAATTGTGATACCACCTATGTGGTACATATTATTTCTTGCTCTTGTGGAAAAATGTTTGTCGGGAGCACAATCAGGAGACTCCGTGATAGAATGGCTGAAAATTTTCGAGCGTGGAAGAATGGGGATACAGGGTACCCGATAGCTGCACATGCTGTTCAAAATTTTGGTAGGATGGATGAGCACATGTATAGTTACTTTGGAATTGATCATGTAACACAGGACCCACGAGGGGGCAGTAGACTATTGAAGCTCAGACGTAGGGAGGTAATTTGGTTAATGAAACTTAGAGCAGTGGAAGATGGTCTAAATATTGACAACGAGTATCAATTCTTCCTGGGTCAAAAATAATGAGTGTATTCTGGTATCTACTGAAGTCTAAAGATTTACTAGTCAGTGGGCTCATTTAGCCTTAGTATAAGAAATATATGTAATTTGTGATTCCAATGTATGTAATAAGATCTTTGTGTCTTACTGTAATTGGAGCTTTGTTTAATATTTAATGCTGTATATTTGAAGATTTGTCCTTGGGGCAAGTGAATGTATTGTTATTATTGTGTATGTTTATCTTTACCTATAATGTGGCATATGTGATTTTACTACAGCCATGGACACCGATATGCAACCTCTTCTTTCTTCTTTTGCTTCACATCGATGTATTATGAATGCTGTTCTTAGTATTTAGGTACACTCTCTCTTCCTTCTCCTTTGAAGGGCCCATAGATGCTTAAGGTCTACTGATTTCATGTACTTCACTGGGACCGGAATAGAAAGTAGCCCACAATAGGTTGCTGTGAAAGAATATGGCTCGAAATAAAATATAATCGCTGTGTAATATCAGATGTTAAGGGTACCCAATGTTAGTAGTCGGGATCGTCATACCTGTGGTAGGGTATTTTGGAAAGTGCAGTGATGGCGCCCGCGTTAAACAGGGATACTGTAATAATGTACTAGTCGAGTAAACTACAATATGGGTGTTGAAGGCATGTCCGTTTGCTTACTGATGTGATGGCCTAGATAAGGATGACTGTGGCTTATTTGCTATTTTTAATTTGGTTTGATTTGCATACTACATGACGGTAACTACGTCGGAGTTAAATAATGCGATATGTATCGATGTGGGAAGAAATAATATAGTTGATTTCCCTAGTTTGGAGAAAATAGAGTGATATTGACGAATATAATTAGTATATATATTCGGGCTTGGATACTGGCAACCGCTTATTGTGGTTAGGGGAAGATTGCACTTTACAAGATGGCGCCTGTACATAAGTAATACATCAAGACATGATAAGATGGCGCCCGTTTTCGATAACGTTTATTCAGTAGAAACTATATCGCTGATTTTGGATCTTAGAAGTTAAGCAGGGTCACTTTTGGATTAATCCTTGTGGTTTGGATGGAGTAGTACTCATAATAGGATTTATATTACGGTACCCGCTTACTTTGGTCTAGCGGAGGATTGCACATTACAAGATGGCGCCTAACATTAGAACTATATAAGGACATGTTAAGATGGCGCCTGTGCACAACGCCGAATTGCGGACGCGAAGATACTCGCTACCGCTTTGGTGAGTATGGAGTAGGAGGAAAATTTGAGATCACATTGAGTGCTTGTGGTATATTATTACACTTAGTTAATGCTTAACTTAATTTTGTAGAATGGAGATTTTGGAAAACCTTGAGAAAATTAAGAAATTAAGTGGCAAATTTTGATGTGCGCCAAGATTGAAGGAGAGAGGGTGAGTAGGATAACATGATTGTGACGGTTTTGTGACATGAAGCAAACTTATATAGAGTTAATTTTCTTAATATACTTTGGTTTTGCATTTTAGATCTTGGATCACATTACTATATACTATTAGATGAGATGTATTCCAAACATTATTGAATTTACATAAACAAGATTTGGACTTTTATGCGGATCAGATGGTAATTGTTTAAATACATCTTGGGGTGTTTATGGTGTTAGGCAACACCAGGTGGTTGTGAAGTGTTATCTTTTATGTGTTGGTGAAGTAAACACATGACTTAGTATAGATAGGGGTTTAGGTAAACTCTAAGTTGTGGGAATTAAAATGTTCTTAGATGGTGAACTAGGCTAGTAATGATGGACCTGATCTTAACTTAGGTGGCCATTGTTGTAAATCAGAATTGATTATGGTGCATTACGTTTGCAGGTTCTGATGGCACCTACATTTTGAAAGGATCTAATTGTATGAGGAATATACGGATCAAACAGGTGACCATAACTTTTATGAATAATTAAGACCACTTTAAAAGTGGATGATTTTTTTCGTTTGTCTGGTTAAGGACAATTTAAAGTTTCACATGCAATGGGTGATGCATGTAATTGGTGTAGGTTTCCTTTTCTTTTCAAAGTTTCCTCTATTTTTCCACTGGGACCTTCTGTTACTACTCATTCTTAAACCTTACTATTTGTTAAGTGTCAATGGTTGGAGACGGGGTCCCATATATTTACGGATATTATTTCCCTTTTGGGTTGCAGCCCTGAGGAAGTCAATGTGTACAATAATCACGACGAAACACGTGTTGGCTGCATCGTTTGAAGATACCATTTGTCTATGATTGAACTTCAATGTGAAGAAATAAAAGCTGTTGGAATATACAATCCAGGATATGGAAATTTGAATTTGGAGTTGGTGCTTGTGTCAATCAAGATAAATAAGAGTTTTATGTACTTTTGCAATCAAAGACTTAATTAACAGAGTGCTCGGGATGAATCTGTGTGTTTTGTGGTTCTATTGAGGTAGAGCCTTGCGGATGTTGGTAACCACACCCTTTCCCTGGAAGCACCACGTGACACTTGAACTTTACTTACCCCGGATTTGCAGAGCGCCCCTTTTTTCTGAGTGTTACCAACCTCTTTTTGTATTTAGCTTTTAAGTAAAGTTAGTTTGATCTTTGTCTTCGTATGAGGCACATTGCTTCAGTGACCCAAGAAGCCGATATTGATAGTATTAGCCCAATGCTTGGTCTTGGAGACCTTGTAGTGTAATTAAAAACGCCTCTTGGGAAGAAACTGAGTAGGACGGAAAGAAACCCCAAAGAAGTTGTCACACAGTCGGTAATGTGCATGAATAAGTCATGCAAAACCCATGGTTGGTCATGGTAACCCCGAAGGATGCGCATATGCCTGTGCGGCACTGTCTGAGTGTGAAGGGAAAAATCCCAGTTCTTTGTAGCACAGCCGATGACAGCCTGTGTACGAGAAAGTTATATGCCCCTGGATGGTGAGTTAGGCAGTGGCTATAATCCAGTGGCAAAATATGGAACTATATATGTGTAGCGTAGGTACTCCTGTTCAGAAGGCATCTAATTGCCCATGCTCACTAGTACCGCGTAAGTCAAGAGTTTCTTATGCTGAGCCTGGGGGATACTTGATTAAATAATCCCAGACTTTGAAAGAGGCACTACTATATGGCCCAAAAATGCCTAGAGACAGTTGTGACCCCTTAAACGAGAGGACACTCGGAAACAGGTTCAGTGTCCAAGCTAGCCAGTATCGTGTAAGCCTGGTGTCTCTAGTGCAGAACCTGGGAGTTGCTCGATAAGATAACACCAGATATAAAAAAAAGTGGAGATACTCTATAGACCAAAGGGACCTGGAAGCAGTAATTACCCCTTAAATAAGTGAACACATGGAGACAGGTTTACGATAGTGAAACATGGAAGCTAGTATGAGTTTTGCGCCACACAGTATCAAACTCCTATTGATGTCCTTGTTAATAAGAATATCAGTAATTGGACACACTTTGCATAGGGACGCTACCAGGCTTTGCCGAGCCACTCACCTCTCCGTTGGTACCCCAGGCGGTATAAGAGCTGGAACTGGAGATGCCTGGCGGCAACTCTCAAGATAGTTTAAATTGTCTTCCTTGCCTTCCATCACGCGTAGAAGCCATCACACGTAGATGTTACGCAACGGACAGGCATGCTGAGAAAGGTAGTTCTGTGAGCACCAGGATGGGTGCTGCATACAGGAAGTTGTACACGCGCAGTGATGCGCACCACATAAGGCGGAATGCTTGAATGTGTAGAGCAATCAAAGTAAGCTACAAACTCCTGGTCATGCAGAGCATGTTCTGCTCATGCTGCGTTGTGCTGCGCACTGGTTGTTAACCCACATAGAAATAGTGCTCGCCTCTAAGTGCAGAATGGTCACTTGATAAAGAGGTGAAGAAAGACTTCAAAAACTACACTTCTGCTGTTATTTAATTAAGAACCTTGCTCTATTGCAGGAGAACATGGCGGGCAGCTAGCAGCAGGTCGCGGAGGCCCGTGAGTCAGGAGTGTTGCGGATGGCGTTTCGACATCGTGCTGTACCCATTTAGCAGTGAGATGCAGGTATGGTAAAACCAAGTGAATGGTGCATATTTAAAAGTGAAATCTGGTCACCAGTGATACTGTCGCTGAGGAGGATTCGCCTCTTTTCCTTACGCCATGTAGGGATCATGGCGGCAACGGAGTTCAAGGCGGCAGCGGTGGCTGCGAAAGAGTCTGGAAAGGACCCTCGGGATCTACTAGGTCGGAGAGCGGTAGCTTGCATTCCAGTCTGGGGTGGTGCTGGCAGGGGCAGCAATAGCGGGTTTGGTGTTAGTGAGGCAGAAGGAGCCCTGAAGGACACAGACAGCACAGGCACCATGTCGGTGGATGCAGGTCAGGTGCAGAGTGTGCTGCAGGGGAGCAAGAGAGGAAGCAAGGTGGGTGCTATCCTCACAAAACAATCCAGGACGACTTCAAAGGTAGATAATAAAATCCCTTGGGAACAATTTGATAAAGTGGAAGCATTACCAGTTTAGGCTGTGAAGGGGGAGACAGTAACACACACTACACAGAGAGGAAGATACTCCTTTATTTATTTATTTATTTTATGATCTTATATAGCGCCGGAATCGACCCCAAGAGGTATCTCCGCATTTTTAGGGTCTTCCAAGATGCCAGATCCGTATCATAGTCCTAAAAAGCTCTAGAGCTTACACAGCCGGAAACAAATAGGTCTTCAAAGATTTCTTAAAGGCACGTAGATTAGTAATTTGTCTTAAAGTAAGGAGCAAAGTGTTCCAAAGAGTGGGGCCCTTATAAGACAATGCACGACCGCCTTGTTTTGCCTTCTTAATCCGCGGAATCTGCAGCAATAATAAGTTGCTAGATCGCAAGGAGCGGGTCGGCATATATGGCTGAAATAATTCAGCCAGATATTTAGGGCCAGATCCATAAAGGCATCTGTGAATTACACAACACACTTTAAACTCAATTCTCTGGCGGATAGGCAGCCAGTGGAGCTTATGCAAAAGAGGGCGTGACAGGGACCTAGGAGGAGCGTCAAGAACTAATCTGGCCGCAGTATTCTGGACCACCTGCAAACGGCTCAATTGCTCCTCGTTGGCTGAAAGGAGCAGTCCGTTACAGTAGTCCAATCTACTGACGACCAATGTCTGAACCAGTGTTTTCCTATAGCAATCATCCAGGAATGGAAACACACACCTCAGGAGCCCAATGGTCCTGAAACAGGTTCCCACCACCAGACTCACATGTTCCTTCAGTAATAACGCCTGGTCAAGCCGCACCCCCATATTTTTCACTGTCTGCTTAGGGCAGGGAGCAGCTCCTAAATCCGTGGGCCACCACTCAGGCGACCAAATGAGGGGGGCTTCTCCAAAAAGCACGACCTCCGTCTTGCTCACATTGCATTGTAAGCAATTGGAGGTCATCCAGTCAGATACTGCTCTCATACCGGTGGCAAAAGCATGTTTAATTGCCGGTGTCATGGTATGGAAGGGGAACAGAAGCTGAGTATCGTCAGCATACGATACTGGGGTGAACCCATATTCTCTCACAATATCCGCCAAGGGGGCCACATAAACATTAAAAAGTGTGGGGCTTAGACATGAGCCCTGAGGGAACCCCTTAGTGAGCTCCCAAATGATCGAATAACGGGAGCCCAGCTTGACGGTTTGTGATCGACCCGAGAGAAAGCTTTTTAGCCAGGCCAGAGCCGAGCCGCCTATTCCCACCTTCTGCAGACGACCCAGAAGAATATCCTGTGAAACCGTATCGAAGGCAGCTGATAGATCCAACAGCACCAAGATCATGGAACCTCCTCTATCCTGTGCCATTCTGATGGTATTGGTCACGGAGTGGAGGGCCGACTCGGTGCTGTGGTTAGGTCTGAACCCAGATTGAGAATGGTCCAGACCACCCGCTGCCTCGATAAACTTAGATAGATAGGTATTCACATGTTTCTCGGTCATCTTACCGATATAAGGAAGTAGGGAAATAGGACGGAGATTGGAAAGGTCTGACCATGGCAAGGCTGCATTCTTTCGAATAGGGTTCACCACCGCTCTCTTCCATTCACCTGGCACATGCCCGTCTCTGAGGGAAAGATTGATCACTGTTTGAATTCCAGGTAGGAGCAGGTTCCCTAAAGAGCCCACCATCTTTGCTGGCAAGGGATCTGAGGGGGACCCTGTTTTAATTAGACCAACCAGAGAAGTGACTTCAGAAAGAGTAATCTCCGGAAATGTGATAAGTGAAATACGTGAGATACTGGCGCACACAGAAGGCATAGGAGGAATAGATGATGTAGAGGAGGAGTTGAAGATACTACTTCCAACAGTCTCTGTCTACTTGATCTTCTCATATATAAGCTCTATTTTATTCTCGAAGAATAATGATATTTCATCACACAGGGTTTGAGAGAACTCATCAGGACTCTCGCAGGCCACAGGTTTTATAAAGGACTGTAGGATCTTATAGAGTTCTCTGGGAGTATTGCCTGCTTCCTCCAGCTGTGACGCAAGACAACTCCGTCTGGCCATCTTTAGGTTTTTATGATAGGAGGCCAGAGCATCAGTATACTCTTTCTTATTCGTATCCATGTGTGATTTCCTCCAAGCTTTTTCGAGCTTTCTGCACTTCTGCTTCTCCCCTCTAAGTTCTTCAGTGTACCATATCTCTTGTTTGGTTACTGAATGCTGTTTACAAAGCTTCAGTGGTGCCAGTAGGTCCACTGCTTCTAAAAGAGCTGCATTGTACTTGACTAAGCCAGACTCAACATCATCTATCTCTGTAAAGATGGGTTCCTTCCAGACCCTCTGAAGTTCATCCAGTGTTACCTTGCGCCAGGATCTCCGCAAAGCAGCAGGGAAAGACTTCTGATGTAAAGGGGCAAAACCACAGAAGAAGAATTCCACCATATAGTGGTCGGACCAGCACACTTGAGATGTTAACCAATATTTAATTTTCAAGCAGTTGGTAAAAATTAGGTCCACAGTATGTCCACCAATGTGTGTGGAATCATTATTTTGGATCTCTAGCCCTAATATTTTAAGATCTGAAAGTAATAATGCAGTATCAGGATGACTAGGGAGGTCCGCATGAATATTAAAATCTCCAAGGAGAATAAAATCTTCTTTGGCTTTTAGGTAGGTAGCCAGAAATTCCACTAGGGAAATAGAAAAGCCCACACATGAGCCTGGGGGCGGTACACTAGTGCCCCAGTCCAGTGAGTTTTGGGAGTGAAAGTAATTTAAAAAACCATAATTTCCATCATGGGACAGCTCCTTTGTTCTAACAGGGAGATCTTCAGGCCCTCCTCTTTATACACAATAGCAATACCTCCCCCCGTTTTGACAGGACGATAGAGTTTAAGTACCTTATATCCCTTATGGACCCCCAACGTAATGGCAGGAACTCTATGGGGCTTTAACCAAGTTTCTGTGAGGAAACAAATGTCTGGATTTCCAGTATTGACCAGATCCCAAAATTCAAGATGGTGCTTTGGTAGGGAGCGAATGTTTAAAAGAAAACTCTTTAAACTATTCGCAGGCACAGTATCCTCGATATTGAAGTTAGAGGGAAGGGTACTGGGAGAGATAGGAGGGCAGGGCCTAGTAGGTGGCTTGCTTTCCTCAGTAATACCACCAATGTCTAAAGTAGCCTGGAAGCAACAATGTAAACATGAGAAAGGACCTTCAGGGCATAGGGAGGAGTTCACAACACAACCTATCAGAGGGTCTGGCTGTAGATATCTAAGCGCCTGGGAGGAATACCTAAGGCAGTGGCTCATAATAGCGTCTGTGCCCTTTGAGACAGAGCCCATGGCCCCTAGTCCCGTCCAGTCACGTACGGGCACAGACGGGCTTCTCTCTGGCTTGTCTCTGGCGCGTCCTCTGGCGCCCCCCTGCGCGTGATCGCTGTGCGCTCAGGGCGACGAGAGGGCTAAGTAGCCCCTCCTTGTGGGAGACTGGACCGCTACCGGATCGACCTAGCGGAAGTGTAGTGAATGCCAGGCTCTTACCTGTCCGCCCTCCGCTCTACGGCACTAATTGCCGAGTCGGAACGAGGCGGGCAGGCTATACCATCGAGCACGGACTTTCTCAAGTGCAAGTGAGTTTCAATCACCCCCAATACACCAAGCAGCGTGTGAAAGGATTATTAAAAATATATGGCAAAACCAATGCGTTTTAAAATGATGCAAGTAGCGTGAATATTAAAACCTCAGATTCCAGAATTCAGAAACATTAAATGCTCATTCCGTTTTAGCTGACCTGGTGAAAGCTATCTGGCGTCAAGCGGATCGGGGAGACACTGCCACTGTCCTCCCTAGCCGCGGTCAGCACGCAGCTCCTCGCTGCCTAAGTAGCCCCTCCTTGTGGGAGAATAGACCGCTACCGGATCGACCTAGCGGAAGTGTAGTGAATGTCAGGCTCTTACCTGTCCGCCCTCCGCTCTACGGCACTAATTGCAGAGTCGGAACGAGGCGGGCAGGCTATACCATCGAGCACGGACTTCCTCAAGTGCAAGTGAGTTTCAATCACCCCCAATACACCAAGCAGCGTGTGAAAGGATTATTAAAAATAAATGGCAAAACCAATGCGTTTTAAAATGATGCAAGTAGCGTGAATATTAAAACCTCAGATTCCAGAATTCAGAAACATTAAATGCTCATTCCGTTTTAGCTGACCTGGTGAAAGCTATCTGGCGTCAAGCGGATCGGAGAGACACTGCCACTGTCCTCCCTAGCCGCCTTAAGGAGTGCAGTGGCAGGATCGGCTACAGGGTATCTACCAACTAGTAATATAACCTCGCAGGATACCTTAAAAGCAGTCAAAACTGCTAGTACCCAGTTAGACTTTACGGAGTTAGGGACTGAAGAGGGGGGTAGCCTCAAAAAGGGAAAACCAAGGAAGGTAGGGGCGCCTTCTCAATAGCATAAAGTAAGAGTTACCCCTTCATTAAGAACTTTTTTCAAAGTAATGCCAAAAACTGAAATACCCAGGTACCTCTATGCCAAATTACACTGCCATTGGGTAAAAAAAAAAAACGGTGAAGAGCAACAAATAGCGATTAGGTGTAATGCATCCTCCCGACTCTAGGAGGGGCCCTATAGGCCTAGGTAGAGGCCATGTAGGAAGGGAAAGGAGGGTTCTTCAGGGTGGGTGTTACGGGTGTCATGGGAGAGATTGTGTGGGCTTCGGGGGTATGGGTCACTGGGTTGGGAGCAGTGGGATAAAATCAAAAACAATATGTCCTGTTAGTCTTAGTATACTTTTTGCGCCCGAGGTTGGAAAAAATTCGTCCCATTTGGATAGCGGAAACATTTGGAAAGTGATGATTTTAGATGTGAAGGGGGGGTTTTATCTATAAATTTGGAGATTCCAGATACTTTAAAAAGGTGCGCTTAAAGATCTTGCGCTGGCTAGCCACCACCTGGTGTAAAATTAGAAAGGAGCTAAAAATGAACTATTATAGTGTGTTAGCCCCGATTTGGGATGCTCCCGGTTCTCTGGAATGGACAAATATTCCTTGGAAGCACCCCTGAGGACAGCCGGAATATTGAGTTGGAAGCAGTTAGTCGACAATGGTACTTTGCTTCCATTGGAAAAGCTGTTACACATAACAGATAATGAATTATCTAAATTCAAACATTTGCAATTGAGAAGTTGGCACCAAGCAGTCGGGCTTGGCACCTCGAACGAGTTGGAATCTGCGCCAATAAAGAAAGTGGCAAGAAAGAAAGAGATGGTAAATCTATACTGGCTTCGGATTGATCTTTCGGAAGGGGACTTTAAACTGCCGACTGAGCTGTGGAAAAAGAGCTTGCCTGGGATACAGCTAGAAGAATTATGGCAAGTATCTTGTGACATCTTATATTCCACAGTGCAGGCTGAAAATTTAAAGAGAAACTACATTTTTTGTCTCCATAGGGTTTATTGGACACCCTTAAGGCTTTCCAAATTTGGAAAGGGTGCTACTCCGAAATGCCCCAAGTGCTTCCAAGAAAAGGTAGATGGTACCCACATGTTCCTGTATTTTCCAGCATTGCAACAATTCTGGGCTTATGTAAGTAATAGTATCTCTACAATACTTGGAAAGCAACTTCAGGTAAGCCCAGAATTGGTCTTTTTTGGGGTTCCGGTGTATCATGAATCTTTATCGGTTGATAACAAAAAATTGGTGTTTTATTTATTCCAACTGGCCCGAAAGGAAATCTGTAAAAACTGGATAAATAATGTCCACCTGACTTAAAGGGACCTATTAGGATGGCGGGCGGATCGGCCCCGCCTGGCCGGTGGTAGCCACCGCTGGCCCAACTCGGGCGATCCGCCCGCCATCCTTGCCTGATTGACACCCCGCCATGGTAGTTTGGCTGGGGGATCCGCGGAGGACGGAAAGACCGTCCGCTGCTTTTCCGCCGGTCGACTCGTTGATGGCGGGCGGACTTTGTCTACTCGCCATCGTAATGCACCCCCTAAGGGATTGGACAAACACTGTGAAATATATAATTAATTTGGATAGGTCATCATTGATGCACCTCCGGTTCCAGTTCTCATACTGCCCTGGGTACCGACGGAGAGGTGAGTGGCTCAGCAACGCCTGGTAGCGTCCCTATGCAAAGTGTCTCCAATTACGGATGTTATTATTAACAATGACAACAATGGGAGTTTGTTACTGTGTGGTGCAAAACTCATATTAGCTTCCATGTTTCGCTACTGTAAACCTGTCGCCATGTGTTCACTTATTTAGGGGTATCACCACTTTTTACGTCTGGGATTATCTGATCGAGCAACTCCCAGGTTCTGCACTAGAGACACCAGGCTTACACGATACTGGCTAGCGTGGCCACTGAACCTGTTTCCAGGCGTCCTCTCATTTAAGGGGTCACAACTGTCTCGTGGCGTTTTTGGGCCATATAGTATTGCCTCTTTCCAAGTCTGGGATTATTTAATCGAGTATCCCCCAGGCTCAGCATAAGAAACACTTGGCTTACACGGAACTAGTGAGCATGGGCGCTTCAATACCTTCTGAGCAGTAGTACCTATGCTACACATATATAGTTCCTTATTTTGCCACTGTATTATAGCCACTGCCTAACCCACCATCCAGGGGCACATACTTTTCTCATACACAGGGTGTCATGGCTGTACTACAAAGAACTGGGATTTTTCCCTTCACACTCAGACAGTGCCACACAGGCACATACGCATACTTTGAGGTTACCATGACAAACCATGGGATGTGCATGACTTATTCATGCACATTACCAACTGTGTGACAAACCACCTTTTTGGGTCTATTAGGCTGAAACATGTGGACCTGGTTGCCTCAGTATCGGAACTTTCATAGATTCCCATGGTTTTGTATCATTCCCTGTCGTCGGAATGGGAGTCTCTGTAACAAAAATAACATAGCAGTAGGTACAAAAGAGAAAGAAAAAGGCCTAGGCCTCATTCCCTTTTGTAGCATATCCTCCTTTTTTTGTAAAAGAGACCAAACTAAGCATCAGCCAATCAGAAGAGCCTCATCCCTTAGAACCCTCCTGAAGGAACCTCAGAGCCTCAGATTTTCAACTGCACATTGTTCTTAGGGAGTCTCCTTTGAGCTCTGCTCAATCTTCTACTCTTTTGAGGTTTTTCTTCAGTTCTTTCTTCAGGGTTGTTGGCTGTTCCTACCAGGATGTCTGATAAGGAGAAGAAGCCCCTTTTCAAGTCATTTTCCACCTGTGGCAAGAAAAAGCTGTATGTAGAGGACAGGCATAAGGACTGTATATATTGCCTGTACCCAGATCATAAGGCTGGAACTGCAAGATCTGCCGCACCTTTTCTACTAAGACCCTCCGGGACCGTGAGGGTCGGCTCCTCACTTAGCTCCAGAAATTGAAGTCTAGAAAAGACACGGTGTCCAGCAACAGTGAGGACTCCTCTTCAGCTTCATCTTCTAGAAGGTCAGTCAAAAGGGGTAGAGTTTCCCCTTCACCTTCTGTGGAGCGTCTAGTGAAGGCCTCAAAAAAGACCCCCTGTGAGTCTGAGAGCCAAAGTCCTGTCAAATCTCCTCACCGCGGTGTAAAGGAGAGGGAGGGACCATCTACGCCATCCACTGTGATGAAGACTACTCCAGCCTTCAAAAAGCCATCTTCTCTGTCATCTGAGAAGTCAGAAAAAAGTTCCAAGTCGTCGATGATGCAGCAGAACGCTCCATCGACGAAGGCGTCGAAGTCCAAGGTTGAAGTGGTGCCGTCGACGGGCTTGTCGAAGGTACAATCGACGTCGACGGGATCGTCGGCGTCAATGGGATCGTCGACGGTGGTGACAGCGACGTTGACGAGGATGTCAACGGGAACATCGACGACAACAGCGACGACGAATATTTCGTCGACGATGGTAGCTACGACGGTGTCGTCGACGAGTGCTTCGATGACGGCAACGATGCCCATCTCGTTGTCGGCAGTTCATCCATTGACGGTGGCTTTTCCGTCGATGCCATCGACGACGGCAGGTTTACCTTTATCTGCTCCATTGTCGACGGGACCGTCGACGATGAAAAGAATTACTCCGGACATGACGTCTCCAAGGAGGGTTACCCCCTTGCCTCCCGCTTTGTTGTTAGAAGAGGAAGATGAGGATTCTGATAATGATGATCAGGACTTGTTTGGGTATGCGCACAGTCCATCCCAACTGCTTGTTAAATGTCGGGAGACAGATTCGGAGGGAGAGTTTCTTTAGGAGTGTTCATATCAACATTCTTCTCAACCGCAGGGGTTCACAGGCCAAGATATGGTATCTGTTCCTATTTCTTTCTTGCAAGATCTCCATTACATGTTGCAGGATTACAAATCAAGGTGCTCTCAGCCTGCTGCTATTCCGGCTACTCAAGCCTTGCCTACCCCTACGACCCCAGTGATGATCTCTCTGGAATTGCCAACTCAGGTGGTCTCTAAGCCACAGACACCTGCTCCACAGGTACCTTCAAAACTACCGGACATACAGGATGATTCCTCGGATGAGGATCAGAATCTCAATGACAGGCCTAATCAGGGCTTAGAATGGGATGAGTACGTAATCTAGGACCCGGCGTCACCATGTCCAGACCCTGTGGATTCCCCTCCGGTGGATATCGGGGGTTTCATAAGCTAATGGAGAGGGCATCTAGCAGATTCCAGCTGCCTATGTCTTCTGTTGCCACTGAGTGTTTTCTCTATGACTTTAAAGAGCCATATAAAAAGGTTACCAAATCTATTCCTATTGTACAACATGTATGGGATGATGGTCTTAAAGCTATGAAGGCAATAGCGGCGTTCTGGCTCTTCCTGCTGTGCCCACCTCTAGGACAACATCTGTAGAAGGCAGCGTATCACAATACCTCCGCAACTGGTCTCAGATAACATCGGACCGTTGGGTGCTCAACATAATTCGAAAGGGTCATACCTTGGAATTCACTCAAATCCCACCTTCCAAGCCCCCTGCTGCCATTCCATCGAAACATCTGCGTCACTCGCAGCTTGAAGTTCATCAGATGCTCCTGAAGGGAGCTGTGGAGCTGGTTCCCTCATCTCAGAGAGGGAAAGGGCTTTATTCCAGGTTCTTCCTGGTGAAGAAGACGCTGGAGAAATGGCGCCCTATTTTAGGCCTCAGGGAGCTAAACACCTATCTCATTTCCCAATCCTTTCGAATGGTTTGCCTTCAGGATATCTTACGTCTCATCAATCCAGGGGATTTCATCGCCACTCTCGATCTCTAAGATGCGTATTTTCACATACCCATTCACCCAGCACACAGGAGGCTTCTATGATTTACAGTAGCCAAGAGCCACTTTCAATGCAGGGTTTTACCCTTCGGACTTCGCTCTGTCCCAAGAATCTTTACCAAGGTGCTGGCACTGGTGGCAGGTTTCCTGGGGAGACATCACTTTCAGGTCTTCCCTTACCTGGACGATTGTTTGCTGAAGGCCCCGTCCAGGGAGGCTGCGAGGGAAGCGGTCAACGCATGTACGAACCTATTCCAGAATTTGGGTGTTACTCTCAACAAGGAAAAATCATCTCTGATTCCGTCCAGGACAGCGCGTTTCCTGGGGGCCATCTTGGACTCAAATCTCAACAAGGCTTTCCCATCCTTAGAAAGGCAGGAAAAACTGCGAGCCATGGCACTGCCCTTGAGAAAAAGAAGGTGTCTTTCAGTACGCCGTAACAAATCCCTTCTGAGGATGATCTCCTCATGCATCCCTCTAATACCTCACTGCAGATTGCGGATGCGGCCTTTTCAAGAGCAGCTAGACAAACAGTAGAAGCAAGTTCACGGCTCATTCGACGACAAGGTGACGATCACTTTTGCAATGAAAAGAGCGGCCTTGTGGTGGACAAGACAGGAATACCTTTCCCAAGGTCTATCCTTCGTAGGCAATCCGTCTCCTCATGTGGTGACAAATGATGCGTCGCTGGGGTGTGGTGCTTCAGGATCTTCATGTCAGCGGGCATTGGTTGCCCCAGCACCGTCTTCTTCACATCAACCTCCTAGAACTCAGGGCTAACAAGCTGGCACTTCAAACATTTCTTCCTCGGCTGCAGGGGTCGGAGGTTCTCATCCGAATGGACAACACCACGGCCATGCACTACATAAACAAGGAAGGGGGTACCAGATCTCTTCCGTTGTCTCAGGAAGCCCAGAAGATTTGGGAGTGGGCTATTCTGCACAGAATAACGCTACAGGCAGAACATCTACCAGGAATTCTAAACGAAAAGGTGGACAGACTCAGCAGGCTATCTTCTGTCAGTCACGAATGGGAGCTGAACCAGGTGGTCTTGGAGGAGGTTTTCCAATGATGGGGCAAACCCTCGATAGATCTATTTGCCACCCCGGTCAACAAGAAATGCAGGTTTTACGCAAGTAGGCTTCACCATCGAGGGTTGTTGGGGAATGCGCTTTCGATTGCTTGGTCAAAAGAATTTGTGTACGTCTTTCCCCCCATTCCAGTGATCCCCAGGCTTCTCAGGAAGAACAAAGCAGAACCATGCAAGATGATCGTGATAGCCCCTGCGTGGCCACGACAGTTCTGGTTCACGGAATTTCACCTTCTGCCTCACGTCCCTCCTCTTCCTTTGCAGACGATTCCGGACCTTCTCACGATGTCCTGCAGGCAGATTTGGCATCCGGATCCACACTCATTACACCTGACTGCATGGCTCCTGAGCAGCGAGAATTCATGAACCTTCCCATCTCGAATGAAGTGAGAGAGGTTTTGTCTCAAGCTAGAGCTCCTTCTACAAATAAAACTTACTGTTTTAAATGGAAGATATTTTGCATTTGGTGCAGGAAGGAAAGTGTTGACCCCTTCACGTCTCAACCACATCAACTTCTACCTTATCTCTTGTCTTTGGCTAAGACAGGATTTGATTTGATTTTAAATTTGATTTGATTTTAAAATTTATAAAGCGCAACGAATGCCCGGAGGCGTCTTGGCGCTGAGAGCTAAAAGGTCGAGTCAGAGTGGAGCGGGTACATTAGATGTCTGTTTGAAAAAGACAGGTTTTTAGAGATTTCCTGAATATAGTAAGGTTCGAGCTGTGTTTAATCTGGATAGGTAGATTATTCCAGAGTTTAGCCACTCTTACCAGAAAACTCCTATCCCCCCAGTGAACCTGCTTAAATCTAGGTGCTTCTGTTGAGTTGATCTAAGGTTCCTGGAAGGGGCGTAGTACTTTATTCTGGAGGTCAGGTAGGAGGGACCTCTGCCATGGAGTGCATTAACCGCATGCATGCGGCGGCTTTTTTTGCGCTGTGCGGTGTTTTTTTTAAAAACGCGTTACATGACGAGCTGAGCTCGTCATGAGCATGCGAGCGGCGCAACTCATGACGAGCTCAGCTCGTCATGAGCATGGAAGGGGTTACAGGTAATGCAAAGCGCCTTAAATGCTATTCTCTTCCGAAACGGCAGCCAGTGAAGTGCTACCAGCCGCTGAGCCACTGATTCGTGCTTGGGGATATTCAGGATCAGTCTGGCAGCCGCGTTCTGTAGGCGTTGAAGCTTGCTCAAATGTTAATTTTGGATCCCAAGATAAAGAGCATTACCATAATCCAACCTTGATATTGCAAGAGCAATTACCACTGTTTTCAGGGTCTCAGGGGAATAAAAGATCGGATCTTTCTGACAACTTAAGTATTGCCCAGAACCTTGTCGTGAGGGAGTTGATCTGGCTGTCAAAAGTTAACCGACAGTCAAAGATCACCCAGAGATTCATAACCTTGGAAACTGGTTGGGGGCACTCGCCCAACTCAGCAGGCCACCATTTCGGTGACCAGCCCAGAGGATTAGTCCCTAGCAGTAGGACCTCTGTTTTGCTGCCATTTAATTTTAGACAGTTAGATTGCATCCAGCTGTTAACATGTGACATGCAGATGTTAAAGCGATCTGCCACCTCGTCTTCATTGTTGGTAGTTGACACCACAATTTGTGTGTCATCAGTGTAGCTGATTACTGAGAAACCAAACTGTCTAATCAAAGCAGCTAAAGGGGCCACATAAACATTGAAGAGCGTGGGGTTCAGAGATGAGCCCTGAGGCACTCCACAATGCAGATTACAAATGTGTGAGCTAGTACCACCTGCTTCCACTCTAAAAGATCTTTCAGCAAGATAGGATAGAAGAAGTGATGAAGACGCACTGTGAACACCCAGCTATAAAATCCTCGAAATTAAAATATTGTGGTTGACGGTGTCGAAGGCCGCCGATAAGTCTACCAATATGAAGGCGGCCTTCCCGCCTGCATCGAGAGATTTCCTGAGATCTTCACTTGCCGTAATTAGAGCAGATTCGGTCTCATGACCTTCTCTAAATCCATTCTGAGAATGGTCCAGCAAATTGTTTGAAGAAATAAAAGTAGAAACCTGAATATTAAGAAGTTTCTCCAGGACTTTAGAACAAAACGGAATTCTGGAGATGGGTCGATAGTTGATAGGATTGGCTCATTCATCCATAAAAGTTCACCTGGCAGCGATCTCTCGCTACAGACGCTCTGCATCTGGACCTTCTCTTTGGTCTTCAAGAATAATTAAACAGTTTCTCAAGGGCTTCTTCCGCGTTTTTTCCCTGGTGAGGCCTCCGCCTCCCACTTGGCATTTGAATTTGGTCCTCCAACAGCTCATGAAAGATCCCTTTGAACCGATTCATCGGGCAGACATGAAATTTCTTTCGTGGAAATTGGCTCTCTTTCTTGCCGTAACATCAGCAAGATGCATTGGGTGCAGGCTCTCACAATTCAGGAACCTTTTCTACAGTTCAAAAGAAATACCATGATTTTAAGAACTAATCCGGAGTTTATACCTAAAGTGCCTTCAGACTTTCACCTAAACGAACCTGTGATTCTCAAGTCTTTCTTTCCTCAACCTTCAACACCAGCGGAGAGGTCACTCCATTCTCTGGATGTGCAGCGGTGCTTGAAGTTTTATCTGGATCACACCAAAGAGTTTCGTAAGTCTTCACAGTTATTCATTGCTTTTGGTGGTCCGCTAAAAGGCCTTCCACTTTTGAAGCAAATTATTGCAAGATGGATCTCCAGTGCCATTCTATATTGCTATTCAACAGCGGCTAAACCACAGGATCAGGGCACACTCCACAAGATCTGTGGCTTCATCCACAGCTCTCTTCACGGGAGTGCACATCAGAGACATTTGCAGAGCTGCAACTTGGAGCAGCGTACACACCTTTACGAAGTATTACTGCTTGGAAACCTTGACGCAGGAAGACACAGCTGTGGGCCGGGCAGTCCTGAGGAACCTCTTCCACTGATTGGTGAGCTTTCCTTACTATCCCTCCTTCCTATCCCTCTTTCCTATTTCTGCACATTTTGTATCTAATGTTGCTACTAATGGCTATTCTAATGTGTATTTACTTCTTCTCTTATGAAAGTATATATACTGAGATGTTTTTGTATTTATTCCACAACAGCTTTATTGCTACTGCTTGCTACTCTGATACAAAAGCATGGGAATCTATGAAAGTTCCAATACTGGGGCAAGAAAACAAGTTACTTACCTGTAACTTAGGTTCCCCAGTATTGATAACTTTCATAGAGTCCCATGCGCCCACCCTCCTCCCCGAGGAAAGCTCAGCCTTCAGCAGATGTGGTTACTGTTACACAACGGCTACGAAAATCTGAGGCTGAGGTTCCTTCAGGAGGGTTCTAAGGGATGAGGCTCTTCTGATTGGCTGATGCTTAGTTTGGTCTCTTTTATTAAAAAAAGGCAGATATGCTACTTTATTTTATTTATTTTTTTATTTTTTTATTTACTACAAAAGGGAATGAGGCCTAGGCCTTTTTCTTTCTCTTTTGTACCTACTGCTATGTTATTTTTGTTACCGAGACTCCCATTCCGATGACGGGGAATGATACAAAAGCATGGGAATCTATGAAAGTTACCAATACTGGGGAACCAAAGTTACAGGTAAGTAACTTGTTTTCTTTCGTCTGTCACATGCAGTTATTATTTCACACTGCAGGCACACTGTTTTTAATCCTGGCACTAGAAACGAGTCAATAAAGTTTTTTTCACACTTGGTAGCTAGTTTTAACATCACTATCCCCACATTTTCAAATTATTTTGTTTGCACTGCGCCCTTTACCCAACTAGTTTTGTGTCTTTTCATCTGCAGCATTTAGTATATCCTTAATAGAGTAGAAATAAAACATCCTTGAGCTCCTCCCTCTCAGTGAGGGAATTGTAGCCCTTGGCGAGCTAGGTGTCCCCATCAAGAGGAGAATCCCAGATGATGAAGCATGCCCCCTTGGTGGGTGATGGGATTTCATCCTAATTAAGGGACTCCCCTATAAGCACCTGGAGACAATCTTTTATGTCTCTTACTTGTTTAGTTTGGTACTCTAGACCCGAGGATTTCTTCATTACTTCTTGGAGTTCTAATCCTCGCTGGTCTATAAACTTCACTTGGACCCCTTATTCTTTTCTGTATTTATTTGCCTTTCCCATGGCAGTGCCCGGAAAACAGGCACTGCAATGGGAACAGCAATAAAGTTCCAGCATCTAGGGTTGGACTTGGACCAAAAATTGGCCCCGGGCACTCGAATAAAAGTGGACACCATTAGTGAATCAGGCAGCTAAAAAGAGGCACGCATTTGCAAATCGGGGCAATTTTGAACTTGAAAAGTCATGCTGTTCTGGTGTATTCCAAGATATTCCTCGAGGGCAACCAGGCCGGTTTTAGACCCGGCCACTCCACGGAGGTAGTCATCTTGGCCGTACTGGACGCTCTCCGAGCTGGCGTGGACAGGGGCACCTCCCAGGCCCTGGTTCTTTTAGATCTGTCGGCCGCCTTCGACACGGTGGATCATAACATCTTACTCCACCGTGTCGAACAGGCCGGCATCCAGGGCCTGGCGTTGACGTGGGTCAAATCCTTCCTGTCCGGGAGGTCTCAGACTCTTAGCCTGGGTACTTTCAGGTCTTCCAGGGAGTGTTCACTCTGCGGGGTCCCCCAGGGCTCTTCCTTATCCCCTCTTCTCTTTAATCTATATCTTCAACCTCTTCTCTTTTCTCTGAGGCAGTGGGACGTCACCGTATTCAATTACGCTGACGACCTGCAACTCATCTTTCCTCTTGACTCTTCTTCTGCTGTCTCTAATTTCCAGGCGGCCATGACTCATATCCTCCAGTGGATGAGCCAGAACCAGCTCAAACTCAATCCCGGGAAGACGGAACTCCTTCTTCCCGGCAAGAGCTCTATTCACTGGGGCCCGCATTTCTGGCCGGGAGACCTCGGTGCTCCTCCTTCCCCCGTGGCTTCAGTAAAGAGTCTCGGGGTCATCATTGACTCCGAATTATCTCTCAAACCCCAAATAGGGTCGGTGGTCTCCACCTGCATGTACCAGCTGCGCAGGATCAGAAAGGTGGCGTACCTTCTGACGCCCGAAGCCCTGGTTTTAGTCATCATGGCCCTTGTCCTCTCCCGTTTGGATTTCTCCAACTCCCTTTATCATGGGCTGCCTACAGGCCTTCTCGCTAGACTCCAGATCGTCCAGAACCAAGCGGCGAGACTAGCCTGCGGGATTCCGAAATGGCAATCAGCCAAACCCTTTCTTGCTAAACTCCACTGGCTTCCTATTTCCTCCAGGGCAGCCTTTAAAATTGGCTGCCTTACTTTCAAATCCCTCACTGGCACTTGCCCTGCCTTTCTGAAATCCCTCATCAGTCCCTATTGCCCCTCTCGGAATCTCAGATCTTCTACCCTTCGCCTCTTGGTTGTTCCCTCTTTTAAACTTTGCAGAATGGGTGGCCGGAGATTTGCTCTCCTTGCCCCCACACTCTGGAACTCTCTTCCCCCCTCACTCAAATTCTCAAATTCACTAACCCAATTTCGTAAATCCCTAAAAACCTGGCTTTTCCCACACTCTGGTTAATCCTTTTTCCCTCTCAGTGTCAGACTAGCGCCAGGAAACCCACGGTGACAGAGCGCTTTAAAAATGCCCCTTAACATAACATAACATAACATATGGGAGACTGCATGCATTTCTGCTTGCTGCAGGCAACGTTGTGGTATATCAGGGAAATCAACAGAAAAAAACAGCCTACCAGACCATAACACAGGCCCACAAACTGCCAATAAACTTCCCACGCAGATCAGCCCTTTGGGCACTGCCTGATTGCCCTACAGGCCAGTCTGACCCTTTCCAGTACCTTGCGTAACAGTGGTGCACCTCGTTTTTCAGAGGCCACCATACATGTTTGAATTTGGCAATGATTTTGGATCAGCAAAGGCCTGGCTGGCGAATTAATGTGCGTTGTACAAGCTGTGAGGATCCCTAGTCCCTGTTCCAAGGCACCTCCCATGTCCAACGACAGCACGTGGTGGATGCCCTCTCTGCCAGGGATGTTCCCTTAAGAAACAGCAGGCAAGTCTGTGTGTGGGATTTCAATAAAAACAGCGTGTTCGCAGTGGAGCAGAAAACCTCAAACAGCTTTTCCTGCTTCGCTCTCGCCTTGTCTTTTTCATTTCACAGAGTTGCGTTAAAGAATATAAAACGTGGACATTTTCTTAGACTTGTTCCAGGGCCAAAGTTTCTTTCACCCGTCCCTCCCATCGTCACCCCTGGATGGACAGGGACCCCCCATTCACTTTCCACAGACGTAGGAAGCCTGCATAGGAGACGGTCCAAATAAATTGATGATGACACACTGTGGCCAAGAACAGTTCGCCCACATGACATCACTCGGCCGCAGCCAGGGAGGACTGATGAACTCCAGAGGCTTCAGAAAAAGAGGGTAATGCACAGACCAGGGAAAGAGAGAACGCACGGCGTTAGCAGCCGATAAGAAAGGAAAGGAGGGTAGCAAAGAAGGAAATTGGAGCAAATAAAAAAATAAAGGCAGCAGGGAAGGAACTAATTAAAGAAAGACAGAGTAGCACCGCAGTTCTGGCTTTAATCATCAGAAGTCAGAAAGGTCATGAGAAGTAATTTAAATAGGAACTCGAAGCCCGAGGCTTTCTTTTGAGGCCTCCAGTAAATTACCTACTGAGAAGAGTGGATTGTTCACTCTTTATCCAATTCTTTGGTCCTGTCCCTCACCCCATCATTTTCAAAATCTCCAGCAGACACACTTAATTTGTAAAACTCTTTTTGCCTACGCAGTCATTCTAGCTTCCCACCTAGTTTTCACTGGACTGCCAACAATGAGTTGCACACTGGATGCATGATAACAACCTTAAATTAACATGGACAAGACTGAGAAACTATTCGTCGAAGGACCGAACGCTATCTGGTATGACGCTTGGTGACTGTTTTCATCACCGGTTACTCAAACTCAAAACCTCTGTATTATGTTTGACAATAACATTTCCTTTGCACTCAGATCACCAAACTTTCGGTTTTCTGCTTGTTGCCTATGAGAGTTAGTTTTACGCAAGAGCTTTCCCTTTCTCCAAACTTGACTGTTGTCTGCTTCCTCATGCCACGCTTTATTTAAAATCACCCAATGCAAAACCTTTGTAGATTCCCTTGTTCAAAGCATTAGTACTACGCAACTGCACGGGAGGGGAGTGCTGGCTTAAGTTTTGGTGATGCATGTATAGGGGTATTCTGGGACATGGAGTTTGACTGATTAGAACGATCCGAGTGAGTTGGCGCCACATTTTTGTAATCCAGTGCTTGGTTTAAAGTGTATTTCACGGCACGTGACAGCTGGAGGCAGCATTTTGTTTGACAAGATGTGCGGGAGCGGTGCCAGGACATCGTGAGATAGAACTGAATTAAGTTAAACATGAGTGGATATTCAAAACTGCTCTTTTTATTTAAAGGTTGAACAGCAGATGTCACGGTAAGCGTGTTGTAGAGTACCATTACAGTTCAGATTTAACACAGGCCAGAGGGGTGAATAGAGGTTGAAGCACTAGTCAGTTCTCTGGATGCTTGATTTTAGATAATGCGAAGAGCGTGGCTAGTTGAGATATTTAACATGGATTAGTGCTTAAAGTTACAACTGTGAACATAAAAGAGTAATGGGAATTGAAAGTAGCACCTTCGGAGTGTTCGAATAATTTTATACATGGCCGTGTTTAGTATGATGATTATATTACAAACATTATGGTGTCACTGAGGTTACATTTTTTTGTATTTTAGACACCCCTGACGAAGGGATTTTTTCCTGAAATGCATTGGGTGATTTTAAATAGAGCGTAGCATGAGGAAACAGACATTCTCCTGTGTCTTTATGAACAGCAACGAACCTAAATGAAATGGAGTAAAATGAATTGAATAAAAAAGGGGAGAAAGGATGAATGAAATTGGATACAATTGCAGAAAAATTGAAGAGTTCTTCATGAATTTAATTCATTGGACTAGTTTGAGATTGGCTGTGCAGCTTGATGGGGGCTGCAATGTGGCGCCCTTGTGTTCTTACTAAATTGCAGCGCAAGTGGGCGGAGCGCGAAGCAAGCGAGCACGCCTATACAGTTGAAACTAGAGAATATATTAAATAAGAATTAAAAGTAAAATTTGAATACAGAAGAAGGTGTGCATCTCACCACTATTCTTTTTGTAACAAAGCTACTGTACATACATTGATTTACTCAGAATTTGACTATGGAAATGCACTGTATCTAGGGCCTCCTCATTAGCTGAACCCACCAAGTCGCAAACCAACATGTCTTGATTGTACATCGGGTGGTGTGACCTGCTTAGCAAACTCCAATGCCACTGATGTATTAATCACTGATATTCCAAAACGGATATTCTTGAACGGTCTTAAAATCTCCCCCTCGTGAATATTAAGGAGACAGGAGGCAAGTTGAGACCTGTAAATGGCTGCGAACACATGGATAGTGGTCTGCATGTGGCTGTTCCTTGACAGGTGAAAAACAGCCCACTGCATGTCCATGATAGTGCATCTCTTCAATTAAACAAGCATTGCCATAGCCAATAGGTCTCGCCTTGGGGACCTTATGTGTTTAGCCAGAACTTTTGGCTATGTTGTATAGCATTGTGGCTGCTGTGCATCATGTTGAAAAGTTATAACAAAAAGTGTTAAGCATTTTTGTTATCTTTATACAAACCGAGACAACATTATATACAACTGAGCAACCTGATTAAAAAAACATTTTAACATAAAAAATATCTTCTAGTTTTTAGGGCTCGGGCCTACGTCACACGAAGTGGGGCGGGGCTTCCGAGCTCTAATGTTATAAAAAAAAAAAGTTCAGAAAGGGCTGTGGGCTGCCGCATTCCAGAAAGCGCGCGGTTTTTGCGTGTGGTATTCTGCCATGTGAATGGTAATTGGTCCAGGCAAGTCTGTGTTTAAGTAAGGCAGCACGCCATAGGGCTTTGGAATTTTTTCAATGTCCACTTCCTGCATAAAGTGTTCGGACACGCGCAGAAGAATACATAAATCCTCAATTACCAGCTGTCCGAGGTGCCGGTAATTGAAGGCAGATGGTGCTGGGAGCGTGTGCACTGCTGTGTTTTTTTTCCCTTGAGCTCTGTGTGCGCGCCGGCAAACCCGCGCCTGCTCTTTGACCGAGGTAGGCTAAACAAGCATTGGCATAGCAAATAGGACTCTCCTATACAAAATCTGTTGGTTTTGTCAGGGATATGTTTAGCCATGTTGTACAGCAGCCTGGCTGGTATGCAGCACAGCTGAAAGTAAAAAACAAACAAAGTGCTTTGATAAGCACTCGTGCCCACTCACCCGAACTCAAACTTTTAATGTCAAAATAGAAGATCACTTTAATTTACTGCCCTCATAACAGACCCCTTGCAGTAGCTCTCGTTATCCTCTTACCAGATCCCTTGCATCTTCCCAGCTATTTCCAGATTTCTCACTCCCTCCCTGTCTCGTCACCATGACTCACTCTCTCCACCCTTTCATAAAAAAAACACTCCACCTCGCTTTCCTCTCACTGGGAGCCTCACATTTACTCTCACAGTCCGGTTACCAGATTCCTACTGCCGTTGTACCAGATCACTCATTGTACTATCATTCAGTGTCCTATCATTAGAGACTTGCTTCAGGCAGAGTAGGGAGGGCAGAGTAGGGAGGGCAGAGTAGGGAGGGCAGAGTAGGGAGGGCAGAGTAGGGAGTGCAGAGTAGGGAGAGGAGAAGTGAGTAGTGAGTAGAGTAGTGAGTAGTGAGTAGAGTAGTGAGTAGTGAGTAGAGTAGTGAGTAGAGTAGTGAGTAGAGTAGTGAGTAGTGAGTAGTGAGTAGTGAGTAGTGAGTAGAGTAGTGAGTAGTGAGTTGAGTAGTGAGTTGAGTAGTGAGTAGAGTAGTGAGTAGTGAGTAGAGTAGTGAGTAGTGAGTAGAGTAGTGAGTAGTGAGTAGTGAGTAGAGTAGTGAGTAGAGTAGTGAGTAGAGTAGTGAGTAGAGTAGTGAGTGCAGAGTAGTGAGTAGTGAGTAGAGTAGTGAGTAGTGAGTAGAGTAGTGAGTAGAGTGCAGAGTAGTGAGTAGTGAGTGCAGAGTAGTGAGTAGTGAGTGCAGAGTAGTGAGTAGTGAGTAGAGCAGTGAGTAGTGAGTAGAGCAGTGAGTAGAGTAGTGAGTAGTGAGTGCAGAGTAGTGAGTAGTGAGTAGAGTAGTGAGTAGAGTAGTGAGTAGAGTAGTGAGTAGAGTAGTGAGTAGAGTAGTGAGTAGTGAGTGCAGAGTAGTGAGTAGTGAGTGCAGTAGTGAGTAGAGTAGTGAGTAGAGTAGTGAGTAGAGTAGTGAGTAGTGAGTGCAGAGTAGTGAGTAGAGTAGTGAGTAGAGTAGTGAGTAGAGTAGTGAGTAGAGTAGTGAGTAGTGAGTAGTGAGTAGAGTAGTGAGTAGTGAGTGCAGAGTAGTGAGTAGAGTAGTGAGTAGAGTAGTGAGTAGAGTAGTGAGTAGTTAGTGCAGAGTAGTGAGTAGAGTAGTGAGTAGAGTAGTGAGTAGAGTAGTGAGTAGAGTAGTGAGTAGAGTAGTGAGTAGTGAGTGCAGAGTAGTGAGTAGAGTAGTGAGTAGAGTAGTGAGTAGTGAGTGCAGAGTAGTGAGTAGTGAGTAGAGTAGTGAGTAGAGTAGTGAGTAGTGAGTGCAGAGTAGTGAGTAGTGAGTAGAGTAGTGAGTAGAGTAGTGAGGTGAGTAGTGAGTAGAGTAGTGAGGTGAGTAGTGAGTAGAGTAGTGAGTAGAGTAGTGAGTAGTGAGTAGAGTAGTGAGTAGAGTAGTGAGGTGAGTAGTGAGTAGAGTAGTGAGTAGAGTAGTGAGTAGTGAGTAGAGTAGTGAGTAGAGTAGTGAGGTGAGTAGTGAGTAGAGTAGTGACTAGAGTAGTGAGTAGTGAGTAGAGTAGTGAGGTGAGTAGTGAGTAGAGTAGTGAGGTGAGTAGTGAGTAGAGTAGTGAGTAGAGTAGTGAGTAGAGTAGTGTGTAGAGTAGTGAGTAGTGAGTGCAGAGTAGTGAGTAGTGAGTAGAGTAGTGAGTAGTGTAGTGCAGTAGTGAGTAGTAGTGCAGAGTAGTGAGTAGTGAGTAGAGTAGTGAGTAGAGTAGTGAGTAGAGTAGTGAGTAGTGAGTGCAGAGTAGTGAGTGTGAGTGCAGTAGTGAGTAGTGAGTAGAGTAGTGAGTAGAGTAGTGAGTAGAGTAGTGTGTAGAGTAGTGAGTAGTGAGTGCAGAGTAGTGAGTAGTGAGTAGAGTAGTGAGTAGTGAGTGCAGAGTAGTGAGTAGTGAGTAGAGTAGTGAGTAGTGAGTGCAGAGTAGTAGAGAGTGGGAGGGCAGTAGGAGTGTGAGTAGAGTGTGAGTGAGTAGTGGTAGGGGTGAGAGTGAGTAGAGTAGTGAGTAGAGTAGAGTAAGAGTATGAGTGGCAGAGTAGTGAGTAGTGAGTGCAGAGTAGTGAGTAGGGAGTAGAGTAGTGAGTAGTGAGTAGAGTAGTGGTAGAGTAGTGAGTAGTTAGTGCAGTAGTGAGTAGAGTAGTGAGTATTGAGTAGAGTAGTGAGTAGTGAGTGCAGAGTAGTGAGTAGTGAGTAGAGTAGTGAGTAGAGTAGTGAGTAGAGTAGTGAGGTGAGTAGTGAGTAGAGTAGTGAGGTGAGTAGTGAGTAGAGTAGTGGAGGTGAGTAGTGAGTAGAGTAGTGAGTAGAGTAGTGTGTAGAGTAGTGAGTAGTGAGTACAGAGTAGTGAATGGAGTAGTGAGTAGAGTAGAGTAGTGAGTAGTGAGTAGAGTAGTGAGGTGAGTAGTGAGTAGAGTAGTGAGTAGAGTAGAGTAGAGTAGTGAGTAGTGAGTAGAGTAGTGAGGTGAGTAGTGAGTAGAGTAGTGAGTAGTGAGTAGATTAGTGAGTAGGAGTGAGTAGAGTAGTGAGTAGAGTAGTGAGTAGTGAGTGCAGAGTAGTGAGTAGTGAGTAGAGTAGTGAGTAGTGAGTGCAGAGTAGTGAGTAGTGAGTAGAGTAGTGAGTAGAGTAGTGAGTAGAGTAGTGAGTAGAGTAGTGTGCAGAGTAGTGTGCAGAGTAGTGAGTAGTGAGTGCAGAGTAGTGAGTAGTGAGTGCAGAGTAGTGAGTAGAGTAGTGAGTAGTGAGTAGAGTAGTGAGTAGAGTAGTGAGTAGAGTAGTGAGTAGAGTAGTGAGCAGTGAGTGCAGAGTAGTGAGCAGTGAGTGCAGAGTAGTGAGCAGTGAGTGCAGAGTAGTGAGCAGTGAGTGCAGAGTAGTGAGTAGTGAGTAGAGTAGTGAGTAGTGAGTAGAGGAGTGAGTAGAGTAGTGAGTGCAGAGTAGTGAGTAGTGAGTGCAGAGTAGTGAGTAGTGAGTGCAGAGTAGTGAGTAGAGTAGTGAGTAGAGTAGTGAGTAGAGTAGTGAGTAGAGTAGTGAGTAGAGTAGTGAGTAGTGAGTAGAGTAGTGAGTAGTGAGTAGAGTAGTGAGTAGTGAGTAGAGTAGTGAGTAGTGTAGTGAGTAGAGTAGTGAGTAGTGAGTGCAGAGTAGTGAGTGCAGAGTAGTGAGTAGAATAGTGAGTAGAGTAGTGAGTAGTGAGTACAGTAGTGAATGCAGAGTAGTGAGTAGTGAGTAGAGTAGTGAGTAGTGAGTAGAGTAGTGAGTAGAAAGTAGTGAGTAGAGTAGTGAGTAGTGAGTAGAGTAGTGAGTGGAGAGTAGTGAGCAGAGTAGTGAGTAGTGAGCAGAGTAGTGAGTAGTGAGCAGAGTAGTGAGTAGTGAGTGCAGAGTAGTGAGTAGTGAGTAGAGTAGTGAGTAGAGTAGTGAGTAGAGTAGTGAGTAGAGTAGTGAGTAGAGTAGTGAGTAGTGAGCAGAGTAGTGAGTAGTGAGTGCAGAGTAGTGAGTAGTGAGTAGAGTAGTGAGTAGTGAGTAGAAAGTAGTGAGTAGAGTAGTGAGTAGAGTAGTGAGTAGTGAGTAGAGTAGTGGGTAGAGCAGTGGGTAGAGTAGTGGGTAGAGTAGTGGGTAGAGTAGTGAGTAGAGTAGTGAGTAGAGTAGTGAGTAGAGTAGTGAGTAGAGTAGTGAGTAGTGAGTAGAGTAGTGAGTAGAGTAGTGAGTAGTGAGTGCAGATAAGTGAGTAGTGAGTAGAGAAGTGAGTAGTGAGTAGAGAAGTGAGTATTGAGTAGAGTAGTGAGTAGTGAGTAGAGTAGTTAGGTGAGTAGTGAGTAGTGAGTGCCGAGTAGTGAGTATAGTAGTCAGTAGTGAGTAGAGTAGTGAGTAGAGTAGTGAGGTGAGTAGAGTAGTGAGGAAAGTAGTGAGTGCAGAGTAGTGAGTAGAGAAGTGAGTAGTGAGTAGAGTAGTGAGTAGTGAGTAGAGTAGTGAGGTGAGTAGTGAGTGCAGAGTAGTGAGTATAGTAGTCAGTAGTGAGTAGAGTAGTGAGTAGAGTAGTGAGGTGAGTAAAGTAGTGAGTGCAGAGTAGTGAGTAGAGAAGTGAGTAGTGAGTAGAGTAGTGAGTAGTGAGTAGAGTAGTGAGTAGTGAGTAGAGTAGTGAGTAGTGAGTAGTGAGTAGAGTAGTGAGTAGAGTAGTGAGTAGTGAGTAGAGAGTAAAGTAGTGAGTGCAGAGTAGTGAGTAGAGTAGTGAGTAGTGAGTGCAGAGTAGTGAGTAGAGTAGTGAGTAGAGTAGTGAGTAGAGTAGTGAGTAGAGTAGTGAGTAGTGAGTAGTGAGTGCAGAGTAGTGAGTAGTGAGTAGAGTAGAGTAGTGAGTAGGACATCACAGGCTGCAGCTGTGCAAGCTTCTTACACTCACAAGGAGACCACAGGCAGCTGAGTTGCAAGCTTCTCCCACTCACAAGAAGGACATCACAAACAGCAGCGGTGCAAGCTTCTCACACTCACAAGAAGGACATCACAAACAGCAGCGGTGCAAGCTTCTCACACTCACAAGGAGACCACAGGCAGCTGAGGTGCAAGCTTCTCCCACTCACAAGAAGGACATCACAAGCAGCAGCGGTGCAAGCTTCTCACACTCACAAGAACTACATCACAGGCAGCAGCAGTGCAAGCTACTTACACTCACAAGGAGACGACAGGCAGCAGAGGTGCAAGCTTCTCACACTCGCAAGAACGACATCACAAGCAGCAGTGGTGCAAGCTTCCCTTACACACTCACAGCAGGTACTGTGCCAAGGCAGCAGCAGCAACAGAGCAAGAGTCCCTTACAAAGAACAGGCACATCACAGAGATGCACAATGCAATCTTCTCATACTCACAGGCAGCAGTGGTGCAAGCTTCTCACACTCACACGAAGGACATCAGAGGCAGCAGCTGTGCAAGCTTGTTACACTCACAAGGATACCACAGGCAGCTGAGGTGCAAGCTTCTCCCACTCACAAGAAGGACATCACAAGCAGCAGCGGTGCAAGCTTCCCTCACACACTCACAGCAGGTACTGTGCCAAGGCAGCAGCAGCAACAGAGCAAGAGTCCCTTATAAAGAACAGGCACAGCACAGAGATGCACAATGCAATCTTCTCATACTCACAGGCAGCAGCTGTGCAAGCTTCTCACACTCACAAGAACGACATCCCAGGCAGCAGCAGTGCAAGCTTCTTACACTCACAAGAAGGACATCACAGGCAGCAGCAGTGCAAGCTTCTTACACTCACAAGGAGACCACAGGCAGCAGAGGTGCAAGCTTCTCACACTCACAAGAAGAACAACACAGGCAGTAACGGTGCAATATTCTCACACTCACAAGGAGATCACTGGCAGTACACACCACATGAACACACTCCATAACACATAGCAACAATACATTGGCATTTACAATGCCATTAGCTCAAACTCAAATAAATCCGAGCCCGATTGCATTTCTAATGCTTGTTTTGTACTTGCAATGCTAGCAACTTATCCTGTCTGTTGTCATGCTTGTTTGTATAATTGTTTTTGTTATGGGGGAGCGGGACATAAATAATAGGGGAGTGAAGGGTGTAAAACAGTAATTTAATTAGAACACGAGCAGCGGACGGACACTAGGGGAGAATCAACAGATGCCAGATTCCGAGGGCAGACTCACGTGATGCTTAGTTGATGTTTAGGAGATGCTTAGGTGGTGCGCTGATGCAAAATGGTGGTGGTGAGTGATGTTTGGTGCTCAGGTGGTGCCACTATATGGTGTGGATTGGAGGTACGTTGTGGATTGTGGAGTAGTGGAGTTGCAATATGTGTAATTATGTGGTGTATATTGGAAATGTGTGGAGTTGAATTGTGTGGAGTGGAACTGTGGTGTTGTGTGAAATTATGCTTAGTGAAATTGTGTCATGGTGTAGGGTGCATTTATGTTGATTGGTGGTATGTGGCATAGAGTGCATTTATGGGGAGTGTATTTATGTTGCATTGAGTGATCGTGATGTCCTTTCAGGATGAATGTTAGCGCTTTACAAGTAAAATAAATACAAATACAAATTGAGTAGAGTGTAATTATGTTGCGTGTAATTATGTGGTAGTGAGTGGGGTGTGGAGTGTATATATGTTGCATTGAGTAGAGTGTAATTATGTGGCATGTAACTATGTCGTACTGGAGGTATTTTGTGGAGTGTATTTATGTTGCATTTAGTACAGTGTAATTATGTTGCGTGTAATTATGTGGTAATGAGTGGCATGTGGATTGTATTTATGTTGTATTGAGTAGAGTGTAATTATGTGGTACTGAGTGGGGTGTGGAGTGTATATATGTTGCATTGAGTAGAGTGTAATTATGTGGCATGTAACTGTCATGCTGAGTGGTATTTTGTGGAGAGTATTTATGTTGCATGTTGCGTGTCATTATGTGGTAGTGAGTGGTATGTGGAGTGTATTTATGTTGCATTGAATACAGTGTAATTATGTGGTGTGTAACTATGTCCTACTGGGTGGCATTTTGTGGAGTGTGTTTATGTGCATTGAGTAGAGTGTTAAGGATGTGGCGTGTAATTATATAGCACAGTTTTATGTGGAGTGTATTTATGTTGCATTGAATAGAGTGTAATTATGTGACGTGCAATGATGTGGTACTGAGAGGCATTATGTGGAGTGTATTTATGTTGCATTGAGTAGATTGTAATTATGTGGTGTGAAATTATGTGGCACTGAGTGGTATTAGGTGGAGTATATGTATGTTGCATTGAGTAGAGTGTAATAATGTGGCTTGTAATTGTGTGGCACTGAGTGGTATGTGGGGTGTATTTATGTTGGATTGAGTAGAGTGTAATTATGTGGCGTGTAACCATGTCACACTGTGTGGTATTATGTGGAGTGTATTTGTTTTGCACTGAGTAGAGTGTAATTATGTGGTGTGTAATTATGTGGCACCGTTTTATGTGGAGTGTATTTATGTTGCATTGAATACAGTGTAATTATGTGATGTGTAATTAATGTGGTACTGAGTGGTATTATGTGGAGTGTATTTATGTTGCATTGAGTAGAGTGTAATTACATGGTGTGTAATTATGTGGTACTGAGTGGTATTATCTGGTGTGTATTTATAGTGCATGTGGCATGTATCTATGTCACACTGAGTGGTATTTTGTGGAGTGTGTGTATGTTGCATTGAATAGAGTGTAATTATGTGAAGTGTAATTAATGTGATACTGAGTGGTATTATGTGGAGTGTATTTATCTTGCATTGAGTAGAATGTAATTACATAGTGTGTAACTATGTGGTACTGAGTGGTATTATGTAGACTGTATTTATATTGCATTGAGTAGAGTGTAATTATGTGGCGTGTAACTAGGTCGTACTGAGTGGTATTTTGTGAAGTGTGTTTATAATGCATTGAGTAGAGTGTAATTATGTGGCGTGTAACTATGTCGTACTGAGTGGTATTTTTTGGAGTGTGTTTATGTTGCATTGAGTAGAGTGTAATGATGCAGCGTGTAATTATGTGGCACAGTGGTATTATGTGAACTGTATGTTGCATTGAATAGAGTGTAATTATGTGACGTGTAATTATGTTGTATCGAGTGGTATTATGTGAAGTGTATTGCTGTTGCATTGAGTAGAGTGTAATTATGTGATGTGTAATGATGTGGCACAGTGTTATTATATGAAGTGTAATTCTGTTGCATTGAATAGAGTGTAATTATGTGACGTGTAATTAATGTGGTACTGAGTGACATTATGTGGAGTGTATTTATGTTGCATTGAGTAGAGTGTAATTATGTGGTGTGTAAATATGTGGTACTGAGTGGTATTATGTGGAGTGTATTTATGTTGCATTGAGTAGAGTGTAATAATGTGGTGTGTAATGATGTGGCACAGTGTTATTATGTGGAGTGTATTTATGTTGCATTGAATAGAGTGTAATTATGTGACGTGTAATTAATGTGGCACTGAGTGTTATTATGTGGAGTGTATTTATGTTGTATTGAATAGAGTGTAATTGTGACGTGTGGTTATGTGGTACTGAGTGGTGTTATGTGGAGTTTATTTACATCGCATTGAGTAGAGTGTAATTATGTGGCGTGTTATTATGTGGCACTGAGTAGTATTATGTGGAGCGTATTTATGTTGCATTGAGAAGAGTGTGATTACATGGTGTGTAATTATGTGGTACTGAGTGGTAAAATGTGGTATGTATTTATATTGCATTGAGTAGAATGTACTTATGTGGCGTGTATTTATGTGGCACTGAGTGGTATTATGTGTAGTGTATTTATGTTGCATTGAATAGAATGTAATTATGTGGCGTGTATTTATGTGGCATGGAGTGGTATTATGTGGAATGTATTCATGTTGCATCTAGTAGAGTAATTATGTGGCATGTAATTAGGTGGCACTGATTGGTATTATGTGGAGTGCATGTTGCATTGAGTGCAGTTTAATTATGTGGCATATAATTATGTGGCACTGAGTGGTATTATCTGCAGTGTATTTATGTTGCATTGAGTAGAGTGCATGGAGGCAGCTACCACTGGCATCACACAAGAAAGTATCTCTGGCACAACATTGGGGAAAGTAACCACTGGCACCACGGGGGGACAGCAACCACTGTCACCACACGGGGACAGAACCACTGGCATAACACAAGAAGGCAAGAACTGGAACCACACAGGGAGAGAACCACTGGCACCACACGGGGACAGAACCACTGGCAGTACATGGGGACAGCAGCCATGCGCACCATGCGGAGATATAGCTACCACTGGCACCACATGTCAAAGCGGGAACTGGCACTTCACATAACGGCAATAAACAACACCACACACAAGGCCGCAATCACACAGCAAAAGCTATCGAACACAGGGCACAGGGAAAGCTTCTACAAGTAGGTACCACACAGGGAAAGCCAGTCCTGGCCTCACAATGTGAAAATGTGAAGTGGCTGCACACGGGGAAAGCAAGAAATGGCAACACACTGGGGAAACTGACACTGGCCCCACGGGGTATGTAACTTTTACACCGCAGTGTTTTACATGATGGCGATTACAACACAATTCTTACATGCCCATTAAGTACACAGAGAGTCCTTTTTAAGAGCGTTTTGTTTCAATATTTATGTCATTTAGAAAATGCGGTTTAAGGGTTAAGGAAAGTGATATTACGGGGTCAGTGATAACTCCAGGGTTAAGTACACACGTTTATACATCTATATAATGATAGGTAGATTGATAGATAGTTAGATAGGGGTGCGTCTAACAGCTAGTGAAGAAGTGGGAAGAGGACTGTAATTCCCAATATTTCTTCCAAAACAAAAAATAATTTTCTGCACACGATGAACTTAGCTGTGGCAGTTTTATTCTGACAGAACATTAAACCACCCCCGCGTTTTGACGAAACGGTATTGCTCACGTTAGGGGAGTCCCTTTTTCACGTCAATTTGAATACAAAAAGCCCATCTCTTCAATAAAAGCTTTTAAATACTCACCACAATTCCCAGAAGCGTTTGTGAGAAAAACAAAAAAAGTATACGAGTCTCATAATATATATATATATATATATATATATATATATATATATATATATATATATATATATATATGTATATATATATATATATATATCTCCCCATAGATCTGCTTGTAGTACTAGGAAGCAAGAGCTACAACTGACACTAGAAATGGATGGCAAGCATTGGATTCACTGCAGCTTACAACCGAATGCGAATTGTAGAAAAGTTAAAGCGACTGTGAAGTGAAAGCAGCTGCACACGCATGTGAAATCTGACACAAAACAGATGGCAAACTGTGCGCTGCTGCTGTTAACCGCAAGCCGTAGGCCTTTTCACACAAACAAGCTTGTGAAAAGGTCATAGCGATTCCAAGAGGTCGTTTTACTAGAGCAGCGCATGCGCTGCTCTAGGCTCGACCTAAAAATATAGCCAACTAGGTCATGGATGAATTTTTCTCCCCAGAGAGGTGTGTGCAAAGAGACCATTCCTCTTCTTCCTATAATGTAATGTATGGACGAGTGCCTACATGCAACTGCAAGAAATTGGGTAACTGATTCAGGGGGTGAAACCCTACTCTGGTACCAACCACAATTCCTGTCAGGGTGAATTCACAAGCAACTCCAAATTAATCTGTGCTTAACTCTCTGGTAGCTTGGCACAAAAGCAGTCAGGCTTCAACTACAGGCAATGTGTATATGCATGCAGCACTTCAAATAGTAATAAAGTAAAAACACCACAAAGGAAAAATCAAACACCAATTGAGAAAAATAGAGTAAAATGTTATTAAATATTTGAGACAAAATTTACAAAAATCCAATTAGAAGCAGAGGAACACGCAATTCTAAAGATTTAATGAAAAATAGTGCCTGAAAGCATCAAGCACCATCTCTGGTCATCTGGTCACACAAGACTGGGACAAAGTTACAAACTCAGACTGACCGCATTGGAGCATGATTCGGATACACTGACCAAGTTAGGCCGCTGAACTAAGAAAATCAAATCCTGGTTCCGGAGTGTTGTGAGACCCTCGTTGAGAATCCATTGCGCAGCAGTCGTTCTGATGAGCTGCGTGTGGCAATGCAAGGTGTTTGACATTTTATGTCTCTCTTCTCTGACCCCAGCATCTCTAGGGGCACAAAAGACTAGTGTGAAACCCTTTGTCAGGCAGAGTGCTTGTGATGTGCAAGTGTGGCCACCTGGACGGAGACGCCACCTGGGAGAGCACCCAACAATCCAAATATTGTACAACATCCATTGTCAAAAATATCAATATAACCATTAGCAGTGCACCCTCTACCGCCATTCAAGTGTGGTAGGAGACAGCTCTGCCTCCTTAAAGACAAAGATGGCCCATCCTGCCAACACATATCCCCCCTTTGTCTCAATGTGTGGAAGCAATACACAAAGACCAATTACCAGCTGCACCAAGCCATGTGACCCAGGATACAGGATACAGGATACAGGTACCAAATGGTTGGGACAAGAAAATGCCAACCTTCTAAAACGGGCATTTTCAGAATTGTGGCTTAAATCGGAATTTGCCATTAAGGAGGATTTTAAATAACAATACTTTTACACCAATTCTTTAGACGCCAAACCCTACATTCTTACCTGCTCCCAATTGAAAGTTATCTGCTATTAAATGTAATAATGTAACCCAATATTATTCTTTGGGACATGTAGGCCTTGCAGTAGTGAGAAACAAGTGTAAAAGTTTTTCACTTTCAGGATATGCAAAACTTAAAAGTACATGACCTACTTCTTAAATACACTGTCCCTTCCTTCTGGGCTGTGTAGGGCCTACCCTATGGGTGGCTTGCATGTATTAAAAATGAAGGGTTAGGCCTGACAAAGGTTTATTTTACCAGGTCGAAATGGCAGTGAGACATGTTTGACAGACTACTTAAGGGGTGGCACAATTAGTGCTGAAGGCCCACTAGTAACATTTAATTTAAAGGCCCGGGGTACAGGTAGTACCACTTTCCTTGGGACTTAGAAGTAAATTAAATGTGCCATTTGAGTATAAGCCCATGTTACCATGATTTAGGGAGTGAGCATGTGCACTTTAGCATTGGTTAGCAGTGATAAAGCGCACACAGTTCTAAGGCAAAAAACTAAATAAGCAAAAAATGGAGGAGTAAGGCAAAAAGTTTGGGGGAAGACCACCATAAGGCTGACAGGTCTAACAGCAAATATACAACATCAAGGGCATTCTGTGGCGGAACCCTTGTATTTTTCTCTCCAGCAAATACTAGAGTCAGATTGAGCTGAAGTGAAAGATGTAGTGAGCCCATTGTTTTTTCTGTGAGCATCACAAAGTATCCTCCATTCACGCATTTGCGTTAACTGTTGCAACCACAATGTACATAATATCGTGAGTATCCACATACATAACACAATTCAAATATGAGGGGCTCATTTTCCCCAGAGCTTTAAATTTTGCTAAGAAGAGGAACCAGTAGGCATCAATCCTGGTTGCTGTTACTGCACTGTACCGTACCATAAGGCTGCCTTGAGCGAGGGCCTGTGCATAAAAACTGAATGAAAATGGCTTTGTGCTAGTGATTCTGTAGTGAGCATGACCAGATACCAGACTATACTGCTGCCTCCAATTATCCATCTTTAGCACTTCTTTAATTAATGTGAACCAAGTTATATTCTTATCTGTCAGTTAAGGGCCACAACAAAGTCTGTCTTATAAGTTCTTTGACTACAATCGGAAAATAAAGTTACGACTGAATGAGTCAAAGGCACATGAGTTTGTCTATGTCAGTAGTCACAGAGGCACTAGAGTGCAGTGGGGAAGTGCAGAGACTGAGAAAGTCTATCAGATAAAATAGGAAAACGAAATTGAGATTAAGGACCCAGACCCACAGGAATCTTTAACTTTATTCTAATGTAGAAACAATGCAGGTCTTTTTGGCATAGGGTTATTTCAAGGCATGACGAATAAGTTTGTAGACCTTAAAAAGCAGAAGTCTTTTTTATGGGACTTTCTACATAGCAAGATTTGATTTTCCAAGGATTACTTTGGAGCCCTAACTGAGAAAAGCCTAAGGGCCAGATGAACGTCCAGCAAAATTGTGCCTCGCAAATTGCGACTCATTTGCGAGTCCCAATTTGCAAGGTGCAATTTGCCATGTACAACAGTGTGTTTAACATTGTTTGCGTTTCCCATGGGGTCGCAAACTGTGAGGCTCATTAATATTAATGAGCCGCTCTCAATTTGCGAGCTTATTGAGAATGATAGGTCCTGTCAGGTATTGTGGCCTCTGGGCTCAGCAGACCACCATGTCTGGGACTGCTTTTAAATAAAGCAGTTTTTTTAATGGAGCACATTTTCCTTAAAGGGAAATGGGATGCATTTAAATAAAGAAAATGAAACGTTTTCATTTCATTTTTTAAGGGCAGGTAGTGGTCCCTGGTACCACTGCCTGCCCTTAAAAAATATTTTTAGAGACCATCACAAAGTGGAATTGCGACTGCATTACCACCCTCTTGAAGAGGGTGGTAATTTGCGAGTGTTTTGTGACCGCAATTGTGGTCACAAAACATTCATACATTGATTTGCAGACGCAATTAGGAAGGGAACGCCCCTTACTAATTGCAACTCGCAATTCCTAAATAGCGAGTCGCAAATAAATTGTGACTCGCTATTTAGGAATTGTACATGGCCCTGGGCCCTTTTGTATGTGCAAACGGGTTGTAAACCCGTTTTCGCAGGCAATTTAGGGTCGTACATCTGGCCCTAGATGTAAAAAAACCCTGAGTATATTCTAGTTGATCCAGAAACTTGATGGAGGCTATGCACCACCAAATGCCTCTGAAGTGAGAACCCATGAGTCAGTGTTGTCTCTGTGGGTCTGTGGCCCACCAACAAGCAAGATAGCCGCTTGCTAAAGTGGATCCGCACCTAATTGCCTAACTCCCCCAACATCTGTCTACTAATAGGCTCTTTTCCTGGTGCAGTTCATAACGCTTGAAGGAGTGGAGAACCTACCGAGGTGGAGTGGACAATTATGGGGTGACCTGGGACGACTGACCGAGCCAAGGTCTACTGTGTGCCTGAATTCTCTGGCTCCATTTGATAGAGAGGCGGCACCCAGAAGAGACAGAGTGGTCTGTGGATGCCATCTCCCCTGCCTTGAGACATCTTGAATGTGGCTGCGGCTCATTCGTAGGGTTGCTGGAGGTGTGTCCAGGGCCAAGAGGCGGGGGGCAGAGAGCAGTGGGTGCGGTGCAGCCACCCGAGCTCAGGTCGAGCAGTGGAACGGAGGACTGCAGAGGGCTGCCAGTGCTTCACTCTGACCTCCCAGGAGGAGAACCCGGGCCCTCTCTCTGGGCGAAAGCAAGCCTTACCCTGCTAATACCTCCACCCATGATGAAGGAACGGCGGGAACGCAACCCTACCAGCACATCACTACTGACTCTGGGTGTGATAACGGAGTTCCTGGTGGCGACATGGTGGCAACTGAGGAGGCACACAAAGTGGAAGGGCGTATATAGTGGCACCAAATCCCAGTGCGTCCGTGATTGGTGCCACTACTGAAGGTAGTGGGAAACCTGACAGGTCGTGATGCACAGTAAGGAGAGAGAGAGCAGCCTCTGCTGTATGACGGTGAGTACCCCCTCTATACTAGTGAAGTTGCAGGAAAGACCGGGAGGTCACAATGGCTGGTTGCAGGGGTGCCAAGAGCTGGCAACTAGGCTAAACTAGACATATATGCCCTACCCGAAGGTAGGTTGTGTAAACTCACTATCGACCTATGCAAAGAGAGAATACTATATGACCCCAAAATGTCCAGCCAGCTGGTCTCTGCCCCTAGACATAAGATTGGTCTAGCCCCGGTTTGGGAAAGGTAACACTCACCCACAGCTAGGGTGAGCTCGTTAAACTGGGGGACTAGATAAAGAGGGGAGTAGTCCTTCAGTACTTTATTGTTCAAATCTTTTATTAGCATTTTGAAATAGAAACCTGAAATACCAGCAGCAGATTCATAACCACCATGGGTGGACACCCTAGGTGTGGCTTTACAAAGCGTTATTTTGTGCTGATAACAAAGATAACCAATCCAAACTCCCCTGTTGCACCCCCACATCCCCTCCACTCCACCTCCATTCGGAACAGGAACCTTTGCGTAGTTATGGAATCTTTAGCTTCTTTGAAGTTGCTGCTGGTGGGGGCGCCTCTAGCAGATGTAATAGCCGGAGATGTCGGGGCATGACAGTTCTTGAATCTTCTGCGTTAACAACGACACAAATGGGCCCCATGTATCTGAAAACCCCGAACCCTTCCCAGCTAAGGACATGGTGATATTTTCCATTCCCAGAATGTGCCATATCTTGTGTAGCCAATTGGTGTGGCTAGGAGTAAGTGTTGTGCCCCAGCGACCAAGAATAGTTTGAGTGGCTTCTCTCAAAGCCATGCCTATTAGTTGGCCACGTCTAGATTTTAGAGGGAATGTAAGAGGATTTGGAAGACCGAGTAGTACATAGGCCGTAAATCGCGGCAGCTGAGTGTCTAGATAGCGGTCTATGTCATCTATGACTTGTGACCAGTATTGCTGAATCTGTGGGCAGTCCCACAATAAGTGTGTCAGAGTCCCCCCTACCCCTGCATCCCTGCCAGCAGTTGGCACTTAGCATGGGCCTTATTGTGTGTATCCTGACCTGTGTATAATACCAGTATGTTGCCATCTTGGTCAGAGTCTCTGAGGGCCATGCTGTAGGCTGTGTGACGAGCCCTGTATGATATGTCCTCCCATTCCCTGACAATCAGGGTCCGCTCAAGTTCCTCCTCCCATCTTGCCAGCCCCACCTTAAAGGTGTGGTTATGCGTTTGGAGTAAGAGGGCGTATACTTTGGATATAAGACTTTTATCTGATGATTTGGCCAAGAGCCATTTCTCGTATTTAGTTAAATAGATTTGCGCATTGGATCTGTTTAGCAGGTGTGTTATCCAGTGTCTCAATTGTAGATAGTGAAGCCTTTCGGTTTTGGGGAGTCCAAATTCTTTGCACATTTGGGGAAAGGAGAGTATGCCTTCAGTATTAAAGAAATGGCCCATTGAACGGCAGGCCGAAAGTCTCCAGGTCGCGAATCCCCCGGCTTCAGCCCCCGGAGTGAAGTACGGATTGTCGAATAGAGGGGTCAACGGTGATGGATGAGTGGTCAGCCCTAGTTTAATACTGGTTTGATCTCAAGCAGTCATGGTCATCCATTTTATCGGCGATAGATATAATTTGGGGGCCGTGTTTTTGGGGAGGAAGGGGAATCTTCCAGATGGACGTGCCCGCCACTGCCCTATCCTGGAAGAGCCAATGCCTTTCAGACTCTGAGCATCCCCTCTCCACTAAATAGCGCAGTTGCATCGCCTTATTGTACAGTTGTAGGTCCGGGATACCCAAGACCCCAGCGTACGGTGGGAGGTAGCTCAGAGATCTCCTCCTGCAGGGTTTCCTACCCTGCCAGATGCATTGAGCTAACTTGGACTGGAGTTTGGCGATCATGTCTGATGGCAGCGAGAGGGGAGGGGTTTGGTAGAGGTAAAGGTGAAAGTAAAAGATGTTGACATTGTCATAATCACAAAATTAGTTACAATACAAATGGCTTGTTTAAGCCACAAAAAGTGATGGTTTGTGTAACGTTGCCATAACTAGAAAAAGTATCACAGTTACAAATCACTGTTGATAGTGGTTGGCATATAACGGCAACATAGTCAATGTTTCGACCCCAAATAAAGTGTAGGCTGTTAAATCCCTTACGGCGGGGTCTTCCTCAGGACTAGAACAAAGGGGCACCTGGGAAAAGTGAAAAACAATGCTAAGCCTAAAGTTTATTAATGAGCAAAAAGGCGTGTAAAAAACTTTTTATTATTACCATGGGCCACCCTTGACTGTGGGTGGTGGAGTTGGAATTGGGCCCGTAGGCTCCCCTTGGCAGAGAGCGGAGGGTTGGCATCTGTAAAGTGAATTAAGTGCCCTTAGAATGAATCACCCCCATTTGGATAAATTGGAAGAGTAGAGACATGAAAGCCATCAAACCTTCTGTAGATAATGTGAAGCGGCCAGTGATGGTTCAATGAAATATCAATCAAATACCATGGACTGAAAGGGTTAATGTGCTCCATTGTAGTAAACAGGCGTGGTAGCGCATCCCAAAATGGGAAGACCTCTCAAGTTCACACGCTTAAAAAAGGGGGAAGGCGCGGAAGTCGGTTAAGGCTATACAACGCAATGCAGGAGCAGTTTAATAAAAAGGTTGCTAGACCTAAAGCAGCTGGAAACGGGTGATGGCAGTGAATGCAATGGGGGTGTAACACGAGCGCCGTGTCCGTTTAGGGAGCGATGAGACTGCAAAATACCGGGGAAACGTCAAAAGGACGTGCACGCGCGTTGACCGTGTTGAATAGCATCATGACGTAGTCATGGTGAAAAGACTATTGCGTGTGATGGCAATTCATGAATAAATGCTGGATCGAACAGGTAAAAAAGGTATGGAGCCAATGTAATGGAAATCCTTAACTGAGCATGATGATGGGTTAACATTAGAAAAAGTTATATAAAGAATTTTACGAAATTATAAAGAAGCCCAAATGTGACTGACACATAGGGACATCCACAATAGTCTTGGGGTGGTAGATTTCTCAAGTAGTAAGCGTACATCTACAAATGCAAATCAGTTCGAGAACATGTTAAACACCAGTAAAGCGGCAATTTGGTGAATTCACATTAGAAATAAGGAGGCCTAAACATTGCTATCACATGGAGACGCTCACAATCGTCTCAGGATGGTTGAATGCTCAAGGATTAAGCGTACATGTACTGTCAACATACAGGTTGGAAAACTAAACAAGCTCCAGTAAATCAAGGGATGCATTGATAAAAAGTGTATTGAAAGATTATGGTCACAGTCTTGATAAGAGTCTGTGGTTAGACATGACAGTTGTGCTTGGCTGGTATCCAGTTTGTTAAGTCCCCCATTAATAGAATCTAATCGGTTCATTCATTTACAATCACGGACTCTCTATGGTAGCCAGCACATCGTCTGCATATAGACTGATGGAGTGGCGGTCACCGCCGAAAGGCACAACGGTGATGTCTAGGTGATCCCGAATCCTCTGGGCCATAGGCTCCATATAGAAAGCGAAAAGCATGGGAGACAGGGGGCAACCATGTCTGGTGCCTCTGTGAATCGAGAAGGGAGTGGATGTGTACCCATTAAGACAAACTACTGCCGCTGGGGCATGATAGCAAATTAAGAATGCGCATCCTGCATTTGTCACAGAACCCAAAATGTTTGAGAACTTGTTCCAAGTATGGCCAGTGGACCAGATCCAAGGTCTTTTCTGCATCAACCGCAAATAGCATGTATTCCCCTTGCACCCTACCAGCTTTTTCGATGATGTGAAGAAGGCTTTTAGTGTTGTTGCCAGTTTATCTACAGGGAATTAAGTTTGCCTGGTCCGGGTTCACTACACTGGGTAAATATGCATTGGGCCTTTGAGCGATAATGATTGTGAATAATTTTAAATCTATATTTAGCAGAGAAATGAGTCTGTAGGAGCTGCATCTCATTTTATTTTTACCTGGTTTGGGCAGCACGATTATGGAGGCCGCAAGCATCGAGGCTGGGATCACCCCAGGTTCCAAGAAAGAATTAAAAAGCTTCCTCAGGATTGGTGTCAGTGTTGAACAGAAGGTTTTATAAAAGGCCACTGAGTACCAGTCGGGGCCTGGTGAATTGGCGAGTTTAAGGTGTTCAATGGCAGATATGACCTCCTCTATGTGGAAGTCCCCGTCAACGGACTCTGCCTGATCAGGAGTAAGTGAAGCAGTAGGTGCCTCTTGGAGGTACAGAGCACCGGCCTCGGGGTCCAAAGATTGATATGAGTAAAGGTGTGCATAGAAGTCCTTGAAGGAATTCGCTATGTCTGGGCCTTCGTGGGCCAGCTCCCCATATGTTGTGTAGATCGATTGGATGACCTGGTCCTGCCTCTTTACCCAAAGTGTGTTGGCCAGGCGGTGACCACATTTGTCCCCCTCCCACATAGTAAGAGTGGCGCAAGCACAGAGTGTCGTTTTCTGCCCTGTCTGTGTCAATCGCTACCAATTCAGCACAGATGTTGCTAAGCTGACGAATACTCTGGTGGCGCTCGTGCATTGGTGAATGCGTTCGAGATCTATGGTTTGTTTGGTGAGGTCCTCCCTCTTTTCCCTGCAGGTTTTGTTATCTGTTGATGCGATTGCGATACATTCTCCCCTGAGGTCAGCTTTGAGTGTTTCCCATAAAACTGCAGGTGAAGTCTCTGGGGTGTCGTTATGTATGAGGAAGTCTTTAAGTGATTGCTGGATTTGCTTTATGACATCCTGACGGTGCAACATGGTGTTGCATAGGCACCAGCGTCGTCTGGTGGGTCACCGGGGGAAGGGACAACAAGATCTCAACTGCTCCATGGTCTGATAGTGCAGCAGTGTGGATTTCAATGTCTCTTGTGAGCGGTTGGATCGCCCGTGTAACTAGGAAGTAATCTAGCCTGGCATATGTTTTGTGTGCATTAGAATAAAAGGAAAATTCCCTAGCCTGCGGATGCCTAGACCTCCATAGATCCACCACTCCCAGTTCATGCTTTAGCACCTGGCCCTCGTTTGATAGAGCTCCTACCTGACCCTGTGTCTGGGCTGATCTGTCCAGTGAATTGTCAAACCCCTGGTTAAGATCCCCTCCCAGCAGTACCAAGTGCTCCCCGTTCTCCAGCGATCTCTCCAGGGCATTGTGTAATAACACCTCCTGCCGCTCATTAAAGGCATATATTGAACCCACCACTAGTGATCTTCCTGCAAAGGAGAAATGGTATATAAGAAGTTTCCTCTAATCTTGTCAGTTTACCCAGGAAAGGATTTAGCCACCAGAATGGCCACTCCTGCTGATTTGGAGGGGGTGGAAGAGAAAAATTGCTGCGGAAAGGCCCTAGACCTCAGTCTATGACAGTCCCCAGCTAGGCGGTGGGTCTCCTGTAGAAGGCAAATGTCCGCCTGTGTGGATTTAAGGGGGCAGATTTACAAGAATGTGACGCATCTGTGAAGATGTGTCACTTCTCCTGCGCCACCCTGAGAAACCCTTGCACCACTATGGATGTGCAGTATTTACAATACGGTGCACCATGGCGCAAGGATTGACAGATGCGTCAGAAATGCTGACGCATCTGTTGACGCAACTCCAGCAATGCAGGGGGATGCCTATCCTCATTGTGCTGCATTACTCCTTACGCTTTCTTCAAGCAGGCATAAGAATTTGACGCAGTGGCATCCTAGAAGTGGCGCAGTGAATTCTTGTAGATTCCCCTGCGTCACTTCTACAAGGCTTTTTTGCGTTGGAACGCCCACCCTGCATACATTATACCTGACGCAGGTATAATGTGACGCAGTGCTTTAGAACGTGTCGCATCTCCCTCGATGCGTCACGTTGTAAATGGGCCGCATTTTTACGCTGATGCTGCGTCACAAAAAGTGATGCAACTGCAGTGCAAAAATGACGCAAGGGGCTTGTAAATCAGCCCAAGGTAGTTGAGTATTGCCCTACGTTTAATCGGGTTATTGTAACCACGCAGACTAAGAGTAAGGATTCTAAGAGGGTTAACAGCCCTAAGGCCCAAGAGGTGTCACCAGCCCCTGGCCGCTCCACCCCCTTCCCCCCCGCTTAGCAGTGGTAAACTTATTACGGACAAGACATATGTATGATAACACAATCCAAATGAAGGTGAGTGGTTACCCAAAACAAAACCCAACCATAACAAGTTAGCAACAATTATATAAAACCACTAACTTTGTCTTACGAGTAGTCCTGTGGTCACCAGTGGGCTGTATGGTGTGTCCAGTATGGTTTTTGTTTCGATGTGGCCATTGGTTTCCACCCCCCACCCGCCGCCTAGCCCCGTTTCTAAGTACGGAGCTGGTATATGTCCATGTAATCAGGTTTTGCTGTGGCTAAGGAAACTGCCTCCAGAGCCGCCTGCTGGCCCCATGCGATCTCCTCCAGATCCGGTTTGTTCTCTGTATGGCATCGACTTATTCTTTGCCATCTGGTTTTCCGCTCTCTTGGGGGAAGGAGGAGGGGACCCTCTAACTGCTGCTCCTCCGGGGGCTCAATTCCCAACATTCGGCAAGTCTCTGTTAATGAACGCAGTTGATGAAGTCTTCACTCCCAGTGGAAGATCAGACAGTAATGGTGGCCCCAGGAGTGAGGAATCCCATGGCTGAAAAGATGTGCTGTCACTGGGCGGAATGTTTGATGCTTCTTAATTGTGAGGGCCGCAGGGTCCTGAAAGAGGGTTGGGGCGTGTCCCTGGAAAGCGATGGGGTGCATATTGCGCACATTTCTCAAGATCTCCTCCTTGGTCTGAAAGTCATGCACGCAGACAAGGATATCTGGTGGGTTGGAGGTGGTCTGCCTGGGGGGCCCTACTCGTGGGCTCTGTCCAGCTGGCTGCTGGTCTCCGGAGGGCCACCTAGGATATGATGGAAGAAGTCATGAACACAGCCAAAAATATCTTCTCCCTCCGCCTTGGATGCCACTCCCCTTATGCGAACGTTATTCCGTCGGGATCTGTTCTCTAAGTCTTCGAGATACGATTGCAAATTGATGTCCTGTTCCTGGAGGCAGAGGACCTCTTGTTTCAGTCCCTCTGTTTCCTCTTCCTGGCCCCCTTCTCTGTCCCCTAGTTCTGACATCCACTCTCCAAGCGTGTCCACATCTCTCTGGTTCCTCTTAATGTCTTGGGAAAGTTTGCGCTTTAGAGAGTGGAAGTCATCCCGGAAGGGATATGAAAACCGCCTCCATGAATGTGCGGGTCACTGGCTCCTCCGATGACTGATCGGCTTGGGCCCCTGCTGGATCTGACTGCAGGGCAGTGTCCTCAGGTGGGCTTACCCCTGGGCTGGAGAGCATCTTCTTGAGTGTGCAGTATCTTTTTTGGGGTGACCAGCTGCCATTTGGCCCGAGTCCCGCGGGGTCTGGATGTCTTGCTGTGAATTCAGCCCAGGGATGAGCGTCACCTATTGGGGCATCGGGGTCTCCCCTTCGTCCACGACGAAGTTTGGTGCTTTTAGGCAGGGGCCCGTCTGGGTGGTGGCGGTGAAATTCTGCCCGTGCAACCTCTGGGATTGCTAATCAGCTAGCCCTGGCAGTCTGCTCTTGTTGTTAGGTTCAGGCAGCTGTGGCCCCCAGTTCTCCCCAGGCCTCCCGACTCACTCGAGTGCTTTCTCCTCGCTCCTGGCATTCCTCTGGTGGCACGCTGCTGCACCCAGTGCAAGAAGGGTGTGCCGCACTTGTCAACATGTCCAGGCCCACGTCGCTCCGGAGGTAGGCAACAGCCCGATCTCCATGCTTATTTCGGGGCCCAAGTCACCTGGTGGGCTCCTCCGCCTCAATAGACTCCTATCGCCAGCTGCGCCTCATTGCTCACCCTCGCTGGGGCTCACCCGGCTCCAAATTACAGTATTCCGTGGTGAGTTGGGTTGGCCTACTGCGATAAAATACACCATTCCCAGGGCCCTCCCACAGCCAGCCTATTCTGCTCCGCTATTCGTCCGGGCCGGACTGCCCGGCAGTGGCAAGAAAGCGTAGGCCGCGACCTCCACCAGCACCTCCTCGCACGGTCGGCGGACAACGCTGTGTTTTTGTGGGGGCGCCTCAGTCCAAGCCCACAGTCCCGCCATTGAGCCCCTCCTCACCTGGCTGTTGATAGCGGGAGTGCTCGCGAGGCTCTAAGCTTTCGTTCGTGACTCTCTTCCTCGGCCCTCCTCCGTCGTGCATCGCTGACCCATTAGCCTCGATGCCCAGGCCGCTGGTTGCTTGTTGGGCCTAGCTCTCGGCCTCGGCGCAGTCTCCTCACGGGCGGCCACATTTCCTCCCTCTGGGCCCATCACGGGCAGGCTCCTCGGAGCTCTCGGTCCACCCCGCTGTTCTCGGGGGCACACCTGCCCCTGTGGCAGGCCCTGGTCAGCTGCTTAGGCCTGGGGCTCAGTGACTAGGCCTGCGACAGGCAGGAGAGTCGTCGAGGCAGGTCCTACCTAGGTGCTCTCTTGGCCACGCCCTCCTTCAGTACTTTCAGTATGCCCCTTACATTATCATGATACAGGAAACATACAAGATGGGAAACACTTACAGAGCAATGGACAGGTGGTGGTATAAAATGTTAGCTCATGCAGGTTACACCTCAGGTTTTAGAGGGCCAGGGATACTAATCAAGAAGTCGCTCCTCCTAATATCCCAGCAGACATGGGCAGACCCATACAGCAGGTATGTGGCTTTGTTGGACATTGGGAATCCTTGATGTTGAATATATTCTCCATATACATCCCACCCAGAATGCATCCAACAACACTGCCAGAACTGAGCTCACTACTTCTACAACTGCCAGACGAACACTTCTAATTGGGGGTGTCTTTAATATGGTAGCCAGCGAAGAATGTGATCGATCGACACACAGAGTGCCAAGGGGTTCACCGAACCAACATCCTCATATCCTGGTTGTGTTGGGGTGGGTAGACCTGTGGAGAGCAGCACAAACCTCAGGAGAAGCAACATACTCATCATTTGGGTAAACATGTTAGTATCTCCCGATCCACTATCTCCTCACACAGAACCCACAGGCACGCTGGTACTCTGACGTCCAACACTTGGCTAGGGGAATCTCGGACCACTTTCCAGTCTAGGCAGTGTTCAATCAGAGGCCAGACTCGCACATGAGGGTGTGGAAGATTAACCCATGGTATCTAAAACAATGCAGGGTGAGGAAGCGCCTTGGGGAATGTACAGACCACTACTTCCGTGAAAACTCAGACACAGTGGACTCAGCCCTCACACTATGGGAGGCATACAGAAAGGTAGCCAGACATTCTCCCTTATATCGGGATTCAAGCGGGATAAGAGAACCTAACTGGAGGAGATGGTGTGGGACATTCTGGAACAAGATCACCTTCTGGTAACTGTCGCTTGACTGGGGATGTGACACACAGTGGCATTAAAGCAAAGTGAATTAAAAAACTTGATGTCCCTCAGGCTGCACACAGAGCCACGAGTCACCGCTTGCATGATGTTGGAAACAAAGTCGGTAGGCCCCTTGCCTGGCTAGAAAGGAGAGACAAGTCCAGAAATTGGGTGACGTCAAAACTGAGATTGGTGAGCTATTTAGAGTGGGAAAGAACATAGCTGAGGCGTTCACAGCCTACTATACCCAAATTTACTACCTGTCAGTATCTATGACATCCGAGTAATCAATTGACCGTCTGAAAGATATATGCCTCCCATACCTAACAGGAGGCTACTTAAAATATCTAGAAGCTGATATAGGGTTGGAAGAGAACACAGCGGTGGTGCAGGAGCTTTGGTCAGGGAAGACCTCTGGCCTGAACCGACTCTCAGTAGAGCTTAATAAATTGATGCTAACGGAACACCCTCCACATCTACTAAGCAGGTACAATGAAAACAAAAGGCAGGGCATCCTCCTGACTGATCAAAGACGAGCCAAAGTAGCAGTGCTTGAAGAAGGGAAGCCCCCTGAAGACTGCGCCTTCTACAGGCCCATATCACTGTTAAATGTGGATGTAAAAAAACTGGCCAAAATACTGTCAACTTCACTTCGAAAAGTGATCCACTTGCTGGTCCATCTGAACCAATCAGTAATCCACTCACTGGTCCATCAGGACTATAATGCTTTATGCCTAATTGGGGTACAAGGCTCATAAGCCTAAAGGGGGCCGTGAGTCACTGGTGGGCACTGCCGTTCTCCCTCCCGATTTAAAACAATGTCATTGCCATGTTTTTTGTACATGATACAAATCACTCCCTATGAGGGCCCCAAGGCATATTTCAACCAATTGAGGCAAAAGTTCAACTATTTCTGTGGGATGGCAGCCCAGTGCAAATCGCCCTGCCAAAGCTGACAAGAGGCTGGTATGACAGGGGCATAGCCCTCCCAGATATTCAAAAAGTAGTAGTGGGCATCACAGTTAATTTCAGTCAACAATTTGACCTACATACCACAGGCTGAATCTGCACTGCGAATGGACAGACATGTGCTGGAAGACAGAGAATACCCAGAGTCCCTGTATGGCGGGAGGAAACTGACCAGGCTGCCTACTCCCACCAGAACAGTAGTTAAAATTTGGAAAGTAGTGACAACCTACCTGGGATGGGGAAACAAAATCCTACAGGCTACCCCATTCTGGGACACTGAGATATTAGGGGCTCTTAGGGGGCTGGAGGGCTTTAACAAGTGGGACTTAATTGGCATCGGCACTGTGGGGGATTTGTGGGTTAAGGAAGATGTAATTCCCCTACCAGACTTAATGAGAGAGTATCAGCTGGAGGCCACAGAGGCCTTCCAGTACCTGCAGGTGAGGCATGTCCTGTGGTCTGTGCTGCCGAGTGGCAAAGAGCTAGAGGAATCCTCCCACATGGAGGACAATCTGTTGGGTGACCCCATTCCCAAAATGTCATCCCTGACTTATGAAAAGATTAGAAACCATACCCAGAATGCCCTACAACAACTGAGGGAAACTTGGGAAAGGGATATGAGGTGCCTTGAAGACTGGGAGTGGGAGTAGGTTTGTCGCCCCCAGGGAGGTTGCCATAAAATGCCTGACCAGTTGGAAGTATGAAATGTGCTTTGGGTGTTGTGCTGTTTTTATAAGAAGATGAAAAATGAGTTTGGGTGAGTGTGGGGAGGGAGATGATTTGGGATATGTTTCCTTTTTCTTTTGTAAGTGTTAATCAAGTGCCACGAAAGCATGACTTTGGGTTGCTCACGACTCAACAGATCTGCATGTACCATTGTCTTTGACATTGTTTGAAATAAAGAGATTTGCACAATAAAATGAAATAGCATAACATCAAAGTTGCATACATTTAATAAGTGTGGAAACATTACCTTGTATTTGTATTGCTTTAACGTTAATCTCCTCTTGCATATGTGTACACTGTTATTTTCCATAACCAAATTTGGATATTATTTTTATATTTACCTGAAGTGTTCATCATACTCTATTTGCATGCCAGGTTTCATATGTGTATATATGGATATGGCATTTCTATACCACAAAACTAGCCAAAAGGCAGCGAAGTACTGTACATGGTCAAGGAGGTGCATAAACTCAAAGAGTAATAAGAGAGGATGCAGTGTTGGGGACAGTTCATTTACTGTGATGTAAAGTTAATTAAATAAGGTGAGTCCTAAACTGGAGCAGCACTGGGGCAGTCCTGATAGATACAAGGGTGTTAGCCCAGATCTTGGGTGCATGGATGAAAAAGGCCTGATGTCTTGGTTTTTCTTTTTTACACTTCTTAATCTGCAGTCTGATAGTGTCCTGCCTGCGGGTGAGCTGAGAACCACCAGAGTTGTTGAGCTTGCCTGCAAGATCAACAAGAGTGCTGTCATAATGGCTTTGTAAATGATGCAGCTAGTTTTGAAGATGAAGGGAGCCGGCAAGGGAGTCAATGTAGTTCCGTTAGAATGGGGGTAATGTGATCATATTTGTTCAGTCCTTAGATGGAACGTTCTGTGGCATGTAGAATGCCATTAAGGGGTGCTAGGGTGGAGTCTGGGAGGCGATTGAGTAAGGCATTAGCACCATTCAGATGTGAGTATATGAGAGCTTGAACAGCAGTTTTGAAGTTGCTCTCTGGAAGAAACAGTTCGACTTTATTCAGAAGAGAGAGCGGTACTAGGCTGTCTTCATGTTTTTTTTACAGTGTGTTCCTTGACGTTGAATTTGGTGTCCAGGGGGAATCCAAATGATTTAGCATTCTGAGAAAGTTGGGGTTCAAAGCTGTTGGGGTACTGTATCTTGTTCTTGGCAAATAACAGGAATTCGTTCTTGGGTGGGATGTGCTTCAGATAGGCTTTGGACATCCAGGTCTGGATGATGGGCAATCAGTGTTTGAGGCGTTGGTTCTCTGGGCCAGAAGATACTTCCAAGCAAAGTTGTGTATCATGGACATTTAAATAAATCTTGATGCTGTTACCCCACAGTTGATACAGATCTTTTGTGACCTGGAGGTGCCCATTTAAACAAACTGGTGTTGGTTGGAAAGGTTGGAAGAGAATCAGAGAAGGACATTGGCGGCGAATCTCATTTGTGACTCCTGGGTGCATATGAGGGCAGGATGTTTGACTGTGTTGAAGGCAGCTGAGAGGTCCAGCAATATCTGGAGGTAGGGGTCAAGATGGCATTATGTACGATGTGTAAGGTAGCGGTCTCTGTGTTGCAGTGTGGTCTGAAGCTAGCCTGTTAGTTGTGCAGGAGATAGTTAGCATTGATTTGATCTTGGAGTTGAGCAAAAACTATTTTTTCAATGATCTATGCGATGAATGATAGGTGCTAGAACCCCACAAGCCCCACGGAGGACCCGCCTGGGACCTCGGGGTCAAGGAAGGCCTAGGAGAAGAAGAGTAGGGAGAAGTGGTTCAGTCTGCAGGAAAACTGAATCCTGATAACGGAGGTGGTAGAACACAATCAACAACTGTTTGTAACCTCCACTGTGTCATTGGCAACAAAAAATGGACTAAGACAGTCCAGTGTGGACAAGGTGAATGCAGTCCGGGTGCTGAAGAGGACAATGGAAGTGGTCAAGAGGCGCTGGAATGACGTCAAGCGCAAAACCAAGCTGAAACTCTCCAACAACCGGAAGGCAGCAATGCAGACTGGAGGTGGCAGTCCTGCACCACAGGAGGAGCTGGACGAGTTGGAGGAAATGGCGTCCGCAGTCATCAGTGGGGAGACCGTGGCAGGAGTTGGGGGACCGGACACTGCTCAACATGACCGGACACAACAGCACCAGGGTGAGTAACGACCAGGGGGACGGGGGGGGGGAGATGGGCACAATGGCACACATGTTCAATTAAGTAGAGCTCATCTGTCGGCAAACCATGCACCAGCCCCCAACTCCCACCAAGAGACCAATGTACCCAAGTATGCAATATCTCAGCACCGTATAGGCACAGAAGTCAAAGTTACACCGCATGAAATGGAGAAGGGGCAGCAAAACAGAGCTTCAGGGGTGACTCCCCCAAAATGCAGCACACACACATAACATGCAGAGCACATCAACATTGTCAATAATGTGGTACAAACCGCAAAACGTCCACAACAGAACTCAGGACACAACTGGTGCCGCTTGTGTGTAGTAACTGGCCAATCACATTTGGCATTGCAGGGAAATGTGAGTTGTTAATGTACAAGTATAAACACACATCCTTTATGTTTGCGAAATGGTCACTGTCCTGCATCAAGTAGGCAGCTCCTCCCAAACAGCCACAATGTACACAGTCATGCAGTCTGTATGAAAACATGTACAATGTTACAACATACATGTGAACACATCCTTAAACTGCTAATCCCCTTCACATTGCAGAGGGAGAATCAACACCTCCTGCAGAGCAGCCTGATCCTCTCTTCTCTGATGACGAAGCTTCAACTCCGACGCCCTCCAACAGCTCGTGGAGAGCTTCCGCAGCCCAGCTCCAGGAGCAGGGCAGCCCAGCCCAGCTGCTCCGAGGAGACCCCACCCCCTGCACAGAACACACAGCAGGCAACACCCACCACCAAGGCTGCCTCCCAGGACCCCATGAAGAACACATGGCCTTCCAACGCCGTGTGTTGGGGTACCAGGAGAATCTGGCTGAACAGGTGTGGGTGGGCTTCGACTGCATGGCAGCCAAACTAGATGCCAAACGTGGGTGTCTAAGTCCAATCAGGGACCACTCACGGTCCCTAACGGAAACCCACAGTCCGCTCCATGCCCTCCAACGGACCATGGCTGACATTGCAGGAGCCCTGACTGAGAGACTAGAACAACTGCCCAGTCAGAGTGGCCCTAGCAATGTCACACAGGAGTTGGGACACATGCTGAGGTCAATGGAGACCATGGAGTCGACACAGGCGGGAAGAGCGGCTGCCACGGCTGCACACCAGCGAGAGGTAGCTGGGTTTCTCAATGACCTCATGACCATCCTCAAGGCATTGCTGCCACAAGGCCCGGCGCTGATGCATGCTGCTGCTACCACCACATCCACATCTCCGCCCCTGAAGTGTCAGTGCCACACAGTGCTGGAGACAGAACACCACCGCCTACTCATGAGGCACATGAAACCGCAGACGACGAAGATGCGGATGATACTGCCTTGGTGGTAAGAAGGGCGCAGTAGCATTCATCTCCACCATATGGCCGATTTCTGCTTGGTTGTGCCCTCTGCATCATCACCTTCCACTGTCCCTGCCTGATGCACTCTGTGACACTCACCTTATACCTCGAAAGGGACTGCCATATACTGTTTGATCGCCAATAACACAGGACTCAGACTGCGGACAGAACTCTTCCTCTTCCTTTGAACTTGTCATTTACTGAAGGACTCTGGCTGGCCCTCCACGGGCCTTGATTGGTATGTGGGGTTTGCATGGCCCTGTACTTCTCCAGCTGCAACAATCCATTGAATGTGCATTAAACATTCATTGTCACACAGATGTGTCATGTTTCTGATCTTTAAAGTGTGGCAGTATGGATGAATGTAGGGTCAGTGATTCCCCCTTACGTCCAAGTTGCTCATGTCCTTGTACTTAGGTCAGAGGGTGACACATTGCCGAATGCGGTCTGGGTGGCGCCGGCACTACAACAGGGACACACGCATTAGTTACTTCCTTGTCCAGCCCAGTACGGAGCCATGCCCAGAGCCCTGGGGTCATTGTTCACACCCTTACGCAGGACTGGCACACCCCAGGCCAGCCCACTGCGCTTACGCTCACAGGGGGGGGGGGACAATGCTACATGTCCCAGGTCTTCCCTGTAGTGATCTGCTGATCACAGGTGTAGTTGTCAGCACGCCACAGCCACTCCCTCATGGCTGGTTTACACCCACACCACACCCATCTAGCACACGCGTCACAGGACATGTGACTCGCTAATAAAAAGGGCTGGGCGCACGTGCTCAATGCCATTTCCACTCTCTCAGGGTGTGTCCATGTGCTTCTCATGTATGCATGTGGGCATAGGGCCCTTTCACAGCACATTTCCCAGGGCTGGAGGTTACTTGATGGTGACTGCACATCGATACTCAATCATAGAGGGTCAATGACTTGCGGCTCACAGACTTGGTGGCACGGGGCACACTGCGGCCGGCACAGGTACACCGCCACGGGACGGTGACTTTCGGTGCCCTGAGGTAGGGACACCTTAGGTGCTGAGCAGGTGTGCAGCCTGCGATGATGCCCCATCCTGGCGGTCCGGACTGCTGAAGATTTGTGTGTCCTGCTAGACCGCAGTGTAGGCCTGATCCAGCAGGCAGTGCGTTGCCTCGAGGATCACAGAGTTAGTGGCACCTAAAGGGCTGAGCGGGTGTGCAGCCAGCGATGATGCCATGTGCACTGGTATGTCATCTGCCATAGCGATATCAAGACCCAGAATGAAATGTGAGACCTAGTGGCCCTCGTAGCGGGGCTTCAAGATGTGGAGGGTGCCATGTTCTCTGGCCCAGGCTTGCACCAGAACGTGGTGGGCCATCTTTGCGATGCGCCGGTGGCAGAAGGTGAGCAGTGAGGCCTGGATGCGCAGGGGCGTGCATGCACCGCTGGGCGGCAGGAGGTGCTGGGTTGCAGCTGCATGGGTGCACAGGGGCAAACCAGCAATGATGGCGTGTGCACTTGTTTGTACTTTGCCATGCATGTATCTGGACTCTGTTTCAGATGAGGGATCTGTGTTAGATGAGGGACCTTGTGAACTGCAGTTCATACCGAAACGTGGTTGGAGACACACCAGTGGCAGGAGGTGAGCAGTGTCAGCACTCTCTCTCCCTGTCCCTCTCTACTTTTCTCTGTGTTTCTCTCCCACTCTCTTTCTGTCTTTCTCTCTCCCTCCCTCGCTTTACGCCTTACTCTCCCTCCCTCTCTTTCCAGCTTTCTCTCGCCCTCCCTCTCTTTCAAGCTTTCTCTCGCCCTCCCTCTCTTTCCATCTTTCTCTCTCCCTCCCTCTCTTCCCGTCTTTCTCTCTCTCTCTGTTTCTCTCTCCTCCGCTCTCTCTCTGTCCTTTGATGAGCCCATGACATACCGTCTTATCTGGATTTTTGTCTTGCAGGTTGTGACCTACAGATTGACCCGAGGGGAGCCACCATGTATCTTCATTAATGTTCTCCGTTGTTTGTTTAAATACATTTTCTTTTGGTTATTCAAAGGTGATTGTGTGATGCTCATTTTTGTGACGACACATGCATGATGTGCGACATCATGCGGATTCTTTGGTACATGATTTCGTGAAGTTGATGTGACTTGTCTTTGCCGGGGGGAGGGGCCGGAAGGGGTGCTCGGGGGGGGTCCTATGGGTGGTGGTGGTGGGTGTTGGGGCCCTCTTGGGTGTCCGGCATGTATGATCAGAGGCTCCATGGCATCTGTTGACCTTCAGGTGTGGCTCTAGGCTGGGCTCCCTTTTGTGGTGCATGCTGTCGTCCGACTTTACACCAGGTCAGAACAGGTTTTAATTTCTTGCTGCTAACGCGCCTTAATGCGTGTTTTGTGATCCTATCGCTGATCTGGCTGGTCCTTGAGAATGTTGCAGAGTGGTGTTGTCTCAGCTTTTGGCATGGGAATGCCTACTCTGCATCTCTTTAGCGTTAGTTGCCGGGGTCATTGGTGGCAATGTTTTTTGCGGCTGCTATTGCAGTTAAACTGGTAATATGGGCTGTTAGCACCAGCTTGTGAATGGGGTGATACATTTATCGCCACTTTGGAGGCGATAAGTCCTTGAGAATATGCCCCTGAATGTGTTTGTTTTGCTTAAGTGCAGCACTTGTCCTCTTATACTTCTTCTCCCTTTTCAGGAAAGTTTGTATTACTCTAGTCTAAAATAGTTTAGCTTTTAGGGCCAGATGTATCAACATTGTATTTTGCGAGTCCTCATTAGCGAATTTTACCCATTGGCTATTATGGACTCGCAAAATGCAATGTATGTAGGTTTCGCAATTCAAATTGCGATTCCTACGCATTCCTTAATTGCGACTTGCAAATTGCGAGTCGCATATAAGGAATGGCTTCCCATTCATTTCAATGGGCCTAGAGGACAAATAGGAATGAATGGGAATTGCATGCGCAATTTGCGAGTACCCAATAGGTACTCGGAAATTGCATATGCAATTTCAAGAGTGCCAAAAGGACACCCTGTTGCACCTCTGAAATATGTATGTGTGCACATGTTGCGCTGATAAATGCCCCAAAATTGTGCATTTTTCTAAGGATTTGCAATTTCTTACAAACTTGAAGGTAAATTGCGATTCCTTAAAGCAGGGTCGCAATTTAAAAAGCGCTTCCTGCATTGCATTTAGAGAATCGCAAATTGTGATTCTCTAAATGCATTTGCAAAATAGGTATTCGCAAAAAATTTGCAATTGCCTTTTACAATTGTCTTTTGGGATGATACATCTCAAAAGGCTTTTTCCCGTTCGCAAATGGGCCGATTCTGTGAGTCGGCCCGCTTGTGAATGGGAAAGCGCTTGATACGTCTGGCCTTAACTCCATAAACTGTTTCTTAACTCCTTAAATGGTTTCTGTCACCATGACAAAGTCCCTGATTTCTTAGAGAATTTCCTACTTTCTGAAACACATACTCCTTCCTTTTTTCCACTTGATGTGTAAATTCCATTTTTAGACAAGACTATAGTCACATTTTGCATTTAACAAAATGGTTTTTCAGAAACTGCTTAGTACTCTTATCAGCTTCACCTTTTTTCCTCTGGATATTCTCCTCCTTATTTTATTTGTCTCTACGAGTTTGCAGTTCATAATACTGTTTTCTCTGCTTCTTTCGTCTTTCTCTCTTGTCAGACATTGTAAATCATCTTTCTCAAATAAAATCAGACGTCTGTAAAAAAAAATGATGTGGGTGTGAGTCTCTGCATGTGTTTGTAAATGGGTGTAACAGTGTCTGCATAGGTGTAAGAGTGGGTATGAGACAGTCTGTCTGGATTTGTGAGTAGGTGTCAAAGTCTCTGTATGGATGCAAGTATAGGTGTGAGAGTCTTTATGGGTTTGTGAATGGGTGTGACAGTGTCTGTATGGGTGTACGATTGGATGTGAGTGTATGGATATGTGAGTGAGTGTGATAGTATCTCTAGGAGTATGTGAGTAGCTGTGAGAGTAACAGAGTATATATATATATATATATATATATATATATATATATATTCACTGAAAAAAACATAGGTTATAGACCATATATAGTTAGGGATTAGCATTTAAAAAACCTTATTTTACTCACACAAAACCATTGAAATTCCATATATAGTTAGTTGCACTAACTATATATCGCGCACCCGCAATCCACTGCTGATGATGTCTCATATTACATCATTCATGACATGGTCAGTGACATCACTGATGACATCACTGATGACATCTCAAATGACATCACTGATGACATCACTGATGACAACATCCAGTGACTGTATGTTTCTGTAAAGTTAAAATATGTCTTACATATTGAAGAATGAGTAGATGTATAAGTGTCTGGACGAAAGATTTAGTAGGTGCATGACTGAATGTATGAGTGAGTGATTACATGTGTCTCACTGAGTGCATGGGTTAGTGACTAAACTGTCTTAATTTGTGCATCATTATGTCTGTTGTTCTGTAAACTGCTGCATGTGTTGATCAGTAGCTATATGAGTAACTATATGGGTTATTGATTGATTGCCCAAGTATTTGTATGGGAGACTGAGTGTGTGTGTGGCTGGCTGGGAGGTGTGTGACTCTGTGCAGATCAATGTGTACTTGTATCAATGATTGTATAAGAGAGTAAGTATGTGTTAGTATATGTTTCAAAATGTAAGGTGCTCTATGTTTAACTGTATAGATTAGAAAATGGAAGTGTGATTGATTCTTTACAGGACTGACTAGGTGTGTGAGTAACTCCATGGATGAGTGACAGAGTGTGAGTGTCTGTATAGGTGTATGAGTGCATATGATAGTGTTGTAAAGATGAGTGATTGTATGTATGAATGATTGTATGGGTGAATGAGTGAATGTGTGTGTAAACATAGGAATCAGTGAGTGCGTATGTAGTAACTAGTATTGGTGTGTCAATGGTTTCAAAAATTATACTCTGTATTGAACACTGGGTGTAACAGAGGTTATATTAAAGTGTGAGGAGATGCATTGTATTGTCACATGAATGATATCATCAGTGATGTGGTCATTGATGTCAAATGAGATGTCATCAGTGATGTCATCAGTGATGTCATTTGAGATGTCATCAGTGATGTCATTTGAGATGTTATCAGTGATGTCATTTGAGATGTCATCAGTGATGTCATCAGTGATGTCATTTGAGATGTCATCAGTGATGTCATCAGTGATGTCATTTGAGATGTCATCAGTGATGTCATCAGTGATGTCACTGACCATGTCATGAATGATGTAATATGTGACATCATCAGCAGTGGATTGCGGGTGCGCGATATATAGTTAGTGAAACTAACTATATATGGAATTTCAATGGTTTTGTGTGAGTAAAATAAGGTTTTTTAAATGCTAATCCCTAACTATATATGGTCTATAACCTATGGTTTTTTTCAGTGAATTTTCAAGGTTTTGTAAATGCTAATTCCTAACTATATATGGTCTATAACCTATGGTTTTTTCAGTGAATTTCAATGGTTTTTTAATAGCAAATATCATAAGCTGTCGAATGTCAAGTACGTGGTAAGTAAAAACATTTTCGTGTTTATGCACACTGATCTGCTTTGAATGCTGCCCCCCCCCCTCATTTCTATTAGGAGTACTCTCTCTTTGCAGATAGTGAAGGGTAGTTAACGCAGGCCTTTGCCCCCGTTGTAATCCGTCGTGCCTGCTTCTCTCTCCATTTGATTGTTATCCAAGCATTTACTGTTTTAGAATTGTTTCTCTTTGGTTCATTCTCTATTTACAAACAAGCACAGAGTCGCAATACTCTGTTTAGTCTTTGCAGATAGTGAAAAATCGTGTTAAAAAACAAAAGGAATCGAGCAAAATCAGTAGGCCACTAATGGGATCTCTTTTTGACCTCGCTAAAATAGAAACATTAGGAACAACCCCTCATGAGAAATACGAAACTAGTGAGATGAACTGAGCTCCACACCATGATGGCTGCAAGACAGCTCGGCTCCGCCACCCACCCCGCCCAAAATAACGATAAACTCTATGCAAATATTACAAATATATACAACACACCAGCAAAGTAACAGGGTAAAACATTTTATTAAATAACTATTTACATAACTATTTTATACTTTTTGTTGCCCGATCTGGCTAGCTCAATCGATCGAGCATGAAACTCATGCACTCTGATAGTTCAAAGTTTTGAGGAGTGCTTGTAACACTGTCTGAAGCCTATTTGCACTTGCTACAGCTTCACTATTCTCAATGTAAGTGGGGGCTGTTTGAGGACGTGACTGCATTTGAAAACAATGTGATGCGGTGCCACCCTGAACCGCTTGACGGAGGCCCCCGAGGGACGGTGTCATGGCGCGGACTCGGAGGGGGCGCTTGGCTCCGGCCCCCTCCGCAAGTCGTGTTGCCCTGGTGTGGCCTGAGATCGCCCCCGACATAGGTGGCCGGCTCCCGGGGTCAAGCGGAACTTTTTGCCTTTTGGTGACTCTTCCATTCTTGACCTTGTCCCACAATCCGTTTCACCTAAAGACACGCTGTAGTGGGGCGCCCCTTTACCGTTTCAGTTGCCATTCCGCCCGCTTTTGCTACACTGTGCCTCTTCCGCTATTCAGCTGTTTACCGCCCGCTCTTTCGACTACAGCGTCTCGCTCACCATGTACTTGAGTTGCTCCCGCTCTTGCGGTGCAGCGATAGGCGGCTGCCACAGGACTCTCAAAATGGCGGCCGGCTCTTCAGATTTGGGCGTGGTCCACTAAAATGGGCCTGCGACACCTTGGAACTCGGACGCTTGTCTGCTAGAGCTTGGGCTCCATTCTCGAAAGCGTCCCCTCAGCCTTGAAGATTCTACAAAAGTCTTGGGGGCCCCCGACTCCCGCAGGCTTCTGGTGGGGAGCGGCTAGCATGGTTGCTCGTGGAATGACCACGACGGAGCCACGAAATGGTGGTGCTCTCATGCTAACGCCAGCTTCAGTCTGAAACATCCAGAAACACTTTAGACTACCAATTCGATCAGTTCCGGTAGCGCCCCAACGTGACCCGGTAGAGAAGAACTTGCCCTCCCCTCTTTGACTCATGGTTCTTGTTGCCTGTCCCTTCTGTTGTCATTTAACAGAACTATTTAGCATGCTGAAAGGGGTTGTGTTCCGACCGCTGGTTGGTGGAGACATTTTGACTATATTCTGGACCTGCGGTGTCGCGTAATGCGTCATATGACGCGCCGCGTTAGCGCATCCGGAAGTGCTCCGGTGCGCGAAGCGCAGCTTCCCGGAAGCGATTCGGGGCGCGGCGCGCAGCGCGTAACGTTAGCATAACAGGTCATGTGACTTGTTAATAAAACTTTTCATTGGTTCATTTTACTTTTCTTATTCTAATGATGAAAGGCTTGGTCATATGACCTAAAAATTACGCTTTTTATTACTTTCGAACATTATTTTTTCTTAAACATATGTTATAATGTTCCAGGCTAATGTACTTTCCCGGAAAATTTACAACTGTCCTGCAAGTAAAATATATTCCTTTTTCGAGAAAAAGGGCGTTTCTTCGTCCCATGACGGAGCCGTTGAGCAAAAGAGGCTCGGCCTGCTGTCTTAGTCGCCGATACGCCTGAATATCAGATTCTTATCGATCACTTTATGTTGCAGAAGTAGAAACACAACAGCCCTTGACCATTTATCTTTACTGCGTTCCTGCGTATTATACCTTTTACCCTTCATGTAATTGGACTGCTTTATTTCACTTGCCTTTTACTGATTCTAAAACAGTGACTATTATTAAAAACTTTACCAATGTAAATACTACTACCATGTTTTCTTTTAAAAACCTTTATTGTGAAAATGTCAGTATACAAATACGGGCCTATAACCACGTGGGCCGGCCACGGAGCAAACTGTAATCGTATATGATGAGGAGACATTTACACTGTAGAGGAACGTAACGGGCGGGCCATTAGGTTGCAAGAACTAAGGTGTCTAACAGTTGCGGAATCGGTGGACGTACATTTTATAATTAAAATACGACAGAGCCAGTTACAATAAAATTATCTAGATATACATTTGCGGGCAAGTACCATGGGTGACGTTAATTCGAACTTTCAATAGTACAGTAATCAATAACACATCAGAACTTAATATCAATAGGGATGTCGAAATATTCAATCAATTCTCGTCCCCGCCCGCCATGTGCTTCAAAACTGCATACGTATCTCGTGATTTCAAGGTTCTGCAACCAGTACACAACAAGGAGTTACAAGTCCCATTTATTCCGGCGCCATTTTGGGCGAGGACGGGCAGGTCCAGGATATAGTCAAAATGTCTCTACCAACCATCGACTATGATGATGTTCATATGCTGTATTTATTAGAGTAACACTCATCTGTCCACATGAAATTAATTTGCCACAATCTAAACATGTCATTTTAATCTTTCCAAAGTTCTTCTAAATATTTGGGACCGTTTCCCTTGCCTCTGATGCTGTCAGTGCCACTTCTTTGGTGAATGTACTGGCAGGTCGGGGGTTCTCCTCCAAATCTCTCTTTTGTGCAGCACTATAATTAATCGGTGCCACCTCTCCATATGACGATGCATGGTATAGTTACCATAACTATATTTTTTTCGGTTCCTCTGGAGAGTACATCGTGGCAGATGAGGCAGGTAACGTACCGGGCATTTACCTTTTTTGCATGTAGAGGAAAGGAAAAAAAATTCGAGCGTCCGAGTTCTAAGGTGTCCCAGGGCCATTTTAGTGGACCAGGCCCAAATCCAAAGAACAGGCCGCCATTTTGAGAGTCCTGTTGCAGCCGCCTGTCGCTGTAGCATCAAGAGCGGCCGAAACTCAGCTGAATGGCAACTGAAACGGTAAAGGGGCGCCCCACTACAGCAGACGAGCCTCCACCTGGGAAGGCCCGTTCACGCCGCCTCCCCCCCCCCCTTCGGGCACCCCACGCCGTTATTCGGAGCAGGATTGTAGGATGGCCACACCAGTGAGGCAACTTGCTAGACACCACCTCGGTGCCAACCGAATCTCAGCGCCTTGTGGTGTCTTCTATTCAGAAAATATTGTTGTGCTGCCTTCGGCCTATTCGCCGCAAGTGCGCACGCAACTCAGCTGCATAGCGAGTGAAACACCAAGGGGCGCCCCACTGCAGCCGAGGAACCTTCATCTTGGGGGCGACGCACAGCATCAAATTGCTTTCCAATGCAGTCAGATCCTCAAACAACCTCCACTGACTGACGCGAACTCACAGGCCAACGGAGCGCCCCACGCCGACTTTCGGCGCAGCATTGTAGGATGGCCACACCAGTGCGGCAACTTGCTAGACACCACCTCGTTGCCATCCGGATCTTGGCGCGTTGCGCTGCCTTTGGCCCTATCCGCACATCGGTCCGCTACTGACGCCATCTCACAGGCCAACGGGGCGCCCCACGCCGACTTTCAGCATTGTAGGATGGCCACACCAGTGCGGCAACTTGCTAGACACCACCTCGGTGCCATCCGGATCTTGGCGCGTTGTGCTGCCTTCGGCCTATTCGCACATCGGTCCGCTACTGACGCGAACTCACAGGCCAACGGGGCACCCCACGCCGACTTTCAGCATTGTAGGATGGCCACACCAGTGCGGCAACTTGCTAGACACCACCTCGGTGCCATCCGGATCTTGGCGCGTTGTGCTGCCTTCGGCCTATTCGCACATCGGTCCGCTACTGACGCGAACTCACAGGCCAACGGGGCGCCCCACGCCGACTTTCAGCATTGTAGGATGGCCACACCAGTGCGGCAACTTGCTAGACACCACCTCGGTGCCATCCGGATCTTGGCGCGTTGTGCTGCCTTCGGCCTATTCGCACATCGATCCGCTACTGACGCCGCCTCACGTGCCAACGGATTTTCTACGCTTTTTATACCCTATGCCGCATAACAGGTCATGTGACTTGTTTATAAAACTTTTCATTGGTTCATTTTACTTTTGGTTTCCTAATGATGGAAGGCTTGATCATATGACCTAAAAATAACACTTTTCATTGGATGAAAACTTTTTTTTTTCCCAAACGATGAAAGCCCCACCTTGTTTCTGGATGTTTCAGACTGAAGCTGGCGTCAGCATGAGAGCACCACCATCTCGTGGCTCCGTCGTGGTCATTCCGCGAGCAATCATGGCAGCCGCTCCCCACCGGAAGTCTGCAGGAGTCGGGGGCCCCCAAGACTTTTGTAGAATCCTCAAGGCTGAGGGGACGCTTTCGAGAATGGGGTCCAAGACCTAGCAGACAAGCGTCCGATTTCCAAGGTGTCCCAGGGCCATTTCAGTGGACCAGGCCCAAAAAGGAAAGAGCCTGCCGCCATTTTGAGAGTCCTGTGGCAGCCGCCTATCGCTGCACCGCAAGAGTGGGCGCAACTCAGCTGAATGGCGGATTTTGACACAGTGTACCAAAAGTGGGCGGAATGGCAACTGAAACGGTAAAGGGGCGCCCCACTACAGCAGACGAGCCTCCACCTCTGGAGGCCCGTTCACGCCGCCTCACCCCCCCCCCCCCGGGGCGCCCCACGCCGTTATTCGGAGCAGCATTGTGGGATACCAAAACCAGTGCGGCAACTTAATTGACATCACCTGGGTGCCATCCACATCTCAGCGCGTTCTGCTGCCTTGGGACTATTCGCACAACAGACCGCTACTGACGAGCCACCCCCCGGGACGCCCCACGCCGTTATTCGGCGCAGCATTGTAGGATACCCAAAACCAGTGCGGCACCCAGGCAACATCACCTGGGTGCCGTCCAGAACTCAGGACGTTGTGCTGCCTTGGGACTATTCGCACAACCGACCGCTACTGACCATTGTTCCTTCTTTTTTCCTAAAAATGTTTAAATGTTTTTACTGTTTTTGTTGCGTTGTATATATTTATAAGTTATTAAAGTTTTATAATCCTACTACTTTGTTAGAGTGCTATATATTTTTAATGTGACACATAATTGTAAAAACTTTGATGTACAAAGAGGCATCCCTGGAATCTTCCGCTTCAGGCTCGGTCCCCTCCCCAATCACAATACAGGATACTTTTCAGATAGTAGGAACGCGTGTGGTGTGACGGATCTCATCGGGTGGGGACCTTGATCTACTGTAACTCCTTTGAAGAGGGGTGATTCTTTACAGCTGGGGCCATAAAGTACATCTGCAGGGCTACCTGATAGCCTGGGACCGGCCTGGACAATCGGACACAGAGGAAGAGGAGTGTCAGAGGGTGCGGTAGTGAATAGGGCGAAAGGGAGGTGTCGGGCGGGCACAGAGTGTGATTCTCAGGGAAGAGCAGCGCAGATGGGGGGAGGTTTATTGCCCATGCATAAGACAGAGAGCGGGGGTGACCAGTGCCTGGGGGAGATGCTTGCGAGGGTGGGGAGCCATGCTAAGGATCGACAGCGTGCAGAGAGTGGGTCTGGTCAAGGCATCTAAAATGGCTGCCGTGCACGACAAAAGTGTGGCATTTGAAAAAAGGCAAGATGGCGCAGACAATGTTTTTCAACACTTCCTGATTTCCTTCGAATCGAACGTTAACAGACGTTATCTCTCCCACACTACCGGTCCCCCTGGGCTTAAACGCCGAGATGGTAGGGACTGCATCCCGTGGAGATAGGCCGAGACGTCACTCAGCAGAAAAAAAAGTTTAAAAAAAGTCTATAAACATACAATAAGTTAAAAGTCAATCATTCTTGTTTCCTTGTAGTACGCTCCCCAGTTCGCTTCCCGTTACGCTAACCGGGCGCACCCCACCAAAAAAACCGATTTTTATTTTTTTTATTTTGCCCCGCGGAGCCCTTTTAAAGCCTCCACATCAAACCTATGGGGTCAGGGAGGATCTACTATGCCCCCTTATGGTCATTTGCCCCTTCGCTTTGGCCTCCTCTTGTCTCTCGATCCTACCGAGAGACAAGATGGCGGCCGCTCCGTACTGTTTGGAATGTTTACAGACACCGGAGAGCCAATCAGCTTCGCTTCGCAAAGCTCCGTAACGCGAAAAGTACGCGAAACGGAGCGCTACCCGGGACGCTGTCACAGATATATATCTTTTTTTGAACGTTAATTTCTCAAAATCCACTGCAGCACATATATTGAGACCCAGCAAAGGCACATCGGGCTACCGGTCCCTACAATTTTGCCAAGTTTCATGCAAATCCATTCACCCGTTCGATTTTTTTTTTTTGATTTTTTTTTGCCCCGCGGGGCCCTTTTAAAACCTCCACATCAAACCTAGGGGGTCAGGGAGGATCTACTATGCCCCCTTATGGTCATTTGCCCCTTCGCTTTGGCCTCCTCTTGTCTCTCGATCCTACCGAGAGACAAGATGGCAGGCGCTACGGACTGTTTGGAATGTTTACAGACGCCGGAGAACCAATCAGCTTCGCTTCGCAAAGCTCCGTAATGCGAAAAGTACGCGAAGCGGAGCGCTGCCCGGAGCGCTGTCACAGATATATATCTTTTTTTGAACGTTAATTTCTCAAAATCCACTGGAGCACATATATTGAGACCTAGCAAAGGCACATCGGGCTACCAGTCCCTACAATTTTGCCAAGTTTCGTGCAAATCCATTCAGCCGTTCGAGCTAAAAGTGAGTCCAACCGCCCTATGGAAATTAACATGGGAAAAACACGTTTTGGGACCCCCCTTTTTTCTCGGCCCCCCCTTGACGAACCCCCCCCAAATTTTCAGGGGCTGCTCAGAAACAAAATGTTCCATTTTCCTAAAAATTTCAGCCAATTCCGTCCACAAACGCCAAAGTTATTAGACATAGAATTTTCAAAAATCCCATAGAGAAAAAATCCTAACTATATATACCTACTGGCGACCGCCAGTAGGTAATATATATATTTATTTATGTATTTATATTTTAGTTGCGCTAACCCGCGAAGTTACATGGGGGCTGCGCTGAGCCCCATGAAGAATCCACAGATCTCATGAGATGCCCAACAAGTTGTTTTCACATTTCAGACCCCAGGAAACATGCTCAGCCCTTTTTTATAACATGTACAAAGGGTCAGGAAACCAAATTTTCATCCCAGGGGACCATTTCCCCAACAAACAAAATGGTGGCCTCAACTTTTCTATGAAGGTTCGGCCAGACAATCAGGGCTTTACTGTGACATGTGAATCTGCGGATCCCCCTTGGGTGGTTCCATGGAGGATCCGCTTCCCTATATATACAAATGTGTTTTCTGGTCAATATCTCTAAAACTACTGAACAAATTTACACCAAATCACAAAAAGCATGATCTGCTGAACAAAATCTACATTTCTGCTAAATTTGATGTAATTCTGTCCAGCAGTACGGCTGTAGGCGTGTTGAAAGGTCCTATGGGAATAACCATGGGGAAAATGCGTTTTGGGCATGCCCTTTTTCTCAGCCCCACTTGACTGGCCACTCCAAAACATTGCAGACACAGGCTGTAGTGAGTGTCAAATAGTTTATATAGGCAACTGAAAACCAGCTTGTTAATAGAAATCAAGACGTGGGGTTGACCCCAGAGCCTGTCCTGCAGCAAAGCCCTAGATCCAGCCACAGGAAGGCAGCCAACTCCACGCCACTTGTGGCCCTCATTTATGGGTAGCATGATGTTTGCCTCAGTCACCGGCTTGCGGACAAACCCTGAGTCCATCATCTTGCTGGAAGCCAACCCCATTCCATGCACTGCCTGGGTCTGGGCCCTGCACCCAACCCCTTGCACGTGTCCTTCAACTTGCAGCTCACAGCCTTTGGCCACTGTGTGCGGTTGGTCTCACAGGGCCTGACCTCACTCAGGCAGACTTAATGACTTTGTTAGAGTCACAACACCAAAATATAAAAAGTGGGCCTATTGGCTTTATCGAGGGGTGAGCATATCAACATAGATAAAGCAGATCTATCATCTTTGTGCAAAAATTACTAATAATTTTAATAGGATGTATATTTAACTAATTCACACAATGTAATGTTTAATAAAAAGGATTGTTACAAAAATGTAGAATAACGTTTTATTTTTTTAAAAAATCAACATGGTTTTGAGTCTTTGTTTTAACATTATTTTTCTGATTGCCTTTTTTGGGCTGAAAAATGTTAAAAGAAAGACATGATGATCAAACAAACACCCTGAAACTCTTCCAGGATGCACTCACAGCTTGCCTGCCATCCGGTGTACCTTATCAGCTAGCCGCAACCCTTCGGCTGTTACTGCTTGACGCGTTTCGTGGCTAAAGCACCACTTTCTCAAAGGCTCAACACTCATGCAGAAGATGACGCTCTGTAATTAATATGCATGTTATTGGTTCTCGGCCCCCCATTGGTCTGGCTTAGTGCTAGTTACAATTATGATGCATGCTGGGGTAAGTATTTTGTCCTTAGAGCTAACTTCATCCTAAGTAGGTTCCACTGCACAAGATAATTAAAAGTCATTTAACTTATCCTTAGTAGGATCTGAAGTGGTAACCTCCTGAGGACAAAGTTTAGCCCCACGGTGGGCCAAATCACATGGGCAATATTTGTATTGTAAGGCCCCCTATCCCCGGGGACCGCCACCCCCGGGGCTTATGAATTACATGTGTTGGGGGGCTGAAAGGCCCCCCAAGCCCCGGGGACCGCCACCCTGCGGCTTATCTAAAATATTTGCGGGGGCTCATGGCCCCCCCGCAGCCCCAGGGGCTTGTTTTTAAAATATATATTTTTTTTAACTGTGTGGGGTGGCTTGAACCCCCCCCCCCCACAAGCCCCGGAGACCGCCACTTTCCCGGGGCTCTAAATATTAAAATTGGGGTCCGTGACGGACCCCCAAGCCCCGGGGACCACCACCCCTGGGACTTTGTAAATGGTGGGAGGGAGGCTGCGCGCCCCTCGTCCTGGAGCCCTGTCAGGGCCCTGGGGAGCACCACCCCTCAGGGCCGGCTCCTGTAGTGTCCCGAGGTGCCCACCCCCGGGACACTGCAAACTCTATTTTGGTATTTGGAAGAGAGAGCAGGAAACCTGCTCTCTCTTCCAAATACCAAAGCAGATTGCTTTTCCACATGGGGAGCTGCATCTTAGCAGCCCCCATGTGTAAAAGCAATGCCCGCTCCCGCAGGAGGCGGGGTGCCGGTGGGTACGTGTGGAAATTTGGGGACCCCCACATGGTCCCCTACGGAAAAGGCTGGCCTCGGGGGATGGGGTCCCCAGGGCCATAAGTGGCTTGGGCCACGCAGCCCCCTCCAATTAAATAAAACATTTTAAAATGGCCATGCCCCTGGTGTTGGGGTCCCCGGGGCCGATTATGGCCATCAGCAGTGCATTGCGGGCGCGCGAGTTATAGTTAGCTGAACTAACTATAATGGGGGAAGTTCACTGGTTTTGTACGAGTGAAATGTCCAACTAACTATAACGCCCCTGAAACCTAGAAACCTATGTTTTTTTCAGTGAATATATATATATATATATATATATATCGCTGCACTTTAAATTTGCAATGCATTTATGTATACTATTTGAACCCAGTATATAATATTGATTACTATATGACTCGTAATCACATTTTCGGTCTATGTATATGCAATATGCACATTAGCACTTTAACAGATAGATTTCAACATTTGTATCTGCCAGTCAGTATCGGTTTATCCCAACGAAATGTATGTAATTTATGCTACAACCTTTCGCTCCGTGCACTCCAAAATGGCGTCTGCCTTAGCAACGATAAACTGACAGCGTTGTTATATAGTCCTATCTTCATGTCTAGGCACAATAACTGTTTGGCGCGAAATGCAATGGAGATCCTTTTAAATCACAGTGCTTAATCGCCGTTTGTTATCAGTGAGCAAGGGCACGGACGTGCCCGAAATGCGTCTGAAGACATGTACCACTCAATGCACTAATAAAAGGCATTTGTAAAGAAGAAGCCTGACTCTGGCCCATTTCTGCTGTCTGCGTACCTGTCTGTGCTCGAGGCACTTTGGAGGCAAGTTGGATTGCATATATATATATATATATATATATATATATATATATATATATATATATATATATATATATATATATATATATATATATATATATATATATATATATATATATATATATATATATAAAAGAAGGTTGCCCCCGGTGAAGTCATCCCACATGAAGGGGTAAGCACACATATGCCCCAGGTGGTTGCAGACAGCACTGGCAGGCAATGATTTGTGCAAGGACTCAGCAATAGGTTTTCAGGGACACCATTTTATTTGATGAACAAGTTCCGCCCCCATATGCGTCACATGGTTTGTCCCTGAAAATGTATTGCTGATTCCTTGCACAAATCATTGCCTGCCAGTGATCAAGTGTATCTAATACTCGAAACGCGTTTGGCTTTAAGGAGAAGCGCAGCATGAGCGCTGTGTCTGCAACCACCTGGGGCATATATGTGCTTACCCCTTTATGCGTGATGGCTTCACTGGTGGCAATCTTCTTTCTTTGATATGTATATATATATATATATATATATATGAGGTATGTAAAGTTCTAAGAAGTCCGTAAGCGCAGCAGTAAACCCACACAAGCGAACAGGAACCAGTGAGACCCAAAGCGTGGTGCAAAGTTATTTTATTCGATTTTTAGACCCAGCACCAGTCCGCCATGACGCGTTTCGGCTAGAGATAGCCTTGATCACATGACAACGTCACGAGGGCTGATCACCCATTTAAAGTGCAAAGGTGCCATCACATGTTATAGAAATAGAAAAAATACTATTTCTCATTATATCTCTCCAGCACATAGTAAATTACAGCCTGAATGCTGTAAATTGCACATTATAGCATATAATAAACCAATTTGATTCTGTACAATGTCTGTAAAATACATACTAAAACCCAAAGTTAATAAACCACAATACAAGTCAATCATCGTGTGCATACATTAAACGACAATAGTTAATCAATATTCACTAAAACCTCTAAAAATAGCATATAAAAGTTAAAAGCTATAAATATTATCACTTACACAATGTCCTAATGATGCAAATGACTTATGGGTTTATGTGGGATTTACCCCACTGAGATATACGTCAATATATGGGGTAAACAGTACAATTGATTTATGTGCAAAAATACATAACTAGTGCAAAACTTATCCAGATGGCATAAAGTGCTACCGTGTAAAGTGCAAAATTGATAAATCAGTTAAGTATAGATTAAAATGTTACATTAAAGATCAGAAGGCGTCCAGGGTACATGTTAAAGTTTCATATGTCTGGCCTTAAAAAACACAGTTACAGTTAAGCATTGGAAATCAAGGTGCAGCTCTCAAAGGTCAAGCAATTCTATAGATAGGTGTGGCAGTCCTCCCCTGTGTTCAGGCCCTGTGGTGCCTTAGTGTCCAAGAGAATGATATAACGTGTCTCTAACTTACGTAACAGGGACTCTCTATCACCTCCCCTACTCTGGGGAGGAACACAATCTATCACATAGTATGACAGCTGGGAGGCATCTTTCCCATGGCATTTATCAAAATGCCTGGCCACTGGGTATGAGGGGTCAACGTTACTGATAGCTCGCAAGTGCTGTAGAATGCGCTTGTGGACCTGTGGTCTCGTACTGCCCACATATTTTAACCCACAGGGGCACTCTAAAACATAAACTGCAAATTCAGTTTTGCAGTTCAGCTTGTGTTTGATCTTAATAGGGAATGGCGAGAGTGGCGTTTTTACTTCTGTTTTACTGACGCCATTTTTGCAAGCTTTACATATAAAGCATTTAAAAAAACCTTTACTCTCATTTAGCCAAGTTCCCGTTACCACCTCTGGGCTGCTGGATACTAAGCTGTCTTTCATAGACCTAGCTTTGCGATAGGTGATGCTAGGGTATTTGGGGATAACAGGACCCAGAACAGGATCTTCGGACAGTAATGACCAATTGTCCTTGATTATTTTGTGGATACTGTTATGTTGGTTGCTGTAGCCAATGATCAACCTAGTGCCATCCCGTAACCCATTGACCCGTGGTTTCAAATGTTTCACTCCTGAGCCCAGGAGTGTTGTTCTGTCCATTCTATTTGCTTTCAGAATTGCACCATCTATAACTTCAGACATGTAACCTCTTTGAAGGAAACGTGTTTTGCATTGGAATTGTGCCAGCCGGCATTCATCCTCACTACTGCAAATTCTCCTGACACGAAGCATCTCTCCATAGGGGATGCTTCGTATCAGGTGTGCCGGATGGTGACTTCCGGCATGCAGCAGTGTGTTGCCCGCTGTGGGTTTACGGTACACCTTAGTGTGGAGACTGCCTGCCTGGACATATATCTCCACATCAAGGAGCGCAATGGTTGTGGCACTGATGTTGCTGGTGAATTTGATGTTGAGATTATTATCATTCAATTTGTCAATAAAATCTCTCACTTCCCTTTCAGTGCCATCCCATATAAAAAAATATATATATATATTGTGTGAGGTCGCAATAAAGGGTACTTTAATCCCACCCATGTGTGTCGTCGCTGTCCTTGGCGGTATATATATATATATATATATATATATATATATATATATATATACATGGAACCAACAATCCTGTTCCGACGATAAAAGACGCCAACCTCATTTTTGCAGTGCAATCATTCCAAAGACGGTTCAACTCCTCAGATAAGTAGCAGAATAGAGTTCTTTATTTTTAAAGTAAAGCACTAATGTCCATCCGACGACGCGTTTCACTCCTCATGGGAGATTGTTCACATAACGCGCTCAGAAAGAACAGCCAATTTATGATAAACATAGTAGTGGGACAGATCAAAAAAGTGCACAACCTCGCAGTGATGGTGATAAAAACAAATGACAGACCAATATAAAAAGGTATGCTTAGAAAGTACAAACAAACGCCATTATTAAATGACTGTGGTAACCAGAATTAGATTAACACTATTATCAATTTGATGTAAGACCATAGAAAGCAGCATATTCTGGTTAAATAAAAGGCAAAACAGTTAATAAATGATTAATTTACAATGAGTAATAACCATAATAGCGAATGATGAAAATGATTATAATAACGACATAGTGTCCTAATGAAATTCAAAATTGCAAATGGAAATAAAATCATTTGACAAACGTCACTTAATAAAATGCATATATATAATTCATTATGTCTGTTTCGCAATGAATAAACCTCCAAATTGCCTATCTAGAGTGTTGAAGTCATACATAATAATACATTTTTGTAATCATCTAATTCAACTTTATGGTTTGTCAATATTTGTTCTCAAAATTTGCAGTTTTGTTACCAAAAAACATAAATCATAAGATCAGAACCCACATTTAAGTGAAATTAAAAATAAATGTTGCTCACAGCCGAGTAAGCAGTCAAGACAGTTGTATAGAGCTTACAGTGTTTTTTAAGATTATTTTCTGTAGAAATATGGTTGTATCAAAATTCATGCATGAAACCAATATCATTGTAGTGGTCATCGGCCGATGACCCGAATCTTGTAAGTTCATTCTACAGAAAAAATATGATACTTAAATATTATGTACAATGTTACCAAACAGAACAGTTCTTCTGGTTAGATTTACAAAAAATTGTTGAGATCTTCCGTTAAATTTAACCCATTGGGGCCTTGGTATCTAATGCTAGTATGAAGTGCGATTCTTTTTGCCTTAGTAGCTTGTCCCTATTCCCACCCCGTCCGGGCTGGGGCACTGAACACAAGACAGTATATTCAAGATCTTTTAGCAAATTGTTATGTACAGATTGAAAATGCCTTGCTACAAGATAGTTTTCATCGCTGTTGACAATAGCTCTTATGTGCTGCAAGATGCGTTTATGCACAGGAAGTTTCGTGCTGCCTATGTTTTCGAGATTGCAGGTACATCTTAATTTGTAAATTACATACTCTAACCTGCAGGTTAGATGTTCTCGAATAGTTACAGGGACCTCACTAAATGCAGTCATGTAGTGGATATTATTTTTTGCAAACGTGCAAGCACGGCAAGAAGTGCACTTAAAAAATCCTGTTTTATGAAACCAAGGTTTTTTCGGAGAGACCTCAGGTGATGGTTTATCCAATACATCACGCATTGAAGGCGCCCTCCTGAAAGTTATGTCAGGAGTGACAGGTAAAATGGGACCTAGAATGATATCAGTCAATATGATTGGCCATTCCTTGCAGATGATACGCCGTATTTTACGTTCCTGTGCACAAAAAGTTGTAATCAGTCTTACTGAACATTCTGAAGTAATATTGTCAGACTTATTCGGTGCAAGTAGGGACTTACGATCAAGCGATCTAGCCTTAATTAACGCCTGATCCAGAGTATTTTCAGAGTAACCCCTACTCAGAAAACGTTGTTTAGAGTCTTTTAAACAATCATCAAGTGATACGGCGTCACTGCAAATTCTACAGATACAAATAAATTCCCCATAGGGGTAATTTTGATGGTATGTCGTGGATGGGCACTTCGGGCATGCAGAATCGAATTGCCCGCTGTAGATTTGCGGTGTAATCGGGTCTCAAGTTTGGCATATTTTATAAACATCTGCACATCAAGGAATTCTGCCGTATCTGAAGTGATAGGAGCCGTGAATCTAAGATTTAATGTGTTAGTGTTTAGATCAGATACAAACGATGACGCCTCATCTATTGTCCTTTTCCAGATTATACACACGTCATCAATGTATCGCCAATAATTGACGATGTTGCTCAACCAGCGCTGATGTGTGGTTCTGAGCTCGTGCTCCTCCCACCAGCCCACATGCAACCATGAGTAGCTGGGGGAAAAGCACGAGCCCATCGCCACACCACGTAGCTGCTGGTAGATATTACCATGAAAATGGAAGAAATTTGTGGTAAGGCAGATTCTGATCATTTCCATCAACATCACATTATGATCACAGAAACATATATCACGTTTACTCAGATAAAAATTACATGCATTCATACCCTGTTGATGATTAATAGAGGTATATAATGACTCGATGTCCATTACCAGGAATAGATAATTTTCACACCATTTTACATCCACAATTTTGGCCAGGAAGTCTGTAGTGTCCTTTAGGTAAGACGTTGGATTAATCATATGGGGTTGCAAAAAAAAGTCTACATATTTAGATATGTTTTCGTTCATGCTTCCAATCGCAGATATAATAGGGCGACCGGGAGTAGGTGTGACTTGTTTATGGATTTTAGGGAGGAAATATAAATTCTGAGTTGGTTAAGAATTTACTTTCGTCTTTTGGCAGTAAACCAAGTCTTTTCCAATTGGAGATTTGTTTGCGAGTTTTTTCATGACTTTGAGACATAACAAATTGTGAAGATTTTAAATAACACGAAGTGTCAGATAAATGTCTTTCTGCCTCAATCATGTTCAATTGTCATAAGACCGTATTTCCTCCCTTATCTGCATTTTTTATTATCATCACATCTTTGTTGTTTTGTAGTTTTTTTACAAGCAGATGGTATTGATTGTTGTTGTAATCTTGCTGTTTTCTTTGAGTCATGACTTGTCTATTTAAAGCTTTTAGTTCTGTTGTAACTCTGTCACTAAACGCATCCACCGCGTCTCTTGGCATCAAAGGTAGAAATGTGGATTTAGGACGGAAAGGACTGGTGACTTGACAATTCACGTTGATAGTTTGACTCACTATCGGTGGAGGTTGTGAGTCATCATTATATGCCAAATCATATAGGTTTTGTAAGCCTGTGATGTCTCGTACTTGAAGAGTCGATGTTGAATCTTCAGATAAAGGCATATTGACTGTTTTAGTTCGCTTAGATTCCAGTTGGAAATGTTTAATCAGTTTTATTTTGCGAATAAACTTGAAAACATCAATCCTTGTTTGGTTGTATGAAAACCAATTTGGCGGGCAATAGGAAAGTCCTAGTGAGAGTAATTGTTCTTCAGCTTTAGACAAGACAAGATCGGTAAGATTGATTACCGTGTTTTCCATTGTGCTTGTTATCTTCTCCAACTCTTTTTTGTTTTGCTTTGAGTGATATTTTTGTTTACAGAACCGCTTCCTTGCGCGCCTGCGTTGGCTGATTGATTTCCTTGCTTTGTTTGAGGATTCAGGGAGCGCAGGGAATAACGTCGGTCCTCGCTGACAAAATTCAATTCCTCGACTAGAGAATAATTGTCACGGATACTTAGGCCTGGTACCGATTTTTCAGATCCACCATCATCGCTGTTGGAAGTTAATGAATTTACGGACAAAACATCAGAATTATCAGCAGGAATAATAATAATAATAATAATAATAATAATAATGTATCATTGCAATCTGTAGTTTGGCCCATTGTAGAACTGTTGTTTTTAGAGAGGGCTTTATGCTTTAAGTTGTCATATTTACGGGAAAAAGTGAAAATTCTACCCATAGCGTAATCATTTTTATCTCGTGCAAACTTTGTAATTTTTCTTTCAATGATAGTTTCTTCCAGTTTTATTAATACGAATATCAATTTCCGCCTTACTTTTGATGATAAAGTCAGTCTCACCTGTGGCTTTTAGGAGATTATTAATGCGATCAATTTCCACCAAAAGTTTTTCTCGATCTGATTCAGCATATTTGATCAGTATGTGGATCATATTTATTGAACTTTTTAAATTGTTCTCCGCCCACTCCTGGAGCATTTGGGGATCAGGATTGTCATATGTGGGTACAATTAGTACCCGAAGGCCACGTGGAACCCTGTTAGCGTCTCTGTATTTCTCAAGAGATTTTTTCTCACACCATTTCGAAATCTCACCACGGAGCAGTTTTTCTAACGTTTTTAATAATGTTTTAGCTTTATTAGTAATAACAGCTGATGTAGCTTTGGTTTGACTAACAATAGGAGCTGGAAGGCTGTCAAACCGCGCCTCGGCTGTGGCTTCCCTGTTCCTGAGCGCGTCACTGGATATCATATTTGTAATGTCTCTCTTCGGTTTATAAATAAGACTTTTTGAATTGTCACCGAAGCTTCTGCTAAACAAAGTTCTTTTTCACCGCAAACCAAATTCAGAGGTGTATCCCGCAACCCGCTATTCTTGACTCTTAAAGCAACCAAGTACACGAAAAGAGAAGGAGGAGTGTCCTACCGGAATCGGTGCCGGGCTGCCTGCCAGTCAGCCGACCGGTTAGCCCCACAGCAACCACGCCGTTTAGACTCAACCTACCTTCAACAACGTGCAACGTAGGTTTTTGTTCGTCTATGTTTTGAGCGGGGGGGCTCAGCACAAAGCAGATTCTTAAATCGAAGTTTTGATGCGTAGAAACGCAGGCAGCTGCGCCGACGCTGAGCCTCTTAATCACGGGAGGGTCCACAAGCCGAGAGCAGCAAAGTCCGGCAAATAAATGGAACCAACAATCCTGTTCCGACGATAAAAGACGGAATCACTCCAGGTGCAGACCTCACGCCAACCTCATTTTTGCAGTGCAATCATTCCAAAGAGGGTTCAACTCCTCAGATAAGTAGCAGAATAGAGTTCTTTATTTTTAAAGTAAATATATATATATATATATATATATATATATATATATATATATATATATATATATATATATATATATATTCACGCATATAGATAGATATATAGATATATCTATCTATATCTATATCTATCTATCTCACAAATATATATGTGTGTGTATATTTTACAGAGTGGTGGTTGCCACTCTGTAGTTATGGTTAGATTCTAGTTATGATAGGAGATGGATATTTTGGTTTGCTAATCACTTTGGCTCTGTTTGTTGAATATTCACAAAACTTTCCCAAAAAATGTTCATCCACCCTACCGCCTTCTTGGAAAGTGTTTGGTTGATCTGTCAAACAGGGGCAGAGTAAAAACATAATTTCCCTATTCATTATTCCATGGGAAGATTGAAAAGCGATTCTGCAAAAACGACTGAACAGAATTACACCACATTTGGCAGAAGGCAGGTTCTTGTTCCAGAAAGCATAAATTTTTGATTTGGTGTAAATCCATTTCAGTAGTTTTTGAGAAATAAAGGTTCAAACACTTTGTATATGTGGACCATGGGTTGACATTAAAAAGTGTAAGCCTTCTGGTTTACTGAGGGGGCTTTTGCAGAGTGTGCGCTTGATTGGCTGACCGCAATATCAAAAGAAATGTTGCAGTGGCTATTACAGGACTAGAGACATAGGGCCCCATTAGGATGGCGGGCGGATTGCCCCCGCCAGGCCGTTGGTAGTCACCGCCAGCCTGGTGGGGGCAATCCACCCACCATCCCTGTATAGAAGCCCCCCGCCATATTATTATGGCTGAGGGGTCCCCGGCGGACAGAAAGACCGTCCAACGCTTTTCCGCCCAGTCGACATATCAACAGGGCGGAAAAGGGTTCTATATGGTGGCGGTGTCTAATAGACACTGCCAGCCATATTAGAATGTGTCTTAACAGATGCCTTTCCGTGGCGGCTTTGCCACCACGGAAAGGCATGCGGAGTCTGCTTGGGGGGCACGTTGCGGGCCCCAGGGACTCCAGTCGGTGGGGGGTGCACATGAGGTGCAGTTCCATGCATAACATGGCAGGCACCGCGCGGTGCCTGCCATGTTGTGCATGGAACTGCACAACATGCCTCCCTGGCATTGTAGCGGGCGGTGTTGAGTGCACCGCCCGCCACAATGTTAGGGATGCAGGATGCGCCCACCAGTGTGGTGGGCGCATCCTAATGGCACATACGGGACCCCCGGCGGTCCCTTGTTACGACATGTATATGACATGTAAATGTGCCCCTTAGTCTCTTGTCCTTAAAAGTTTAAAAAAAAATTTAAAACAAGAATATAAAGGGCAGGGTATGGATACCCTGCCCTCCAGCCTTTGTTGGTGGGTTGGGGAAGGGGTCCAGGAAAACCAACTGTTTTTAAAAATATATTTTTTTCCCATGATCTTGCAGGGCAACGAGGTCCTGGGAAACCCATTCCCAAGGCCGATTTATTACAGAAGGGGAAGTGGACTTGCCCCAGTCTCAAGTCATGTTATCGCTCTGAGAACCCTGTATCTGAGGGTCGTCTTTTGGACGTTGTCCATGAGACCCCATCCCCAGGACACCTTGGTTTTCTTGCCCACGAGAGCACAGGCAGATAAGTCTAATCTGCTCCCATCTGGCAAAGAAAAAGCTGCTCCTGTGGGTTGAGAGCAATGCTAGCTCCTTCTGCACCCAGGAGGGCCTTGGGGCTCCCAATAGCATCTAAATTAAAAAATACTATGGACTGCCCCAGGTGGGCACTACGGCACCCCAGTAAAAAAAAAGAAATTAATAAACAAAGTGCTGCTGGCTCTCACGTTTATCGAGGACAATAGTCCTTGTCAGGAGTAGACAGAACAGGAGACATAAATATAGAACAGAATCCAATCTATATAATTACTTTCCAGCCGGATAGTAGAATTTATTCAAATTTATTTTCAGGTATCAAAAACAAAACAATATACAGTGGAATACAATCCTGTATTCAAAGACATAAAAGTTAGTCAGTTTGTGAAAAATAATAATTTTGACATAGAAACATAAAAAAAAATTCAGGCAAAACAGCTTGTTAATAAATATAGAAAGTGAAACAAGCGTGATAGTTGACACAATGGCACATGGCATACAAATAGTTTGTGGGCACAGTGTATAAAAAGGTCGACGACGTTTCGATCCCGTTTACACGGATACCGGGATCATCATCAGGACAGAAAACGATCAATGCCTGAACAACATTAGGGCTTTTTAATGGTGCTGGTAACCGGGAGTTTTAACTGATGCTCAATGGCTGTTTTCTTGAGCTCTCAGTCTCTGCTGGGATCAAATAGATAGCCCTACAAGACAGCGGGATTGGAGACCATGGTGCCTGGGATAGCTTAAATTAGGTCACGGTACGGCGGTGGTGAAGGCAGGGGGGGGTCCAGGGAAGGACCGTTACCCTCAGGGGAAACAAGGATTAACGTAGTTGGCCCGCAAGGTGGTGAGACCATTTGCGGGGCGGGTATCATTAGTTATGCGAATATGCGGTGGTGCTGATGGCAGGGGGTCCAAGGACGGTCCAGTACCGTCTGGAGAGAGCTCGGTGGCTCAATGCTGCTCCTACGCTAGCAAGGAGCCGGCAGGGGGGTGATGGGCTTGGAGCTCTGCCTGCAGCCCCCAACATAAAAAATGCTGCATGGTGTTCTAGGTGGGCAGCCCATAAAAAAAGTTTAAAAAAGGGTTGCTTACTCCTGCGCTGCCTATGGAGCTGCTTGCAGGGAGCCGGTGGGGCCCAAAGAATAAAGCCAGAAGCACCCCGTACTGCCCTGGGAGGGCTTCCTATTTATATTTTTGAGATCCTGGTGGTGCCCCCAAAAAGGGGATTTTTCATGTTGTGGGAGCAGCCGCCACCCAGCAATATAAAAAAACTGAAAGTCTCCTGCTTGATTAAATCCATGATCAGGAGAGCTTACCATATTTTTTAAAGCACTTTTAGCTGGAGTTATAAGCTTTTCAGCTGGAGTCGAGAGCACCCTTGTGGTTGTTTCTATGGTTGCATTTTGTAGCCTGAAAACTGTTAATAAAAAACTCAGTTAGATTTTTTTAAATCAAACTTTTAAAACTTTTTGTAAGACATTCACATTTATTAGACATTGTACTGTGTGAATGAATGAAATATACATTTGATTATAATTATTGGTGTTTTTATTGACAAAGACAATAGGTGTGCTTTATATATGTTGATGAGCTGACCGCTTCATAAAGTTTATAGGCCCACTTTCTACATTTTGATGTTCTGGCCCATTGACAAAGTCAATTGGTCTGTCTTACTTAAAATGGGATCCTTTATATTGTAAAATCACACAGTCAGCCCTGTGTACCTGAGGGCGGGTTGGGTGCTACGCTCTTTAGGGCACACTTTTTTTAAAATTTTAAATGTTTTGTTTTCACTGAAATTTTCACCTAACTATAACGTTACTTGGAGGCGTGGCCACGCAAGATGGCCAGTTAGCCTTATTTCCAATGGCTCCCTCTGGTGACATAAATATCCTTATTTATCCCGGGGTCTAAACTACCGATATTTCCCCTTTCCTCCATTAATCAGTTGTGGGGACTCACCGTGGCTGATGGGAAGTCGACTGCAGTGCAGAGGACCCTGCAGATGTGACTGGTCAGTCTGCTGCCTTGAGGAGGCTTGAGGAATGGAGGGGAGCTGGGGAGAGAGGTGGCCTTGTGCGCCTGGAGCGTCACGGGCTTAGGTAGTGAAGCGCAGCTGCAAACCGCAACCCCAGGGGGCTTCGCAGACCCTAGGGCAGCACCTGGAGGCCCATTGGGGACCAGGCACAGAGGAAGCATAATGGCGGCAACCTGGTTCAGGCCATGGGGTGAGACGTAGCATCAGTAGCAAGCCCAGCAAGACAGGGCCACATGAGAGGTGCAGTGGATCGCTGAGGGAGAGGAGTGCTATCACCTAGGTCCGCTGTGGCCAGAGGCAGGTGTGTGAGGCCACCCAAGAGTTGCGGTGATATGCTGGGCTGACTCAGAGCTATTTCTGAGGGCTCCTGAGTCTTGGTGAGGAACAGTGGGGCCTTGCTAAATGTGCAGGCTTATGTGATGTGGCACGCACGGTCTCCTGAGGGGAGCAAAATCTGGCACACACCCTTTGTAAGCTAACAGTTGACGTAGCAGGCGGCTCCCGAAGAGCCTTTTAGCACAAATGCCGGGAGTGTGGCGAGTCAGTGAGCTCCAACCCGGATTTCTAAGGTGGAGGCCTCTGGTGGAGATGATAAGAGGAGCTGGGGATGTGGGATGGTGATGGTGTATACTGTGGCAGGGGCGGAGCTGCCCTCACTGGTGGAGCCCTTCACTGCGAGTACAACATGCTCATGCTGAGCCTTCTGGAATAACATGTGGTGACGGGTGGTACACCTACTTTCTAAGCTGCAGGACTGCGGACTGACCCCTAGATTAGGTCCTGGTCCTCAGGAGAGACAGGGCCTTGGTGAGCTGGCCTCTGTTGTCTGGTCCTTAAGCACAGAGTGGAGTAAATATCATGGCTCATGCAGTTGAGCCAGTACGCTGTAGACAGCCCTTGGGGGGCCAGCCTGAGCTCGGTGATGGGGGAAAGATCACCCTGCCAAGTCTGTGCAATCCAATAAGATGGATAACTATCCTCTCCCAATGACTACAAATGGGGCAGCTGCAGATCAGGCAAGGCAGGCCCAGACTGAGGAAAAGGAGGGACTGACTATGGCAGACATTATGGCAGAATTCCGAAGGACATGAGAGGCCATGGTGGGCAAGATCAACACGGTGGCCATTGAGGTAAGCCTCCTATGTGCTGATTTACCAAAAAACTAAGAGTGCGCAACAGAAGCTGAAGGCAATGTAAAGAGCTTCAACAGGAGGTGGGGCCCCTGAAAAGACTGTAGCTGTGCTTCAGTCCCTATCGGTGCGGATGGAAGAACGAATTGAGGATTCAGAGGGTCGGTCCCGGAAAAATAACCTGTGTATTGTGGATGTCCCTGAAAGTGCAAAGAGGCAATCTGATCTGCTGAATTATTCCTGGAGGACTGGATTATGAACACTCTAAAGACCAAGATGTCAAATTTCTTCACCATTGAGGGGGCTCATCTTGGGCTGGCCTCTGTCCCCAGGCCGTTGGGAACCCTTTCGGGCCATCATTGCCCACCTCTTAAGTTTCAGGGATCTGGATGCTCTCCTCCAGCATGTCCAGGTCCATGGATCACCACAGTACCATGGTAGGACTATTATGGCATTCCCAGACTACACCCGTAAAGTGCAGGAACTCCATAAGGATTTTTTGCCTCTCAAAAAGAGGCTGCCAGAACTAAACTTTTGATACAGCCTTATGTTGCCAGCTAAGCTCTGGGTGCAACACGATGGGAGGGCATGCTTTTTCATCTCACCTGAGTCACTGAATGGCTGGATGCCCTAGGGGAAGCGCCACAGAGGCAGCATGTGAGTCGTGGAGCTTGTGATGGAGGTGGCCCTAGCTGGCTGTCAGCCCGTCTGTGGCGGCATTCCACTGGCATTGAGGCTGGTTCCCAGATTTGATGGATGGGGAGGATCTTAGTTTGACCCGATAGGACATTGGAAGACTCCAATTGTGTACCAAACACTAGAGACTGTTTTTTCCAGCATAGGGGTGATCAGGCTTCCCTTAGTGACAGCACGGATTTGCAGCTCTGACTCATTGACCTAATATTTATTGAAATGGGAAGTGCTCCTGGAACTCTTAGTTTGCTAAATGTGTAGGGGGAGAGACAGGATGTTATGTGATTTTTTTATTTCATTGGTTACCTTTGTGGTCCCAATGATATGTGCCGGCGGTAAGCCAAGGAGAGCTACGGTCCCATGGGGTAGTTTGAGTGCCCTAGGCTTGCTGTCTCAGTGGGATGCTAGGCCCTCGGGCTGATGCTGCTGGATAGGTTGAAGTTTCGGCCTCAGGGGGTCGGTGGGTGCTCGGTTTTGGCCCGGAAGTTCGGGCCAGAGTTGTTTGGACTAACTGCCTGTGGGTGGGGGTATTCTTTTTGTGGGTTGTTGGGAATGTTGTTGGCTTGAGAGTGCTGTACACTGCACAGTCAGGATAAATGGTACATTGCTTGTGGAGGGTGCTGAGAGTGCGGTGTGTGCACAGTGCGCTATGGGACTCGAGAATGCAGCCTTATTTAGAGGGTTGAACACTGTTTGGAAGTTCCTAACGTGGAACCTTCGTGGTCTGGGACAACCCTCCAAGAGACATATAGTATGATCCTATTTGAGCGGCTACAGAATTTCAGTGGCATTTTGCAGGAAATTCATTCATGGGGTGGGGTGTTCTGAATGTTGTTGGTTTGAGAGTGCTCTACACTGCATGGTCAGGATAAATGGTACAACGCTTGGGGGGGTGCTGAGAGTGCAGTTTGTTCACAGTGTGCTATGGGACTTGAGAATGCAGCCTCATTTAGTGGAATGAACACTGTTTGGAAGTTACTAACATGGAACCTTCGTGGTTTGGGACAACCTACCAAGAGACATAGAGTATGTTCCTATTTGAGGAGCTACGGAATTTCAGTGGCATTTTTGCAGGAAATTCATACATGGGGAGATTGTACAGCTAAAGGGGCAAAATGTATGCGACCTCGTACTCTGGCTATGCTAGAGAGGTGTTGGCCTGAGTGGGGCCTGGGGCTCCTTTTGTAGCAAAAGGTGTGAAGCTAGATTCTGAAGGGAGATATGTGATTGAATCAGGTACACTAGATGCTAGAGATATATGTTTGGTGAACATGTACTCTCCTAACGTAGACAATGCTGAATTTTTGGGGACGATGGTGACTGTGGCTCCTGAACACATTGGTCTTCAAGTGCGATGAGCTTGAGATTTCAATTGTGTTCTTGATGGTAACTCGAAGTGTTTCCCCCCAAAAAACAGACCCTAAACCCGCAATACGGAGTGCCCTATGGGAGGTTATGATTGGTCTGGAGTTGTAGGATGTGTGCATGGCACTCTACTCCAAGGGCCATGTATATCCTGCTTTGTGCCTCTAACTATTACCTGATGTCTGGTACCATGATCCAGAATGTGGTTGATGTTTCCTATTTGGCGCGCTATCCGTCTGAGCCTTCCCCTTGCTGATCTCATATCGGGTGGGCAGGAGAGCCGCCAGGATTACGCTGTGGAGGCTGAGTTGAGGCATTAACGGATCTGCTCTTAGCTCACGCTGTGGCTGAATTGCTGGATCACTATGTTGAGGAGAATTGGGGTAGTACCAATGTGAGGGCCACGAAAGAGATACTATGAAGGTGGTCCTGCGGGGGGAATGTATGAAGGTGATGTTTGGAGTGAAACAGAAGTTTTCTCGGATGCTCAATGTCCTAGAGAAGAAACTTAGTGTACTTGGGGAGAGAACGGTTGCAGAGCTGTAGCGGCCGGTTGAGTGGAAGGAGTGCAGGAGGGATTTGCTGAAGAAGTGGGATCATTGGATATGGTGCACAGACATAATATCGACTACAAAATATTGTTTGGACATAATATCGACTACAAAATATCGTTTGGAGAAAATATCAACAGGACAGAATATAGACAGCCAAAATATCGTTTGCAAGGTAAGTGAAGTAATATCGTTTTTAAGGTAAGTGAAGTAATATCGTTTTATTTTTAGGGTTCAGGGTCAGTTTTGGGTTTTTGGGTAAAGGGGTATTTTTAGGGTTCAGGGTCAGTTTTGGGTTTTTGGGTAAAGGGGTATTTTTAGGGTTCAGGGTCAGTTTTCAGATTTTGGGCAAAGGGGTAGTTTTAGGGTTCAGGGTCAGTTTTCAGTTTTTGGGCAAAGGGGTATTTTTAGGGTTCAGGGTCAGTTTTCAGTTTTTGGGTAAAGGGGTATTTTTAGGGTTCAGGGTCAGTTTTCAGTTTTTGGGTAAAGGGGTATTTTTAGGGTTCAGGGTCAGTTTTCAGTTTTTGGGTAAAGGGGTATTTTTAGGGTTCAGGGTCAGTTTTCAGTTTTTGGGTAAAGGGGTATTTTTAGAGTTCAGGGTCAGTTTTCAGTTTTTGGGTATTATTTTATTATATTTTATTACTATATATATATGTTTAATAAATATGAAATAAAAAAATATTTATTTAACTTTCATTAATTATTTAATTATTATAAGTTAATTTAAGTAATTTTAAGTATATTTTAGTAATTAATTATTAATATTAATTTAATTTAACACTGTTTTTAGTAAATACGATATTTTTTACAACTATATTTTTGTAAACGATATTTTTAACTCGATATATTTGTACTTACCTGTTTGTAGATAGAAACTCGATATTTTGACTGTCGATATTTTCTCAACGATATTTTTGATGGTCGATATTCTGTCCGTCGATATTCTTTCAGTGATCCCATTGGATATGTTTGTGGGCACCAGCTATAGACAGCGCCTCCATGTAGAAGATGATAAGCCTAGCAGAATGCTTGCCACGTTTCTTCACAGAGAGACCCAAAGTCCCCCTGTGGTACGGGTCTGGAACGCGCAATAGCAGGGGGGTGCACACTGGACAGGACATTACTGAGGTCTTTGCAGCGCATCTACAAAAGCTATCTCTCTACCAGCATCAGGAGCTGCATATCTTGCAGGTTTACAGATGGCTTCCCTTTCGAGAGAAGGCAGAGGTAGTTTAGATGCACCCATAACCAGCGAGGAGATAGTGATCAGGATTTGGGTATGAAGACGGTTAAGACTTCAGCGGATTTTGGCATGCCAGCTGAACTGTACCAACGCAGGGCGGGCATTTTTGCACACCACCTGTTGGTTGTCTACAATGAGGCTTACGAGAAGGGTCTGTTACCTAAATCTATGAAGGAGGTGCTCACTGTCATGTTGCCTAAACCCGACAAGGATACTAAGGAGGTAACTTCATATCGCCCCCACTCAATGCTAAATGTGGATATAAAGTTTCTCTTGATGTCCAGGTCTATGGAGCACCTTCCACGGCTGGTACATGATGACCAGTGTGGCTTTCCTACCGTAGGAACACTTTATGTAACCTGCGGAAGCTATCACTGGTTATGCATGCCCCTATGTTGGAGGAAGACCACTACACTCTTGGGCTGCTTGACATAGAACAAGCGTTCAATTCCCTGTCCTTGGAATTGCTATGGCAGGTCCTGTGGATGGTGTGGACTAGGGAGCGGTACATAAAATGGGTACCAGACATGTGGTCTCCTTACACGCTGATGATGCCTTGATATATCCGTGCCAGCCGACATACTCATTTCCTAATATGCTGGCTGTTCTGTCAGAATTTGGTGAAGTATCGGGGTTCACAATGAAAAGTAACAAATCGGGCTCAGAGCAAGATGGTGCCTGAGTGAGACCTCTGCCACTCACCTCCGAGCCGCTCCGGAACTTTTGGAGAACACCCGTGAAATGCGCCCTGGCATCGGATGCTGGTATTGCTGGTGATGGAGCGAGCTTCAGAATAAAATTTTTGTTCTGAATCGCAAAGTTAAACTTCCATAATATAATAATCGTATTAATCAGCATGAAGTGAAAAGTACTAATCAACCTAGTTTAAAATGCATACACGACACAAGGGTTTAACTTATGTGCTCTATGTTGCAAATGCAAGTACGTGAAAAATAATAAACTAGCCTTGTCTATTGTTTTTGTCAGTATTAAATGCGGCCGTTTAATTATGGCATGTGCTTATTTGTGTGTGCTTATGTTATGTCTTTTCGTCTTTATGTGGCACGAGGAATCCTGTGGCCTTTGAGAAGAAAGTAAATATATATTCGCTGCTAAATGTGCTTCGGCTAAGTAACATTTATTAATGGGTTAATAATTAGCAAAGGGGGTGGGTAACAGAACGAATTCTAATTCTTTAATTAATTGATGTCTTGTGTTTGTTTAAACAATAGTTTTCAAATGGGCCTAAGAAAATGGCTTGCAGAGCTGGAGAATATGAAACTTGACCAGAGTGAAGTCTTCACTCATGCGCAGAAGAAAGAGCTTTTTGCTAAACAATCAACGTTTAATGCAGAAGCAGTTTTGGTCGAGTTGAATGTGTTCTTGGTGACATATCCAAGGACAGGATGCGGCAGGACTGCCAAGATTAGGAAGTAAAGTTTTGTGCTCGGGCAAATGTAACATTCTTGAGGAAGCAAAAGGATGGAGAAACTAAGAACAATAAGGGCTTATGATGAGGCCCCGGACTTGGTCAGGAGTGAATGACCTAATGGTGGACTGACAGGGCTCAGCCAATCGCAAGTTTGGATTTTCAGAAAAGAATGCAAGATTTAGTTACTTTAGCTAGTCAAAAAGGTATACAAATTGGCCCCTTGGGCAGGAGGGCGCTTCTCGCTTTCCGATTCCTGAAGGGCGTGTTGTGCTGAAGGACTTGTTGGCGCACGTAAGGATAATAGGCTTAAATGATTATTTCCTTTAGGTGAAGTGAGTTTTAGACAGGGAAAATAGAACTTAGGTGATGGAAACTGTTTATTCTACTTAAATCATGCTAATTGATTTTGCTTGAACTTGCCAGTCTAATGTGCTACTCCTCATATAAAAGCTGCTAATTTGATGCTAATAAAGAGAATCTAATAAAATGCACTTTCTTTGAATAAATAGTTAATAAATAAGATTTTTGAAACGACAAGCTGGTCTTGTTTATTCATGGTCTTGTTACCATCAGTTGATCCATTTGCCTTAGTGACTTAATTAAATAATAAGTGTTACAAATACCATGGTAAGAAACATTATACTGCAGTTGTAAATAAATGTGTAAATAGTTTGTGAATAGGTTCTGATTAATTAGGTCACATGATTCAGTCGCTCAAAAATTTGTCTCGTTAGTTTATGGGCCTTGGTAAGTGATTCATGATTAATGGTGAGTATTGTGGAGTTGGGTAGCGTTGGCGAGACATATTTTCTAAAGGGGCGCTTGATCAATTCTTTGGTAGCAGAGTTACGGTAACTATGGTAATGGACATGCTACATGGTAGTTACATAGGATCTATGACTAAAACATGTTAAGTTTGTCACGTTGTTATATGTTGTCGAAAGGTTTTTTTCCAGCAGTGTGAAAATTCCTAGTTGTACCAGTACAAGAGTAGTGTGACAAGTGAAGTTGCACAGTGCATTTGTTCTGTTTCAAAATTGTGGTATTGTCATATATCACTAGTGTTGTGGACGTACAGCACAAGTTTAGGGATTTTAGGTGTGTTAGGCAAAATGTATAGTGAGGATTGTCTATGAAATCGTAGCTTTCGAGTATAGGGACTTGGAGCCTGTTTTAAAACTCAATGTGAAAAGAGTAATAGAATTTATCTTAGCTTGATTGAAGGGTAAGGAAGCGTCGTCTATTCTTACTGGCGAATGTGGATTTTCTATGGTTGGTTAAAGGCCTACCAAGATTTCATGTATGTATGGTTAGGGATACTTTCCCTTTGAAAGTGCGTAAATGATTTCGTAATTACGTTCGAGTCAAACTTTGAATTGTTACTTTATGTGCATTCAGAGGGAAACGAGTTCATTTTTACCTGTTAGAAGGGTAGAGTATCATTACTTTATCAACGAATGAATATTCTGTGAGAATAGCGTTGTCTATTCCACGCAAAAGGATACTTGAGTGATTGTACAAGCTATCACTTTATTTTAGCGAAACAGACAAATGGTTTGTTTTTCTGTAGTTATTAATTGAATTTCGTTGAAAATTTTTGTTTAAAATGGCGCTGTGAAAATATTTTGTGAAGGAGGGGTGAGCTCTAGGAGCGAGAGAAGAGAAGCTGCAGCGGCAGTGTACGTCACAGGGTCTGCGCTGTGATTGGCTAACATACGTCACAGCTGGCGCGCTGATTGGTTCACATGACTAAGTTAAGCTGTCAGCTGATTGGCTTATTCTGAAAACAGCAATTCAATTGGTTGAGCAAGGTGGTGACGTAGCTTAACCTGATTGGCTTGTTGGTGAGTTTCGCGCACGGATTGCCTGGTTTTGCGGAACAACCAGGAAACATTTACGATCATTTAGAATTAAGCGGATTTATTTAAAAAACATGAGTTATTACTACAAGAAAGAGGAAAAGAAGCTTTCATGGTTTCAGAAATTGAAAAATATATTTAAATCTGATAAGAAAATTGAAACGAGAGGTGGGAAATTACTTCATAAGTACAAAACACCTGCAGCCTATATGGAAGGTGAATATGGTTATCATACTTGCCTTTGGTTCGATAATTGGATGGAATATACCAAAAATGATGGTGTATTAGCATGGCTGGAAGACGGATCATTTAATATAAGGGTTTTGACAAATTTGAGAGAAAAAATGATGGCTCTTGTGCCAAAGCCTAGACCTACTCAATTTGAAGCTTTAGTTGAATGGGAGGATGAGATATTTGAACTTGAACGAGAAACCAGAGGTGTAACAAGAGGTCCAAAATTAGACATTAATAGAGAAACTCATGAAGATAGAATGTGTCGATTGAGACGTGCAGACATGTGTGATGGTTTGTACCCAGTAAGAGTGATGGTTACTGAAATACCAGGTCAAAAGAATACCCAAAAGAAAAATAATAGTGCTGAAGAATGTGAATTAGAAGATCCAGTTTTAGAAGAAATTTATATTACAAATCAAAAACAGACTCCTTATAAACCAGCTTGTACATGGTCTTCCCCGATGGTGTCTCCAGGAATTACTCCAAGTGCTCCTCCTAGAGAGATTATTAATGAGGAATCTCCCAGATTATATCCGAATAATGCAAAAACTCCCGAAAGAGTAGAAACAAGAACTAATTCTAGTATATCAGGTGAAAATAGAAATTATCCTGAACCCCCAGTTTTGAGAAATGAGATCTCAAGAAATGTATTGAGAACAGAAAGATGTGAGGAAACTCCAAATACCTCAGAATATTTACGATCAAAAGATGAATTAATACGACGGTTAACTAAGAGCATGGAAGCAGTAACGGTACCAGTAACGATTGGTCCTGTTCAGCCAGTATTTGATCAAAGAGAAGTTAGACATTCAGCTTTAACTATTCCATTAAAGGCAGAAATTCAGAAAGTAGCTGAAAAATTTTACTCAGGTTTATCAGAAATTCACCGAGATGCCTGATTTAACTTTTAATCAAAGTCCAGCATGTAGAACTCCAGCTGGCGCAGAATCTGATGCTGATACTCCAGAAAAGAGCGTTGATAAAATAGATTTAACGACTCCAAAACTTGATGTTGCAAAATTAAAAGCAGATTTGGAGGAATTAATTATTGGCACAACTGGACCTGACAATTTAAAGCACTATCAAGATGAAGAATTATTATTTATTTGTAAAAGCATACAATGGAAAACTAAAAATAAATATGAACAGTTAGAAGAAGTAGCTACTGAATTAGAGGTTGATTTGAGCAGACAGAAGAATATGGGAAAACATTACAGAATAGAACTTTCTGAAAGGGATATTGAAAATATGACTTCAAATGGAAGAATATTGCATATAAAGGATTTGATGGTATACTTAAAAAGATTAGGAGATTTAAGTAAATGGAGAGTAAAATGGACAAAGAAAAGAGAGGAAGAAAGGAGAGAAAAAGGTATAGAGTTATGGATCTGTATGATAAAGTAATGTACTGGCTGAAAAACAAGATTCCCCCAAAAGAAGTTGACTGGGTTAAAATAGACAGAACAAATCAAGAGCCAAAAGAATCAGTTCATTCATTTTATGAAAGATTACTGCTGGTATTTAAACAATACAGTGGCTATGAAAAATTAAGTGAAAAGGATATGAGCCACTTCATATACAGGTTTGTTTATGGCTTAAGACCTGAAATTGGTGAAATGATTCGAAACGGAATAGTGGGTTGGCAATCACTCTCAGTTGATGATATTTTGAGAAAAGCAAAATACTGCAGTGATGAGATAGATGCAAAGCAAAAGAAGCTAAAAGAAAAGGCAATGTGGGCACAGGTAAAGGTAGCTGAACAGCAAATAGCAACTTTAGAAAATAAAAATGTTGTTAATCAGAATCAAGGTAAATTTAAGGGTAATTATAATAAGCCAAAATGTAATGTTAACATTGAGGAGTTAAAACAAAAACTCCCTTGTTTTAATTGCGGCGAAATTGGGCACTGGAAGCGTGAATGTAAAAATCCGCCCAGAAATTTAAAAAATGCATCATTAAATCCACAGATGCAGAATGAGGTAAATCTGCAGCAACAGCTACATCGACAGATAAATGAGATAAATCTGAAGCAACAGCTACAGCGACAGGTAGTGAATCAGCAGAGTCAGATTCCACAACCACCACTTCCAAATTGTGTGAATGTGCAGAGGTACAATACAGAAACGGGATTCTGCAGCGGTGATCAGGTAAACAGACCGCAAAGAGTGAATGTGCCAAATGTTTCTCAACAATTTTTGATGACAGAAAATGGAGGTAGTGATTCTGAGGATTACTTATGACGGTGCCTGAGAGAGGAGGAAGAGTGTGTGCTTGGAGCCACTCTTGAGGTAGATCAGTCCGATCCATTTGTAAATGGTAAAGTGAATGATGTAGAAATCACTTTTCTTGTGGACACTGGTGCTACCCGTTCTACTGTTAGATCAGTGGAAATAGAAAACCTGCCTCTCTCTGGGGACTCCATCCAAGTAGTAGGTGTAGCTAATCAACAAATTAAAACAGATTTAACAGAGCCAGTCAAAGTTGAAATTGGTAAATTTAAAGACAAGCATAGATTTGTAGTTTCTAACAGTAGTCCTGTAAACTTGTTAGGAAGGGACATACTCTGCAAAATATATTGCTCACCGGAGGGTATAGAGCTTCAAACACTAGAAGAAGATGGGTTGTAAAAATTAACAATGTTAATGGTTGAAGCAGAGGAAAGTAAATTATTTCCTGCATTTGACAAAGATAATCTTCCTAAAGAACTAAAAAAGACAGTTAATGCTGAAATTTGGGATTTGACTGGAAGTGAGATGGGCTTGATGAAAAATGTAGACCCAGTTAAAATTACAGTAAAACAAGGAGTAGATTTTCGAAACATTCCTCAGTATAAAATGAAAGCAGAAACTATTGAAGGTGTCATTCCTGTAATTGACAAATTCATAAAACAAGGTGTTCTAAAAGAAATCGAAAGTAGTCCATGTAATTCACCGATTATGGGAATTAAAAAGCCAAGCGGGACTTACAGGATTGTTCAAGACCTAAGAAAGGTTAATCAGATAGTTGTTCCATGTTGCCCAGTTGTTCCAAACCCAGCGGTAATTCTTTATCAGATTCCGCATGATGCAGAATGGTATACAGTCATAGACCTTTGCAATGCATTCTTTACTGTTCCATTGCATCCAGATAGCCAGCACATTTTTGCGTTCAGGTTCCAGGAAGCATCCTAGCATGGTGTCGTATCCCTCAAGGGTATACAGAGAGTCCATCTATCTTTAATCAGTTGCTAAAGAAATCTTTGGAGAATCTAGATTTACCTGGAAAGTCAACATTGGTCCAATACATAGATGACCTCCTTGTTGCTGCAAAATCACGAGATAATTGTGTCACAGATACTATTACTCTTTTGAATCGTCTGGCGGATGAGGGACATAAAGTGTCTCCTGCAAAATTACAGTTTTGCAAACAAGAAGTAAAATATCTTGGTCACAGAATTTCAAAAGGAATCAGACAAGTGACAATTGAGAGAATAAAAATGATTCAGGGAATGCAACCTCCAAAAACACAGAGACAGGTCAGAATGTTTCTAGGAATGGTTGGTTATTGTCGCCAATGGATTAGTGGATTTTCAGTAATTTCGAAACCATTACAGAGACAGACAAAAGCAGACATAAAAGACCTGATTATCCTAACAGAAACTGAATTAGAGGCTTTTAAAAAGTTAAAAAGAAGCTTGTGTGAAGCACCCGCATTAGGTATGCCAGACTACGAAAAGGAATTTGAGCTGAACTGCAGTGAAAGAGAAGGATGTGCATTATCAGTCCTAATCCAGAGACATGGAAAACTGAGAAAGCCAATTGCATATTTCTCAGCAGTTCTTGATCCTGTTGCAAAAGCATTGCCAGGCTGCTTAAAAGCAGTAGCTGCAACAAGTGTAAGTCTTGAGCAGAGTGAGGGAATTATAATGGGTTTTCCTGTAAAAGTCTATGTACCCCATTCTGTTGAAATTCTTCTTACCAGAAGTAAAACACAGCATTTGACAAGTAACACGCTTACCAAATATGAAAAGGTTATTCTGGGATCAGATAATGTCTCAATAGCAAGGCGTGTGAATTTAAATCCTTCCACATTATTGCCTGATGGTACTGTAACAGAAATCAGAAACAAAAATGACATTGACCATGAGTGTTTGGATGTTTTGGATTATTTCACCAAGCCTAGGCAGGACATTAAAGATGTTCCTTTGCCTGAGTCAGATTTTGTTTATTTTGTTGATGGTTCATGTTTGAGAACAGATGAAGGTTTTCTGAGAGCAGCATATTCTGTCTGTACAGTTGCAAATGTGGTTGAAGCTTCATGTCTCAAAGGAATTCGTTCAGCTCAAGTAGCAGAATTGATTGCTTTGATTAGTGCTTGTGAAAGAGCAAAAGAGTTACAAATTACCATAGTGACTGACAGCCAGTATGGATACGGTGTAGTCCATGATTATGGTCAGCTCTGGTCTCAAAGAGGTTATTTAACTTCTGCGGGAACACCAATCAGAAATGCAAAATTGATCAAAAGATTGATCGATGGCATTCAGTTACCAGAGAAAATTGCTGTCGTGAAATGTGCAGCTCATAAAAAGGGCAATGATTATATTACAAAAGGAAATGCCTATGCAGATGAGATCGCAAAACACTATGTAAAGAACAATTTTTCAATCAATCGGGAAAAAGACAATGAACATGTTTTGAATTCATTTATGCTAACATCTGTAGTTGAGACATGGCAAGGAGTAAAAGATTTACAAGATGAGGCAGATGATGAGGAAAAAGACACATGGTTAAAAGCAGGTTGCAGACAGCGAGAAGAAGATGAAATTTGGGTTTACAAAGATGACAGACCAGTTTTGCCAAATAGTATGATTGCTAACATGGCTAGAATGTACCATGGTCCAGGACATATTGGAAGAGATTCCATGATAAGACTATTCAGACAGACTTGGTATAATCCAAAGTTCAGAATAATTGCAGAATCTTTTTGTCAGAGGTGTTTAATCTGTCAGCAAATGAACCCAAACAGAAAAACAGTTGTGAGCATGGGAACCATAGGTTGGGTGGGTGGTCCTTTCACCAGGTTGCAAATGGATTTCATTGACATGCCACCCCATAACAAGTTAAGATATGTCCTTTTGATAATCTGCTTGTTTTCAAGGTGGGTTGAAGCGTTCCCATCACGTCACAATGATTCAGTTACTGTTGCAAAATTACTTTTAAGGGAGATCATACCAAGGTACGGTTTTCCGGTGACTGTTGAAACTGATCGTGGAACACATTTTGAAAACAGACTGTTACAAATGATTTGTGAAGCATTGAACATAAAACAAAAGCTGCATTGTGTCTACAGACCAGAAGCATCAGGTGTTGTAGAACAAGTAAATGGTACGATCAAAAATAGAATAGGTAAAATGTGTCTAGCTACAGGAATGAAGTGGACAGATGCACTTCCACTTGTTTTGATGTCTTTGAGAAGTACTCCTGATAAAAAGACAGGTTTAAGTCCACATGATATTGTCATGGGCAGAGTCATGAGACAAGCATTTATACCAGTAGGGAAATTAATGAGTATAAATGATAGCGTCATTCTGGAATATTGCAGGAACCTTTCTGACGTCGTGACTTCTGTGTTCCATCAGGTGGGAACTGAAGTGATAACGAGAGAAAAGGAGCAAGCTCATGATCTGTTACCAGGAGACTGGGTAAGGACAAAAGTTCACCGAAGAAGAAACTGTCTAGTACCCAGGTGGCAGAAAGCAAGACAGGTGATTCTTGCCACAACTAATGCAGTAAAGTGCAGGGGTTTGAAAAGGTGGATCCATGCAAGTCACACCATTCGTGTACCACCACCTGAAAATCCTGATGAAGGTGACACTACAACTGATTCAGATTCTGAAGAAGAACCTGATAGAGATCCAGATCCTGAAGATCGACAGGAAAGTCGACATCTGGAAGGTTCAAATGCGAATGAGGCATTGAATGAAAATACTGAAGAAATCGTGATAATAGACTCTGAAAATGATGAAGATCTCCTAGAAAAAGAAGCAGAAAAAGAGCCTGTAAAAGAAACTAATAAAGATCGGGAGAGTATTGAAAAGCAAATTGGAAGCTCTGAAAGCAGGAACGGAAGTTCTGAAACTGGGAAGTTAGAAGTAATTCAAGAACAAGACGAGTTACCAAGTACCAGCTATAAGGATGATGTTCCTAACAGAGTGAAACTGCCGAGTAAAGAAGAACCAAGATTTAGATTTGAAGTCTCAGATACTGAATCTGAAGAAAGTGATGTAGATTCTGAAATAAGAAAATTCAGAAAAAGAGCTTGGAGAGCAGAGTGTAACGTGACTGAACCAAAGAAGAAATTACCAAGAAAAGGTGATAACTGGCCGAGTGAAAATGAAGGCTAAAATTCAAATTGATGAACAGATCAAAAGAACAGGTGAACAAAGTGTCAAGTCAAAAAGGTGACTCTGAAAAGAAAGGTGAAGCAGGAAAGAAAATAGAAGTGATTAGTAGTAGGGCAAAAAGAGTTGTAAAACCAAACCAGAAGCACAAGTCCCCTGAGTGGACATATATTATCATCCCACCTGTGGTGGAGGTGAACAGCAGTAGTCAGGAAGAGATAGATGACACTAGTGAAAATGATTGAAGTGTTCTCTGTAAAAATTTGAGGTTTTGTTTTTGGCATAAGGCTGAAGAAATTGTGTTAGGTGACACAAGGTCGAAGAAATTGTGTTAGCTGGAAAAACACATTGATGTAAGACGCAAGGTCGAAGAAAATCTGTTAGAAAGTAGGGTTTTCTTTTAAAAAAATCAAAAATAGGGGGGGTGTTAGAAATTTAGAATAATTTAGAAATTTTAACATTTTTGAATTTTTTTGATTTTTGTTTTCTTTGTAAGACTTTTGTTATAAGAGTAAAGATGCCTTATACTAATACCAATTCCAGATGTTCCACTTTAAGGCGATGCTGTAAAATGTCTTCTATTTGTGTGATCCTAATAATCTTGCTTTGGTTAATTTTAGCTGTAATTTTCCCTTTTGGAGTTGACAAGGAAATGTACAAGGATAATATGACAAGTAAAGCTACAGTTAAACAAGATAAACATAGTGCAGCAGGCAAAACTAACAGAGTTATTGATCATAAACCAGAGATCCACCAAGATAGATCTGTTGGTGATTTTTCTAGTAATACTGTTTGAAGGCTTTTAGCTGAGTATGTTAAAGTCATGGAAGTCAAAGACTGCTATATCTGTGTGAAATTGCCCGCTTCTGTTTCGGAGGGAGTGACCTATAATATGCTTCCTCTTACTTATGGCATAACCTGCAGTGTGATAGCTAGTTTATTTTATCAGACTGGTCGTCTAGAGTACTACTATTCGAATCATGACGAAATCTTTGCAAACTTGAAAATTGACAAAAGCTTGAATAAGCATAAACATGCTAAACAGATGAGGGAATTTTTCATTGTAACTAATGAACTTACCTATGAGTACGCTTTTAAAAACAATTTAACTTGTAAGTTGAGAACTGAAGAAAAATCTTTCTTGAATTTAGTTGAAGAGAGAAGAGCAATTTATAAGAGAAATGAAATGCTTAAGCAAACCAAATCTAAATGTTGGCAAATTAAGGATGAAAAGCTTAATGGTAGATCTTTTGAAAATGTTGCTATTCACATAGATAAACCTGTTAGTGGTAAATTTTGCATTAGGAGAGATAATACGCTTTTTGACAATTACTTTGTGGATGCCAGTCAATGTGAGTATACTTATCAAATCATGGGTGGATGGGGATTCAAAGGTGGCAAGGATCCAATTTTCCGTGGAATTTATTTTGTGTGTGGGGATAAAGCCTATTCATACTTCATAAAATCTTTATTTCGGTGAATTTTCACCCTAAAAGACATAAATACATTTCATAAAACTTCAGAAATAAAAAATTTAGGCTGTACAATGTCATTAAAGTCCATTAGGAAATTTCTTAGTGCGAATTTCACATTTTAGTACAGTAGAGTCAGTGACCAGCTTTAAGGCATTGTCTCCTCAAGGACCACATTGCACCTAGATATTTAGCCACTGCGAAGACGATTTGGTCCGACAGATCTATTTTCAGAACTCTGAACGCGGTCAGACACTCAGAGAATCTCAAATTTCTGCATAGGGGGACAACCCATTTTTTACGAGGCTCACTGTAGGCCGGGCAGAAGAAAATTATATGGAGCTCAGATTCATTGGCCATTCTACAAGCTGGACATACACTGACCGCTTGTTCACTCCACTTGCTTGTAAGTTCTCGTAATGGGAGGGACCCGTGCCTCCATTGCAAATACAGTTTCCTTAGTAGAGGAGGATATAATTTGTCTAGTGCTGGCTCAAAGCTGTAAGTGTCCTTAGTGCGTAGAAAAGACTCCGTTAGTGGTCCATGGTCTGGTCGGCAACAAAGTGCCATTAATTTACTGTCGCGAAAAACCTTTGCCAGTGTCTTTTTCGGAATGAGTGGGCAGGAGGTTAAAGGGTCAGACCACAGCCTCGGGAGGCCTAGGCCCTCTAGCTCGGTTTTGATGAATTTCAGCCATTTGATTTTCCCTACGTTAGGCATAGCAAGCACCTCCTGAAGTCCCTGCCTGTAACTGATCAGTTCTGGGACAGACCACAGCCTGCACCAGTAAGCCAGTGGTCGCAGAGCCAGTTCTTCATCCAAAGGGCGCATCCCTAGATCTAACCTTAAAGTGACAAGGGGCGTGCTAGGGGGAAGAGCTACCACCCTCCGAAAAAACGTATTCTCCTCTTTCACCAGGTCAGAGGAGCCTACATGGCCCCAAAGCTCACACCCATACATGGCAGCCCCCCTTGCCTGTGCCCTGTAGATCTGTAAAGGTGGGCCAACAGGCCGGATAGATGACTTATTGTTACCCATGAGCTTCATGATTCCACCCGAGTACTGAATCAATTTGAGGAGTGCTTTCTCTTGATGGTTGCGCCAGGACATTTTTTCATTTAATATAACTCCAAGGTACTCAAAGGTTCTCACCCTTTCAAGTCTGCTCTGTCCGATATTGGGGCTAAAGCGGAATTTTGATGGGGGATTAAACACCATGAATTTAGTCTTTAGGGTGTTAATTTCTAACCCATGGTCCTCACAGAAATCCACAAAGCCGTCTAGGACACGTTGGATACCCATCGCAGAGAGATAATACGCTTTTTGACAATTACTTTGTGGATGCCAGTCAATGTGAGTATACTTATCAAATCATGGGTGGATGGGGATTCAAAGGTGGCAAGGATCCAATTTTCCGTGGAATTTATTTTGTGTGTTGGGATAAAGCCTATTACAACCTCCAAGATCACTGGTATGGGACTTGCTTTGTTGGATTAGTTTTTCCAAAAAATTTTCATGTCGACAGAAATGCAGAGGGTTCATTTGAAATTAGCAATCATCTGAATAGATTTAAAAGAGAAAGTTTTTCAGAAATTTTGGGAGATATTTTTGAAGCAGTAATACCTTTGGTGGGTATAACCCTGAATGCAGTTAAAATCAAAAAATTGTCCACAATTGTTGACAGATTGTCAACAGATACTGCCAGTGGTTTCCAATTAGTGGATACTGAACTTATTGCTATAAGGTCCATGGTAACGCAGAACCGTCTTGCTCTAGACATTCTGCTAGCTAAAGAGGGAGGAGTTTGCGGTATTTTACATGTCCAACATTGTTGTACTTATATCCCTGATAAGAGCCAGAATATTGAAATGTACATCAAAAACATCACTGAGTTGCAATCAGAAATTGTACCTTTAGAAGTTGATGATTTTTCAGAACGTTTGAGCAAAAGATTTACAGCAATTAAAACTTGGTTTCAAGAGATTGGTAGTTCAATTCTAGGCAAAATACTGACACCTTTATTAGTTATAGTCTTTGTGATACTTTTGTTGAAGATCAGTTGCATGTTACACAAGAGAAAGAAATATCTAAGGGAAAAGAAGAGGATTTATAAGCTCAGAAAGGAACAAGAAAAGGAAATAGAACTAGAAGAATTTCGTAGAACTCAATATGAGAGTTGTAGACAAACAGCTGAGTCAAGACTTTAAAAATACTAATACAGTGAAAATCAAAACATGTTCAAGGGTTAAAATTTTTGCTAACATTTTTGGGTGTAGTTTGGTGATTTTGAAATCCCCAGATGAGGGAGTTGGTGGAGCGAGCTTCAGAATAACATTTTGTTCTGACTCGCAAAGTTAAACTTCCATAATATAATAATCGTATTAATCAGCATGAAGTGAAAAGTACTAATCAACCTAGTTTAAAATGCATACACGACACAAGGGTTTAACATATGTGCTCTAAGTTGCAAATGCAAGTACGTGAAAAATAATAAACTAACCTTGTCTATTGTCTTTGTCAGTATTAAATGCGGCCGTTTAATTAATGGCATGTGCTTATTTGTGTGTGCTTATGTTATGTCTTTTCGTCTTTATGTGGCACAAGCTCGAGGAGGAATCCTGTGGCCTTTGAGAAGAAAGTAAATATATATTCGCTGCTAAATGTGCTTCGGCTAGGTAACATTTAATAATGGGTTAATAATTAGCAAAGGGGGTGGGTAACAGAACGAATTCTAATTCTTTAATTAATTGATGTCTTGTGTTTGTTTAAACAATAGTTTTCAAATGGGACTAAGAAAATGGCTGGCAGAGCTGCAGAATATGAAACTTGACCAGAGTGAAGTCTTCACTCATGCGCAGAAGAAAGAGCTTTTTGCTGAACAATCAACGTTTAATGCAGAAGCAGTTTTGGTCGAGTTGAATGTGTTCTTGGTGACATATCCAAGGATAGGATGCGGCAGGACTGCCAAGATTAGGAAGTAAAGTTTTGTGCTCGGGCAAATGTAACATTCTTGAGGAAGCAGAAGGATGGAGAAACTAAGAACAATAAGGGCTTATGATGAGGCCCCGGACTTGGTCAGGAGTGAATGACCTAATGGTGGACTGACAGGGCTCAGCCAATCGCAAGTTTGGATTTTCAGAAAAGAATGCAAGATTTTGTTACTTTAGCTAGTCAGAAAGGTATAGAAATTGCACCCTTGGGCAGGAGGCCGCTTCTCGCTTTCCGATTACTGAAGGGCGTGTCGTGCTGAAGGACTTGTTGGCGCACGTAAGGATAATAGGCTTAAATGATTATTTCCTTTAGGTGAAGTGAGTTTTAGACAGGGAAAATAGAACTTAGGTGATGGAAACTGTTTATTCTACTTAAACCATGCTAATTGATTTTGCTTGAACTTGCCAGTCTAATGTGCTATTCCTCAAATAAAAGCTGCAAATTTTATGCTAATAAAGAGAATCTAATAAAATGCACTTTCTTTGAATAAATAGTTAATAAATGAGATTTTAGAAACGACAAGCTGGTCTTGCTTATTCATGGTCTTGTTACCATCAGTTGATCCATTTGCCTTAGTGACTTAATTAAATAATAAGTGTTACACATACCATGGTAAGAAACGTTATACTGCAGTTGTAAATAAATGTGTAAATAGTTTGTGGATAGGTTCTGATTAATTAGGTCACATGATTCAGTCGCTCAAAAATTTGTCTCGTTAGTTTATGGGCCTTGGTAAGTGATTTGTGATTAATGGTGAGTATTGTGGAGTTGGGTAGCGTTGGTAAGACATATTTTCTATAGGGGCGCTGGATCACTGGCATCACTGGAGCTACTGGCTTACTTTAGATCGAGGGGCCAGTGAAAGGAATCACCCGTATGAGTGCCGCTGGAAGCCGGCTCATCGATCGCGCTGGGAAGCGCTTGCTCGGCTGCTCCTCACCGCACTTGCCAGCAGAGACAGAATCGACGAACACAGAGACAGGCTTAGGTTGCTAAGTGACCAGAACGCCGAACAGATGGAAGCGTGCACAATGGCAGCTGCCCGAGGTGGAACGCGGAACAAAACTCGTACCACAGCTCCCAACCCAGCAGCACCATCGCGGTCCGAGACAAAGTCCAATACCAAGGGAGATGCAGGAAAATTGAAAAACACCGGTTACTCCGCTAACCCCGGTAAGAACTATATGAACCCCTTGAATACTGACCCACCGGCAGTAGGGAGTAAAAAACAAACTGTAATTACTAAGCTGTTCACTAAGAAACACCATACAGATTCTAGCAAAGATTGCGTGGCAGAGGGGAATGCGAGCAGCTTGGACGCGAGAGGGCAAAAACAAGGCTTGACCCCTGAGGACTGCCCTGATGAAACACGAGTATCATGGGGATCAAGCAGCGAGCACACAGTTCTGCTATTAACTGACACTACATCATTAGTTTCTCCGCTGGAGGGTGGACAGGAGAACGGTGGTAAAGGGCAGCAAAGTATGACAGCAGCCGATATTGATAAGGAGACAACGGGCATTGATGCATCAGAAAGAGGAATTGCCGTCTGGAGTCCAACTGAAAGGTACGCAGGGAGCCTCCTTAGAGCACACTGCACCTATCTCCAGATCATATCGAGAACTTTTTTCAGTAAATGAAGAATCCGGAGAGTCTGAGTTTTGGGACCTCCATAGTTGCAGCAGTGATGAGGGATGTGTGGAGACCTCCGCAAGCAGTGGTAGCCAACGTGAAGGCAAAAAGACTCAAAGGAAATTAAAAAAAGCCGCTAAAGGGAGGGAATCCGTTAAGAAGATAGACACCGAAGAGGAGCATGAATCAGCTCTCCGTTGGGACTACTCTGACACACAACCGCTCTCCTTAACCGGGAGGCACAGAGCAAGGGGCACGGTCAAAAGAGTTAAAGAGGGGACAACCACAAAGATGGAGTCATCGCAAACAGCAGAGCCCACACTAACAATGATTCTACAGTCATTAAATGCATTTCAGAACGAGGTCAAATCGGAGAATCGGCTAGCCAGTGTTGCGGCAAAAAAGCTACAGAGGTCAGTGCGTAAATTCGGCAAAACATGCACAGAAAACGCCGAAAGAATGACCATGGTGGAAAGCCGGACGGAGATACTGAAGAGTGCAGTGGATACTCTCAAAACCCAGGTTACATCACAAGGAAAAGCGGTAACTGATGTTATGTGGAAGCTTGAAGAGGCAGAAAATCGCCAACGCCGGAACAACCTGCGCATTCTTGGGATACCATAAAACAGCAAAGGGAGCGACATCCTGGCATTTGTCATTAACTTATTTAAGAATGCATTTCCCGAATTAACGAAGTGGGACTGGGACAAGGAAATCCAGCGTTTGCACAGATTCCCATTTTTACCTCCTAAAACGCCCACGCACGGATCAGACTTTCCCCAGAGTTACCCTAATATTTTTTGGTAATTTGTTATTAAGGCAGGCAGTATATGATCTAGCCCGGCCGAATAAAAAACAGGAACTGGGAGAACTTCTCATTCTTTGCGAAACCGGACTTTGCACATGCCACAGTTGAGAGACGATGGAGATTACGACAGCTGATCACCCCCTTCCAGAAAGCAGGGGCTCTTGCATTTCTCCAGAACCCAGCCAAACTGAAGGTAGTATCGCAAGGACGTACATTGTTCTCTACCTCAGAAATCCAGGCAGAACAAGCTCTGAAGGACATCATAGCAGGGAAAACTGGGGGATCAGGGGTCGATCACTGACTCTGTATTGGGAAAAAAATTGACTAGACGATTGCTTATCGCCCTCGCTCAACCTAGGAGTATCCTAGTATCCTAGTGACACAAAACATGTCTCTGCTATAATGTGAATTTGTTAACCACCATTTTTTTTTTTTTTGCGGGGTTCTTCTGGGCTTTTTTCTTTGTTAGTTTGTGTATGGGTTCCGGTATCTTTAAAAGTTGTGGTGGTGCTAAGAAATGAGAGCAATATGCCAGGGTTTTATATGTTTGTATAGGCGAGAGGAAAGGAGAGGCCCGGAGAGTGGGTGAGGTTGGTTAGACGCTATCACACAGGCTCAGGATTGAGCCTGGCAGCTTGCAAAGTGGTGGTGGGTGGAGGGTGGGAGGTGTGAGGGTGGGGAGGGGGAGGTGCGGGCGGGGAAGACCAAGGGACTCCAAACACAAGAGGGGTAGAAAGGATGTGAGGTGGTGGGCATATTACATTAGAAGAATGACAAAAAAGATGTTCATACTGCAGGAAATCTATGTTGGCTATCAACTGTTGGTCAATTAATTAATAATATGGCTAAGTTAAAAATTACGAAATTCAAAAGGTAGAGGAAAAACCAGCTAGGTTCGCCCTCCACAGCAAAGTATAAGTAAAAAACAATCCGAAATATCAGATCAAAGAAACCTAGCTTTCAAAAGGAGTCACTTTCATCATTGGATGTAGCTCGCACACAGGAACAAGAAAAAGGGGAGGAATATCCTTTTTCTTTAGTCTCTTCACTCACCGGAGTTTCCTCACGGTGACATGCTTCATCATATGGGCTTCCCAACCCGCTGCGGGTTGAGGCGTGCTACAACTTGCGCCACTACGTAGGAGCACTTTTTAATTGAAGAGTATGTGTGGTGTCATGTGAAAAAGGGAAGTGGGTGAAGTGGTGTGAATTAAAAATATCCTACTAGTGGGCGGGAAAAGACTTTATTCGTGCAACACCGTTTTTACATGCACCGTTTAACCCTCGTGTTCTCCTGTAATTTAGGAACTCGAGTGCGAAAAAAGAAATATATACAGATATATACAATGACCACAAAATAGTGCAGTGCCTATAGAAAAAACAAAAGACAGACACACTAAAGGGGTTAACATACGTTTTCTAAGGCTCTAATGGGCCTCTGGGTCATTCAAGGGAAAAAAAGGAAGTCTGCGGAACCATCTGTAAAGTTGAATGGTCGAAAGTTAGTTTAGCGCGGATCTTACCAGTCCAGCCCGGGCGTGACGTGTGTCTCAAACGCGGTCGCCCCATTGAATCCGTGCGGTTTTATAAACAGGAAGGGTCTTACTTGTTACGGAGCTCTTCCTAGCTGTTAAACCTAATCGGCATCCCTCGAGACCGGCGGATGCCGTCTCAGTCTCGGGGGCTCGATAAGAAGCTTTTTGAGTTGCCGTCCAGCTTCCAGTGGGAAACTAGACCGCGGGTAAATCTCCAAGATGGCCGCCCTGTTTGGGACAAACCGGCGTCCATCTGTGAATACTCGCGAGGAAATACTTGTGTATTTTAGACGATAAGAGTCACTAAAACCCAGGAAACAAACAACATGGACACAGTGGGACACAGATATTTTTATTTACAGTATGTTAGGTGGATTCTTGATCTTTGTACCATAACTAATCAATTGCCTGTGATAACACCTAACGACATGAAATGGGTAATTCTGGAACATCTAAATGGACAGGACAACCTGGAACAACGCCTTCTGGAGACGGAACAGCGCTGGGTGTACAAACTCAAGACTGATACCCACGGATTGAATGATGCCATTCCATGGGGCCTCTTGGCTAGACAATGTATGTATGTATGTATGTATAGATATTCTTATATAGCGCATTTGCTGTCACCCAAACGGGCATCCTGGCGCTTAGACAATCATGACATACAAGGTATTACCAGCATCCGAAAAATCTATTGCAACATCCTGGGGAATAAGTGGGTCTTTAAGTTTTTCTTAAAAGAAAGGAGATCTGCCATGCCCCTCAGGTCCAAAGGAAGAGAGTTCCACAGTTTTGCTGCGGTGAACCTGAAAGCCCGACCTCCCATCCGGGAGCGTCGGATCTTAGGTACTGCTACCAGATAGGCTGAGGCTGACCGAAGTGGTCTGCCCGGGGTATACCAGGAGAAGAGGTTCTGCAGTGGGAGTGGACCTTGACCATGAAGAGCCCTAAATACCAAACACAGGGCTTTAAAACCGATTCGCTGCGCGATTGGCAGCCAATACAAGTCTCTGAGAGCCTCAACAGAGGAGTCCAAACGGCGGCGCGACAGTGCCAGTTTTGCGGCAAAATTCTGCACACACTGCAGTTTCCCCAGTAAGGTGGCAGGCGCCCCCAGAAGCAGTGCGTTGCAATAGTCGAGACGACTTAAAATAATGCTCCGCACTACCTCTGGCCTGGCATGTGAAGGGAGCAAGGGTAGAATCTTACACAGCGAGCAGAGCAGTGCCATACAAGTGGCTACCGTTTTGTTCACCGCTACGTCTAATTGCAGATTGGAACTAAACATCACACCCAGATTCCGTACTGATTCAACAGAGGAGTCAGTCCCTTGGAAATCAGGGGGCCAGAAATCCAATGGGAGAGGCCTAGGGGTGCGGTCCATTGAGCAGTGTAGCACCTCGGTTTTCATGCTGTTAACTTGCAAGGAGTTGTTACCTAGCCATGCTGCCGTGGTGCTCATGCATCGATGGAAAACCTCCTGGGATACCGCCTTCTTGCCTTCAAACGAGAAGACAAGCTGGGTGTCGTCTGCATAGTTGGTGACTGTTATGCTGAAAGATGTTATCAACGAGATCAGGGGACGGAGGTAGAGATTAAATAAGATGGGACTGATGGAAGACCCCTGTGGTACACCCTGCCACACCTTCCTGATGTTAGATTTGAAAGGTGGCAGGGATACCACCTGGTACCTATGATCGAGATACGATACCAGCCACTGTAGGGCCAACCCAGACACTCCAACCTCCGCCAACCTCCTGATCAAGATTGCATGGCTGACCGTATCAAACGCGGCCGACATGTCAAGCAGCACTAGAAAGGCCGCTTGACCCTGGTCGGCCCGCGTCCGAAGGTCATCAAGAACAGTCACCAAAGCCGATTCCGTCCCATGTGCTGGCCTGAAGCCAAACTGGACCATATCCAAACACTCGGTGGACTCGAGAAAGTTGGAGAGATGCTTTGTGGCCAGTTTCTCCAGGATTTTTATTGGAAAAGGCAACAGGGAGATCGGCCTGTAGTTTGCTGGACACGTAGGGTCCAGATTTTCTTTTTTCAGCAGTGGGGAAACCACTGCCAATTTCCAGCAGTCCGGCACTCGTGCGGAACCCAAGGACTGGCAGCAGGTCGAGAAGAGTGGGGGGAACAACTCAGCACAAAACATCTTCCAAAACTTCGGTGGGAGCTGATCAAATGGGGATCCAGAAGACAGCCCATCCGCCAGAGCACAGAATTCCTCAAAGGATGGTAGTGGAAAATTGTTCAGCCCTGTAGATGTGGCGCTCACCTTGCTGATCTCGCTCAAGGAGGAACTGTCCGCCATCTTGTCAATGGACGGGGCGAGGTTATTTAGGATAGAAGCTATTTTGTCCTCAAAGGCTTGTACCAGCGAGTCGCAAAGATACTGAGAGGCCGGTATGACATTTTTTGTACAGGCCGGATGGGCTAAATCCTTCACGATTCTAAAAAGAGCCTGTGATTTGTTCACAGCCGCCTTCAACGAATCCTCTAAAAACCGACACTTAGCCCACTTGATCTGAACTTTATAGTTTGCCAGTGTCTGCCTGAAGAGGACACGTTGCGGTTCTAAGTACTGTCTCCTCCATGCCCTCTCAGCCTGTTTACACTGCAGCTTAAGCTGCCGGAGTTCTTCAGAATACCAAGGCATCGCAAGATGAGTCCTAGCTCTGATGGTACGCATTAGAGCCAAGGAGTCAAGGGAAGATAGAATTCGCTGACGAAAGATCTCATAGCTCACGTCCACGCTAATTCCGAAGGTGAAGCCGTCCGGAAGCAAAGTGGGCAATGTAGAGCTTGCGAGAATTCTGGACCATTGTCTACCCATCCTAATGCCACCCGTCCTGCCCTTCTTCGTAGCGGCGGCTGTACATGAGAGAGAGAAGAGGATAAGAGCGTGGTCCGTCCAGCACTGGGGCAGAACGGTCTTCAGGGTCACTAGGCGTGCATCAGCAAAGAGCAAGTCCAGGATGTGACCCTTGGAGTGGGTCTGGGTGAGTACAAGCTGTTGCAACTCAATATTACAGCAGGCTTGGATCAGCTCTACAAAGGCGGAGTTCGTTGGTCCTTCAGGCCAGAGGTTAAAATCCCCTAGCACCATCAGCTTTGTGTGGGAGTGGGAGAGGTCATAAATTAAGTCAATGAGCTCTGAGACCGTCGATAGCGAGCTAGCCGGGGGTCTATAACATAGCAGCCCAGTATATAACACTCCTCCATGGTCTTGAATAGAGAAACCCAGCAATTCACATCCAGAAATGACCTTGATTTGGAGCTGAGAGAGATCCAGTGTGTCCCTGAATATGAGGCCAGTTCCACCTCCTCTAGCTCCCACCCGTGGATTGTGAATACATTTAAAACCGGGCGGACAGGCTATTCCCAATTCCACCGAGCTGGTTGAGGTGGTCCAAGTCTCGGTCATAAAGAGTACATCAAGACCATGACAGTCTATCAGCAACGCAATTTCCTCGCAGTGCTTGATGAGAGACCTCACGTTCAACAGACCACAGGCCAGAACATCAGAGTGCCTGTCAGTGGGATTCTGCTCGCCAAGTGAAAGAGTGCCGGGATTCACACGCAGCAGTTCGTCGCGGGAGTAAGAAAGTGCGACTCGGTGAAATGGGACAGAGGTTCCGGCGCCTGGCGCGTCCTGTGCGCGAACGGGCGCAAACGGGCTTACCTCTGGCGCACCTCCGGCGCTCCACTGGCGCACCCGCTGCGCGCCGGCGCTGCGCGCTATGGAAACAGCCATTTTTATGGCCGAAAACGCGGGAGCCCTGCAAAGCTAACAACTAGCCCCCCAACCAATCATAAGTCAACATTAGTTTTAATCACTAACCTTCATTTCTCTTATAATAACTAATCCCAACCTATCCAGACTGGGAATTAATTAGTGATAACATCTCACATTAAACCATCACAGGCAATTGATTAGTTATTGTACAAAGATCAAGAATCCACCTAACATACTGTAAATAAAAATATCTGTGTCCCACTGTGTCCATGTTGTTTGTTTCCTGGGTTTTAGTGACTCTTATCATCTAAAATGCACAAGTATTTCGTCGCGAGTATTCAAAGATGGACGCCGGTTTGTCCCAAACAAGCTTCTTATCGAGCCCCCGAGACTGAGACGGCATCCGCCGGTCTCGAGGGATGCCGATTATGTTTAACAGCTAGGAAGAGCTCCGTAACAAGTAAGACCCTTCCTGTTTATAGAAACGCACGGATTCAATGGGGCGACCGCGTTTGAGACACACGGCACGCCCGGGCTGGACTGGTAAGACCCGTGCTAAACTAACTTTCGACAATTCGACTTTACAGATGGTCCCGCGACTTCCTTTTTTTCCCTTGAATGACCCAGAGGCCCATTAGAGCCTTAGAAAACGTATGTTAACCCCTTTTGTGCGTCTGTCTTTTGTGTTGTCTATAGGCACTGCACTATTTTGTGGTCATTGTATATATCTGTATATATTTCTTTTTTCGCACTCGAGTTCCTAAATTACAGGAGAACACGAGGGTTAAACGGTGCATGTAAAAATGGTGTTGCATGAATAAAGTCTTTTCCCGCCAACTAGTAGGATATTTTTAATTCACACCACTCCACCCACTTCCCTTTTTCACATGACACCACACATACTCTTCAATTAAAAAGTGCTCCTACGTAGTGGCGCAAGTTGTAGCATGCCTCAAGCCGCAGCGGGTTGGGAAGCCCCTATGATGAAGCATGTCACCGCGAGGAAACTCCGGTGAGTGAGGGGACTAAAGAAAAAGGATATTCCTCCCCTTTTTATTTTTCCTGTGTGTGAGCCACATGCAATGCTGAAAGTGACTCCTTTTGAAAGCTAGGTTTCTTTGATCTGATATTTTGGATTGTTTTTTACTTAAGTTAAAAATTATCTCGTTAAACATATGTGGTCTTAAAGATATAAAGAAATGACAGAAAGTGGCTATGGGGCTACAAACAATGGAAGCCGGCATAATATGCCTGCAAGAGACGCATGTTAGGGCTCACAACAATATCTGTTAAACTCTAGGGTATCAACTCATCATCGCCTCAACACAGGGGGTCCGAACCAGAGGAGGAGCTATCCTAGCAAAGGGGGGGGTCCAATTCACAAGATCAAAGTCTGACAAATTTGGGCGATGGGCCATCACCGAATGTCATTACAATAATGGAATAAATAAGATGACATTATGTACCATCTACGGTAGCGTCAGCGATGACCCAGATGTTCTGCTTAGCGTCTGTAACGAATTAGTACATTGGCCTCTCCCCCTGATTTTATGTGGGGACCTCAATATTCATATGCCAGGCGTCTGGCCGGTGAGTTCTGAGTTTAAATATCAAGGTAGAAAACCAAAGGTGTTTAGGGCCCTCAGAGACCTTTGTGTATTACATGGACTGATCAATAGTTGGCAAGTAAAACACTCTGGGGACCCCGGTTTTACATTTTATTCCCATCCATATTCCCGACATGCACGACTTGATTATTTCTTTATTTCCGAATCCCAGAACTCCACTTGCATAGTAAGGAAACTCTCGAGGATATTATCGGATCATAATCCGCTTGAATTGAACTTAGAGTGTAGTAGAAGCAATTCTATATTAAAGACATGGACATTTGAAAGGGCATTTCTAAAGAATGAGAAGTATTGCCAACAATTAAGAGGGTGAATTCCGACCTTTTTAGCAGAAAATATGGGTAGCGCACCCATTGAGGTGATTTGGGATACCCTGAAGGCATGCATAAGAGGAGAAACTCTTCAGTTCTCAGTTAGGGCCAATAAGGAAGGGAAACTTCATATGGTGACACTGCAGCAGAATCTAGCTAATGCAGAGGAAGAGTTGATTAGAGCCACTCAAGAGGGACGAGCTACGGGTAGTGAAGTGGCCCGAGTAGCTATCGCTAGGAACTTGATATCAGAGATCCTAACAGAAAAAGCCATAGTTAAAGCTACCACCTATAGAGAGAAAGCATATGAGCTAAGTGAGCAAGTCGGACATCAGTTAGTGGTTCGTACCCGTGAAGGGACTTCAGCTAATGCAGTGAAGGGAATCAAGGATTTAGACGGTGGTATGAGAACAGAATCATCCGAAATAAGGATGTCATTCCAGAAATTTTTCCAAGAATTATATAAAGAACCGATAAGGGGGGAGGAGGACCCCGAAACATATCTAGATCTAATTGATAGTAACAGACTTGAGAAAGAAGACCAAGATAGTCTGCATAGCCCCCTTCTGTGGGATGAAATACTGCTTTCTATGAATATGTTGGACACAGGGAAGGCAGCAGGCATGGATTGGATTCCAACCAAGTTTTATGTGAAGTTTGCAGATCAACTCAAAGTAATTATGTTAGAATTATTTGGCTCTGTATTTCAGGGGGAAACCCACCTGCCTCTTGGTCGGTTGCTAAGATCGCGTTTTTTCTGAAAAAATCCAAAAAAAACCTGGAAATGGGATCTTACCATCCCATAACATTAATAAACGGGGATTCTAAAATGTATTCTAAACTGTTAACCGCCAGACTGGCACCAATGATATATAAAATTGTGTCAGTTCGACAGCATGGGTTTATCCCAGGGAGGTCAACAATAGACCATGTCCAAAGAGTGATCTCTTTATTTGACTACTCAGAGACAACAGGAGACCCTATGGCGCTTATTCTGCTTGATGCAGAGAAAGCGTTCGATAGGGTCTCCTGGAAATTTCTGTGGACAGCCATGTCTCACTGTGGAATTACCAAGGGATTTATAAGGGCCATACAAAGGCTCTATATCAATCCAGGGGCTAGCGTTCTGATTAATGGGATCCTATCTGAAAGGTTTGATATCACCGGGGGGACCAGACAGGGGTGCCCCTGTTCACCCCTTTTATTTGCAATTTATATTCATTCATTCATTCATTTTAATCTTTATTTCGGCAATCTAGTCGTAAAGAGCATTTAAAAAACACATTATTACAATTCATTTAACATAACGGGTACTTCCAGCAGCTCAGGTACAAAGAATTTTTGGGGGTAGAGATAGTCATACATTTATATACACATGATCAGTTTACGCCATAAAACCTAACAATAAATATCATAAATATGCTAAAAATCTTTAAAAGCCAGATTTTAAAATGTTAAAAAGAGAAGAAGTTTTAGTTATAGGTAGTTCTCTTGGCCTTGCAGACCCAAGGTTCGAAGGGCTACTAGAATTTTAGTTCCCCCTTTTTTCTGATCAGATACACATTATATAGAAATCTACTTATGCAAAATACCACCAATTGTGAGGTATTATATTTCAATATACGTTCCGCTTCACTACAAGTCCTCACACCTAGGTTCCTACACAAGGGTCTAATCCATCGATCTCGAACGGCTTTGTCTGATGGACAGATGAAGAGTAGATGGACCTCATTTTCCTTTGCCTTCAGCGAACAGATAGTACATACATCATTTCCTTTATTCGAGCCCCCCCATCTAGAGGTATATGCATTTATTTCCAGAATTCCATATGTATATTTTAAAAATAAAGATTTGGCTAACGGGGGGGCTTATCTCATCCAAAAAGGGTTCGAAGGAGCCTTCATCTTTAAATTCGAGGAACTTCTGGGTAAGTGACCCTGTAGAAGAGCTGTAAAGTAGTTTGGTGGGCTTGTGGGACCAAAATGTTTGTTTTAAAATCTTTTTACAAGGAGCTATAAGCTTTAGGGGTTCTTCCCAGTAATGGCTTAGACCTTGCTTATTCGCCCAGAGGGAGATATGATTTATCCAGGGAATACTCTTAAAACCATTGATCTGCATGATCTCGATCAGGCCATCTCTATAGCTAAGCAGCTCCGGGGTGGTCCATAACCTTATCCAATATAATAAGGGTCAGTGCGTTTGATGTTGCTGTCTAGGAGTACTGGGGTCAATGGTGTTCTAACTGGGATTTTCATTAGACTCCGTATGAACTTATTTTCCTCCCGTTCAAAGTTATTTTTACAAAAAGGACCCCAAATCTCGGCCCCATACAGTACCGCAGACTGAGCCTTAGCTTTAAACACTTCCAGGGCAGGGGAGATTGCCTTGGACTGGCTATCTCCATGTCTTTTTAAAATTGGGAATACATTTTGCCGAAACGTTATCCTATTTTTCTCTAGCTAACCTTTCCAGGCTAACTTACTATCTAACATAATTCCCAAATAATTAAAACTTCCCACATACTCCAATTTTTGATTATTCAGGACGAGGTTCTTTCTAAAGGATTTTTGCGGGTTTATGGACATGTATTTAGTTTTCGTTGAATTGATTTCTAAACCTTTTTGCATGCAGTAGTTATGAAATGCGTTCACTAGATTTTGCAAACCCTTAGGTGTCTGGGAAATGAGAATAGTATAATCAGCAAATAATAATGCTGTGATAGCTTCACCCCCAAGTTTTGGGGAGTCGTGACTGCAATGACCCAGAAAGGTGGGGATGTCATTTACAAAGAGTGAGAAAAGCGTGGGTGCCAACACGCAACCTTGTCGTACACCCCGCCTCACTGGTATGGCTTCAGATGTTTCGCCCCTTGGTCCCCACCGTACTTTCGCATAGTTCCCTGCATGTAGTCTTATCAGCTGGACTAGTAACTCACTTGGGACCCCTACATCTTTCAGTGTCTCCCATAATAGGGTTCGAGGGACTAAGTCGAAGGCAGCCCTCAGATCTATAAAAGCAACATACAGGCTGCCCTTCCTCAAAGTTACATATTTCCAGCAAATACATGTGAACCTGAAAAATTGGTCCGTGGTACTTATTTTTGTGCGAAATCCAGCTTGGTACTTTGATAGGATGTGGTTCTCTTCTATCCAGTCTAAAAGTCTATTTAAAATATGTCTGGCAAAATTTTTTTGTAAAAGGTCAATTAAACTAATTGGGTGATAATTCCCTGGATCATGTCGATTTCCTTTTTTAAAAATAGTGACAATCTCTGCCCCTTTCCATGAGTCAGGAATTGGTGTACCTGCTGCTATTGAGTTGCATAAGTAATTTATATAGGGTCCCCATACTTCTAGGTCATGTTTTAGCAGGTCGCCAGGAATCTTGTCTGGACCTGCCGCTTTTTCACCTTAGTAGCTTGAATGGCAACTATAGTCTCCCCCAGTTCGAAATACAGAACAGGTGTCCTTGATACTACCTCTACTTCATATTCCACTATTTGTGTTTCCCCGATTGTGTCTGAGTAGAGCTTGGTGAAGTGATCAACCCAGGTTTTTTCATCAAAAAAGATATCTTTTGGGGAACTACCTTTCCTATTTCCTTTGGATATTAAATTCCAAAAGGTAGTCTGGTCTCTAAGTTTTGCTGCAGCGAGTAAGTCGGACCAGATTTGGTCATCCCAAGCTCTTTTAGAGGTAATAAGAGTGTTTTTATATATGTCCCTCCTCTTCCTTATTTCCTGGGTATCTTTGTTCTTTACTGCCTGGATTAAAGAGGACTTGGCTAAACGACACTCTTTATTGTACCAGGCACCACCTGATGCAGGTTGACTTTCCTTAGCTCCCTTGTCATCCTTATAAATTCTGCTCAAAAGGGGTAGTAGTGTGTCCACCAATTTAAGGTGCATATCTAATACACCACGGTCTCCAAGGGGGAGGTCTTGGTAGGGTGCAACAATGTCTGCAAAAGCATGATATATCCATGTCATTGTTGCATCATTGGACAGGATGTATGGCCATTTTAAGGCTCGTATATTATTAGTTATTTGGGTTTCCGCATCATTCAAGCTTGTCCCTTCATCCTCTGCACGGGGAGTTTTAAAAGGCTTTGGTTCTAGTATTAGATATAACGGGAAGTGATCACTCTCCGTCCTAGAATCGATTTTAAAGTCAATTATTAAATACCAAAGCCTAATGGAGACCATTATAAAATCTATGTAACTCTTTGAGGTCCCTCTGGTAAATGTAGGTGCTGGTGGGCCATCTAACTGACAGCGGCCATTACATGCCCTTAACTCATGGGCCGCATTTAGTTGCAAAATTTGGACTGCTGCTACTGTACATATAACCTTACCTTTGCTATCTAGAGTAGGGATGTTATTTGCCCCATCTTGTTCTTCAAAGATTCTATCAAAACCCAGGATTGGTTCAAATTTACAATTAAAATCACCACCAATTACCACTGGGGGACTGGGGCCTAAAGTGATGAGATAGGCGTCAAGCTGCTCTATTGTCAGGGATTCCTTATTCGGCAAATTTGGCCTATTATACACGTTTATTAAGTAAACGGCATTTTTATCTTTTGTGGGTATTTTTACGCCCAATAGGTCTTGGGATTGGATACAAAGCGGAGTAGTAGCAATTTCTAAAGTGATACTAATCCAAATCACCAGGCCCCCAGACGGTCTGCCTCTTACTGAGGGGGAGGCATTTATGTTAAAGGTTTTGTAGCCATTTCTATGCAGTGCCTCCAATGAACAGGTCTCCTGTAATAGTATTATATCCCATTCATCTATATAGGTACACCAGGATGCATCTTGGAGATTTTTACTTAACCCTGCTATGCTCCAAGACAAGAATTTTACTCCCAGTACCTTGCTGGATCCTGATAGTTGGCGGTCAATATAAGGGACAGGGCTCCCCATATTAACATTAACTGCTTTTGAACCTACTAAGGGGTCTCTGTTGCTAGTATTTGACGGTAGTACCTGATCTATATCAGCCCTTTCTCTCGGCATCATTAATATCTGTTTCGTATCCGGGAGCTGTATATTTTCACTAAGAATGGTCTCTTTCCGTTGAGTAACTGTAAGGGTTGGGTCAAAACTTCCATTTGGCAGTCAATCCAGCTCATCTAGTGTGGAAAAACAGTCAAATCTGTTTTCCAAGGACACTAGAGGAGTCTGATGTCTAGGAGTGGTACCAAAGTGCGGCTTATAGAAGTGGCCCAAGGGGAGAACACTAATAGATGTATTTTGACAGTTAGCTTCCTCCCTGTTATCTAGTATTCTCCTTACTTGATGTGGGCGCCTAAAGTTGATAACTACACAGTCACCTTGAATATTCTTAGGTGATGCGCCCACCCACCCAACTCTGCGGACCATCAGTATATTTTCCCTACCAGCTGGGTTGAAATTTTTGAATTTCACCAGCCAGTCCACTACTTTGTTGTGTAAATTTTGCCAGGATTCTTTTTGATCTCTTCTTAGGGAGGGCACCCCAGCTAGCACTAGAACATAAGGTAGAGATGCCGGAGGGAGCCGCAGAGTGTCGGTACAGGGAATTAAATCTATTCCTTTTGGACTATATACCATTTCCCTGTTGAAGGTTTTTGTCGCACTTCCATGTAATGGTACTCTATGTGTGCTTCCATCTCTATGCGTGTTCTGAATATTCCCCTCGGTTTGGCTAGTAGAGACCTGCACAGGGGTTGTATGCTTTTTTGGATCCCCCCGTACCTGGCCTTCTGGGATAGTTTGCTGGGGAGCGCTACTCTTGTTTGAACAGAGATTTTGCGGCATCAAAGTGTCATTCCATTTTAAATTCTCCAACTTCTTGGACAGAAACTCTGTGCTTAAAATAACCTGGGAAAGGCTAGCCATCAAGGATTTTCCTAGCTTGTCGACTGTCTTCTTTAATATGGATTCCAGAGAAGGTTTAAGCTTAGCTTCAAGGGTTATGATAGATTGCTCAATGAATGGGCAAAAGGGTGAGCTTTCGTACTCAGTTTGCGTGCTTATTGTTTTGGTTTTGGGGCGTTCCATTTTCCCAACCCCCTCTGGATTAGGAGCATTCTTTTTTGGTAATCCCCCGCATTTCTTGGTGTGATTGTTTTTACTATTCCTCTCCGGGGGGTTTAGGATTTTGTTCCGTACGCTAGTGCCTTGGCCCCTAGACTCCAAAGCTGGTCTATGGTTGCGGAGCCGAGATACATGGGTCAGACTAGTGTTTTGTATATCTTCCTCAGAGGAGGAAACCAGGGGGGGTTTTGGGGGTATTTGATAAGCAGGATGCATTTGGTGAAACCAATGTCGGGCTTGTAGGTTTTTTTTGGGGCGTATCCAAAGTAGGTGCTAGCAAAGTAGGAGGTAACATAATGGGAGCATCATTTTTTATGTTCGCGGCAACCGTGTCTACATGGTTTGCACTGCCTGACCCTTTCTCCTGCCCCTGGTTATTAACATTGATCAAGGGATATAGGTTAACAGCTGGAGATGTAGCTTTGCTAATTGCGCCCAAAGAAGACCTCTGATAGCACTAAGATATTTCGACAGATAGTCTTTTTTCCGCCATAATTATCTCTTTCTGGAGAACAGATTCTGCTCTAAGTAGGAATGCATCCATAGACCCCACTACGCCTGCTCCCGCTCTCTGGACATTTTTCCGACTAGTTGCCATGATGACCACACAACCAGGAGAACTAATAAATGCACTTAAGTCACTAACCAGAGTCTCGTTTTCTCAATGTCCTAGATGACAGAGGGGTGGCCCAGCCCGGCCTCGCTGGCCTCTGACGGCCGCAGACGGTCCCGCCCTTGTCCCGGGCTTCTCCCAGCATGCTCCCGCGACGCTGGGAGTGATGTAAGTTTTTAAGCGCCTCCTGGCGCGATTCACTCAAGTGCGGCTTCCGGCCGCAAGGGCTGCTGGGGCTTGTAGTCCTCAGTCCCTGGCGCTCTCCCCCACTCAGCGGCCGCAACGAGCTTGAGAAATGCGGCGGCAGGGGGTGAGCGAGCTGCAGCAAGAGACTGCGGTTCGGTGCTGGAAACAGCCCCCAGGAAAGCTGAACAAAAGGAATCACACAGGTATGCCACTAGTACATTCATCTGTCAGCTTGATAATCATGTATTAATCCCACCTATCCATGTACATAATCACGACACAAAAACCCTAGCTAATGCCGACGACATCGCGCTGGTTACTAGCGAACCCAATAGTATCAATGTGATAGAGGAGGAAGCACAACGGTTCGGAACTGTTCTGGATATAAACTTAATTCGGGAAAAACCCAGGTTGTCCTTAATGACAAGATCAGGATGAATGATAGAAGAGTCACAGACCATGCATTGTATCTCGGTATTATTGTTACTGCAAAAATTGAAAATATTGTCAGTATTAATATGGACCCACTGATCTGTCGTACAAAAAAAGAACTGGCTCGACTGAACAATCTGCATTTAACCATAGGTGGTAGGTGTAATGTTGTTTAAATGATCTTTTTGCCCAGATTTTTGTATTTTTTTCGGGCAAAATGTTTGGAATTTTCTCCCCAGTTATTTAAAACTATCAAAGCAATGTTCTCAAGATTCATTTGGGATTATAAGAGACCTCGTAGAGCCCTTAGATGGATCACGTTACCAAAGGAAAGAGGGGGATTAGCAATGCCCAATTTCAAACTTTATTATTGGGCTACTGTGTTGAAATATTGTGTGCCACTAATTTCGACTGAAATCAATAATGAGGTCATCCCGTCACCACAAGATCTTATGCTGGGGGAGGGAGGTGAGGGATGCTTATGGCGATAATCCAATGATGGCTACTTTAAGAAGGTTAAATTCAAGACTATATCGAGTATTTACAAAGTTTGGGGAAGTGTCCGGAAATTACTGGGGCTGGGCCGCTACTCATGCTATACCCCTCTGAGTCACAATAATGACCTCCCCGAGATCTTCCATGATGGGTGTATGGCTAGGTGGGTCGAGGCAGGGATGCGACGCCTAGGATGTTTCTATACACTAGACGGGCTCAAGAGCTTTGAGGACCTGCGTATCGAGTATGATATCAGTCATCGGGACTTCTTCAAGTCCCTACAGATCAGAGACTTTTCATAAAAGACTAGCAGCCCGTCCCGACGTTGTCCCGGTATGAATTGCTGCAGGCCAGTAGTATATTTTTTGTAGGATTTCGTTTAGATACCATTTCTTATCTGTGACAGGCCTGTGAAACGCTCCGATTCACAGTGCACTGTTGATGCATTTAAGAGTGCGCGTTCAGTAGTGTGTGAACTCGAGTTTCCCTACTTTATTTTTCCTTGCAATATTATATAGCGCGAACTGGACAACATGGCATGAGCACAATTTACATTACAGAAGAACACATTCATTTGTGGTAGGCACGGGGAGACAAAGCGATTTGCCTGGAATCACAGGATGTTGAGCTGATGCCGAGACTCGAACGTAGCTCCCCAGCTCTAAAGTTCGCAATTCTAGAACTTGTGGCGGGAGGTGTGTCTAAAAGTGTATGTCGGTGCTGGCCATCAATGAGAGAGACCTGTGCATTTTTCAAATGGGTGGTGAAAAAATATGAGTATGTTGCTGGAGATGTGGGCCGCCGTGCCACCAATGTACTTACCGGGGGAGGGTAAACACCCATTATTCCGCAAGTTTCTTTCCGCATACCATCACTCCGCATACTTTCATTACGAAAGTACCATGACTCCGCAATGCCATTATAACGCATGGCATTACATTTTATATGCTTTTATCACGCATACATTTACAACGAAATTCGTTGTAAATGCATGAATGGTAAAAGCATGTTTTTTTTAATGTTTGGATAAGGTAAGTATGGGTATAGGGGTATATGTTTTGGGGTACTGAGGTATATGTTTTGGGGTGTTTGGGTATTTTAATGGTTCAGATATAGTTTTGGGTTATGGGGTACAGGGGTAGTTTCAGGGTTTAGGGATAGGTATGGGTTTTGGGGTACAGGGGTATTTTTAGGGTTCAGGGCTAGGTTTGGGTTTTGGGGTATAGGGGTATTTTTAGGGTTCAGGGGAAGGTTTGGCTTTTGGGGTACGGGGGTATTTTAAGGGGTCAGGGCTAGGTTCAGGTTTTGGGGTACAGGGGTATTTTTAGGGTTCAGGGCTAGATTTGGGTTTTGGGGTACAGGGGTATTTTAGGGTTCAGGGGTAGGTTTGGGTTTTGGGGTACAGGGTTATTTTTAGGGTTCAGTGCTAGGTTTGGGTTTTGGGGTACAGGGGTATTTTAAAGGTTCAGGGCTAGGTTTGGGTTTTGGGGTACAGGGGTATTTTAGGGTTCAGGGGTAGGTTTGGGTTTTGGGGTACAGTGGTATTTTTAGGGTTCAGGCCTAGGTTTGGGTTTTGGGGTACAGGGGTATTTTTAGGGTTCAGGGTTAGGTTTGGGTTTTAAGGTACAGGGGTATTTATAGGGATCAGGGCTAGGTTTGGGTTTTGGGGCACAGGGGTATTTTTAGGGTTTAGGGATAGGTTTGGGGTTTGGGGTACAGGGTATATTTATAGGGTTAAGATGGGTTAGTGTTTAAGGGTATTGGGGTATTTTAAGGAGTAAGGGTGGGTTATGATTATGGGGTGCAGGGGTATTTAAAGGGAGCAGGGTGGGATTAGCATGCAATATGAGACATGGCATGAAGGGCGGAAGGCAACACACGCCGCCAGCATTTGTCACGCCCCCAGCACACGCCCACAGCACAACACAGACACGCCCACGAGGGACTACTTTGCTGGCACGGTTCTTTTACCTTTTAAATGTATATGGTGGGCGTCTGCATAGCCTATGTCCTTCTGCTGCAACTGCCCTTTCCAACGCTGTATTGGGTGTTGTGATTGGTGCTGTGCTTTCAGAGATTACCCGCCTCAACGGTTTGGGCTCTCTCTTTAATATATTAGTATGGAAAGGTGGGGGATGGTTAAAATTTCAAACTAGCCAAACTATAGAAATTCTTGGTAGAAACCCTACTCCTAAAATTGGGGAAATATATCAGGAATTGAATACAATATTTCCAGATGGTATGGATAAACAATCAGTAATCCGGCAGGGTAAACTCGGGGTACAGCCATCAATCCCCCCATATGTGTATGAACTATCTCAGACATGTTTCATGTCTATTAAATGACATGCCCAGTTTTACAAAATATTCTTCTCCCTGTACTATACCCCCTATAAAATAGCTAAATGGGGAACCTGGAAGGGGACTACATGCCCATGCTGCACACTGTTCGAGGCAGATATTGTTCATATGTTCGCTTCCTGCACCACACTCTCTAATATCAGAACAGAAATCTCTGATTTTTTATCAGAAGTACTCCAAGTTAGAATCAATATCTCAATAGAAGAGATCATATTGGGGGTATCAAACCATAACCAACACAAATATATGCAGGGATTGATTTTTATAGCTATGGCTGTATCCGACTTTGTGTGGCATCCTCATGGCTAGATCAGAACCCTCCTGCATTAGCGCAGTGGAGGGCTAGGCTACTCGCGACATGCAGTCTGGAGGTAGCCATTTATAAAAATAAAGGGCGTAGTAAAAAGATAAGGGGGATGGCGATATGGGAACCTTTGCTCCGGTGGATTCAAAACCATTCTTAGGGCTAGCTCATGTAAATATTTATATATATCATAAAGAACGGCAGTTTACCTGTATTGAATCATCATACTGCAATGAATTTTATTATTACCAAGCTTTTTTGGATTAGCTATATTCCATGTGTATAAGGATTTCCTTTTCTTTTTTTTTACCCCTACGATTTGTATGTAAAAATCTGTCATTGGTATTTTCTTTTCTTCTGTATTACGGCTGTGATCTTGGTCTTCTGGGAGGGTGGGAGGGTGGGGGCGGGTGTAAGATAGAGAAAACTGTGAATAAAGACGTTTAAAAAAAAACAAGAAAAGTAACAAATGGAAACTGTTTCAGTTGGGAGAACTGGGGGAGACCAGTGCAGGATCTTCCTTGTCTTGACCTTACCTGGGAATAGACCAGTGCCCGATATCTCGGGATCAGGATTCAATGGGGAGTCAGCGTTGCTTGAGGTCTTCAATATAGGAAGGGTGCTGAAGAGCCTGAGACCCATGGTGTAGTTTTGGAATACCCCAGACTATTCCTGTTGGGCATGCTGGCATTGGTGAAAATTATTATTCTGCTGCGCTGTGTGTATGTATTTCGGGGGCCAAGTTCGAGGTTCCAATGAAGTATTTTGTTGAATTGGACGAACTGATTGTCGAACTGCTATGGGCTTCGGGGACGAAGAGAGTTAGTTTGGCCACACTTAAGCTCCCCTGGAGGAAGAGTAGACTTGAACTGCCATGCCTGGACCAATACTATCTAGCTGCTCAATTGCAACGTGCAGTGCATTGGTTTGATGAAGGGGAGAATTGAGAGCAGAGGTTGATGCGTAGTACTCGCGGTGGAGTTCCCTTGCCGAAGCTCTTGATGTTAGGGGTTGGAGTTCCAAACTCAGTACCGTTTGTGGTCGGGTAGGTGTGCAGAGCCAGGGGGAGAGCAGTGAGACATGTCTTGTGAAGGGCTTCGTATGCACCAGATATGTGTATTCGGACACTGCACCCGTTCGTGCTCATAGATAGTGCGGAGGATGAGTGTCGATGGTGTGGTGGTGCGCTGGAGGGTGTGACTCCTTGCAGGACTTATACTTAAATGATGTTTATACTCTGTATGACACAGTGGAATCTTTCAACTTGGGGACCAGACAGTTTTTACAGTCTGCTCAAATTGCACAAACAGCCAGCGGGATATGGCCCTGGATATGGCCATCCTTCCCGATGTCCCACGGGACTCACAGACATTAGGGACACTGCTGAGTATGGCTGGGGATCAGAGACTGATCTCGCATGTGTACAGGACACTGTAAGAGGATCTACCATTGCACGTGTTGCCGATGCTAACGTTCCCCGGGAGATTGCACAGTGCCCGTTGGGGATTATCCCAGCTCGAAAGAAAAACAATTTAGTAGAAAGTTTCTCCTTTTAGGTTTGGTACTCGCTAAGTGGAGGGTTGCCATTAGGTGGTTGTCACCTGTTGCCACGAGAGTGACTGACTGGCTGCAAGATATTTCTGAATGGGCGGTGGCTGCGGAGTGCCATATGATAAAAACATGCAGAGATAACAAACTTGCAGACGACCTGCAGGTCTGGGTGGCAATGCTTGCTGAGATTTTGGACCCCCAGACACCCTGCCCCATGAGCTGTGGGATAGACTGGTGGTTGGGGTTACATTACATGATACTGGATTGGGGGTCTATGATTGGTCGCTCCTACTACTGTGTGTGATAGGGTGGGGGCAGTTCTTCAACTCGGCTCTCATATATGGCCATCTCATTTGTTCATCATATAGTCCTTCTGTGTGTTATGGTAGAGCACGTTACTGTGGGAGGGAGGGTTATGTTTTCATCATAAACAATATACTGCTGTGATAAACTTGTGATATTTTAATGCCTTCTGCTATTAAATATTCTTCCCCAGTGAGTGAAACATGCAGAAAGATTCTCTTTCCTATATTTACCCAAAGTGTGGATAAAATGAACATATTGCAATAAATATCTCCTTTCAGCTTATCTGAAAAGTTCATCTATAAAAACAGAACAGGAAAGGAAACGCCATGTTTCATTTTTGTTCTTTAAAGTGCTGCTTTGGTTGTACTCTGTGACTTGCTTTTCCACTCGGCTGCTGTTTGTTGGTTATAGCAGCAGGCGTTGCTACGTCAGAACTCAACTGTAATAAGTTATTACAGTTTATATAAGATATAGTTTAATTTAATCATTATTTACCAATAATTTCCTATCAAGTGTCCATTTCCTCTGGGTTCTCCTAAAGTTTGAAGTTTCCATCTCCAAGATTAAAGGGTTGTAATCTGAGATCACCTTCAGGAGTTTCTTAATGCTTGATACCCTTAACACCTTCGCTGCGGCGGCTATTCCGCTGCAGCACTTAGGGGGTGGGGGGGCCGCGCGGCGCGCCCATGCTGGTGACGGAACAGCTCCGTCACCAGCCTCGGTTGAGCTGTGCTCATGACAGAGCGGTTCCGTCATGGCCCGCCTGCTCAAAAGAACGCACCGCGCAGGCGCAAAATCAGCGCCGCGCAGGCGCGTTGGGCGGCCATGACGGCACCGCTCCGTCATCAGCACAGCTCTACCGTGGCTGATGACGGAGCGGTTCCGTCATCAGCGTGGAAGAGGTTAATACATCTCTTGTACAGAAAAAATAATCCGAACGTACTTCCTGTGCGGACACGAATAATTAGTGTAGCCGGCATTATTTGAGTTATTCAATGCCCAGGCATCCACTAAACCATGTCTATTGGTAAGGGAGACTAGTGCTCTATGAACTCTGGGCTTTCGACAGTGATACACCCCTTGACTATGTGGTCCTTGTCTAGAGTCGAGTGAAATATTAAAATCGCCACACACAATTAGTGGGCTAGACCAGGATGCGAGCTCCGGCTACAAATCCTCAAATATCTCAGGGTCATCCTGGTTTGACCCATAAATTGAGCGTAGGGTGAGTCCTGCCTCTAGTTCTACTATAACCCACCTCCCCAATGTATCCGCTGCCTTTCGCTTGGCCAATCCCCAATTGATCTTAGCTAGTATAGCATCTCCCCGCGTATTTGAGGTTTGGGAAGTGCATGCTATTAAATTATATCCTCTTTTTCCCCCATGGAATATGGGTTTCTTGTAAGGATATTACATCAATACTTTTTGTTCTCACAAATTCCGATAAACTCACCCTATTTGCCCTATCATTCAATCCCGATACATTCAAAGAACAAATATTTAACCTCCCCATCTAACTTCAATTTTCAAAACTCCATATAATCCACTCCCTCCCTTTCTTTCCTCTTCCATCTTAAGTAAAATGACCTGAATGTTCTCTCCTATTTTTAATAATATACAATTTGTCTCCTTAATCCTGGATATGTTTTTCTCCCCACCTCCCCCCAACCCACTGCCAACCCCCCACTCGCTCCCACCCCTTCACTCTTCCCCCCACCCATCCCCTCACCCCACACCCCCCACGAAAGGCGCTCAGACCAAGGCCTGTGCATAATGGATGCTTTGTGCAGCCCTGAGAGCCCTAAATTAACCCTTACATTTTTTATGTTTTTTTAAACCGGTGCTGTTTTTCTATCTGACCACCATGTTATGTTGTTTTTATGTTAAAAGCACTTATTAAGCGCGCATACACCAATGGTTTCTTGGCGCTCATATGAGGATCGGGAAGAGGGAAGCTCAATCAGAGTATGCTTGGGTAAACAGCGAGATCTTTAACTGCCACCTGAATTGGGGAAGAGGAGATAAAAACCGTAGCGCCACAGGAAGGGAATTCCAAAGTTGCAGTGCAAGGACAGAGAACAGAAGTCCGCCATACTTCTTCCGTTTGGCTCGGGGAATTTCCAGCAGATTGAGATGAGAGGATACGAAAGGGAGTGTAACAGCGGAGACACGCCGAGATGAAAGCCGGGCCATTGCTATGTAGTGCTTTAAAAATAGTACAGCCCATCTTAAAAATGCACTGCTTACTCACTGGGAGCCAATGTAAGCTTTTCATTAGTGGGCTGACATGATGCCGTTTAGACTGATGAAAAATCAGCCTGGCCGCCTGATTTTGAACTAGCTGAAGATGCCGAAGCTGGTATGCTGGAATGCCCACATACACTGAGTTGGCATAATCCAGACGAGAGATCACTAAAGCCAGAGTGACCAAGATCATGGCTTTCCTGCTCAGAAATATGCTGATCTTCTTTATTTTTTGCAACTGAAAGAAGCCAGCAGAAACTACTGAGCTGATTTGGGATTTCATAGACAATTCATTGCTAATAATAATCCCCAGACTCTTCGAAGAGACAGCTGGCGTAGGGGGATTACCAGGTTTAGGGGGCCAAAAATTGGAGTGACAAGGGTTAGCCAACCCACCTGTGAGGATTAGCTCAGTTTTCTCCGGATTCAACTTCAGCTGGTTGTTATTCATCCAGTAACTTATAAAAACCGTCGTATCTTGGACGTTGGACTCGGATGATGGGGATGAATCAACATTAAACACCAGTTGAAGATCGTCAGCATAGTTAAAAATACTGACATTCCTTTCCCTCAGAGAGTGAATTAGGGGGAGAAGATAAAGATTGAAAAGAAGTGGAGAAAGATAGGATCGCTGGGGAATCCCACAGGTAATGTCTCTTTTGTTAGAAGAGAAATTGGCAAGGCGCACCGCTTGTGTCCGATTGCTCAAGAAGGAGGAAAGCCACTTAAGGGCCCCTGGAAACCAGCATTCCTGACACGGTCGATCAAAATACCATGGTCGACTGTGTCAAAAGCCACCGATAGATCCAGCAGAATCAGGGCCTGGGTAGTGCCTAGATCGCCCCCACTCCCCCGAGTACATCCATAACAGCGAGGATGACAGACTCGGTCAAGTGTGCAGGTCTGAAACCAGCCTGGCGAGTGTCCAAATCCTGGAAGTGTTCCACAACAGAGCTGTGACAATTAGTTGCATGGGCCTCTAAAACTTTACCCAGATAAGGCAACAGTGAAATGGGCCGATAGTTACCGAGAGCCGACGGGTCGTCGCCCAGCTTCTTCAAGATTGGGATAATCTCTGCTCTTTTAAAGAAGTCCGGGACAATGCCAAGTTCAAGAGAATTATTTAACAATAGCCGGGGAGGACCAGAACAAGTAGTAAATGCTTCTCGAAGGATATACGAGGGACAGCAATCCAGTGGAGAGCCAGAACTGACCTTTTTTAATAGGTTCAGGAAAGTTTCTTCCGAGATCGGAGGGATTCAGTCAAGATGATGAGGACAGAGATCATTTTTGAGAGCCACCGAAGAGATACTAGCCTTGATGGCGGCTATCTTCTCTAAAAAATAAGAATTCAGAGAGTCACATAAAAAACTGCGAGGGAACCGGTCCAGGCGTGACTCTCTCGGGTTTGAAAAGTTGGTCAACTATAGAGAAGATCTCTTTAGATTTGTTAGATGCATCAATTATTTTTTGGGAGAAGTAGCTAGCCTTTGTTTGGGTAATCAGATTTTTGTATTCTGTCATCAGGGCTAAAAAGAAAAGCTTTTATTCCTGAAGGTAGTGGCGACGCCATTGGCGTTCTGCTTGTCGAAGTGCTAATTTCTTTGATTTAAGATCGTCCGAAAACCAACGTTGAACATTGTAAGGTCTCATAATCTTTTTTTTTTGCGGGGGCCCCTAAAGCCTCACTTCAAACCACCCCCTTCTTAAATACCCTAATTGAATTCCTCAAACAATTCCTATATTTACCCACAGTTTATATTCCTCCACTAATCCGATTTAGCCATAAATCTATATCCTAACCCTTCAAACTATCCAGATATTCTTTTGCTTTGATATCTGAAAAAAAGAAACACGTTACCCCCCCATATTACTTTGAGTCTTGCTGGATTGTCTGAACAGGCCTGTGCATTTCTGTCTTGTAATGGTTTTATCAATTGCCGTAACCTCCACTGCCTTTCGATGGTGGAGTGGCATAATATGGCCGAACAAAATAGGACACCTCATTCCAGGTTCTCTTAGCTTCTGGCCGTGCCTTTTCCAAAATCGCTTGGCATAACAAAATATTGCCAAAGTAAACCAAAATAGCTTGTGGCAAAGCTCCTGCTCTCACAGGCTGCTTCTGCACAAAAGGAACACGGTGAGCACGCTGCAACTCTCTGTCCCAGTTCGAGTCTGTACGTTCTGGGAGTGAATCTCTAAATAGTTTCACAATGAAAGAGCGGACATCCGCCCCTTCAACCTCCTCTGGAACCCAAAGCACCCTCAGGTTGTTCCTCCTCTGGCGGTTCTCCTGCTCTTCGAGCTTCCATTGCACATCAACTAATTGAGTCTCATGGGAATTTATAAGTGTCTGGTTCGCAGAAAGATCTGCTTCAGTTGCTACAACCCTTGTTTCCAAATCAGTCAGTCTCTCCCCAAATACACTACAGGTTTTAGTTAATTTACAAATCATTCCCTGCACCTTTCGCATTGCGGCTTGGGCATTGCATCCGTCCTGCCTCGTTTCGTCCCGGTGCAGTGATATGGCTTGGAATATTGCTTCAAGCGTCGGGGGGTAGGTCCCCCTGATCTGAGGCTTGGTGTCCGCTAGACAGCTGGCTGCAAGTTGATTTGTAGAAGTGTAGTCCCACATGAGGTCCTTAGTTTCTGACTTTTTTTTTCCTTTTCAGAACAGTTTTTACTTTACCACCATCCCCCTCATCCACATCACTATTGGTCAGGTCTGTGGAGATATCTGAAAGATCCTCCAACCATCCCCAAAGTCCTTTTCCATACTCCCATTATTTATACAGCCGGCTCCAGAAAGCTCATCTGTTTGGGGAGTAGTCATTATCTGATAGTCCGGGGATGGGGTTGTTACTGTATTAATTGTATTGTCCTGCAAGGGATCCTGCCCTCTGGTGCCCCATTAGCTTCTCCTGGATTCTCATCGAGAGCTATTGCGTTAGGTCCAGCATCTAAAACATTCCCAATGTTCCCCCCCCCCCTCACTCGCAATCACCATCACCATCACTTGGGGATTATCTCCGAGCCTACCTTTAGGCTGATCTAGCTTATTTCCCTGCGAGTCCATGTTCGTGTTAGGGGGTCCTTTTCCATCTTTTCTCCCCTTCTCCAAGCCCACTCCTGGCTCTGCCCGATCTGCCCGCTTGCATTGTCCTGGTACACCTCACTGTTACCCGGAGCTAATTTCCCAGTGGGACCTCTCATTAGGTCAATCACCGAGGGGCCGGCCAGTCGATTCTTTCCTGCTGCCTGCCTCTTCCTCTTCTCTCTGGGCATGGGTCTGCTGGCTGCGCGTAGCCCACCCGCTCGGGGTCTGTGCTGGTGAAGTCAGCGCTGGCTCTGGTGCCGGCATTTCCTCACCGGCTTCTCCCGTTTCAGACTGGCACCGCAATCCCAGTCGCACTGCCCTTGCTTTGGCAGACACTCCTACCGCCTTGGGTCCCATCGCCTCCGTCTCCGCCTCGATCCCAGTCTCTGCGAAAGTGGTATCCGGGTAAGTGTAAACCTTGGCGATCTCCGTGGAAAAGCGTCTCAGCACTGCCAGGCCAACTAGCGTCCCTATTAGGCGCAGGTAGTGTCCGCAGCTCTTATGGGTGTTTAATATATCCTCATATCAACTTTCTAGGGTCATCGGTGCAACCCATCTCTATTTCCGCATCAATGAATGAAGCTCTGTTGTGGGGCTGCACTCTGCTACGGTCTCAAGTGAACGCCATCTTGCCTCTCATGTGCATTGCCCCTGCAAGTACTCGGCAAGGTCTCTGGACGCACTAACACTTCAATGGGAATTTGTGCTCTAAAGTAACTAAAACCTGTGCCCCCTCCATGCACAGTGTTGGCATCAATGATGTAATTTGAGATGTTACAGTCATGTTAGTAATGACGTTGTAGAACATGTCATGAGTGATGTAATATCAGAGGTAATTCACAGTGCATGGTGAGGGCGTGAGGTATAGTTACTTAAGATAACTATAACGTGAATTTCAGTGGTCCCGTTAGTTTAAAATTGTGTGTTTTAACTGAAATTTTCTCCTAACAATAACCTACCTATGTTTTAATCAGGGAGTTAATAATCTTTTTATTTTCAAACTAGGATATTGTTACCATACCTAACTATGAAATCACCTTAATCTTGGTGTTTTTTCAGTGAAACTCTTTTTTTATTTTTTTAACACAAAGTAATATTTTATCTCCATATGTAACGGCTGTGTGTGGCTGGCCTGCAGCTAGACCCTATATACAATTCCTGGGAGGCAGTCAACCCCACGCCTGCCAGTGTGGTGTTTGCCTTAGGTTCTGGCTTGCGGACAGACCCTGCGTCTGACACCTTATGGGCAGCCAACCCCATACCACATATGCCTTGCATCCAGGCCCTGCACCCAACCCCCTGCAAGCTTACTTACACCCGCAGCTCACAGGCTTTGGCCGTGCGCAGTGTGTGGTTGGTCTCCCATGGCCTGATCTCACTCAGGCAGACATACTGACATTGTCAAAGAGTTGCAACACTAAAACATAAAAAGCATTTGCAATGAAATAGGTCTTCCATTTACACAAGCTTGAGCTATTGACATTGCAAATGACAATGCCTTTTATTTTAGTTTTCATTTTTAAAGCATAAATAAAAGGCATTGTCATTTACAATGCCAATAGCTTAAACTCGCGTAAATGCGAGAACCATTGAACTGTGTAATGATTTAATTTTACTTTTGAGATGTAAAGCTACTGCATTGCAAGCACTCCATAAGAGTGGGATTAATACACCAAACAGTCAATAGAAAAGGTGTGAGAGAATTTACCCATTCTATGTATATTATAAAGAATTGGCAACAATACATTTTGTAGGCAGCAGTCAAGCCAGACCAAAAACACAAACGAGGCCCCAAATCAAAGGCTGTTCAAAGAATAACACACAATCATTTTATGAGACTGTAAAATTTTGCTCTGTTTGTCGAGTTTTTCTATCAGTGTCTGTGTGTGTCAGCTTGTGTCTCTGTCCATCTGTGTTTATGCCACTATTGTATAAGACGTCACAGACACTGGTAACTGGAACAAATACTTTATTCAAGGAACTAAATGATACAGCTTCTAAGTTCTCTAATTCCACGTGTCATAAGCCGCTCCAGTCCAGGTTTTTTCTTTTTACCATTTATAAATGTATACTCCAATTAGACCCGCCAATGAGACTGGCACACAGCAAGGCCCTTTAAAGGGACCGATTTTGGAAACCAAGGGCAATCCACTATATGAACCCCTGAGCTTTCCGGATATCGCCAGCTTGAAAAAGTAACTAGTCACACCGTTGCACAGCTGCTCCTGCCCCACGTGAGTTTTGAGCTGCAGAGGACTGCTTTCGCCGAACGGGTAGGATTGTTTAGGCATGTTATACTGACTACGAAACCGAACAGGCTATTCGACCATGATGAGCTTGCAATCCAGGAAGTACCAGAAGCATCAAAACTGCAGGAAACATGTAGGAACACCCTCGCGGAGACCCGCACCCTCTGCTTTCACCGTAGTACGGGATGATGTCACAGCGCTTCCGAGCCAATGAGCGTGGTCTCAGTTTGGTAGATTTCCAATGTAAACTACGAAGCATGTCAGTGTTCTTTCTGATCCTGGGCTGCTCTGAATTACAGATCAATCAATTGAAAAAATCCCTTTCAAGAGGGAGAAGGCAATATTTAACCCCTTCGATGCGGATGACAAAGCCAGCTCGTCATGCGCGTTACCTGCGCTACGCGGATGACGAGCTGGCTTTGTCACAAACCGCATTTTTTTTCAATTCAGCGCACAGCGGGAAAACCCGCTAGCGCGCATGCGGTTAAATGCAAAACCAAAGAAAGAAAACTGTGCATGAAGAAAATTAAACGTTTCTTTTTTCACCGACTAAATTAATCGTCATCAATCATCTGAAACCCATTGTAGTATAATGAGAATGATTTCCACTTTCAAACATAAAGTGGATACTTCCTTGAGAGAATTTGTAGTTCTAATTGCCTACCTTCACTGGCAAGCTAACATTTCAATATGGCCCCCAACAAAGTTTTGGAACCCTATTCAGCAAATAACACACCTGCTTCGAAAACAAGTGCGAGCGGACGAAAACTGTTGTTAGGCGCTGCTGCTTCCGGACTACACAGAAGTTACGTATAGGATCAACAGCCAACAGAAACCAAGATAAGAACAGCAATGCCACAGTTAAACGAATCGCAAGCGGTATAACAAAATACATAGAGTTTCACCCAACATACAGATTAACGAAAATGATTGGAATCAGCACACATCAACTATAGATTTCATTCAAATTAATTGAGTCATGAAATGTCCATAATGCTGCGTAGAAAAAGCAGGTCCAAAATTTCTTATAGTTGCAATACTTGTCCTTTATTAATAGATATGTTCAGTTGTTAAAATCCAATGGTCACACAATTCATTTAGCCAAAGTGTTTCGTCTCATGAAAGACTTCTTCAGGGCTTGAAATTATATATATGAATTGTTAACTAGTTTTTCTTCAGTAAACCAAGGTCTGCAACACAAATAAATATAGAGCTAAGATAGACCTTTTAATACGATGAGAACAATGCAGAGTTAAGCGTCAGAGTAGCGACTACAGTGCAAAGGGCATCCGCGTTTGACTACTTTATGACCCGCTGAGACAGCGTATGCGCTGCCAAGGCGAGACCAAAAAAGTGGACCTATTGGTTTTATCAAGGGGTGAGCAAATCAACATAGATAAAGAGCAGATCTGTCATCTTTGTCCAAAAATTACCAATATTTTTAATCAGATGTGTATTTTACTAATGTACACACTGAAATGTTTAATGAAAAGGATTGGTACAAAAATGTTGGATAATACAAAAAAATAAAATCAACATGTTTTTGAGTCTTTGTTTTAACATTGTTTTTATGATAGCATTTTGTGGGCTGAAAAAGTTAAAAAGAAAGACATGTTGTTTTTATTTTTAATAACATGGAAATTCACTGATGAAAACAAAGGTTAAATGGATGTTATATTTAGGTGAATATGCATCCCATTTTAAGCAAACATAATCAGTAATATTCACCAGTTACAGATAACTCAAGTAACAGTACCTTGTGCCCTAAAGTAACTATAACTCGTGCCCCGCCATGCACACTGTTGTCATCAATTATGTGATTTCAGTTATTGCAGTGATGTTTTCAATTATGTCCTAGAACATGCCATGAGTGATGAAATAAGTGAGGTTATAAGTAGTGCATGGCAATAGCACAAGTTACAAATGTTTAATAAAAGTGATTGTCTTAAAATATTATTAATAAAGTATTTTCTTTACATAATATGCCTTTAAATGTTTTTATAACATGTTCAGGCAACAAAGTGCAGCCATGGAACAAAGCACAAAAAGTGCCCACACTCCAGCTGAAGAGCATACAGATCCAGCTTGAAATGCTTTAAAAAATATGGTAAGCTCTCCTGGGTCATGTATTCAATGACCCAGGAGAATTACTATGTTCTTGTATTTTTAATATTGCTGGTAGGTTGCTGCATTCCCTGCAGCCTCTCAACATAAAATAAATATCTCTGGGTACCCCTGCTCCTTTAAGGGGCATCCAGAGGATCCCAAAAATATATTTTTAAAGGCCTTGGCAGTGCATTTTCATGCACTCCTGATCTAGAGCAGTGAATGTTAAATCCGTTGCTAATCAAGAGACAGTTTCAGGTCGTCATGAGGGGCGAGGAGAGAATTTTCAATCTACCTCTACACCCTCCTCTCACTCTAGGGTTCACTCAAGAGGAAGAGCTCAAAATTAAAAGAGAAAAGAAAAAAGACGACATTCCCAATCCATATCAAGACCATCAACATCTTGAACAGGTACCATAGCGACATGTTCAACGTCGAGAAGACACAGTAAGTCGATGTTGAGACGTCCATCAGCATTTAAACATCCACCATCAATGTCGAAACAACCACCGTTGACGTCAGAGGCACCACCATAGGCATTAACACTGAAAAGACCTTCCTACTCGATGTCGAGACCTCTATCATCTGCATCTCCATCACTGAGAAATGCAGTAGATCAGCTCAGTCGTCGTACAAGGTGGAGAGTGCTACATTGATCATACTTGTTGTATTCCAGGGCGTGGTCACCCACTAGAGATGTAACGCCTGTCCTCACTCTGTCTTCTGTCTCCTACTCCTTCTCCCACAGTATCTATTTTTCTGTGCTTCTCACCAGTGTCACTGGCTACTCCTGTTCTGCTAAGGTCGCTGCAGCGGCCTAAATCACTAGTGAGTCAACCAGATCTACCTAGGCCTACACCTACGGTGAAGCCAGGAAAAAGGGGATGTATTAGATCTATGTCCCTAAGAAGATCTTGCATCCTTTCAAGATGCCAGAGTGGAAGATCATTTTGTGTTAGGACATCCCAACAACATCATTACTCTTTATTGACATTGTTGTACACCTCAAATCACTCATCCATCAAGGATTACTCTCTCACCCTTTCAGATTATCCTTATGCAAGAGTATCACTAATAGATTGGATCCACCCCTTGATTCAGTAATCATCTCTGCTGCAAAGAAATGACATGCTGTTGCTCCTTCATCCACTTTTCCTCCGGATAACGAAAATAAATATATGCATTTAATGGAGAGGAAAATATGCGGCATAGCTGCTATAAACATGAAGACTGCAAGTGCAACTGCCTTTTTAGGCCGATATGATAGATTTCTATGGGATTCTCTTCAAAGATTCACAGAAATATTGCCAAGGGGCGTCAAGATTTTCAAGAGATCCTTCCGGAACAAATGATGCTGTCTAACCAGGTCATAAGTGCAGCAGCAGATGACTCAGACCTATCTGCCCATGCATATTGTCATGGAATATTCCTCAAGCATAATGCTTAGTTGAGACAAACCCCCACATGCATCATTGTGACATTTTGCACTTCTTAATTTGCGAAAAATAAGGAATCGCAAATTAAGAAGTGCAAAATGCTATGCATCATTATTTTCGGTATTAATTTGTGATTCGGTAAAAATCGCAATTTTTACCGAATCCCAAATAAATACCGAATTCTTAAGTACATTTTCGCAATTCCCATTGATTCCTATGGGCCAAAAGGCCCATAGGAGTCAATGGGAAGGCAGTAGCAAATTGCGAGTGGCACTTTGAAAATTTCATGGGTGCAGGGGGGTCCAAAGGACCCCCCCATGCACCCCTGAAATGTATTTTTCGCATCATGTTTCACACACACATGTCCTAAGGACATGTGTGTGTGAAACATGAATGTTGAAAAAAAAACATTTTCAGCATTTAAAACACTTTTTCCAAATTTACCGAGTGGTTCAACCACTCGGTAAATTTGACACCCTAATTGCGATTTTGCACTTTTGAAATTAATGATGCATTGCTTTTAAGAAATCGCACATCTGCGACTTCTTAAAAGCAACCGCAATTTTAGAACTCGCAAAAATGCTACGAATTCTAAAATTGCTTCATGCATCCCAAAAAGCACTTTTGGAATCGCAAACGGCCGATTTTAAGGAATCGCCCCGTTTGCGACTCCAAAAATGCTTGATGCATGTGGGGGTAGGAGACTAAAAAGCCCAATAATGAATTCTCAACCTGGTAACGTCCTCTATGCCACTCATATGTATGATGAGGTGGTTGGAATGAAAACTGAAATTGATCTGCTGGAAGCAGTAGGTCTTGAAAAGAAGAAAGTCTACTAGCCCTATGGCAGGAGGTACTTCCCTCAGAGGGTTCAAACCCATCAATGGCAACTGCAACAACAACAACAGCAGCAGCAAAGGCAGCCTTACTACTTTAGCACATCCTCTAGAGGCGGAGGCAGCCAATAACATCGGCCGATGCAGGGAAACATCAGCAAAAGCAATATGACCATCATTCCCTCCACTCCATAAGTCACTCCGGAGGGTGGAGGACTTCGAATCATCTCTAAGAGTGGCAGAACATAACAAAATACAAATGGGTCTTAAACATTCTACAGAATGAATATTCTATGAAGTCCAAATCTCCTCCACCTATTAGCTTACAGGAACTCAAGGGAGCAGAAAGTCTTGGTTTCAGCTGTACCATACATGGATCATCTTCATTCTCGGGAAAGTTAGTCTACCGCCCACCAGTCAATAGTAATACCTTTCTGGACTCACTAGGGGACACCCTTAGTCATGCCCTACTCAGATACGCAAATCTTACCTTGTTGGGAGATATTAACCTACACCTTGAATGTAGTAGCAACCTGGGTGCAATCATCTTTCTGGAATCAACTACTTCACTGGGCATGAAGCAATTAGTGCAAGGGCTGACACAAGGGCAGGACATACCATAGATGTAGTCTGCTCTAATCTTACCTCAATTCAGGTAGAGGCCCCTATTCCGCAGGCCTGGTCAGATCATAACTTTATTTCTCTGACCATTCCAACGCCTATGCCGGAATATGTAGCCACAAACAGGACCACTGGAGCGCAAGGACATAAATGGCATCTGCTAGCCACTAATCCTAGCTTACCCATAATTGCCCAAAATAAGATACCTACCCTAACTGGTGAGCAAGCAGAGGATTCTCACTGTTTTCATAACTGGATGACAATCATAAGTGAGGAATTACTTCCCTTAAAGCATACCACCAGAAAGGGTCTTAGGCAATTACATAACGATCCATGGTTTACGAAAGATCTAGCGCAGCAACATCTGTACTTCAAACAACTAGTACCAAAATGGAGAAGGGGATATGAAGTAGCAAATCTACATATTTTTAAAACATATAGGAAACAATATCATCTGGCTATTAAATCAGCCAAAAAAGAGTATTTCGGCAATAGAATAGCCATGGCAAAACAAAACCAAAAAGAGATTTTTCAAATCGTAAAATCTTTTATTGACCCTACAGCACTACATACAGAAATCCCGCCCTCTCAGATGCTTTGCGATGATATTGCAATGCACTTTGAAGAAACAATCAAGAACAGACTTTGAAATCTTAAGTGTACCGGAACCTACCAACGAACATGAGCAAGATTGTAGACCGGACAAGCTGGTCCTTCAAGCCTTCCAAACTGTCACCTTAGCTCAGACATATGATGCCATCTGGCTTGTAAATCAGATTCACCACTGGATGCCTGCCCCCCAAGAATACTACATCAGATTATCAATGTAGTGAACCCTGTGGTCAATGACATCGTGAATTCCTCCCTATCCTCCGGAATAGTACAGGATGAATGGTAATTTGCCATTATAAAGCCATTGAAGAAAAAACAAAAAATAGACTCTGCTAATCTTTCCAGTTATAGACCAATATCCCTTTTGCCTTTTCTAGGGAAGACTACCGAGCGAATGGTTCATAAGGAAGTTTCCAGTTTCTGTGAAGCAGCACAGATCTTCCATCCCTGTCAATCCTGCTTCCGCCCAAAGCATTCGACTGAATCTGCGCTGCTGGAAACGTCGGACACCTTGAAATTTATCACAGACAGCGGCAAGAAGGCAGCGCTGATCCTCTTGGATCTTTCTGCCGCGTTTGATACTATCTCCCATAACATCCTGCTAACCAGATTAAAATCCTGTCGCATTCCCAATGTGGCTCTGGCACAAGCTATCTCCCTGGGCACTTTTCTCTCCTCAGAATGAACCATCACAACGGGTGTCCCTCAGGGTGCATCCTTAGCCAAATACTCTTCAATATTTATATGGCTCCACTTATTTCTCTTATTTCATCTTACGGGATCAAAACAACCTCTTATGCTGATGACACTCAGCTGATCCTCTCTCTTGAAATAAATTCTACAGAGGCGGAGGAAAATTTCAAATCCTGTCTCACTGCGGTCATCAAATGGATGAAAAACAACCACCTCCGTTGTAATCCATATAAAACAGAAATCCTATTAATAGGAAAAAATAATCCCTTTCAACCCAGGAATTGGTGGCCTACAGAAGCAGCCCAACTTGGGGGTATGGTTCAATACCTCTCTCCTATTCAAACCCCACACAGTAAAGGTGGCGGGCACATGCTTCGGCCTAATTAGGACCTTGAGAAAATTATTTGACTTTCTTCCACTTGAGGCCAGGAAAACAGTGGCAGTGGCTTTAATACTCTCTCGTTTGGACTACGGCAATAGCCTCCTGGTAGGGGTCAATAAATCTACTCTGAAGAAATTGCAGGTGGTTCAACATGCAGCAGCCAGATTAGTCTTAAAGCTCTCCCGTAGGGCGTCAGCCTCAGCAGCCCTGAAAAGCATTCACTGGCTCTCGCTCTACAAAATTATTTTGCTCAAACTTTTCCTTACAGCCTTTAGAGCAGTGCGCCAATTAGGCCCAGTATACCTCTCTACAAGATTTAGGCCTTACACTACAAGGAGGACACTTAGATCCACTTCCTCTAACCTCCTTAAAATACCTGATTTTAAACTTAAAACAAGGGTAGGGAAGTCGGACACTGTGTTCCGGGCAAAGGCTTGGAATTTCATGCCAAACAGATTAAGATCAATAGAATCTGAAGAACAGTTCAGGAAGGCCCTAAAGACATGGATATATGGAATAGCTGATGAGTCATGTCTCGCACTCATCTAGATCCCAATCTGTATCTGCAGTAGCATGTTATCTGGTAGCCCCAGGAGGCTCCTTTGGGAGCGACAGTTTGCGCTTTACAAAAGTTTCATTTCATTTCATTATACAGCAGAAGAAATCTTTCCATCATCATCACAACTTGTTTCATGAAGAGGTGAACACCCTAATACAAAAGACTGTGGTGGAGGAAGTGCCTTCTTAACAAAAGAAAGGACTAAAATGAGAATTCAGACTTATTCTTGATCAGAGACTAACAAACAAATGGATAAAGAAAGAAAGATTCAGATTGATGGCTTTGATCAGATTGATCCCCAATTATTACATCGGGGGGGGATTAGAAATGTACATTAGATCTTCAAGACGCCTATTTCCACATTCCGAAGATAAAGAAACACAGGAAGCTGTTAAGATGTGTGGTAGCAAAACATCGCTACCAATTCAGCACCTTGCATCTTTTCAAAGTGCATGGCAGTGGTAACTGTTCATCTAGGAAAGTTAAAGGCCTTTATCTACCCTTATCGGGACGATTGGTTGATAACGGCATCCTCTCCTTACTAGTAAGGAACCATTGTAATCTAGCAGCAAATATCTTGCAAGAGCTGGTGTTGAGAAATCGATTTTCAAAAGTTAACAATTATCCCAGTGCAAAAACATTAATTACCTAGGAGTGACATTAGAGACTATTGTCGCAAAAATGTAACCTTTGCAGGAGAGACAAATCTATCTAACAAAAATGCCACAGTCTGAAACAAACACTAATTTCTCATTACTGAGATCGATGGCATCATGCATATTTCCAAATTCCACACCCCACATGAGCAATTCTGGAGGATCAATGGAGCCAGAACTCGGGAAGCTGGGAGAACTATTTGATGTTATACCAAGCAGCCCCCCCAATCAGACCCATGATGGTGCCAATCATCCAACTTTCTGAGAGGGGTACAGTTTCATCTGAATATTCCTTTACAGGCTATAGTGAAGAATGCATCATTTTTAGGCTGGGATGCTGACATGGACAATCTACAAAGGGAATATGGGCAGAGAAGGAAAAGTAATATCACATCAATCTGTTGGAGTTGAGGGCTGTCCATTTAGCTCTTATTGTCATTCTTCTTTTCATTCAGAACGAGTTTACTTCTGGTTCACACGGACAATACAATCACAATGTATTTTCTGAACAAGCAGGGAGGAACACACTCGAGACAATATCTCGGGAAGCTTAAGCTATTTGGAAAGGGCTGTTGGAGAGAGGTTTAACTTTCACAGTGGTCCATCTGCCAAGCATACAAAACACTCAAGCAGATACCCTAAGTCGATTAATACAAGAAAATAATGACTGGATTCTCAACCAAAAAGTATTGAATGGGGTTATCATTAAATAGATCTTTTTACAAATGCAAACAAGAAATAATGCACACACTCCTCCTCAAAATACTACGAACTAGGGTCCTTTGGGGAATGCCTTTCAAGAAGCTATCAACTAGGATCCATAGGGAATGCCTTTTTTATCCACAGGTCAAGGAGATTTATCTGTGCTTTTTGTCCCATCGATCATTGCTTTTCCTCCATTGATACCCACATTGTTGGCAGAATTACAATGCTCCAAAGCAAGAATGATCTGTGTAGCCCCGCAATTGCCTTGGCAGTGGTGGTTTACAGGTCTTCTCCACCTACTATCAGGGAGACCGTATAAGAAGCTACCATGCAGACTGGACCTTTGCTTCAAGTTTCGGGCCAGATCCTTCATTCCAACCTATCATTGTTGAAATTAGCGGTTTGCCTCCTGCATTCTCACAGTATTGACATTTAAATCTCCCTAGACTGCATGGACTTCTTGAAAGAGGCGAAGAGGCCATCCACTAGGGCATCATATTCTGTCAAGAGGAAAAGGTTCTGCATGTGGTTTAGTCATGTATTTGCAAAGCCAGTAGGTCTGAAATTGGTGGTCAACCTTTTGGTTTTGTCAATGCGTGACCTGCATAGGCATGGTTTTTGAAAACCTTATCGGTGTGGGAGCTGCTGGGCCCTCACCATTCTAACAAGCATTGGCAAAAACAAAAATTGTTTTTGGTCTCAAAAAGCATACATTGCCTCAGAAGTTCCGGGAACTGAACAAAACTACTTTGTGTGCCAATATGCTCCTTGTAAAAGAGCAGAATTATTAAAGAAAGTCTCACAAGTGCATCCATGGTATATATCCTTGCTTTAAGTGCATATATACAGTTTCCGTGAATTCACTACAATTTACAGAAGTAGGCCAAGAAATAGTACGCCTACAAAATATTTGTGAACTGCATTTTAGCAAGAGCAAATGTGCATGTGTTGATTTGCTCATGTGAAAATCTGAATGTTTGAAGTTCACTTTTCATCCATCCACTTTTTTCCCCAACCCTGGAAGAAGTTTTACGTATGCCACTGTCGGGAGTAAATTTCCAACCTTTTTCATTATGGGAAAAGATTTGAAAAGAGTTGGTGAAAACCCTTAAAACATGCAAGTTAGTAGATTTGGACACACTCAAAATGGCATTCCAACCCTTGAACTATTACTTACCACTACCTTCAGCCCAAGTATATAGACCTGCAGAAACGTAGCAACATAAGGGAATTGCTAGTATTCAAACCCTATCATGGTCGAACCCTGGCATAATTAGAGAGGCTATATCAGAACTCTTATATAATGAGATTGCTGCCAATATTTGTCACGCATTACATGGCACAAAAGGGACAAGTGGATTTTGTTACAGGACAAGTAGATTTATGAAGCAACCTGTCCCATGGACAAGAAGATATTTTATTAAATTCCACACCCCTGTTACAGTATACGGACAATTAGAACAGAATGAATTAAAGGAGTAAATGACATATTAGACAGCTGAAACAATTAAACAACTGACTATAACGAAGGGTTTAGTCAAAGTCTGAAGCTCAACTCGGAGAAGACAGACGTCCTCGTCCTCAGACTCACCCCTTCAGCTTGGGACAACACCTGGTGGCCCACCGCCCTCAACAACTCTACCACGCCCAGAGCCTCAGCATCATACACGACTCCTCCCTCACCATGACCTGCAAATTCAATGCCGTCGCCTCCACCTGCTTCAACATTCTCCGCATCCTTTGCAAGACCTTCAAATTAATCCCCCCCGAATCCAGACAGACCGTCACCCCAGCACTCATAACAAGCAGACTGGACTATGGAAATGCCCTCTTTGCTGGAATCAACAAATCTCTGCTACGCTAACTCCAGCCATCCAGAACTCCACGCCCAGACTCGTCCTCGGCATCCCACAACATGAACACATCATCCAACACCTGCGAGACCGCCACTGGCTCCCTGTCGAGAAGAGAGTAACTTTCAAGCTACTCACCCATGCCTACAAATCCCTTTACAACACCGGACCTAAATACCTCAACGAAATAGTCTCCTTCCACATACCCATGAGAAACCTCCGCTCCGCCGACTTCGCCCTCGCAGAAACCCTGTGCATCTGCAGAACCAGAGCGGGTGGAGGAGCCTTCTCCTACATCGCGGCCAAGGCCAGGAATGAACTCCCGATCAACATTAGATGCCCACCCATTCTGCAAACCTTCCGGAAGAGCCTCAAGACATGCCTCTTTTGCTGATCCGGAGCTGCACCAAAATCAACCAATATCTTTACCACCCTTCTTCCCTAACCCATCAAATTGAGCTGAAGCACCTCTTCACTTGCTGGATTTCAAAAATGTACTAAAATTATATGGAGACAAAACAAAAGAGATCAGTCTAACTGACCACCTATTTGTGATTATAGTCCTCTTGGGACTGGCCTATCCACTTCTTAGCAATCCATTTCCTGGTGGACCATTTCTTGCATAGTGTTCTGTTACCTGTCAGTGAAGAATTCTCTCCCTATTAAACCTAAAGCATATGTAACTAGATGAAAATCAGTGACTATGGCTATGTTACGAAACGTATCTTACGAAACCTATCCATTTAAGAGCTATGTAAAGCTGCGATATGGAAATTGATACATACCTGTACCAGACAAGTTTGTTTGGGTTCGAGTTCAACAGCAGATGCCCAAGTGGGTCAAGCATCTTTGAGAAATCATTTTGGGTAAATGTGGGAACAGTTCTACCTTTGTCTTCTTGTCCACAATCCTTGCTGTAGGATAAGCTTGCTATTCTACTCAGTGATTATGATTACTGATGAGAATCCTCTGGAAGAGAAGGAAATGCTTTGTACCTGTAATCCTAGTTCTCTTCCAGGGGAATCCTCATCAAAGTCGTAAGCAACCATCCCACCTCCCCCGACAAGAGTACAAAGCAGACGGTTTCTATTCTGTGCCCATGATCTTTATTCCTATAAAAGTGAGCTGACCTTTCACCTCAGATGTTTGATTGTACATTGACGGTTTTAATGCTCTAGTTGTGTACCCTATGGGTTAGCATTGCCCTACATTCCCTTTATTTTTCATTTTAAAAAAGAGGTTTGTGAGTGATAGTTCTAGTCACTTTAGATCCAGTGACTAGGGGGCAGATGTATCAAACGATTTTTTTGTCGCAAACGCTGCGATTCGCGGAAAAGCAGCGTTTGCGACAAAAAAATCAGAAAATGCGATGTATTATTGAATCGCATCGCAAAATTAATTCCTTAATTTTGCGTCAGCCTTTAAGGAATCGCAAATTGTGATTCCTTAAATGCTATGTATGAAGCACCCAAGTTGTTTGATTCATAATTAAGACATCGCAAATTACCACCAACTTGTAGTTGGTGGTAATTTGCGATTTCTTTTACAAATGCACTTTTTGGCATTTGTAAAGGTGCCATGTGGCGCTCATACATGCCCTTAGGGCATGTATGTGCGCCATATGCGCACACATGTAAATTTTAGGATTGCAGCAGGGTGTCCTTAAGTCATCCTTGCACCCTTGAAATTATTCTCAATTTGCGATTAGCAAATTGCGAATCGCAAATTGAGAATAACTTCCCATTCCTTCCTATGGGCCTCCTGGACCATAGAAATGAATGGGAAAGTATTCCTTAATTGCGAATTCACAATTTGCGAATTCGCAATTAGGGAATATTAAGAAATCGCTAAAAAATTGCGATTTCTTTTGATACATACCATTTGCAATTCTCATATAGCGATTCTCCAAAAATCGCTATTTGAGAATCGCAAATAGGTGTCTTGATACATCTGCCCCAATATTACTACCGTACAAGATATGTGTAAACATGTAACAAATGAAATGTTGTAATTTCTAGCCTTTTTTTGCAGTCATTGTTTTCAAGTAGGTGCGTTTTTGTCTTCTAAAAGAGAGAATGTATATTTTACAAATTACTCCCGTATCCAACATGTGAGCAGGACAATTCAGAGTTTATGACTTTGATGAGGATTCCCCTAGAACAGAACTAGGGGCCTCATTTATTAGGTTTTGCCATAGGGAAGCGCAGCAGGCCTTCCTGCTGCGCTTCCCTACGGCAAAAGAAAAGGGCAGGAATGCGCTGTATCTACAAGATACAGTGCATTCCTGTCATTTTCCCCTGCAGCAGCGCACAATGGGGTGCCTGCACCAATGCAGGCACATTTGCACCATGGTGCAAGGGTGCCTGCGGTGCCGGGATGATTATTTTTGTACAGGAAGGAAAACCTCTATGTACAAAAATAATCACAAGAGGCTTTTCCTCTTTCTGTGTGTGCTGCAGAATGCAGCACTCATAGATAAAGGAAAAACGAGGAAAAATAAAGATATTTCTCCCCGTTGCGCCTCCCTTACACCTCCCCTGGGGAGGCATAAGCTTTTGGCACTGCCTCAGATTTACAATTTCTCGTAGATCTTGGGCATTGTCAAAATGCTATGGAGGTTGCTGGGAACGCACCCAGCAACACCCATTGCACGCCCCTTTAACACAGAACAATGCGTTAATGGGACTGATATTTATCAGGCAGCATTAAGTCAAAAAAAGTGGCTTAGTGCTGCCTGATAAATATCATGCAGGTTTCTGCGCCACGGAACGTCACAAAAGGTGACGTTCCGATGGCTCAAGGGGCCTCATAAATGTGGCCCTAGGATTATAGGTAAGAACTTTTCCCTTGGGTTTGGGGGAGTGATGCATTATCAGTGCCATGTGAAAGTATCCATAAAAGTTAAAGCCATTATTACAGGGAGGTATGGTGGGGGAGTATTTATATTTGGTTCTGTCAGATGATCCTTGAAAAGGTCGAAGAATGTGGTCAAGAGAACTACAGCTAGGGAAACATCCCTTTGGGTTAGGCATAGGTCCAGATGGGGACTGTTTGATTGGTTTCTTCCATATCATGTTATTTATTCGATTGCTCCCAAATTACTAGGATGCTGAGAGAAACCCCTATTCAGAGGTGTTAACAACTTCAGGATAGAATAGCCTTACATGCAATTAGGGATTGACCCATAATACAATGAACTAATGACACAATGGCCACGATGTAGTGTGTTCGTCTTTCTGAAATGGTTGAACCATAGTACACAGTCTCTGAGTGTGGTCTACACTGTACTAAGATTGGTATATAAATAATAACCTAATAGGCTGATATTTGAGTACTTGGATAGTTAGGTCCCTAGGGGTTAGCTGAGGAGATGAAGTTTTGTAACTGCATTTTCACTTCTTTCTCAAGGTTTAATCATGAGTGGACTATACTGTATCAAGCTGTGGGTTTTTTGTTTAAATTTCTTTTATTGAGTTTCAAGACAGGAGATTCAACTTGAATTTACAGGCATTTGTAAAGCGCACATCTACCATTTAACGAACAAGCCAACATGCTCTGTATTCATCGGAATGCAATCCAGCAATAGAGTTGTTACATTTAGCAAGAAATACAATAACAAAAACGAAAAAAGAAACCCCCTCCCTCCCTACCCGCTCCTCTCCCCATGTGTTGGATATATTGCTATGAGCTGGGAATGGCAAAATATAGGTAGATGTACTAGATAGCAGGAGTGCTCTGGCCACTTGCGTAGGAGGGCCTGCAAGTCGCAGGAGCCTTAGGTATTTGGGCCAGTGAGCTCTGTGAATTCTAACGCCAGTAGAGTGAGGAAAGGTTCCCACAGGTCATGAAAAGAGGCCCCGGGATGTGTCAGTGAAAGAGAGATCTTCTCCATCCCCAATATGTTCCACAGTCTATGAAGCTACCCCAGTCGAGTTGGGACCGTCGTAGTACCCCAGTGGGCAAGTATATTTTGTACTGCTGCCCCAGGGCTAGTGCCATCTGTTTGCCCCTCCGAGATTTAAGGGGGAACGTATTGGCGTTGGGAAGGCCCAGGAGAACATATACCCGAAAGCGGGAGATCTGGGTGTCAAAATAGGAGTCCAAGTCATCAAGGATCTGCTGCCAATACGTCCCTAGGGAAGGACAATCCCATAGTTAATAAGTAAGATTATCCATCAAGCCACAGGCTCTCCAACATTGCGTGCTGCGGGAATTGTTACCTCAATGGAGTCGAACAGGAGTCAGGTACCAATAGGTGGCTAATTTTGTGGCTCGGTGGAGGCCACGTTGCGGGCTGTGTGTCTCACCCTATAGAAGATATCATGCCATTCTTTCTGCATCATGGTTCTGCCTAACTCCCCTTCCCAGCGTAGCTGACCCGGAGTGTTCCCAGCGTCAGGGGTACGTTTGGCAAACTTATATAAGTCCGAAGTTAAGTGTGCGTCATCATGGCGTGTGAGCAACCACTTCTCAAACGAAGTGAGGTGTCTCTCTTACCCTCCCCGCACATTTGCACTGATCACACAGTGCCGGACCTGTAGGTAGCGATAACACTCCGTTTCCGGTATATCCTGCTCTTTGCAAAGATCTGTAAAAGATCGTGGCCCCAAGAGATCAAACAGGTGACCAACAGAACGGCAAGTTTCCTTAGTCCAGTGATGGAACCTTTCGGCATCCAGAACCGGTGTGAAATCAGGGTTATGGACTATCGGCGTAATCGAAGACAGAACGGTCGTAAGTCCTCTAGAGGCAGCAACCTTATCCCAGGCCAATAGGGTAGGATGGGTCACCTTGGAGAGATATAGATTCCGAGGCCTCCCGCCACGCGCAAGAAAGGGAACCCACACAGAGGCCATCCAGCGAGAGACCTATCCATATATAACCAATGCTTCTCAGACTCCAGGCGAGACCACTACACTAGAGCTCTCATTAGGGCCGCCCGCCGGTAAGCCTTTAAATCAGGGACGCCCAGGCCCCCCTCAACAGGATCTATGTAACTGAGTTCCCTGCATAGCCGAGCCCGTTGGTCTCACCAAATAAAAGGATCTATGTCCCCCTGCAGTGAACGCATAACTCCCGTCGGGGGTACCAGTGGGATTGCATGGAACAAATAGAGAATTTGGAGTAGTATCACCATTTTCACCGCTGCTATGCGGCTTAGCCATGATAGCGAGTGTGGTCTCCATTTCCGGAGGGAGTCTCTGACCTGTCGCAGTATTACCGTGTTGTTTGATTCATTGGTGGCCTTCATTGTGGCTGAGACTTGCAAAGCTAAGTAAGGAATTGAGTCAAGGGCCCGCTGGACCGGATAGGATCGCTGCAGCAGCCCCAAAATCTCAGGCTCCAGGGAGAGATCTAGGGCCTGTGACTTGTGGACATTAATCTTGAAGCCTGATGCTAGTGCAAACCTATCCAGTTCAAGCAATAGTGCGGGTAGGGACTCCCTAGGATGTTCTAGCGTGGCCACTACATAGTCGGCGTATAGGAAGAGTTTGTGTTCCGTCCCCCCTAAATGTGCCCCCTTGATGCCGGGGTCGTCCCGAACTCTTGGTCCATAGGTTCCATATACAGGGCAAACAGAAGCGGTGAGAGAGGGCAACCCTGCCTCGTCCCCCTGCATATAGGAAAAGCCGACAAAGCGGTCCCATTCACCCGCACTGTGGCCCTAGGGTTCGCTTAGCTCCCAAAAACCCAATCGATGAAGCAGCTAGGGAGACCAATGTGAAGCATAGTCGGTTTGAGGTACCCTGTTGAACGCCTTCTCGGCGTCGACAGAAAAAATCATCCCCTCTGCAGGGAAACGCTCATATCTGTCCACCAAGTGCTGGAGCCGTTTGGTATTATCAGAGCACTGACGTCAGGAACAAACATGTATTGATTTGGATCTATTAACCGGGGTAGGTGACGAGAAAGTCTAAAATCCAGTAAAGATTTTTTAATCTACATTAAGAAAGGATATAGGGCGAAAGGAACCACACAAACGCCTATCTTTACCCGGCTTGGGTATTACCTTAATCAGCGCCTCCAGCATAGAAGATGGGAGGGAGGCAGCACGGGCGACCCCGATCGAGTTATAGACCCGTACTAACAGTGGGGCTAGAACTGCGCAGATTTTTTTTTATAGAAAACAGAGGAGAATCCGTCTGGGCCTGGTGATTTATGGAGTTTTAAGTGAGAGATGGCAGAAATAACCTCCTCCAGCCTAATGGGAGCTTTAAGCTCCTCCGTCTGATTCGGTAGGAGTTTAGCCGTGGGCACCCCCTCCAGGTATTGGGCGGGGCTGTCCGCGGGTAGAGTCTGGTCCGTGTATAGAGTCTCATAGAATTACCGGAACACATCCGCAATCCAGTGATCCGTGTTATATTCTCACCCCTGTCGATCCAGAATCCCAGTGATGCTAGATGCCTGTCGCTGTGTACGTAACCTGTTAGCAAAGAGATTCCTGCACCGATCCCCCTATGTAAAATGCATGCTTCAGGCAGATGGCAGAGTATTCAGCCCTATCGATATCCAGTTCCGCCGGCTGTGCCCTGGCCGCCTTAAGCTACTTCCAGACTCTGGGTGCTCCTATCCGTTGATGGATTTGCTCCAATCCGGCAAACTCCCCAGATAGCCGCTCCCTTTTCTCCCTCCTATCCTTATTGCGATGCCCAAAAATCCCCACCTGACCACCGCTTTTAGAGCCTCCCAAAGAGACATCATGGGGATAGTTGGGGAATCATTAAGGTCCAGGTAGTTGGTCATACATTTATGGATTTGCTATACCACCGAGGGACCTTGTAGCATCGTCTCACATAGGCGCAAGAACCCACGGGAGGGTCAAAGGTGGCGCAAGGACAGGGATATCCGCACCGCCGAGTGGTCAGATAAGGGTCAGGGAAGGATCTCCACCTCTCGCGTCTGCTGCGCCAGCAAATCAGCGGTGAGCATGTAGTCAATCCTGGCATATGTCTTAAGGGGATGCGAGTAAAAGGTGTATTACCTGGACCCTGAATGTCGCTGTCGCCAGACATCTGTGAGCCCAGCCTCCGCCAACAACCGTCTCCCTTCCTCAGAAAAGGCCCCATTCTGCCCCCATCGCTGCCCTGATCGGTATACTGCGCCATCAAAGGCCAAATTAAAGTCCCCCCCAATAGCAAAGGCCTGTCTGGGAGGCAAGTCATCTCATGGACCACCTCCCAAATGAACCCCTCTTGGCCTTCATTAGGAACTTATACTGTAGCTACTGTGAGGATATGTGTGCCCGGGGTGAAAGTGTTTACCAGGAGTCTACCTTTAACCTCGGCCTGTTTATTGCCTACCTGACCCGGAAACTTAGCAGAGACCAATATCGCCACCCCCGCTGTCTTAGTGGTGCAAGAGGAGAACAGCTGAAATGGGAATTCTCTGGATCTCAGTCTATGCGTGTCAGTTGGCAGAAGGTGCTGTTCCTGTAGCAGGCAAATGTGGGCACCCGAGTGTTCAAGGAAGGACAGGACGGCCTGCCTTTTGGTAGGGTTATTAAGCCCCTTAACGTTAACAGACGGTTGTCATGGGAGGGGACTCATGGTGTGCTAATAACAACTGTTCCAAAGTCTGAAGTTGCGAATATAAAGGCACAGAATACAAATACCATCAACCCTTCATATCTGGAAGATGGAGGAGTGAACCCGAAAACCCCTAACCCCTAGAGCATACAACTAAAATCAGCCATGTACAAAGTCAACAGAACTCCTGGGCAGTCCGCCCCATGGAGAGTCGTGAGATGGATAGCAGGAGCTCCCGCTGCCCCCACCCCGCACAGGGCCATGCTAGTTAAATCTATATGGATCCCATATGAATTACATCTGTCATTACCATAGCCGGTCTGCTTCAGTCTGCGGTAGTTGAGTCCCCTGACAGAATTCAGCACATCCGTGCGTTCTTTAGCCATTGCCTCAGGGTCCGGGCGAAGATGGGGATTTCCCAACTTGTTGCCATCTTGCTGTACTGTTGCGGCGTCCATTGGGGGCTTCCCTCTCCGGAGTATCCCGGTCGATGTCTGGCAAGTGAAGAAGCAACGAGGCCTCACAAAGATAACTGACCTGGCGGAGCCTGCCCTCCCACGTGAAAATGAGCTAGAACGGGTGGCCCCAGGAGTAAGAGATGTCTTTGGAGCGCAGGAACGCCGTGACGGGCCGGAACTCCTGTTGTTTCTGCAAGGTTAAGACCGCCAGATCTTGGAATAGGAGAGGCCTTCAGGAGTGAAAGTCTATGGGGTGTTTGGCCCGTGCCTCCTGCAGGATGCATTCTTTGAGCTGTAAGTCGTGCATGCATGTCAGAATGTCGGGTGGGGGCAGTCACCGGTCTCTCAGGTCCCACGCAGTGTGTCCAGTCTAGTATGGTCCATTGCTCCCAGGATTTGATGAAACAGTTCCACTACAAAGGCCTCGATGTCCTGCCCCTCCATCCCCTGAGGACCCGCCGGGATTTGTATGTTGTTCCGGTGGGAGTGGTACTCCAGATCCTCTGCATGGGCCTGGAGATCCAGTTGCTGGTCCTGGAGATGCAGGACCTCCTGCTGAAGCTGCGCCACGTCTTCATCTCGCATGGCTGTTTGCGTCTCCAGTGGATTGACTCTCTCTCCCACCGAGTCAATGTCCCTGCGTATCTCCCGGATCTCAGCGGATAAATCATTTTTCATGGTATGGAATTCACTTGTGAGAGCGGCAAAGAGATTCAAGGACGTTGCGGGTGACCGGCCTATCTGGATCGTCCTGTCCATGTCCCGCCGATGGGCTCCCCTGCGCTGTTAATGCTTCGGCCCCTCCAGCCCCAGATTTAAGGAGAAAGTCCTTTACTGATCGATCTTTCCTAGATTTGTTGGTGGCCATCGTAATGCGGCAGGCGCCCTGACACTTGCGATTTGGAAGCGGTGCTGGATATAGTGAGAGAAGTCAAAGCACCAGGGACCAGGTAAGCTCCCTTCCAAGCTAGCTGTCCCAACTGTCGCCACTTCCAGTCGTGTACCCAAAGGACTGAAAAGCGATGGCGTGGTGTGCAGGTTCCGACGCGGGGCATCCTGGTGCAGCCTCTCCCCAAAGCTACGCCATTGCTCTGCCGTGGCACTCATCCTCTGGTCGCACACTGGAGGCCGCAAGGTGTGCTCCCTAGAGTCCCTTTTAGGCATCAGGCCCGCAGCTGTGGTGACGTCCCTTGGTGTGCCGGTCAACGCTACTTCTTGGACAGCACGGCCGCCCTGCTGCGTCCCACCGCTGAGGGATCACACACCCCAACCTGTGATGGTGCTCAAGGGTTCAACGGGGCGATCGGGAGAAGCACCCCTGCTGGCCGGTGCGAGAGCGTCTCCAGGGGGTCAGACGCGTGGCCTGGTCACTGCCACCACGAGGCCTCCGACACCCTGCGCGGGCCCAGGCCTAAGTCCATCCGGCTCCCACACCACCAAGTGCCGCAGGGGAATGGGGGGATACAGCAGTCAGAAGACGCCAAACCCGCAGCTGCCAAGGGTGGTCTCACCTTCCTCCGCTTATGGCACAGCCCCTCTCTGCAGCCCCAGATGGAAGGTCGCACTGCCTCTGCCTTCCGTTACCAATGCCCGTGCAGAGACACACCCGCACCCCCTGCTGCCAGCGTGGTCACTGCGTGTCTCTCCCGGGCCAAACATCGTCGCTCAGGTCCTTCCATGGGAGGAAGTCTAGCTGGGCTCCGTCACTTGGTGTGTGGCCGTCATGCACTCCTCCCGCCGCGGCCGCCAATTAGGCCACACGGCGCCAAGCGAAGCGCCGTCCGTCAGCCGCAGGCGCCGGTGTCGCACCTCTTCCAGGGATCAGACTCTGCGGACTTGTACCGCATCGGAGCAGGATCCGGAACGCTACGTAGGGATCCGCTGGGGGCTGCTTTGCTGCTAGGGCCCAGGCCAGGGCTCGCAGCGACGAGTAGGCACGTTCTACTCAGTCGCCATCTTGGCCACACCCCTCTCAAGCTGTGGTTTTGAGGGTAAAGTTGGTTTGGTGATGCTGTTTTGATGGACAGGATGGCATGCTACTTTGGACACACCAAGTATAGAAATACGAACAATCTTTCTATTTGCAGATTACTATGGTCTTTCAAACTCAGTGGGTTGTGAATTTCAAAGGTACTGGACAATGTGGAACACATTTATAGAATATATTGCAGGCAAATTCAATGTGAATGCAGGAGGACCAGATCCTTACCCGATTTTGAGAATTTCTAATGTTTACATAAATGAGTTCCAATTAAATGTGCTTTATGGATATCCTAAACATCCTGCATGAAATTAGACCTCATTGACCAACATTGGACCCCCCCCTGGAATGTTGTAAAAATGTTTTTAAAAAATTATTTGCAGTTAGAGGTGTATATATTTGTACTGCCGTTTGGGTATGAGTGGAACAGGGTATAATAAAGCATTGTGTTAAGAGAGTACACACCACGTCTATTTTAGGAAACTCTTTATTGCATGCACCGCAGGTAACACAGCCACCTCGGAGCCAGCAACAATCCAACTGCCACAGTTCCATATGATGCTCCCAGAACTCTACAGATTTCCCCAGGATTAAAGGGACAGGAGTAAGTTACAACACATTGTTTGAACATGTGACAGTCAGCCTCGACTAAAGAAAGTGGGCCAACTGTCACTCATGTTACCTTCACAGAATGGAGGACACGAACATTAGTTAAATGGCCCTGGCTCGTATGTGCCAGGCCATTTATTTCCTTTTCAGAGAAACAAACTTTTGATTTGTGAGTTTGTTTTCTCTTAAAAAAAACTGGTTTGTCAAACCGGTGCTTTTAAATCTTTCCGCCTGTAAACTGCACTGTCATGAGGGGAGGTGCCGCTTCCACTGCTTCTTCCATAGCTTAGAGATCCCTTCTATGGATCTCTAACTACGCAGATAGGGGCATATTATCAAGGGGGTTTATCTCCGCTTTTTTGGCTTTAAAAGCCAAGAAAGCGGAGATAAAATGATCTCCCTATTACCTAGCGGTCGCTAACACCAGTTAGCGACAGCTAGTAGGAGATAGCGACCATCTTGGGCCCCGCTTTGCATGTCAGTGAAATGTATCACTATCGACATGCAAAGTGGGCGTGCCAAGATGTTAGCGACTGGAAACAGTCGCTAACATCGCTATCTCCTATTACCAACTTTTGGAGATATTCGCGCTAAGCGCGAATATCTCCAAAAGCTAACACCTGCCCCTGAGCAGTTCTTAGCCATGTTATCCAATGATAGGTGGATAACATGGCTAAGAGCATTAGCTCGGTAATGCATGAATATCGCGGACTTTTCAGCGATATTCATGCATTCCAGCCGATTTTTATCGCTTAGGAGATAAACCTTGATAATAGCAAGGATCCTAAGCAATAAAAATCGCCGCAGCTCGGCGATAAAAATATTGCCGCTAAGCCAACATAGCGATAATTATCGCTAGTTGTTGGTAATATGCCCCATAGTTCTCTGCCAGGGAGGCAGAGGTCGTAACCTCCATCTTTCTGGCAGGATGGCAGCCAAATCCTAAATAACGACCTTAGTTTTCAGCAGACGGAGGGGAAGCTGTCCCAGATTGTTTAGCTGGGGGTCACATAATGGCTCTCAATTCCCTTATATGTAAATTCCAGAATTGTGTGTCTAAAGAATGATAAATTACCAAGATTAGGTTCTGTATACAAACTTCGTCTGCATACTTTAATAAGCACGCAAGACTGGGGCTGTGAGTAGAAATAGCTAGTGAACACTGGCCAACACACTTACAGGACCACGAACATCCTTGTTCTATATAGAGTTCAAATAGAAAGAACAACGGTCTACTGTCCAATGAGAGAGGTCTTTAAGTCAGTTGAATGCAGAGAGCCAATAATGTGTTGCTCAGGCTGCCTTCACAGGCTGGCTTCATGGGAATCTTATTATAAATATTCTAGCTTTGAGGAATTATTGGTCACCTTAGGTATGTGTTAAACGTATATTGGTATTCTGTGCTATCTGTCCTCTATTCCTTAGTCTTCGTTACGCTGCAGTTCGTCAGGGGCGTTGCTTAGTCAGTGAGATTTAAGGGGCGTGAATCTCAAATTTCCCAAGAAAAATTCAGTGTGCTTTTGGGTGAAATGATCAAGATTCAGGATCACCTTTTCCATGAGGAACAAGGTCAGTACTGATTTGCATGAGTTAGGTCTCGAGTGGCTCAATGAACGAAAAGCAATGGGTTGAAATGCTACACCGAGCGATTGCCACTGGTCAAGCCCCTTTTTGGGTGTTTGATTGTTTATAGTATAACCTGAGACCGGTGCAGTTTTCCAAGCTTACTACTGTCAATGTTTGTGAATTTCAAAGAGTAGTAAATATGCACCCATTTAACAAGTACTTCCATGGAGGCAGATTTACCACTTTTTTATTAAACCAGTCGCTATATAATCCTGATTCACATTGTAACTTACATTTTTTTAAGTAAATTACAGTTTTTGAGGAAGTTTGCTGCTTTTTGGCTATTCACAAAACCTGAGGATAAATTTGATCCATAAATGTGCCTATCATGTCTCTGCCAAATTGAAGGGCCTGGGGGCTATTCGCTAGCTGCATATTGTAGTATGTTTTTATACTACAATAGTACTACACACTTCTATTCACAAACTGCACTTCAAAAGTATACTGCAAAAAATAGTAGTACTTTAGAAGTTCAGTATGTGAATATCATTTTATAGTATGCTTCAACTGCTAGTAGTACGAAATATGCCACAAGATGCAGTTTGTGAATAGCCCTACATGTAAAACCTAAACTAGTCACCTAAATCCTAAACGTGGTATAGATCCTTATTGTAGATAGAGGAACATTATAGACTATTAAATCAATCACAAGAGGTGCTCCCCAAACACCCCCCACACACCCATACCAGAACAATGCCCCTGCATCTCGCAAACTGTTTTAACAATATTTAGCACTCTTGGATTAGATGGTAGTGCAACGTGGGAGACTCAACTCTGAATTACTTGGAGCACTTCTCCTAGTCAGCCTCTGGTAGAGATAAAAAGTCTTCCAGTGGAGGGTGCCAGATTACAGGAAATATCCATATAAACAACCTTACAGCTAGGAGAGGAGCGTTGCCTAACTCTAATTACTAATTGTAATTTTGCCTGGGGCTTTGAAAAACGTACTTGCACCTGATATGCCTCTGTGTAGTTCTAACAAGTGCCTCGCTCAGTGGCAACAAGAACCTGCAACAGCAACCAGTATATCAATAGCATTAAGCATGAGGTGAAGCCAGACTGGAGCACCACAGCGGAAAATAAAGCCCACCATACCATTTGAATATTTTATTAATGCAAATTTCAAAAGGGCATTGCCCACAGTGACTGCCAATTTGCCCTTATCTTTGCTGTACCTCTTATGAGGACCTCCAGTGTGGGGAAATAAAAACAGTTCTCTTTGCCCAGCCCTGCATCTATAACAATAACCAACAATAGGCATTCTAGAATTTAATTTTTTTGCTAATGTCAGCTGGGGTTGTTTGATCTATTGTGACATAGTTCAGTGGACTGTCCTCTTAAAATTAGAATCACCAAAATTCATAACTTGTATTAATCCAATGTTTTTTGCTCTTATTCTTGAATGAAAGTAATCATCGTCTATCAAATGCTCATTGGACTTCATTTTGAGCATACAGTTGAAGGGGAACGGTTAAATGACCTTATTAATGACCTAGATCTGATATCTACCATGGCTATATCGGATGCCCATACTAGTATCACGGTGCCCACGTTTAAGGGTCATGGGAATGTGTCTTTTATAGACTTTGTTTTAATTTCATCATTAATGCAATCCTCTGTAGGTACTTCTTCAATTATTGAGTGCGAATTTAGTGACCATAACCTGTTATCTCTCTACCTGGCTGGTCCCTGGGCAGTCAAAACAGGGAAAACCCCTAAATTGGTCCTACTCCGTCCAACTGATGGAAAAAGTAGATTGAGATGGTCGCAAGAAACTCCAGAATTAATTTTTAATAATATTAAAATTGCTTGTGTTGACGAAATAGCCCTCTGCACCCAGGGTAGGCATTCACATAAAAAGGTGTTAGTGGCCTTTAAGGCTATCACAGAAAAGGTGACTGGGTTGCTATCTGCACCAGCCAAGAACCAAACACGTGTGGGTCGTAGATGGTTTGACTGTCACTGCTCCAAAGCAGCAAAAAGGCTGAGGGAAGTTCTAGCCATCAAACCCAGAGTACAAGCGGATGTTACCGCGTGTTGCAGGGATTATAAGTCGGCTTTAGCTACGCGAAAGAGAGCTTTAAGGGATGAAGCGTGGGGGGAGCTATTGGACCCCAAAACACTCAGCAATAGCTCGAAGTTTTGGAGCGTGTTGAATAAACCACTATTTGTTCAGAAGGGGGGTGTCCTTGAATGTTATATATCTAAGGAGGAATGGGAAGCCCACTATGAGCAGATGTTCAATACTTCCTCCGAGCAAAACGATATGTCGCCAACTGGCCCTAATGTAGTGGAAGTAAGGCTTGGGAGGGGTAAAATACTGGAAAGTATTGCCGGCCTAACAGCTGGCAAAGCCCCTGGTCCTGATGGGATACCCCTGATCTTTTTAAGTCCGACCCCTCCTTCTGGGCGCCTATATTGGAGTCTGTTTTTAACGCTGCAGTACAGCATGGCTGCCCTCAGTCATGACGACCTCTACTATAGTCCCCGTTTTTAAAAAAAGGTGATAAATGTAGCCCTCATTGTTATAGAACCACATCACTTTTAGATTCAGTGGTGAAAGTAGTGGGGAGGGTCCTCCTGCAAAGACTTTCATCATGGGCAGAGGACAATAAGATTTTGTCTGATGCCCAATATGGGTTTTGTAAGGGGCGATCCACCATTGCCCAGTGTCTTAACCTTTTTCTGATACTGAGCAAGTACACTGTGGCTCGTCAGGGGACTATTCACCTTGCCTTCATGGACTTGTCCTCAGCTTTTGACTGTGTTAACGGAATAAGCTTTGGCAGTCCATGAGGGCAATGGGAGTAGAGAATGGTATTGTAGATTTTTTAGAGGAAATACACAGGACCACAAAAGCAAATGGCAGGTTCTCTCAGGACCTGAGTGTCACAAAGGATTTTAATAATAAAAAGGGAGTCCGACAAGGATGCATTTTGGCCACCTTTTTGTTTAACTTTTATATTAATGAACTAGATAGCGTTTTGAGGGGGTTGGGGGCTGACTGCCCCAGAGTAGGCCGGCGCGGGATTCCAGTCCTGTTATATGCGCACTATGCCGCCCTCATATCCAGGATGGAAAGGGGATTACAAGCACTTTTAACTGCCTTTGATGCTTTTATGTCAGACAGGGATTTGACAATAAATAATACTAAATCCTACGTCATGCAGGTAGGGCAGCCACCAAAAAAGAATTACTGATTTAAAGTTGGAGACTCAAATATTCCCCTCACCAACACGTTCTCTTACTTAGGGGTCCTTTTTGATAACAAGCTCAAATCGGGCCCTCATATTTTGAAAAAGAAAGGGGACGTGGCGAGGGTGAACGCAGCAATTTTTAATTTTGCCTCCAAACTGGGGAAAAAGCAAAGCCTACTGGAGCCATGCTGCAAGTCTATAAGTCTAAACCCGTGGCTACAGCAACTTATGGCAGCCAAATATGGGGCCTCAATGTTGGAAACTGTCTACATATCGCGGAGAACGATTTTCTGAAACATTTATTGTGTGTCCCACGAGGAACATCAAATTTAGTTGTCCACGAGGAATTGGGGATTCAGTTTGTCAGTGATGTATTTTCTCTGCGCCCTCTGACCTGCTGGTTAAAAACGTGGTTGAATTCTGATATCCCCCTGACTCACCTGATTTTAAAAGACTGTCTGTTAATGGACAATTCGACCGCAGTACCGTGGTTGAACTACATTAGGAATAGTCTTGTAGGTCTAGGGCGTGTGGAGTTATTTGTCAACCCTGAACGTATTGAAAAAGGAGATGTGGAGGCAATAAAAACGGCCTTTCTATTAGAAAGGAAACTGACAAGGGAAGCTAATGAAGTACAAAAACCTAGCGTCCTGACATATATTATGTTGTAAACAACACCGAGAGCAGAGCCTTATCTCTTGGGTACATTGTCCACGTACGAGAAATTTCTTTTAACTAGGTTCCGTATGAACTTGTTTCATTATATGCTTGCAAGACCAAAATGTTTTATTTATAATAAAGTGGCAGCTCCCCGCGGCTGCGACGGAAAGTCTCCGCAGGACATGCTGCATTTCATGTTTTTATGTCAACTGTATGAATTCCCTCGCAAACGCTATCTGGTCCCTCTTTTAAAAAAACTTAACTTTGGTCAGGTCCGGCCAGCCATGATGTATCTACAATTATTGAATGAGGATTGCTTATTTTTTATTGTGGAATTCTTAAAATCAATTGTTAAGTCTAGGAAGTTTATGGACTTGTAATGAATTCGCTTTAGATTTTAATTAATTATGTATTAACTGTATGCTGCTATGGAGGTCACTTTAACAATGCACTGTCACTTTTTTTTCGTATTATGAACTGTAATAATTTTCCATCTAGTGCTCTAAATTAATCATTGATTGGATATTGCTGCTGATAGTATTTTTATAATGTATTTTATTCGTGTTGTATTAGTCTGTGTAACTTTTATGGTTTGCAACCTAAACCGAATAAAGTTTCTTTGAATTGAATTATTGGAGCTACAGTGCAGTATGACCAACCATGATGATATTTGTCTTGGTAATAATACACTAATAAACTTTTGTCATCAATTTACTCTGGATGGGGTTGATTTTGCTTAAGCTCTGTCTTGAAATCACAAATATATCAATGGCATAGGAGGTGTGCATGAACACATCTCTGTCTACTCGGAATCCTTTTCTTAACCTTTGATTTGGGTCATTTACGTAGAACTGCCCTAGTTGCCCCTACACCTCATTTATCGGGATCACTTGTCTAAGGGATGCTCTCCAGAGCAACAGATTTGTTCATAAACGATTGATATTGATCTCACCAAAAGGCATTTGAAATTCCATAAGTAGGCAATGAGGCAGCGGTTGTCTCAGAGGGATAAACTTTTTAAACTGCATTTATTTCTCGCAGGGCAAACCTTTGATAGACCTTAATAAAAATATCTTGTCATTCATGTTGGCCATCTGCAATTAGGGAGGTAGGAGCTTCTCTTACTGCATTCCTGGGCTCCTGGATTTCACAACTCACTGACTGAGGTAGGAAGAGGCTCACACTCAGTCTTATATAACTTGTGATATAGGGTGTTCTTTATATGCAAAATTTAACACAAAACGTTAAACTCTCATCACCCATCGTCCTGTTGAGTGCCAAGTCATTTGGTCCCAACTTCTCCACTAAACCCACATTATGCAGCTGGTGGATTCTGAACAAGCTCATGTGTTCGATCTGCAGCAACCAACTCCACCAAAAAATCAGAATAGAGGTGCAGGTTGCATCAACAGCTAACCAGCAGTGATCTTGCTTAGAGAGCTGTGCTGATTTGCTCCCATAAAACACTCCGTGTATCAGCGCTTGTGCCATGATAATGGCACCATTGGGTCAAAAAATGCCATTATTTGCCATCAAGTCATCAAAGGTTTGTGTGTATTACATAGGGTGCCCAGTGTAAGTCAAACAGACTGGATCCATGTCTTGTAGCCAGCATAACTATGGCTAACTAAATTAATTCCATTTGCATTCATTATATTTAACTATAAATTATTTAGAGCTCCTGAAAATCTGGTATCAATCAATCAGGTATTTTTGAAGCGTGCTACTCACTCGTGAGGGTCTTAAGGCGCTGGGAGGGCGGAGTTCGAGCAGCTCTATGGTTATCCGAAGAGCCAGGTCTTGAGGTCCTTTCTGAATAGGTGCAGTATCAGGCTTTGTCTGATGCGGTGGGGGAGTTCGTTCCAGGTCTTGGCTGCGATGTATGAGAATGATCTGCCACCTGCTCTGGCCCTGTAGATGCGGAGGACCGTGGCTAGGGCTAGATCAGCAGAGCAGAGGTTTCTCTTGGGGACGTGGAAGGAGATTCTTTCGTTGAGGTATTGAGGTCCGGTGTTGTGAAGGGCATTGGAGGCGTGTGTGAGAAGTTTGAAGGTTATTCTTTTTTCTACAGGGAGTTGGTGGAGATTGCAGAGGTGTTGGGTGATGTGGTCATGTTGAGGACGAGTATGGCTGTGTTATTCTGCACAGTCTGTAGTTTGTGGAGGAGTGTTTTGTTGATTCCAGCGTAGAGTGCATTTCTGTACTCACGTCTGCTGGTGATGAGTGGGTGGGTGGGTGGCAGTCTTCCTGGAGTTAGGGGGGATCCATTTGAAGGTCTTGCGGAGTATGCAGGGGTGTTGAAGCATGTGGAGGATTCGGCGTTGATCTGGAGGTTCATGGTGAGCGAAAAGTCAAGTATGATGCCGAGGTTGCAGGCGTGGTCCGTAGAGGTGGGTGGGTTTCCGAGGGTGGTGGGCCACCAGGTGTTCCATGTTGAGGGGTGGAGCCGAGGATGAAGACTTCTGGTTTCTCCGCGTTGAGCTTCAGGCAGCTGCTGCTCATCCAGGTTGCAATGTCCTTCCTCCCTTCTTGGAAACTGTGTCTGGTGATGTTGTGTTCCTTGGTGAGAGAGACAATGAGCTGGGTGTCGTCGGCACTTGGGACTCTGAGTTTGTGTTTTTTGATGATGGTTGCAAAGGGGCCATGTAGACATTGAAAAGCGTGGGGCTGAGGAAGGGTCCTTGGGGTAGTTCGCATCTGATTTCTGTAGGTTCGGAGAGGAAGGGTGGGAGTCTTATTCTTTGTGTTCTGCTTGAGAGGAAAGATCGAATCCAGTCTAAGGCAGTTCCCTGGATGCTGGCATCATGGAGTCTTGCGGCTGGTGTGCTGTGGGAGACTGTGTTGAAGGCTGCTGAGAGGTCTAGGATGGAAGAGGGCTGCTGGGTGACCTTGATCGAGGAGGGAGGGGATGTCGTCAGTGGCTGCTATCAGGGCGATCTTGGTGCTATGGTGCTGCGGAATCCGGATTGCGAGGTGTTGAGGATGTTGTTGGTTCCTATGAAGTGTGCTAGATGGGTGTTGATGACTTTCTCGATGACTTTGCCGGCAAAGGGAAGAAGAGAGATTGGCCTGAAGTTCTTGAGGTCTGTCGGGTCTGTAGAGGGCTTCTTGAGGAGGGGTTTAACTTCTGTGCGTTTCCAGTTGTCAGGGAATGTGGCGGTCTCGAGGGAGCAGTTGATTGTTCGTCGTAGTTCGGGTGCAATGGCGCTCCTGCGGAAGATGTGCAGCGGGCAGGGGTCAGAGGGTGCTCCGGAATGGATGCTTTTCATAGTCTTTGTGGTGTATTCTGTAGTGAGTGGGGCCCATATGAGGAGGTTCGGCTGATTGGTATCACTGGTGAGGGGGGTTGGGTCTGTACCATAGTCTTGGTAATCGAAGTAGTCCTAGATCATTTTGATCTTGTGGTGGAAGAAGGAGCTGAGTTTGTTGTAGAGGTCTTTGGAGGGAGGGACGTCAGTAGTTTCGCTGTTAGGTCTGGTGAATTATTGTATGATGGCAAAGAGCTCCTTTTTTTAAATTTATTTTTTTACGTTTTCAAAAAACCTTTATTGAGAAAAATCAAGGCAGACACAGTACAGCGTGCAAAATCCCAGTGCAAGCCATAAAATCAAAAACAGAACATACGCTCCATGATATATTAGGGTCAATTGTCAACACAACGAATAGACATGGAAAGAATATCACAGCTCCAACACATCAAGATCCCTCCCACAGGGGAAAAATCAGACCCAGCGTTATTGGCTCTAAAAAGGGCCCAGGAAACGGGAGGGAGGCGTCCACTACAGGGGGTTGATGCAGTCAGTGGCCAGCACCGGCGGCTGCTGCGGACTCGGGGTCGGCGGGGAGCGCGGGAGAGGCAGCACCACTGGGGTGGGAGCAGGAAAGGAGGTAGGTAATCAGAGGGCCCCAAATATCATCAGGATGGGACCTAGCGGGCATTAAATCCCAGAAATGCGACAAGAGAGTCTGGCATCGAGAGGCATCTTCAAGCCAACTTTCAACCTTGGGAGTCAGCTAGTGGCCTCAGCACAAGGCCACCCTACGCCTAGCGAGACCAGTAGCATTGCAATCAAGCGGCGGGAGGCGTCAGGGCAGAACTTAACAAACCCTAGGTGGCACCAAGGTGGATCAGGTTACACCGTCGCGCCAGTGATGTCAGAAATAGCAGAACAAACTACCCTCCAGAACTCCGAAACCCTCGGACAAAGCCAAGCCAAATGTGCGAAGTCCGCCGTAGGAGCGGCACAGTGCATACAGTTGTCTCCAGGAATGAGCCCGAGCCTATGGAGTTGCTCCGGGGTACGGTAGAACATGTGCAGATACTTAAAATGGATCAAGCAAAGCCGGTAGTTCAGTGACAGTTTCCTTGTTTGATTACAACAATAAAGCCAGTCAGCTGGCGAGATCTCGACGCCAAGTTCAGTTCCCCATGCCTTCCGAGCACGATCAGAGGTAATGAGAGCGGACACCAGAGTAAGAGCGTAGAGTTTGGTAACCAATTTGTGTGGGGACGAGGAGGTGTAAATGAGATCCAGAGAGGGCATAGTGGCTGGGGGCTGTGGGAAGGTGGAGTTCAGCTTCCGACACGTGGCACACAGCTGGTAAAACAGGAGCGTTTCCTGTGGCCCCGAGGCGTCAGGAAGCGTTAAAAAGGTGTTCCCTGGATAGAGGTCCGCTACCATCGCAAGGCCCAGACGCGCCGCACTCCTGGACATACTGGAGGCCTGGAGGAAGGGAAAATCCGGGTGGTTTATTATGGGCACAGATTTAGCAGAGAGCAAGGGGACGTCAGAGAGCTGGCGCAGGCCAGACCAGGCCCATCGAAGCGTTGGGACCGTGTTGACCTCAACTCGAGGGCGCACTGCGGGCGCAAACAGAGCCGTGGACAGAGGCCAATGGGGAAGCCATATCCCTCTCAACGGCAACATGAGGCTGGTAGGGGGTCGGGTGGACCCAGAAATGCAGGAAACTGGCCTGAGCGCATAGTGCATGTAGCTTAAAATCTGGCGCGCCCATTCCGCCAGCAGACATGGGGAGAGTAAGAATATCATAAGCTACTCTTGGTTGTCTACCTGCCCAGACCAGTGAAATAATTAGAGAACAGAATTTGCGGAAAAAGGGCACAGTAAGGGGGATGGGAATATTTAAAAACAAGTACAGGAATTTAGGAAGAACCACCATTTTGGCGATGGCGATGCGACCAGCCAAAGACAGCGGGAGCCTACTCCACGATGGAATCTTGGATTCCAGCCAGTCCACCGCGCAACCGAAGTTAGATCTCCACAATTCGTCCAGATTGCGGCTGGGCCAGACGCCCAAATAACGCGTTGGGCCGGAGGCCCAGACAAATGGAAAGTCAAGGGGGAAAGGCACCGTGGCGTCGGTCAGGAGGAAAAGTACCGACTTGGCCCAGTTTACCTGGATGCCCAACAGCCCCCCAAACTGAATGATTTCATGGATGAGGGGGCTAAGGTTCTCCTGGGGGTGACAAATATAAAGCATGATGTCGTCCGCATACATTGAAACAAGTAAGGCACGAGACTAAAAACCAAGGCCCCTATGAGTATGGTGCTGTCGCAGCCTGGCAGCCAAGGGCTTCATAGCTATAGCAAAAAGCATGGGCAATAGGGGGCACCCCTGACGCGTGCCGCGAGAAACAACAATGGGGTCCAAAATCTGGCCGTTGATGTGAAGACGTGCTATAGGGTTGGTATACAGGAGTCTGATGTTGCGCAGGAAGTGGTCGCTAAAACCCATGCGTGGCAAGATGTAGAATAAAAAGGGCCAGTAGTCGAAGGTCTTGAACGCCTTGGTGGGGTCAAGCAAGGCAGCTACGGCTGGTAGGTCAGGATTAATTTGATGCAGTATCGAGAAAATCGTGCGGAGATTGTGGAAGGTCGCCCTCCCATGGATGAAACTTGATTGATCGGGGGAGCGATGGTAGGCATAAGCAAGAGAAGACGGGAAGCAATCAACTTAGCAAAGATTTTGTTATCGATGTTTATAAGAGACAGGGGACGGTAGGGTTCTCGGCGGTCTTGGGGTTTATCGGGTTTAAGAAGGAGGATTAACAACGCCTCGCGCAGAGTCAAACAAGTCATTATACATTGCAGTGAGATGTGGCTTGAGAAGACCGGCAAAAGTCTTATAGAAAGAGGCCGGCAGACCATCTAATCCAGGGGCAATGTCGCCGGGCAGACTGTTGATGGCTGCCAATATTTCTTCTCTGGTGAATGGTTCATCAAGAAATTTGTGATGGTGGTCTTCCAGCCATACCAGGCGAATGGAGTCAGAATATTGGTCAAAGTCCACTCGTGGCAGGGGTGTGCTAGCAGAGTAGAGTTGCTAATAAAAATCAAGAAAACGGGACTTGATGACCTCCGGGGAGGTAGTCCTGTCCGATCCGCCATCACTTAATGCCCTGACGTAGGAAGGGACGCACAGTGGACAAAGAAGTTTGGTGTGGGTGCGCCCAGGGCGGTCCCCCTCACCAAAACGATGTGCCTGGCCCTCCCTGCCCAAGAATGACAATTCGCGACCAGCCTCGTCAGAGAATTTAGTATGTTTCTGGCGCAGTTTCGCCAATGTCTCTGGACTAGGGATTGCAGCTTACGCGGACTCTAAATCCCTGATCTCCCCCTCGAGCCTCTCCATAGTAGAACGAATAGAACGAAGGACACCTGCCTGCTTAGATATACACTTGCCACGGATGACTGCTTTGAACCCTTCCCATAAGCTGGAAGCGGACTCCACCGAGCCCACATTAAGATCGAAATAAGTGGTAATCGTGGTCTGGATGTCCGCACAAAAGACGGGGTCTCGGAGGGCTGCAGGGGGAAGGCACCAAGTAAAAGCCTGCCTCGGGGAATGGAGAGGGCGTAGACGGAGCTGGACAGGAGCGTGGTTGGAAAAAGTGCGAGCCATGTGCCTCACATCGTAAAGCCAGGACAGGACGTCTAGGGAGGTCAGCCAAAAGTCTATATGGGACCAACTGCCCTGGGCGCCAGTGAAGCAGGTGCCCTCCCGCACTTCAGGGAAGGATTGTCGTCAAACGTCGTAGAGGGCATTTTTGGTGCATATAGACGAAAGGGCCACAGCGGCACGCGGGTGAAAGGATTGGGAGCCCGACTGGTCCAAAGCCGCAGAAGGACTAACATTAAAGTCGCCGCCCCAGATAATCGCCGCAGGACCGCAAAAAGAGATGAGGTGCCAAACATGGGTGAAAAAGTCTGCATCGTCACAGTTGGTGCTATATACTGTGGCAATTGTGACAGGCTGCGCCAGTAGCAAGCCGTGTAGAATCACATATGTACCCTCCGGGTCAAGGATTGCCCTGTCTGTCTGCCAGGTAAGGCCCCAACACATCAGAATGGAGACGCCCCTGGAGTATGAGGAATAGGTGGCGGAGTGGAGTTTGGAGATTGTCCCCGGCAACAGGTGGGTCTCTTGAAGGAGACAGAGATCAACTTTATGGCGCTGTAAATGGGAATGGATCAGGTGGGCTTTGCGATGATCATTCAATCCTCGGATATTCCAGGACCAACATACCAACTCAGCCATGAGGGGACAGTCGTGACATTGACAACAGGCGCAGCAATGGCGGAGCCACCCAGATGAGCGCAACAATCAGCAGTGTTCAACGATCCAGACCGAGGGGAGTAAAGACCCCCGGGAGCCGCACCACCGGTGGGTAAAGCAAGCGTGACTGTAGGTGGGAAGTATGCTAGCAATTAGCGGATAGACAGTGCCTAGAACGCAGATCTCTGCGAGGGATAATGAAGGCTGAGCCCCAGGCAACACTAAGGGGAGATGACATAGTGGGAGAGAATGTGATCCAAAGAGCTACAGGGCGATCTGAAACCAAAGGAGCAGAGCAAGTCAAACAGCACAATGGGACATAGCCTGCAACACTGAATGCGAGTAGCCAAAGCAATGAGCATAACACAGTGTCAATGATGAAATAAATAAAAACAATACTGAACAATGTTTTGGCGGCAGACTGAAGCCGCCTCCTCAATAGAGGAGCAGAACACCCAACAACCCCCGCACCCCTGCCCCATTCCTGCATAACAGTCCCGTACCAAAAAACCCCAACCACCCCGCACCCACTCCAACCCCACAAACAGGCTAAGTTGCCCACCCACCCCACCCCGGGAACCCACAACTAGGAGAGAACAATGGAGGAAAAGGGAATCATCCCGTGAGGGCATGGCGAGGCTAGGCAAACACCCAAGCTACAGTTTGTCAGACATCATATAGCAAAAAGGAAAGAAAATAATGAACCAGTAATGTCTGCACTTCTCAGTCATTATCGCTGAGGCGGCCAGTCCCGTCAGGCTGAGATGTCATGGGAGACGAGCAGGCTTCTGTGTCCAATTTCTTAGCAAACGCCAAGGCCTCTCTGGGGTCAGGGAAAACGAGTGTCTTCGTGCCCTGGCAGACCCCCAGCCTCGCCGGGTAAGCGAGTGAGTACGAAACCTCGTGCTTGAGGAGGATGCGTTTAGCTGGTAGAAATTCTCTCTGTGCAGCTTGGACGGCCAGGGTGTAATCTGGGTAAAAGGAGAGTGTGTTGCCCTGGTGGGAGATGGTGCTCCTGTCACATGCAGCCCAAAGAATGGCGTCCCGGTAGTTCAAGATCTTGGCGATGATGGGGCGGGGAGGCAAACCAGGGCCAGGATGGGGGCCCAAGGAGCGATGGGCAAGCTCCACTATGAAGACTGAGGATAAGACGTCACCAAACAGTTCCTTAATAAGCTGTTCCACGAAGTCCTCCATCCTGGAAATATTTGTGGACTCCATAAGGCCCGTGATACGGAGGTTGCTCCGTCGGGAACGAGCCTCCAAGTCCTCATTCTTATCCCGGATAATGGCTAGGATCTTGCCCATCTGTAATAGCTTCTGCCGGTCCTGGGTGGCTGCATCCTCAGCATCCGAGACCCTGGTTTCGAAGTGACGAATCCGGTTGTCATGGGAGTCAACACGGGTCTTCACCGCATCCAGACGGGCGGATAGCTGGTTCAGCTGGGCGGCAATGCCCGTCACCATGGACTTGACGTCCAGCATGATCGCCTTAAGGTCGTCCTCACGATTTGAGGGGGCCTCCATATTGACAGTAGAGTCGGCACTCTCAGAGCCCGCAACGTCCTGACTAACAGACCTACAGAGATCAAAGGCAATTTTGGGCTGTTTTGGGTCGTTTTTCCCCATGATGAAAGGCCCCCGGGAGCCAGGGTGCGGCCTGCAGGGAAAAGGACGAAGACGAGAAGAGCCAGGTGCCAACAGACCTCCAGCAACCAGCAGCAAAGGTGGAGCAAGAGGCAGGTGGAGGCCCCTTAATGAAGCATCCAGGGAGCCGCGGGGGCTTACCGAGAAGCAGAAAAAACAAGGCTTGGAGCCACCAGAACACAGAAATTGGCGGGGACGAGCAGCGACACTGTCAGGGCAAACTCCGCCCGGGGCAGCAGGTCAGTGAGGTTGACAAGCGGGATGTCCAGCATGCTTCAGTTCAGTTCAATACCGTGACCAGCCCATGCCGGCCATGCCAGTGGAAGCAAGACAGGTGAGGGCGCCGCCAGAGAAGCTTGACAGTGATCCCCTAGGAGGGACCGGGGTAGCTACACACCCCGCAACCAGCCGCCAGGCAGAGCAGCTAAACCCTGAAGAAGGAAGTCCAGCTAGGAAGCACCCCGCAAAGCAGGGCCAGGACGGTAAAGTGCGGCCAGGCAAAGGATGCAGCGACAGGCAGCAGGGCAGAGTACATGCGGCCCCAATAGGCCCACTGGAGCAGGAGCGGCAGGCAGCCGAGGGTAGAGAGCAGACAGTGAACTGGTGGGGCTTCAACAGGTTAAATGCCCAGTCTAGGTGATACAGCACCCATGCGAAATCCAAGGTCCGAGGCAAAGGCAGGCAGGGCGCGGGAAATAACTGATAGCTTACACACAGCTAGAGAAGCAGAGTTATGCCAGGAAGGGGGGAGCACTTCTAACTGCGGTGCGTGCGAGCAGGGATTTGCAAGGGGCCCGCCACTCGCACCCCCGAGCCCAGGCGTTCGCGGTGGCCATGGAAAGCGGCCTGGGGGCAGTCAAACCACTGACTCCCTCCCCGCAGAAAACCAGGACAGGCGGTGTTGCCTGCAAGACCCCAGCATCGCCCGCAGCACCACCGAGGCCGCCACACCTTTCCACAGGCCCAAAACGCCGCCAGCGGTGCCCAGGGGGCCACAGCAGCCAAAGGCAGGAAAGGCCCGATCTCGTAGGCCAGAGGTCATCGGCCCGATGTAACAGTGCGACTGAGGGGCCTCACTATAGGGCGCAGCTGGAGGGCAGCGACGAGATAGCACGGGGCAGACACAGGCAGGTGACAGGCTGGGGGCTGAAGAGGCCGGGGGAAGATAAAGGCCCAGGCTCGGATGTGAGGCAGTCAGGCTAGCAGCGTGTCTGATGCTGTAGGCGGGCGGCGCCCGAGCCACTGCGGGCAGCGCCCGCAAACTCTGGGAGGAAGATGGGCATCAGGAGAGGGCGCACAGCAGGCGCGGCAGAGACGAGTGGGGAGACGCGGGGGCCCGCCACCCACAGCGCCGGGCCCGGGCACTCACTGCAGCCGCGCAAGCAACCTGGTGCGCACCTAGGCCCAGCGTCCACCCCACGGTGAACAGGGCGTAAGGGACGGCCAGATCCCCAACCCCACCCGCAATACCACAGCAGCAGCCCCACCAACCTGGGGGCAGCAGACGATGCCTCCACAGCGACCAGCGTACGCCAGCAGTGCCACGGAGAGAAGACCCGACCTCGCGCTCGGAAGGTCGTGAGCCCGACGGCACAGGAAAGGTGTCGCAGCACCGCCACCAGACAAGATCAAGAGGCGGCGACTTGATAAGTCAAGGCCTTGCCTGAGTGAGAGTCAGGAGTCAACAGCAGAGTGCAGAAAGGTAGGGATGTCGACCGGATTGTGATGGATTTTAATGCTTGGCCGGCAGAGCCCACTCAGTGTGCGGCCATCTTGCAGTGGGCCAAGCCACGCCCCCCTCGCAAAGAGTTCCTTGGAGTTGGAAAGGGGTCTGTCTTGGATGAAGTTTCTCTAAGTTGATTTGATGAGTTGGTGGTGTGCCATGGTTGCGGCCTTGTAGGCGGAGCGTGCTTCCGGGGTTTTGCTGTTTCTCCATGTTTTCTCCAGTCGTCGGCAAGATCGCTTGGATTGTAGGTTGTCCATGGTGAACCAGGCGGCTTTTATGTTGTGTCGTCTGGTGGAGTTCTGGAAGGGGACACGAGTGTTGGCGCAGTTGGCGATCCATTGGTGCAGGATGTTTGCTGCTGTGTTGGCATCTGTCGTGGAAGGGGGATGAGTGCAGCTGAGGGCAGAGTTGAGGTGTTCTTCTGTGACTTTGTTCTAGTTTCTGAGAGGGAGGCGTGGTGAGAGCTTACGTGCGGTGGATTTCGAGAAGGAAAAGTGGACTTAGTGGTGGTCCAACCGGAGTGGCTCCATGGTGTGACTGAAGCAAATGTTGTTTCCTCCAGCGAAGATGGGGTCAAGAGTGTGTCCTGTCGTGTGAGTGTGGGTGGAGACGAGTTGCTTCTATCTAATATTGGTGAGATTCTCTAGGAGGGCGGTGGTGTTGGGATTGTTGGGGTTGTCTATGTAGAAGATCAGGTCTCCGAGAAATATGTAGTCAGTGGAGGCGAGGGCGGAGGCAGCAATGTAGTCTGCAATGGTGTTGGTAAATGGGGAGCGGGTCCGGGCGGTCTGTAGGTGAGTGTTTCGCAGAGCATTGTTGCGGGGTAGGTCTGGATCTGAAAGTGGATGTGTTCCATGAGCGGCGGGCGTCGTCTGGGTTGGTGGTTGTTAATCGGAGGGAGCTTTTGTGGATGATGGCGAGGCCTCCTCCGGGTGCTTGGAGGGGTTCTTTCCTAAGGATCTTGTATCTGTCGGGGAAGGCGCTTGCGATGTCGAGTGCGGATCTGGCGTTGGTCCAGGTCTCTGTGAGGAAGGCGACATTGGGCAAGTGGGTGTTGAGGAGGTCCCAGAGTTCTACAGTGTGTCTGTGCAGGAAGTGCATGTTGAGGAGGATGCAGCTCAGGGGCTTGTGTACGGTGGTGTCCGGTTGGTTGGGGGTGGCTGTTTGGGTCCAGAGGTGGGTGAAAGTGCAGCAGCATTGCCAGCAGGACAATAGGTCTTGAGAGTTGCTCGGCATCAAGAGCTGGCAGTTGTTGTTGCATCCAGGGTTTAGAGCATAGAGAGGGCTGGGGTTGTTGCGGCAGGGGGTTGGGAACCTGGGTCCCTGACGCTGGTCACAGACGGGTGCAGATGGGCTTGCCTTTGGCGCACCTGCGGCGCAGCCGTACAGCAGCTGCCATTAAGTAGGGGTCAAGGGAGGGTGAGCAGCTGGGAGGCGGAAGTGGGAACACTCTGGGGGGAGGGGCCCCGGGGCAGAAGTGGCGGGAAAAGAAGCAAGCAAAAGGCAAGAAAGAAGAGGTAGAGAAAAGGGGAAAGAAAGGCACAAGAAAGAAAGGCAAAAAAGAAAAAGACAGAAAAGGTTGACACCCACAGAGCGGACCAGCAGAACAGTAATGCTCTTCCACTGGACCACCAGGGATGAGGCTCAAGCAGGAGCCTGCGGGTGGAGGAAGGCCTTGAACAACTACCTGGGTCCCCAGAAGGCGCTGGGTGCAGTGCCTTAATGGCGGAGCTGCGTGAGGGCAGAGCAGTTACTCTGACCAGGAGGTCAGAGGTCTTGCCCTCCTCTCCTTGGCACGCAGTGGCTGCCATTAAGTAGGGGTCAGGGGAGGGTGAGCAGCTGGGAGGCGGTAGCGGGAACACACTGAGGTGGGAGGGGCCGCAGGAGCAGCAACGGTGTCTGAAAAGGGGCAAGCAAAAGGCAAGAAAATAGAGGCAGCTAGAGAAAAAGTGACAAAGGGGAAAGAAAGGCACAAGAAAAAAAGGCGAAAAAGACAGGAAAGGGCTGACACCCACAGAGCAGACTAGCAGAGGAGCAGGCTCTGCCACTGGACCTTAATGGAGGAGCTGTGCGAGGGAATAGCAGTTACTCTGACCAGATTCATGGATCCAGACGTCATGAATCTACATTGCACAGTCAAGCTTCAGCAGAAATACATGCTGTACTGCATAAGCTATTTACAAATAATTGCACAAGCGTCACAAAACTACTAGGAACTCATAGACAGATTTCTGTCTTTCACCTTGCTTTCGGACTCAGATGGTATGGTTGCACCCATAATAGAGCAAAACATTATAGAAGTGTTGCGTTGTGCTAAGAGCAGACATTTCACCTCAGTCCCTATTCATAAAGTATGAACTGCAGACGTATAATTTATGGAGCTGTTTGGGCAGCTTTTCAATAGAATTATAAGCCATTGTCACGCTGCCGCCAGAGGGAGGATACAGTTTTCTCCTGCAAAGCCCAAGGAAAATAATGAGTGTCTTCTCTTTGATACAGCCACTCAACTCACTCAAAAGAACAGATCAAAAGTACAAGTGGAACTGAGGAATAATGGGCTCAAAGCTCAAGAGCTGTGCACACTGGCGTGAAATTCCCAGACACTATTAGAGAAGGAATCCAAAAGAGGGAGTCGTGAGTGCTTTGTAAGGGAACACACAAGACCGAGCATAATTATATGACCTGGGAGGCCTCTTCCCAAGGTGTTATAGCATTGCAGACTATACAAATACTATCCAGCTACAAAGCTTCCTCCTGTACGTTGACGTGGGTCTAGCGCCAGCAGCATCCCTTCACGCAGCCCATCTTGCCATTGCTGAATGGTCATCAGTGGCAGGTAGGCCTTGGAAGCCCCAACCAGGAGTGAACACTCCTTGGAGGTCTGGCGTTTGACATCTTCTCTTCTGAAGGGTCAGTCACTTCTTACTTCTTATAGAAAGAAAAAAATATATATATGTATATGTATATGTATATATATATATATATATATATATATATATGTTGCTTCAACGCGTCCGTGGTTCAACGAAAGTAGACGGCACTCCAAGTTTGTGTTTATAAAATTGATTTATTGGCAGACCCCCTGCCCCCTCGACAGACGCGTTTCACCTTTCGGCTTCGTCAGTGTCAACCAGTGTGTTGTGAGAGACACCGTTATATCTCCACACTCCCCTAGACAAGGAAAGAGGACTGTTTGCACCGAGACATATTGGCGGCCTTCTTACAGTGAGTTAATTTTGTAAAATTTACAAAAAAATAGTTCATGAGATACAATGTAGTTGAGAAAGTGCTCGTGCAAATTAAAAACAACTTGGTTTTGTGTCTCAATCAATCACATTTCAATTTCATCATGTCGCATACTGTTAACAAAATGATCAGGGAAAAAGTGCAAAGTTAGGCATTTCTTTATAAGACTAATTGCATTCTAATGTATCTTACTCTATCGTTGGTCGGCCAATAGATCTTAGAGGAACATGCAAATTTGTCTCCTAGTGGCGCGATCATGTATATCTATGACCAACATAGTGTGCGATAAATAAATCGCCATATTCAAGCTATAATAAATTTATTCCCTGCTTGTTATGTGTGTATGCGTTTTTGTTATGCCCTGTATGGGCATGCTCGACTGTTGTATAACGGTGGTTTATTGATTGTGCCCTGAATCGGCCTTTCTGTCAATGAAGCTGATGCTTTTATTTGTAGAGAGAGGGAGAGGAAGATAGTGCGTACACAGCTATAAGCTCCACGTTAGTGTATTAAAATGAGAATGTTGAGCTTTACTGTTATGTTACTATCTAATGTATCCGCTGTGTTCCGTGCTGTGTATATCTAGTCTTGTCTGTCTATCATCTTCTATTCTAGGTGGACCCACAATTCTTCATCATTGTTGAGCCCTATCGGTTGCATGCTCTGAAGGTCGATTATATACTTCGATTCTAGCACCCTTAGTGCTTTCACCCTGTCCCCACCTCGTTCCTTTGTGTCTAGCTGGTCTAGGCAAAAGAATGTTAAAAGGTCTCGATTACTGTTATGATGGGTCTCAAAGTGGCGTGCCACCGGGTAGTTCTTATCTTTGTTTGCTATAGCACGCATGTGCTCCAAGATACGTTTTTTTGCCGGATTTATGGTGCTTCCAATATATCTTTTTGAGCAAGGGCATTCCAAACAATAGATAACAAAATATGAATTACAATTAAGAAATTTTCCAATTTCTCTGATGGGTCGTGAGTCATTGGGTCTCCCCTCATATTTGGTTCTTTTTTTACCTACTATGTTTGCATGCTTTGCAATGCATGCAAGGAAAGAAGCCTCGTATGGGTTTCATCTTGGATGTTTTTGGTGGATCCTCAAAATGACTCATTGTCAAGTGATCACTGAGTGACTGACATTGTCTGTATGTTATAGACCGCTTAGGGGGTAACTTGTCTTTCAAGATCGAATCAGTCTTCAAGATATGCCAGTTCCTATTAAAAATCTGGACCAACTCACTAGATCTCATGTTGAAACCTGTAATCATCCGTATCGGACCCTCCGATTCAGTTTCCTATTTGGATTCTTCAGAAGGTCCTTTCTGTCGATAGCATCTACTCTACTTGATGTGCTAGCTAATAGTGCTTTTGAATAGCCCCTGGCCTTGAATCTAGTAACTGCGCCATCTCGGGCCTGTGAGAAATCTTTTGGGTCCGAGCAAATTCTTTTCAAACGGAGCAATTCCCCAAATGGGATGTTCCGTATCATGCATTTTGGATGATGGCTTGCCGCATGTAATACGGTGTTACCCGCTGTAGGTTTTCTGTAGAGTTTCGTATGTAAGACATTTCCTGCTACAAAGACCTCAAGGTCTAGATAATATCTGGATGTGTTACTGATAGTGCTTGTAAATCTCAAATTTAGATTGTTGTCGTTCAGGGCGGCCATGTACTCCTCAGCTGAGGCTCTGTCGCCGCGCCAGACGACAAAAAGATCATCAATATATCTGGCCCAGATCATAATATGATCCAGCCATTTCTCATTGTTTCCTCCCCAGGCCACGTGCTTCTCCCACCAGCCCACTAACAAGTTTGCGTAGCTGGGGGCGAAGCACGTGCCCATTGCAGTCCCTCTGGTCTGTCGATACAATGTACCTGCGAATAAAAAGATGTTATTATGAAGACAGAACTCAGTCATTTTGAGCAGCATACGTTTGTGTTGGTGATATTTCAGATCTTTTTTACCAAGAAACCATCTTACAGCGGAGGTACCATCATTATGCCCAATACAGGTGTATAGATTGGCGACATCAAGGGTGATCAATAGCATATCGGCCTCCCATTTGATGCCGTCAATTTGTCTGAGGAAGTCTTGAGTATCCCTCACGTAGGAGGGCAGGTCTTTTATAAACGGAACCAGTACAGAAAAGACCTAGACTCTGTAGGCACTTCTGAGTTTATCCTTTTCGGGTACACCATTTATTGCATTACCATTACAAAAAATGTACTCCCCTTCCATTAATTATCGGGGTAGTTGGTATATCCTGGAATTGTGCCTCATTTAAACAATCGCCTGATTCCCACAAATTTAAAATTCAGTTGCGAGACAACACAAAACACACACTTAAGTGTCAAACTGTGATATACGAACAACTGGAAAAAAGTGTGTGTGAGCAAGATGGCACCTCACGGGCGCACCACCAACGGGAACCTGGCATGTACTCACCAGGGTTGCCCTGTTCTCATCATTAGCACCATCGAGCTCAAAGAAAGAAAATGTGTCCAAGAAACACCAATACTACTTTACTTGCCGACATGTTTCATTGCCAACGGAATTTATGGCAATTTCTTCAGGGCGTCATATATATTATGGCCACTGCATATGGACAAATTAGTCTTCACAACCTCAATCCGCCATCAGTACTCGTACCAGCCGAGAGGGTAAAGTTCTCATAGAACTGCAACCGCAAAAGGTAGGTTACTTTTCTTTCCCCTTCAATTTTTCGGATGGGTGAAAGGTATCTGGCCGTGTATCAGCCAGATACCTTTCACCCATCCGAAAAATTGAAGGCAATGAAACATGTCGGCAAGTAAAGTAGTATTGGTTGGATAGTTAGCAACCATAACTACCCCTTTTTTAACCTCCATACCCAACACAAGAGACAGAATAAAATTACATATCTGTGTTGGAGTGTGGTTTTATATGTTGTTTGACACTGTATTGGTTATCTGTGGTTTCCTTTCACTGCATATTTTCACAAAACTACTCTTCTTTGTGTTTCTTGGACACATTTTCTTTCTTTGAGCTCGATGGTGCCAATGATGAGAACAGGGCAACCCTGGTGAGAACATGCCAGGTTCCCGTTGGTGGTGCGCCCGTGAGGTGCCATCTTGCTCACACACACTTTTTCGTATATCACAGTTTGACACTTAAGTGTGTGTTTTGTGTTGTCTCGCAACTGAATTTTAAATTTGTGGGAATCAGGCGATTGTTTAAATGAGGCACAATTCCAGGATATACCAACTACCCCGATAATTAATGGAAGGGGAGTACATTTTTTGTAATGGTAATGCAATAAATGGTGTACCCGAAAAGGATAAACTCAGAAGTGCCTACAGAGTCTAGGTCTTTTCTGTACTGGTTGCAATTTGAGTGGAGGGCGACCTATGACTAGCTTTACCCTCTAAGCTCCTATATTTTTCTTTTACAAACGGAGCCAAGTATCTATCGATGAATCTAGAGGTATTTTCTAAGAGGCTACCAATCGAAGAGACTCTCTATCTCCCCGGAGGATTCCTAAGATCTTTGTGTACCTTCGGGAGATGGTAAAAGGTGGGAATTATTGGGTTCTCACAGTTCAAATAATCAAATTTGTTTTTATTTAACATGCCTTCGTCCCTCCACCCCTCCAATAGAGTATGATACTCCAAAGTACATTTCACATAGTCTCTTCTGTTGATTTTTATTTTTTTTTGTAAACGTTTTATATTGCAGAACAAAATGCACAGTACATTTAGCATTACAGGATCGTTTCAGTGCAGATTTCTCCTCCGCTCATCCCCGCACCTGGTTAGTATACACAGCCATTCAGCCCACATCCCGAAGGCCGGGCGGCGTCTTTTGCATTCTCGGTGCATGTTACAATTTCTACTATACATAGTCCTTGTATGAGGCAATCTGCTGTCTGCTTTTCAGCTTATTCTCCCCATCCCCCGCTATCACCAGGCAATATTCCTCCAGCTTCCTCAATTTTGTACCCCTGAACTTACCCTCCCCCCTCCTCCCCTCAGTGTCCCCGCCTTCGCCTAGCTCTGAGTAGCGCGAACCTATGGTGATGGACAGAAGCATTTTAGTGTTTACTGTGTGTGTGTGTCTGGTGAGGGTACCGGCACCGCGGCAATCCCAGGTGGGTCTTCAGGGTCCTCTGGGTCCACCCCCCTCTCCTCCTCCACTGAACTATCTCGTAGTGCCTGCACCATCACTTCCCATGCCATCGCTGCCTCCTGGGCTCGCTCGTCCGAGCCACGACGGGCTAGTTGGTACCTGACCGTGCTCTCAGCCGCCGCCCATTTTAGAAATTCGTTCAGCCATCTCCGGTGTGTCGGCCCCGTTTTCGATTTCCATCCCTTGGTCAACTCCCTCTTCGCTAAGATTAGGCCCATGTCAATGAATTTGCTCGACATTTTATTTTTGGGTGTGTGTGGGAACCAATGTAGTATGCTGACCGCTCCATCGTACTGCAGGTCCCTATCCGTCACCTCATTCAACGTGGTGCCAATGTCCCTCCAATAATCCTGCAGGTGAGGGCAGTCCCTCAGCATATGTACTAAATCAGCTCCTATCTTATTGCATCTGGGGCACGCCGCGTCTTCTGCTCCGAAGTATTGTGCAATTTTGCCCGGGGTGAGGTAGGCCCTATGAATAATATAAAGGTGTATGAGCTGGAAGCGCGCATTTAGGTGCTCTTTCTAGCCCTCCGTACTAGTTGGGACCACGCGGTGTCCGGGATTTCCATCTGCAGGTCCGTTTCCCATTTGGCCTTCAACGCCGCAAGCGGCTGCAAGGACTCACTCAGCATTCTCGAATAGAGGCATGTTACTGCCTTGAAGGTGCCCGCCGCCATCATTGTGTACTGGCGAGCCAGTGTCATCGGTGGTTCGATCAGTCCTTCCCCCCAGTGTGCTTGAACGGCCCTGACCATAGCCGCGTGTAGTAGGTAATCCCCCCTCGGAAGATCGTAGCGCTCCTGCAATGTCTGGTATGGGGTTATCACACCATCATCGTAGAGATCCCCTACCATCTGCAATCCTGCTTCCTCCCACAGCTGGAGCCTCGACCAGTCTCCCCCATGTGGGAGTGCTGTCACCATGCCCAGTGGTATTTTGGGCGCATACGGGTGCCTGACTCCCGCACGTTTCTGCGAGCGGTTCCAACATAATCGGAACGTCCGTTCCTCCCGGGACAGGTCACTGAGCACTAGCTTTTGCTGTAGGGCGATATAAGCCAACACGTGGCGGGGGGTGCCGTTGTCTCTTTCCTGTTCCGGTCCCCGGTAAGCTCTTGCAATTTCTTGCGTAAATGTTTGCAGTTGGGCAGCCAAGTAGTAGAGTTCGAGATCCGGGACTGCTAGGCCTCCTTCGTCTTTGGGGCGGGTCAGTGTCGTTAACGCAATTCTGCGTCTGCCCTTACCCCATAAGAATAATATAATCGCCGATCTTAACTGCTGGAAAACCACTCCAGGCACCCAAATGGGGAGAGTCCTGAAGTAGTACAGCAAGCGCGGCAAGGCTACCATTTTTAAGAGAGATACCCGACCGGCTACTGACAGAGGCAGGGTGGCCCAAAAGGACATGCTGTTCCGCAGAGCTCGGACACATCGGCCCACATTGCCGTCCAGCATGTCTGCCGGCTCGTGGTATACGTGTACTCCTAGGTAGGTCAGGCAGTCAGGTTCCCATCTAAGTAGTGGGCGGGCTGGGGGTTGGTTCCCCTCCTTCCGTAGGGGGAAGAGACAGGTTTTAGCCCAATTCACTTTCAGGCCTGACAAGGCACCGAAGTGCGCCAGCAGTCTCTCTGCGCCCTCCACAGCCCCCATGGCATCCTCCAAATAAAGGAGGATGTCGTCTGCATACAGTGAGATAAAGTGTTGTGCTCCTCTGAACTCCAACCCTTTATAATAGGTACCCCGCCTGGCCATCGCCGCTAGAGGCTCCACCGCCAGTGCAAATAGTAGGGGAGAAAGTGCACATCCCTGTCTGGTACCCCGATGCACCTCGTACTGGTGTGAGACCAGGGTGCCAACCCTCACTCTTGCCCTCGCCGCCTTGTATAATACTTTTGTCCAAGTGATGTATCCCTCCCCTAGGCCGAACCTCCGCATCACTCTATATAGATACTCCCATTCTAGGCTGTCAAAGGCCTTCTCTATGTCAACAGCTAACACGAGGGGAGTCCCTGCTCCTGGGGGTGGGTCGTCCATCAATCTGAGCAGTCTTCGGATGTTGTGCGTCGTGTTACGGGTGGGTATAAATCCGGACTGGTCCTTATGGACTAGGTCTTGCATGTGGGTTAACAATCTGGAGGCCAGCACAGTGCTCAGGATCTTGTAATCTGTCGTTAACATGGACAGTGGTCTATAAGATGCAGGGTCTGTGCTCTCCCTACGTGGCTTTAGCAGAGGAATCATTACGGCTTCACACATTGATTGGGGGAGTCGGCCTTTATCTTTGGCTTCATTGTATATTATTTGGAGCTTTGGGGCCAATTGTTCCAGATATCGTCCGTAGAACTCAACGGGCAGTCCGTCTATACCCTGAGTTTTGTTGCGTGCCATCCGCTTCACTGCACCCCTTATTTCTGTTAGCTCTAATGGGCCCCCTAGGGCGTCCGCCTGTTCCCGGCAACTGTAGCTCACTTAGAAAAGCGTCTATTGCCTCTCCCTGGTCCCCTAGTGCACTCTTATATAATTCCTCGTAATACCCCCGAAAGCTGCTCAATATATCAGATTGCGTGCTACAGATGCGGCCCCCTTCCCCCTTCAAGGCCAGGATCGGGTGACTGCTCCTAGTGAGGTTCGCCAACCAGGCTAGGAGTGTGCCAGTTTTATCCCCCTCTGCGTGTGATTTTGTTAGGTATGTTCTATAATCAAAACTGCGAAGGCGCTCCACCTCCACTGCCACCGCTTCCCTCGCGTCGCTAACCTTCCCCTGAAGCTCGGGCCGGTTGGGGTTCGCTCGGCCTCCCTCAGCGTGTGCTCAGCTTTCTCTAGGTCGTCCAGCAGGGTCCTGCGCACCCCCGCATACTTCCCTATGCAGTGTCCTCTCACTACAGTTTTGAAGGCGTCCCACTCCACCGCTCTGGTTGTAGCGGAACCCTCATTCTCTATAAAGTATTGGGAAACCCTCTCTCCCAGCTCCTCTCGGAAAGGCGGGTCATCCAGCGTGTCCGGACGCAGCCGCCACGTCGGGATCCGCAATATCTCAGTCATCCAGTTCAGTGTCAGGAGTAGTGGGTTATGGTCGGACAGTGTGCGCGCTAGATACTCAGTCCTGGCTACTGCAGGAAGCACCGATTGGGAGCACAGGAAGGCATCAATGCGGACATGGAGGTGATGCGGGCTGGAGTAAAATGAATAGTCTCGCTCCGCTGGGTGTTGTGTGCGCCAAGCGTCTGTCAGTTCCCATTTTCCCTGCCAGTCTGATCTGCATCTTGCTAGCCTATGTACTGGGGATGAATGCAGTGGTGGATGTGACCTATCTAGCACCGTATTTGCTACGGAATTGAAGTCCCCTCCCATCAAAACAGGACCTGTGAGAAAATTGCCCAGTTCCCCGGATAGCTTTGTAAAGTAGTTTGCCTGGTCTACATTGGGTGCATAGATACTGCTGAGTACAATGTGTCGGCCTCTAAGCTTGCCCTCAACTACCACAAACCTCCCTTCCGGGTCAACTATATGTCTGGTTACTTGAAAAGGAGTACCCGCCCGTATCCATATTAATACCCCTCTAGCAAAAGCAGAATACGTGGTGTTGAACAAGTGCCCTCTCCATCTACGCCGCAGCGCGATTCCTTCTTTCTTCGTCAGGTGGGTTTCTTGTAGAAACGCTATGTGCACCCCTCTTCGAACCAGATACGCATGAATCTTGTGCCTCCTTGCCATAGTATGCAGCCCCCTCACATTCCAAGACACACATTTTATCGATCCCGCATTAGTCATTGTCCCACAGTGTTCGGTTCAAGTCAAAGGTGTATCGCCTCCTGGCATCAGACGTGACACTGTTCCCGCCCCCCCACTGAACTTACCTTTCCCCCCTCCCCGTCTCTACGCCTTGAGTCACCCCAACTTCTCCAGGCCCCCCCACCCCCAGAACAGGACCTAACCCCAAAAGAGCAGCTCCCATCCAAACTGTGTATGAGCAAAAGTGCTCACAAGTTCTTCTATCCCGCAGTCTGCACTACGGAGGCCTTAAGGGCTCTAAGGAGCATGTACTAGTCACAAGCACTTTAATCTCAGTTCCCACTCCCCCCGCCCCTCAATACGCAGTAGAACTCACGATGATCCAGTCTTACAGCTGCCTGCTCAGGTGTCCAAGGCGGTAGTCCCAATAGCCTCCATTCCAGTAAGAGCGCCACTGCTCTCTCTCAGCTCTCAATTATGTTCTCCGACGTCTGTGGCGTGATCGTTGGACCCTTCATGTCGCCAAACTCCGATAGTTCTGTCTCTGAGCCGTTCCCTGTTCATCCGAGCCTGAAACTCTCCCCGATTGGGCGAGCGCCGAGCCCGAGACGTCCATTACTGCCTGCAACGCTGCCCTTCTCTCGTCCTCCGTTTGGGACTCCGTAGGTCTCCTGGATCTCTGGCTGCGCCCCCGGTGCCTCCGCGATTTCTTCACCAGTTGCCTCTGCCGGTCCTCCTCCGCTCTAAACCGGGCCCCGTTTGTGCCCGCTTTGTAAGTGTCCCACCAGGCCCATGCCTCCGCCGCCGTGGGGAAGAACAGCGATTTCTCGTCCACTACTATTCGGAGTCTGGCCGGGAAAAGGAGCGAATACTGTATGCCTTCAGTTCGCAGTTCTTTCTTGATGGAGAGGAAAGAGGCCCTTAGCCTTTGAGTCTCGAATGTATAGTCCTGGAACAGCGTGACTCTACTATTGTCCACTTGGAAGGGGCCCGCTTCCCGGGCTCTTTGCAGGAGCCAGTCCCTGTCCTTATAGTGTAGCAATTTGACGACCACTGGGCGAGGCGGTAGGCCCGGTTTCGGGGGTTTGGCCGGTACTCGGTGCCCCCTCTCCAGTGTGAAAAAGGGCGAAAGGCCCTCCGGGGCTACAGCCGACTTCAGCCATTCGGTCAGGTAACCCACCATGTCCGATCCCTCTTTTTTCTCTGGAAGGCCCACTAGGCGCAAATTGTTCCTCCGACTGCGGTTTTCGGCATCCTCCGCCTGTCTCTCCAGGGTTTGTATGCGTTCCAGAGCCTCTGTGAGTCGCCCCTCCATGGTCTTGTGTGCAGGCACTATGTCCTTTAGAGTATCTTCCGCAGATTTGACCCTGTCCGCCAGCTTTCCGTGATCTGCTCGTAGGAGTCCCAGTCCCGTCGACACCTGTACAATATCTTGATGTAGAGCGTCTTTCGTGGCTGCGATAGCCTCCAGGATGCGGTTCTGCATCTGTTGCAGTTCCGTCGGGGTCTGCGGAACGTCTTCAGGTGTTTCCGTGGGTGGGTGTCCGTCTCCCTTCGCTCCTCTGGGCTTCCCCATCTTTTAGCGGGGTGGTTGTGCAGGAGCCCCAACGAGGTTCGCCGGCGTCAGGGCGCCCCGCGCCACGGGCAATCAGGAGGGCAACGGCCAGGCAGGCCCTAGTTCGAGCCCGATCGCGGGTCACCCCGGGTCTCACAGTTCCCTCACGTTCCTGCTCCCCCCAGGGGGCCCGGTCAGGCCGTCGTGGTGTTGGCCCTAAGCGCAGGCCCTTCTCACTGGAGCGGGCGATCTCCGTTTTCTCGCCTGCGGTCTGGCCCAGTTTCCTCTGCTAGCGCAGGCCAGGTAGGCACCCAGGGTCCAGGGCCAGCGACGGGGCACAGGGGGCGGAGGCGCGCCAGGCACTCAGCGAACCCGCCGCCCTCAAGGATCCACCTTATCTGCGAGGCACTCCTGGGCTCACAAGGAGACAGCAAGCGCCAGTGCCGGGGGGGCCCACCCGGCAGTCCAGGCCCACAGGGCTTGACCAGCGGAAAGGTCCAGGCGGCGAGTGAGTTCTGCTGTGCGCCGTAGTTCCGAGCACCAAGCTCGCCTCAGGTCGCCGCCACACCACAGCCCCCGGCGCCCCCCAAGCTGCCTGGGAGGGAAGCAGGTCCGCCGCTACCACGGAGCGCCCCCGAAGCCCGCAAAGTCTGGCAGTGTTCAAGGCCAGTGGGGCAGTGGGCCGGGGCTCGAGGTGAGGCCCCAGATCGAGCGTAGGGCTCTAATGGCGGCTCTCCGATCTCAGTAGGAGGCGGTGTCGGGACTCCACAGATCTCCGGTGGTCGGGAGGGCCCGGGTCTGCCGCAGGCCCCAAGCCGGGGGGTCGCGTAGTTAGGCGTCCCGGTGGAGGGACATCCAGTCGGGTCAGGGCTGCACTTGCCAGTCGGTTCTCCGCCCAGCTCTCTCTCCCATGCTGCCCGCAGGTGGAGCTTCAGTAGCGGCACAGCGCAGCCCGCCGAGGTCCCGTTGGATATTCGGGGCAGCGTCCGTCTCTCCAGGCCAGGTTCCGCCAGGGCCCAGAAGCCGGGGAGTCCCGTAGATCTGCCAGTCAGGCGAGAGGCGTTTAGAGACTCACCCGGAGCAGGTCTCGGGTCGGGATGCGCCTCCGCCAAATCGAGCCGCACCGGGCAGGGGTAGGCTCCTCCGCAATATTGCCTCTGTGTCCTCAGGCTGCAGGCAGTCAGGGCCTCGATGCGGTCGCCATTTTGTGCGGCGCTGGACGCTCTGCTCCTCGCTGGTTTCGAGTCGTTTCGTAGCGGCCAACCGCGCGCCGTCAGCCCCAAAGCAGGCACTGGGGTCCGCTGTCGGAGTTCCCCCCGGGTTTCAGGGGGTATGCCCACGTGCACAGTGGATTGTATACAAGATTAGCGGGCGGAGGTCGGGAGCCGCTTTAGGCAGCGACCATCTCCATTGGCTGCTAGCCACGCCCCTCCTAGTCTCTTCTGTTGATAACCTCATAACAGTTCTTATCTTGCAGTTGTCTCATAGCTTCCTGTTTGTATTTATGTTTGCTAAAGACCACAATGTTCCCCCCTTGTCTGAGGGTTTTATTTCAATGGTGGTATCTTGTTTCAATGATTTAATTGCTTCCCATTCTTTTCTGGAGATATTTGAGTTCTTTTTGGTCAATTCCGTTGTTGTTGTAGCCATTTTTTGGAGATCTTGGAGGATCACTTCATTGAACACGTCTATTGTGTCATGTGTAACGTGTGGGAGGACTGGGGACTTCTTTTTTAAATTTCTGGGATCCCTCACTTGATTTATGTCCTCTCTCCTTAGTACCTCCATAGAATCTGAAACATCCTCTATTTCTGCTAGGTCATGCACAGTTCTAAGTATTGACATATCATTGTCCCTGAGTTCAGCCTCATCAAGTTCTCTTTCTTCAGGGACCGTTGTCATTCCAGAGTTGGGTTTGAGTGCAAATATTTTTTGAAGTTTCAGTTTTCGGACGAACTTGAAAAGGTCAATCCTGGTCTGTACTGGATCAAATTTAGCCGTTGGGCAGAAGGTCATTCCTCTTCTTAATACAGATTCTTCATGTATTGTGAGTTTCCTTTCTGATAGATTTATGATTGTTTTTTCTTGTTCTACCATCTCCCCCTTCTGCCTTTGCTGCGAGTTACCATGGATGTTACAGCCTGAGCGCCCCCTCCTGCCCCGCCAGGTTTTCCTCCTTTTTTTTGTACTATTTTCTGAGGTTGTTGTGGCTGGGGCCATTGCCGCGTCTCCTTCATGAATTGGTACTCGTCTAAAAAAGGGACCGCAGATGTTTTCTCTGTGCCCTTTCTTTTGCTTCTGTTATTGGCTGAGTCTTCTTTCGAAATCTCTGCTGTTGCTACATATGCGGAGCCTTGGACGCCTTGTGCCAACCTCTTCCTTGTGGCGTCAAACTTTCTAGCAAAAGTTAATATACGGCCAGATAGGTAGTCTTGCTCATCCCGCTGGAACTTTGTTTGCTTTCTCCTTTTAATTCCACTCTCATAGTCCTTTAGTCGTTTTTTCATTTCACTGCGCATGTCCTCGCTGGTTTTCATGTCTTTATCCTTGTTAATAGCCTCCTTTATTTTTTGTTTTACGGCAAGGGCTTTATCCCTATCGCTCCAGGCATATTTGATGAGCATTAGCAGCATACCTTTACTTGAATCCGCTGTGTATGCAGCCCAGTCTTTAAGAAGTTGGGCGTCCGGATTTTCGTATGAGGGTACCGTAAATATACGGAGCCCTCTTGGGATCCTATTGCATTCCACATAGCGTTGGAGCGAGGTGGCCTCCCACCATTTACGGATTTCCCGCTCTTGCGCCTTTTCCAACTGTTTGAATAGGGTTTGCAAATTGCTAATTGGTGCTGTCACGATCTCTGCACCCTCCGCTCTGATAGTTCCTGCCGAAATGCTCTTAAAGATATCGTCAGCCTCTCTCTCTCTCTCTTCCGTGATTGACATATCGGTCGAGCAAGATGTGCACACTTATTTGGAAATAGGTTTAAATCTGCAGGGCATAGAAAAGACTTATGGGGGTCTGCCAGAAACAACTTACTAACGGGACAGAGGTTTAGTAATAATTATTTGTTACGTTATCCCCGGGTACTCGTGCATGCAACGCTTACCCTTACTGGACTTCCACGGCAGCCCTCCAGCGTGCCTGGTTCTCACAGCTCCGGTTCCGCGCGGGCAGTTTCCCCTCGATGTCTCGTTTCGGTTCCACCAATCTGGACTCCGTTCACGATCTTCTTGTTAAACCTCGGGGCAGACTGCCAAATTAGCTTGCAGCACAGTTCCGTCACCGCCGTCGCTCCTCCTACGTCCCGGGTGCTTCCGTCTTGCGGTGGTGAGCCGCGATCAATTGCTTCAACACGTCCGTGGTTCAACGAAAGTAGACGGCACTCCAAGTATGTGTTTAAAAAATTGATTTATTGGCAGACCCCCTGCCCCCTCGACAGACGTGTTTCACCTTTCGGCTTCGTCAGTGTCAACCAGTGTGTTGTGAGAGACACCATTATATCTCCACCCTCCCCTAGACAAGGGGAAATTTTTATATATATATATATATATCTATATATATATATATATATATATATATATATATATATATATATATATATATATATATATATATATATATATAGATATATATATATATATATAGCGCTCAACTTCAGACTTATTATTCTCCAAAGAACCGCACTCGTGGAGTCAAAGTTTGCCGTGCTCACACCATCAAAATTTAATCACACAGTTTAACAGACGCGTTTCAGCGTAAAGCCTTCGTCAGTGTCAATTACATTGCGAGGGTTAGCATGGGTATTAAAGCAAACATTCATAGACATGGTTGACGGACTGTGTGCTTTAGGTCGCGCCATCTTGGAGTATGTTTAATACATTGTAATTAGCTGCGCGCTCTATGTTACCTCAAGTGTTCCCTTGATTACTACAGTATTGCCGTGTATCGGCCTGGCTCCCCGCGATTAACGTGGAGAGATAAAACAGGGGGGGGGATGTGAAGCCTCACAATCCCCACTATCAAGGTTCATACTAGTCCATCATGCCATGTATTGGCAATGCTACATTTATGATTAACAGCTTGTTTCCACCAAGTGCAAGACATACCCCCACCATTCTTATCAATTCTAAATTTCGATTTCCTATTCAAACTTAGATTCGCTGTGCAAAATTCCAAATTCAAATTCTGAATTCACAAACCAAAGAAAGTCAATTAAATGTATCACATTATTGCCCAAAGAAAAGTTCCCTAATTAGGATGTCTCAAGTCATTAGTTCATCTGTTCCTGAACGTTTCAACCCCAATTTTTTAGTATTTTGTGTGTTTGTCCAAAACAAGGGAAAGGGGAAGAATAGAAAAGAAAGTCATTTTGCTGGATAATAGAGTTATTTTCCCAAATGAACTGCCAGTTCTTCTCCGCTATTCAATCCCCGTGGAGCCTTTGTCATGAGGTCAATGATATACCTGGACTCCAGGCGTCTCCGTTTTTTTAGTCTATCACCCCCTCTGGCCCCCTCTGCCACAAAATCGATTCCAAAATATTGCAGCTTACTCCTGTCTCTCTGATGCACTTGGTCAAAATGTCTTGCAACAGGGTATGCCGGGTCTGCTTTCTCAATTGCCCTTTGATGTTCAAGTACCCTTATCTTTAGTTGATGGGTCGTGCTCCCGATGTATTTTAGGCCGCACGGGCAGACCAGACAATAAACTGCATAACTGATGCTACATGTCATGAACTTCTTGATGGTTCTGGAGATATTTGTCCCGGGAATCCCATATTTTCTTACCCTTTTACTGCCTATGCAGTAATCAAGGGAACACTTGAGGTAACATAGAGCGCGCAGCTAATTACAATGTATTAAACATACTCCAAGATGGCGCGACCTAAAGCACACAGTCCGTCAACCATGTCTATGAATGTTTGCTTTAATACCCATGCTAACCCTCGCAATGTAATTGACACTGACGAAGGCTTTACGCTGAAACGCGTCTGTTAAACTGTGTGATTAAATTTTGATGGTGTGAGCACGGCAAACTTTGACTCCACGAGTGCGGTTCTTTGGAGAATAATAAGTCTGAAGTTGAGCGCTGTGTTATTGCGGTTGCCCATTACCGCATACCGCACCCACCCGCGAGTGCCCTGATTTCCAGAGTGGGACAGAGAGCGTGCATTTATAGACGGGCACCACTGCTAAACCGCAATCGTGCAACAAAGAGAAGTACGTGAAGTGAGGAAGCGGACGAGGCGCTGAGGATCGGAAGACCAGCGAAGCCGACGCGACCTTCACGGTGAGAGCGCGAGCCCGGATTTAAACGAGCAGCGGCGTACTAGCATCAACTAAAGATAAGGGTACTTGAACATCAAAGGGCAATTGAGAAAGCAGACCCGGCATACCCTGTTGCAAGACATTTTGACCAAGTGCATCAGAGAGACAGGAGTAAGCTGCAATATTTTGGAATCGATTTTGTGGCAGAGGGGGCCAGAGGGGGTGATAGACTAAAAAAACTGAGACGCCTGGAGTCCAGGTATATCATTGACCTCATGACAAAGGCTCCACGGGGATTGAATAGCGGAGAAGAACTGGCAGTTCATTTGGGAAAATAACTCTATTATCCAGCAAAATGACTTTCTTTTCTATTCTTCCCCTTTCCCTTGTTTTGGACAAACACACAAAATACTAAAAAATTGGGGTTGAAACGTTCAGGAACAGATGAACTAATGACTTGAGACATCCTAATTAGGGAACTTTTCTTTGGGCAATAATGTGATACATTTAATTGACTTTCTTTGGTTTGTGAATTCAGAATTTGAATTTGGAATTTTGCACAGCGAATCTAAGTTTGAATAGGAAATCGAAATTTAGAATTGATAAGAATGGTGGGGGTATGTCTTGCACTTGGTGGAAACAAGCTGTTAATCATAAATGTAGCATTGCCAATACATGGCATGATGGACTAGTATGAACCTTGATAGTGGGGATTGTGAGGCTTCACATCCCCCCCCCCTGTTTTATCTCTCCACGTTAATCGCGGGGAGCCAGGCCGATACACGGCAATACTGTAGTAATCAAGGGAACACTTGAGGTAACATAGAGCGCGCAGCTAATTACAATGTATTAAACATACTCCAAGATGGCGCGACCTAAAGCACACAGTCCGTCAACCATGTCTATGAATGTTTGCTTTAATACCCATGCTAACCCTCGCAATGTAATTGACACTGACGAAGGCTTTACGCTGAAACGCGTCTGTTAAACTGTGTGATTAAATTTTGATGGTGTGAGCACGGCAAACTTTGACTCCACGAGTGCGGTTCTTTGGAGAATAATAAGTCTGAAGTTGAGCGCTGTGTTATTGCGGTTGCCCATTACCGCATACCGCACCCACCCGCGAGTGCCCTGATTTCCAGAGTGGGACAGAGAGCGTGTATATATATATATATATATATATATATATATATATATATATATATATATATATATACATATATATATATATATATATATATATATATATATATATATATATATATATGTATATATATATATATACATATATATATATATATATATATATATATATATATATAGATATATAGATATATAGATATATAGATAGATATATATGATATTGAGAACTTACCAGTCATGCAGCATTCTCGTAGTTGGCTTAAAATACAGTCTCCTCATAATTAGCCCCGCCATTGCTATAATCATCTGTTGCCAGCTATTGCAGATTTTGAGGCATGGCTTGCATCAGCTTGGGTTATTAATATTCAAGTTGAGGGACACAGATTAATGTGGCAAGCTCAAGACACAGCACATTAGGAATGGCCTGTTTTATGGTTGCGTAGTTGTGATGTGGCTAGTGGGAAACGCTAGGTCCTCTATACTTTCTGCATGGTGGCTCTCAGCTCTGTACTCTTTCGAAAGCATTTATTGGAATTCTTTGAGATTGGATGGACACGGGGAACAGCAGAGGGCTTAACAAACAGAGCACGTGTATTGTGTAGCAGGGGAATCTCATCACATGACATGCTGAAAGTAGCAACATGTGCAGTCTCATTACAGACAATGGGCTAAATAGGGTTTACTTCTCAAAGGTTCCCACAGCGGAGACTGCTTTTCGTGGCTTATCACAAACTTGTTTGTACCAATTCTGCCCTTGATTTGAATGATGGCCGATGAGCCATAGCGATATGGCTTTACTTAAATAATCTGACACTGAAAGAGAATTTAAAAAGGGAAAACGGAGTCAATGAGCGAGGTGTCCTCGCCCACGCAGACTGCCACGGAGGTGGGGACGCGGAAAGCGTCGAGGGCTCCAGGAGGAGGCCCATGGGCGTGGGCCCGGCTTGGGCAATGGAAGGATTAAGGCTGCACGAGTGGGCGGACGGGAGTCTCGGAAGGAAAGAAAAGCAGGAATGAGGGCTATGTTAATTGGAGTCTAGACGCTGCATGGAACGCAGGAGGTATGCCTGGGGGAGAGTGCGGTTAGCCGCCCGGCCGCGCTCCCGCCGCATCCAGAGGCCGAGCCTCCTCTGACGGGCCCGCACTTTGATTCACAGCGGATTATGATCGAGCCGGCCAGGTGAGGGCCTGACTCAGCAGGAGCACACAAGAGCCGACCCAAACAGACAGGTCCGTAGCACCCCACGCCGTGTTTACGCATGGGTGCGCGCGCTCACCCAAACAGATGTGCACTGGTAAACTGGGGCATAGACACAACTGCACAGGCGGGCAGACTGCAATGTGTGTCACCACGTTAGGCGGGCCAACTGTGTGCTGGAATGACAGCAAGAAAATGTCGGCACGCGTATACATTTATTAAAGAAAAACTAGTATTTGAATACATGACTATGTTCGTCAGTGTCTTAAAGTAAAAATGCTAACATTCAGCAAAAGATAAATCTAAAAACAGACTCTCTTTTTTCTATTTTTAATTTTGATTGAGCAGTTCATAGCCATTACATGGTAAGAATAAAACAAACAAGAAAACAAACACCAATATCTTGATACAGTTACAATATGCATATTCAATGAGCCAAATCGGAAAGTTTCCTATTTTCAATATTTAGTTCTGACGTGAAAGGGTCAAGAGCAATTTACAGGGCAAATGCAAGTTATAAAATACCTAAAGACCTTCAGGGGCATATTATCAACAAATAGCAATATTTATCTCTAAGTAGGGTTAGCGGCAATTTTTTGATCACCGTGCATCACAGGATTTTATCGCTATTAGCAACGTTTATCTCAAAAGTGATAACATTCCTGGCGATAGTGGCAAAATCCGTGAAAATCGCTGAGAATACAGCGATATTCACGCATTATCGCTAACAGGGTCTTAGCCATTATATCCACCTCCCATTGGATGTAATGGCTAAGAACTGGTCTGACCAGGTGCTTTTGGAGATATTCGCGCTTAGCGCGAATATTTCCATCGCTACGCCTGCGTTGGTAATAGGCGATAGCGATGTTAGTGACTGCTTTCAGTTGCTAACAGGTTGGGTACGCCCACTTTGCATGTCATTAGCGATAAATATCGATGACATGCAAAGCGGGCCCCAAACCGCTCGCTATCGCCTACAAGCTGTCGCTAACTGCTGTTAGCGACAGCTTGCTAATAGAGCAATAGGATTATCGCCGCATAGCGACTGAAAACGGCCGCTAAAGCGGCGAAAATTGCCTATCGCCCCCCTTGATAATGTGTCCCTTAATTAACTAATTTGAACACATGCTATAAAACCCCCACACACTCACTATAAAAGGCATAATCGGGTCTCCAGGTCTACCTACTTCTGAACTTTCTAGTGCACTAGCTAGAAATCCGTGGCTGTCAGAAATGGGATTTCTGGTTGACTAGGGCTTGCGCATAAGCCAGGCAGAAACCAACACACTAGTCAGGGCAAGGGAGTTACAAGCTGAAGATAACCCTTGCTCACCCCCTTGGTAGCTTGGCACGAGCAGTCAGGCTTATCCAAGAGGCAATGTGTAAAGCGTTTGCGCAACGCACACACAGCAGCAACACACTCGGCACACCACAAAAGAAACTCCACACAACGTTAGATATAAAAATAGTCTTTGTATTATCATAAACACATTAGAATAGTAATCACACAATATACACTGTGCCCACTGGCACTAGGCAATATTTACAGGAGATTATATACACATGGCAGGGCCAATTGGGCCACTGTCAGAACAATCACAAAGTAAAAATAGTAAATGTGGACCACAACCAGTTACTACTGGCAAAACACTGTACTCAGCATTATATCCTGCAACTTAAATCATATTATACAATCAGTTTCACATCAGGAGTAAAATACATGATGCGCCAACCTCATAAGCCTAAACATATTAGACCATAACCACCTAATCATAAATCACATTAGAGGCATAAATCACAGTAGAGAATAACCTCACAAGCATATACCAAGGATTAGAGATTAAAATCCTAAACATAAACATCAGAGGTACAAATCATGGTGCATAAAACACATCTAGAATATTAGCACATAAATCACATTAGGGCCTGGCGCCCTACCAACCTCACACTGTCCCCCTGGCCAACTGGCCTTCTCAGAAGGCTGAAATGCCCTATGTCCATAATGTCACGGGCGTGCTGCCAATGCAGCAGAATCCAAAAGTGTGCAATTGCGCTGGCCTAAACGTTGCAGCTGCCACTAATTGCTGTGCAGCTGTGAAGCAAGACGTGGGCACTGGCACTCACTATGCCCTCTGGGTGGGTTCCCACTGGGACTCTGTAAAACAAAAGTGGCCAACGTGGCAGTTGCCCGCTAAGGCGGCACAACTGAGGAATAAACAAAGAGGCCTGGCACCACTGTTCATCTCCTGTTCCACTCGGGGACTTCTATAACAAAATTCTGCCAAATGTTGTGGCTGCTCACGCTGGTGCGGCGCAGCTGTGAATAAAGTACAGGGGCCCTGGCACGACTGTGCCCTCGGGGCCCCCACTTGGGCTCTCTAAATCAAATTTGCCCCAAACGTTGGAGCGGCCCACCCTCCTGCGGGGCCGCTCAGAAAATAGGAACTGACAATGTGCCAATCATGAAGCCCCTCTCTGGGACTTTGCAAAGCAAAAACTGCCCGAAGGAAATCTGTCAGGCTCCAGGTACCAGAAATGTGCATAGAAAAGGAGCCAACCCTGCATGAACTAGAGCCCCCACTCACCGGCTCTGCAGGCTCCTCTGGTGCTGCTCGAGGAAACTCTGCTCTTCACCCGGTCTGCTGCGAGGCTCCTCCTCGTTCCTGCGGCCAGTCATGAAGAAGGCTGCAGGGCAGGGAGAGCCCTCGGGACTCTGATCGGCTCTTCTCTGTCGATCGCCAATGTGGGGTGGGCTCCCGCCTGGTTTCTACTATAAGTGGGGCTCCCACCAGCTCAAGGGAGCCCCACTTAAGCCTGCGCCCATTTCTGGACTCCGGCCTTCGCCCGCACTGCGATTGGCGGTCTTGGCTGCCTCCTGCTATTGGCCCACCCCGAGTCAGGCAGCAGGCTTCTGACTTCCGGGTCGCTGCTCCTCTCGGCGGCGGCAGTTTGTGGGGTGGGCACCTGTTAAATGAAATTCCCATGCGAGTTGGGCACCCGCTCACAAAAATAATCCCAGAAGTGGGGTGGGCACCCGCTGTTTAAATATTCATACAGCGGGGTAGGCTCCAGCTCGGTTGTACAAAATGCGGGGTGGGCACCCACTTTTCTGGCCTTAGTGGGGGGATCCCCACGTCAGTATTCCCTCCAAACAAGTCGCAGCCCAGCGCTGCAAGCAGCAAAATAAATGCTCCTCTTCTCCTGGAATTAAACATAAAGCGCTCCCATGGCGCAAGAGTCTTTCAGGGTTCAAGTGGCATAGCTGGGCACAGGGAGGCCAGCACACTGGGCCCTCCAGCAGGGAGGCAAGTTGTGGTAAATGAGTTCCATTGGCCAAGTGAGTAAAGTATGAAGGGTTCTTTATTTGAGATATAGAGTAGAACTAGAACGGACCTTTCACTGCAGCAGCAACCAGTAAACTGTCACATAGTGGAATGCAGAACATACAAAGTACAGAATATGGAATACAGAATACCATACAAGTAAGTTTCATAAAGACTAGAAAGATTACTTGTAATGTACTACACATCTTCTCTCTTTCTTTCCAAAACAAAAAACAAAACAAAAAAAAAACAATTTAACAAATAAAATCCTTCAAGTAGGCAGGTGGTCGACGAGACCTTACAGAACGTGTATCCAGTACATCATTCAAAACAGGAGGAGTACTGCACAAAGGGGCAGGAGCATCCCCACCTCCCGAATTGCTGAGCTCAGTGTAGGGTAAGGACTCAACAGGGGTATGCTCAGCTAGCAAATACCCACTTGTAGAAGGAGCCAAAATGCTAGGAGAATCACCAGCATCACATGAAGGAGAGGAGAGAGCATTACCTTGAGAAATAGACTTCATTCTTTTATAAAGAGCTACCCTCCTAAAATTCCAGCACTCCCCATTATTTAGGATGACACAATAATTAAGTACTTTTTTGACTTTGAATGGCCCCTTGAATTTTGACAAACCCCTTTGTACTCTCCCGGATTTAACTTTGACCAAGTCACCAATTGAGAAGGGAACAGGATCAGGTGCAATGATAGGGAAATGACGTCACTTGGTTGAGTTTGGAGAGTGACAAACTGTCTCATCCATGAAGGAAACAATTTCAAACCCGGATCACGCCCCCTCATTAATTGAAAAGGAGACTGGTGTCCATGGGCAGAAGGAGTCGTGCGATAAGCCCACAACATCTCACTGACCATCTTTCTCACTATACCTCCATTGCTGGAAGCCATCTGAATAATACCTTTCACCACTTTGTTAGCCGTTTCACACACTGCATTGCCTTGTGGATTATATAAATAATAACCCTCATGCGCTAAAGCTAACACTTTATTCCTCAGACCAAATGGAAGTATGAACTTCTCTCCTTTAAGCAACATGTTATTTACAAGTGAAAGTTCATCCAATACCTTAATGAAAGGCCTGACTGAGATAGAGACTGAACTCTCACGCCTAGGGCCTAGCTTGATGAGTTTAACTACCTCTTGTAGAGTGTGATCAGCATCCATCTCCTTCAACCAGTCACTAGCTGAAAAAACACCCTCACCAACAAAGACAGCATCCTCAACGAAGCAACAGCTACATCATCCATAGACCCAGATAGCTCTGAGCCATGAAACGTACGCCAGTCTAAAGACAACCTTGAAAGACAATCTGCTTGTACGTTTTTCCATCCTTGGATATATTCCACAGAGTACTGAAATTCCTGAAGTTTAGCAGCTAGTTTCATAAGCCTCGCAGAACCCTTTCCTGCACCACCAGCAGAAAGAACTTTGATAAGGGGCTTATGATCAGTTCTTATGATGAATTTCATTTTCCACAGATATGTGCGAAAATACTCAACTGCCCAAGAAGCAGCCAACGCTTCCCTTTCGATGACTGAATAGTTTTTCTCAGACTCAGTGAGAGTCCTCGAAGCAAAATCAACAGTGACTTCAGATGAACCCTTGACCTGCGAGAGCATAGCCCCTAGACCAGTCGCACTTGCGTCTACTGTGACAATGGACTTATTATGAACATCAAAGGAAGACAAAACCTTTGCATTACATATCTCATTCTTGATGTTGTCAAAGCACTCCTGCTGTTGGGGACCCCAGGTGAAACTAACACCACGTTTGAGTGATACAGACAGTCTTATCAGAAACATTTTTGACAAATTTCGAATAGTATTCAATAAGTCCCATAAAGGAACGTAGTTGGTCCTTGTAGACTGGTTGAGGAGCAGAACGAATAGCCTCACACATATCCCTTTTAGGCGTGATACCCGAAGAAGTGATGGTGTAACCTAAATAATCCACCTGATCCACTGAAAACAAACACTTATCCCTACGCAAAGTAAGACCAGAAGTAGACAACGTGTCAAGAACAACTTTAAGTGTGGAATTGTGTTGATCTGTAGTTTTACCAAAAATTAATATGTCGTCCTGAAAATAAACAACATTTTGAACCCCCTCAAAAATGCTCGAGAACATCCGCTGAAAAACACTAGCAGCAGAATTGAGGCCAAACGGGAGTCATTTGAATTGGAAAGTGCCCTACGGAGTAATGAAAGCTGTTAAACTCTTTGAATCTTTATGTAAATCAATCTGGTGGTACGCGCTTCTAAGATCAAATTTAGAGAAAAACTTAGCCCCCTTGAGTGTAGTGACCAGTTCTGCGATGTTGGGCAAGGGAAAGGTGTCAGCTACAACACATTGGTTAAGAGACCTAAGGTCCACACAGAAGCGGAGCTTGCCATCCGATTTTTTGGTGACGACAATCGAAGAAACCCAAGGAGACGCCTCTACGGTTTCAATCACACCAGAAAGCAACATATCATCAATAAGACGTTTTACCTCATCTCTGATAACAATAGGTATACGTCTTACTTTATGTTGTACAGGAATTTTTTTTTTTTTAAAGAATAATCTTATGGGAATATCCTTTGAGACGGCCCAAGCTCTCACCAAAGAAATTTTTGAAGTTTTAAATGATCGATAGTAATTCATCATCCTCAACTACCATCACCTGTGGATCAGCACGGGGATTAACAATGATGCAAAGATCATACTGGTGAACCCACCCTAGAATGGCAGGACCAGTAGCAGAAACATAGACCTTTCCCTGAATTTGCCTAGTGGAAAACCTAATATTAGCTTCAAAATAACCAAGAATGTCTAAGGGTTCTCCTTGGTAGCCACCAGGAGAAATGTCTTTGGGAAGGAGTGGCCCTGTGCCCCACACCTCAACATACACACTATTAGGAATAATGGTGTAGCGTGAACCAGTGTCCACCATCAAATAAACATCTCTGTCATTAATGTTGAACAACGCTTTGGGCCTATTTCTACGTTTAGGTTCATCCTCATGAGAACAACCATCAAATCCTACAGTCAAAATCTTATTGTTTTCATCAGAGACTATGGAAATGTCACTCCCACAAGACACAGAAGAGCGAGCTTTACTCCTACACACTCTTGCATAGTGTCCTAATTTACCACATTTCATGCATTCTTGCTTAGCAGCAAAACAAAACTTCGAGTCAGACGTGTGACCAAAGCTACCGCACCTGTTACATTGTTTTGCATTTAACGGTTTAGAAATACTTTGAGGTTTCACTTGAACAGTTTTTTTGTTAAAGAACTTTTTGTTTTTAACAACAGCAATGTCATCTTCTTCATCTTGAGGACCTACAGTTGGATTAAAAAGAGACACTTCACTAACATCACTAGAAACCACTCTCTTTTCAAGTTATTTCATACATCCCTCAGATTGTTCTACAATCTTAGCCAAGTCAATAGCTGTTTGTAAGTTCGGATTTTTGGCCGCCCATAACCGTTCCTGTATTTTTTTATTATTGCACTGGACAATAAGTTGATCTCTAATCAACTCATCCGTCATGTTGCCGAACTTACACTTTACAGACATTTCGCGAAGTCTGGACACAAAGTCATCAATTGACTCACCCACTCTTTGAGACTTCGTGTAGAACTTAAACCTATTCATAACTAGGTTTTCTTCTTTTGAATACCTCACCTCCAAACAAGAAATAGCTTCCTTATACTCGTCTAAAGGAGCTTGTGCACCGGCTTGAAGAACCAGTGGCAAAAACTTAAAGACACGCTGACCTTCTTTCCCAAGTGAGCTCAATAAAAGAGCTTTTTTGCGTTTAGCATAATACTCTTGTGCGTCCAACGCATCCAAATAGTTATTGAACATGGGAAACCAATCTTCCCAAGATATGGTAGGTTGACCTGGGCTTGGAAGAAAGCTGGGTGGCAATATAACTGAACAATTTTGAGCAACAGCTTGGTCAGACATAATAAACAATAAGCACACTCAAACCAACTAAAACTAAGGAAGTAATAGTGAACTAAGCTGAAAAGTATTAGCAAACTATTAAACAAAGAAAGTCTTCAAGTCTGATATGTTCACAATGTACCTGAGTTTGACGTGTATATCGTCGTAGACATACACAGAGAGATTGAAGGCAAATGCTTGTGAAATTGGAGGCAGTTCAATTAAAAAAAAATCGCCGAAGATGAATGCGTGTCAGCAAGACATAAGTGGTAACAAAATAAACTTTGCTGGAACACAACTGTCGTGTGTATCGCCGAACAAATCCACAAATTATAGTGCACTACAGACGTGTGGATCGTCGGAGAAGATTGCGTTACTGGAGGTGATCTCCTGAATCCGTCGGGTTGCTACGGCAACTCAAAATGGCTTCTTCACAGCTGCGTTGTGCATTGACGTTTCTTCTTTAGCGTAAGCGTTGAGCCCTGAAACACCGCAAGAGAACTTGAGCGTGGACTGCCAAGCGGTGATTGGACGATAACTGAAGCGTCATCCAAGGATCCACCAACTCCCACTGCACATTATAATACGTCATCAGTAGAAGAGCGAGGGCACAGCAAGACAGCCAAACCAACTAGAAGACTTGAAGAACAGAGTGAGGTAAGAGTTGCGATAAATTTTCAACAGAGTGACTATTGTCCTGTAATCATCTTGAAGTACCCACTTTCCGAATTTAATAACAAAATCTCACCGAGCGGTGAAAGTGCAAGGATATTCAAAGTATAACGAGGAAGTTCTTAGCACTTTGTTATAAGTCTGTTTTATTTTGAAACAAAAACCCCCCCAAAGGGGACACAAAAAACACAGCGTTAAGCCTACAACCTCTATCCGAGGCCGGCCGCGAAGAATATGCAACAGCGGTCATTAGGTCAGAGGAGTTAACACAGCGCCGTGCCTATAACCCCGAGGGGCCGGCCGCGTGGCTTAGGGGGAGCTATTGAGGTTGACCAGCGTCGAGTAGGCTCCAAATGCAATCCAGGGGGGGGGAATGAGAGAGCAACAAGCCCATCAAGCACTAACGACCCAACAGGGGTCCATGAGAACATAAAAGAGCTACAGAGGAAAGAGAGAAAAGGAAAGGAAAGGGGAAGTAAGCCAGATACAGAAAAGAGGGGGGGTGGTTATGAGAGCAGGCGCGGCGGGCAGGCCAGCGGGCGGAGAGCAGTGCCAGGCAACCAGGATCAACCTCCAGCGCCCATTTCGCAGAAGAGGCGCCTACTGGAGCAATCTAGTAGGATCTGTAGGTACAATAGCGTCCTCAAAGAGATGTAAAGTCCTGAGTCTAGTGGGCATGTGCCGTGCATGTTCTGTGGAGCACAAATAGCGCACCAGGGGCTTCCAAACTGCCTCAAAGCGGGTGTGGCGCATCTGGTGTCGCGCCGTGAGGAGCTCCATTGCCAAGACGTGCCACAGCCGCACAAACCAGGAGGCTATTGGAGGCGCTACAGGCTTTTTCCAGTACAGGGCTATGAGTTGCTTGGCCGCACCTAGCATCTGTAGCGTTATAATCCAGTCACTACGGGTCAGGGCCTTGAGGTTTGACGGTTTAATACCCAACAAGATCGTATCTATGGCTTCAGGCAGAAGGAACCCCAGCACTCCCCTGATGTGGCTAAGGACCTCCTTCCAGTAAACAGTGAGGAGCGGACATGCCCACCAAATGTGCACGAAGTCCCCAGTCGCAGCCCGGCACCTCCAACACAGCGGTGAAACATTAGGGAACATCTTATGGAGTCACAGGGGAGTGTAATACCAATGAGTTAAAAGTTTATAGGCGTTTTCTCGTTGGGGGATGCTCCGATACACCCTGGGGATGTGTCTCCATACCACAGCCCACTGGGAAGGCGAAATATCTGTAGCGACCGCTGCCTGCCAGTGGCGCTGATACGGGTGGGGGAGGGTGAGCGGCGGGTGCTGTAGAATGTGGTATATCTGAGAAACCAACCGTTTCAGGTCCCCCAAGGAGCGCGCTAGACGCTCAAAGGGGGTAAAGGCACGCGTCGCAGCCCGGTATACGTCATCTCCAGAGGCCCAGTGTCGTAATTGGGTGTATTGCAGCCGCGCTGCAGGTTGCAGGCGAAACTCCTCACAACAGTGGTCAAACGACTTGCAGGCGCCCCCGTCAAAAAGGTCGCAAAGCACCCTACAGTCCCCCTGCACCCAGTTCTCAAATGCCCGGGTGCGATGGGCCGGCGGGAAGTGAGGGTTTGCCGCTATGGGAGTATGCGGGGACGGAAACGTAGTAAGGCCCCTGGGGACAGCAATGGCATCCCAGATGTCCAGTACCGTTTTCGTGGGCACTGCAAGATATGCACTTCGAGATCGGGCCGCGTGGTGGAGCCATGGCAAATCCCAAATGGTGCGTCCCGTCACCGCCCTGTCCATGTGCAGCCACCCTTTTTCACTCTCACGTACCCCCCACTCTATCACAAATCGGAGGTGTGCAGCCCAGTAGTAGAGGACCAAGTCCGGACAGGCTAGTCCCCCCCGATCCCGTGGGGCCATGAGGAGTTTCTGGGAGAAACGAGGGCGCTTGCCACCCCAGATAAAGGATGTGAGCTCACGCTGCAAGCTCCGTATGCAATGCAACGGGATCGGAGTGGGGAGGCATTGAAATACATATAGAACTTTGGGGAGGATCGACATTTTGACTGCGTGAAGGCGGCCTAGCCAGGACAGCATTAGAGGTTTCCACCGCCGCAAATCGTCTAAGATCTCCCTCCGGCAGATCCGCCAGTTAACAGAGCTCCAATCTTCAAGGGAGGGGGTCAGGATGAGACCCAGGTACTTGATGTGACGCTCAGCCCACTGATAGGGCACAATCTCTCTCAGGATGGGGAGATCTTCCGGCGGTAAGGTAAGGTTCAGAGCCCAGGACTTATCGTGGTTAATCTTGAGACCAGAAGCCCTTTCGAAGAGGCAGAGCACTCTATGGACTGCCGGCAAAGAGTCCCGCGGATGCGTGAGAGTAAGGATCAGGTCATCAGCAAACAGTGCCACCTTGTTGTCTCTTCCCCCGTGCGTAATCCCGTGTATGTCCGAGTCGCGCCTAATAAGTTCCGCAAGGGGTTCCACAGCAAGAGCAAATAGGAGGGGTGAAAGGGGGCATCCCTGCCTAGTGCCCCTGTGGATCGCTAGTGGCGGTGTGAGATCCCCATTAACTCGAATTCGAGCATGGGGTCCTATGTATGGAGCCATAGTCCTAGCAATCATCTTCGGGCCCAGTCCGAATTTACACAATACCGCCCTGAGGAAGGTCCAGTTCACCCGATCGAATGCCTTCTCAGCGTCTAAGGAGAGAAGGCAGGCCGGGATCCTCCAGTGGCGCACCTTCCCAACGAGGTGTGCAAGTTTGCATACGTTGTCGGCCCCCTGGCGATTGCGGATAAATCCAACCTGATCGGGGTCCACAAGCCACTGCATATACGGATCCAAGCGTTGGGCTAGGAGCTTAGTGTATATTTTGAGATCTGTATTAAGCAGGGCAATAGGACGGTAGGACGCACACAGTGTGGGGTCCTTCCCGGGTTTCGGTATTAGAGCAATTTCCGCCATGCCCATGTCAAGGGATGGACCCACCTCGTCCGAGGAAGAGTTGAACAGTCGAAGGAGGTAAGGCCGAAGCTGGGCCTGAAATGTGCGATAGAAAGACAGCGGCAAGCCATCCGGGCCCGGCGTTTTTCCCAGGGGCAGTTTCTTAAGTGCCATTGCAATCTCATCCTCCGTAATGAGGCTTTCTAGCTCCACCGCATCCGCAGCCGATATCGTCGGCCCCTCATAATCGTCCAGGACGGCTGCCATCGCATCCACCGACACAGGGTCACTCCTGTACAGGGATGTAAAATAGTCCATAAACGCGGCCTGCTTAGAGCCCTCCGAGATAACCTTCGATCCGTCGTCCAGTTGGACACTGGTGATATGGGCCTTGGCAGCGCGCGCTCTCAGCCTTCTCGCCAGCAGCCGGCCTACCTTATCACCTCCCTCAAAGTACTTTTGCTTCAAGGCCAACAAGGCCCCTTCCGCCTTGTTGGTGCGCAGCAGGCGGAGCTGCCCTCTAAGGGTGGCCAGTTTCCTCCTGGTGTCTCTAGACGACCGCTCCCGGTCCCGCAGCTCAGCTTGCTTAATATCCGCCGTCAAGTCAGCCTCCAGCTTGGATGCAGCATGCCTGCGTGCAATCGCCAGAGAGGTAATGTGTCCCCGGATCGTGGCCTTAAAAGCATCCCAAACGACCGGGAAGGGCATGTCCGGGGTGTCGTTAGAAGCAAAGTAAGAATCTATTGCTTCCCGGATGCTATCCACATCATCAGCATCCCGAAGGACGCTCGGTGGGAAGGACCAGCGTGCAACACGCGCGGGACGCGCCGCCGGATCCCGGAGACTCATTTCCACGTGAGCGTGATCTGACAGAGATATGTCGGAGATGGAGGCACCCAGCGTATCACAAAGCAAGTCCATCGATACGAAGAGGAAGTCAATACGGGAATAAGACCTGTGGGAGTGCGAATAAAATGAATAGTCCCTACGATCCGGGTTGTGATAGCGCCACACATCGAAGAGTCCTAAGTCCGCAATCTGCTTGCGCAGGGTAGAAGACATCCCTCCAGAGGCGTTAGAGGAAGCACCACATCGATCCAGGTCCGAGTCCCATATCAGGTTGAGGTCCCCACCCAGTATCACGTGCGGTTCACCACAGGGTACCTGCTCTCTGAAGAGCGTCTGGAGATAGCGGTCTTGCAACTGATTAGGGGCGTACACATTGCATAAGGTGAGCCTGCGCCTTCCCGCATACACTGTAACCCTGAGGAAGCGCCCATCCCCACTCTTAAAGGGCCGGGAATCCCCTCGCCTGAAGCCAGCCCTGCAGAATATGGCCACCCCCGCAGTCTTGGTGTCTGCTGACGCCCAGAACTGAAGAGGATATTTGGGGTGGGCCATGCGGAAGGTATCTCCCTGCAGCAGATGGGTTTCCTGGAGATAAATGACATCAGGGTGTTGCTGGAGGAGATAGCGCCAAACCTGCTGACGCTTGTTAGGGGAGTTCAGGCCCTTGACATTAAGTGATACCACCTTCAGCGTACTAGGTATATTCGCAGCCATGACAAACATCGGGCAAGGACCGCTTGTATACCCCGCCCCCACCAGCACAGGAAAAGGAGAACAAAGGAAGGCGCCAAAGGACTCGCTCCCACCACCCAGACAGCGGCCGCCACCCCATCCCCATCCCGCCACCCACCAAACCAGAAGAAGGAGACAGAGGGGAAGGCAAGAAGAGGGGAAGCAAAGAAAAGCAGAGGATACAAAAGAGAAAAAGAGAGGAAGCAGCCGAAGGCCAAGTACGCCTCCGACATACCAAAAACATCAAAGGCCAACAGGGCCATATCGGACTACCCCATTCACCAGGCATCCTCTACCCGAGGGTTCGGACGCTCTCAGGAATGTCACTCCCTATGGAGTAGGAGAGGGGGTGTTCACAGGCAGAAGAAAAGACCTCCGCCCCGGCAGTCCCGCTGCTCGAGCCAGGACCAGGGGCATCGCGGACCGAAATGGAGCAGGCATACAAATCAGACGAGGCGCCGTGGAAGCGCATGCTGCCTGTGGCTCGAAGGAACCGGGATGCCGGTCAGGGAACTCAACACAGTGATAAGGTCCAGGCATCTTCCAGGGCGCCGGCGCAGGCAGCATGGCACATCAGGAATGCAAGCTGTAAAGCGGTAGAGCGGCCCAGGGCGCCGGAGGGGGCCACCACAGAGCATGCGGCGACACGGCCCAATTCAAGGGGTAGGTGGAAGAGAGGTCCGGCCATCCCGATCCCCCTCAAGAGAGCGGATGTGAGCTATAATGTCCTGCTTGGCCTGTGACGCGGTTTTCTCATCCACTGGGGGCGAGCGACGGTGCCGCCGAACCTGGGTCCAGTCCGGGCGGGCCGGGATCCTCTCGTTCCGTCTGGACCGCGAAGGACTGTGGGCCGGAGAGTCCGGCAGTTTAAGGAGCTGCGCCGCCTCCTGGTAGGATCGAAGGACCCTGCGCTTATCTTCCCAACGAAAGATGAGGGCAAAGGGATGGCCCCATTGGTAGGCTATATTGAGGGCCCTCAGCTTTTCCGTCACCGGTCGGAAAGCTCGCCGTCGCCGCAGGGTGTTAGGAGCCAAGTCCTGGAAAATCTGTATTTTGTGGCCTCCATAGGTGAGGTTAGGTTTGTCCCGGGCCGCTCTCAGGATGGCTTCTTTCTCCGCAAAATAGTGCACCCGCGTCAGGATGTCCGGGAGGGGGCCCGCCCTACCCGCCGGCCCATACACCCGATGTGCACGATCCAGAGTCGGGGGGGAGGCATCCTCGTCTCCCCACACCTCGTGCAGGAGTTGTGCCACGTAAGTCAGAATGTCCGTCCCTTCTGCATCGAGCGGCACGCCACGGATTCGGAGATTGTTTCGACGGCTCCGGTTCTCAAGGTCCTCCTGTTTGACCTGCAGTTCAATGTTCTGCTCTTCCAAGGCCGCCACCCTCTGCCAGAGCTGTTCCTGGTCCTCCGTACGCGCATCAACTATCTTCTCCAAGCCGTCCACTCTATCGCCGAACTCAGTGACCTCTTTGCGCAGTTCCTTAACGCAAGTTTGGACTTCCGTACGCACGGAACCTATCTCCGTCTTGAGCTCAGACATAAAGGAGGCCATAAAAGCTTGGGTCACCGGCGGTGAGTCCGTAGACATCGATGGAGGGCCTTCAGTTGACGCCGCAGCTCCAGTCTTGCCCCACAGAGCCATCACCGACGTGTCCTTGGCCGCTGTCGCCGGTTCCTGCTTGCCCCCTTTGGACCTCGTCATCGTCAGGCTTTCAGCGAAAATCGTAAGTGGGCGTGATCCCAGGCAGTGGCAGTCTAGCGGCCAGCAACCCGAACCCCCCAGGCCCAGAGGAGAGGACGCCACCAGTCAGTGCAGTCAGAAGGCAAGGCCCAAGGGCTCAGGGCGGAGGACAATGCGTCGCACCTGGGGCGAGGAAGCAAGCTGTCAGGGGAACCAGAGGCCAGCTCACACACAAGCCAAGAAACAAGGTCCCAGATGGTGCAGCGTCTCCAGCACCGTAGTAGGAAGGAGGAGCTCACCCCAGGGATCAAATCCAATGTCGTCTATAGTCTCTCTGACCCGCACCCCCACCCAGTCAGGCCAAGAGCACTCCACCGCACCCAGGGCAAGGTCTGCAAATGTCAATGGGTAGGGCGACCACGAGCGGCGAGCAGCACCCCGCCCCAGCACCAGACCGCTCCCAGCAACAGTTCCAGGCGGCCCGCACCCCATGTTAAACACACGGGGAGGGTAGGTTACAGTCAGACCAGGCAGCACGGCGCGCCGCCACCACAAGCAGGGCAGAGCACCACAGCCGGAGGCCAGCACAAGGTCCAGGGGCCCGGGTCAAGATGGGCCCCACACCAGGAGGGTCGCTGCGACCCGCCACCCACCTCCTCCCGCCTCCGGGACCTGCGGGCAGGAGGGCAGCAGACAATAAGAGGCCAGGGGTGTACAGCGTCTCCCACAAGCTGCAGGCTTCCCCCAACAGGCACAGCTTCCAAAGTAGGCCCCAGAGCGCAGGGGGGGGAGGGGCGCAGGGTAATAGGCCAGGTGAAGTCTCTTCAAGGGTGCCAGGGATGAGCGCCCCCCGCCCGCCACCGCATCCCCAATGGGAACGCCTCACCTCCGTGTGCCTGTCCGATGTGCCAGGGCTCCACAGCCACGCAGCGAAGTCTCTGCCAGGTGCAGCTCACACGGTGCTCAGGGATCAAAGATGGCGGCTGTAGATGGGCCTGTCTCGTCACCGCTGCAATCCCCAGGGTCTCCGTCCGCCACCCGAAGCCGGCCTCAGGGTGTACTCACGCTGCAGCCCCAAGGCGGGCCAGCACCAGGACTCCCGCCTCTCCGCCGGCCGCCTCCAGGGGGTGCCTGCTTCCAGGCCCAGCGCTCGTCACAGGCTCAGGACTCAAGGCGCGTGGCTCACAAAGGCCCCACACAGAAGCAGGGCACCGGCGCTGCGGCGCCCCCCACCACAGCGTCTTCTGGGCACCCTGCGCGCACCTGCAGCCCCCACCAGGTCCGGAGGCTCAGGACAGCAGACACAGTCCAGCGCTGGCACACAAGGCGGGACCCCACGCTCCCCGCCGAGATCCGCAGGCCGCAGGCCGCCCGCTCTAACTTCTCCGCACCAACCGCCCCGGGCGATCGCGGACGGAGGCCCGCTATGCAGCTCACCCCAAGGCCTTCAAGGGCTCCGCCGGATCACGGGCTCGCCGCCTCCGTGCTCGGTACTGCCGGGCAGCGCCAAGGGCTCCGCTACCAGGAGCACTCCCCAGCGCTCTTCAGTGCCCCTCCGTGATCCGCAGGCAGGATGCGGCCGAGTCCAGAGCTCAGGGGCTCGCCGCCGATCATAAACAAAATGGCGGATCCGGCACGCTCGCGGGAGCGCCACCGAGCCCTCGCAGCTTTCCCGGCGGGGCGCTTTCTCACCGCCTCACAGCACCAGAGTCCATACTCTCCAGGGGTCTCCCCAGCGCCCGGAGTCCTCGTGCAGCCCCCAGATTCCGCTTAAATTCGCTATTACAGGCAGCAGGGCGCCGTAGCTCTCGGAAGGCACGTCCTAGCACATCGCCTCCGAAGCCACGCCCCCTTCTTAGCACTTTAACACAACAAGGTACTCACTCCGTCAAATGAAGCAGAACAAAAATTTCTTGAAGAAAGCCCGACAGTCACTCTGTCAACGGAAACCACAGGATAAAAGGCAGAGAAACACCCCAATCTAGTCCGCTCTTGGCTTCAGGCTTGCAGAAATGCGATGGGTTCGAGAACAAGTCGCCAAAAACTTGTGCTAAATTGGCCAAGTGAGTAAAGTATGAAGGGTTCTTTATTTGAGATAAAGAGTAGAACAAGAGCGAACCCTTCACTGCAGCAGCAACCAGTAAACTGTCACATAGTGGAATGCAGAACATACAAAGTACAGAATATGGAATACAGAATACCATACAAGTAAGTTCCATAAAGACTAGAAAGATAACTTGTAATGTACTACACAAGCCCCTGTGGCCGCTCCTCCTGGGCTCCCAGCAGCAGCAAGCCCCCAGCAGGTCCAAAAACAGCACCAAATTCATTGGGTCACAGCCCCTACGTTTATACTAATTTTCTCCTTTGTCTGCAGTACAGGGCTTGGGGAACCAGCAAAAACTGGTTCAAGGGGGTATTAGAGCCCTCTGTTTACCAGGCTCCTCTTCCCCTTTGTCAGATAGGGGCTTGGTGATCAGACACACCACAGGGGGCGGAGCCAGCATTGTACAGGCTAGGCACAAACCTATTCAGCGTCAGGGGATTACTCCTCCTACTACTCCCAATGCAGATGTCCCATTCAGCCTGGTGCTGACTCACCTCGCCCCTCCTGGAGCCACACACACCTCCCAGCCCCTGTCACTCAAAAGCCAGACATGCAATTTGTTATGCTCTACTGTTGCCTTTCCTCTTGCCTCTGTATCTCTTCTCTACTGCTCAGCCAGAATGAGTGTTGGTGTACTTGGAAATGTCTGGAATGTTGGATGGGTGCCTGGTGAGGTTGTGAGTGTCAGTTGGAGTGTGCAGGCTGAGCAGGACAGAAGCTGCTCCTGGTGGGGCATCACCTCGACTTTACATTTTCCAGTAACTTATCTGAAGCTGTTATCCTATCAATACATCTACAATATATATCAATACATCACCTGTCTACCGAAGATCTTTTATTTACAACACTGGCAACTTTTTAAAAGAACCTGCGTGTTGCTGAAGGATTACTCTGGAACTAAGGATTTGACTAACCACAGGAATGAAACTCATGAACTGGAACCCCCAGGGAGAAAATTCCCAAGAACAAGGACTACAACACGTTACGCTCTGGTAAGCCACACCAGGGTCCTTTGTCAACAGGACAGCCTGCAAACCAGGGCGTTTGACTTTTGTTTTACATTTTTATTATCACCTTTCAAATACCTTACTTTTAGCGTCTGCTGTCATCTGGAAGACTTCTACAGTGAACAAGTGTCTCCAGCAATAAGCTTCTCACAGGTGCAACAGGTTTACTCATCCAGCTGTCTTTTCCTCTTATTTTTATGCCCTCAACCTGCGTGGGAAGTGTCATGGTTTAACAGCAGCTTGTTCCTGCATTCCCTATGGACAAAGTGAGTACTTCCTACACCCTGGGCTGCATGGCATGTTGAGGCACACCTTTCAACACCCTCTGACACCGCATGTTATTGTGCCTGTGCTTGTCCTGTGTGAGGAAACGGGTGCTTACTCGAGAAGCATCACGAGTGTTACAGTGGAACCAAGAGCGTGGTCTATGACAGTTGGAGTACTTTGAGCAGACTTGCTAATAGGACTTGGAGCCTGGGAGACCCTTCGGAAGAGCCATTTGCCAGCCTATTCAGATTGTGGCTTTTCACCTCTCTTATTGCCAACCCTGGAGGAGTTGAGTGGATTCCATGGCTGGATAGTGTCAATAAGGTAACTTTGTTTTTTTGCGCATTGTGCACACAACGTCACGTTGCAGCGAAGCGGTTTGACTTTGAATCTCAGCGCGAGCTGCATTTTTAGAAATATCCTCATGCCTGCTATTGCGCGCAACCTTACCTCCGTTATGGATTCTTCGTGGCATCTCAAGTGATGCTTCGTCGTTTTTGCATTCTCCGAGCTGCTGACCGACACTCTACTGCACAAACGTGCCGTGAGCCACTCGGCACGACGTGAGGCAGCGTGCCGCCATCTTGGAATTGGCAGAGCATGCTGTTCACACTACCTGTTTGCCAATCACGTTTTTCATGAGAGTTCTCAATGGTCCCTACTGGCTCCAACACTTTCTCGCACTCTTCCGGGATTACCACTTGGATGACAGATGATGCCTATGTGGCACGAGAATGGGCATTGTTTGACAAGCACCAGGAGTATAAATATGAAATTGATTCCCGTGGTGATTGCTTCATGCTTGTTGACAAGTTTGGGCTACACTTGCTTGCTGCAGTTTACTGTGCTCCTGACAGAGTCCGCAAGGAGTTGGCTATCCTGAATGTACCATGACATCATGGAATGCCGCAGGGAAGACTTGCCACAAAGCCAGAGTTGCGAAACATGGAAGCACCCTAACTACCTTAATTGATTACAGCTACATATTGCTTATGGTCTAGAACTTCAAATTGGGTGAGGACTTCAGGTGAGAGGTTGTCACCGAGTGAAAGACTTTAATTTTGTTTTACTTTGATACATTGTTTTGGTGTGGGGGAAGTGTGTACCTCGTAATATCTTTGCTTCTGCTTCTGCTATTGTATGGAAAAGGGTAGGTGAGTGTGCAGTGTTGCTGGTTACCTTAGTGTGCGTGGTTGTCAATATACTCTCTGTGAGTATAAGGTCTCTCTCACTATTTGTCCCCTAGTTTTCCCGTACCCTTTGGTTTATCAACCACTGATTTGTGGTTATTTGTTGATATGATTGTGCCCTAGTTTTCCCGTAGCCTTTGGTTATCAACCACTGATTTGTGGTTATTTGTTGACATGATTGTGTCAAGTTCCCGCATTATTGTATTGTGTGGGTGAAAGTTTTTCCCTGTTCTGGCTATGTTAGGAGAAGACTCCTTCTTATGAAGCTTCTCTGTGTGTACCTTATATGAGTTTGTCACCTGTGTCTGTGAAAGGTTTTCCCTGTTTGGACTGTGTTTGAGAAGACACCTTTTTACGAAGCTTCTCAGGTTTTCTTGAAGCTTCTCTGTGTTTACCTTGATATGAGTATTATGAAGCTTCTCTGGTTTTACTTGTGAAATGTTTGACTTGGATATTCTAGTATTGTCTAAGCCTGATGTTTTTTTGGAACTCTATCATTCTGATTCTAGGTTTGTGAATTTGTTGGCTTAATGAATTGTCATGCATTTCATTCGTTTGATTTGTCCTTGATTCATTTGCTCAATGTATTTTCATGCATCTTTTATAATCTAATGTAACCTCTATTTTGATTGCCTTATGTACTTTTAATTATTCTATTTGTATTTTGGTTTCCTTAGAAAGGGGGATTTGTTATGATCCACTGTTGCCTTTCCCCTAGCTTATGTATCTCTTCTTTACTGCTCAGCCAGAATGAGGGTTGGTGTGCTTAGAGATGTCTGGAATGTTGGATAATTGATGATGTCGTGGAATGATGGGTGCCTGGTGAGGTTGTGAGTGTCAGTTGGAGTGTGGAGGCTGAGCAGGACAGAGGCTGCTCCTGGTGGGGCATCACCTGGACTTTACCTTTTCCAGTAACTTATCTGAAGCTAGTATCTTATCAATAAATCTGCAATAGATATCGATACATCACCTGGCTACCGAAGATCTTTTATTTACAACACAATTAACATCCGGTAGGCAGATACATAGCACACAGAAATGACAACTTCTAAAAGTGGCATTTCTAAAATAGCTATAATAAATCTGCGCACACCATTGCACATCATTTATTATAACAATTCCATATGTACTAAAACTTGACCATGCTGGTCCTCTCATATAAGGAATTACCTCTGAATCACTTATTAGGGAATCCCCAATGCATTCCTATGGGAGGGCAGCCCCACAGTAGTGCGAAACCAAAATGTTCTGTTTGTATGTCCTGCATGTCACACACTTAAGTGACATGTCCGATCTTTTACCTACAATGCACCCTGCCCAAAGGGCTAGATAGGGCCTACCTGAGAAGTGACTGACATGCAGTAAAAGGGGGGTCACAGACATGGCACACACTTTAGGTGCCACGTCACAGCGGCAGTGACACTGTGCGCACCGGCCCTGCAATGGCAGATGCCTGAGATAGGTTTGCAAGGCTACTTTGGTGGGTGGGCCAATCAGCACTGCAAACCCACCGGTAGCATTTATTTTACGAGCCCTAGGTATATGAGATACCACTTTACAAGGGACTGACAGGTAAATTAAATAGGCCAAACAGGTGTAGAACAATCTTACCATATGTAACACAGAGAGCACGCACACTTTACACTGGACAGCAGTGCTAAAGTGCCAAGAGGCCTAAAACCACCAATACCATGTCAGAGAAAAGGCTAGGAGAAAGGCAAAAAGTTTAGGGATGACCCTACAAAAAGGGCCACGTCCAACACAACCCCCTTCCAGCCAAAACGCAGGGTAGACCTATCACCACCTTGATGGTCTTCCCTGCTTTGAGCGATAGAACACAGACTCGGGCCCGCAACTGCAGGGACACCTTCCGGTTCTATGCCACTGTGAACCCATGTGGTTCCCTCTGTAAAAGCTCTCAGGACCAACTAGGTTACCCCACTGGTACTCCCTAGCTGTCCACGGCCAGGAATAGGCCCTAGGCCAGATGTCACTGGTCCTTGCCAATCCACAGAGTGGGGGACAGTAACCCCTGGCACATAGTAACCATTGTCCACTCTTCCTCTCAGTGTAGTTCCAAATTGCCACTGATCCTCCAACCTGGGGTTCCACACTCTCCTCCTAGGAGTGGCAACCTCAGAACACAACTCACTCACCAGTTCAGGACCTCTCTACAGAAACTGGTCTACCATCCTGGGATCTTAACCCTCAGGTTGCACTGGGGTCAGAGGAGAGGTCTCCCTCCCTCCGCACCCCCTTCCAGAGCCCTGCATCCTCCCAACTGGAGTGGTACCCCTAGAAGCTACACCGGTCAGGACACTGATTACAGATACTCTTCCCTCTAGGTCAGGCGTACCCTGAACCTGGCTTCCCAACCCAGGAACAGAACCCTGATGCTGAGCAATTGCCTGGCAATTGTGTCAACAAAAGTGTTTCCTTTTAATTAAACGTTAGGCCTCTACTATTCGCTATATATTCTGTTATACAACATTCTCACACACATTCAATCTATCCACATCCATAGAGGGAGCAGTATAATTACAAGCCCCAACCCCTTTCTTATAAATCAACAACATTAATTTTTAAAAAATAGATGAATTTATTTCTCAATGAAATCCAGGTTATAGTTAAAAAAGCATATGCTAAACATTATGTAGATAATCAATATTTCTATTACATCAAAACATCGTCATAAAACACAGTGATTACATACAATTTTCATTAAACACATATGTCACATAAAAACAAGGAGAGTACATAAAAAAGACAAAAAACGAAGTCATTGTATGGCCCAAATCTGTGATTATTTCATTTTGAGGCTGAGACTCGATACAATACGTTTAATGAGTATGCAACAGTCCCAGCGGCCTCACTGATTGTGTTCCTTTTATGTAGCGTCGACGCGTTTCGATGGTACCTATTAATAGCCATCTTTATCAAGACCGGGTTATTTATAACTCTCACAAACATAAGATTAAAACCTGGAACAGTTACGACCACCTGGACAATAGAACACACATGTCAGTAAGTGTAGCTTAAATATTAATGGGTCATACAATGGTTCCAAGCTTAACATTAATTAATTGACACCAGTTTATACCAAGCTATATATTATTAAGGCTCTCAACAATTTATTCAAAACATAAGGCAGGATATTATATTTAACAAACCGTAGATAGTCCCGAGGAGCAGAACCCTAGAGCTCTTCACTTTACTAAACTATAGTCTAAAAAGACTATTGGTAGCATTTAGCAGTTATACTGTTCTCCCCACAATCATACCACATTAAAACTTATCTCTTTCAACTTTCAAATTAGAGTGTCTATCATGCTCCTCCAATGTTAATTATAATAAAAAACATAGTAATTCACCTATTACTGTAGTCGGTGAAAGCAAAGCCAATCTGGGTTTTAAAATTGTCCCATGGGAGTCAAGGGCATATACCTCTTTGTATCTTATTCGCGTCCCACTTGGCAACGTGTGGAATATCTAAAATTTTAATGATGACAAATATGTTATTGGAACTTTCTAGTCGCTAAAAGTGAGACTTAAATGTTGTAATAATAATGCACATGGTGGCCCAGGTGCCTTACCTGGGGTGCAGACTTCCAATGCTTTTCTTACTTCTAATACAGAGAAAGTTAACCCTCCCTGTAGTAAAATCTCTGGGGAGCATAACAGTGGAGTTGGGGGGGAGGGGGTTGCTAAACCAAATATTTCTTCATAGTGCCTCACTCATGCCTTTTCCTCTACATGCATGTCTAATGTTGGATCATTGGTGTCTTTAAAATGTGCGGCATTCACGATTTTCCAGAAATCTTTACTACTGCCTGATATAGCTTCTGCCGTGAGATTTGCCCATGCCTGTGCCCCAAGATCTTTTTCCCTTGCCCTCCTCGCTAATTTATAATCTTTGCGTAACTCTAGATTACAGTGCAATTGTTAGGATGCGTGTTTAGAGCTTTAAAAATGGCTTTTTTTGCTATTGTGCAGGCTGTATCAAATCACCCCATTTTGACGGTAGCATTAGCTGACAACCTGTGTCAGTGCTTTTTTTACTTTTTCCAAAAGAGCAATAAACTATGTGACCAAGAATAGAGGTGATGAATTCTCTTCCAGACAGGCTAATATTTCCTTCTTTAGTTGAGCTATAATTTCAGGGCCTAAATGTAATCTTTGTGCTTGTGACCACTTCAGCTGATAACCATTTTCTCTAGACAAATTTACACCTTCTAGAACCTTATTGTACTCTTTAGGTTCAGATAAGATACTTAGGTAAATAGATAACATGGCGTGATCACTATAAGAAGAGAATCGGGTACTCGTATGGACTACTTTCCCATGTAAATATGCTGGGGCTAAAATATGGTCTATAGTAGACTCTTCTTGGGTACCCCTTCTAAAAGTGGACCCTTGCCCTCCCTCTTCTGTTATGTTTATTAAGGACACGTTCCACTTATATAACAAACTATTCGAAACCTCAGCATACTCATTGTGTGTGAAGTGTGAAAAGAGGTTATTGTCGGAGTCTTCTACTCCGCATACCCTAGTGCCATTAAACTTACAAAGATGAACATTAAAATCCCCCACCCATACAAGATTTGCACTACCCCCATTTTTCCCATGGTACAATGTATTTCTCAATCTCTAATGCTAGTGCATCTGCCACTTGCCTCAAGTTCCTCCCAAACTCATTATTGTAAAAGTTAACAATTGTCCAGATCCCCTGTTTCCTCTACCAAACTCAAAGCTCTGAAAGTGAGTATGCCTAGGACCAACTTCTTTGATTTGAAGGGGTATAGTATTTGAGAATAGAGTAAATAAACCCCCCTTCGCTCTTCCAGAGACTGACGGTACAGCTGGGGAATGGAAGGTGCGAAAACCAGAGAAGAAAATTGGTTCAATAGCCCAGGTCTCTTGAGAAAATGCTACCTCCATAGGTTGCCACTTATTTGTCCATTCGGTACTGGCTATTTTGGAAGCTGCTAAACCTGCCACGTTCCACGATATCATGTTAGGCCAGGTTCCCTTAATATCAGTCGTACAGGTTGGCAAGGGGTGCTCATGTTCCTGAACCCTGGGTGCTAGATTTGCAGCTGTAGTGGCCTCCTCGGAGATCGTGGAATCAGTAGAATCTCCAATGGGATAGCCTCTACAAGGGCCGCAGTAGTTGCCCTACTTAATAGTTTGGGCGGGTATGTAGGTAGTCAATCGCATTCCTCCAAGTTCGACAGGGGTGAAAACCTAATATATAAACTAATCCCAGGATTTAAAAAGGGTCCCTCATTCATACCAGAAGGATTTTTCAGTTGTCTACCCCTGTAGTCCCCTCCCATGGTTACACCCTGGCCATTATAAAAGAATTCCAGGGGTAAAGGTATTATTTGGAAGTTCCTTTGAGAAAAGCTATGGGAGTTAGCTAAAAGAGTGACACTTGTTTACGCATTGTTAAAATTAATTACCACACAATCGCCACCAAACGATTTTCTTGAACCCCCCACCCATCCCACTCTCCTGGCCATAATACCTTCATTGGCCAGTTGCCTCCTCCCCCCTTCGGTCATGTGGACATTACTTATTAACCAATGAAGACATTTGTCCATTGTCTTGTGGTTTCACTTTGATTTTCTCGAAGGGGAGGGACATTTACCAAAACCAGGGCCAGTGGTGCAGTGGCAGGGGGAGATGGAGAGTTTGTTGTGGCTGGTGCTTAAGTATTCCAGTGAAGTTCTCAGGTAGCCCTGCCTGGTGCAAACTCCTCTAGCCACCGACCTAGGTAGTAATGGCTGGCGAGCTAGGTCCCCTTCAGTTAGCCCTTGGCCAGGCTGAGTAACCCTTATTACATTCGTATTAGGGAAGGAGTTTACTCAATTTCATACTTTAATTGTCCTGTTCCACTCTTCCAAATCTTCTGTAGTCTTTTTTATCAGATTTTTGGGCAGCCTCATGTGTATTGTACTTTGCATAAGGGTGAAAATTCGGTTCAGGGATGCTAGTTGTGGAGTGTAGCGTTTAGAAACTAAATTTTGGCTTTTGAATCAGATAAGCCACAGTGAAATATATCCCAAAATAGTGCTTTGTCCTTTACGATGTTAGCGTTGAAAGGTAGATAATTTATATATATTCTCTCTGGTAGCCATGTATAAGAAGGTTAGATGAAGAACAGACATGAAATGGATGTATTTGATTGCTTGCAGCCTTGATAAAAGCGCGTAAAAGGTTCGAACTAACAAATGGTCTTTGTGTACTTAAATGGATGGAGATTTAGAAATACGGAGATCTGTAAAATTGCAAAATTGGATATACTAATTGTAGTATTTGCTTTTGATCATCTCAACATTATATAATCTTTTTTTTTAAATAGAAATTATAAAAATTTATTTTTAGTAACTTGAAAAAGTTAAAAATATATACATGAAAAAAACAATATAAAAATTAGAAATTATAAACTGTACCGGCATTGAGATTTTATGTGCACACATATTGATACTGCTACTTTCTCTCTTGCCTGTTCATAACCTATGAGTGCCGTCTCGTGGTGAGGCAGGAAGTAGTCTCTAAAGCTTTTTAATCGAGTATTTTGTGCCTGATACCACGAGGTCAATGGGGTCACCCACTGCAGACTGTTTAATCAGGAAGCAGGATTTGGTAGTGACACCATGGGGTCGAAATTGCCATTTCTGTCAACCATTTAATAAACTCTGTGCTTAAGTCCCTGCCATGCCAAAAAAACACTTCCTTCACTCTCCTGTTCGACATGCCCACCCTGATCAAATCCTGGCGAAGCGCCTAGCTTTGTTAAGAACTTCATCGGGCGGTGGGATAAATGGATTACATTGCGTGGGTGTAAGGACATTGTTCATTTATAGTTTGATACAGTTGAGCATATATTTTTAAATGTTGTCATGAAGCCATGTGGAATGACATAAAGCACTAGGTAAATAAAATGCTTCCATCTCTTCAGTAAACCAAATGTTGAGGTTATTTCAGTGCACAAGCCTGCGATGTGGCTTCACTTCAATTGATTCTACCCATGCCCCACTGTGGATGGAAGACAACCTTTAGCATGGGCTTTGAGAGATAGATAGGCCTTTGTAGAATGGAAGGATGGACAATGTCTGAGCCTTAAGAGACCTGTTTGAGGGTGAACAGGTGAAGACCTTCAAGCAGGTGAAAGAGGACCTTGGGTTGGGAGAGGGGGAGAGATTCTGATACTGTCATTGGGTGGAGAATCTATGGAGCCGCAAGACGACTTACAGATTGTGATGCAATACTTATGAGTCACTTTGGTGTGCTCGTACCATTTCTCAGCCATACTACATTTTAACATCCGTAGAACTAAAGATCAGTGGCAGGGGGTCTTAGAGAGTGAGAACATTTTATTGTATATGCAAATAGGAAACAACCCCTCTATATGATCCCTTATTGGAGGGACTATACCGCTAATCGCATTCATATTATCAATCGATCGATCCCAGAGGGACTGAATAAAGGTGGGCACACTTACTTAGGTATTATGGTCTTGTCTTCCTATTGCACATTTCTGGAAGGAGGTGTTAGGTATAATTCTAGAATACAATGGGGAGTTTTACTATGAATGCTGTTTGTGTTGGAACTTTGGTGCAAGTTAACTTTTGGGGCTGGAGGATGTTGAATCTCGTCTTGTCTTCTCCTGTGGAATAAATCCTGGTTTTAGTACATACTTCTGTGTAGGAGTATCTGTCGTTCGGGGACACCTGGCTACAGACTATAGGACTGGGGATGGAGAGCTTGGTTCAGACTGCCCAAGGGAGTGAACGTGAGTGACTCTGGGAATCAGTGGCGCATGCTACTTTTATCTGCTAAGGAACTATAGGAAGATCCCATGTCTTAGATTCCCGTATGTGTGGAACGCATCATGGAACTCAGAAATATGCCATGGTTGTAATCCTCCTCGGTTAACGTTTATCCTTCCATTGGAACTCAAACAGTGGTAATGTCTGAGGTGGATCACTCTGGGAGGGCCCCTCTTCCTCAGGCTCTCATCGCCGAGAGGCTAGAATAGGAAGCAGCCTGAGTGGGGCTTTGATATATACCAGTATTTGTAAAGCGCACAGCTACCTCCGAAGTGGTATCCCGGCGCTGGGGGCCTTCGGGAAGATTAAGCAAGCTATTGCCCAGAGTCACATGGTGCTAGACTGACCTGCCGCCGCTGCCGGGGATCGAACCGTGAGCCCCAGATGCCAACGCGATGAAATGTGTCTCTTTACAGCTGGTGATTTCCGTCGTTCATTGTTGTAAATCCGAATTTAAATCTATTTAGGGTATGATAGTTTAATTCTACAATTTAAACGTTGGTCCGAAAAGTGGCTGAGAGTTTATGAGGGCACATGCTCTAGTTTTCTCGGAGGTCAGTACCTCTCGGTCATAACATCCCAGTAATTAATGCCGCTAGTTTATTCCACTTTCTAAATTGTATACGCGCCTGTGTTCATGCTTTACCAATTTAGCCAAAGCCGAAGACGTATTTCAATTTAAATTGTCCTATTGTTAGGAAAGATGAGTTTACATGTATCACTGGAACATATTCACCTTCTCAACTCGTAGACTTCGTCAGAGTAATCTGAAATATCCAAAGGGCAGGGAGAGGAACATAATAACATCTCGTAGGAAATTGCTTCCGGTGGGAACTTATTTTATACAGATATAATGAATGGTATTGTCTGAGACATAGCCTCCTCCCTTCTCACCGCCGTTTGTTTTTATAAACACAGGCAACATCTTTGTTTTATTGCCGAAATTCCTTCCTTAGAGCTTTCTCTTCTGGGTCGATTTATTCCGCGAACGTCAAGCGTTTTGAGTTTTTCCTATTGAGTTCCTGCGGTCTCCTCTCTGACTCCCCGGAATCCTAAACTCCAGCCTACTCCTACCACAAAATTTTTAGAATTAAGAGGAGTTGGTTCGGCCTTAGAGATGGTCTTGCTTGAAGCTCCCATCTTGTACTCACAATGTTTACTTTGCCTGGAAGGAAGCTTTCTGGGCATCTTCCAGCTGGATTTGCTGCGTCATTGCAAACTGTACGAAGGCTGTAGGGCATGGGAGGACAATTGTAAATTCGAGTTTAGGAACATCTTGGGTTTCCAGCTCGCTGTATGATGTCTGGTCACTTTATGTTTGAAGTACTAAGATTTTATTTGACACCGTAATGTATTGTGGGATTTTTAGTCTTGTTTGGCCGTGCCCATTATCACAATCATTTATAATCAAAAAGTTGTGTGGCTATATCATGATCCTGTTAATGCAGAGTGGGGATGCAGAAGGAATCGTGCTTGTAAGGTCTCACACAGAGCATGTGCTCTGCTGAGAGCGTAGTCTTACAACCCCCCATGCCCCACAGCATACCATTAGTTGTTTTCGTTGTAACAATCTTTAGATTGCTTTGCTCCCTTAGGCTTCACTTCCACTCTTGTGTCAGGCCCTGCCCGGAGCATGGACCAAGAACATGCTCTTCCTCGTCAATTTTATAACTTGTTGTTAGATTTTAGGGTCTCTAGTTGGCAGAGGTAGGTCCTTTGACCAAGTAGGAATCCTTACCGTCTAGTCAGGGTAAGGGGGTACACTTCTAAAATAACCCCTGCTCACCCCCTTGGTAGCTTGGCACGAGCAGACAGGCTTATCTCAGAGGCAGTGTGTAAAGCATTTGTGAACACATACAGTAACCCAGTGACAACACTACAGATGGACACCACACAAGTTGTAGTATAAAAAATAAGTATTTTTATATAGACTTAACACAAGACCACAAACGACAAAAATCTACAATACTGTACTTCAAAAATGGTAGAAATAGCTTACTTCTCTTTAGATGTAAAATGCAACACTTTAAGTTCAATGTACCTTTGGATGCATAACGCTATACAACGAAAGTGTTGCAGGGAAGATGATGCGTTGGTTCCTTTCACGCAAGAACGGTGATGCGTCGGGTCCCTACTGCTTCGTAGGGTATGCATCGGTTCTTCTCCCTGAGGGGAGGTGATGCGTTGATTTCTTATTGCGCTTCCGTGCGATGCTACCAGCAGCGCTGTGATGCGATGAAGATCCGGTGCAATGAAACAAAATGGCGTCTTCTTCTTGATGCGACAACGATGTGTGCACACCCGACGGCCGTGGTGCCACTCAACGATTCATGTGAGCTGCGACAGGCCCTGCAACACGCTTCTCCAGTGATGCGACAGCGTCTGCTGCGATGGCGACACTCTTATCCGGTGATGTGAGGCGCTTCGGGTGATGCAATGGCAACAGCGGCAGCGGCGGCACGCTTTTCCGGTGATGCAATGACAATGGCTGCGGTGGCGACATGCTTCTTCGCCTTGAGTCGCGCTTCCAGCTCCAAGCGACACACAGTCTCTCAGAAGGCCTAGCTCAACAGCAGGCACTGTTATCCCTGAGACTTCAGCAGGAGGCAAGCTCAATTTCCAAGCCCTTGGAGATCCTTTACAAGTTGATTTGAAAGTAGCACAAAGTCCTTTCTCCTTTCTTTGGCAGTCAGGCAACCACTGCAGGCCAATCCCCCAAACAGCACTCAGCTTAGGGATAGTCTCCTCAGTTTCTCTGGTTTCTCTTCTCAGCAAAGGTTATTCTTGTTTCCCAAAAGTGATCTAAAGTTCTCGGCTTTTATACTAGCAAATCCTTTGTCCTCTGAAGGCAGAGGGTCGTGTACCCAGTCCAAACCAGTTCTATGCAGTCCTGGAACATTTTGTTGACAAGACTCCTTCTTTCCTTTGACGGTGTGGGCCAGGGACATCAGATGCACCACAGGAGGTGGAGCCAGCATTGTGGAAGGCAGGCACAGCCCTATTCAGGTCCCAGGTGCACTCACTCCTCCCACCCATCTACTTGCAGATAGGTCTATTCAGCCCTATGCTGACTCACAATGTCTCCTGGAATGCCCCTGTCACTCAAACTCCAGACAAGGAATACACAACCTAGCAGAGGCAGGCTTGGATAGTTAGGCAAGAAAATACCTACTTTCTAAAAGTGATATTATCAAACACAGAATGTTAAAACCAGTTTCACAAAAATATGTATTTTATCATTCTATGTTCAGGCATACTAAAGTTGAATTTCTACCTAATTCCTTGAGTCAGTTAGGATTATAAGATGTTATAATCAAACTGCCAATTCTAGCCTATGGGGAACAGGTAGCCTTGCAATAGTGAACAACGAAAATGGCTGTAATTCACTATTAGGACATGCCACACACATCAGGGCATATCCTACCTTTTACCTACAACGCACCCTGCCCTTGGGCCTACCATAGCGGTGACTAATAAGCAGAAAATGGAAGGTTTCGGGACTGGCAAGTGGGTGCACTTTCCCAGTCAACATGGCAGTACCAGACTGCACATAGGCTTGGCAATGGCAGGCCTGAGACACACTTTACAGGCTGCTTCTGTGGGTGGCACAACCAGTGCTGCAAGCCCACCAGCAGTATTTGATTTACAAGCCCTGGGCACACGCAGTGCACTGTACTAGGGTCTGACAAGTAAACCAAACCAGCCAATCATGGAGTCACTAATCCATACATCAATTTACCATAGGGGGAGCATATGCACTGATCAGCAGTGGTAATAATAGTAATAATCCACATTTGTAAAGCGCACAATCACCCGTAAGGGTCTCTAGGCGCTGGGGGCTGTCGGGAAGATTAAGCAGTAATATTTCTGGCTGTGCTTTGTGCTTTTCTACATTTAACACAGGCAAACAGCTTCTTATTTATGTTGCTTTCACCCCATCTGCATCTCTATCGATGCTTTAGTTACTTACACCCATAACTGTACTACTCTACACCACTCTACTTTATGCCACTCCACTCTACTCTATGCCACTCTACTCTGTGCCACTCCACTCTATGCCCCTCAACTCTATGCCACTCCATTCCGCTAACCACCTCTAAACTCTATGCCACTATACTCCACTATACACCTCGTCACTCCACTGTATACTACTCTACTCTACGCCATTTCACTCTTTGCCACTCCTCTCCCCACAATGCTGCTATATGGCACTCCACTATATGCCACGCTACTCTACGTCACACCAATCTACTCTGTGCCACTCCGACCTACACCATTTTACTCCATTCAGCTCTATGCCTCTCCATGCCACTCTCCTCTACGTCACTCCACACCACCCTACGTCACTCCACTTTACGCCACTCTTCTGTACTCCACTAAACTCCACTCTATATCTCTACACTCTGGTACTCTACGTCACTCCACTGTATGCCACTCCACCCCTCTCCATAAATTGTCGCTCTTCGGTGCTCCACTTTACACCACTCTACCCAGCGTCTTGCCACTCAACTCTATGACACTCCATTCTGCGCCACTTTACTGTATGCCAATCCATTCCACTCTATGCCTCTCCACACCACTCTACTCTGCACCACTCTTACGCCACGCCCCATCACTCTAGGCCACTCATCTCTATATCACTATACTGTTCGCCACTCCACTCTATTCTAATAATGCCACTCCACACCACTCTATGCCACTCCACGCCACTCCAGTCTACACCTCTCTACACCACTACATGCCACTCCACTCTATGCCACTCTACTCAACGCCACTATAATTCACACCACTGTATGCCACTCTTCACCACTCTACTTTACTCCACTAAACGTGATGCCACTCCAGGCCACTCCACTCCAGTCTATGTCACTCTACGCATCTCAACTCTAGCCCAATTTACTTTAATCCACTCCACGCGTCTCAGCTCGGCACCACTCTACTGTACGCCACTCCACACAATGGCAATTTACTCTATGCTTCTTTATTCCACTCAATGCCACTGCTCTCTATGCCACTTTATGCCACTCTATGCCACTCCACTCTACTGTAAGCCATGCCTCTCTGCTATACACCACTCTACTCTATACCTTGCTACTCCATTCCACTCTACCCTACTCTACTCCAATCCACTCTACGGCACCACACGCCACTCTACCCCACTCCACCCACTCTACTCTACATCACACTACTTCACTCCAATCCATCCCACTCCTGTCTAAGCCACTCCATACCACTTTGCAGCATGTCACGCCTCCTAACACAGTGCCACTTTATGGTACACTGTGCCACTTCATTCTATGGCACTCTACTCAACACCACTCTAAGCCATTTCTACGACACTCAAGTCTACGTAACTCAATTCCACTCTACGCTACTACATTCTACTCTATGCTACACTGTTCCACTCTACCCCACTATAATCTACTCTACTACACTATATGCCACTCTTCTCTACACTACACCACTCAACTTCACTCCACTCTATTCTACATTACTCTACTCTGCTCCATGCCACTCTGCATCACTCCACATCTACACTACTCTACTCTATCCCTCTCCTCTCCACTCCGCGCCACTCTACTCTAGGCCACTCCAGTCTATCCTGCTCTACGCCACTGTACTCCACACCACTTTATCAGGTGCGATCTGTGCAGGTAAGAGCGGGGGGGCAGGGTCGGGGGATAAGCTTTCCTCATCGCCGTATGTCGAATCCCCACCACACCGCACCCACACCCCACCGCGCTTACTTTCACGGGCATTCTACCCTTCACCGCTCCACTCTACTTTACATATCTCCACTCTACTCTACACCACACTACTCTACACCATGGTACAACATAGCAAAATACATTGGCCAAGCCAATGGCTCTCACAGAGGCGAGACATATTGGCTCTGCCAGTGCTTGTTTTTCCTAAAGTTACACTTTTGGTAGCACATACATTAACTCTGAAAAAGTCAAAGTTATTGCATGTACTGCAGGCTCACAGTTCAGAAACATAGAAAGTCCACCACTTTTCACTGTTCCGACAAAAAGTGAACCATTGCTCTCTGTTTCTGAGCTGTGTTTGCAGCTAAAGCACCCAGGGCTTCATTAATCTTGATCAACAAAAGGAGAGATAGGGTTATAGGGCACTCTTAGACCCCAGTCAGTTATCAGATAAACAAAAGAAGAGTGTCCCTCAGAGAAGCGTTGTAGCACGTAAGATTCGAGGCCAGTTGTAAGTGGTCAGATACATAGACCAATTTCACGAAAAAAAGACAAGATTTTTTCAAGAAACCCTCACTCACCCTAGTGGTGACATGCTTCATCATCGGGTCCACCGGGAGAGATCGAATACCTCCCCGGTGTGCTGCGACGCCAGGAGACTGCGGAGCAGGTTCTTGTGAGGGTAAAGTGTGAAAAAAGTTAAGTGAATTTAAAAATGTCCAGGGTTGTACCCAAAAATCATTTATTGGCTGGTCATTTCATTTCATAAAGCTTTATTCGGATCATTGAAAAACATGTCCATAAAAGCACAAATAATACAGACATTTCATTCAATTTCATAGACTAAGAATATACAGTACAAACCTCAAAGAATACCAATTACAAAAAGCATCCAGAGGGGGATGGAATAAATATTTAAAAATATACAAATATTTTAAAAACACATACTTTTCCTAGCGCTAATTGCTTTTAACAAAAAGGATGCAGTAAAAAAGCAAATGTCCGGATGGTTCAAGTTAAAAATCAGTTTCATAGCCTCCTTTATGTTTCTCACTCCAAATCTGATGAATAATGGCTTCAGATAGAATTTCCGTAGCTCAATATACAAATCACATGTTAGCAAAAAGTGCTTAGTGCATTGTTCCGTTCTATTGTCACATTTACAGGGACCAATAGGGCTCATTTTAATGTTAGGACAAGCAACCAGATAATGTACTGTACCCATCCTCATTCTGGTTAGTACAAACTGGTGCGAAGTTCTTGTCACCTGAGATAAATATGGACTAAAACCAGTGAATTCATTCAAGCTTTTGTATAATTCACAAGTAGTTAACTTAGAATCCTCTAAGAAATGCTTTTCGTTACAGTGATTTAAAAAGGTTGTTTTCACTTCAGATTTGGGGATTTCCGACATACTCTGGGGGTCCATTGATACATTGATCCCAAATAATTTTTGTGCCCAATCGATGATATATTTGATCCACGGGATTTTAAGGTGTTGGTCCAGTAAAAGGCAGTCCGTAATGATTGCTCTATTCAATGAAGTACCATCACTGAGCCAGATAGAGCGCCACAGTAGTATGGGTCTTAACATAATCAGATCACTTAACGCTTGGATCCCTGTTTCATTGTGAACCAAGGAATTGGAGGTAGACTTAGGTAAACATAAGAGCCTTTTCAGGAAGAGGTTCTCCTCTACCTGCAGGCTCCTTACATACGACACGCCCCAAACTCCTGCCCCGTAAAGGGCAGCAGAAAGACATTTTGCTTGGTAAATATTTAGCATGTCTTTAATGCGTCTATTCCCCAGTTTCTTGGCAAACAGGAAGACCCCATTGGCACTCCTAGTCATCTTAGTTCTGACCACCTTGTGTTCAGTGTCCCAACTCCCATTTTTGGAAAAGGTTATTCCCAAATAACAAAAGTTATCCACCTTTTCCACTTGTTCCCCATCGATAACATAATGGGTTTTACATCTTTTTTTAACTTTTTCAGAGCAACATTCCATTACATAGGTCTTAGCCTTATTAATGACCAGTTTCCTCTTCTTAATAAAGGATACAAAACAATCCATTAAACGTTGGAGACCCAGGGGAGTCCTAGACAGTAACACTGCGTCATCCGCATAGAGTAATACAGGTATCTGAAAGTTATTAACTCTAGGGGCGTCTGCAGCGACTGCCTGCAGGGCAGATTCAACCTCGTTAATAAAAAGGGTAAAAAGCAGGGGTGCTAAAACGCACCCCTGTCTGATGCCCCTTCCTACCCCAAACTTAGTAGTACATTCCCCGTTGGGTCCATAGCGGACGCTGGTACGAAGTTTTTCATACAATCGGGCTAAGAAATAAATAATTCCTTCAGGAGCACGCATTTCCAATAATTTGGCCCATAATATAGCGTGGTCCACCAAATCAAAGGCACTACTGAGATCAGCAAAACAGAGGTAAAGCGACCCTTTTTTTGCCTGGGTATATTTTCCCACTAATAGCTCTAAATTCAGACACTGTTCTATGGTACCACGGCCTTTCCTAAAGCCAAACTGACAGTTACTTAGTATCTTGTTTGATTCAGCCCACTCTTCAAGTCTTACAAGGAGAACCCTACTCATGATTTTAACTGAAGAATCCAATAAGGATATGGGCCTGTAGTTTTTAGCATCCCCCCGATCTCCTTTCTTGAAGATGGGGATAATTATTGACTCTTCCCAAGTGGACGGTATGTTACAGCATATAGCTGCATTGAATATTTTGGTAAGCAGTGGGCCCCAAATATCTGGCGCAGTCTTGTATACATCTATGGGGACGCCATCTGGCCCCTGGGCCTTACCTCCTTTACTGGCTCTTAAACTAGCCATAGTCTCACTGGTACTAATATCTAAGGCTAGGATAGGCCATCTATCGCCATTGGTATCTGATAAATTACTAGAGTCAAAGATATTAGAATAATGCTGGATCCATGAATCCATACTCACGTTAGCAGTGAGTTCTGGGACCTTGTCATCTTTTAAGAATGGGCTATTCACCGTGGACCAGAACAGGGTACAATTATTCGTGTCCGCTGCCTGGGCAAGATTATCCCAGGCTTCTTGCTGTAATTCAGCTTTTCTACGTTTGAGGGTCGTATTAAATCCCTGTCTAAGTTGGGCCACCAAAGCTTTGTCCCTTGGTTTAACTGCAAGGGCCTCTTTAAGTTCCCTCCGGGCATTAGAACATGCATGGTCAAACCAACCCCTAGGGCCCCTTACTTTAGACCCTGCATCTTTGGTAAATTTTTTGCTGATGATGGAATTGATACTGTTAAAGTGATCAATACTGTCAGACGAGGTGTCTTCCTTTTCTAAAATTGCTGTGATATCCATCAGACAACTAGAAATAATAGAATCTGATGTTACAGCAGCTTTTTCTCCTTTCCACCTCAGTCTATAGCCATTCTGTCTATGAACTTCAATATTATTAATAATACCTTGTTCACAATCATGATTATTATACCAGAGTGTTAATTCAGTGCACAAACAGTTATGGTCACTCAACATAATATCCATCACTTTGGGCAACGAACAGAGCGGGGCAATAGTTGATGACATGCAAATAAAATCAATGATGGTGTTAGCGCCCCTTCCTTTAAAAGTTGGTATGATTCCGCCCATGTCATTTTTAGCATTGTCCATGACTTCCAGGTCATAATGAGTCATAAAATTATTCAAAGTTTCCCCATAGGTGTGATGGGGAAAATGGACTTCAGCCTCCCCCTGTCGGTTATACACACCACAAACCTTCTGGGTAGATAATGGGCACACAGATACGTTAAAATCCCCCACAAAAATATATTCAAAAACACAGTTAAAATTCCTCTCGAAATTGTTCACTGCTGTATCTAATTCGTTGATTGCTGTATGTCTAGTGTTATCAAAAACATTATTATAGAAATTTATCAGTAAAATGTTTCTGCCAGATTCTTGTGTAAGCCATAAGATTTGCGAATGCGCCCCCACATTAACAAATTTTTTCACAAGAATGGGTAATTTAACAGAAATTAACACCAACAAACCGCCCTTAGCTCTACCGTGAATTGAGGGCGATGCTGGGAGTTCATAGGACACATATCCCTCAATACCTTTAAAATTTTTACTCCAGGTTTCCTGGAAACACAGGATGTCAAACAAATACACAAAATCATTCCAGCCTAGGGCATCCTCCTTGGTCGCAATTCCTGCAATATTCCAGCTAGCAATATAACTGGTAATCTTTTCCTTTTCTTTGCTAGCATTTGACAATTCAACACTAGATAAGGGCATGTTATTCTCTATATTAAAAAGCTCTATGTTAGGTGTAGGAATTAGGGTTTCTCCCCCAGTCAAAGTACAGTTCAAACATACAGTATCCGTTTCTACAATTAGCAAAGCGTCTTCTACAATTTGAGTACTAGACCCTGGAACCCTGGGAGGTTCAACCTCAAGTCAATCATTCTGGTCTAAGTGACTCAGGGACTGAAACCTATTCTGAGTGGGAACCTGGAAGACCATTCCGTTGTCAAATGAAGAGGTGTTACCAAATGAAACAAATGGGTTGGGGGTGTGAATTAAGGGAACATTCCCCCCGAACATAGGGTTCCCCATATGCAACAGTGGGTTGAATGGGCTATTTTGTGGGCCAAAAAAGATGTTAGGCATCATTGGTCTGTTCATCATAGGTGGATAGGTAGAGTTACTCGGTGCCCTCTGCTTACAGTTTGACTGGGGTTGCCCCCCAAGGTGGTTATAGAAATAGCCCAATGGTCTAGCGATTACTTCAGTCTCCGACTGTGTAATTGCTGCTGCTCTAAGCAACACTGTTGCCACATGTTGTGGATGTTTAAAGTTTATTATCACGCAATCCCCACCGCCAGTTTTTTTGGTGTTACCTATCCAATTGACTCTCCTGATGGAGATAATTTGGTCAGAATAGCCGACTGGGTAGCCACAGTGACGGTTAAGCCAAGAAATAGTTTTATTTCTCAGAGAATCAGATGTCTCATAGTCATTTGGGGATTGAGTGAGAATGGGGACGTTGGTTAAAACCACCACATAGGGTACACAGTCGGGTGGTAGATCAACTGGACGTCTACAAGTCCTAATGGGCACCCCGTTGGATCCTCCAATCGTGTCAGTTGGAACTTGCACCGCAGGTACTAATACTTGTGTGTGTACTTGCATAGGGGCTGATGGTTTAGTACCCGGCAAAGTACTTGTGCCCCCATTAGTTGACTGATTTGAGGATCTTCCCACCTCCTGGGTAGATGCGGGTGATGGATTCTGTGGGTTAGATTGATCTTTTGAGGACTGTTTCCTGACATTAGGGGGGGGGGCACTAGTAGTGATTGGCTGGTCAACCTGACATATTAAAAATTAACTATGTGTAGGGAGAACTAACCAAATAGAATATGCTTGTGTTTCCCTATTAAAGAGAGGTCAACATGTTTCTGTCCGTGGTATGTGTAACTTTACAGGGCTTTCTTCAGGACCAGTTTGTGAGTGTCACCTTAACAGGTGTGGGCGCGCTAAGGCCCACCCTGCCAAAGGCGGTGAAAGTTAAAAATAGCACTATGTATAAAAAAGGTGCATTAAAAGAAACAAACTAATAAGTCTGGGGAATTACCTCTGTTACGAGGAACCTAGAAGTCTGTGGACAGATGGTGAGACAAACAGACAAATAAACAAACAAATAACATAGAATCAATCAATATTGATCATTTTGCATGGCAATTGATGCAACTTCATTAATCTTGACCTGATCGGCTGAGCAGCATTTGTTGCGGGGGTTCTGCCTGACAGATTCACATGTGATGGCTGACCAGACCAAGCTTCACAATTTTCGTCCAATCTCCACCATTCCTACACTTGCAAAACTCCTGGTGAAATGCGTTCTCAACCAACTTTGTAGACATAATGAACAATTTCAACTTCTTGACAAATTCCAGTCCGTCTTCAGGCAGGGTCATAGTATGGAATCTGCTCTTGTTCACATTGTGGATGATGCACTACGTATGCTGGACCAAAATTAATCATACCTTTTGATCCTACTTGACCTTTCGTCAGCGTTTGACACAGTCAAACATGATACTCTCATTGGTCTACTGGAGCACAGGATGGGGTTATCAGGGATGGTGCTTAACTGGTTTTCTTGTTTTCTACACAATAGATCACAAAGGCTGAAGGTTAACCAGTCCCTGTCCAGCTCCTCTCCGCTCACTCTGAGAGTACTGCAGAGGTCCACTCTCTCACCCACTCTCTTCAACATGTTCATGGAAAATCTTACAGAAATCCTGAAGTGCCCAACATCCATTATCACATGTATGCCGATGACACACAACTTGAAAATCTCCTCCCCAGGGGATATCAGATCTCCCAAGTTCTTCAGGAAACGCAAAGTTGGCTGACCCTCAATCACCTGAAACTAAATGCTCTCAAAACTGATTTCCTACTCATCGCCCCCTGACAAAGAGTACCCTGTCATTGCAAAATGGGTGCACCAACTGACAGCCCTCAAATGTACTCCAAACATCATTGACTCTACAAGCTCACTCGGATTAATATTTGACAGACATCGGAACATGCAGAATCACATCAGTTCTCTCACCAAAGGAGCAAACTTCCATTTAAACATCCTAAGGAAAATAAAACCGTTCCTTCCCCACAACAACCTCAAAACCACAGTACAAGCATTAGTGAATTCTAAGCAGGATTATGGTAGTGCAACCCTTTGTGAACGTCCGAGAGCGAGGATGGCTCCACTCAAGGCCTCTCTCAATTTCGCTGCAAGGCTCATCACAGGCGCCAAACGTTTTCATTCCATCAATTATCAATATGTAGCTGTAGAGGGAACAGGTCGCCCTCCTCTCAATTTATATCCAATATACACAAGACCTGTCACTTCAGGCTTTTAAATTTATAAATGTGGACGTGGAATTTTTCTTTTTATCCACGTCGGTCACTCCACACTTTTTAACAAGGTAGTGACCCTACATTTTATTTGCCTTCTTTTTTATAAAATAGTGTTTTTTATCAAATGACAGTCATACCCCATTTAATCTTAAAGACAGGCAACAGTAGTGTATATACCAAAAAAACACACCTATAAATGTGTTTAATTTGTCAAAAATTGTAAAAAAAGCACAATGGCACCTCACGTGCGCACCACCAGTCGAGCTTGCTGATTGGTACACATCAGCTATGCTCACTTTTATCATCATTGGTAACCATTTTGCTGAAAATAATAAGTGTCCCAAAAAATATGGTCAAATAATTAAAAAATACACACCCTATGTGCTTTGCGACTACCAAACATACAAGACCTAGTGCAGTATAAAACTGAAATAAGACGCTCAGATTACTAATTTTATTCTTTTCTTGTGCGCTTATTCAGAAATGTAAAACCGGCAGCAAATATGCAGACCACTTCCTTTCTTAGCCGACATGTTTCATTGCCATTCAATCTTTCGGCAATTTCGTCCGGGCAGGGTAATTTGCCGCTAGTATCAGACACTGGTGCAATTTTCTTAAATGACATAAGGGAGCGAAAGTCAGTCGTACCAGGTCTCTTTATTATCAATGGAGAACTTCAGCCGTATGTTCCTCCTCTCATTGGCGTATCCTAAATTAGGTTCGCCCGTCTTTTTCTCCGGTTGCCTCTGCTCATCACTTTTCGCCTGAGCTAAAAGCTCTTAATTGGCTCCCGTATGAAGCAAGGATACATCGAAACATTGCCTGCATGTCTCACAAAGCTCTACACTTCAACACCCCACTATATCATTCACAAAAACTTGAGCTCTCAGGAGGCTCCAGATCCTGTAGGGGCTCCAGCACCTTACTACTTAGACCACAGAAATTCCACAAAATTAAAATGTACCATCGAGCATTCTCAGGTATTGCACCTAGAAGTTGAAACTCCTTACCACCGGAATTCAGACTGAATAATTCCACAGCTTCCTTCAAAAGGGAAGTCAAACTGATTCTGATGAAGAAATATCTGGGCTAGACCACAGCCCACCTGAGAAGGCGCTGCATTACCCATGTATCGAGTGTACTGCAATGATTGTTATTGTCATTTAATTTTGTTCTCTCCTGTTCAGCTTTGATACTAACTTTTGCTTCCTTATATAGAAAGTCAAAGGGTTATGCTGAAAGTATTTTTTGGTTAGTCTTTCAGTCTCACCCTAGGGTTCACTCTCTTACTCTTCCCTCCTTTTGAATTGTTCTACTGTTATGACCGATGTTGTACTTTTCCAGGCTTTCCTGTGCTAATGTCATTTATATTTCTTGTACTCTTGTAACTATGTAACTACCTTTCTGTGAAGCGCTTTGATACCCCCTGTGGTCTTGTCTGCACTATATAAAACTCTTTAAATAAAAATAAATAAAATAAAATGTATGTGGCCTAGTGTTACAGGGCCCAGCATTACTAGGTCTTGTAGTACCTGGACTTACTGGGTGGGGCCCTCACCCCATAAATACTACATTCTCTCCACTCTCCAGGCACAACAGAGCCTGCTCTGACTCCGACACTACTGTCCCATTACTCAAATTCCCTTATCGGCACCTTCATTTTAGAACTGCTGGTGTTGAGGACCTTTTGAAATATGACAAACAACAGATACTAGATGAAATCACTTCAAATGTATTTTTTAGATGTTTGAAGGGTTCCTATAGGATTATTAAAGAATTGCAATTTTAAATACCAGACTAACATGCCCACCACTCAAATTAATTTCATATTTCACTATACTAATTCACCACTAATTCTTTATGGGTTCTGGAGTAGCGTACTACTCACTGAAAAAGCACTTCAACACCTCATCAGGGGTAGCAAGCGCTATACAAATGCAAACCTTTTTACCACTTCCACCCTTTCGCTATCCTTCTGAATCCATATAACTGACTAACATATCCACCACTCAAATTACTTTCATATTTCCTGATACTAATTTACCACTAACATTGAATGGGTTCCAGAGTACAGTGCTACTTGCCGGAAAAAAGCACTTCAACCCCCATTATGAGTAGCAAGCGCTATATAAATGCAAACCCTTTTCCCTTTTCTATCCTTCCACTTTCCTTGTCAATTCATATAACTGACTAACATATCCACCACTCAAATTCCTTTCTATTTTCACTATACTAATTTACCCCTAATCCTTTCTGGGTTCTGAAGAAGCGTGCTACCCGCCGAAAAAGCACTTCAACACCCCATGAAGGGTAGCAAGCGCTATATAAATGCAGACCTTTTTCCCTCTTCTATCCCTCCACTATCCTTCTCAATCTAAATAACTGACTAACATATCCACCACTCAAATTACTTTAATATTTTCGCTATACTAATTCACCACTCATCCTTTATGGGTTCCGGAGTAGTGTGCTACTCCCCGAAAAAGCGATTTGATGCCTCGTCAGGGGTAGTAAGCGCTATATAAATGTAAACCCTTTTCCCTTCTTTATCCTTCCACTATCCTTCTCATTCCAAATAACTGACTAACATATCCACCACTCAAATTACTTTAATATTTTCTCTATACTAATTCAACACTAATCCTTTATGGGTTCCGGAGTAGCATGCTACTTTCCAAAAAAGTGCTTCAACGCCTCATTAGGAGTAGTAAGCGCTATATAAATGAAATTGTAATACAATACAGTAAAGATGCACACAGGGGCTTACACCATCTAATTTGAGTACCAACTGTTGGCTGTATAAGAAATAGATGGTGTTTGTTTTCTGAGAAAGATGGCAGCTGTAAGTGCAGAGCCCCAGCATAGAGAACCACAGTGACAGTTCTGATCTCACACTGATCACCATCTGAAGGTGTTGCCTGTAGTGAGGGAGAGAAAAGGAGAGAGAATATGGTGAATGCATGGTGAAGACAGACCCTCCCTAATATATATTAAAGTGAGGCATTTGGAGTAGAGGGATATGAAAAGAAAAAGCAAATGACAAAGGGTACGTGGAAGGCTACTGAGTGGGCACAGGTTATATTCACAGATTTTTTTAAATATTTGTTTTATTGCCATTCCGACAAGCATGACTGCACATACAGTATTCCAGAACAAAGTAGATACAGTTTTCCAGAATAAAACAGTCCAAACATTATACATCATACCTCTGCTTCAACTACAGACATAATAATACATTATAATTTGTCAGGTAATGGGTTGAAGTAACAATCATTGATCACCAATAATATAATAGGCATTTTAAGATTCATATTGGAACTCCTCTCACCCTCTCCCTCCCCTCATGCTTCCATACATGAACTGGTCCCCATATACAGGAACATTATTCTAATGCATCCATAGGACTTCCATTATGTAACCCAATCATAGTAGCTTTTGGTACAGTTGTGCCTACAGGGCCCTTCCACCTTTTGACACCACCACATTTATTTGATTTATTTTCCGTACTTGGTATGGTGTAAGGACTCACTCCAAGGAGTATCTCGGAGCTTGCGATGCCAGACACAGGTGAATCTGAACAGTCAAGTTTTCAACCTCTTCTTAAAAATCTGGAAGTTGGAGCAGGAGCAGGTTTGAAAAGGAAGTTCATTCCAATGCTAGCGGCCTAGGTAGGAAAAAGATCTGTCTCCATGTCTGGCAGGACGGACATGCGATGGATGGAGACGCACCTTATTAGATGACCGAAGCTGCCTAGACCCTGGTAGTGTCTCAGCCTGGAATACAGCAGGGCCGACTGAGCTGTGGAAAGCCTTGTGGGTCAGGCAGCACAGTTTGAAAAGAGTACGTTTCCTAATAGGCAGCCTCAGTGTAGTTTTTCCAGGATGGGCGCAGGTGGAGACCACAGTGGTAGATTACAAATAATACTGGCCGCAGTGTTCTGCACCACTTGCAGCCGGGCCAAGAGAACACGATCTGCACAATGCTGGGCAGCATGTATTTAGCCGGGTGCAGCATCCTGAAACGGTGCCGCCTACGCCTACGTTATAGCTCCCCAGGAAAGCAAATCATCTGCCACCCTTTTGTCCCTTATTTATGCTCGCATATGGGCTTCCTTCGTCCCCGCACACTCCAGCGGGTCTTTTCTCAAATGTTCATAGATTTAATAGCAAAACTAAAGTGAAATAGTTTGTTTTCGAGATGCTAAGGAACAAAAGATGGAAAGAACATACGATAAAGCTATGAAAAGATGTGTGTGGAAAGTCAACATTAGATATTGTTTGACCCCAAAGGATGGAGATATAAATGTGGTATTTGGTATGAGGGGTAAGGAACAGGAGAGCGTCTGTTGAGGTAAGTTTGTTAAAAGTGTAGTGGGTACGTATGCAGGAACATTGAAAGACCTTGCACTGTATAGGCGTAAATCCAGTTCTGTGCCAGTTCTGCATCATACAAGGATAAAGGACGCAATTGAAGTTAGCACGTTTCACTGACTTGGTCAATAGTTGTTGGAGAATATCAAGTGATCATCGGTACAATAGCCTGCTTGGGTTTTGTTTTGTCTGACTAATGTGAGTAGGAATAAGAACCTGTGTTGTTAGAACTTAATGGAATTAAGGGAGGCTGCATTGTAGTACTGCCAGTTAAGGACCTCTTTTTAACATGATAGAATGAATGCCATGCTACTCTTTTATATTTATTTTTCTCAGCCTTCCTGTTGTATTGGATTCTGTTACAATACAAGCGCCAGGACACCGTTTGGTAACAGTGCGCTCTATAAATGTTATAATTAAATAAATAAGACAGTGGCTCTAGCTGCAAAGAAAACGTTGAGACATACATCAAACATTAATGTTAAAGTTGTACATAGAAAACCACTGCAACACTCTAGTATTCCACGTCCTTGTGAGGTCATCTTAGGTCCACACATAAAAGAGCAGTCAACCCTATAACTACTCCACCATGCCTGTAAATCTTCTCTTCTTTTCTGCTCTTGCAGATAGGTGCCTTTATTAGTTTTCCTACATGCTGTGATATATATTTATGTGCCTACATTTCACAATGGGCTTCAGTTCAGCTTTCTTGATATTTTGAAACATGGGGCTCTCTGAGCACTCCAACACTCTGTTGAAGCATTCACCGTATTCTTCGGTGGTGTTTCGCTGTCATGGTCTGGTTGAGATTCCGCGCAAAGGTCACCGGGTAGCGATGAACCTTTAAGCAATGGCTGTGCTGTTTGAGAGAGATCAAAGTGTAAAAGATATACACCCTCGCAACTGAGTGGGAGCTGGTACGTGGGCCCATTGCTCTCATTACTCACTCTTGATTTAATGTTAGATGTCCAGGGAAGTGATTGCTGACCTCGATTGCCCTGACGAATTTGCCACCATTATATAAAGGCAATGAAACATGTTGGCCGTCCTTGAAGTGGTTTACATCATGCTGTGTTTTTAATGTTGAGCAAACTCACACTTCGGATTAAAAGGGTATAATTATACACGTGAGTTTAGCTCAATTTTATTTGAGACACTTTGTTTCCCTTTTTTCAAGGGGTCTCTACTTTCTGTTTGTCTTCTTTAATGATATGTTGATCACACTGTATTTTTTGACACCTTCTTTTTCACTGGACACACAATTTCTTTTCTATATGAGAAAGTTACCGATGAAGACAAAAACGTGGGCAAGCTGGTGAGAACCTGCCAGTAGCTCCTCTGGTGGTGCGCACATGAAGTACTTTCTCATTTCTCCACACATTTTTCTTTGTGGTATACATACACTTAAATATAGAGGGTATGTTTTTTAATAAGTGACTTGACTGACAATTTATTTCCTTTTTTGAAAAACATTAGAGATATGGGCACAGAGGACCAGGTCAGACTGTATAATTGAGCTGCTGAGTTTGGGTGAAGATAAAAAGTATCCCCTATACCAGTTCTATGCAAAATAGATGAGTGGTGCCCGAGAACGCCAGATATTATGTGTTTGAACATGGTCTGTGGCTCACCATACAGTTCTTGGCAGATGTGCGAGCACCATACTCCAAACTCATTTTTTTATTTGCACACCACATCGCGCTGGGCGCTTGACCATCGCGCTGCTATATTTTAACTGTACCTATTTGGTATTTTCTTTTGTTTTATTTTGTTAGCCCTTGTTTTTAACGGACAGACTTCTGGCCCCTTACCTGCATACTAATTGGTTTCCCGCACCGCTGGTTTGACGGATTTGGTTCACGGGTGGTTGTGGGGAACTTTGGGCGCCATATTGGACTGGTGCTGAGGCGTAGGGGACGCCAGCTGCGAGCGCTCTAGCGCTCTGTACAGCCAGAGGGATGCCTACTTAAAGCTCCCTGGGGAGCGCAGCGGTTTCGCGCAGCGGTCGTGCCTCTCCCTGTGCCTGAGTCGTGCCAGAGTCCTGCCCGTCTGCGCCCGTCAGCGTCCCGGAGGCGTCCGAGGTGACGGGCCGGACTGGGATCTGGTAGCACGCTCCCTCGAATGTGTTGATTAACATGCTGCACTACTCGGGTCAGGAGCTTCGCTCGTGGCAACAGACTAGTGGCTCCTGCCGCACGGTATTCCCTGCGCGTCACAAGGGTAAGAGTCGCTGCCCTGAGTGTGGTTGGCGCCCGCAGAAACATCTGGCCTGCGTGCCGCGGAAGGAGGCAGTTAGTGTCAAACACCTGTGCTTGCTGCTTAATACTAGATCTCTCGGTTGTCATGCACTGGACATTTATGATCTGCTGGACATAGAAAAACCGTTGTTTTTGATGCTCACCGAGACTTGGCTCGGCGAGTCCTCAAACCCAGATATTGCCGCAGCTATCCCTCCGAATTATAACATCTTCAGGCAGGATAGACTGAAGGGCCGCGGAGGTGGGGTGGCATTGATAGTAAATAAAATTGCCACTTGCACCATCTTTCCCTCGGACGCGATTAAGGGTTGCGAATCCCTCGCCTTTTCTATCGTTTTATCACCGCACCAATCTATGAAAGGTCTTCTCGTGTATCGCCCCCCAGGGCCCACTGGCACTTTCTTTGAAGAGTTCCAGTCGGTAATCTCGTCTTTGCTACTTACGGCGGAGCATTGTATAGTCGCTGGTGACTTTAATGTCCACATGGACGACGAAATGGATGTCGACTCTATAAAAATGTTGGATGTTACAGCCCCTCTTGGCCTGGTGCCCTATCATGATGGACCGACCCATGAGAAGGGACATACCCTGGATCTGACTTTCTCTACAACCCCCATAGAGATCCATGCACCTATCCAGGTGCTATGGTCGGATCACAGGCTGATTAAATTCTTTATTCTGGAGGTCAGGAAACCTCCCTGTGCCCCTCGGCAGGTTTCCCAGGGATTCAGGGCACTCCATCGGGTCACCCCGGAATTACTGGCACAGGCATGTGCGGCCCATCCCTGTATTCTGACAGGGGATCTAGACGGGGATGTAGAGCGGTTGCAGGCATGGCTCCTGGAGAGGCTTGATGATCTTGCTCCTGTGAGGCCCCCTCGCAAGTTAGATAAACGTGCCTCTGCCCCTTGGTTCACCGAAGCGCTGGTGGCTTCACGTCGACAATGCAAGGTAGCGGAGAGAGTATGGCGCGCGAAATATGACCCGACGGCTAAACTTGCTTACAGGTCTTTAGTGAAAGCTTATCATCGAGATATCCTCTCTGAGAAGAAGGGATATTTCGCGAGGAAAATCAAAGCTGCTTCTAACTCTTGTAAGGAGCTTTTTGCCATTGTGCGGGAGTTTACGACTTCACGCGCTGCGTCGACTCAGACTCCCCCCCTTGAGCCTTGGGTCAGCGCAATTGCTGATTTCTTTACTTCTAAGATCCGACTGATCCAGGACTCTTTCCCTGTGCAGGAGCCCGAGGTGCCCTGCCTGGCGGAGAATGTCTCGGCTATCCCGTCTAGTGCAGGTCCGGTTCTGGCAGTTTTTCCTCCTCTCTCTACGGCCTCTTCGTTGGATTTGATGGCCTGTCTAAAATCAGGTTCCCCGCGGGATGCCTGTCCCGCCAAGTTTATGGCGAAAATGGCAGCAGCCATTAATCCATATGTGAACCCCCTGCTGAACTGCTCTCTTGCACAGGGTGTGGTTCCTCAGTCATGGAAGCAGGCGATGATTATTCCCCTGCTCAAAAAGCCCGGACGTGGAGGTGCTGGCGAATTACAGGCCTATTTCGCTTTTGCCTGCTTTCGCTAAGATTATTGAAAAACATGTGCATAAGGTGCTCGCCGATTATCTGGAGTCCCATGATTTACTGCACCCCACTCAGTCTGGATTCGGCTCTAATCTCAGCACCGAAACAGCACTCCTGGAAGTTTCGGAGGCTATTAAGGAGGTGCTGGATTCAGGTGGCAGGGCGATGCTGGTGATGTTAGATCTGTCGGCGGCCTTCGACACCGTCCCCCACGAGGGTCTCCTCGTAAGACTCTTTGAGATCGGTCTGAGGGGGACGGTGTTCAACTGGTTTCGTTCGTCCCTGGCGGACCGTCGACAAACGGTCTGGGCCTCTGCTTGCTCCGCCGAGATGTCGCCATTGGGTGTCGGAGTCCCTCAGGGCTCAGTTTTGAGCCCGACTCTATTTAACATCTTCATGACCCCTCTGGCGGCTCTGGCGGAGTCTTTCGGGGCTCAGATTGTTTCCTACGCTGATGACACCCAGCTCCTCTTCACCTGTGAGAGTGGTGCAGACTTCGATGGAGGGAAGATCCGGGGTTGCCTTGAGGCTGTTTTTCAGTGGTTCCAACATAACAGCCTCAAGTGCAACTCGGACAAATCCGAGGTCCTCTTCTTCGGGTGCAGTTCAGATCCGGACTGGAAGGTGTGGTGGCCAGAGAACATGTTTCCACCAGCAAGTTCGTCCCAGGTGGCTAAAAACCTAGGGATTAAAATTGACAACGGCCTAACACTGCGCTCTCAGATAATCGGCCTCACTGGCACTTGTTTTGGCCTGCTCCGGATGCTGCGTAAGTTTCTCCCTTTACTATCGGAGCAGCACAGGAAGATTACAGTGCAGGCGATAATTGGCTCGAGAATTGACTACTCGAACATTCTTTATCTCGGCCTGCCAGAATATCTGCTTCAACGGTTGCAGGTGGTCCAGAACTCGGCAGCACGGGCAATTTTTGGACTATCTCGCCGTGCCAGAGCCTCGGGCCTCCTGCAGGCACTGCACTGGCTTCCCGTCCGGAAGCGGGTTATCTTTAAGACCTTGACTTTGGCGCATAAAGCTTTGCATGCCTCCGGAGCGAAATACCTTCAAAAAAGGTTGGCTTTTTACCATCCAGCCAGGCCCTTGAGGTCAGGATCCTTGTTCCTCGCCGCAGTCCCTCGGGTCAAAAGGGCGCGTATTGGAGGCCGCTCTTTTAGATTGCTGGCTCCCCAGCTATGGAATGCGCTGCCAGTGGCCTTGCGCAGTACTTCAAACCTACTGGCCTTCAGGAAGGGGCTCAAAACTTGGCTTTTTACTTCTTAGCTGCTTCTTTGGGGGTTTTTTTTCTCTTCTTTCTGGATTCTTTGTTTTTCTGTTGTCTTTTCTTGTTATGTTATGAGATAGGTGTGCAAACCAAAGCGCCGGGACACTCTCTGAGTAGCCGTGCGCTATACAAAACCAAGTATAACATAACATAACATAACATAACTCATGGGAAAAAAAAGCTAAACGTGGCCACAACTTGTCAGAGCTGCTTCGCACATGGATTCACATCTCTGGGCACACTATGCTTTGGCATTCTGGGCAGAAACTACATTTCTATTATACCATTGAACTCTCACATTGTTAGGAAATGGTGGTAGCCATTTTGAGGTTTTATACGTTTCATTCTGATTCAGGGTGTCCTTACTATGCAATCAATATACTTTGTCACTGCATCCAGGACCTTGATTGCAGTTCTAATAGATATCCTAGAGACTGTTTACTTTTTCCTTCATGCATATTTGGGAAACTGGAATCTGAATACAGAGAAGTATACTAAGGATATATTGTCCTATTTGCTGAAATACCTTGACGGAGTAGAGAGACATATTATTTTTTGCATATTCCTCACATTAACCTGCGCGAAATGGGGGCAGGTAGACTGGTGCTCAAGGCTTTCTTCCCTTCCTTCAGTGCTGGTCTGTCCAGATCTTGACGGACAACTCAACAGCAATGTTTATTTATTTGAAGAGCTTTATATAGCGCTGGGTAGACCTGGAAGTATCAGAGCACTTTACATGTGGATCAGTGAGTTACAAGTTACAGGTTACATCTGTTACATTAGCATAGCCAAACATAGGACAAAAAAAGCAAAGTTACGGTATTTCGTCGGAGGGGGGTGGGGGTAGACATAGCAGGGAGACGGGAGGAACTATGCCCAATGTCTGGCTGGGTAGATGACGGCCGAGGGAGTGAACCAGGGCCGATCTATTCTATAACTGTCTAAGTAGCTCCACTGGGAATCGGCCATATTGCCCCAAATCTGCTGTCAGGATAAAGATCAGGGTAAAACATAGGACAAAAAAAACAATGATACTGAAATACACCGGGGGTAGGGGGAGGACGGAGACAACGCAGTGAGACGGGGAGAAGCTGTGTCCAATATCCGGCTGGGTAGGTGACGGTCGAGGGGGTGAACCAGGGCCGATCTCCTCTATAGCTGTCTAGGCAGCTCCACAGGGCATCAGCCATATTGGTTGGACTCCGCTATCACGGTAATGAACAGAGATTAGTCTGGAAAAGGCAAATTGAAACTAGGGAAAAAGGAGAGATGAGAACCACATTCAGATCTAAACCCAGGTGAGAATAGGGATCTTTGTTTCGGTGTTATCAAGGTGCAATCAGCCGGAAGTTCGGCGTCTGGGAGTGGCAGCCGCCAGAGAACCAAAGAAGACTGCGGGCTGTACAGAGTCAGGGCGCAGGCACCATCTTAAATTCAGGCGTTGTCCTGGCCCGTCCTTTCAATAGACACCCCGGCCTCGAAATGCCCCCGAATAGAGCGCCATCGCAAGGTGGGATCAAGTGGAATGCCCCTACTGTGATACATCAACAAGCAAGAAGCGGTAGGTTCTCACCTCCTTTACCTGGAAGCACTGAGACTGTGGTTTTGGGCACACCACCAATGGATATGGTTCACCACCAATCACCTATCAGAGTCTTTAAATGTCAGAGTCAACAGTCTGAGATGCCCTTATCTTGCTAGCCAGGAGTGGTATCCTCTATCAGAGGTAGTCCAGCACATCTGCACCCAGTGGTGCATCCCAACAAGTGGACTCGTTCAGCTTGAATGAGAATGCTCAGTGCCAGCAGTTCTGTGCCCTCATGTATCTGTTAAGGGGATCATTGGGGGACGTGTTAAAGTTGAGGTGGAATTTTCAGCTGCACTGCTTGTTTCCCCATATACGCCTGATTCCTCGGGTTCTGAGGAAGATTCGCCAAGACTGGGCCCAAGTCATTCTCATTGTCCCAGATAGGCCAAGAAGAGTGTGGTACGCAAACCTTAGGCCTTTCTCCCCGTGTACTCGCTCAAGCAGCCACTCAGCCCAGACCTCCTCTCCCATTCAGAAAGGATGGTGCTGCTTCCCAGTCTCTGAACCCTTTACCTAGAGAAATCGGAGCTCTATTCAACTGCCACCCGAGGAGATGGAGGTCATTCTTTCAGCGCGTCGCCCTTCCACAATGTCTGTCTACTCTGGCAGATGGGTGGTGTGCGGACAGAGGGTTCAAACCTTGCGGGCCTAGTTTTCTCAGGTTCTTTAGTAGGTCCTATTCCTTACGCAGCAGGGTTATGCTATGGACACTATCAAAGGATATTTAGCAGTGCTGTTTACGTTCCTCTGTCTGCCAGACTTGCATCACTTTCTAAGTCTGCAATTGTTCTTCTTTTTAAAGGGGTTGACAAATCTGTATCTTCCAACTCCCTTTATGGTGCCCTAGTGGGAGCTTAATCTAGTTTTAGCCTTTCTTATTGTTACTCCATTTGAGGAATGTACGACGTTACAATGCATGCCTTTACAACACAGTTTTTACACCACAACATCCCTTACAGCGCATACATATACATCGCATGCCATTACAACAAATTTTGTAAAACGACATTTACAACGCATTCCAGACATCGCATTATACCTTTATAACGCATACCATTACAACGAATACCATTACATTGCATTTAAGGTAAGTGTTGGATAGTGTAGGCGTAAAAATTACTATTGTAACTCCAGGGGGTGCAACAGGAAGGTAAGTGTTGGAGAGTGTAGGGGTAAAAATTACTATTCTAACTTCAGGGGGTGCAACAGTAGGGTAAGTGTTGGATAGTGTAGGGGTAAAAATTACTATTCTAACTCCAGGGGGTCCAACAGTAGGGTAAGTGTTGGATAGTGTAGGGGTACTATGCTTTGTAATGGTATGTGTTGTAATGACATGCGATGTAATGCCTGCATTGTAGTGACATGTGTTGTAGTGTCATGCGTTGTAGTGACATGCAATGTAATGGCTGCGTTGTAGTAACATGCGTTGTAAAGGATGTCGCGATGTAATGACCGCGTTGTAAATGTTGTGCGATGTGATGACTGCGTTGTAAAGATTGTTTCCCCATTTGAGCAAATTTATAGTTGCCCTTTACGGATGTTGATATTGAAAACGGTCTTTTTGGTACCCATTTCCTAAGCCAGAAGATTAAGTGAGCTGTAAGCTCTGAGTTTTTTCCTCCCTTCACTATCCTTTTCCTTTGGAAAGTTAGTGATGTGAACCACGGTTGCTTTCCTGCCAGAGGTGGTCACTTCCTCATGCCTGGGTAAGTTGATTACCCTTCCAACCATTTAACCTTTGCCTTATCACACAAATGAGGAGGAACATTTGCATAGGCTGCATGCTAAGCAGTTGGTCAATTACTACTTGGGCCACACTAAGGACATAGGACTGGGTGACCAACTCTTTGTGGGATACTGTGGTGATAAGGGCAAAATGGTGTAGAAACTGTCCCTTTCCAGGTGTATCATTCTCTGCATCAACACCCGCTATACCTTGGTGGAGAAGGACCCTCCAGAAATAATCAGGGCCCATTCAACAAGGGCTTAATCCACTAGTACTTCTCTGTCAAGAAGAGTTCCAATTGCAGGCATATGCAAGGCAGCCAGGCGGTCATCACTGCACACCGTTGCCAAGCATCATTGCCTGGATTCTGAAGCGCATTGAGACGGCTACTGTCCCAAATCCGTCTTACTGTATTTTCTTATATAACTATCCACCTACCCTCCTCCAAGTTAGAGTACCGCTTGGCAATCTATTCTGCTACAGGTGAGGAATCTGTAGATGGATGTATCCATCAGAATGAAAAGTTACTTGTGTGTAATGTCAACGTACTTTTTATTTTCTTGACCTTAGGTAATGACTGGACTGTATATTATTGACTGTTAGACGATTTTAGTGCAAAACCTCTAGGCCCACGCTGTCTCCTTGAGAAAGCCTTTGACTGAGAGCCAGGTGCAGCAATAGGGTAAAGTCGTTGGATGCCAGGGGTAAACAGATCTGGTTGATACAGTCTGACCCCAGTAAGCCCAATGGCTTAGGGGCTCCTGTAAATGTTGTCACAGATGTTTTTCAAATTAAAATATTTTGCAGTATTCATAATTCACATAGGGGTCGATTCCGATCCGGTAAAATGCGCTCCGAATCGTCGTACGGAGCGTTTTTTCCCCGTACGAATCGTACCCGTAAACGTCCCGTACGTATGACGAAGTACGATCCGTACCAGGAGCCGAACTCCGTACGAGTCGTACAGGACTCCGTACGACTCAAATCTCCGTACGAGTCTCACTCGGAACCCGCTGTACGCGACATCAATACGGTTCGCGGCTGGTTTTTACGACCCAGCAAGTACGATTCGTGTCGAGTACGCACCGTATGACCCTTTTCCTATGGGAGATGAAAACAGTCGTAAACGCAGAGTTCGCACTGAAACAGGTACGGAACGACCGCCCCAGGTACCCCCCATGATTGCACGGGTACGGCGCGTACCCCTGCGATCATGGGGGGTACGTGTCGTACACCCAGCGTACATGGGGTACGCACCGTACCCCATGTATGGTGGGTGTACGGTGCGTTCCCCATGTACGCTGGGTGTACGGCACGTACCCCCCCTGATCGCAGGTGTATGCGCCGTACCCCTGCGATCATGGGGGGTACACGCCGTACGGTGTGTATGTGATTGTGCGCTTTTCCTTACGAAACGCCCTTACCTGACGTGGACCATACGAATAGCGTCCTAACCACCCGGTCTGGATCGTACTCGCCGAGTTGTACGGTGTGTGTACGAGTCGTACGGAAACGGCTCCCGATACAATTTGTACGGGCGGAGATTTTACCGGATCGCAATCGACCCCATAATGTATTAAAGTTAATAGTGATGTTTATCTAAGAGATTAATTGGCATTCTTTAAGAAACTGTGTTACTGGTTGAGGGGGGTGAAACCCTACTCATGCAGCAACCACAAGCAAAACCCAAATTAACATTTATTTAACCCTCTGGTAGCTTGACACAAAGCAGTCAGGCTTAACTTAGAGGCATTGTATTAAGTATTTATGTGTGCAGCACTTCGAACAGTAATAAAGTGAAAAGAGAACACAAGAAAAATCCCATACAAAATTAGAAAAATAGAGTAACGTTTAATAAACAAATCAAGACCAAAACAACCAACGTCTAATCAGTCGAACTGGAGATATGCAAGTTTAAATATGTCAGTGAAAATAGCACCAAGAACCTCAAAATGCCAATTGTGATTATCTGGTCGTGGCGGACCGAGACAAAGTCACAAGTACAGGCTGACTGTGATGGAGGGTTGACCGGCCACAGACGCCCACTTAGGTCTGCTGAACACAGTATCTTAAACTAGGTTTTGAAGAGATGCGGAGTTCCGCGTTGATGATGTATTGGGCGCCACGAACACATGACCCAACACCTACGAGACCTCCACTGGCTCCCCGTCGAAAAGACGATCACCTTGATACTCCTCACCCACACCTACAAATCCCTCAACATCGGACCCAAATACCTCAACGAGAGAGTATCCTTACACGCATCCAAGAGGAACCTCCGCTCTGCCGACCTCGCCCTAGCAGAGGTCCCCTGCATCCGCAGAAACAAAACTGGTGGGAGATCCTTCGCCTACATCGCAGCCAGGACCTGGAACAAGCTCCTCGTGAACATCAGACAATCCCCAACCCAGCACACGTTCAGGAAGGACCTCAAGACCTGGCTTTTCGGCTGATCCAGAACTGCTCCCTAACCCGCCCCCTCTGCCCCCCCCTGCCAGCACCTTGAAACCCTCACGGGTGAGTAGCGCACTTTATAAACCACTAATTGATTGATTGAGATGTGAGGTCAGGGCGAGGAGATGCGTCACGCAGCAGCAGTTCTGGGAAGCTGCAAAGTGCAATGCGATGTCCTTGTGTGGAGATGTGCGGCACAGTGGCGGTTCAGATGGGCTGTGATGGACAAAGTAATGTCCTTGTGTGGAGATGCATGCCACAGCGGGGGTTCCTATAGTGTTGTGATTGGCGAGGCAATGTCCTTGCATGGAGATGCATCTCACAGGAGCTGTTCCAATAGTAGGTGATGCGGAATCCTTGCATTGGCAAAGTCTGCGTAACAGATGTGATGAGTCAGTTCTGAGGCAATGCGTCGAGCAGCAGAGACGATGCACCGGTTCTGCAGAGGTTGCGCTGTGTAGGATATGCGTCTGCTTCCCTGAGTCCAAAGATGGGCTGGCAGAGCACCTTCAGGCCTGCTTCCAATGGTCCAGGACTGGGGTGGCACAACTTATGTGGGCAGGACTCACAGATAGAAGAGTGCATGTGCTGGGTTCAAGGTTGTTGGAATTCTGTTCTGTCCCTAACGCTCCTGATCATGAGGCCAGCCAGCTAGCCCTTGGAGTGACTCATATGTCCTGGGCTTAGAAAAGCCTTCCCAGTCCATCTTACCTAGGCCAGAGGGCGATAGGTCAGCACAGCAGGGCTACAGTCCTTCGGGCAGCAGTCCAAAAGTGTGGCTGTCCTTTCAGCAGCACGGCAGTCCTTTTTCATGGCAGAGTCCACAGGTCCAAATATGTAGAAAACAATTGGGTGTAAGGATCCAATTGTTAGACCTGGTGCCCACTTTGAAGTAGAAGAAACATCTAGAGGTTTCCACCCCCTGAGGTGTCAGGTATCCCTTTCCTTCCTGCCCTGGCCTCAGCTTGTCTGGGGTCACAAAAGACCTGTGTCAAACCCTTTGCAAGAGTGCTCATGAAATCAGAGTGGCCATCCTGCCAACACCTATCTTCCTTTTGTCTCACTGTCTGGAAGAAATGCACAAAGACCAGCTGCCAGCTACATCTAGTCTCGTGACCCAGGAACAGGCTGCACGCACCTAATGTTGGGACAAGTTAATGTCAACTTTCTAAAAGTGGCATTTTGAGAATTGTGACTGAAAACCCAAATTTACCATTAAAGAAGGCTTTTAACCCCTACCACGCTACCGCGTTTTCCTGCTGTGCGCGGGAATTTAAAAAATGGCTTGATCGTGGCAAAGCCAGCTCGTCATCCGCGCAGCGCAGGTAACGCTGATGACGAGCTGGCTTTGTCATCAGCGCCGAAGGGGTTAATTACAATTCTTTAGACACCAAACTCGACTTGTTCACCTGCGCCCAGTTTGAAGTTTCAGCCTATTAAATGTAATAAGGTAACTCCAATGTTATCATTTGAGAGGGGCAGGCTTTGCAGAAGTGAAAAATGACTTTAGGATTTTTTTTTACTACCAATGTATGTAAAACTTAAAAATGCATGTCAAACTTTTTAAATGAACTGCACCATGCCATCTGGGCTGGCAAGACCTACCCTAGGGGGGACCTATATGTATTAAAAAGGAAGGGTTGGGCCTGACAAAAGCTTTAATTTGCCAGGCTGAAAAGTAATTTGTGAAATGGCACTGGCAGGAGTGAGACATGTCTTCAGGGCTACTTTAGTGGGTGACACAATAGGTGCTGCACGCATTTCATTTACAGGCCCTGGGCTTATGTAGTACCACTTTACTAGGGACTTACAAGAACATTAAATAGGTCAATTGGTATAAGCAAATTCATCCATGTTTAAAGGAGACAGCACAAGCACTTTAGCTCTGGCTAGTAGTGGTAAAGTGCATGGAGCCTTAAAAGCCAACAAAAATTGGTTCAGAATACAGGAATGTGAAGGCAACAAGTTTGGAAATAAATCTGCAGAAAGGGATACATCCAGCACATTCAACATGAGCTCTATAATATTGTTGAGTATGTGCTGCATTACAATTTTGTCAAATATAATCTTCAATTTATTAGAGCAGCTGGGAGTATGTACTCACAACAACAGAGAAAGTGGGTTTAAACTCAAGGTGGTTTAAAGTAGATTGCAGAGATATTATTTAAATTCCGCTTTTCAGTACTACCAGTGTTCCACCTCAAAATCTGAAAAATAGAGATTTTTTTTAAAGTATATCAGTTCCATAGAAAGGGACAGGCAATGCACTATGATGATCAGAATCTAAATGTTCTTTTTGCCTTTAGATAGTTCCCATTAGCTGTCCTTGTGTTTATGGTTATTCTACATGTTGTAATTATGTTTGGTTGACTGTGGATGCGGATCTGATCACAAGGTATGTGCTTTCTGACATACGTCCTGTACTTTATCCCATTGCACTGTGTCCCCATGTCTGGGCTTCTGTGGCATTCCTCAGTAGTGTGTAGGACTTTTTCTGTATGATGCTACATGAAGATGTTCTAGTGTTGAGAGGTGTTGTGAACCCTTCCTATTGGAATTCCTAGCCCCAAGAGACATTTGCATAGCTTTGTCCTCCCTGGAGAAAATTGCAGCTATTTCCGCCTTCCTCCTTTGGGCTTTACTCATAGAAATATTGGGATATTTGAAATTTGACATACCTGTTAGAAATGTTCTTGCAATATATAAATAAGAAATTGCATCCTGGCCCTCTCCCATCCTGGCAAAACAGTTCACATACAAACTTTGCTATTTTATAATAATGAATGTTAATGTCCTAATCGAATATACATCAAATAAATTATAACTATCAACATAGTAATAGATACCTCGACAATAATGAATATTATTAGAAATAATAAAACAAAAACTACAAACATTGGTTACCAGATACCCCAAATCAATTAGTTTAAGAAACTCCGAGCATGACTTTAGGCATTACATTATTAAGCTGCCTAGTTGCCGAGCCATGGAAATAAACCTTGAATATCTGTTTTGGACCTCATGGTTTTCAGTCTTTGGTCATGATGGGCATCATGTTCTTCAGCATTTGGTTTCTCTTTCATCTCTCCCCAATTGAAAAGCGTTTATATACCTTTATCAACATTGCATCTGTATGGAGCTTGTGGTGCCACTGACCTGTCGCTCAGAACTTGTTAGGTAAATAGCGACATTTAGCTGAAAATAATTGTTTCATTTGGTGCATTCTCAAGTATTACTACATATTACATTTAGGAACATATTATTGCAGAAAACATCGTTTTGAAATGTCATTCGTCAGTAAAGGTTTTACCTCTTAACTGTTGAGCAGAGTAGAAATGGTAATTAATGGGTGTGTCATTCTTGCACACATAAACTAAAGAATTATTATTACTATGCACACGCCAAAGCAAGGAGTCAAACACAATCATTTGTAGGCCTTAGTCTAAAGCCTACTAGGCTACTTAATATACTCAGACACACAGACCTTGTCATGTATATTCACATCCTCATGCATGTAGTGGTGCACTAGGGGAAATCTCAATATATGGCCTTTTGTATGACTCCGCATCGCCGGTGTAAAGGTATAGATCTTGCACCTTTATGAATAAAGCAAAGTCGAGATCACCGCTATATTTGTGAAGGTTTTATTGTGCATAAACGATAACTAGGTAATACGATAACTTCGGGAGCGCCGGAACAGGCTCCTCTCTGTTGCTCCGTCCGGGTGCCAATGCCGAAACATGGCCGCCGCCGGACGTCCGATTACGTCACCCTCGCGGTGACAAAACTAGACCGCAACACCATATCACACATAACAAGAACAGTCTTACTTGTTGTCCATATCGAATTCTTCGAACCTCCTGGGCAACATGATCTTCCTGCCCCTCCGAGTCTGCGGTACCAGCTGGATGCTGGCAGGCGATACACCCACAGTTCCCGGGCTGAGCATAGCCTCGTTGCTCTCCACATTTGTCAATCCTTCTCCTTCTTGCTCCTGCCTCTCTGGTCGCCGACTTCCCTTTTCTCTTTCGCTCCTTTCCCCGCTTGGCGATCCTCCGTGTCCGATCTTCTCCTTGTCTCCTGTGGGACTTCCCGTTGTCCTCCCAGCTCTGGGCGTCCCTTGCTCACTCGCTTTCGCCACCTCCCAGTTCTCTACTCGATTACATTTTGCCATACGGTCCTGTGACCATATTTCCCATCACTGAGCAACGCTGAACGGGAGTAAGGTTCCACGACTCGGAGTGGAGGGGTGAATGTGCTATCTCCCTTTTTCTTCAGTACTGGTCGTTTGATCCTCACCCATTCTCCTTTCTTCAGACTGGTCTCGTGGGTGTTATGCCTCCCATTGTAACTTTCGGTGTATACTGCTTGGGCTCTCTCCAAGTTCCTTCGTACTACAGCTGGTGACCATTGACTCTGAATAGTTAGACGTTTCCAAGCAACGTTATCTTTTGTGAATGGTTCTCGCCCTCTCAATATCCTGAAAGGGCTGTACCCCATTGCTGTCGGTGTTATACGGTATGCCCACATCAGTTGCTTCAGCTCTTTTTCCCAATCTTTCCCTTGGCTGATCGCTGCCTGAATGGAGCCCATGATCACCCGGTTAAATCTTTTGACTAGTCCGTTGCACGCCGGGTGATATACTGGGGTGTGTCTGACCACTATGCCATTTCTTTCCATGAACACTGCCCATTTTTCTGAGGAGAATTGGGGTCCATTGTCGCTGAGGATCCCTTTGGGGATTCCCTCTCTTATGAAGACGTCCGTTAGAAATGCCAGCACCGTTTCCGTTTCTGACCACAGCCAGAAACCTCTGCAGGTCGGTTAAACGCACAGGTAATTGGGCTTTTCTCTGGTGTGGCAGCACTGACAGCTCCCTAGCCTTCGAGGCTACCTGTTGTTTGTACCCTATGTGTGCGTGTGAGACGTGCTTTTTTTGCTCTTCATGCATGCCTTTCACTTTTTAAAAAGGAGGCGGCAATGTTGAAGCTTTGGAGATAGATTTCTCAGAATTTTAAGCATTTTGACCAGCATCAGGGTTGTGGATTCTCTGATTGTAATGTGGTTTAGTTGCAAAACAATATTTGTATAGTTTCATTGTAGGACATTTCAGTGCTGGTTGGATTTATATAATTTGAGAATTTAAACGAGGTGGATAACTGAAGATCGTTCAGCCGTAAAATGTATCTGAATCTTCCCAAGTGAATTTGCAAGTTTTGGTTTGTTTTTATTTCCTCTGTTTGACCTCATTAGAGCTGCTCACCATATTGCAGCATATCTATGCTTAACAGTTGATGTGATATGGAAGGTACAGATAAAAGTAGTTCGAATAAGTAGAGTTTGCGACTGACCAAAGTGGGCTCTGCACAGCCTTCTACAGACTCCTTTGGGAAAGAAGGAGGACGTCAAGCCTTTGAAAGGACAAGAGATCCCTAGGCCTCATGTCCAGAGTTAATGTTCACAATGTGGTCTTTTCAGCAGCTAACATTGCAATGCACCCAATGCATGACGTCAGAGATATCGCCATTGCAGGTCCATTTGACCAGCATATCGTTTTTTGACCATGTGTCCGTTAGAGAACAGCCAGAGTACTGTGGCAATCTATGGGCAACCACCTAGTGTAACAAGAGGTGAGAAAGGTACAGCTGAAATGAACCATTATATAGAGGCATCACACTGTCAAGGGTTGAGTAATTTTGAGTACCTTCTGTGAGTGACGACTCTCAAGCTATGCTTCAGAAGTAGAAGTAGGTCAGCTTGAAACTCTGAAGGGTTTCTGATGTAGTGGGTCCCGGTGGGATTCCTGTCATTGACTACTTGGCAACTCCTATCACTAAGCAAGGGATGATGATTCCTTTGGGGATCAGGCTCCTTTTGATATTGTTCCCTGGGAGAAATTGGGTTGTTGGTGGCAGGAGGTATGAGCCCTTTTCAAGCAACAGCTATAATCGTTGTCAGGGTAAACCACCACCAGTCACTAAATTAACTTGTGCTTGACCCTCTGGTAGCTTGCCACAAAAGAAGTCAGGTTTAACTTAGAAGCAGTATTTAAAGTATTTATGCAGACCGCAAACAGCAATAGTGTAAAAACATAACACAAGACAAATCCCAAACCAATTTAGAAAAATTAAGTAAAATGTAATAAATTATTTGAGACCAAAATGTCAAACATCCAATCAGTAGAAGCAGAGATATACAATTTCATAGTCTTAAGGTAAGTATAGCACCTAAAAGCACAAAGCAAAATCTGTGGTTATCTGGTTGTGCTGGACTAGGAGATATTCACAAGTTCATGCCGAACGCAAAGGAGTGCGTGCCCGAGTCACAGACCAGGTTAGTCCCAATGACGATTGTGCCTTCAGCCCTTGATACAAGGTGCTGCATCATGAGGCATTGGTTCCGATGCGGCCACCGATCAGGAGCTGTGAGGGGCTGCAATGCAAAGTCCTGCATTGCACTGTGCCAAGTTGTGTCGCGCTGCTTTGGTTCTGAGGGAGCCCACAGGGGAGCCTGGAGGAGTACACATTTCTTGTGGTTTCTTTTTATTTCTAAAATTTGCATCAACAAAAGGTTGGTTGTGCTATTATCACTATCATTCAAGCTTTCAGGCACAATGAACTATTTTTTGGCATCTAGGGGCCCGATGTAGATGGCAAATACCGGTCGGAAACGGCCGAATTCGGCCGTTTCCAAACGGTATTTGGCATCTTGAGATGTAGGGGGCCATATTTTACAGATTCTGTAAATTTACCGAATCGGTAAATTTACAGAATCTGTAAAATACCGAATCGGTATTTTTACCGATTCGGTACCTTTCAGATGTAGGTGGGACTCTTCAGAGTCCCTAAGGCCTTACAGAATCTGTATTTTACCACCCATAAAATACCGATTCCAGGTGTGCATGCACATGTGTGCATGCACACCTAGCCATGTGACAGACAGACATGCCCTTAGGGCATGTCTGTGTGCCACATGGCAAACATGCCCGTCTTTGGGGTGCTAGAGGGTGTCAAAGTGACACCCCCTGCACCCTTGCTAAAATCGGTATTTACCGATTCTGTAATTACAGAATCAGTATTGCCCATTGATTCCTATGGGCTTCAAGGCCCCTAGGAATCAATGGGCAATACCGATTCGGTATTTACAGAATTGGTAAATACCGAATCTTAAAGATTCGGTATTTACAGATTCTGTAATACCTACATCTCCCCCCTTCATATTTACCGACTCTTAAATACCGAATCGTTAAAATTCGGTATTTAAGAGTCGGTAAATATGAATTACCTACATCTGGCCCCAAATGTTTTGCATTGTCTCAAAAGGTAGTCAATTTTTCCGATTTTTGTGGTTCAAACCTTCTTGCTCTTTGTGGTGGAACCTTTGGGGGTACTCAGAAAGTTTAAATATTTCTAAGAACTAGACATAAGTATGAATCCAGCAAGGGATCATTTGTGTAAACCGCTCAATGATTCACCCTAAGAAACTAATTGATGACATAAAAAATAATGTAAATAAAATTAGGAAATAAATATAAATAGCTAACAACGTTTTCATCTGTAAGTTTTTGCTCTAATAGGCAATTTGCTAGAGTAATATCCTATTTCATCTATCTGATCCTTCTGGTCACTGGGACGTACAGTTGTGAGAAATTGAGTTACTGGTTGAGGGGGGTGAAACCCTACTCAAACAGTAACCACAATCCTTGGGAGGGTGAGGCACAAGCAAACTCCAAATTAACTTGTGCACAACCCTCAGGTAGCTTGGCACGGAGTAGTCAGGCTAAGCTTAGAGGCAATGTGTAAAGTATTTTTGCAGCACTTCAAACAGTAATAAAGTGAAAGTACAACACAAGAAAAATCTCACACCAAATTCTAAAAATAGAGCAAAATGTAATACATAAATAAATCAAGACCAAAATGTTCCAATCAGTAGAACTGGAGATATGCAGTTTTAAAGATTTAAGTGAAAATTGTGGAAAAAGCCCCACTCACGGCTATATGTTTGTGTGAGATTGGGAGAAAGTTACAAGTGCAGGCCAACTGCGATGGAGCATAGGTCGGATACAGGGACCAGGTTAGCCCAGCTGAAAAGTTACCTTCTCAGTCCAGCACAGAGAGTCCCGTCGATGGTGGCGGAGGCAGCGAGGGGCTGAAAAGCGTCATGGATGTTCGATGTAGCCCAAAGAGCAGACCTTGCGTCGCAGATGTGGGTCGTTGAAGCACAATGATCCTGTTGTCGTGCAAGCAGGCGGAAGTTGGCAGGCTGTGCGAACAACAAGGTTCTGGTGCCAGTGGGCCTGATTGTAGTTACAAAAAGCCCAAAAACTTACATTCTGCTGCTCTGAGGCCACACAAAGGGTTTAGGGTCTAAGGAGCACCACTTTGGCATCAGGGGCTTGCTCCAGCTTAATCTGGGTGCTAATTCAGGTGGATATAATCCTATCATTTCCCTGAGGCTGTATAAAGGAGGCCAACAGACTAGCCATTGGAATCACTCTGGGCGTCCTGGGTTCAGGTGCAGGTCCAATCCCTCTGACTCAGGCAGGAGGGCAGCAGAACAGTAACCCAGCAAGGCAGAAGTCAGGCTGGGCAGCTTTATAAATGTAATAAGGTGACTCCAATGGAATCCCATGGGAGAGATAGGCCTTGTAGTAGTGAAAGACAAATTAAGAGGTTTTCACTACCAGGACATAAGTAAAACTTAAAAGAACATGTCTAACTTTTTTTTAATGGACTGCACCATTCCCTCTGGGCTGTCAAGGATCTACCCTACGGGTGACTTATATGTATTCAAAAGGAATGTCTGGGCCTGAAAAAAAATGTCTTTTGCCAGGTGAAATGGCAGTTTAAAACTGCACACACAGGCTGCAATGGCACACCTGAGACATACTTAAAGGGCTACGCAAGTGAGTGACACAATCAGTGCTGCAGGTGCACTAGTAGCATTTAATTTACAGTTCCTAAGCACAGGCAGTGCCACTTTAATAGGGACATTCAAGTACATTAAATATGTTAATTGGGTATAAGCCAATTCCCCAATGTTTTAAGTCGAGAGCACAAGCACTTTGGGACTGGTTAGCAGTGGTAAAGTGCCAGAGTCCTAAGGTCAAACAAACCGATTTCAGCAGAAATAGGAGGAGTGAAGTCAAAATGTTTGGGGATGAATCTACAACAGTGGTTCTTAACCTTTTGACTTCTGTGGACCCCCCATTTAATCATTACTGGAACCCAGGGATTCCCCACTGTAAGATTATTAGAATCTGGGGACTTTACCTAAGTCATTCCTGGATGCCAGGACCCCTGGCCTAACCATTGTCAATTTTTTGAACCATAAAACGATATACAAAAAAAATACAGAAACAAGCATTCATCAAACAAATGACACAAATGATAAAATATTTAATTTAAGTTGATAAAAAACAAAGTTAAATTTTAGTAGGAAAATTGGAGCTTCTTTAAATTCAATTAAGGCCACTCATCATCCACACTTGATTATGTTTAATGCACTTGCACTGCTCTAATGAATCAATCTGAGAATACTAACTATTGTTTATCCATCAATTATAAACCCCTTCATATTTATTTATTTTATTTATTTATTTAAAAGATTTCTAAAGCGCGTAGTCACCCAGAGGGTATCCCAGCGCTGAACCTCTTACTCACAAAGGGGAGAAAGCCGGGGGGGAGAGAATGGCTCAGGGAAAGAGTAGGGTTTTGAGGGACTTCCTGAACCGAAGGAGATTTGGTTCTGTTCTGAGGCTCAGGGGGAGTGTGTTCCATTTTTTCCCCGTGTTGACCGAAAAACGACGGCCACCGAACCGGGCCTTCTTCACCTTGGGGATCGTGATGTAGTTCCCATGTTCGGAACGGAGCGCTCTCGTCGGTCTGTACGGTGTAATCCACTTACCTAGGATAGGGGGGCCAACATTGTGCAGTACCTTGTGGGTCAGACAGAGGGCCTTGAAAGTTACCCTTTCCCTAATGGGGAGCCAGTGCAGCGTCCTCAGTGCGGGCTTGGCAGATGTTCTGGCCGGGGTGTTTGTTAGGAGTCGGGCTGCGGCATTCTGGGCTTTTTGAAGCGTTTGGAGGGTGGATTCTGGAGCTCCTAGGTAAATGGCGTTGCTGTAGTCCAGCCTAGATAAGATTAGGCCTTGGATCAGCAAGAGACGCGATTGGAAGGGTAGTAGAGGAAGTACCTTCCTGCAGGATCTCAGAAGTCCATAGCAAATGCCGGCAGTCTTTCTTGCCTTTGTCCTGAAAGTGAGATCGGTCTCCAGCCATACTCCAAGACTTTTGACCTCAGTCTTGGGGGTGGGTGGTTCACCCATGCAAGCGGGCCAGATGTTAGGGGGGAGGTTCGGGCCGTTATGTCCTAGGAGCAGGATCTCTGTTTTGGAGCCGTTTAATTTCAGGGCAGAGTCACTCATCCACTGATGTACACTGGCTAGGCAGTCGTGGAGATTGGAGGGCTCTAGCTTGGGGTGGGAAAGCGTTACCACCAGCTGTGTGTCGTCGGCGTAGCTAACTATAGAGATACCAAATGGGGACACCAGTTCCTCCAGTGGGGCCATGTACACGTTGAACAGCGTGGGGCTCAGGGATGAGCCCTGTGGCACACCACACTGGAGGGGAATGGAGGGGGAGCGGCTTTCACCTTCCCATACTTGGAAGGAGCGTCGGGAGAGAAAGGACGAGAGCCATTTTAGCGCCTTGTCTTTCACCCCGATGTTATCGAGACGATGGATTAAGACCTGGTGACTGACCGTGTCAAAGGCCGCACTCAGGTCTAGGAGGACCACTGCCACTGATCCTCCTGTGTCGATAATTTCCCTGGTCTTTTCTACTGCTGCTAGAAGGGCGGTGTCCGTACCCTGACCTGGTCTGAAGCCCGTCTGTGAGTCGTTAAGGAGATGGTTTGACTCCAGGAAATGTGATAGTTTTTTGTTTGCTAATTTTTCGGCGACCTTGCCTATCCAGGGGAGGAGGGAGATAGGTCTGTAGTTGGATAGGTCTGCCGGATCTAGCGATGGTTTTTTGAGAAGCCCTTTAACGACGGCCTCCTTCCAGTTTGAGGGGACTTCTCCTAGTGCCAGCGATATGTTAATGAGGGCCGTCAATTGAGGGACTATGGTCTGAGGGATGGTTTTGAAGAACCGTATGGGAACTGGGTCACTGGGGGCTCCACTCTTAGTTGAGATGAGTGTAGCCATCACTTCCTCTTCTGTAACTGGACCGAGCGCCGCTAGCTGTGGCTTATTGAGTGGAGACGACGACTCCTTGGCTCTCATTATAGTGTTAGGATTAAAGGCAGGAAGGGAGGTGATGATTTTTTTGATTTTTTCGTCAAAGAAGGTGGCCAGATTGACGCATTTTTCTTCCGCTGCCTTGGGGTCCATGGGTTTCTGTGGGGGGTCAGGGACTTGGAGGAGCTCTTTAAGGATGGAGAAGGTCTCTTTGGCTGAACAAGAGGAACTTTTTATTTTTTCCTCGTAGAAGGCACTTTTTGCAGCGTGAAGGGCTCGTTTGTATGCTTTCATAGCGGACTGATACGCATTTTTATCTGGTGTCAACTTGCTTTTTCTCCAGGAGCGTTCTGCCTTTTTGCACTCCTTCTTAAGGGCATTGAGGGCGGGAGTGTACCAGGGAGCGGGATTAGTTCTTTTAACGTGTTTTAATGTACTGGTAAGAGGGACAAGACTGTCTAGGGGATTAGCTAGCCAATCATTGAATTCTCTGTCAGCGGAGTTAGGGTCCGTGGGCAGAGGGCCAGTGGTTTCACGTAGTTTAGCTTCCCATTCCTCTGGTACTAGTTTATACCACCGTCTGGTACGTATCCTAGTTTTCTGTTTAGGAGCATAAGTTGTTTTGAGTGACCAATGCATAGGGATCAGCATATGGTCTGTCCAAGGCAGAGGGGTGGGATCCTGGGTATTCAGGTTCTTAATGTTGGTGAAAATTGGATCCAAGAGTTGGCCTTTCTCATGGGTGGCTTTATTATTTTGAAGATGGAGGTCGGCTGTGGTGAGATCAGCAAGTAAATTAACTGCTGCATTGTCCGCATGATCCAGAAAGTGCAGGTTAAAGTCCCCTAGGAGGAGGAAGTTAGAGACTGAAATAGTTTTTAGTGCGATGTGCTCCATCAGGGTACTGGTGAATTCTCCAAGTGCGCCCGGCGGACGGTACACTAAAACTCCCGAGAGGGAGATTGATGGAGAGATCTGAATAGTGAAATTGCAACTTTCACAGTCTCTGATGGATCCACGTTCCATTTTGCACTTAAGATTGTTTTTGTGGATTATGGCTAGGCCACCACCTCTCCCGCTCGGTCTATTTAGGCTGCATATTTGGTAACCGGGGGGTGTTGCATTGACCATGTCAAAGTCACTGTGCGGGGTCAGCCATGTTTCGGTCAGAAACAAAATGTCTAGCATCAGGTCCTGGACGAGAATGTTAGTTTCGTGGGCGTGTTTTACCAAGGACCTGCAGTTCAGAAGGCCAAGGCGAAGTCCTTGGTGACCTTCCGTTACCTCAGGTTTGTTACAGAGGCTACAACCTCCAAAGGGAGTGTCTTCCTTGAGGATGTATTTGCACTGGAGATGTTTTTTAGGGTTCCGGGCGAGCAGTGTTTCTCGAGTGTAAGTGATACGTTCCTGTGAGTTGGGCAGAGTATCTAGGCCTGAGGCCGTCTGGGCCCGGACGGGCTTGCCTTTGGCGCGCCTTCGGCGCGCTGACGGCGCGCCCGCTGCGCCCGTCCGCTGCGCGTCCGGTGTAAGCACATGTTTTATCAGGGAGATCAAGGTTTAGGGGGCGTGGCCTTGAGTGGGCGTGGCCTGTCGCCTCGCGGTCGATGGCGGCCGGAGTGGTCAGGGAAAGCGAGGTGCTGCAACAGCGATCAGTCAGCTGTTCAGCGCTTGATTTCTTAAAGGTTTCCTGACTGCCAAGAGCGGCGTGCTTTAGAAATACAGGTATTTGTGACAATTTTTAAAAATTCAGTAAAACAACAGAGCTCCCGGCTATTTTGCCTCAGGAGTAAGTGGGTTCTGCCTTTAGCGCTTGAGATTCAGCGCTTTTAAGTGCTAGGAGGGGGGCGTGGCCTTGAGTGGGCGTGGCCTGTCGCCTCGCGGTCGATGGCGGCCGGAGTGGTCAGGGAAAGCGAGGTGCTGCAACAGCGATCAGTCAGCTGTTCAGCGCTTGATTATTTAAAGTTTTCCTGACTGCCAAGAGCGGCGTGCTTTAGAAATACAGGTATTTGTGATAATTTTTTAAAATTCAGTAAAACAACAGAGCTCCCGGCTATTTTGCCTCAGGAGTAAGTGGGTTCTGCCTTTAGCGCTTGAGATTCGGCGCTTTTAAGTGCTAGGAGGGGGGCGTGGCCTTGAGTGGGCGTGGCCTGTCGCCTCGCGGTCGATGGCGGCCGGAGTGGTCAGGGAAAGCGAGGTGCTGCAACAGCGATCAGTCAGCTGTTCAGCGCTTGATTTCTTAAAGGTTTCCTGACTGCCAAGAGTGGCGTGCTTTAGAAATACAGGTATTTGTGACAATTTTTAAAAATTCAGTAAAACAACAGAGCTCCCGGCTATTTTGCCTCAGGAGTAAGTGGGTTCTGCCTTTAGCGCTTGAGATTCAGCGCTTTTAAGTGCTAGGAGGGGGGCGTGGCCTTGAGTGGGCGTGGCCTGTCGCCTCGCGGTCGATGGCGGCCGGAGTGGTCAGGGAAAGCGAGGTGCTGCAACAGCGATCAGTCAGCTGTTCAGCGCTTGATTTCTTAAAGGTTTCCTGACTGCCAAGAGCGGCGTGCTTTAGAAATACAGGTATTTGTGACAATTTTTAAAAATTCAGTAAAACAACAGAGCTCCCGGCTATTTTTCCTCAGGAGTAAGTGGGTTCTGCCTTTAGCGCTTGAGATTCAGCGCTTTTAAGTGCTAGGAGGGGGGCGTGGCCTTGAGTGGGCGTGGCCTGTCGCCTCGCGGTCGATGGCGGCCGGAGTGGTCAGGGAAAGCGAGGTGCTGCAACAGCGATCAGTCAGCTGTTCAGCGCTTGATTTCTTAAAGGTTTCCTGACTGCCAAGAGCGGCGTGCTTTAGAAATACAGGTATTTGTGATAATTTTTAAAAATTCAGTAAAACAACAGAGCTCTCGGCTATTTTGCCTCAGGAGTAAGTGGGTTCTGCCTTTAGCGCTTGAGATTCAGCGCTTTTAAGTGCTAGGAGGGGGGCGTGGCCTTGAGTGGGCGTGGCCTGTCGCCTCGCGGTCGATGGCGGCCGGAGTGGTCAGGGAAAGCGAGGTGCTGCAACAGCGATCAGTCAGCTGTTCAGCGCTTGATTTCTTAAAGGTTTCCTGACTGCCAAGAGCGGCGTGCTTTAGAAATACAGGTATTTGTGACAATTTTTAAAAATTCAGTAAAACAACAGAGCTCCCGGCTAATTTGCCTCAGGAGTAAGTGGGTTCTGCCTTTACAGAACGTTTGAAAAATGTCACTTGTAAATTTTACTTTTTTAAATACATTTTATTAGTCTATTAATACTGTTCAATTTTCTAAGCTGTTGCAGACCCTCTAAGTAGGTTTTGCGGACCCCCGGGGGTCTCTGGACCACAGGATTAGAACCCTTGCTTTCCAGAAAGGGACAATAGTACTTGTTGGTTGTCGAAAAACAGGCGATACCCAGAGCCAACAACTTAGCTGCAGTTAATAATGATGTTTCCTTGTGTACCATCTATTGTTCAATCCACATGGTAAAATCTGGATCTAGGTTGTGAGCCTGTTATGTCCCTGTGGCTCTGCACAGAAAGGTAGCAGACTAGTACTTGGTGCCACTCTGGGAGTCCTGGGTTCAGGTGCAGGTCCAATCCCTCTGACTCCGACAGGAGGGCAGAAGAAAATCAATCCAGAAATGCAGGAGTCATGTATGTAAAAGGAGTATGAAGGAAACCTATGCATTTTTAAAATGTGCCCAAAATACTAAGTTTAAGAATGGTGGTGATTTGTACAACTCCAAATTTAGGGTTACTGTTACTATTGTGTGATTTAACAAAATGCGTTATTTCTTGCATACTGGCTTACATCTGGTAGCCAAAAATGGTGAGAAAGTCTGTGGAAATAATAACAAATGTTTTAGTATTCTGTGTACCTATACTTTGCTCGGTGAAAACTGCACTCCAGTTGTGTGGCTGTTCCTGGTTTCCGTGACACAAGAGACCTCACAATTCAACATAGAGGCATAATCGACTAATTTTGGCAATGTGTGTAGGAATTTATATATTTGGGCCCATGGAAACATACCAAACCTAGATATTTCTGAAGACTAGACAATCAGAGGAGTACAGGGTGGTGTGACTTATGTGAATCTCATGATGTTTTCCTATGCAGAATGCCCTGTAAATCTCAAACTGTGGCTACAATCATGCATTCATGCATTCTAATCATGCTGCTCCTGAATGAAGCACTCGAGAAATGTGTAGTAGTTTGACTGTTCTATCCAATGAGAACCACATTGTGGATACAGTAGGGCAAATGTTTACATCCTGAGTAAAAGATGTTTAGGCCAGAGGTTCGTAACATTTTAAGTTTTGACATTAGTGGACCCCACTGAATCACTAGTGGAAGCCGGGGAACCCCTCTTAAACAAATGTACAATTTGAACCTCAACAAAATACACACAACATCCTAAGCAACTATTCATAAAACAAATGCACAAATTATAAAATATTCACAACAAAAATGTATACGAAAGTCGGAATTTCAAGAATAATGAGAAGGTTAGAGTTTTTCGAAATGTACTCCATATTAACAAATCAGTATTCAAGATTTTAGCATACCCCTTTGGCATTTTTGCTCCTAATACATACTCTCTTTTTGCCAGAGCCTAGAAGTAATTCAATTGCAGCCACCAATTAGCCATACTATTGCTTGCTGTACTTGCGCTGCTTCTGCAAACTAAGCTGATACCAACTTATTTTTTGTGCTACAAATTCCTTACCATTTTAAAATGTTTAAAAAATTTAAATATTTCTTTTTTTAATGTGTATGTACTGAATAATCTGCTACTATTATTTAATCTTCTAAAAAGCTGCAGTCCAACAGGAATATGCAGCCCATGGGTTAAAAACCACAGATTTAGGCCATTGGTGTCCCCTAGGTTCTTTTTACGGAAACGCCCTCTACGCCGGAACCACAGCCAAGCTACAGAAAAGACTCCAGCGCATCCAGAACGCCTCCGCCCGACTCATCCTGGATGTCCCCCGACGCAGCCACATCTCCAGCCACCTGAGGAACCTGCACTGGCTCCCCGTCGACAAGAGGATCACGTTCCGGCTCCTCACCCACGCACACAAGTCTCTCCACGACCTGGGCCCCAAGTACCTCAACGACCGCCTGACCTTCTACACGCCCACCCGCCAGCTACGGTCCACCAGCCTCGCCCTCGCAGCCGTACCACGCATCCGAAGAGCCACCGCCGGAGGAAGATCCTTCTCTTACCTGGCTGCCAAGACTTGGAACTCCCTCCCCATCCACCTTCGGCTGACCCAGGACCATCTCGCCTTCAGGAAACAACTCAAGACCTGGCTGTTCGAGCAGTAGCATACCCCTCCCCCCAAGCGCCTTGAGACCCTCCCGGGTGAGTAGTGCGCTATACAAATGACATGATTGATTGATTGATTTGTGGCTGTTCATAGAGGGAGTGAAGGCCACAGTGGGCTACAGCATGTCAGGCGAGATAATTGGGGAAGAGGGGGGGAAGCAAATACCACTGACACCAGGTTTGTGTGAAAAATGCTGCTTTATTGAAACAGGTGCACATTACAACATAGCCTGCTCCTTTGCCTTACAAAAGTATATCTCACTATAAATCTTTATTCACATATTAAAATCTGCTCTCACCCCTAAAATATCCCGCCCCACACCTTTAATCATCAATAACATAATTTCATCAGAGCTGATCAACTATAACTGGGACCTCTAAAACACCTTCCCCTTTCCAACCGCTAATAACCTTTGAACCTATTCAACTTCCTACCTAACCTTGAACTTCCTATGTCGTCCAGGCGCAAACTTGCCTACCCGTTCCCTTTTAGCCTGAACTGCCTCTGACAAACAATAAACTTCTGTAAATCTCTGCAACTTCTCAGCCCACCGCCACCCAGAAAAAAGGAGGAGAGGAAGGAATGATACCCTGCCCCGTTTTTTCTACCACCACCCCACCCGTAACATTTTCTATGCCCCTAAACTAAGTGTCCCCAGCTTAAAGACCCAGTACCTTTACCAAGACCAATTTTGTCTGCAGCAAGTACATCTCCATTCCCATAAAGGATAAAACAAACCATGTCCTCTAGAAAATGCAACATTCTAAAACACATGTGGCCTGGATTTTCTACCCTACCAATACCTGTGTCCCTGCAAAATGCCACATCTCTTTATTTGAATTCTTCTGTGCCTTGTCTATAGCTGATGGCTTGACAACTCCACGCCAAACTCTCCTGGGAATGAACTCAGTCCAAAGTATGAGACAACCCACCCACAACCTGTGGATCTCTCTCAGGGCCTCCTTCATGGCTTTACTAAGCCCCAGGCCTTTCTGAACTACTAAGCCATTTCCCCTAGGTAAAGGAGAAGCACATCCACACATTTCCCTCCCACTAGAAGCCTATACAGACACAGAAGAAGCTCCCTCCAATGCTTCCCTCCTTTCCCCACCCACGTAATGGAATAAAATGCTGAGTTAAAACCCAGGTTTGCACCGTGGCCGCTGGCCCTAGCCTGCCGCTCCACCCACGTCACAAAGGAGTGGTCCCCGATTTTCAACCCTGAAGTCTGCTGTCTGGGAACAGAACCTGAAATAGAAACAAAGTTGACAAACTGCACACTACTGCCCTTCATCAACTGCCCCCTGATATATATCCGAAAACAATTAGACGACTATCTACCCAGATCCATGATTCTCCCTTGATTTCAACTCCACCACCCTGCTTCTGTAGCCACACTGATCCTAAATGAATGTGTCCCAAATCTGCTAGGATCTAATCCAATAAGCCCCAGTACCTTGCGCAGAATGGACAACAGTTGAAATTGAGTAACTGGCCTACCATCCTTGTGCTTAAATACTCTTCCCTCAATACTTGACTCTTGCTGGAGGGCAGTAACCAAATGAACTGGGCAGTTCCCACCATAGGGTAACATCTTAGTGTGATACTTCTTCCTTCTCTCCTTTGGTCGGTCTTAGACTTATACAGCCAAACCTGCATACCTTCTTCACCCCAGCGCACCTCTTCCCACCGCACACTCCTACTCCTGTACACCCTAGTAGTTCCTAGACATAAAATGCCCCAAAAAACGTCCATGACATGAGTGTGGAGAATAGAACTGTCTCACTTGTGTCAGAACAAACTCTGTGCAGTGACTTGAGAACGTCATTCGGAATAACCAGTGTCAGAGGCCTTCTAATGTGGCCACCCTGTCCTGCTTCCCTTACCCAACCTTCCAAAATCCTCCTTCCCAGTTTGTTGGCTGCGGGAGCTGAGCCCCAGAACAGCTTGCCCTTAAATGCAATGCCTGATAACTTGTCCAGAATGGTTATTTCCGTCTGGCTTTGAGGGATCAAGTGAACTGTACAGCATCCTCCACTCTCTCCCATTCCCGCCGACTCCATGTTGCCCCCCACTAAAAACTCAAACCAAGCCTGCAAATATGCCCTTCTCATGGAAACAGCTAAGGACTCAGCTACCAATTGCAGCATCTTCTCTCTCCAACGGCCCACAGCTCCGGCGGCATCCGTGTCTTCCCATGGTCCGCCTCCATGGCCAGCCTGTGAATGAGACAAAGCATCATGAATGTCATTGTCCACACTGGGCATGTGACAGGCTCTAAAAATATCTAGTCTCAAGCAGTGCAATACAAAAACTCTCAGCAGTTGCCACTGCTGTAGCTCCCTGGCGGACTGCCTGTTTACTACATGGATGACTGCCATATTGTCTATCCGGAAAAGAACTCTCGTGTGCCAGCTGATCCCCTCCATAGCACCAGTGCCACTACCAGGGGAAAAAGCTAAGAAGGCAATGCTATGACTACCTTCTTTACATGTCTCAGGTCAGTTTTCTGCACACCAATGACCTTGCCAGTAGGAGTCAAAGCCACAACCTCCCACTGCATCTGAGAAGATTTGTGCATCCCAATCCACGTCAGTCAAAGCTGCCGGTGGGATCCTGTTAAAGGAGTGCAAGAAGGCCTTCCACAGTCGCAGAACCTCCTTGACACCCGCCATCAGCCTGATATGATGATGAGGGGAGGGCAGCTCTGCGAGTGTCAATCATAGACATCTACAAAAGGTTCTCCCTGCTCTCATTACCCTGCATGCAAAGTTAAAGTGATCTAACAAAACCTGCACCTCCTTAAGCACCACCTTTGTCTTGCCCAGCATTGTGTTCAGCAAGTTCTGCATATGAAGCTTCTTATCCTCAAGTAAATGTGCCTCCATGGCCTCTGGATCAATCTTAATACCCAGAAAGGACAAGACCGCATGAGGGCCCACTGTCTTCTCTAGGGCTAATGGAACGCCTAAGTCATCCAGGAGTTCCTGGAAGTTGGCCAACAAGCACTGGCAGTCTCCAGAACCGGGAGCACCTACAAAGAAGAAATTGTCTAAGTAGTGCGTCATAAAGTTGTGTTCTATGTGCCAAATGAAGAGCCACTCCAGAAATGTGATAAAGCATTTGAATAATGTGCAGGAAATGGAGCTCTATGTCAATTTACCATTGTCCTTCAGATTGGGTGCCCAGCAGCTGAAAGTCAGCAGGGTGTACCACAGCAAACATAAGGCAGACTTGATGCCCCTTTCTCAAATCTCTACTAATGCCAATGCCACATCCCTAGATGTATATTTCATTAACACTTGCTCAGCTGGACTGAAGTCATTCACGGACATAACAAGTGTTGGATTAGCCTAAACTGTCCTTGTTCCTTTTTGAGGACCACCCCGATTGGGGACACAATGAGGTGTTTCATAGGCCAGTCCTCAAAGGGGCCACCATCCTACCTTCCAGAATCTCCTTGTTTATCTTTTCCCTCATCACTTGGCCATGTTCCTTTGCGGACTTAAATTCGGTGCCCATCGTCGCTCCCTTGGGCCTTCGAGCCCAGTCTAAAACCATCTGAAAAGCCTTTTAGCTGTAGCCTAGCATCATCCTTGTTGTCATGGAAAGATAGCCAAAATGCGAGTCTTTGCATGCAAGCACTTCCCTCCAGATCCCTGCCCACCTCTTCCTAACCAAAAGCCTGTGGCCTGTCCCTGTTGTTGCCCTGGTGCAACCCCTTGTTGTCCGCCCATGGCCCTGTGTTGCTTTCCGTAGTCAGTGGAGTAACCAGTCCCACCTGTCCCAAAGCAGGTATCAAATGCGTGTCTACCACCTCACCTCGAGCACTCATGTCAGAACTTACAAAGTTCCCTTGTACACAGCCCTTTATTTTATTCCCAACATGCCCTTCCTTGGCTATTTTGCCCTTTGCTTGTTCCCCCCACCCTTCCCCGGGTGGGCGGGGCGGCCCTGAAAGAGCTCATAAACGAATAACACTCCTTAGCACACATATATCAATTTTCAGAGTAACACAGGTACGTAACGTGTTTAGTAAGTACAAACATAAATAATTGGCAAGAAATTCTTCTTCTTTCTTCTTTGTTGTTCACTTTAGCTATTGTACTCAGAGAAGGCATGAAGGCAGTGTTACCTCGAAGGGTACACACTTGCTGGGGAGGCAGCCTTCCTCTGGGACTTGGCCCTATCAACACTGAGCAAGATGTTGCATCTTAAGTGTGCGCGAGCAGTAGGTGAGATCATCTTCTGGCAGAATCTCAGGCGATAATCTGGGTGAAAGACCTCAATTAAGTGGTCAAATGGTGGTCCTTATATAGTAACTCTTATCAGAGTTTGAAATCTCTGACATAAGAGGACATCAATTCAGACTACATTATTCTGACTATATGTCTGGACGTGTTCTTATTTGACCTACACATAGTGATATGTAGACACTTGGCCCAGGCTCATGTCGCAGCAGGTGTTTTGCAGTTCTTGGAAAAATAAGGGCCCGTGGGGGTACTCATGGGTATTCCCTTATCAGCCATGCACAGTGTGGCAGGCACCAGGGCGTGCCCACCACAGGGTGTCCGATTTTCCCCAGCCACCCCTTTCTTCAATGGGAGCCTATGCATTCGGTCAAGACAAAGGCTACCATTGATGTCAACGAGATTCCAACCAAATCGTATCTGGAAGCATCCGGATGCATCGTACTCGGTCAGTTGGACTCTCCCGATCCGATTAGGTTAGAAACCATTCCCAAACCGATTAGGTTAGAAACCATTCCCAAACCGATTAGGTCGGGAAGCTTTCCAAATTGCATCAGAATCGGGCCCTCAGTTGGAAAGACACATTCCCGGTCTGATTTGGACGGCGCAAATCCCGTTAGGAGGCCTTCCTAACTGCATTAGAATAAGGCCCTTAGTGATTAAATATTGAGGGAGTTCCTAGTACATTATGGACAGTTAGCGCACCGTAAGTGATAAGAGATGGAATTATGTATTTTTTTCTTTTACAATTGTTCAGCATTTATTTTTGATATCCAACTACATCAGTTATGAAATGTTGAACTTGTGTGTTGTTTTATTTACGTAGGTGAGGTTACTCAGGTTATTGATGTTTCTGTAACGTTAATCTGTATACAGGGCTTCAAGTGGAATGAAAAAATGGGGCGTGAGGTCCCTGAAAGGGTTGGGCGAAATATAATTAAGGACATTGCTTAAACATATACACTAACATTTAAGTAGAGCGCCAACTTACCCACACGTTTGCATAGCACAACAACTGCAACTGGCATACGTGACCATTGTTTTTGCGCTTTGCAAACAGGCCATGGATCGGATGACCACGTATTCTGACACAATATTTGCCCCTCTGACAGGCACTGTGAAAAACTCGCACTGCCTGCAACACAACTCAATTGTGCCCCACTGTAAACACCTGAATGCAACTCAGTTCAAATTATGCACTAGACAAAAATAATATGCTGCCTGAAAATAAAACATAACACAGCCTCCTGAAAAAGCAAATACTCATAGGGAATGCAAGAATAAACAAAGCATCGTAAATATAAGCAGGAACTACATGGATTACCTCAATGTTTTTTAAACTCATTGTTCAGAAATCGATCAATGTTTTTGCATGAAGAGTTAAGGACATGAATACAATGCCCAAAAGGGACACGTTTCAATATCCTTTTTAAATAACTACTGAGCCTGAGACCTGGAGGGACCTAGCTCACTTAAAGCACTGTGTTTATGTAATATATGTTTTATTACAGCACTAACGAAGGAGTTCACCACAGCGAAACACATGTAGACTGTATTAGCAATGGTGGTTTTAAATGTGCATGAATACAAGGCCCAAAAGGGACACATTTCAATATCCTTTTTAAATAACTACTGAGCCTGAGACCTGGAGGGACCTAGCTCACTTAAAGCACTGTGTTTATGTAATATATGTTTTATTACAGCACTAACGAAGGAGTTCACCACAGCGAAACGCATGTAGACTGTATAAGCAATGGTGGTTTTAAATGTGCAGGAAAATTACTACACAAGATCATTTGCTTGGACAGCACTGAAAAATCTTACCTTCAGTATCAATTAATTGAGTATGATGGAAGATTTGTATTTGGATCACGTTCTTCGTGATTCTTTGTATTAAAAGTGATTTTGGTTCAGAATGTACGTTGTTTTTAAATAAACTGTTGTTGATAGAAGTAATTTGCTTATCCAAATAAAAATATAAAAATTAATTTTTCTTGAATCTTATCAATGTAAACTGAGATTGTCTGAAATCCTACGGCTCCCCACAAATGAAAAAAGTTGTTTGTGAAGAATCATGGTGACCAAGGGCGCTGGAGGCATACTGATTTTATTGGACCTTACTGCTTACTCAGGCTTATTAGAGTGTCTTGCTTTTTTCCATTGTGGTTCAGCCCTTGCTTGTATTGCTTCCTTCCTCTCTGGCTGGCCACAAGTCAATCAACTGGCCTTCTACTTACCTGAAACCAAATATCTTCCTTTGGGGGTGCCTCAATGAGCTACATGTTCCTTGCATTTCTCTTAAACAAATGTAACATTAAATGTATTTTTATGCAGACAATACACAACTGGTCTGTCACCTCCCATGCTAGCCAACTGTGTCTTCAGCACTGGTACCTGTATTTAACAATAACCCAAATATGAATGCAAGCTAACTTCTTAAAGTTATATTGCTTGAATGGGAATTTACCTCGACAAAATAAAAGACAAGTGGCATTTGACAAAACAGGAACAGTTGGTTTAATTAAACTCAGCGGCCAAGAGAGCAGGCAACAGAGTCGGGGTATGAAGTCTGTCTCAAAGCAAATTGGTTTCAGCCATCATTTTATACATTACACGAAGCTTCATAAAGTAATTTGTACATTCCTTTGGAGACTGAAATCTGGACCTAGTCACGGAGCCATAAATCTGGTCATTTGATAAGAATTGCAGGTGTGTCTGGATATAGCAAGGACACAATGTGGGTCCTGTGGGTACACGTCCAGATGTGCGTCCTGGAAAGTGCATGATCACTGAGTGTAGTGTTCATGCTGTGTTCTTATTTGCTGAGGGCTCCTAACTTGGTGTGGCATTTAACTTCATGGTGCTTTGGGAATGTGTGCTCCTCTGGCCAAATGTGTTTTATTAGGGACAGTCTCCTAAGACCATTGTCATTTTGCCTGCTATATGTGGGATAGATCTGGATTTCTCTGTTTGCACGTTCGTCTAAGGGTTACGTGTCACTACACCTGTGATCTGTCCATGAGCTGCTTCAGGCCTAGGTCTCAGGGCCTGCCTTACCACGTACTTCTGACTCGGGGTTTGAGGGGGAGGTCATATTGGTGAATTCAACAGTGATGCCAGTTTGTTATTATACATACATACATATATTGTGGCGTGCATTGATATAATATCTTTCAAAATTAATATTCCCCCTCTAATTGCATTTTCAACTACATCAGTTACCTCATACTTCATGACTGTCACATTATTCGAGGTTTGCTGTGTTTTTGTTGTGTCTATTACTAATTCCCTATTAAATTGCATTCTACCTAACTTGAGGTCTGCGTTTTTACAGCAGGAGACCCCCATTTGTAGGAAACCACACAAACAAAGCACAAGAAGAGCAATTGGAAGCAATGACAGGCAGTCTGGTCACCCATCTGGGGAACCAGGAAAATAAGTCTATCAAGCTGTTCTGCTCAGGGGCTCCTCCCTCCTTCATGTCAGCTTCTAGACGATGTAGTTGGTGGAAGGCAGAGGTTAGTGTCTCATTGTCTAGGTATTTTCTGGTGATGAAAGTACATCAGGATGCACCGATTTTAGTACACACCCCACCCTCCATTGCAGTCATCAAATCCAACACATACCAATGTTGCATCACCATAAGGTGGATGACTCTTGGTTCTTCTTTGATAGCGTTTAGGCCGAACTCAGTATCGTTGATCACCAGTGGGCGTTTGCCTTTGTTTGAAAGGTGAAGAATGGTATGGACCCTCCTGCGTTTTCTTTAGTTTCAGAAAACAGTCTGAATTCTTTCAAAAGTCCTTGCAGTGAGCCCAACCAAAGTAATCAGCAGTTTGTTTTTCTCGAGCCTGTTGCAATAGACTTGTTTTCTTCTGTAGCGGATGTTGGAACAACTCAGACAGATCTTCTCCAGCAATGACCAGGGTTTTGGTGTGCATGGTTACGAGGGTACAGAGGTCCCGCCATCCGGGGATCTTCCTTTGGGGGTGCCTCAATGAGCTACATGTTCCTTGCATTTCTCTTAAACAAATGTAACATTAAATGTATTTTTATGCAGACAATACACAACTGGTCTGTCACCTCCCATGCTAGCCAACTGTGTCTTCAGCACTGGTACCTGTATTTATCAATAACCCAAATATGAATGCAAGCTAACTTCTTAAAGTTATATTGCTTGAATGGGAATTTACCTCGACAAAATAAAAGACAAGTGGCATTTGACAAAACAGGAACAGTTGGTTTAATTAAACTCAGCGGCCAAGAGAGCAGGCAACAGAGTCGGGGTATGAAGTCTGTCTCAAAGCAAATTGGTTTCGGCCATCATTTTATACATTACACGAAGCTTCATAAAGTAATTTGTACATTCCTTTGGAGACTGAAATCTGGACCTAGTCACGGAGCCATAAATCTGGTCATTTGATAAGAATTGCAGGTGTGTCTGGATATAGCAAGGACACAATGTGGGTCCTGTGGGTACACGTCCAGATGTGCGTCCTGGAAAGTGCATGATCACTGAGTGTAGTGTTCATGCTGTGTTCTTATTTGCTGAGGACTCCTAACTTGGTGTGGCATTTAACTTCATGGTGCTTTGGGAATGTGTGCTCCTCTGGCCAAATGTGTTTTATTAGGGACAGTCTCCTAAGACCATTGTCATTTTGCCTGCTATATGTGGGATAGATCTGGATTTCTCTGTTTGCACGTTCGTCTAAGGGTTACGTGTCACTACACCTGTGATCTGTCCATGAGCTGCTTCAGGCCTAGGTCTCAGGGCCTGCCTTACCACGTACTTCTGACTCGGGGTTTGAGGGGGAGGTCATATTGGTGAATTCAACAGTGATGCCAGTTTGTTATTATACATACATACATATATTGTGGCGTGCATTGATATAATATCTTTCAAAATTAATATTCCCCCTCTAATTGCATTTTCAACTACATCAGTTACCTCATACTTCATGACTGTCACATTATTCGAGGTTTGCTGTGTTTTTGTTGTGTCTATTACTAATTCCCTATTAAATTGCATTCTACCTAACTTGAGGTCTGCGTTTTTACAGCAGGAGACCCCCATTTGTAGGAAACCACACAAACAAAGCACAAGAAGAGCAATTGGAAGCAATGACAGGCAGTCTGGTCACCCATCTGGGAAACCAGGAAAATAAGTCTATCAAGCTGTTCTGCTCAGGGGCTCCTCCCTCCTTCATGTCAGCTTCTAGACGATGTAGTTGGTGGAAGGCAGAGGTTAGTGTCTCATTGTCTAGGTATTTTCTGGTGATGAAAGTACATCAGGATGCACCGATTTTAGTACACACCCCACCCTCCATTGCAGTCATCAAATCCAACACATACCAATGTTGCATCACCATAAGGTGGATGACTCTTGGTTCTTCTTTGATAGCGTTTAGGCCGAACTCAGTATCGTTGATCACCAGTGGGCGTTTGCCTTTGTTTGAAAGGTGAAGAATGGTATGGACCCTCCTGCGTTTTCTTTAGTTTCAGAAAACAGTCTGAATTCTTTCAAAAGTCCTTGCAGTGAGCCCAACCAAAGTAATCAGCAGTTTGTTTTTCTCGAGCCTGTTGCAATAGAGTTGTTTTCTTCTGTAGCGGATGTTGGAACAACTCAGACAGATCTTCTCCAGCAATGACCAGGGTTTTGGTGTGCATGGTTACGAGGGTACAGAGGTCCCGCCATCCGGGGATGAGCTGAGAGTAGACAAACTCCCCACATTGCCAGTAGGTATCCATCAATTCGGAGGTGCCCCATTGCATATCGGGTACATGCAGTATTGCTTCACAATTCTTATTCATGCCAAGCGGTATCCTTCCTTTGCATCTGAAGCATAAAGAATGCAGTGTAAGTTTCCATACAATTAGGAGTTGCCCCTTCCCTTCTAGCCCCGTGTATCTATCTATCTATCTCAGTGTCCCCGGATTCCTGACATGGGTTATCTATACTGGCATTTAACCCTTCCCTTCTAGACTTATTTCACCTTGTAATCCTTAACATAAGAGGGAGGGAGAGGGAGTAGTGGATTCTGTCTCCCCTAGCGAGTATCATAAACAAAGAGGAATCCACTTGTTTACCCACACACACCAAACACATAGTTCACCATTAAAGTGCTCCTGCGTAGTCGTGAAGTCGTAGCACGCCGCATCCCGTAGAGGTTTGCGAAGACCCCGATGATGAAGCATGACACCAAGGGGCCTGTTGGTGTGTGAGGGGTATTTTAACAACACTGGTTGCTCCCCACCATTGTGGTAACAACCACCTTCCACCTAGTGGATTCCTCTTTGTTTATTATTTCACCTTGTATCATCTGGGTGAATGGCTTTGCACTCGAACTCCATGTCTGTGTCCATTTATTAATAAACAAATACTGCCCAGATATGCTAAGCGCCATCCTGGCACCGCAGAAAGAGGCAGAAACGGACATGTTTGGGCATTGGTGCGTGGCCTTGCTACCTTAAAAAAACTATTCTCCGGAAACTCTTGGGGACAAATGGTGTCCTCCTCTATAGTGCCTCATCTGCGCTGCGCATGCTGTCTAGTTCAGTTTGAATGTTGCTAGGCTTGGAAAAAAGATGTTGTGCTGTGGTGTTGGTTTCATACCGGGTGATGTTTACCACTACTCTATGGTCACAGGGCCGGCCTGACCACATACTTCTGACTTGCGTTTGAAGAAGAGGTCATATCAGGTGAATTCAGCAACTGTGATGCGAGTTTTTTATTGTACGTACATATATTGTGATGTGCATTGATATCGTATTTTCAGTATTAACAGTTTAAGGCCCACATTTGAGCAAAGTAATAAGTGGGGCCAATCTTTATGGCCCAAGTTTCCAGGGATGCCACCTCCCACCATGGCCCCCTCATATTAGGCCAGCCAAACAAGATTTGGATACCCAGATCACAACGGTTCTTAAACTGTGCTTTTATATGCTGAGAAAAGGATGATTTTTCCATTCCTCACTTTTCTGTGCAGTCACTGTAGCTAATGCCTTCCTTTCATCGAGTCTCACTGATGTCGATAAAGCCTTCAGTTGCACTTACTTCAAAACAACCTTAAAAGAATACAGTGTCTTCAAAACATTGCCATCAGTCTCATCTTCAACCTTAAAATTCCATCTGCTGTCAATCCCTCCACAGGCTTCCTGTCAGGAAACTGATTCTGTTCAAATCGGCCTGCTTCATGCACAAGGCCTTTTATTGCATCCCCTTACCATCTTATGAAATAAGTTTACGGCATACCATCCAGCCTGAGCATTAAAATACTCACATTCCCACTTGTTCACATTCTCTTAATTGAATTTACAATCCTGGGGTGGCAGAGATTTCCGGATTAAGGACCCACGCCTCTGGATCTCAGCAGAATGCAGCACAAATAGAAAAACAAAAGCGAGGAGAAATAAAAGTATTCTTCTCGTTGCACTAATCTAGTGCATGCCTTTGCTTGGCATTTGAAAATCTAGGGTATCGTCAAAACGCAATGGGTGTTGCGGTGGAACGCACACAGCAACACCTATTGCCTTCTGCTTTTATGCAGAAAACGGTGTGAAAGGGGACCATATTTACAAAGCTGCGTTCAGCCACACAAAGTGCCTTAACGCCACTTTGTAAATATGGTGCAGGGCATTGCACCACAGGAACGTTGTAAACAGTGAAGTTCCGGTGGCGTAATCCCCTTGTAAATATTTACTCAAGTGATTAGAGACTCTTTTATAAGCGATTCCACACTTTACAAGCAACATTAAATAGTAACTACAACGTGTTCTATTTCTTACTACGGGATTACCAACAATAGTGAAAACAAATTTAGCAGTTTTTGTACCAGTGGCAAGTTCGTATTATACTGTACAGTAAGGATTAGATTAACTTTTCTGTTGGAAGAAATATAATGCGATAGATGCAAATTATGCTCGATGCTAGCAAGATATTGCATCATGTAAGATATTGTTCATTGGTACCAGCAGTACTTTATTAGGTAAAGAAACAACCGAAGTACCCAACACTGAACTCACAAGCAATGCCATTTCGAAAGGTACTTAAAAAAAAAAAAAGTCAAATGTCAGAATTTGTAAAGCGCACAGCTACCTCCACCGGAGGTGTCCCAGCGCTGTCCGTATACCGCTTAGGAACCCTTCCTGGCTTTCCTGGGAAATGTCCACTCCTGGGCACCCCCCAGGTGCAGCCAGGTATCCCAGCGCTTTTGGGGCCGTTGTGGAGACTAAGCAAGCTATTGCCCAGAGTTGCAGCGTGGGACCCATGATCAGAACAGGCACTGAGGCGAGAATATCCAGTCAGGGGAATTAATGAGCCGGAGACCCGCCGAGGCGGGAATCGAACCCTGGTCCCTGGCCAGAGCTCTGCATCAAGGTTTGCCTGCTTTAACCATTGAGCCACACTTCTCCACTTAAAAGCAAAAGTATCATTGAAAAAATTAAACGGAAACAAACATGTAAAAAATGGTAACCCAAAGCTAGGTGAAGAAAAACAACCTTGATATTTACAACCATACTGCCCAGGTACATTATAAATGCACAAGTAGTTTACTTCAGCTATGTATCGGAACCACGTGAAATAGCATGCAGGCCAGCATAAACATGTTCAGACATTTAGTTGTGCTGTTAGCATAGAATGTCGTGTGAATGTTCTAAAATAGAGGCCACCTCAAGATAAATAAAATGAGTAGTTACTGTTTGCTAATCTTTAAAAATCAAGGTGTGCTTTAAAAATATTTTGAGATATCTATATTTAACAAATGCAGATTTAAAACCACATATCTGCAACGGTAGCGCTAACAATATATTGCAATGCCTGGACGTTAGCGTAGCAGGTAGCGCTAAAATGACCCTTACTAAAAATGAAGATAAGGTAACACTATACATGATTGGTTTGCACTCGAAGACAGGGTTTACTGTACGCAGTAAATTAATACTGCTCATATGCACATTATGTGATTCGACACCAGATTTTAAAAAGTGCTTTGACAGAACAAAGCATTATAAAGACCCACATGTCACTAATTTCCTGCAGTCTGCTTCACAGGAAATGCTGTGAATTCCACAGCATTTATTCCAGCAGCATGGCGCCCGTGGCTACCAGACGTTTGTCCTTTCATCAATGTATAAATTTAGCAGTCTAGTTGTACGTCAGCTGACATGATGGACTTGGGTGACACCGAGTCCAGTCACAGTGAAACCATTTACAGGGTGGGTTTTGTGAGCACTCTGCTTGCCCTTTGGTGTATGGACCACAGAGCAGGTAGCATCTAGAGGTTGGGAAATGGCTGTTCACAGCCTGAACGGGATATGGTGCAATGGCAGGTCCTTTTAACAACACATGACACCACAAGGAATATCCCATCCAAAGATGTCTCTAGTGTTTGCATGGTACAGAGAAACGCATTCTGCAGAACAGGCAGGCTATCTGACTATAGTAGACATGACTTGACATAAAACAAAACCCAATCTTAAGGAAAATAAGCACACATTTAGTACAACTCAGAAGCACCATATAATTGTGTGTCACTGATTTCACAATTTTACCAGCCATAATAATGAGCAATAAATCGCTTATCAGAACACATTATTCAGTACAATGCACACACATTCCACACAACTCGGAGATACTACATAGTTGTAGCATAACAACCTGAAAACAACACCCCACTCTTCATAAAACAACATATCATTCACTCCATTACAGCACCACACAGTAAAACCAACACCCCATAGATGGTCGGGTTTAAAGGTGTGCTGAGGGCCCTAACTAGATGCCTTTCTCTCACTGATCTCAGGCACATACGTAAAGCTCAGCATAGTAATCCTCCCAGATGGCACATTCCCAAATTGGTAAATACCTCTTGCAAGAAATGACAAACAAGACTAACCATTACAACACAGTCTGAGAATGTCTTCTTAAGGTTATCATTTAATCTTCCACAGAGTGCCCCTATGCTTGCTGTGCATCTAGATCTAGCTCTTAAAAAATTAGACCACAATATTTGAAACCTTTACTCTATAGACTTTTCTGATGGATGCATCTAACTGCAGATTCCTCACCTTTTGAAAATCCCAGGTACCAGTCTTCATCCTGAAACTTTTTTCTATTGGCTCTTCCACACGGGGAGGGGCACTGGCTCCTAGTCGGCCTCATACGTGGCACCGTGTGACGTCACTGGAGTCATAAAGCGCCCCAGGTGGAGTACTATTAGTCTAGATTACTTGCTATTGGCGTGACCCAGACTTATTCTCTACAGGAAAAGAGAATCACAATTTGACGATTTTACTCTTTTTTGTTCATATTTAGGTGAAGTTCTTGTCAAAACATCTCATCTGAAATGCTTTGGCTTCAAATTGTGCAGAAATTGTGAGAGATAAAGGTCTCTCACGGACCCTCGGAAAATCTGCCTCAGGTGCCTGGGTTTGGACCATGATGTGAGCAAATGTGGATCCTTTCAGAAAATGCATACCAAGGCGCTTAAGGAAAGGAATGCCGAGATGATTGAGGCCAGGGCTCAAGATAAAAGAAAGGATCATAGAAAGTCACACCCCAGATTAATCTCATCATATCCTCCATCTTCTAAATCGTCTCAGAGTAAACACAAGAAGAAGCGTAGGCATGGATCCCTGGTAGTGAACTTTGAAAAGCAAGTTGCCATCTCCTAGACCTGTGACTTCACCTCGTCCAGACTTGGACGTCAAGCACCTCCTGCAAGAAGAGGATAGACCGGCTGCCACAAACCTGGTGCTGTTACTCCATCGGGCCCGAGGCCTGCCTTGGATCAGGTTCCTCCTGCAGCGCTGTGTCCAAGACCCCAGTCGGGAGCCCAATACCCTGACTCTCCCAGCTTTGGGGACAGATTCATCAGCCTTTCTGAATACTATATTTATGTTTCATAGAACAATGATATCTACTGGTGCGCGTGTTGGTCCAAGGGGCTTCTGTCCTATGCCATAGGAGGAAAGCCAATGCCGTTCACAACTTTTAACGCAATGCCACAGGTCTTTTGGGTGAATCCACTCCCGCTCAGGTCCCAGTCTGACTACTTCGGCGCCAGAACCCAATGTCTCTCAGTCACCGAAATCTACTCCATCGGCACTGCTGGACACTCCACCGGCTCCGCGTCCATTGACACCAGCATACCACAAAATGTGTTCCCTCCACTTCATTCTTTCTCACTACCTTCATAAAAGCCTCATTCAGAGGGCTTTCCCATGATGCCTCATAGATCAAGAAGAGAGGCTCATAGACTTTTAGTGGAAGAACTATTTTTCACGTATGAGAAAGATCCTCAAGGCGATTAATATGACGATGACAGTTATGATTCTGGGGTCATGGCCGGGCAATATTGCAAAGTAGACGTTTGTCTCGCCTCTCCCATAGACCCATAACTAATCTGTCAAAATCCTGATTTTCTTGAGTGATTACCTCCCTTCTGATCAATAGGAAACCTTTAGCTTTGTCCCCAGCACTCACCTGCTGACTCGATGCACAAACCATTGCAGAGCTCAGCGACGATAAATAAACAGACTGGGTCCAACCGCCATCTTCCGTACTAGGCCCAGATGAAGGCTGTGGAGTGGCTCTGGGAGGAGAGTGACTCGCGCTGGATAATGTCAGTGGAGATGGCATCATGGCTTCCCGCCCGCTGGAAGACAAGCACCTCCCACAAGTGTGTGGCACATAGAGGCGGACCCAGGATATTGGGCCGGGGGCTGAGACTGCCGGTGTGGCATTGCTGTGAACCCGGAGGGCAGGGATGAATCTGCGGTCCATGGAGGAAACCTGTGAAGTGCCCCAGGGGTCCGCGGCTGGAACCTAAAGCCCAGGAAGCAAGCCCGAATAAATGTGCAGTCCACACATCCTGGGTGTGACAGGACACTGATGGCGGCCCGACTGCGGGACCGACCTGGGGCTGGCATCAACCCGATCGACAGACAGGCTCGCATACAACGATCCGGGAGATGGGGTGCGATGACCGAGGTACATTGGGTGAGCTCCTGGCCCCCACGAAGGGCATATAAGGGGTAGACTGGGAGGGTGGAGTTGGGTGGGGTTGAGCAGCTCCCTATGGACTCCGGGCATAGTATCAGCCAGGAAGGGTGAGTTGTATCCCCACATTCTTGGAGACCCCGCAGGCGGTCCTGGGTGAAGGAAGACGCACACAGGACACCAGGCCAGCAGAAGAGTATTTGTGGCACACGTGGCACCCCAATAATACTCCAATAGTACAGACAGTACAGGCCCAAGGCTGGCATTAACGAACCTACATCCAGACCCCACTGACATAGGGGAACACATACTTGCTGTGAAGGGAAGCTGAACGGGATGCTAACCACAAAGTGGTCACCAACAGTGGCTGGCATTAATGAACCTTCACCAAGATCCCACTGAAATAGGGGAACATGTAATTGGTGTGAGGGGAATCTGAACAGTACGATGCCCTCAAGCTGGTCACCAAAAGAGTTGTGTAGTGGCTCTGGAGCCTCAGTTTGTACTTCTGGCTGGTATGGAGCAATGCGCACTTGGTGAGACAAAATCTGGAAAACTAAGCCTCAGCACTGCAAAGATGAGCGAATTCCGACGGCATGGTCAAGGGAAACCGTGCATGCCAAACTAACAAAATCTTAAAGTACGCACACCCTCTTCCATCGGCTCATGGGACAGAACTAACCCCCCTGGCGTGGTGTGCGTAGCAGGGCTATGTAATGGTCGACAGAGTTGGAAACAACTCCATGGAACTGCGTTCCGCTACGCCGCCCACCTCAACCACCCCCATTATAACAAGCATTGCCATAGCCAATAGGTCTCGCCTTGGGATCTTATAAGTGTTTAGTTATCCAGCACTATATCCTTGGTGCAACAACATCAACTGTTGCATGGCAAAACACTTATAAGGTCCCAAAGGAGAGACCTATTCTCTATGCCAATGCTTGTTAGTAACTTTTAAACCGTTTGGGCTACAAACAATTTATTAGATAGAATTGGGATGTTTTGCGCATTCTGGCCACACCTCTGACTCCGCCCACTGACCCAATCCACAGGGACTATTCCCGCCCTCTGATTCTCTGCCCATAGTGCCCCTACTTTTTTTTTACTCCTCTTTGACCACATGGGTGAGAAGGTCTGAAAATACAACTACCGTAAAAGCTATTTTGCAAATGACTAAAATGGAGACCTAAACTAACGTCCGGAAGCTTAGAACTTGTGGACATGTTGCTGTAGCCTTCACTCCCCTCTTCTTCTATGCTTCCCGGAAGTGCACGTGAAGCGTAAAAGTCTTTCAGGTATGGACCAGTGGTAGTGTTTCTTCCCTTCCGCCGGGGGTGCTGCTCAACACTGTCACCTCAGAGATTTCCACAGGTTCGGTCTATCTGCCGCCGTTCCCCCATCGAGGTTTGCAGCCCCCGTAGCAGCAGCAGGGAAGAGAAAAAGAGCAGGCAAGCCTAGGGAGAACAGCCAGATCGAAGCCGTAGGTTCAGAATGGAAAATAAGTGAGCTGTCCACGGAGCATGCTCAGGCAGGAGGAAAGAGTGATACTGACAAGAGTTAGATGCCTCAATGTGTGTCCTCCATTGTCAATAATAACAAAGTAAAATGTTTTTGTATAGCTGTTTTAAAACCTTCTTGGTGCGTTTCCAAATGCTCGGACGTCCGTCTACAGCACCCGCAAATGCATTTTTTGGCACAGAGTGATGCAGGAGCCCAGGGTGTCCCAGGCGGGTCTGCACACCGTGCCTCCGCAGCTCGCGCTGCACGTGCTGCACGTGCTAGGAATCAGTGCGCCGAGCTCATCAGTGGCACCTTGAACTTACTGGCACCTTGAACTTTCCATCGGGCACGAGGCGGGCTCTGCAGAACAGCGGCGCAGCTGCACCCACAGCACACAATGCCAGAGCATGTTTGAATAGAGCATGCGCAAATGCAAAACGTACACGGTACACGGAATGATGGTGGGCGTGGGACGTCATGTGCCGTAATGTGCGCATGCGCACCATTCTTGCGCATGCGCCAAACGGGTGGGGGTACAGAGCTCGATAGGGTACAGAGCTCTATAGAACACCGGCCTGTTACTAAGGAACAAAGGAGCGACCCAGCCGAGGAGGGAGGCTTGTGCAGGCAGTACAGTACAGGCCAGGCACAGGGTTTAGGGGTTGATATGTTAGCTGTGTGGAGAACCGACATCAGAGTGCAGCCGAACCACGCGTACCAGTCGGTGAGTGGATGCGGCGGGAAGCTGTGGAATGAAAGAATGCCCTGGATAAGGAAGGGACAACTGACAGGACGTGCCTGTGGATCTCCCCAGGGGGCGTCACAGTATGAGGTGCAGAAAACGGAAGGGAGTGAAATGCAGGGTGACGAGAAAACAAAGGGGAAGCTGAAGAGGAGGATTGATGGCGAGGGTTCTGACCGATGAGACTAAATGGCACCTGACTTTTCGGTCACTATATTTTTACATGGGTGCCAACAGCTGGGAGTACTTAAAAAGACAATTTGAGATAGATACATGAACATTTAATATGCCCTTTCGCTATTACCGTGCCTCTGTTTTAAGAAGAAAAGGTGGAAAGAAATGAAAAACAACATTAAAGCTTTTGGCTGGAAAATTTGGATTTGTTTCTCTAATAAAGTTGGGTGTTATACATGTGATATCAGGACTGATAGTTTGCAATAGTGCAGTTTTGTGTTTTGGGGAGGGGCTGTGTGGCAGCGAGATTAACAAGCGAGGCGAGAGAGGAGGGGGCCTGCGCTATTCCCTTGCGGAAGCGAGCAGCAAGGCGCGATAGTTGATAACATATGGCGCTAGCTGCTCTCTCCCGCAAGGGAATCCCTAAATGTGCACGCGTTGCCATGGAAGGCAATGGAACGCGTGCACGTTTTTGGCTGAAAAGCCGAAGCAATTGCTAAAGGACTTTTGCCTATGCAGCGTAGGTGAGACCTAAAAAGCAATTAAACATTGATCCCCGGGCTGTCCCCCTACTCTTTTTCGCCGTCTCGCTTATCCTTGTGAAAACTGCGAATGCGCACGCACCCGTTCATTTATTTTTTATTAATGTTTAATAACTTTTTATAATGGGGTGGTGGTGGCGGCGGGTACTAGTCAACTCCGCTCCTTGGATTTGCCTTCTCCGCGTTCTCCACGGAATGCGGAGGAGGCAAATCTCTACACACTCCGCGGGTGGAGCGGAGTTCTCCGCCAGGTGTTAAACAGAACAACAAGAGAACATGCAAGATCTGGAAAATCCAGCCCCTTCTATAGCAGATGTGTTGGAAGCTATACATACCATTAGTGATGAAATGGTACATAAATAGACACGATCGCCATCGAGATCAACCAACTCCGCTGTGACCTCCGCAAAGTCGCGGACAGAGTCACCAGTAACGAACAAACAGTGCACACCTTGCAGAAGGGGTTTCACATCTTGAGGGATACGGTCATTGATTTTTAAAAAAAAGTTGGTCGGCCTGGATGATCGGAACTTAGAATGGAGGTCAAGGAGGAATAATTTACATTTTATAGGATTTCCTGAAAAAGCGGAGGGACCATCTGCCAAACTCTTTTTGGAAGAATTGCTCACCTCCACAGTAGCCCAAAAAAAGTTATCTATGTTCTTCACTGTTGAGAGTGCACACAGGACACTCATGCCCCCGCCCAAGCCAGGCACACCACCAAGAGCCATTATTGCTAGACTCTTCAACTTTAGGGACCGTGACGCTATCCTGAAAATGACACGTACTCAAGGCCCACTGCTGTTTGAAGGACATAAAATTTAATTCTACGCAAACTACACACAACGGGTGCAGGATCAAAGGAACTGCTTTTTAGTGGTAAAACGATGCCTCAGGGATTTAAATCTCAAATACAGCCTCCTGTTTCCAGCTAAACTTAGGGTGGAAAGCAATGGGAAAGCCCTGTTTTTCTTTTTGGCTCCGGATGCCAGTGAATGGCTGGATTCCCAGGGACACCCGGGGAAGGATGTAGCTCCCTCAACGAACTCATCCCGGGCTGTCAGTTCAAGATGCTCCCCAAGGGACAAAGGAACACAGAACACATGACAGCCCAGCGCCAGATTGAGTAGCCCATGAAAAATACGGGTGTGTCAGGATGGCACACTACAGATATCGGACACCATCCGTGACTCAGGGAATTCCTCCCAAGCATAGCTGCTGAGTACTGATCTACATGAAGAGGACGATAACTAAGAAAGAATATCCCATCCACACAAATAAGACAGCGGATAGATGGTTGGTCTAGATAAGTATATGGCTGCTTTTTGATTGGAATGACAGAGACTCTCTCCTATCACATGTAGGAGGGTAATAGTACTTATGATGTTATTGGTATAGGGAAATGAGCAATCTTGCCTCACGATATAGGTGCCTGATGGGGGCTAACCCCCAAGAGGTGGACAACTAAGTAAGTGGGGGAATGCAGGTGTGCCCTCGCACCCAGCTAGCGAGTCTACCACTTGCATTGTGGAAAAATGTTGGAAAGTTCTGCTTGCCTAATACAGGGAGTGTAGGCACTTGGAAAGTTAAGATGCAGATGGCATATTACAGTTGAATTGTTTCTATATGCTTTATGTTTGGAGGGGAATGGGTCGGCAAAGACACAACTTTACCTTGTCTCTTCTGTGACTGGAGGGTGGGGGGTGCAACACTACCCAAGGGGTGTTTTTTTTTTTTTTTGTTGATGGGGTTTGGTTGGGGTTGCTTTTTCCGGCTTCTCATGGAGTCACTGAATATAACATCATGCCAAAGTATCACTAGCTACAAGCAAAATATGGTAATGCATGGTCGCAAAACAAGGGTGGAAAGGGAACGTACTTGGTATGGCAACCCCCGTGAAAAAGCTGATCACATGGATTGTACGTGGAATAGCCACCTTTGACAAATGCAGAAGGGTATTTGAATATCTGAGGTGCTATAACATAGCCATAGCATGTTTGCAGGAAATACATGTCTGGGGGGGATTCCCTACGCTGCCTGAAGAAACGATGGAGGGGGCAATTATATGCCACCTCGTACTCTGGGTTTGCCATGGGGGTCCTCATCTAGGTGGCTTCAGGGGTCCCTTTCAAACATCAACATATCTCTGTGGACCCGGAGGGGAGGTATGCCATCCTGTTTGGCAAGTTAGATGGCAAAGGAGCATGCATTATAAATGTGTATGCCCCAAATGAGGACTGTCCATCTTTCTTCCCTAACCTGTTGGGGGTGGCAGTCCCCTATCTGGGAGCGTCTGTTCTGCTGGTAGGGGAGGTTCATTGTGTTCTGGACCGCACCACGCATCGTGAGCCCCCAAGACCTTGCACTAAACCCCGGATGACCGAGATGCTAGGGGACACTATAGATAGCATGCATTTGATGACTATATGGCGCCAGCAGCACCAGACAGCCCGACAGTTTCCCTGCTATTCTCCTTTGTCTGTAACCTTTAGTCGATTAGACTATTGGTTCCTCTCCACTGACTTAGGGACGAGAGCCCGCTCTGCCATACCCCTGTGGAAGCTTAGGACTGAAGCCCTATCAGACGCTCCATTTGCGGCCACACTACTGGCTGCCCTACAACGATACTTTGCTGTAAACTGGGGGACCACCTTGACGTGAGCTCTTGTATGGGAAGCCATGAAGTTGGTTATTGGAGGAGAATGTATTAACCGCATGCGTGCGGCGGCTATTTTTGCGCTACGTGGCTTTTTTCAAAAAGCCGCGTTACATGACGAGCTGAGCTGGTCATGAGCGTGCGAGCGGCAGAACTCATGACGAGCTCAAGTGCCGAAGGGGTTAAAACATCATACGGGGTACGCCAAGAGCTGTAAACGTCAAGACATCTGGCAAAACCTCGCTGACATTGGCAATAGAGTGGTGACCCTGAAGGACTAGGGCAAAAACAACAGGTGATGGACAGAATGCAGAACATTGTCAAGGATTAGGGTCTCTCTCAGGATGAAGAAGTGGAACTGCTGCGCCTAAAAATACTGACGCTGAGAGGGAGGCTTACATGATCTCCAGCTACACACAGAAGATTTGAGAAACTGCTTTTGAAAATGTATGAATGAGTGTCTCCCCATGAACAACAAAGGCAATGACGTTGAAGCCTTTGTACAAAAAGCATTTACAATGCAACGGTTTCGCCTTCGGAAAAGTTAGAGCTATTGGCATTGTAAATGACAAACTTTTTATTTATGTGTTGGTTTTGAAAACAGATAAATAAATGGCATTGTCATTTACAATGCCAATAGCTTAATCTCTTGCAAATGTGAGACATTTGTATAGCTCTTAAATATTTTGCTCGTAATTTACCATTATTGCCATTTGATTGCATTACAGGCATGAATGCTTGCTTACCTGGATAAGCCTTTGTTAGGAAATTATTTAACGGACTGACATCAGTAATAAAGTGCCCACTACCTTGATGAGTCTCTTGCTGCTGGTCTTACATACCTAGCCTTGTCACACAGACTAGCCTTCTGCTCATTCCTGAGTGAAGAGCATGAGAGTGAGAGCCAAGCCTCAGATCGGAGTGCATTCCAAACTAGAGGGCCCTGAATGAAGGAGATGTGTTTGCTGCATGAATTAAAGCGGGATTTGGGTACCAGTGGTAGTGTTTCGTTTTTGCATCAAATGCCATGTGTTGGCGCATATGGCTGAAACCTTTAAGCAAGGTAAGATGGGGCAAGGTGTTCACATTATTTGTAGGAGAGGTAGACTACTTGGATATGATCTGCCTCTTGTAACTAGTGTACAGATTTAAAGGCTTGTGGAAACAATCGCCTTATCTAAGGCCAGTGATTGCTCTGGCAGCAACCTTTTGAGCTCTGTGAAGCTATCATAGAAAGGTTTTGGATTACGGGAAGGTGTTAAAACGATCAGGGTTAAAACCCGCACAGCCAGCAATGCTTGCAGCAACATCACACAAGCCCAGCTTCACACTACATGCTCTGCCACCCACCTCCGTCCTGCACACCAAGCTCTGTCCGAGTACAGCTATTCTCGCCCCGGCTTACACCGAAAGAAGTATCAGAAGCATCAGCTGCCAATGCACACCATGCGGAACATGGCACTGCCTGGCCACCCAACACACTTCCTTTATTTTAGAATGCACAATACAATGTAGAAAATAGAGGTAAAACACAGGTGACACCTCCAGAAATACCCATTCTCTGAGGTGTGATTGGATCTGCTGACACACGACAATTCGTTGTTTGTACATACAATCATACTCAGAATTTAAAAGTGGTGCGAGTCTTGCTGGCTAGATACTCGCATATATGCCATAACTTACAATAATAAGCACAGACTGCTGAACTGTAAAAATGTGCATACACTTTACTACACAACAAATACATTGAAATATTTTGGATCTGATGTGGATAGAAGTTGAGTAAGATGTGGGCACCCATTATCAAGTTAAATATACTTGACTTGGACCGGTCTCATGCTTCTCACATACTAGGCAGGCATATTTTGTTCAAGCACTGTTGGAGAGGACAGTGCATGGAGTCACACCTTCACACCGATAGCCTTACCAGGCATAGTGAAAGACCAGCTTGTAAATATGTAACCCATGGTCTAATGATCACCAAGCACAGAGTGAGGATGAGATAGGAAAATCCCATCTGCAAAGACTGGATCTGGGACGTGATTCACTGTGAGAATATGTCCGGTATCAACAAAAAGCATGCCTCTCGATAAATGGGAACCCCTTCCACAGGTACTTTGAGGGTACTGGGGGATATGTGGGAGCTTCAAGTGTATAGTAAGAGTAGGCTATACACACATGTTCCTGCTCCAGAACAAATAATTGCTCATGTGTATGTTATTGGAAAATAGGTGATGCCAAACAATGAAAAAAGGTCGTCCAATTACCTCGTGTATTGGTTCCAATAAACTTGAGAAACATTTTTAGCTCTAATTAGCGTGGGGGAATTAAAATTGGAGGGTCGGAAGAGCTCAACTCTATCCAAAGCACCTCCCCAGCGAAGCTTGAGATACAGATGGTTACAAAACACAATTAAGCAAACAAACAGGCCTTGTACATCCAGTACGCCAGATTCAGGATGAAACTATCACTGACCTCACAGCTTACATCTCACTGCTACCCTTTGGAAGGAAACCTCACTGGTTCTGAAGGCCCCAATTCCCCACCAGCTCATTTGACCTGGTCCTCACTTTACTTGTGTTTGCCTATACCTACAGGACAAATCTTACAGACGGGCAAACTGTTTTGACTGCACAGGCCTTCCCACGTGCCGGTCGCTATACATGTATCCCCACACTTTCACCCCCATCCTTTCTCTTGTCTCTTCAATATACTGGTGTTTGTGTGATTATAAAGATAAGTAGTTCAAACACCCACAAGTTCACTCGATTTCCCATCCTTCCCAAGTCTAATAAAGAGCATACACCAAGAATGACAGCAAGGGATGACGTACAATCAAAACTGCTTTAATAACAGGTGCCTCAGACTAATCAGGAGAGTTGCCAGCACCTTCAATGCAAATTATTATTTCAACTTTAGGTCCTGCATGTAAAGATATCTGGATCAGAATTAGGTTAAAATTACTTTGGAATCCATTTAACTAACAACATCATTATTGATGACTGGGGGTATTTTTGTAGATGCAATTCATTACTCTAAGCTGGCGATGATACCAACCTAGGTCGAGTCTGGTTAAGAAACAGTAGTAACTGAGAGAAGCAACCTAGGAAAAAAAAGTCTTATTTAGGGCTGACAAACAGTTTAAAGGCAGTTTATGGAGAGGGAATCTGCTGCCCTGAAGACATTTGAGGCAAAGAGTTTAATCGCTGTTCAATAGCCTTAATCATCCACAATGAAGCTACCAGACACAGGAAGCATTCAGGAAAATACACAAAAGTCTCAATAAAGCGGCCATTTGCAGATCCCTTCTGCTAGTAACTAGCACCAGTCACCGGCAATAATGCTTTAGAAAAATGTTGTACAAATCAGATTCTCTAAACCCATTACATTTGAATCAGGAAACTCTGAACCACGAGGGATTCCGTTTCTTCTAAGATGATGTAACCGCATAGAAAGATTGAGAAGAACAGGCATAGGCTGCGCTAGCAACGGACTTGTTCCAAACCAGGATATCTACTAGGCTGCAATGGAAGAAAAGTCTAGCAAAATTACAAGCTTGCTGAAGGCACAAGCCTAGTTCAATACTGGAAATAATAGTTGCACAATTTCATCACAGTGATATATGTGATCGAGAGTTTAAAATTACATTTTTGGCTGTATCAGAATGATGTTCTTATCTTGGGGTAAAATGACATTTACAGCTTCATCATTTACCAGGGTTCACTCTATTGAGATAGCCCAAATTAAACAAGCTAAGTGCTGACGTAGGGATTGCACGTGGACAATGTTTACGGCTTGACCCCACTCTATACATGGAGATGTGGTGATAGCCTCAGTTGTGAGCTAGGGTCACTGGAGAACAATGCACCCCCTCAGTGAGGCAGGCTGGACTCAGAGATATGACGATAGCTGCAGTGATGACGTCGGAGGTCACTGGGGAACAGTAAATGCTCTCTGACCGTCCAGGCTCAAAGATGCGACGATAGCCTCAGCTCTGACGTGGGTCACTTGTGAACAATGTCTCCACTCTGCCCAGATATCTTGATTTCGGGCCTTCCAGTGGCTCCTTGGACGATGGGCTGGGTGGTCTCCGGGCACGTCCTTTGGCCTCCTCAGACGTGGGGATTCGGCGTCGCTCTGGGCCCAGCCCCTCTCTTAAAAAAACAAGCAATGCCCCCGGAGTCAAGACGCCCACACTCACCGGGTCTTCTGTGTCGGGGCTCTTCTCTGGTGCTGCGGCATGGAGCGGGGCTCTTCTTCACACAGGAGAGCCCCCGCTTGGTGCTGTCCTCTTGTCCGGTCCTCTCCTGGGCCCGGAGATGGGGAGGACTGATGGCGAGATTGAAGACAGCTTCCTCCCGCCTGGGGGAAGCAGAAACAGCGCAGGCTCACCTCTCTGCAGCGCCGGCTGCAGGACTCTGCTACTGTGGAGAGGTCACTTCCGGGTGTCTTGTCGTCCCGCCCCCGGTCTGCCTGACTTCCGGGGTCACGGCTGCGGCCAATAGCAGCGCAGCCCTGGGTTGGGGGGGCGGGACAGCGCGGCCCTGGGTTGGGGGGGCGGGACAGCGCCTTACAGGATCCCCAGGCTGGCGGCGGTGATCTTCAAGGCGGGAAAAAGGCACGGCAGGGTTGGGGGGGCGGGACAGCGCCTTACAGGATCCCCAGACTGGCGGCGGTGATCTTCACGGCGGGAAAAAGACATGGCAGGGAACAAGATGCGGGAGTGACGGAGGAGAGCTGCGGGCGGGGAACGGACAGCGGGAGGGGGGCGGGAACACGAACAGCGGGACGGGGGGGTGGCAGGAATACCTCCCCGTGAAAGTAAAAAACACTAAACAGCAAGCACTCACCTGGACTTCCTCCGGTGCTCCAGCCGACTCCTGCAAAAGCCAATTCAGAATGAGAAAAACATGGCGACCCAAAAAAAAAAAAGGAAACGCCCACCGCTGCAATGACGACATCGCAGAGGCGAAGAGCGAAAAAATCGTGGGAACGCCCACGAATCTGGTCCGGCCTTGACGGACAGATCTCTGTTCCAATGGCTAGCCTCCATTTATGGAGCTAGCCAATGGAACAGAGGGTGTATTCAAGTCCCCCATACTGAAAACTAAAGATTTCTCCTGGGTGCGGAGGTAAAGCTCCGTGCCCCAGGCGAAACCTAAAAACGGATCCACCCCTTTCTCCTATAAGACATCCAAAATAGATATGGTCAACAGAATGGCTATCGCAGTGGTCATAATAAGCCACCCTCTGTCATCTGCGCCTGTCTCCATGACTACAGACAAAAAGAAAGGATCCTACCGGTCACGAGAAACAGGCACTACTACAACATACCTCATGGAGAGAATCTCCCTATATGAAGACCTTTCATCATACAGTAGCAAAGGGAAATCAAGCCAATCGTGGATTTATTTTGAGAAAAACGCATAGAGATATGGCTGTGTCCATCCTTTCTGGCTCATCTTCAGGTGGCAAGAACAACTGATACAGAATAATATAGATTAAGGCCCTTCCCAAAGCTAAGCAACTTCTCGGAATAGCAAATCGGAATGACGTGGATGCCTCGAACAAACAAAACTCACCCCTGCCCTGTTCTCGCCTCTTCTGCTCGTCCCCCTCCACTAGAGCAAGTAAATGAAGGAGAGTTGGTGGAAAACGAGGCAGACTCAACTCCGACCTTGACTGATATGCATATTCGGCATAAGGCACACTGCTGCCTGGGCCTGTTTACCTGTACAGATAGAAGGGAAGGTGGAACGGCGGTCCCTATTATTCACATGAGAGAACGTATGGCAGAGGTGTATTCTATCACCACAAAACATATCGGGGCAGATTTACAAGGCCCCTGCACCACCAGTACATCACTTTTTGTAATGTACTAGTGGCTCATGTTACTCCATATTTACAGGACAGGAAAAGCTACCCTGCATGGCTTTTCCTGTTCTTGTAAATATGGCCCCTTTACACGCAACACTTTGCGTGAAATGGGCGTTCCATGGGTGTTGCTGAGGGTGTTCCAATGCAACACCCATGGAACAAGACACATTTCCAGATTTACGAGAAATCGTAAATCTGTAAATGCGTCTGAATGCGACACCACCTTAGGGGTGGTGTTGGGAGGCGCAACGAGGAGAAATGTTTTAATTTCTCCTCATTTTTTCCTCTTTCAATGTGTGCTGCATTGTACAGCACACATTGAAAGACGAAAATGCCTGTAGTGATTGTTTTTATGCAGGAAGGTGCCCTTTCGTGCACAAAAACAATCTTCCCATGACGTAGGCATCCTTGCACCATGGTGCAAGGTTGCCTGCGCTGGCGCATGGCAGCAGTTTGTGCGCCATTGCAGGGGAAAGCACAGGAATGCAACTTATTATTGGAAATATGTTGCATTCCTGTGCTTTGGAAGTGCCGCAGCGTGGCGCAGCCAAAGGGCTTGCGTTGGCGCGCTGCAGCACTTCCTTGTAAATCTGCCCCATCATATCCCCACCGCACTCAAAATAGCTTTAACGCAAGAGGCCTCAATAATCCAGCAAAGCATTTAGCTACGTACTGTTCATGAATAAACACCTGGATTACGACATTTGCATACTTCGAGAGACCCAGTTGATTCCCAAAGATAGGCACAGGCTCAGATCTTGCTGGTTTCCCCCGGCAATACCTAACTTCAGACCATTTAGGAAGGAGGGTGTGGGAACTTTCAACTCCTGTCCTTTCCAAGGGGTAGTAGAGGACAAGAGTCCCGAAATTAACATTTGCTCATCTACAGAATAAGAGTGAAAAATGTATCCTTCACCATGGCAACAATCTACACCCCCAATTCTAGGCAGCACTATTTTCTAAGAACTGCAATATCAGAAATGATTCACTCCTGACAATGTTATTCTCTTGGATGGGGAGTGGGACTTTAACGTGGTTCTAGTCAACACTCTAGAGAGGTCAGGGCGGCGCTACGGCCAATCTGGGGCCCTTACTAAACTAAGCCTGGATTGGTTTCAAGATAATAATCTAGAGGATCTGTGGAGATCAACTCACATTATACAAAAAGACTACACCTTCTCAAAACCTATGGTCACATAAACTTCTTTCTAGGTAACCCTTTCCCCCGATTAAAAGAACGTTCATGAGGAAGATATTCGGGTGATCTCCCTCTCTGACCATGCACCGGTCTGAAGACTCTGAAACAGCATGCTTCAGACACCCACCCACCGTGCAGCTATCGATACTGACCTTGACTGCTAAATGTAAGTGAATGATATAGGTTCAGTTTCCCCATCCACTTTATGGGACGCCCTAAAGGCAGTGGTGAGGGGTGACTTGATTGCCATAGCAACCAATGACAATAGAATCAGACGAGAAAATAGACAAAACTGGATAAGCCCTAACTGGAATTACAACTCATTACAAATCCATGCAGCCCTGTAGAGTTTGGTGTCAACATAACACCGCCAGCTACAAAAACTTGTTCTGGATAAGGCAGCATAATCACTGGTTTGCCTACATCATAGATATTATAAGGAGGGCAATAAAAATGGGATACTACTGGCCTATAGACTTAGACATCAGGCCTCTAAAGATAAGACTCATCCTGAGCACACAAGGAGAGGAGCTGCAGTGTTTGGGAAGTTTTACCAGAAACATTTTGAATCTCAGTACCTGCTGCATAACATGGTGGAGACTTTCTTCACGCAGATCCCTTTGCCCTCCCTAGACCCACATCAAGTAGAGCGCCTTGATAGCTCGATCTCTCCACATGAATATAACACATTACTACGCAATGCATTACATCCCTTGCTTTTACAATGCGGTCGTTACAACGGCCACGTTGTTAGTACGCAATGCATTTACATCGCAAACCATTACAACGACTTCCAGTAGGGGACGCGCTGGACTTAGGAATAGTATTATTTACTATTCCTACTCCAGTTTGCGTAACAGTAGGTAAGGTGTTGGATTTCATTTCCTATACCTTAGCGCCCCTTACTGGAAGTTGTTGTGATGGTTTGCGATGTAAATGCATACGGTACTAACAACGCAGTTGTTGTAACGACCGCATTGTAATAGTACTGCGATGTAATGACAGCGTTGTAAACGCTGGTTCCCCTCCACATGACGTAGCTGTAGCTATCGTTAGACTAAAACCTAATAAATCCCCAGGCCCAAAGGGATTCTATTCTATTTTCTATAAAATCTTTAGCTCAACATTGGATCCTATTGTGGCCCACCTATTTAATTATTTTGCCACTGATGGACAACCCTCGATGTTGGAAGCCTCCATAACGCTAATTCCTAAACCATACAAGGACAAATCAATGTGTGTGTCTTAGAGGCCTATTTTCTTATTAAACATTGATGCCAAACTCTTCACTGGCATCCTGGCAGCCAGACTCAAAACCTTATTGCAAGTTATGATAGATTCTGACCAAACAGGCTTTGTGTTAGAAAGGAAGTGAGCATGTAACACCAGGCGCCTTCTCCACCTTATTGATAAAGCTCAGAGGGCATGATTGGCAGCACTTATTCGTAGTTTTGATGCTGAAAAGGCGTACAACAGATTCCACTGGCCGTACATGTTCGAGATGATCAGACACTTAGGGGCAGATTTACAAACCCCTTACGACACATTAATGCCGCTGTTGTGTTACTTCTGTGACGCAGCGGTGGCATAAACCATGTGCCACGTTCTGACTTATTTACAAGGTGACGCATCTAGGGAGATGCGTCCTGTTGTAAAGCCCTGCGCCACATTAAACCTGCGTCAGGTTTAATGTGTGCAGGGTGGGCGTTCCGTCGTAAGGAAGCCCCGTAAAAGTGATGCTGGGAAATCAACAAGATTTCACGGAGTCACTTTTACGTCCATGTTGCATCAAAACCCTGCACCTGCTTGAAGCAGGCATAAGGAGTGACGCAGCTTTTTAGGCATAGGGTACACCCGAGCATTGCTGGAGTTGTGTCGTGCTTGCCGCACGACTCCAGCAATGCGACACCCTTACGCCATCAGATGCAACACGCATCTGGCTATACCTGCACCACAGTTTTATTTATTTATTTATTTATGCAATTTTATATAGCGCGGACTTTACCCGAAGGCGTCAGAGCGCTTCACAATAGGAACAGAAATGATACAAACTGAGAACATTACACGAACAACAGATTGCAAAAGCAAACGTTACGTTACATACCGTAAAGTGATAATTGTGACCAAACAAAAATACATGAGGTAGTAAAAAATTGTGAGCAACCAAAAATACATGAGGTAGTAAAAAGTGCACAGGAGGAAAAAGTGACAAGTGTGCAGGCTATAAGAGAAAACAAAGTATAATTTGAGGTATAATACTGCAATATATGCTAGACACTCATGCACAAAAACAAACGTTACGTAGGCAAAGGTGGCACTTGTGAAAGTATCAAAGGTAAAAACATGTGAGAGGAAGCAAACCGTGTGTTACAGGGGCAAAGTGGCGAGTGCAAGTTGCAAGAGGGTACCAAACACAAGTACATGGATAATACTGCAATAAAAGGCAAACACTCTAACCACAAGAACACACTGGGAAGGCACTTCCATGGTCATGGAAAGTAGACATTTTCAGTAGTGGTCTACCTTTCAGTGGAGGTCTACCTTCAGGTAAAAGAGAGGACATGAGTTACTTTTGGAGGTGTCTCTGGAGGAGGAGAACTTTGAGGTCCCTTTTAAAGGCCTGGGAGGAGGCGGTGGTCCAGAGCTGAGGCGGGAATGAGTTCCAGATTCTCACTGCGTTGCCTGAAAAGGATTGGGCCATCGTTCTTTCCTTCTGGAAAGTTGGAGGTTCAAGCAGTAGATTCTCCGCATTGCGTGAGGTATAGAGCCTCCAGAGAGTTTCAGTTTATTCGCCAGGTAGTGAGGAGAGGAGGAGTGCAAGACTTTGTGGGTGATACAAGCGGTCTTGTAGATAGCTCTAGCCTCAAAGGGAAGCCAGCGGAGGGTAGATAACATCGGTGTGATGTGATCGCTTCTTTTGGCCCCATAAATGAAGCGAGCTGCTGAGTGGAAAACAGACTTAAGTGGGGACAAGTGGGATTTGGGGACGCCAGTAAGAAGAGAATTGCAGTAGTCGAGTCTGGAGAGGACCAGTGATTGCACCAGGGTTATAAGGTCCCGCTCCGGGAAGAAGCGACGGATTCCCCAAAGAAGGCGCAGTTGGTATCGAGCAGATTTTGCAATGGAATTGATGTGGGGAATTAGATTGAGTTTTTTGTCTAGTATGACACCAAGGGATTTGGCGCTGTCGATAATGATGGGTTTATTGTTTAGTAGATTCATCTGATCCATCCATGATTGAACCGGGGGAGGAGAGAGTGAGGAGGAGAAGAGGAGGAATTCAGTTTTGGAGGGATTCAGAATCAGTTGATGAGTTGACATCCAGTTTTGAATGGAGTCGAGAGTGTAGCTTAGAATGGAGAGATCGTGAGTAGAGGCAATCTTAAGGTAGAGTTGAGTGTCGTCAGCATAGAGATGATAGTGAATCCCCGATTTACTTAGGAGATTTCCCAGTGGTTCTAAATAGAGATTGAACAATGTGGGAGCAAGTATCGAGCCTTGGGGAACACCTTGACCTACCGCCACAGGAGGTGAAAGACTGTTCGCTATTTTGATCATTTGGGATCTGCCAGAAAGGAAGGATTCAAACCATTTAAGCACAGTGCCCTCCATGCCCATTCTCTGTTGAAGAATATTAAGGAGGGTGTTGTGATTGACAGTGTCAAAGGCTGCGGAAAGGTCAAGGAGAATTAGAAGACAGGACCCCCCTGAATCGAGTATCCTCAACGCGTCATCAACCACTTGCAGTAGGGCTGTTTCAGTGCTGCAGTTTTGGATGAAGCCGGACTGACAATTGTCAAGAAGATCATTGTCCTTGATATGACGAGAGAGTTGTTTTGCTACACATCTTTCTGTGATCTTCGCAAGAAAGGGAAGGTTAGTGATGGGGCGGAAGTTGTTGAGGTCATTCGCATCAGCAGTGGGTTTTTTAAGAAGAGGGGTGACCTGCCCAGTTTTGAAGGAGGCAGGAAGGGAGCCTTGCCAGAGAGAGAGGTTGATCAGAGTGGTCCAATAGGAGAGGGAATGGGTATAGAAGTCAATGTCAATGGCACTGGGGATAGGGTCAAGAGAATGGTTGGAGGGCTTCGTTTCTCGTATGCACTTATGAAGGGCATCTTCAAATATGGGGTCAAAGCTCTGCCAAATGGCTGAGGATTTGCGCTCCTCTGGAGGGGTAGGATGAGCGACCTGATCCACAAGTGATTTCACTTTTTCATCGAAGAAAATAGAGAAATCCGCTGCTCTCTTTGTAGAATCATCCACCTTGGAGGTTGGGGGAGAGAAGTTAGGCATTTTGATGAGATCGAATAGTTTTTTGGGTCTATTTTTGGCGGAGTCAAGGAGGGTTTTGAAGTGCGCCGCTTTCCCAAGGAAGATGTGCTTGTGGTACTTGGATCTTGCTGAGCGAAGCATGGCCAAATTGTCGGTGGAGGGCTTTTGCCTCCATTGTTTCTCCAGGGATCTTAGCTGCTTCCTTTCCTCATAAAGGGATTTGTTGAACCAAGGTGCTGAGGGAGTGGGCCTTAACCTTTTGCTTTTGAGTGGAGCGACGTTATTAATTTCAGCTGATAGAACTATGAGGCATTGGGAGGTGAGTTTGTCAACATCTAGGTTCGGGTCTAGCCTTGGAAGTGATAACAAAGCTGATTCACAGAGGGGACCGAAATCAATATTTTTGGCATCACGGAACCATGAGATGGCCCTCTTGGGTTGGCCAAGAGTTATAGAGTGTGAAAGTTGAAGAGAGAATGGGATGAGGAGGTGGTCAGACCAATCTACATGAATTGGGGTAGTGAAAGAAAGCATGCCTGCTTTAGAAATAACAAGGTCCAGGATTGCGCCCTTAGAGTGTGTTGATTCAGTGCAGTGTTGGATAAGATTGTTTGCAGAGAGGAAAGTGGCCAGTGAATTCGCAGAGGAGTCTTGCGGTACACCCCAATGGAGATTGAAGTCACCAATGAAGGTCTGATTGTCACTTCGCGAGTATTGGTCGCTGATGAAGTCGGTGAGTTCATCCATAAACGAAGGGCCACTACGAGGCGGGCGGTAAATGACATGGAATCTTAGGGGTGAACGGTGTTGCAATTGAAGCTCAAGAGAAAGGCATTCAAAGGTTTTGGAGGAGCTGTTAGGAGAGGCCTTAAGTTGGAGGGCGTTTCTAAAGATGACTGCAACACCTCCCCCCGTGTTGTCAGTTCTGTCATTCCTAAATAAAGAATAACCTGTGGGTAATAGGAGATCAAATATAGAGTGAGATGTATCTTTGAATCAGGTCTCTGTGAGGAAGAGCATGTCAATATTGTGAAGGGTGATGATATCGGAGATTTCAAGTTTGTGTTTTACTGCCGATCTGCAGTTGTGCAGCATGCAGCGCAGCTCTGTCAAGACTGTTTTGGTGATGGGGGCACTAGGGCTTTGAAGGGTGATCGGGATATTGTACTTATGTGGGGGTGCTCGGGTGGGTTTAGGTGGATGCTTTGTTCTGACAGAGGTGATGGTCGGAATGGTGTAGATAGTGGGGTTGCTAGGGTATACCGGTTGAGGAAGGGTGGCATTCAAGGGCTCGAGTGAGTTAACAGAGATTTCAGACGACAGGTTGAGCTTGGCTGTACTGGGGTGAGGGGGCGAGGTGCATCTCGTGGGAAGTTGGGAAGGAGTAGCGGTGCAAGAAGGGGTGGCGATCTTAGAGCATAAAAGTGAAATGGCAGCTGTAAGCTGGGAGATGGAGGTGATAAGAGAGCCTAGCGTGTTTTCCCGTGAGAATTTTGGCAGAGCACGGAAGGTTGGGTGGCTCGATTGAAACAAGGGGGGATGGAATTGGTGGTGGAAGGCAGGGCGAGGTGGCAGGACAGGAGGTAATTTGGTGTGTGGGGTTCATAAGTGGGGAAGGGTGGAGGTTGAGAGCGGGAGTTAGTGAATCGGAGGTTAAGGGAGAGTAGTCTTTGTTGGTGTTGCAAGAGGGAGAGGAATTAAGGACAAATTTAGGGGGAGAAGGGTGCGGAACACGGCAGTAGGGTAGAAGGAGAGGGGAGGCCTGTGTGGAGTCATGAGAATATAGGAGGTTTGGGAGGAAAAGAGGTGCGGTGGTTGTGGAGGACCTGTCAGCTAGGAGAGGTGACTGTGAGGGAACGGGCAGCTGGCAGAGTGAGGGGGGTTGGGAGAAAGGGAAGTTGAGGAAAGGAGGTGGTTCTGCTGGGCCCGAGGGAGGGAAATGGAAGGAGTTACTGGGCGGGGAAGGGGAGTAGTGCAGCATTACTGGAGGAGTAGGAGGGAGGAGAGAGATGCAGTGGGATTGTGGAGGGAACGGGGTGAATAACAAGGGGAGGAGGGGGTGAGGAGGAGGGATGGAAGGGATAAGGGGAGCATAGGGAAAGTTCACAGGGGGAGAGGGTTGGAGGAGAGGTGGACTAAAAAGGGGGGTGATGGGAAGGAATATGGGGGAGGAGAAGAGATTGGAGAATCGAGATGGTGCAGAAGGGACGAGGAGCGTATTGGCTAGTGGTAAGGCTGAAGTGATGTGTGAAGGGACATACTATGAGGGGGAGGAATAGGAGGGGAGGTCACAAAGAAGGGGGAGGGAAGGGGGCCGACCTGTGCTTCTCGAGAGAGCAGCCAATTGGAGTGAGGTGGGGTCGGCGGAGGAGAAAGGGAGTAATGCGTGGAGCTGGAAGGGGAGTCAGGGGGAAACCCGGTTGCAGAGGAAGGGAGTAAGGAGGGGAAGAGGCTGTCAAAGAGCGAGAGGCAGTTGTCTTTGCCTTGGATCAAGACAGTTACAGGCATTATAAATGCGCGCATCTGTGGTGGCGCAAGGGTAGAATTGCATTTCGCATCTCTACTGGCACATACCTGCTGATATGCAGGGAAGCGCCAGTCCTTGTAAATCTGCGCCTTCAACTTCTGTGATAGATTCTGACAGCAAATCTCTTTTAGCTACGGCATGCCCATCGCCAGTGTGCAAGTCAACGGCCTCGCCTCAATGGCATTCCCCATGCAGTAAGGCACAAAACAGGGTTGCCTTCTATAGCTTCTACTTTTTGTGCTGTATATGGAGCCCTTTTTCAGTGTTTGAGGTGCCGCCTGGCCACTAGAGAGGACCTTGATGGGTCATACACCACACACAGGGCCGGGCTGGCCGTAGCGGGGACCGGGCAATCCCCTGGTGCGCCGCACCTGGGGGGGTCCGGCTTTTTACAGAGCCGTCCCTGTAACAAAATCGTATGAAAACCGGCCCTCGAAAAGAGCTCGGCGCACCCACAACCCCCGGTGGGAGGGGGCCGGCCGAGCACTTTGCCAGGACCGGTTTTGGTTCCCCCGGCCCTGACCACACAGACTCTGCCTATATGCGGATTACATCATTGCAACGCTCGAGCATCCAATTGCGATGCTGCCTGCTTTAGTAGATGAAATTAAATCCTTTGGCTTCCCACTCAATCTACAAAAATCATCAGAACTTCCCGTAATCCAATAATAATTCATCTTGTTAAATGTAAATGTAAAATACTTGTAAAGCGCACTGTTACTCTACCCGAGTGTGCTGGCGCTGTAGACCGCTGGGGAACCTGTCCTGGTTTTCCCTGTGAGATGGTCCCTTTCTGGGTATCTCCAGGGTGAAACCAGGCATCCCCTGCGTCTGTGGGGGGCCGTTGTAGAGATGAGGCAAGCTTAATGCCCAGAGTTACCAAGTGTGTTCCCTGGGTAGAGTAGGCACTGAGGCGAGAATTATCGAGTCCGTTGACCCTGGTCCAAGACCCTGCCGCATCGGGAATTGAATCCTGGTCCCAGACCGTTCTCTGCTTACAGGTCTGCCGCCTCTAACCAGTGAGCCACACCTCTCCACTACAGTTCCTTATCCAGTGGGCTCCCCCATCTATAGTATAACTAGACCTAGACATAGTAGCTTCACTCCACACCACATCAGCCCTTAAATATAAAGCATTACTTTTGCAAAACAGACGAGATTTAGACAAATGGTCCCAAAATAATTTCTCATGGCTTGGCAGGATAGCTGCAATCAAATCTAACACACTGACGAAAATGCTCTTTGTCTTCTAGTACCTGCCACTTCAGCCACCCTCTAACATTTTAAAGCACTTACAGTCGATCAATAAGTATACCTGGAAACGGGCAAACCCAAGAATGCACCTCAACTTAGCTTATCGATAGTCGAGAGAGGGAGGACTGGGTGTTCCCCATGTGGAATAATACTGTCAAGATGCTCATCTGCGTTGTATGGTTGACTAGAGTAGAAAGAAAATGAAAAACATAGGGGCATCCTTGGCTATCGTAGCAGGTGTTCACTTACGGAAGGCACCGTGGTTACCAACAGTGCATAGACCATGGGGGACGTATTCCTCCCTAATGACCATGACTACACTGACAGTCTGGGACGCAGTGGCTGCTAACAATAAGTTCACCTCCTTCCCGTTCCCCAGCCTAATTTATCTCGAAATCTGGCTTTCCAGACACCCAGGCTCCTCACCCTCCCATTCCCTTGACCTAGAGGAATTCAGAGCATGTTTGGAGGTTGGTAGTAGGATGGCAGGGCAGCTGTTCTGACACTACAGACATTTTCCCTTTCGAACAACTAAAGGCAGATTATGGCCTCTCAGACCATGAAAGGGTGCCTTACAACCAGATCAGATACAGTCTGTTAGGCAAATCACAGAAACCTGTGGTGAGCAGACACCTGACTAAATATGAGAAGTGTCTACTTTCTAAAATAGTTGATACTTTTTTGGCTGACGTATACCTCATTCTGGCACAAGCTATTCCTAAAGAGAAGTCCTCTGAGCAGAGGAGGTGGGAATGCGAGCTAGAATAGAACCTTTCAGATAAAGAGTGGGGGGATATCCTTTACGGAACGCTTACCACAGCCAGGTCAGCAGTGGAGAGGGAAACTGTGGTGAAGATCACCTTGTGATGGTACTTGACTCTATCCAGGATACAAGCCTGTGGAAGCCCAAGGTCCCTGTCGCACTTGCTTTGGAGGGACTATCTCACTACTAGACCCAAGTGCTAGACAACATTAAGAAAATCTGTAAACCAGAAATCCCACACTGCCCAGCATGCATTGTACTAGGGCTGCCAAACGCACACATCTTCCAACTATACTGCATTAAGGGGCTGTCAGATCGTATTTGCCCTCTGTGCGGTACACCAAACTATTTTGGCACTTTGGGGCTCGAACAAAATCCCAGATCATAGGGACTGGCTCTGAAAGATCTGGAACCTTCAAGGATAGAATAGCTACCAATGACCTCGGAAAAAAGGAAGAGACTTTCCAGGAGATATGCACACCATTCATAAAATATCTTTCATCTGAATTCAGGGAACTCTCATGCTCAAACTACCTGAAGGTTCTACGGATTGTTGAATGAGCGGGTCACCAGTTTGATAGTGCCCAGTGATTGGGTCCTGAAACAGGATGCTTAGTTTTCAAGAACGGCGCCACCTGGGCCCTTCCCATGCATTAGTTAACTTTGTTCTGTGTATGTAGGGGTCGAGGAGGATTGGGGAAGGGGGGTTGGGGAAGGGGAAGGGGGGTTTACCACTTGCCATTCTCCAGGTTGTGGGTGTTTTTTTGTTGGTCTTGTATTTGACTCAAATGAAAAACAATAAACAGAGTTGATCCAGTAATGGAGATGCAAAGCACTATCAGATTTCTTGTTTAGGAAGGTGAAAGAGATCAACATTTTGTTCCTGATAAACTCAACTGGGAACCTTACATTTCTTTATTTCCCAAAAAACAATGCAAACTGGAGTAAGTTAAAAATGATTGATGAAAGAGAATGTATTTAAACAGTAGGGTCATGCTACTGAATATGGACCCCTAGTATATCGACCTATTAAAATATCATTGACAGAATGTCAAAGGACTTAATTGAAAGATAAGTGCATATACGGAAGTCTAGATTTACTATTTCTAGCTCCTAACTATATAGCCAGTGGAGTTAGGTATAGAAAATCCAAACTTAACTGTTGATATTTTGGTTTCGATATTTTGTCCTCAAAATTATGGTTTCTACTTTCAGGGCACACACCAGGCACTGGCTAACAAATTGCATCTCTCAGATCTGATGCCCTCCTCAATAATTAAAAAGGTCAATACCCAAATTGCCCCTTGCAGGGCTAAGCTAATCAACTCTGCTGATCCAGGGAAAAGTTCCAAAGTAAGTGAAAACAGGACAAACCTATCCATGCTTGAAAAACCGAAATGGACCAAGAAGATATGAACAACTTCGCCTAGTTTCCATTTTCTTGTAAATATCCTTGAAAACTAGGGGGCATATTACCAACGATTAGCGATATTTATCGCTAATGATGTTTAGCAACGAATTTTTAACGCTAAGCATCGCCGAAAATTATCGCAGAGATAACTTGCTATTAGCAAGGTTTATCTCAGAAGTGATAAAAATCCTCGCGCTAACTGCCAAATGAGAGATTATCGCTGGAAAACCAACGATAATCTCTCGAAGTTTGCCGTTAGCTTGATGATAGGGGTTCACAAACTTAGCCCTGATATGCACCTTCCATAGGATATCATGGCTAAGTCAGGAAAATACCAGGTGTAAAAAAGCACTGCTAACCGCTGTTAGCGCTGCTTTTTTTATCACTAACAGGGCTAGCGAAATCCTTGATAATAGGAGAAATGTCGCTTAACAACATCTCCTATTATTTTTCTCTGGAACGCCCCCTTTGCATCTCATTAGTCTCATTAGAGATGCAAGGGGAAGCGTAGAGAAAAAGGGTGCTAACATGCGAATTTACGTGTCAGCACCCTTTTGCTGATAGGGAGATCATTTTATCTCTGCTTTCTTGGCTTTTAAAGCCAAAAAAGTGGAGATAAATCCCTTGATAATATGCCCCTATGTTTCTACTCAGATAACATAAATAATCAAAGACTACAACCAACTTGATGACTTTCGATCTGCCCTTCAGACCAGCCTGTAGAACAGAAACAGCCTTGCTAAATATCGTTGACAATGCTCTCCAATTCTTCGATGAAGGAGACTAGTTTAATAACACTCGTCAACGTATCAGTGGCATTCAACATAGGCAATCACGATATCCTGCTCCACTCTCAAAGAAGGAATGGGGGTAATCAGAACAGTCCGAAATTGGGTCTGCTTTTATTTGGATAACCTCTCCCAACAAATTGAACTCTATGGCTCACTATCCAAGCTGGTTCCTGTAAGGCAAGGAGTCCTACAAGGGTCCTTACAGTCCCCAATCCTCTTCAACTTGTACATGAAACCCCTGGCAGCAGTTCTAAAACAGTTAAAATGATCCTGCCATCTACATGCTGATGATATAGAATTGTATCTGAAAGTGTTGTATTCGTACTGGATCAAACTCTAAACTACATTCAAGTGTTGTTGTTCCTCAGCCACCTGAAGCTGAATACGCTGAAGATGGAATTCCTCCTCATCTGACCCCTACATAGCCTCTTGGCACAAAACTGCCTCAGGGAAATCACTTGAAAGCCAAACTTTACTGAATGTACCAAATCCCTTGGGATCATTGTGGACAAGAGTTTGTAATCACACACCCCTATAAACGCTTCTGCTAAGGAAGATTCTTACAATTTCAAACTCGATAGCTTATCAATTATTAATTTCAGAACAAATCTTCAGAAATGTGGTACAATCACTAGTCATCGTCAGTAACTAGAGAATGGGCTATTCATTAGAACACCAAAAATGCACCTAGTAGTGGAGTCACCCTCAATGCGGCCGCAAGAATGGTATCTGGAGTAAGACATTTCAACCACATCACACAAGTGCTGTTTACACTCAGCTGTCTACCCATAGAGACTAGAATCATTTTCAAAGTGGTTTGTATCACCCATTGAGCTCTGCATTGCAGCGTACTAAAATATTTTCATAGAAATGTGTTCTCTGCGTAGGTAGCCAGCCCCTCAGAAACTGTGAATTACTTCTCTTGGCAGCACCAAGATTCATGAATTAAAGAACTATCTCATACCAGTGTCGGATAATTCTCCCAATATATGGAAATGTATTGTGCCTGAAATGCACACTAACCCTCTGGTTGAATTGTTCGAAGGGAACCTAAAACTCCTGATGAAGAAATAACTTGAGCACTAACCACTACCTCTCCCAATCCGTTCAAAGTCCGATATGCAACTGTTTTGGTTTTCCAATGGGATGACTAAGATGTAACCACTACTTTATTTGCTGCTATTGCATTTTGCAATGTCCATTGTAAAACACTCTTATACTCTTGGGTCTTGTTTTTTTTCTCTGTCAAATATTTCGATTAATATTTCCATAAGAGAAACGCATTGCATGGTAAAACATTTAGATTGCCTTCATTTCGTACGTTGTTAAACACTGGGAATTACAGTCATTTCTCTGAATTGTCATCTATCTATTACATATTAAAATCTCTACCATAAACAATATCACCCTGGTTCACATGTCCTTTCCTAGGAAGATACATCTCCTTCCTGTTGCGTGTTGGTGTTTTAACTACCGTTACGGTGCTGAACTCAGAACTGGGCAGGGGCGTTGGGTGACATTTGAAAGTGGTGAGGCGCAAAGTGATTTGCATAGAGCACCCTAGCGAGCGAGCGCAGAGAGCGAGCCCGAACCCCAAAAGGGGGGTTTGGGGGGACTCCCCCCCCCAAGAACATTTTGAAAAAAAAGAAGAAAAATCGTGCATTTTCAAGCAAATTTGAGAAAGCAGGAAGGTTAATAAAGCAATTGTGAAAGTGCAGTTATTACATTAATAGATGGCATAACATAGGTAGCTGCTTATTCAGTATACCCACAGAGCTTCATACATTCCGTCCTTTTACTCTCAGGTGCTGAATTCAGACTATAAGACTTTCATGAAAATCTCAGCTCTAAGAGTAGAAGAAGTTGCACAGCAGTTGGGATCTCTGTGACAAAAGCAGTGACTCACTGACCTATTTACATCATATGCATTTTGTGATCTGCATCAGGTACATGTTTTTTGCAGCAGGCACATTAACCTTCTGCGCTGCCGCCTGCTGCTATTTCACTACTGGGACCACAAACATAGGCTAGCTCTGCCGGACTATTCTTCAGATTCCACTACTATTCTGTTTATGCAGAGTCTAAGTACAGGCTGCAGAGCTGTCCCTCAGATTACAAACATTTTACAGACTATAGAGCAATTTTAAATGGCTTATTCCTGGATGAGCTGAATGTGAGAGGGGTCTCTGTCAAACTGACTGACTTCATTAAGGAAAACAACTCCACTTAATCTCTCCTTTCAGGCCATCCAGGTAACAGGTGGAGAGGTTAATGATGTCTTCCGGTATCATCATTCCTGTTTGCGGCTGTAGGTGCATAGGATGGGAAGGACCTTTGTCCAAACCCCCCGCCTTACTCCATATTGCCACCATGCCTCACCTTCACCACCTTAAATCCAAGCACCATTTCCTTCCCAGAACTACTTCCACACACTCCATGTTCCAGTACTGTGGTGCATGTGGCACTCATTTGGAATCAGCCTCTGACTGCCACCTCTGGGTGGACCTACAGTCCCTCTTCTGCGGTATCTCCAATGTGCCCTGGGTTGTACCATTACAGCTCCTGAATTGCCCCACAGATCTACTACTGTGGTGTCTCTAGTTATTCATGGGATGTTTTGCCCAAAACCTCTGCCTTCCTCTTCCTCTCCCCCTCCTCACTAGCTTCTCTTGAGCCTCCAATGGGGCGGGGGAGGCCACATGTTTAGCATCTTTTTTAAGCGTATCTATGTCTCACATGTCAGCACCTAAAGAGGTACACTGTGGCACATAAAGAAATATTCAAATGACTAGGCTACCTTAAGAGCGAACAAAGTCATTGCAGACATTCCCATGCCATATCGTTCCAGTAGGTTTCTCAGACAGAATTCATGATGTTAATATACGGAACATAGCCCATAATTTAATTACCCATCATCTAATCGCACCTTAGAACAATAGGCAAACACTATATCTCTCATTTTAGAAGTAGTCAATTAATTTGAACCATATTTTCTAGATTAATCCCTAATAACAATATTGAGCACAAAGCTCTGAAATGAAATGAGCATTGAACCAATGATGTTCTGGTAGGCAACCTGAGTTACAAGTGGACTTGGGATCCAAGTACACACATTTATTGGTGGAGCTCCGTTCACATTATCCAATATGGAGTATACATTGGGAAACCCTGCATGTGTGTCAGGCTTATGGATTGTGATCTGTGAAATTTGATCTATTTTTAAGATTGAACTTCCCTTTAATTGTATTTCAAAATCTCTGCTTCTACCCCCCTATACATATACATGTACACTCACTCGCCTCTGCTCATCCACTTTCCTCCCTGTGCTCTCACACTAAGCCCCTCCACTGCCTACAACTTTTGAACGATTAATGCACCCTTTTACCTGCCCCTCCAGCTCACAAACCGCCCCCTTTGCACATATTCTATTCTCCTTGTGCCCCCACACTAACACCTCGACTGCCTGCATCCTCTTAACACTGCCATCTCTGCTCCCTGCCCGTCCAGCTCACAAACTGTCCCCTTTGCGCATAAGGCTGCCTGCTCTGAGCAGGTAGTCCACTATTGCCTTAGTACAGTGGTTCCCAAACTTTTTTGACCTGTGGCTCCCTTGACCTAATTGGCAGTTGGCCATGGCTCCCCACCAGTTTTTTACCGGTGAGGGATGCAAGCCCGACCTCGGGAGCACTTCCCGTTGTCTCCCTGAAATTAATTGGGATGCGATGAAGGTATTATAACCATATTTGTAACAAAATAAAAATATACGTTTTTTCATAAAAACTTTAGGTTGCCATGCCTTGATGGAATTCAGGCCTTCTGCATCCAGGATCAGGAGTGATATTTCCATATCCATTACGACTTCCCCTACCCTGCTCCAGTAATTTAGGAACAAGCTGAAGAGACATGTTTTTTTCAATAGCACCCCATCATGATGTAGTAAAAGTCCACTCTTAAAAACCAGCTAACCTGCCATTTGCACATGGACTGTGTGTCTATGCATTATATAGGGATTGTGGGTGCAGACTGCCGTATATATACCCGCAGATTTTGTGTTGCACTGAAATATTTGAGTGTGCCTTGCACTCAGGAGAAGAGGGCCCAACCCCAAGCTATCCAACCTTAGAGTGAGTGAGCAGGCCATAGGCCAGAGACAAACGTTTGATTTGCATTCTGGTGCCAGAATCTGCCAGAATCTGCCACCAGATACTATGCTTTGTTATGGATAAAAATGGCTTTACATTACATACACAGGGCTAGCACAGAAAAACAAAACCAGATTTACAAATACCAGAATGTAAACGTAAAAGTAAGACTGGGAGAGCCATTTGCAGAACACATGAAACAATTAAAGCCCTCTTGTGTTTTACAGATAACTACCATTAATAATCATGACCCATGTGTAACCACTTGCACATGCGCAGCTAACCAAACATTTAACATGGTTAAACTCACATAAAAGACAATGACATGGCAGCCGAAGGGATAAAAGGACATTATCATAAATTGCAGATAGAAGCTCCCAGAAGTGCCTGTGTGTAAAGGCTGCTGCTGCTGTGCGCTCTCCTGGGCCTGGCTGGGAATGTCCAGCACAGCCAATTTGGTATATCTGACCTCTGTCCACAGCAAACTGTTTTTCCATAGTGCTTGACATTTTATAGTCACTTTTTGTCTTTAAAAGTTACGATCCATTATCTTCGGTTCTACTTAACGTATTTTGATAATCATTGGCAATGCTGGAATAGACTGGTGGTTAATTAGTCCTAATATCTGTGGGGAGAGATAGGTTCTGTTTAAGAAGTTAAATTGATGCAGGTGGAGTCTTGGGTTCCTGGAGAATTGAGCGGAGTATTCTAATGCAGACCAATTCCTTGTCAGTGATATCCTGACCTACATCCTGTCTATGTAACCCTCACTGGAGGTCATCATGCAGTGCTCGACACAGGAGGGTACAGCTTTCCGCCAAGATCCCAATGTGAATACCATAATGAATGGTGCACAGTTGGGGGGAATCGGCGAGTGCCTTCGGACTCCATAGATCATGAATGGTTCCCATGAACGCGCCAATAACTAAAAAGAGGCTAGGGTTCTGGGTCCATAAGTGTTCATTATTTCCTCAAAGGACATTAGGTGTTCACTGTCCTATAGGTCCCCTGTGGCCACTAGGCCACAGTTTCCCCAATTTGCGACCCTGTATGCTGGGCATCGTAGTAGTGCTTGCAGGGGTATCTTTGAAAAGTATTTCTGGTGTGGATTGCGACCTGAACAGCTATCGCCCAAGCTCTACTGTATAGCTGCTATAAGGACTGGGAGGTCATTCTGCGTACTATAGGTTTGTGTGCAGAGAAGCCAGAGTAAATCCTTAAAGTGCTTGCTCAGGCATGCCCTTTTGGACTCCTCCAACAGTTCAGCAGCCAGCTATGAGCCACCCATTGTAATTTGGTGGCCATGCGGTACTAAGTTCGGAGCCCCAGATCCCCTGAGTGTGGGTAGCTGAAGGATCAACAACATTACTGTACCAGATCAGTAAACACGCAAAGGAGTTAAGCTCTCACAAATGTTGGGTGGGACTTTTTCAGTGGAAATTGAGATAGTAGAGCAGTCTGGGGAGGATCATCATGAATCTTTCTCACTCACCCCCAATAGTAATCTCATCCTAAATTCCATGCTGCCCCATAGCGACCGCACTGCTTTACTGATATTCGCCTCAATGACGTCCTGTGGGTCATGAAGGACCCAGATGCCCAAGTACTTAAAGTAGGAGGGCTGCCCACGGAGTTGCCCAACTTTGAGATCCTGTGGGAACCTCCTGATGTTGAAGTATTTGAAGGAGGAACACTTCTAACGAAGCTGCCCAACTCCTACTGGAACCTCCCAATGTCAAGTTGGAACATGAATGCGTAGAACTTCGTTCAATTGACGTGAAGCCCTTAAAACCTCCCAAACTCATCCAGAAGTACCTGTGCACATGGTAAGCCCTGAGCTGGGTTATCTAGGTAGATTTTTAAAAAAAGACTTTGTCTGCAAACAAGGCATTTGTGTGGTGTTTTTCCCCGTTGCTGTACCCAAGGCAGCGCCCTCTGCTCTGAATCTGGACACTAGCAGATCCATACCCTGGGCAAATAACAGGAAGTATAATGGGCATTCCTTCTCCTCTGCAGATGGGAATTTGTTCTGAGAGTACGCATGCAGTGTATCTCTAGCATCTAGATTTGTATGTAAGATCTGGGTCCATCTAATGATTAAATCGAGGCGGTTTATCTGTTTCATCATTGCAAACAAATAAGCCCAATTGAGGGTGTCCACGGGTTTGCATAGGTCGATGGACACTATGATGGGTCAGGTGGAGTTATCCAATTTGGAACTTAAAATGTAAAAAAAGACGCTGAATATTGGGAATGTGCTGTGGCCCGATATGAAGCTGCTTTGTTCCGGTCAGACCAGTCCCGAAAGCACTTCTAATATATGGTTAGCAATGATTTTGCTGATAACCTTATTATCAACGTTCAAGATTGAAAGAGGCTGATAGTTCTCTGGTTCACCCGCCTGCTGCTTTGGTTTAGAGAGTGAGAAATTTAGGGCTTCTCGCAGGGAGACAAGAAAGTGTCCCAATTTGTACACTGCATGTACAGGGCCAACACTCTGGGGGCAAGCTCCGATGAGTATGCCTTATAACATTTAGTGGCCAGTCCATCTGTGCCTCGGGTTTTGCCCATGATAAGGGATATTACGGCCACCTGAATGTCTTGCAGGATGATGGGGTTATCATAACTGTGGCCCGCTCAGTTGTAGCCTAGTTGTGCCTACGTAGCCCTCAAAAGCCTCTGCTGGGGGATTAATAGGGTTGGCATAAAGGCAGCCATAATAGTCATGGAAAGCACGGTTGATCCCCAGCTGAGTGAGGATGGAGTGACCATCTGCCCCTCTAATTGATATGATTGGGGTTCCCCTTAGCTCTGAGAAGATTAGTAGGGGGGAACCTACCGGCTTGACCCCTTCCACAGGGCGGGTGATCAACTACGCTTTGTAGTCATGGCATCCAGGTTGATGGGAAAGCTTGGCATGCCACAAGGCCACTTGCAAGCACTTTCTCTCGCTTTCTTAGTGGCCATTTGGTCTAAGAGCTGTAAGTAAGTAAGTAAGCCTCTGTTGCCATTAGCTTAGTCCCTAGAGTTGATCTGATACCATATGTGATGTGAAGGCATGTTCCATGTATGACTACTTTGAAAGCATTGCATTCATTGGTGGGTATCTCCTCTGTTCCCTTGTTTTCCCCAAAGTAGTAATCACTGTATGTTGAATTTTCCAATGCAGCAGGTTGTAATTTCCAAGTGGTAGTCAATAGTCTCTGACCTGCATAGTTATAGGATTGTGGTCAGAATATGTCTCTTCCACGTACTCCGTGCCAGGAATCTGGGAAAGTAGGGAATCACTGCAGTATATTTTATCTAGGTGTAATTGTGCATTATGAATGGGGGGGAGGTTTCAAAAGAATATTCAACTACTGCTGCATTTCGTTGGTGCATATGCCTGATAAAGCCCAGTGCTTTTGCCAGGTTCTGAGAGCTCTGTCCATTCTAGTGGGGTGGGGTGGGGGTTGGAAGTCAGGAAAAGCAGGCTAGTTTAGTTGATAAGGAATCGTAAAAATCCCCGGTCCTACATTTGGGGCACAAATGCTGCCTAAGAGCCTTCCACTCCGCCCAAGTGGCCTAGGAGGAAGATGAATCGCCCCTCCAGATCTGTGGAGTGATGAGTTAAATAGAATGGGATGCTGGGTTTGATCCAGATCAGCACTTCACAGGCGAAGGCAGATTATGCAGTGCTAAACAGCTGGCCGCTCTGCCGATGGCGAAGTTTACAGAGTTTCCCCCATAGCAACATGCCTCTCCCGCAGAACGGAAATATAAATGGCCCTCCGGCATAGATGTACATATTTTGTTGCATGGGTAACATGGGGAGGCATAGAAAGTTTCAGGTTAGAATAGGAACTACGTCTCCAGCTCACACTCACACACCCTGCCCGTCCTCCGCTCTCAACCTCAGCCCGTGCTTCCACCATCCGCTGCCGTATGCCAGGTCTAAAACCTAAAACAAGCACAATCCCCAATAAAAACAAAGACATAAACAAGTACAAGCTCTACCAACCTACCTTGTGGTGGAGGCCGGCGTGATCGAGGGCTGCCAGTGCCAGTGGGGTGTGTGTGGCAGCTTTCCCTCCACTCATGCCTCTTTCTGACTAACCTCCGCTTCTCTCTCCTGCCGCCTCCTCGCTGGGGGTTGATGCCAGTCTAAAGAAAGCAGACCCACGAGGAGAAATGGAGGCGTCGCATCCGGGTGCGGCGTGACGTGAGCCAGGTGTAGCCAATCCTGGCGCTGCATGCAGCGCCAGGATTGGCTAGGGGGGCACATTTGCTGCTCGCCCTGTCGCCCCTTGCAAACCCGGGCTACGGCAGGCAGAGAAGTCCCCGCAGGGTCCCACTGGGGTACTGTAGTGCGCATGCATGCGAAAGTTGGAACCCAACTTGCACTTGCGCACTACGGTCTGTCTGCTGCAGCCTGAGTGTACTGTCACTCAAGCTGCAGCAGGCCACCCCCCTTGCGCATTCCGAAATCTCCGGGTGTGTCCCGGCGGCTGACTCGCAATCCTTACAATAAATTACTCTGTACTAGTACAGAGTAATTTATTGAAAGGATTGCGGCGGCGGCCGCGATGCGGGTCCATGTGGCTGGTGGGGCTACGCCCCTACGCCCAAAACTAAGGTGGTGATCTTGAGGTCTAGGATATGTGAGTCAGACGGGGTATTGGGTCTACTGTGCTGCTTACCTGTGGGTGAGGATAATTTCTGCAAATTGGGGCCTGTCCTGCCGTTACCGTCTGTCTAGCTGTCCCAGATTGTTTGTGATTATGTTGCTGTGTGCCGTTGCACAGTTGGAGCAGTGGAAGAAATAGTGTGCATGCTTTTGGTCTGGACCTGTGATTGCGGATCTGCCAGACTTGTGATGAAGTGTCTGAGTCACCACGCGTCGGTTGTTTGAATTGGTGTAACAGTAAGGTCCACTCCATTGATATGGTGTGTTTGCGTGTCCCTTTGACTTCAACTTCCCTAAGTGGTTCCTCCTGCACTGCTGCCCATTTGTACACTGCTCCTACCCATGCTGCTATTGGATGTCCTGTGGGCGCTCGCCCGTGCATTGATCTTCCCCATTTGGCTAATAGTATTGCCAGTGATGCAAAGCGGATTAATACTTTGTGCCGTTTCTGCCTGCGGAAGATTACGAGTGCACAGGCCTCCCATGTGTCCATGTTAGTTAGACCCGTGAGGTCCCTGAGTGTCTCGTGGATAGTATGCCAGTATGTCTGTATTGTAGGTCAGTTCCAAAACATGTGGTAAACGCATGGTCCGGCGATTGACATCTAGGACACAGGAACTGGATGGCTGGGTAAAACTGCTGGAGACGCGCTGGCGTTTGATACACTCTATGTAAGATATAAATTGTATGTTTTTAAAGCGTGTGTTTCGGGACACCTTCTTGGGATATTCGAGTGCTGTATCCCATTCTTTGTCGTGTAGTTGGTCCCCCAGTACTTCCTCCCATGTTACTCGCAGTGCATCAAGAGGTTTGTTTAAAAGCTCTCGAATGACTTTATATAGCCAAGTGACCAGGTGTCGACCCGGCCCAATGTGCATGACTATGTGGATGACCGGATGGGTTGCTGGTTCTCCCTCTGACAAATCATGGTGTGGATGATAGCGCTCTATGAGTTGCCTGTGGAGTGAAAATTGGCCAGGGGGAAGTTCAAAGTCTTCCATTTTCTGGTGATACAGCCTTAACTGTCCGTCCTCGAATAGTGACTCTATCTCGGTTAGAGAGTGCTTTGTCCATATGTGAAGTATGCCAGTTGTATGGTAGGCCTCTTGTCTTGGCCAGCCCACCAGTGGTAGCAGTGGAGAATGCAATGGAGCCCCTGCAGAAATACAGTGTATCCTCTGCATACAATTACGAGCCACCGGCACCTGTATTGGGTATGTGCGCCAAGGCTTAGTGCCCGGCAGTAGCAGGCGGTGGATTTCTGGAACTGGAATAGAGCCCATCCCTGTGTGTGTCTCCCCCACGTATCTGCCTGCTGTCCAGTAGGACAGCCACTGCAGTTGCGTCGCCAGAAAGTATGATTCAAAGGAAGGTGTGCCCAGCCCTCACTGGGTGGTGGCAATTGTAATTTCGCTAGTGCTATTCTATGTCTGCCCCTTCCCCAGATTAGTGAGCTAAGGAGCGAGTCTAGGTCCCGGAAGAATGCTCAGGGTGGGATTACCAGTACATTTGTAAAGTGATGCAATAGCCGTGGGACTATGATCATTTTGGCTAAAGCCACACGTCCTATCGGGCCAATGGGAGATTCTTCAAGAAACCCACCGCCGAACGAATCCCAGCTAGCGCTCTGCGGTCATTGCCCTCAAACATGTTGGATGGGGAGTGGTACAGATGAACCCCAAGATATTAGGGGGCGTTGGCGCTCCATGCTAAGCTCTGTTCGCTGATCCTAATGTCCTGGGGGGTAAGGTTTGGGTGCAGTGGATATACCGTGGATTTATCCCAGTTCACTCTGAACCCGGATGCCTCTGCAAAATCATCAGGTGTTGTCCATATGGACGTTAGATCTGTGGTGATGTCCCGTACGTATATTAAAAGGTCATCCGCATACATGGAGACGCTATGTGTGACATCTGCTATGGGGATGCCCCAGTTTTCCCCCTCTTGGCATAATAGCATGGCCTGGGGCTCTACGGCTAGGGCAAAGAGCAGGGGCGAGTAGACAACCCTGTCTCGTGCTTCTCTCCACCTCAAATGAGGATGATGTTTACTTACCCATGTGGATACGCGAGGTACGTTTGGTGTAGAGGAGTCGTGTATATGCTATGAGGTTAGGACCTATCCCCATTCGTAGTAGGACCGAGAACAGATATGGCTATGCAAGAGTATCAAAGGCCCTCTCAAGGTCTAAGATGAGACAGGCTACTCTGGGGAATGTGGTGCTCGCTATATCCTGACTATGGAATAGTCGGCGTAAGTTTTGGGATGTGTTTCTCCCCAGGACAAATCCTCATTAGTCTAAGTGGACCAGTGGTCGCAGTATTTGCGTGTAGTGGTCCGCCAATACCTTTCCTAATATCTTACAATTAGCTGATAGTAGCGTGATGGGGTGGTATGAGGCCTGCTGTCGCGGGTCACAGTTTGGTTTCAGGAAGGTTACAATGAATGATTCCCGACGGGATCCTGGGAGCTCTCCCTTTTCTAGTGCGGCCGTAAACATCTCCACTAGGCGGGGGACCAATAAGGGGGAGAAGTTGTGTAATATTCCAGGGGGAAGCCATCCAACCCCAGTGATACTCTTGGGTCTTGTGTGCACAATAAATGACTGTACAAAACACAATATCACTGAATAAAGGAGTGACCAGTCAGTGCTTTGACTTGTAAGCAGAGAAACTACTTTATTGAACCAACTACTAATTAACCTACACACATATGAACAGGAAACACAGGGTCTACTGATGTGATTGATTCTACCTGTAAGGAAATGTTATACTACTGTGCCGAGAAAACTGAAGAGGGGCATGAATGGTCAACGTGTGGAGAAGATACAGCTTCCTGTTTCTGGGAAACTTAGATCAGTCTTTAGTGCATGCTTCACTCGGGCTTGAGAGCGGTCAGTCCCACTATTTTATATGGAGCATTGCAGCGGGACCCTAGTTGTCAGGTCTCCGTTGTCGAGTTTAAGTCTGTAGTTTTCCGGCATGGACAACAGTTCCAGACAAATCATGGTCGCAATTCATGATGCAATTCAGGCCCAAAGCAAGACCTTCTGCTCAAAGAAACATGCACTGGCACACAGGAGTTTGTAGGGGGACTGAGAGTTGTCTCAGGAGCTCACACTACATGCTCCCTAAAGCACAATAAAATGGGTGTCAGAGGTCACAGGGTGCACTGACTAGCACCTGCACATTAAGGTCCCATTAATATTCTGGAACAGCAGTTTGCTGTATCCATTTGGCACCATGCACTTCTTGAGCACGGTTCAGTTCTTTGCTGCGACCAAAGGATGTAGTCGCACATTTTCAACGCAACACACCTCAGGCACACGATAGAGGAATACCTGCAGCAGTCACACTCTGGTTGGTTCCTGCCTGCAATGTTCAACTGTTAGTTCATTGAAACCATCACTCTGATCACTCCCAGGCCAGGAGGGGGCTGAGAAACGTAGAGGGTAACCAGGGACAGGCCCTACAATGACTGGGAGCGAACCACTGTACCAGGCAACGCATGTCAAGTTCTTGGTGGGCGTTGTCAATTTCTTCAGTGACTCAGTCTGGTCTTATGGACAGCTTGTCCACCTTGCAACTGCAGTTGAGCACTTTTCCTTTGGCACACTTCGGACGGTGACCTCCAACACCCCTTCTCAGCAGGCGGACCAGACTCCTTTACCAAGACAGACCCTGCTTCTTCCAGTAAATAGTTACTGGATTTTGCAGCTGATGCCTCCTTACTTGGAGAGGCTGGCTGTCAAGGATGCCAGCTTTGGATCTCAGAAGTTTATTCTGTGCCCGATTGGGTGTTACCTACACCGCAGTGGCATGACTCAAAATGATGGGGCCCTGCTGCAGAATGTGGTGAGTGACTCCCCAGTCTCCCATATCTCACAGATATCAAGGCTCTTTCCAGTACTAGATGGAAAGGCCCACAATGAAGAGTGCTGCGTGCTGCTATGGGGATGAGGGCTTACTTCCTCCCCACACTTTAGGACAGGTAGTGACACAACTGCGTATTAGGGATTCACACTGCAAATGTTTGTTAACTCATTTGACTTTTACCTTGAGCAAGAGAGAGAAAAACACAAAACACAGAATGACAGAGAAAGACGGAAAACCAGTGACATCGGGAGAAAGCAGAGATGAGAGAACCAATAAGAGTTAGATAACAGGCAGGGATTGTCTGGTCGTGAATAAAAGAGGCATGAGGCAGAATCAAAACTACTAAAGTGGCCTTGGTATTCAGCACCCCCAATAGTCTTAGCGCCGGATGCAGAACATTGGGCCCCGCATGTATTGTTTTAAAAATTAAGCACTGCAGATGAGAGCAAACCACACTTAGGAGCACATTAGGATAGCGGTCGGAAAATCACCCCGACCACCATGGAGGCGGAAAACAACCGCCCGCCAGGACCGCGGATAAACCGGCATACAAATTAGGATCAACCGCCACTAAAGACCGACCGCGGCTGTAGCGGTGGAAATAAAACCGCCCGACGCGTGCGGTGATGCCAAAACTCCGACCGCAGCGGCCGGAAAATCAGCGGAAAAGACAAAACCGTCCTCAGGCAAAGCGTAGACACCGCACGGGAAATTAGGATATCCCCGAGTGTCCCGCGGTCGGATCCGCTGTTTCCGACCGCCGCGGTGGCACACAGGAGTGAATGGGAGAGATAGCGGAAGAGCTGCAGTATAGCCACCGCAGCGGAATGAACCTGAAATAAATGGCGGACGAATCCAAAACACCGCAGTGATGACAAACATTGAACAAATCAATGTAGCTATGACCCCTCCCTGTAAGAAATACAAATAGCAATAAACATTGCTAAAATAAATACAAGGACAGGGCAACTCCCACAACACACCTGACATCCAAATACCACTTGGCCACACCCACACAGCTTCACTGACCACAATCCTTTGCAATACTCCAGAAGAGAAGGCCGTACACCACATCTTACAGGAGAGGCAAAAGAGCACAGCACACACACACAAACACCACCACCATCACACCAGCACCAACAATCCCCCAGCACACCTCAGACCTCACACACCAACATCACACCCACCACCCACCCACCAGCACCCACAAACAATCCAAACACAACACAACATGACTGCACCTAAAATGCCCAAATTCACTGACAGTGAGTTGACAGTCATGGTCAACGAGATATTGAGAGTAGAGCCACAACTGTTTGGTAGCCAGGTCCAACAAACACCATTAGCCAGAAGGAACCAAATGTGGGAAAGGATAGTCCAAAGGGTGAATGCAGTAGGGACCACCCCAAGATCCAGGAAGGAGATCATGAAGTGGTGGCATGATCTCAAGAGGGTTGTCAAGGAGAGGAGGGGTAAGAACTCGACGCTGGCGTACGTGACTGGCAGTGGCCCTCCCATCCCACCGAAAACATTCACACCATGGGAGGAGAAGGTGCTTGCCATACTGCTTCCTGAGAGTCTCACAGGAGTAGCCGGGGGAGCGGAGGCTGGTAAGTACAAACAAATGCCAAACAACACACTGAGAATTACTCCCTTGCACAACCCAAACCCCATCACACTGTCTACTCTCACCCAACATGTAGCCAGCCATCTTGCAATGGATACTTGCATGGGGGTGGGATGCCTGTTTCACTACTCCCAGCATGCCCCCTGCCCCACAGCCCAGCAGCATGGAGGCCTCCCCCACCCAGGAGCATGTGGCAGCCATTGCACTGTTCCCCCTCACCTAACAGGAAGGTAGGCATCTTGGAATGGAGTCCTGTTTGTGGGTGGGAAGATTGTATCACTACTCCCAGCACGCCCCCTGCCCCACAGCCCAGCAGCATGGAGGCCTGCCCCACCCAGGAGCATGTGGCAGCCATTGCACTGTTCCCCCTCACCTAACAGGAAGGTAGGCATCTTGGAATGGAGTCCTGTTTGTGGGTGGGATGCCTGTTTCACTACTCCCAGCATGCCCCCTGTCCCACAGGCCAGCAGCATGGAGGCCTCCCCCACCCAGGAGCATGTGGCAGCCACTGTACTGTTCCCCCTCACCTAACAGGTAGGTAGCCATCATGTCATGGAGGAGTGTGTGTGGGAGGATTGTATCACTACTCCCAGCATGCCCCCTGTCCCACAGCCCAGCAGCATAGAGGCCTCCCCCACCCAGGAGCATGTGGCAGCCATTACACTGTTCTCCCTCACCTAACAGGAAGGTAGGCATCTTGGAATGGAGTCCTGTTTGTGGGTGGGAGGATTGTATCACTACTCCCAGCATGCTCCCTGCCCCACAGCCCAGCAGCATGGAGGCCTCCCCCACCCAGGAGCATGTGGCAGCCATTGCACTGTTCCCCCTCACCTAACAGGTAGGTAGGCATCTTGGAATGGAGTCCTGTTTGTGGGTGGGAGGATTGTATCACTACTCCCAGCATGCACCCTGCCCCACAGCCCAGCAGCATGGAGGTCTCCCCCACCCAGGAGCATGTGGCAGCCATTGCACTGTTCCCCCTCACCTAAAAGGTAGGTAGGCATCTTGGAATGGAGTCCTGTTTGTGGGTGGGAGGATTGTATCACTACTCCCAGCATGCCCCCTGCCCCACAGCCCAGCAGCATGGAGGCCTCCCCCACCCAGGAGCATGTGGCAGCCATTGCACTGTTCCCCGTCACCTAACAGGAAGGTAGGCATCTTAACTCCTCCTGGAGTGTGTGTGTGGGAGACCTGCATCCCGAAACACAGCAACAATTGCATGCAATGCATTGACATCCAACATGTATGAGTAAATGATGTTCCTCTGCACTATGAAATTACACACAGTGTTGCCATGATTTGTACTACTGCTGATTTCATATTTGTGCAGTGTACAGACAGTCGGTTACACGCAGCTGAGACAATACTTGCACAGTGCCCAACACTGGCCATTCCCCATCTACTCCACAGGTGATGAAGAACTCCCTGCTGAGGACCACACCAACGATCAGCAGAGCCAGTCTCCACCTCCGGCACATGGACTCTCAGATGCGGAGAACCAGGACAGTTTGGACGATGAGCTCCAGCCCGGCCCATCTGGTGTGCCACAGACCCAGAGGTCCCAGGCCCCCAACCTCACCACCACCAGGTCTGCTGCAACAACAGCGCAGCAGACCCCTGCTGCCACGGCCTCTGCCTCCACCGCAGCCACCACCGTCACTACCGCCGCCACCAGTACCACTCGTACCACCAGTACCACCAGTACCACCTGCAGCACCCTCCCTGTCCCAAGGGATGACCAGCCCACACCAACAACTGTGGAGGGAAGGGAGAGAGTGCGTGGACCCACAGTGGCGAGGCACGAGGTCCATGGCAGCAGAGCAGGTGGGAGGGCCAGGGTCATCAACAGACCTCGGGAGGAGTGGACACCATCCCTGGACCACTTCACCAGAGTAGTGGAGGCATACCAAGAGGTCCAGGGACAAAGTGGCCGGTCGGATGAACTTTTAGAGGAGCTCATCCTGCTGATGAGGTCCATCGACAACCGCCTTGGACAGATGGTGGACCTCATGGGCCAGCAAGTGGCGTTGCAGAGGGACAGGCCTGTGTCCCAACCACCACCTCCGTCCCCTCCTTGTGTGCCGCAGGATGACAGTGCACCATCCTCCCCTGCGCCAACAGAGAGGAACGAGTCCCCTCACGCCGCTGGCCAATCAGCAGGACCCCCACCACTAAAAAGATCTAGGGGGCGTCCAAAGAAGAGCCTGGGAGTCTCCGGAGGCAAAGCACCTGCCACACACCAGTCACAGAGCCAGCCGTGATGACAACCCTCTTCCCTACTGCATTGACTGTTTAGACTGTCTTTACCCACATTTCCTCGGCAATGGCACCTGTCTGTTGGACTGGGTCACCACATCCATGTGGACTCTACTCTTGCATCTCATTGAACAGGACTGTCAACTCACTGCTCATTCCCCACTGTCATGTAAATATTCCCGCACAAATCACATGTACACTGTCAAAATAAAATACCAGATGCACCAGTTTTTGTGCTCTATCGTTTTTAGTGCAATATTTACAATGTTGACAATGTCCATGATGTGTCCAAATGATGTACAGTATGTACTGTAGGAATCGTCTGTAGCACCTAGGGAGACACAACAGAACAAAAGTCACTGGTCACATTGTGGCATCACAGGCAGAACACTACACAAAACATACACATGACACTACAGGCATACTAGACAATGGGCTGCAGGTGTGAACAAATAGGGTTCTGCATACGTTAAAATATGGAACGTCAATGTCACTTTCACCACACACAGGTGACTGTACGTGTGGCTATCTGTTACATCCGTGCATAGCCATGCACAACAACAGCAACCACACCAGACAATTTACTCGTAGTACATCGCCACACACCTTCAAGTGAAGTAGCGTTCAATGAGCTGCTGCCGCAGGTCTACTCCTTCATCCTCTCCACTGTCCTCATCACTGGACGCAGGTCCTACAGCAGGTGCAGGTCTTGGTTCCTCATCATCGTCCAGGAGCAGGGGGATCCCCTTGTGGATGGCCAGGTTGGGCAGCATACAGCATGCCACAGCGATCTTGCACACCTTCCCAGGCGAGTATGACAGTGCACCTCCTGTCCTGTCAAGGCAGCGGAATCTTGACTTCAACAGCCCAAACGTCCGCTCGATCACACGTCGGGTGCTGCCATGGGCCTCATTGTAGCGGTGGTCAGCTGGGCTCTGTGGATTCCTCAGCGGGCTCAACAGCCATGGCCTACTGGGATATGCAGAGTCACCTGTGAATGACAAACACACATTGCAATGTTGCACAGCCAGAGTGCATCAGGTAACACACAGCACACAAATCTGTAGGTATACTCACCCACAATCCAAGCACGCTCGGGAAGCAGATTTTCCATCAGTTGGGGCACAATGCTGTTCCCCATGACGTAAGAGTCATGTGCAGAGCCTGGAAATTTTGCACACACATGTGAAATGGTCATGTCCGCAAGACACACCACCTGCACATTGATTGAATGGAAGTGTTTTCTGTTCCTATATATGTTCTCTGTTGCCTGTGGAGCCACCAGACCTACATGTGTGCAATCGATGGCACCTACAACATGTGGGATGCGCCCAAGGGGATAGAAGTCACCCTTCACACCAGCCAATTCTGCTCCCCTCAGAAAATGGATGTAGCGATACCTATATATCATCATGGCTGCAAGGACATCCCTCAGCACCTGGCTGAACATGGGCTGCAACATCCCTCCAGCGCTAGCCATGGTCTCCTGGAAGGAATCTGTCTCAAAAAAGTGAAGGGCTGCCATCACCTTGTATGTGGGTGTGAAAGCAGTCGGATAGTGACGTCGAGGCTGCAGGTGGGGCTCCACAAGATCACAAATGACTTTCAGTGTTGGTCTATCCATGCGGAAATTCCGAATGATTGCAACATTCTCCATGTCCTCCAGCACTGTCAGGTGACGTAGGAGATTTGGCCTTCTCCTAGTTGCGAAATGACAGGGAAAAAGTCAGGATCAACCATCATGAGATGTCCACAGCACATGCCAACAACTATGTAATTTTAAAACAAACACTGCCTGAGAGCTGTATTGCACATCAGCTTACATGTGTGTCCTCATGATACACACAGTGGGCACACATCTCCACTAACCATACCCAAGTGCCACCGACACATTGGTCAATGTGAATGCAGACAAGCAGAACAACACATGTCACATGTGCCCGCCAGTTGCTGGTACATATACAAATGTGTTAGCAGAAACATGACTTTTCCATGACCATCTGCTGTGCCTGTCACAGCTCTATGCATTATGTCAAGCCTGCATACATCCGTCCACGCATACATCACAGCAGCATGAAAAATGTCTGTTGTGTGCACGAGCTGATGTGAAGGCACCAATCTGGGACTATAACATACAGTGACACAAGCCTTGTCAAGGTCAGCAATGACACACATCACATTGATCACATGAACATAATTGTTACAATCTCGAGAGTGTCAAGCACCATCCATCAACAAATGCACAAATAACATGGCAGGGACCACATACCAAAGTGTGGGTTCGACATGGAAGAAGGGCATTGTGTGTACAAGGATGTGCCCTGCACCATGTTGCTGCTGGGTACTGATACAGAGTTAACGACGGACAGAGCCATTTGAAGTAACGGAAATCGCGGTACCTACCGCCTGGCCCCAGCGGTGTGACACCAGCACCATCATCTACCCAGCCAAGGCAGCCATTGGCATGTGGACATGTGTATATGGTGGTGGGTATGCTCTGCCGCATGAGTCGCAGTACTCACCGCCTGTCCGCGGCGGTGTGACCCCAGCACCACCATCTACCTAGCCAAGGCAGCCATTGGCATGTGGACATGTGTATATGGCGGTGGGTATGCTCTGCCGCATGAGTCACGGTACCTACCACCTGGCCCCGGCGGTGTGACCCCAGCACCACCATCTACCCAGCCAAGGCAGCCATTGGCATGTGGACATGTGTATATGGCGGTGGGTATGCTCCGCCGCATGAGTCGCGGTACCTACCGCCTGGCCGTGGCGGTGTGACCCCAGCACAACCATCTACCCAGCCAAGGCAGCCATTGGCATGTGGACATGTGTATATGGCGGTGGGTATGCTCCACCGCATGAGTCGCGGTACCTACCGCCTGGCCGCGGCGGTGTGACCCCAGCACCACCATCTACCCAGCCAAGGCAGCCATTGGCATGTGGACATGTGTATATGGCAGTGGGTATGCTCCGCCGCATGAGTCGCGGTACCTACCGCCTGGCCGTGGCGGTGTGACCCCAGTACCACCATCTACCCAGCCAAGGCAGCCATTGGCATGTGGACATGTGTATATGGTGATGGGTATGCTCTGCCGCATGAGTCGCAGTACCTACCGCCTGGCCGCGGCGGTGTGACCCCAGCACCACCATCTACCCAGCCAGGGCAGCCATTGGCATGTGGACATGTGTATATGGCGGTGGGTATGCTCCGCCGCATGAGTCGCGGTACCTACCGCCTGGCCCCGGCGGTGCATCACCGCCATGGGGCATTGCATTCAGCCAATGGCAGCGATGATCGCGGTGGCATGATGCATATTTGAAAATCGCGGAAGGTGTGCTCCGCTACTGCGGAGGCGGTCATTGGATGCTTTTGAATGATGCACCATCGCGGTAGCGCACCCCACCCCGGGCACCCGCGGTGCGTCACCGCCATGGAGCATTGCATTCAGCCAACGGCAGCGATGATCACGGTGGCATGATGCATATTTGAAAATCGCGGAAGGTGTGCTCCGCTACCGCGGAGGCGGTCATTGGATGCTTTTGAATGAAGCACCATCGCGGTAGCGCACCCCGGGCACCCGCGGTGCGTCACCGCCATGGAGCATTGCATTCAGCCAATGGCAGCGATGATCGCGGTGGCATGATGCATATTTGAAAATCGCAGAAGGTGTGCTCCGCCACCGTGGAGGCGGTCATTGGATGCTTTTGAATAAGGCAGACCCGGACATCCAATTGTAGCAGCTTTTAAGCTTCCAAACGACCCCAGAGGGCTATAAATCTGTGGGAGTGAGCCTCACATTGCCACTGCTCACAGAGCCTGCTGCCTGGGACCATCTCCTGCTGCTGCCTCAAGAGCCTGCTCCCTGGGACCATCTCCTGCTGCTGCCTCAAGAGCCTGCTGCCTGGGACCCTGTCCTGCTTCTGCCCCAAGAGCCTGCTGCCTGGGACCCTGTCCTGCTGCTGCCTCAAGAGCCTGCTGCCTGGGACCCTGTCCTGCTGCTTCCCCAAGAGCCTGCTGCTTGGGACCCTGTCCTGCTGCTTCCCCAAGAGCCTGCTGCCTGGGACTCTGTCCTGCTGCTGCCTCAAGAGCCTGCTGCCTGGGACCCTGTCCTGCTGCTGCCTCAAGAGCCTGCTGTCTCGGACCCCCCACAACTCACTTCCGCCACAGGTCTGCCATATCCACAGGGATGTCAAGAACAGATAAGATCCGTGCCAGTCCATTCACGAGTGAGGAGCTGGATGTCCTTGTGGACGAGGTGCTGGCACAGTACCCACGGCTGTTTGGTGATCCCAATGTTGTGGTAAGTCACCATGAAGGGAGCTGTAGGGCAGGGTGGTGTCAGACATGTAGTCGTGACGCTGCAGAATATGCTTGGGGATGTGGGGTGATGACAAACACTGACAGACAAGCTGTCTCCAGGTCGAGGGAGTGTGTAAGTTGCAATGTGACTCTTTCCTAGGTCTGTACTCGTATGTGTGAGTGGGGTGTGTTACATTGTCGGGCATACAGACCCAACGGTTGTTAGCCTTTTAGATGCCAGGAAAGTGAATGTTTGTGAGGACATTTCAGGGTGCCCCTGTAGTCAGAGTCAGTGTGACCCACAGAGTAGGTTCAGTGGCTGCACAGCTAGACGTTAAACATCATCCGACGTACCTGCTACAGTTGCTTCACACTGAATAGTAGATATGCCCCATCAGTGCCCTGTACAATCTCTGACTTACAAACTCCTGTTGATGCATTTGTGTTGAGGCAACATGCATTTGTGTGAATATCATGGAGACTAGAAACCACAATCTGCATGCATTCACTAATGTGTATGCCATGCAGAGTGCCCTTGTGAGGGTACCCCCAGTTCTGGAGGGAGGGAGGTTACTGTGAGTCCTGAGTCAGTGTCTGGCTGCTGTACTGATAGATGCTTACATCTGACATTGTGTAATTGTTCATTTGCCCTTCTTTACTCTCATACCTGCAGCTCAAGGTACACCAACGTAAGGCCGTGTGGAGGGCCATAGCAGCAAAGGTGCGAGCCCTGGGGGTATCCAACAGACGACACATACACTGTCACAAGAGGTGGGACGACATCAGCCGGCTGGCTAAGCAAGTGGCAGAGATGACCTTGGGGATGCTACCACGCACAGGACGTTTGGCACGGCGCACAATGACTCCGCTGATGGGACACATACTGGCAGTGACCAATCCAGACCTGGATGCACGTCTGAAGGGGCACCGTCAGCAAGACAGAGATGGTGAGTATCTGGGGAGGGAGAGTTTGTCTGGGAGTGGATGCATGTGTACAGGGCCTGTGGCAGCGGTGACACATGTGATGTGCGTGTGTTGCCATGCTGTGATATGTGATGTGAGTGGTGACTGTGATGTGTGCCTGTATGAGGCATTGGGCCACCATGGCCTTACTGTGCTGCTCCTGCCTGCAGTTCTCAATCCTTGACAGATGTTTTGTGTCCACATGGTCACTCTTCATTGGGATGGTGTAGGGAGTCCATATTGTGGCGAACTGCAGTGTCCACTTAATGAGTGTGACACCATGTCTGTCTACTTTCCATGCACCATGATGGTTGAGGCCCACACATCCGACGACAATGTGAACCCTGATTGGCACATGGTGATTGCTATGGCCTAGTTGGCATTGTGGCATGTGTAGTCAATACAGGTGTGTGTGGTCCCCTCTGGTTCCCTGTAGGGCTGTCAGTGGTAATGTGTGTTGTGGCCACATCATGTCCATGGGGCAGGTCAATGTGGGCTGGGGGCACACCATCCATGGGCAGGGTGTAGTGCTGTGTGGCATCGACATGCCTCACTCCTGGCAGTTTGTCTTCATGATAGGCACTGTTGTGGTCTATATAGGGTGTAGCTGCACAGTGATTGCAGGGTGTGGTGGTTACCATGTAGCTCTAGGCCTCTACTGTGCTGCATTGATCTGAAATCGTGTGACCAGATGATGACACTTACACAACCCTGTTTCTCTCACTAATGCAGAATCGCAAGACACCACGGCGGAACATGATCCAGAAACAAGTGGTGGCGAGACCAGCACGATAGCGGCAGCAGAGGCAAGTGAGACTGAGCCAAGTGACACTGAGCACACCAGCGCTCCTGAGGGTGCCAGGAGTATGCAGGAGGAATCCGTGGCTGAGACACAGAGTACCACTTCATCTGATACCAGCGGGGATGCATCCCTGTTAGCAGGCACAGGGGATGGGGAGTCTGCTGCAGCATCTGACACCCAGCGGCCACTGCCCAGCCTCCCATTCACTTCCTCTGGTGCTGGCCGTATCCGTGTTACTAAGAGGGGACGTGTAACATTCACACATGGCACCGCTGCCCCTGCACCTGTCCCCCCTGCTGCCCTCAGTGCAGAGTGTGTAGAGCTCCTGCGCCAACTTTGCGTGGGCCAGACCGCCCTACTCAATGCCTTCAGTGCCCACGAGAACAAATTAGGCCAGGTTATAGCATTCATGGAGGGCATACACTCTGACGTGGGTGGGCTACACCGTACAGTCCAGGCATTGTCAGCCACAGTCACGTCAGCCCTCCAACAGGCACATGCTCCCATTGCAGCTCAGGTGCCTGTGACGACCACCCATTCAGTGGCCACATCAGATGACAGTGACCACTGGGCACCTACGTCACCTAAACGATACAACACTAGTAGCACACGTCAGAACCAAACCAAACAATCCCGTACACAGACTCCATCCCCAAAGAAGAGCAGGGCCCCCCCAATATGCACAGACAAGGTAAAGTCACAGAAGAGCAACGCCAGAAGATCATTGTGGCAGACATCAGGCTCACATGTTGCAGAGGCATCACCAGAAATTGACTCTCCTATGCCCACAGAGGATGTGTGGCATGTCATGTCTACACCTTGGGAGAGCACAGGGACACAACCACCCACCACATCAACCCCAAAACAAAGTACATCGAGGCAGGTGAAGGAGAGCCCTGTTGTGACCAGCCCAGTCATTGAGGCAGAGGAGAGCCCTGCTGTGACCAGCCCAGTCATTGAGGCACAGGAGAGCCCTGTTGTGACCAGCCCAGTCATTCAGGCAGAGGAGAGCCCTGTTGTGACGAGCCCAGTGATTAAGGCAAAGGAGGGCAGTCTTGTGTCCAGGCCAGTGATTCAGGAAAAGGAGGGCAGTGTTGTGACCAGCCCAGTGATTAAGGCAAAGGGGGGCAGTGTTGTGTCCAGGCCAGTGATTCAGGAAAAGGAGGGCAGTGTTGTGTCCAGGCCAGTGATTCAGGAAAAGGAGGGCATTGTTGTGTCCAGGCCAGTGATTCAGGAAAAGGAGGGCAGTGTTGTGACCAGCCCAGTGATTAAGGCAAAGGGGGGCAGTGTTGTGTCCAGGCCAGTGATTCAGGAAAAAGGAGGGCAGTGTTGTGTCCAGGCCAGTGATTCAGGAAAAGGAGGGCAGTGTTGTGTCCAGGCCAGTGATTCAGGAAAAGGAGGGCAGTGTTGTGTCCAGGCCAGTGATTCGGGAAAAGGAGGGCAGTGTTGTGTCCAGGCCAGTGATTCAGGAAAAGGAGGGCAGTGTTGTGACCAGCCCTGGCAAGAAGGGACAGGAGGGCACTGTAGACACCACCTCTGGGGGAAGTGGGAAGGTGGGCACTGTAGGGGGTACACCTTCCAGAGAGGGTAAGGTGGTCCGGAGGCGTAGCCAGCCCGAGCGTTCTGCAGGATCAAGCACATCACCAGAGGGAGTGCCAGTATCTGCCCCTGTTGTGGGACAGTTGGTGTGTGTGCCTATTGTGTCACCACCACTTCCCATCAACCCCAAGACAGGGAAGCCATTTCATGTTCCCAAAAAGTGGAAGGGCACCCCTCCAACCTCTCCCACCCACACTGTGTCAGGGGTGTGCATGACTCCACCTCCACGTGCCACTGTGCCACCTGGTCCACACAGCCCTCCACCTTGCAGGCCCTCTGTTATTACCACATCACATGGGCCTCTGTCACCCCAGTCAAGTGGGCCTGCTGTCCACAAAACACAGCCAGGTCCGAGTCCGCATGACAGCCAGGAGTGAGTTGTCAACACCCTCATACGCCTGTGCCCCACACAGGTGTGCTAGTCAAGACCATTGTTTGCGACCTGGGTGTGTTGCTGGCCCTGTTGCTGTGCTGTGCTGTACTCTCCCCTGCCATGGACTCTGGCCCTGTTGGTCTGATGTGCTGTACTCTCCCCTGCCATGGACTCTGGCCCTGTTGGTCTGCTGTGCTGTACTCTCCCCTGCCATGGAATCTGGCCCTGTTGGTCTGCTGTGCTGTACTCTCCCCTGCCAAGGACTCTGGTCCTGTTGGTCTGCTGTGCTGTACTCTCCCCTGCCATGGACTCTGGCCCTGTTGGTCTGCTGTGCTGTACTCTCCCCTGTGCAGTCTCTCATGTACTTGCTGTCTCACCTGCCATGGACTCTGGGACTGTTGGTCTGCTGTGCTGTACTCTCCCCTGCCATGGACTCTGGCCCTGTTGGTCTGCTGTGCTGTACTCTCCCCTGTGCAGCCTCTCATGTACTTGCTGTCTCACCTGCCATGGACTCTGGGCCTGTTGGTCTGCTGTGCTGTACTCTCCCCTGCCACGGACTCTGGCCCTGTTGGTCTGCTGTGCTGTACTCTCCCCTGCCATGGACTCTGGCCCTGTTGGTCTGCTGTGCTGTCCTCTCCCCTGCCATGGACTCTGTCCCTGTTGGTCTGCTGTGCTGTACTCTCCCCTGTGCAGCCTCTCATGTACTTGCTGTCTCACCTGCCATGGACTCTGGGCCTGTTGGTCTGCTGTGCTGTACTCTCTCCTGCCATGGACTCTGGCCCTGTTGGTCTGCTGTGCTGTACTCTTCCCTGTGCAGCCTCTCATGTACTTGCTGTCTCACCTGCCATGGACTCTGGGCCTGTTGGTCTGCTGTGCTGTACTCTCCCCTGCCATGGACTCTGGCCCTGTTGGTCTGCTGTGCTGTACTCTCCCCTGCCATGGACTCTGGCCCTGTTGGTCTGCTGTGCTGTACTCTCCCCTGCCATGGACTCTGGCCCTGTTGGTCTGCTGTGCTGTGCTCTCCCCTGTGCATCCTCTCATGTACTTACTGTGTCACCTGCCATAGACTCTGGGCCTGTTGGTCTGCTGTGCTGTACTCTCCCCTGCCATGGACTCTAGCCCTGTTGGTCTGCTGTGCTGTACTCTCCCCTGCCATGGAATCTGGCCCTGTTGCTCTGCTGTGCTGTACTCATCCCTGCCAAGGACTCTGGTCCTGTTGGTCTGCTGTGCTGTACTCTCCCCTGCCATGGACTCTGGCCCTGTTGGTCTGCTGTGCTGTACTCTCCCCTGTGCAGCCTCTCATGTACTTGCTGTCTCACCTGCCATGGACTCTGGGACTGTTGGTCTGCTGTGCTGTACTCTGCCCTGCCATGGACTCTGGCCCTGTTGGTCTGCTGTGCTGTACTCTCCCCTGTGCAGCCTCTCATGTACTTGCTGTCTCACCTGCCATGGACTCTGGGCCTGTTGGTCTGCTGTGCTGTACTCTCCCCTGCCACGGACTCTGGCCCTGTTGGTCTGCTGTGCTGTACTCTCCCCTGCCATGGACTCTGGCCCTGTTGGTCTGCTGTGCTGTACTCTCCCCTGCCATGAACTCTGGGCCTGTTGGTCTGCTGTGCTGACCTCTCCCCTGCCATGGACTCTGTCCCTGTTGGTCTGCTCTGCTGTACTCCCCCTGTGCAGCCTCTCATGTACTTGCTGTCTCACCTGCCATGGACTCTGGGCCTGTTGGTCTGCTGTGCTGTACTCTCTCCTGCCATGTACTCTGGCCCTGTTGGTCTGCTGTGTTGTACTCTTCCCTGTGCAGCCTCTCATGTACTTGCTGCCTCACCTGCCATGGACTCTGGGCCTGTTGGTCTGCTGTGCTGTACTCTCCCCTGCCATGGACTCTGGTCCTGTTGGTCTGCTGTGCTGTAGTCTCCCCTGCCATGGACTCTGGCCCTGTTGGTCTGCTGTGCTGTACTCTCCCCTGCCATGGACTCTGGCCCTGTTGGTCTGCTGTGCTGTGCTCTCCCCTGTGCATCCTCTCATGTACTTACTGTGTCACCTGCCATAGACTCTGGGCCTGTTGGTCTGCTGTGCTGTACTCTCCCCTGCCATGGACTCTAGCCCTGTTGGTCTGCTGTGCTGTACTCTCCCCTGTGCAACCTCTCATGTACTTGCTGTCTCACCTGCCATGGGCTCTGGGCCTGTTGGTCTGCTGTGCTGTACTCTCCCCTGCCATGGACTCTGGCCCTGTTGGTCTGCTGTGCTGTACTCTCCCCTGCCATGGACTCTGGCCCTGTTGGTCTGCTGTGCTGTACTCTCCCCTGCCATGGAATCTGGCCCTGTTGGTCTGCTGTGCTGTACTCTCCCCTGCCAAGGACTCTGGCCCTGTTGGTCTGCTGTGCTGTACTCTCCCCTGCCATGGACTCTGGCCCTGTTGGTCTGCTGTGCTGTACTCTCCCCTGTGCAGCCTCTCATGTACTTGCTGTCTCACCTGCCATGGACTCTGGGCCTGTTGGTCTGCCGTGCTGTACTCTCCCCTGTGCAGCCTCTCATGTACTTGCTGTCTCACCTGCCATGGACTCTGGGCCTGTTGGTCTGCTGTGCTGTACTCTCCCCTGCCACGGACTCTGGCCCTGTTAGTCTGCTGTGCTGTACTCTCCCCTGCCATGGACTCTGGCCCTGTTGGTCTGCTGTGCTGTACTCTCCCTGCCATGGACTTTGGGCCTGTTGGTCTGCTGTGCTGTCCTCTCCCCTGCCATGGACTCTGTCCCTGTTGGTCTGCTGTGCTATACTCTCCCCTGTGCAGCCTCTCATGTACTTGCTGTCTCACCTGCCATGGACTCTGGGCCTGTTGGTCTGCTGTGCTGTACTCTCCCCTGCCATGGACTCTGGCCCTGTTGGTCTGCTGTGCTGTACTCTCCCCTGTGCAGCCTCTCATGTACTTGCTGTCTCACCTGCCATTGACTCTGGGCCTGTTGGTCTGCTGTGCTGTACTCTCCCCTGCCATGGACTCTGGCCCTGTTGGTCTGCTGTGCTGTACTCTTCCCTGTGCAGCCTCTCATGTACTTGCTGTCTCACCTGCCATGGACTCTGAGCCTGTTGGTCTGCTGTGCTGTACTCTCCCCTGCCATGGACTCTGGCCCTGTTGGTCTGCTGTGCTGTACTCTCCCCTGCCATGGACTCTGGCCCTGTTGGTCTGCTGTGCTGTACTCTCCCCTGCCATGGACTCTGGCCCTGTTGGTCTGCTGTGCTGTGCTCTCCCCTGTGCATCCTCTCATGTACTTACTGTGTCACCTGCCATAGACTCTGGGCCTGTTGGTCTGCTGTGCTGTATTCTCCCCTGCCATGGACTCTAGCCCTGTTGGTCTGCTGTGCTGTACTCTCCCCTGTGCAACCTCTCATGTACTTGCTGTCTCACCTGCCATGGGCTCTGGGCCTGTTGGTCTGCTGTGCTGTACTCTCCCCTGCCATGGACTCTGGCCCTGTTGGTCTGCTGTGCTGTACTCTTCCCTGTGCAGCCTCTCATGTACTTGCTGTCTCACCTGCCATGGACTCTGGGCCTGTTGGTCTTCTGTGCTGTACTCTCCCCTGCCATGGACTCTGGCCCTGTTGGTCTGCTGTGCTGCTCTCTCCCCTGTGCAGCCTCTCATGTACTTGCTGTCTCACCTGTGTAATGGACAGTGGCCTCCCTGTTTGTATTTGAACTGTGCATGGTATCTAGCTTTTGGTCATCATTATGTGCCTTGCTGTTGACTACTATTGTTGTACTGCTGCATCTTAGCAAAATGTGAATAAATACAGTTACTCCTGTTGTGTGTTTTGTCGGTGTCATTGCTGAATTCAGTACTTTTGGTGTTGGCATTTGATTGGCTGTGCACCATGGTCTATGTCTCACTTCAACATTGCCATGCTCTTAGCAGGCCTAATATTTTTACACAGGGGTGACAGGGTCTTCTGTCCATACTGTACCTGATGATGGTGTAATCTGTGATGGCGATTGTACCTGTGGTATTTGTGCTGTGCATGTTTGTGGGGATGTGTGATGTGGTTGTGTTATTCATGTCTGTGTGCAGCTTTTGTAGTTGTTATACACACACTGCTTGTTGCGCGTGCAGTGCTATATGTATGTGGCCCTGCCATTGCCTGATGTGCATTCCCTGTTGTCACGTGGTGTTTGTTGATTGGTGTTTGGTGTGCCTCTGTATTTGCTTTGATATGGCAGTGTGGGTTGTGTAATATGTGTTTTGGTGTGTGTGTTTTGTCCCTGAATGCTCATGTTCTGTGCTCATGTTGTGTGAGGGTTCCCTTTGCCTTTCCCCAGTATGGCTGACAGGGTATGTATGTTTGTGTTGGAGTTCAGTATGTGTTCCTGTGGTGTTTGTATGTTGTTGTTGTGCATGCATTTTCGGTGGCAACCCTGTGTGTGTTGTGTTTGTGGCTACACTCAGGGTGTGTGTTTGTGTGTGTGTGTATGTGCTGGCTAGGATTGTATGCCTTCTGTGTGTGTGGCACTGATGATTTTTGATCCTTGGCAGCCACTGCTGCAGTGTCTGTCTACCTGGTTGTGTGTTGTGTGGTGCAGTGAGTGTGTAGTGTGCTTGTTGTTGCAGTGCTTGTTGGTGTGCAGGGGAGTGCACTGGATGTGCACCTGGCGTGTGACTTGGTGGGGTGTGTTGCAGTGTGATTTAGGGTGGTGTATCCCTGTGGTGTGTGTGCCCTGCCCATGCCTTGGAGTGGCCCTGTCTTCTGCATTTTGCGCATGTGTGGACCGCGGCGGTGATGTGACCGGGAACGGGACGTTGCTGCTGGTCGACGGAGTTTTAGTGTCCGGATGATCAGGGGTGCCATGTTGTCAGGTGGGTGATGTGTGTGTGTCCTTATGGATATGTTGTGACCTCCGGCAGGGTGTCTGTGTGGTGCTTGGACCCTGTGCATGCCTGTGTGTAGTGTTTGTATGGTCATGTAATTGCTTACCTGCGGCGACGTCCGCGGCGGCCCTCCTTGCGGTAGTGTTGGAGGAGGAACATCACCGGATGCATATGGTGGGCTGGGTTCATGGCGTTCAGGTCCGGGTCTCGTCTGTCAGCCTCCGCTATCCAGGTTCCGCCAGCTCAGGCTAGGCGGGGTCTCCGCTGCGGTGCGTCGACTTGTTTTGGCCATCCTAATATGTGGAGCGAGGCGGACGTTATTCCGCACGGCGGTGTGTCTGGATTGGCTGTCACCGCCGCGGTGTCTGACGCACTTAGATGGCGGTGCGTGGCGCGTGGCGCTCCGCGGCGGACGGGAAATGACCTGTGTTTACCTATCGTAATATGGCGGCCGTGACTTCCACGGCTAGTGGGCGGAAAATGCAGTTTTCTGCCCCGCAGACACCGCGGTGGTGCCACCGCCCGACATCCTAATGGACCCCTTAGAGCGTGACAGGAAAATCTCCCCGTGCCTGAATGTGTAATGTAAATATGGTGCTCAAGTAAAGCGCTCCAATACCTTCGGGTCGAGTTGGCGCTATATAAAATATGCACACAAAAAAACAGCTACACCCCCTGATGAGGCCCAATAAGGCAGAAATGCATCTGGCTATTTATGTGTCACATTTACTGTAGATGTGCCCTAGCAGTACACAAATGACTGTCTGTTTTGGGTCGGGGCCAAGATTAGTAATGGCACAGATGAGCCTAAATGGAATCAAATGAACCCAGAGTATTTACCAGTGGTTAAAATTCTTTCAAGCAGTGCCGTTTATCATTTTTGTGCTAAGTGAGCGCAACAGGTTTTGGTGGCACTCACATATTTTCACAAACGTTACATTTTCTCCAAAATGGATTTATTTCTGCGTACGTAGGCAACAGTTGTTTTCTGCACATTCACTGTTGTGACTCCAATAATTCGAACAGCTGGTACGTGTTTCGTGGTTTCTGCAATACCACTTTCGAACACTGTTTTTAGTTTATGAACAAGAAAACAGTACTATAGACAGAAAATCTTAAAGGGAGCCTGGAAATATTGTATAAAACAAAATAAACTGCAATCAAGTATATCGTTGTACATTTTTTCTCCCAGTTAATGTCATCCTATGTTATATATATTCACTGTCTTAACAAATATAAAAATACAATTTGTAACATACATAACCACATTCATTGGAAATATTGAGTAATTGGGACTTCACAGTTCCCACATTACAGTTTTTAGTACATTGTGTCAAAGCACTTGAAGAGACCAAATGAGATGAATGCACCTGGAGCATGATATATAGTGAAGTATAGAAATATTAACATTATTGCTAGAATTAACTAATATATACTGAACATTCACTCATTTGCTATTATGTGTGTGTACATGTGGCATCAGGTTTAATAGTAGTTTTATCTTCTGTGACATAATATCATGGTTAAAAATATCGCAATACAAAAATATCAACTTTAAATACAATGAGGCGGTTTCTCCCCGACGGCGTCGGGGCTCCGCCCCTGTTACAATCAACAAAAGTGCTCAATGCTCATATTTTATTTAATAAAAAAATACCAATTTTTGCTAGTCTTCTAGGCAATCCGCATGACATCATAATGGACCCCTAAGTGTTTGCCGGCTGAGAACCTCACAGCCCTAAAGGCTATGATGTAATCAGCTCGGCAAAGACCTAGCTTCAGGGCCCAGTCTCCACCCCCTGATGGCGTGCAGGCAAAGGTAGCCCCGGGTATTTAAAAACAAGCCCGGTATCGCTAAGCCTCCACGTCAATCAGAGCGTGGAGAGCATTGGCACACACCCTTTCCCAACCTGTTACTGGGCGTGGTGAAACCCACCCTGTGACGAGTTGGGAAAGGGGTGTTGCAGAAAGGAAGACGAGGAATCGAGTCTGCAGACTCGACCTTACACTGCTTCCTGCGTGTGTCTGCACTCTCCATTGCGATGGTGGAACTTGCTGGAAGGAAGCTGTTTGATGTCAGGAGTCGGTAGTTCACCAGCCCAGGTAAGGCCCACTTGTTAAGAATTAAAGTATCCCCCATGTATATTACTTGTTGTTCGTTGTTCGAACAACATGGCTCGCCAGAAAAACATGTCTCTGGAGGTCTCATCGTTTGCCTCCTTTCCTGCTGCTGACATATATTTAATTTACTGTGAAAAGCAGAGTCTTGCTTCCGTCTTATTCCATCTGCTGCACTTAATAAGTGTTATAGAAAAGGGGGTCAACCCAAAAAGTCAAAGGGACCTGGGTAATTATGCAATATAGAAAAAGTGGTCCCTGACCTATAGTGGAATTATTCAAAATAATTATTAAAAAGAGAAAACGATTTGCAGCAAACACTAGTATTTATTCACATAGCGTCTCTTGGCATTTCCTTGCTTTTTTCTTTTTTGTAAATTGCTATACATATAAATAACATTCAGTGCCCATTGTACAAAAGGAGGGGAAGGGGTGTGCAGTGATCGGGATAAGTGAAATTGGAAAAAAGTGACAAGTCAATTGTATATTTCCATTAAACAATAGACAATGGCTTCTCGAAAGAGCACAAGCAGATTGCATCCAGAGTTCGGTTATCTTCTTTACAACAACATCACATTGAAACTGGTGTTCAAAATCACACTCTAGCCATGTGTTCCGGTATTCGGGTCTACGTTTCGACCCAAGTTGTAGGGAAAATATCCCTTACACGGCGGGTCTTCTTCAGGACACGAGGGGAGGGGTGGGCATATCCGGAGTATAGAGTTCTCATGGAGTCATAATGAACGTAGTGATGGTCACAAGTCGTCTTGCAAGGTCTTGCAAACTTCCTGGCAAGGTGGAAGTTTGCCAGGGACGCGGTCCTTATACGCCGACAATGAGCGGCTGATGTCGTCGATTTAAACGGACCTCGGCTATGGCACGTTTGGTGCATTTAAGGCAGCCATAACGGATGTGAACCATAACTCAAGTATACAGTGGCCAAGTTACTGGTTTAAACGTACCCTGGCCCTCACGCTAAAAGTGTTTATTAAGGTTTTCACAAAGGATGAGGACCTACTGGATTATTAGTAAGGATTGATAACCTGCAATTACTCACTTCTACAACACAAGGTCCTTGCAAGACGACTTGTGACCATTACCACGTTCATTATGACTCCATGAGAACTCTATACTCCGGATATGCCCACCCCTCCCCTCCCCTCGTATCCTGAAGAAGACCCGCCGTGTAAGGGATATTTTCCCTACAACTTGGGTCGAAACATAGACCAGAATACCGGAACACATGACTAGAGTGTGATTTTGAACACCAGTTTCAATGTGATGTTGTTGTAAAGAAGATAACCGAACTCTGGATGCAATCTGCTTGTGCTCTTTCGAGAAGCCATTGTCTATTGTTTAATGGAAATATACAATTGACTTGTCACTTTTTTCCAATTTCACTTATCCCGATCACTCCACACCCCTTCCCCTCCTTTTGTACAGTGGGCACTGAATGTTATTTATATGCTCTTAATAAGTGCGAACGCTACATGTAAAGAGAAAAGATATATTTCATTACGGAGCCAAAACATCATGTTTTTGTCCACATTAGGTCCTAGGGACACCTACTTGTAACATTAACGAGCCTCATTTTTCATGGCTGGTACGTTGTTTTGTGTGAGTAATCAGTATTGCGAGGAAACGTTTGTTATGGCGCTGCCATTTATAAACCTACATTACATTTTTTCTCTTTTAATGAAGCATGTAGTTGTCACCTGATAACATTAGTGTAGCCTGCAGAAGTTGTTGCTTTTATTGCACCAACGCAAGGAGTGCTTATCGATGTTACAGATGGCTATGTTCTTTCGTTGGCTCACATGACCATTCCTCGGGTCCCAATGACCTGAACTACCAAAAGTATGCAGTGTATATCAATAAGAATGAGGGGTGGGATATAAAAGAGGGAGCAGGGGCTGCCAATGTTTTATTAACATTTGGCAAATACACGGGGATGCCAAAGTGTTTGTGAGATTTAAAATGGTCATCTGACTACCCATGGAGTAGATACACTACTATTGAAAGTGCTAAATAAAGGTTGAATAGTTGCTGTAAAAGATTGAACGGCTAAAAATGGCCTTGCGCAGAGTGTCAAAAGGGGGAATTCTAGTTCTCATCCTGGGTGTTATTGGTATGCACAAGGAAGCAGTTCCTTCTTCTTCATGCTGCCAGTGAATCTGTCACAAGATAAATCTATCTTTTTGACAAGGTCTCTGTGTGCAAAAGAGAGATATTTTTCATCTAAGGTGTCACTAAATGTGCAAAAGGGAGCTCTTTCTCTCCTCGAAGGACTGAGTGTGTACTATAGACAAAGGAGCGGCGCCTATCACAAAGAAGCTCTCTCTCAGCTCCAGACTCCACTGTGCGGAAAGGTGTAATGCCACTCCAAAGTGGAAAGTGTGACCGTGTGTGCATAAGACGCCGGTTCTGGTCATAATCCTCCGTGCTCCCTATGCGTGTTTTTGCTTGCCTTGCATGAGCAAATGTTTTTTATATTGCACAAAACCATTACAAGTGTATCAGTGTGTTGACAAGTAAATATGGGCAAATGATAACATCAGCATATGCAAAGATTGTCCTCTATAGCTCATAAAAATTGGCAATTTCTCAAATGATGATTAATTCAATTGTATTGCTTTATTAACCTTCCTGCTTTCTCAAATTTGCTTGAAAATGCACCATTTGTCCACTCTTTTTTTCAAAATGATCTCCCCTGAAGGTTCTTTGGGCATCCTTGCTACTCTGGCTCGCCGCAGTCGGGTACCACAATAAGTTTACGCCCACCACTTTCAAATGTCACCAGCCGCCAAGTACAAAGTATTGACTTGAAAAGTATTGAGGACGAAAACACATAGGTAAGAATTTATATATTTAGAAACATTTAGCAATAAATAACATTAAAAAATACTGAAAGAAATATACACATATACTACAAAAAGGTATAACTTAAATGTAATAACTTAAAAAATAAAGTTAATATGTAACTTCAAATAAAATGTAAAAAGATAAATACTAACATTAATAGATTATTAAATAGTGTAATTAAAAATATAATAATTATAAATATGTATTTATGTAGGTAACTATTAAAATAACCAAAAGTAAAATTATAACAAAAAATAAATCATTATTATATGAAATATAAAATGACAGTACTAAAAATAGCATTTCTCAGAAAAGAAAACACAAAAAAGAAAACAAAATAACAATATAAAATTTAATATATACGTTAAAAATAAATAAAGATATGTCTAAAAATACTGAAACAAATACATGACAGTGCTAAAACATTCAAATAACAATGCTGGAAAATATTCAGAAATACTACTACAAATGAAATCGTACAAACAGCAATAAAAATGTATACAATATAAAAACACAGAAAAAAAGATTACAATTCTAGCTGTAATTTAAAATACAATTAAAAAATACCATTAATACTCTGTGCAAATAAAAGTTTTAAAAACACGATAAGAAACGATTTGCTACTCAAATTGCAACCTGAGCAATAGTTGGAAACATATTTCATTTTGGAGAGGTCATATTTATGATTCCCACTTCAACATAAGCAACAGTAGGATAAGTATTGGACTTTGGAGCGGTTAGATGTACCATTCCGGCTCTAGACTGAGCTACATTAGAGAACGTTTTGGACATTCGAGGGTCAGATTAACTATTCCCACTTCAATGTAAGCAGTTGTAGGGAAAGTGTTGAACTTTGCAGGGTCAGATTTACTTTTTCTGCTCCACATAATCGAAAAGTGTTGGACTTTGGAGGAGTCAGATTTACTGTTCCTACTCCTGAGCAGAAGTAGAGAAAGTATTTGGGCTATGTAAGGCTCCGGTTTACTAGTTCCACTTTAACATAAGGAACATTCGGAAAAGTTTTGGACATTAGAGAGGTCACACTTACTATTTCCAGTCCAAACTGAGGAACAGTAAGGAAAGTGTTGGACTTTCGATGGTCAGGTTTGCTATTCCTACTCCCCACTGACCAGCACTGATGAAAGTGTTTGACGTTTTAAGTTTTAGATTCACTTCTCTCACAGCAAACTAAGCAGCAGTAGGTAAAGTGTTGGATTTTGGACGGGTCAGATTTACTATTTCTCTTGCACCCTGTGTAAAAATACACAAAGTGTTCAACTTTGAAGGAGACAGATTTACTATTCCCACTCCAACATAAGCAACAGTAAGGAAATGGACTTGACAGAGGTCAGTTACTATTCACATTCAAGCATGAAGAACAGTAGGTAACGTGTTGGAGATTGGAAGCGCCATATTTACTATTCCCACTCCAAAGTGAGAAACATTAGTGGAAATATTGTACTTTGGACGGGTTATATTTACTATTCCGTCTCCAGACTAAGCAAGGTTAGTGAAAGCGTTGGTCTTTGGAGGGGTCATATTTACTAATCACACTCCAATATGAGCGACAGTGTAGAAAGTGTTAGATTTGTGAGGGGTCAGATTTACTACTCCTACTTTAATCTGAGCAAATAAAGAACATTTGTTGGACCTCAGGAGAATCAGATTTACTGTTCTCAGTCTGGCATATGCATCAGTAGGGAAAGGTGTTCGATTTACTATACACCCCCCAAAATGAGCAAAAGTAAAAAATGTGTTGGACTTTGGAGGGGTCAGTTTGAGTATTCCCACTTCAAATGGAGCAGTGTCGAAGTGTGGGACTTTTTTGAGGAGTTACCTTTACTATTCACTCTCCAACCTGAGAAATTGGGAAAGAGTTGCACTTTGGAGGGATCAGATTTACCATTTCCCCTCAGACCTGGGCCACAGTAGAGAAAGTGTTGGACTTTAGAGGGATTTAATTAATGGCTCTCACTCTGATGTAAGTCAAAGGGCCTGATTACGATGTCGTTCGGAAGGCCTCCGAATGGAATTTGGCTTTCCCGGATCCGATTCATAGCCCTTGTTTCCGACCAAATCGTACACAGGTCCGAATGACCAAGTACGATGCGAAGAACGCGTACGTGTTGACTAAATCGTCTTCGGAACCCGATCGTGTCCATACGACTCGTAGCTGAATCATGCCCCGAAATGGAGACGGATTCCTATCGAGCAACTACAATGCACGATTTGGACAGCCGCATCGACTCTGTCTCAGCAAGTCGAAACGGCTGTCTGAATCGTACTTCAGGTGGCAGTAGCAGGCCCCCCTTCCCCCGGGGCCCTCCGAATCGGTCATCGAGGGTGCCCATGGATCCCTCGATCCAGTCATGCCACAGGGTGTACGCTTTTCCCCACCCACTCCTTTTTGCTATGGGAGCCTGTGTACGCCTCAGTACACAGGCTCCCATAAAGTTCAATAGGAGTCTGAACGAACTGAGTCTGTAAGCATATGGATGCATCATACTCGCTCAGTCAGGCTCCCGGAGCATGTTTCGCTCGGAAAGCCCTCTGGATCCGAGCCGTACCGAGGGCTTTCCAAGCGAGATCATAATCGGACCCATAGTAGAAAAAATACTGGCCGTTGAAGGAGACAGATCTTTTTTTCCCACTCCAAACTGCTAAGAAACAGTAAGGCCGGTGTTGGACTTTAGAGGGGTCAGATTTATAATTCCCACTACAGTGTACCCAGAGTATGGAAATTGTTGACCTTTGGAGCGTCCAGATTTAACCCAACTCAACCAGCTGTATAAAACATGTAGACCACAAAAATCGCATTTGCTATTCTCAAACCTAAATATTAAAAAATAACATTGAGCAAAGGTAAATAAATATATAAATCTGTATATTTTAAAAATAAAAAGTAAAACATTATTAACACTAAAACAAACCAACACAATACATTAACTAATAAAAATAACTATAAATCAATGTAAATAAAAGGTATAATTTAAAATCACATCATATGAATTTACAAAATACGAAATGAGCATCTTGCTTAGAAAAATGCCCTATTTAAAAAAATGAATACATATAAATTATAAATAATAAAATATAAAAAATATATCAATATAAAAGCTGTAAGCACTTAATGTATGTATTAATTACACTATTTTACTCAATAATAAATAATACATAACATTATAAATTGTTAAACTATTAATTAAAATTCACTTCTATCCTGAATTCCTGCAACCCAAATATAAAATAAAAACGTTAAAAATAATTATTATAATTTGCAAAACACAATACATACAAACACAATAAAATTATAATGCTTTGCTCAAATAGTGAAGTATATAATAAATTTACAGAACAAGTAATTAATACAATTTTCGCAAAATATAATTTAGATCATTTTTATATTTAGTCAAATTAATTAATTCAAATTAAATTAATGAATGTTAAACATTTAAAATATATATGTTTAAAATGCTTGCGATCTTACGCCACTATGGACCCAACAATCCATAAAAAACCAAAACAAATATATTAAAAGAAATATAAAATGTATGTTATAAAAATACACACAAGCGTTACATTAAAAATAATAATTGTTAAAAGAAATATGACATTTAATACAGAGAAAACCAAACTGCACATACAAATGAATGTATTAAAACAAATGAACTAATGAACGAATTGCAATTTAATACGTTTATTAAACATGCATAAAATATTATACAATACATACATGCAATATTATACATTTCCCACCATCTTCCTCTACAATTCCAACAACCTTCTAATACAAATGTTAACTTTAAGTAACAAATACTTATTTAGATATATTGCCAACCTGCCAAAAGCATTCACTAAAATAATTAACAATAAATAATAAATTAAAATAATTCTATACTTTTACACTAAAACAATACATTAAATTAATAATATAATTTAACACTAAAACAAACTATTATTTATGTAAAGTAATACTAAATACTTCAAATATTTTTAACAAATCAAGAAAATATAATAACATGTGATATTAAGTCCCACAGTATTAATGTCCTCACAATCTTTTTTTAATGATACTTTTTTTACTACAATATTAAGGTAGAACACCTATGGCCCGATTCACAAAAGTAATCTGAGACAAAATCCTAACTTTACGACTTTTGGTATTCACAAAAAGCATTTAGGAGTAGTAAAGTTAGGATTTTATCTTAAGTTTTGGTCTTAAGACAAAATCCGATTTTTTTTTACATTTTTTTATATTTAAATTTTATGCAAGCAAAGAAAAAAAAACATTTTCAAACACAGAGAACATGTCAGTGGGCGAGTAGAGACACAATCACAGTAATGCAAGAATGTAATAAACAGCAGAAACAAATTAACAGAGTAACTTAAATACATACTACATAAGTGCTTGAAAGACAAGATATACAAAGAATAAGACAATCGACCTCGGACTAAGGAAGAAGAGAGGCAAGACATATATGGAAAGGACTCTATATTACTTAACACTCTATTAAATCCACTCTGTGATTGGGGACCAGATTTTCACCCCCCTTAATCTCTTCCTGTTACCTTTGGTCTTGTAGATTGCAAATTGTACATTGATAACAGCCTAGCCAACATTGCCAACTCTCCTGTGATATGAATTGATGATCCTAATATTACTGAAAGAAAAGATGAAATAGACAAAAGAAAATCCGCCAATTTGGGACATGAAAAAAACATATGCACTGCATCAGCAGCAAAGAGACTACACCTGCTACATTTGGTTCCACATCCTGTGCCCCATTTGGAGATTTTACTTGGGGTGTAATATAAATCATAAATTGCCATATAATGCTGTGCACGCATCCTACCAGTCAACAAAGCTTCATTTGTCAGGGCTATGGAAAGATTAAGCTCAGACCCGCCTATATTTAACTTTGTAGCCCATTTTTCTTGACGTTGCTGGAGATCATCTGGTAGTAGCTTTATCAAATCATTGTTTAAGATACCAATATGCATCCTTTTCTCCAACGCCTCTATTAACGGAATTTTTCTAAGCTTACTCGAGACATCAGGACCCAACGAACCCAAAAAGCCACGAATTTGTAGATATTTAAAAAAATCATGCTTTGATAGCTTATATTGTGATTGTAAATCTGTAAAAGATAGGATTTGTCCCTCTGAACATATCTCGCCTAAACGATTAAGCCCCTTCTGCAGCCATTTAGCAATGATTTGATGAAAAATAAAAGGGAGTATCTCTGCGGCTTCAAAGGGGACATAAGCGTTTATTTTGGGGAGCCCGAGATATCGCTTTACCTGCCTCCAGACCGTGTAGGCAGCCTTGTAAATTTTAAACTTATTCTTTTTGAAATAGCTAAGTTCCAAAAATTTAACAAAACTACTATTTGCCTCCTCTCCCAACCCAAATGCGTATTTTGAAGGGGTATGGCAAAACAAAGAGGTAACCTTCTCACCGATGACAAGAGGGGACATAAATTGCAAGGCTGCGGCCCAATAATGAAACAGAAAATGCGGAATCCCGCACCCTCCACTAGATCTTGGAAGTATCATCTTTTTATATGCTCTCCTCTGCCTTTTGTAGCCCCATAGAAACCTAGTGCAGATGTTCTCGAGCTTTTTAAAACACTCTGGTGAGAATTCAAGTGGGATGGATCTAAATAGATAAAGAAATTTGGGGAGCACGAGCATCTTCAATACATTTGATCTTCCGTGCAGAGATAGATGAAGGTGATTTATTCGCTCCAAGGTGGCCTTTACTTTATCTAAGACCGGATTCGTATTGATTTCGGGAATGTTATTGGTTGGCGAGCACACTTTTATTCCCAAATATGTTGCTTCCGGAATGGCAAGGATGCCGTCCAGAGGGTTACCACCAACACAGATAATCTGTGTTTTGGTTAAGTTTAGCTTGTAGCCAGAAAAGAGCACAAACTGCAATGCAAGACTTTCAGTTGCAGGTAAGGCAGAAGACAAATCGGTGGTAAGAATGACAATGTCATCTGCGTAAGCTAGGGCTCTATATTCGGTTCTACCCGCTATAACTGGTTTAATATGTATGGAGTTTGTTAATTTGGTAAAGAAAAAATCAATATATAACGCAAAAAGTAAAGGTGAGCTCGGCATCCAACAGGGTGATTCTGATGGGGGTCTTAGTGGCTTCTGCCCAATCCATCAATGCTATCACACGCCGCACATGGTCGGCCGTGTCACTGCCGGGTATAATCCGTGTTGTAATGGAGAAACAAGATATGCAATAACCCCAGACAGACGAGTGGCTAATATTTTTGAGAAGATTTTACTGTCTGCATTGGTTAGTGATATTGGTCTGTACGAAGCTGGTAAAAGAGGAGGTTTCTCTTTTTTTAGAAAAGCAGTATTGTTGATTCGCCCCAGGACCTTGGGGCCAATCCCTTTTGTGCATTCTGACAGATTTTCAACAATTGCTCTTTTAATATCACTGAGGAGGTTCTAAAAAATTCCAACGGGATCCCATCTGGTCCCACCGCGAGGGATAAGAATGCCGCCTCTACCTCCTCATGAGTAATATCTGCCTCTAGTTCCTCTTTTTGATCAAGAGTTAATGTCGGGGACTCTAGATCTCCCAAGAATTCAGAAACTTTCTCCTCTATTTCAATATTATCCACAGTGTTATCCTCATTTAAATAAAGCTGGGTATAACATTTTTTGAAGGTCTCCAATATTTGCACAGGCTCTGTGAGGATTTGCCCCATCTTGTCCTGAATTGAATCAACCCTACTGGCTACCTCATAGGAGATAGTGGTGCGAAGGTCCACGTCTCCACGGGTATGCAGATTGAGGTCCCCACAAAAGATTAAGGGGGACGGCCAAGATGCAAGTTCGATACTCTGATCATTTAACATGTTGGGATCATCTGAGTTGGGGCCATATACTGAACATATGGTGGCTGTGAGATTGTCAATGTTCAACTCTGATCACCCAACAATCGTACTGATCCACTTTAGCATGTTTACATTCACCCCATCCATATTTCTTCAGGATAGCCACCCCTCTTGTAGTTGTTCCTTGACGTGTACAACACACAAGTTCAAAACCCAGGTCTTTCAGCCAAGCCCTATTATTCCAGGCAATGTGGGTTTCTTGTAGACAAATCAATTGTGCACTTATTGTTCTCAGAATCTGAGCTGCTATTCCCCTTTTTTCCTATTGTTTAGCCCAAAGATATTCCATCAACAGATATAAAATTTACCCATCAGTACAGAAGAATTATTTTGCCATATTTGAGAGAGCCGTATATTTTTCCTGTCCACACTTGTTGATAATACACATTGTCGTTAAAGAATCATTAAAGCAAAATATGTATACAAATGCAGAAAGACATTTATTATAGCATTGCTTATTAATATTAGAAACAACCGGACCCACTGCTGTGTTCCTACCAACCCTTGCCCCACAACACCCCCCCCACCCTCCCCTCCCTACTGCTTCTATTCCCCACCCCGTCCTCCCCCGAACCCACCTAATTGAGGGACAGGGACTGACTAGTCCCTATTGGTGATGGAGAGAGAGGAGTGCGTGCTCTCCCCACCCCCACGTCCCCCAGGAATGTGCTCAAATGAAAGAAAGAGAAAAATAAGAGAGGACTACAGTGATACCAGTAAGCCATATTTTCCTTACAGTGAACTCAAAAATTATTTGGCTGCTATTTCGAAGGTAAAGAACAAGGTTTTCTCTTTAAATATAACCTTGAGCTTTGTAGGATTTAGTAGGAAAGCTTGGGCCCCTTTCGCTTGCAGTGGCGAGATAATATGGCGCAGATGCCACCTTGTTTGTACAGTGGCCTGGCAATAGTCAAGGCGCACAAAAAAGTCACAGCCCTTGACTCTTCGCTTCCGATCGAGCCTTGCTAAATCATAAAGGTGCTCGCGGAGTAGAAAATTACTCAAACAAAAAAGGATTGCTCTTGGTTTAGATTCAGCTCCTCTACCCCCCACCCCATGAGTATGAAAAGGGAATCTATGCTTTCTTTGAAGCTCTCGCTCCCATTTCCAATCGGTTAACTCTGGGAACGCTTCGGTACAGAGTTCAATTACAAATTGACAAATGTCTTTCCCTACCAGCCCTTCTGGGATTCCAAGTATGTGAAGATTATTCCTCCTTGACCTATTTTCAATTGTCAATAAGTTTCCAGTTAATATCTGCACGATTAGAGTTCAGGGCTGAGACATCTGTCTTCTGTGCCTTGAGGTCATCCTCCATTGAGGAGATTCTGCCTTCAGCTTCCCCAAGCCTTCCTTCAACCTCTCCAACTCTGGCAGATAGGTCATTGCATGTTTTTACCACACGGTGCAACGTATTCTGGAGTTTACGAACTGCCCCCTGGACTCGTAGACTCTCTACCTTTGTCTCCTCGCGATGTGACATAATGGCGTGATATATAGCAGTGAGGGTAATAGGATTAAACAAGTTTTCAAGCGTAGGGCCTATTCTCGCTCTATTACTGTTTAAGCCACCATCTTCATTTATTGTTGCGAGTTCTAGAAGAGGTGAGCCATCATTGCTTGTTGCGTGGGGTGATACTGTGCTATGCAACCAAGATGGTTTGTGTGGTTTACGAACCGTGGTTTGTCCACCTATTGATAGTAGGCTGTTCTCCTCCTCTTCCAGAGGGGCTGAGCTAGTTAGACATCTGTCATCTGCCCAGTCTAGGTCCAAACTCTCCCCCTCTGAACCCACAGAGACATCAGACATTGAATAGAATTTCCCCCCTGAGCCACAAGAGTTGACCTCATTCGCCATTTCTGCTGAGGGGTTCTGATTCTCCAGTACATTATCAAGAGTAGGAGGATGGTGAGAAGACGGAACCAATATGGAAGAATCTAGGTCTTGAACAGTAATCATCTGGCAGGGGGGATTTCCCAAGAGCTAGGATCCTTTCCTGGAGCGGCAGACAGAGCACTAATTGTTTCACTGTGGCAAGTAAGAGGAGGTAAGGCAAGTACATGGTCCTGCTTAGGTTATACAGTAAATTGTTTTTTTTTAAATCTCTGGAATTACTACCCCCTTTTAAATTTTGAGAATCGCTTGTTACGGGAGGTAAAACAATATCTAAATGTACCTTTGGGGCATTGATTGATGTCTCGACAGGCCTACACACTAGTATCACTTTACTCGTGTTCAGATTTTACTTTCCTTTTGTGACCAACTAGATTAGACACTTGTCTCACTTTAATAGTGTTAGGACTTGACTTTCCTCTTGTAGCCGACAGGTCTACACACTGGTCTCTCTTAGATGGTATTCATATATGACTTAGATAATTATTTTTGCACATACACTAGAATTATTTATATCTCTCAAAGAATTTTATTTTGTAAAATTAAAAACATTTTGATCACTTTTGTAACATCACAATTTCTAATAAACATATTTGTTCTTTAAAAAAAATGTGATTGAAGACAGTCCTTTGTCGACGCGTTTCGGTGTGTAGTGTTGTTAGTACACCTTCTTCAGGACAGACTTATATTTAAAAACAAGTGATCTTCATTCTAAAAAAAAATACATACAGTTAATGACTTATAACTAATTGAGAGAGAATTTCATTCTTTCAGTGTAGTGCATGTTTACTGTCAGGTCATGTAATCGTATTATTTTAATATTGGGATGGCACTCTTACTTAGATTATTATGCCATCACTCTTCTTACTTTAGGGTTCCACACTCCTGAGGATTAATTTATTCTTGTTCCTCTATGCTGGTGGGGTAGGTATTTATTAACCTATGTTTCTCTGAAAGGATAGGATACTCCAATTGATAATCCTCCTTCACAATTTCCCTTTCACAAGATCATAGGAAAAAACTCCTTGTTCACACTTACTTAAAACTGGGAAAATTATCTTTCTTGTGTCTATTATGTATATCTTGCGACTTTCAATCTGCGCAAGATCTCACGTGGCTGTTGACTTCAGTTTGACCTGTAAGGGAGTATTTATTACATTTATCTCTCTGTCCTTCCATGTTATACACATGTAATCCCTGCACTGAGTCAAAAGTATGGACATACCTTGGGATGCCATCTATGTGATCCCTGGTTGGGATTCATAGGCGAAATTCGTTTTCGTTCTGGGGATTTCTTCACTTTCAATCCCTCATACGATTGGTTGAGAAATGTCTTTCTCCCAAGGATACCTGGATATAAAGAAAATGCCACGTCTTAATTTAATTTTGAATAAGAGTTCTCTGTTTTTGGAGTCAATTGTCTGTGTCGCGCTGTAGTTCTACATTTAAGATGCCCTCCTTTTCAAGGATCTTAATATCTAAAAAGTCAACCGCTTGTTGGCTTTTGTTTGAAGTGAATTTTAGGTTTGGGTCTCCACAATTTAGCCAGTCCAAAAAACTGATTAGGTCCTCTTTACTACCGTCCCAAATGAAAAAAATATCATCTATGAACCTAGACCAGTGTTTTACATTCTCAAAAAAGGGGCTCATTTCATTATAAATATGCTTTCTTTCAAATTTTCCGACATAAAGGCATGCTAAGCTGGGAGCACAGTTGGCTCCCATGCTCGTTCCCTTGGTTTGGCAGTAGTAATCTTTTCTGAATAAAAAGATATTGTTTTTCAAAATAATCTCTATACAGTCAATAATGAAAGTATTTGCTGGTGACAAGTCATCTTCATCGTTTCTTAAAATTTCTTCCATCATACTAACTGTATCTTGCTGCGGAATATTTGTGTAAAGCGATTCAATATCTAAACACACGAGCCATTGTTTATTTTTGTTAAACTCGATACCCTCTATTTTAGAAATCATGTGTGTCGTATCTTTTATGTACGATGGTATGAGGGCTACCAGAGGTTGAATAAAGTGATCAACATATTTGCTTAACGGTTCAGTTAAGGATTCTATTCCCGATACAATTGGGCGCATGGGCGGATCTTCCATGCTCTTGTGTACCTTAGGGAGCCCATATAGGGCAGGTACCCTCCTCCACCACACCAGTTATCATCCGAATTGCCAAAAGGTTGGAATACCTTTTAGCCAGTTCTTGCGGATTAGACGCAATTGTAGTGACAGGCAAACTTTCGAGAAACATGCTGAAACACTAAAAGCAAAATTGACAGAAAGAGGCTAACCCAAGCGCCTAATAAAAGAAGCTTACAAAAGCGCAAAATATTACAATCGTGATAGCCTCTTTGACACCAAGGACAAACCTAAAGAAAAAAATGAAATCGTAATGGTATCTGATTTTAACAGTTACAGCAACAAAGTCAAGAATCTGATTAATAAAAATTGGTCAATACTTAATAAAAAAGATTCAGCCCCTATGGCCAAGCCAATATATGCCTACAGAAGAAATAGAACTATTCGAAATCATCTAGTACAAACTTACAGGGAACCGAAATCTTTAGGTTTTAGAAATGTAGTAAATAACACTCCTATCCGAGGTAATTTGCCATGTGGGACTTGCTCACACTGTAACAGCATTGTCAAATCTGACAAAGTAGAAATAAATGGGATATTTCATTGGATGAACGACCATGTGAATTGTCGTACTTCCAATGTGGTATATTTGCTGATTTGCCCCTGCAATAAGTGTTACGTAAGGGAAACGGGCCGAGAAATGCGCCAGAGACTGACGGAACATCGATCCGCAATAAAGAATTTAAAAAAGAATGCACCATTAGTAGAACAGTGGATTGCTGCAAAACATGGAATTGATGATCTCAGATGGTTCATTCTTGAGAAAATGAAAATATCAGTAAGAGGAGGAGATATAAACAAAAAACGCAAATTAAGAGAACAGTTTTTCATGTCTAAATTTAAAACTTACTATTCAGGACTAAATTGCCGAGAGGAATGGGAAAGACTAATCAGATAGTACTATATCCTAGTGCAGAACACAAGAACAGAGACTGTAATATTAAAAAAGGAAAAAAAATAGATATATAGTTGGGGGTGAAAGTTAAGAAAGTTTTGTGAGGTATATTCCTCTAAAAGATTATGATGAAATGTGTAGATATCATGTAACTAATTGTCAAGCTATATATTCAACAAAGAACATGGAATCTTGCCTTATATGTCTTGTTTAAATCTCTACTTGACATGATGAGGATAAATTGATATATAAAGTTATACTTGAATATACACATTAATGAAACTTTATTGTACCTCCATGAACATTGTTGAAATAATCAATATTCTTGTCATATATTAAATGAAATGAAATGATCAAAATTCATGACATATTTGTCCTTAAGAGTGCACTTAGGGAGATAGTTGGTAGATTCCTCATGTAATTAGTAATAAAACGTATAAGTATGAAAGAATGGAGAAATGGATCCGACAAACTGATTTACTAGTATTTTCTGAATAAGTGTTTTTGCTATATTTATAAGCGCAGTACTCAACTTTTTCTGTACAAACTAATGCTGGTGCATGTGATAGTCTGATAATCGGCGCTTTCATCTGAGAGGTTTTTGCGCATAATAAACAAACTACCAAAATGAAGTTTTGTAGTTTCCGAAGGTTACCAAAAGAAGTAAACAAACTACCAAAATGGTAACCGCCCCCTGGACTAACTAATGATGAGACACGTAATAGTTTGAGAGACCGGCGCTATTCAACCGAGAGGTTTTGCGCATGGAGTCTTTAAACTTCTCAAAAACTTAAAAAACTACCAAAATGGAGTCTCAGGCGTGACGAAGCAGGTCACTAAAACGTGAGACCATAACCAGTTGATGCTTTTGCCCCATTCTAGCACTACAAATAATTAAAATTTAAAATATAATTATTTAGTGAACAACATAAATATGCTTCCCGGTTTTAAGCGTACCGCAAAACATAAATATGGACGCTAGGGACATGAGTTTGTTGCGCACGTAATTGAACATCTGTGACCAATTATCCAATTTCGTTCGAGCGCCAACAGTATATAAACCAAGCAGCCGGCGTGCTCTCTCATCGCACCAACGGTAGAGAGGACGTGTCGACTGCTCCGTGTACAACAAGACGAGGTAAGCGGGAGACTGGGAGATTTTAGAACGCGCACGAACTGAGTGTAGCCGGCGTGTGGTTAGTGTAAAATGTCTTTCACATTGCTCGGCAAAAGACAAGAAACTAGACCATTCCTGAAGTACCGATATGTGGTGTACTCGTAAGATGTACGGGCACACCCCCATAGCACATTATACATTCGACTTTACCAAATGCAAATTTAAATCATGTGCCCAGAACTGTACCCGTAACAAGGGGTAGTGTTCCTAAATAATTAATACCACAGGAACACTACACGTGAACTCTGTCTTTTTCGCGAAAGCGCGACACAGACAATTGACTCCAAAAACAGAGAACTCTTATTCAAAATTAAATTAAGACGTGGCATTTTCTTTATATCCAGGTATCCTTGGGAGAAAGACATTTCTCAACCAATCGTATGAGGGATTGAAAGTGAAGAAATCCCCAGAACGAAAAGGAATTCCACCTTTGAATCCCAACCAGGGATCACATAGATGACATCACAAGGTATGTCCATACTTTTGAATCAGTGCAGGGATTACATGTGTATAACATGGAAGGACAGAGAGATAAATGTAATAAATACTCCCTTACAGGTCAAACTGAAGTCAACAGCCACGTGAGATCTCGCGCAGATTGAAAGTCGCAGGATATACATAATAGACACAAGAAAGATAATTCTCCCAGTTTTAAGTAAGTGTGAACAAGGAGTTTTTTCCTATGATCTTGTGAAAGGGAAATTGTGAAGGAGGATTATTAATTGGAGTATCCTATCCTTTCAGAGAAACATATGTTAATAAATACCTACCCCACCAGCATAGAGGAACAAGAATAAATTAATCCTCAGGAGTGTGGAACCCTAAAGTAAGAAGAGTGACGGCATAATAATCTAAGTAAGAGTGCCATCCCAATATTAAAATAATACGATTACGTGACCTGACAGTAAACATGCACTACACTGAAAGAATGAAATTCTCTCTCAATTAGTTATAAGCCATTAACTGTATGTATTTGTTTTTAGAATGAAGATCACTTGTTTTTAAATATAAGTCTGTCCTGAAGAAGGTGTACTAACAACACTACACACCGAAACGCATCGACAAAGGACTGTCTTCAATCAAAAATGTTTTAAAGAACAAATATTTTAATGTATGATTTTGAAATTGCATATAAATTGTTTTAATTTAAGTGAAATTAGACTAGGATTGATTATATGTATTAGAGAAGGATTAATTTAGAGCATATGTTTATTAGAAATTGTGATGTTACAAAAGTGATCAAAATGTTTTTAATTTTACAAAATAAAATTCTTTGAGAGATATAAATAATTCTAGTGTATGTGCAAAAATAATTATCTAAGTCATATATGAATACCATCTAAGAGAGACCAGTGTGTAGACCTGTCGGCTACAAGAGGAAAGTCAAGTCCTAACACTATTAAAGTGAGACAAGTGTCTAATCTAGTTGGTCACAAAAGGAAAGTAAAATCTGAACACGAGTAAAGTGATACTAGTGTGTAGGCCTGTTGGCCACAAACATGGAAATCAGTAACACTGAAAGGAATCTCTTTTTGATACTATTTGATACCCAGTCCTTTCTTGTGTTCTGGGAAACTCTCTTTTTTGAAAAGATTGATTGATGTCTCCCCAGCTCTTGTTCCAGCTCCATCTGTAAGCGGGCTCCCCTGCTCTGAGGGAATCCGTGGTAAGCTGCTGGCCCCTTGCACCTGTGGAACCTGTGGGGCTGCTGGCGATGTACCTGCAGCCACTGCTGTGCGAGTCTTTGGGCCTCTGGCGGCCGCGCTGGAGCTAGCGTTCTTTGGCCCCATCCCGACTGAGCTCTGACTCCAGTCCGGGCGCTCAGCAGACCAGGTGCAGCTCACGATCGCCTCCGCCGCCTTTACGTCCTGACACAGCCGTAGCCTCTCCAGACGCCGCAGGCTGAACGCTGAGCTCCCGGCAGCACCGTAGCAGAGCCCCGCTAGAGCAAGGTGAGGTTGGTGTCTATGACAGGGAAGTAAAAAAAAGCCAGCACAACATGCCGTACCCGGCCCCCGTGCTCCGGTTGTAGAAATGTCGATTTAGCTGGGTCGGATGTTTTTTACCTCGTAATCCATAATCAATCCGTTGCGGATCTCCGAAACTGCCCAAGTTGCTGAGAATCACTGTGGCCGCAAGAAGGGGGAAGCGGGGGGAGAGGAATCAAGGAGAGCACTGTGTCCTGTCTCACTTGGACACGGCTGCGTCCGCCATCTTGGCCTCCCACCAACTCAGCTTTACAAAATCCTAACTTAAGTTTAACTTAAGTATATATAGTAAGTCCCTAGTACAGTGCACCACATGTGCCCAGGGCCTTTAAAGCAAGTGTTAATAGTGGACAGCTGCACTGATTGTGCCTTCCAAATGAGTAGACTTTCAAACTTGTCTCATTCCTGCCACTACAGAGCCTATGTGTGCAGTTTTAACCCATTGACCGCGGCCAAAATTCCGCCGTGGTGCTGGGTTTTAATGAGTGGGCGGAGTTCAGACAGCCGGGGGCTGTCCTCCGCACACGTGATGCGTGATGGCTCCCGGCCGTCATGAACACACAAGGGGTTAAAGTGCTATGTCGACTTGGCAAGTTCTCTACTGGTCGCACAACTGTTCAATCACAGGTGTGTCACCCTAGGCACAAGTATTGAATGCTGGATCCCAGCTTTGTTAAACAATATCGTTCATACTGTAGTTTGGTTCATTGGTAATGTTTAATTCTTGTTTTCACCAATTCATTCACATTGAATTCCATCCAATTCATATAAGGCGTAAACATAAGTAATTCCAATGCATTTCAGTGCTACTGTGCACCTTCATCAGGGAACGCCTGAAAATTAAACACATAACATTTTTTGAAACATTCATATCTATCTCAAAAATTCATGAAAAATCATATTAAGCCATCATATACACTTTCAGTCTCAAGTTGTGAAATTAAATAGCGCTGTCTGTACTCCTGTGGTTGCACGGCTTTACTTCGTGTGTGACGCTCGTAAATGACTTTGCCTCCCTGTTTTGGCCGTTACCCCGTCTAACATTACGCGCTTGCCGCTGCCTGCCTGGGCGTTTATGCGTTACAATGCTCTTACTTTCTACGTTAAGGGCTATGTCCCGAGTTCGTCTCTCACCTTAATGAAAACAGGATTATTCCCCGTTACGCGAAGCTCCTCCGCTCCGTGTAGCTGCTACGCTGTTTGTTCAAACACGATACTAGCGCATGCGCACCTTAAAGAGGTTCCGTTTTTTTTATTTTATTTTTTTAAAACGCTACTCTTATGTAACTTTATCTGTTGCGAGGTGTTGTCCTCGAATACTAAACATTCGCTTATCGCACTCAATCCCACGGATCCTACGCTGTCCACTTAATTAAATCTGGCGCTGTTTCATGTACTGTGTAAAACATGTTACTACGCATATTCAGATAGTATTACACAAGTAATCACATATTATAAGTAACACGTAAATTCCATTCTTTCATTGAGCCCGTTGGGCTTCAAGCTACTCAAATGATAGATCCAATAATTTTCTCTCTGTAAGAGGGTTTTCTTGTTCAAGGGTCCGTCTTTTTTGGTACCATTTCCAATACGCAAGCCCTCAATTGGCTGATGTTATGTTTTTTGTCCATGAAATGTGCGGCGACTGTGGATTTCAATTGTCCTGTTCTTATATTACTTTTATGTTCATTCAAGCGGGTCTTAAGTTTCCGTTCTGTATGACCCACATACCCCTGTTCACATGGGCATTTCAGTAAATATATTATGTTGGTTGTGTCACATGTGGCATTGAGTTTTAACGGAATTTTATAACCTTTAATCGGGTGAGTGATGCTGGCACCCTTCATTATGTTGTGACAATTTCCACAATTTAGACGTGGTACTATGCCTCTGAATGTTTGTTTGCTTGACTTCTCTCTGGGGGTTTTTAGTAGTTCTCCTATGTTTTTACCTCTGGTAAATGCGAACAGTGGTTCTTGTTGAAATATTCCCTAGAAATCCGGTTCAAGTTGAACCATTTGCCAATTTTTTCGAATGATTCTTTTGAAGCTGGCGCTTACGTTGGAATATTTACTGACACATGTGATTCTCTGTTCTTTGATTTTTGGTGTCACTGTTAACAACTCTGCTCTCGTTTTTACTTCAGTTCTTCCCCTTGAGTCTTTAATTATATTTTGTGGATAACCTCGCTCTTCAAATCTCAGCCATGATGTCTAGCTGTCGTTGACATGTATCCTCTTCCGAGACCAGCCTTTTTACTCTAAGAAACTGGGAGTAAGGTAAATGTGTTTTCAATGATTGATGGTGGTGACTCTGATATTGCAGTAAGTTATTTCTGTCTGTTGATTTACGGTGTATATTGGTTGTGAGGGTTGTACCTGTTTTAGAAATCTCCACATCCAGAAATTGTATAACTTTCTTGCTTAAGATCCAAGTGTCAGTACAAATGAGGATGGTCTGAGTATGGCAAATGTAATATACATATATATACAAATTCAAATTGAACCATGTTCACCTTTGAAGTTTAAAACAATCAAAAGAGAATTTAATTTTTTGTATTTCTTTCAGGCGTTTTATTCATGCATAGCCAAAATTGTGTAGAACAATTTATGATAAAGACATGTAATTGTTTCATCATTACATTCTGTATTCGAAATCGGTGCTCTCTGTGAAAAGGGAAGGGTAGGTGAATGAGTGAGGGGGACAGAGTAAAGGTGTTGTGACATAAATAGTTGCATCCAAGTTAAAAATGAAAAAACCTCTACAACCAAACTAATGGGCAAAGGTTCCCAATTTTACATCACGCATAGATTTATGAGAAAACATCTCTTAATTAGCTCCTATGGTGTGTCAAGGAAAAACGGCGTATTTCTACGTTTCGACCCCTGATACGCAAGAAGGGTAATTCACAGCCTCATGTTGGGGTCTTCGTCAGGAAGAGGAAAGAGAGCCTATGGGGTAAGTAAATACATAAATCAGAATTTTACAAGCGTGAACAGGCGTGGTGATAATTGTCAAAATGGTGATGTGGGTAGTTACCTACATCAGCCGACGGTCATTGAATGTGCCGTCTGCAGGAGGGGCTTTCAAATGCTCCAATGGAACTGAAATATAATAGAATAGGTGCCGTCAGGGCCCTATGTTTTGCTAAATCAAAAGTTATATCGGGGGCAAGTAAAGAGAGGAACTTACTTGGTGTGCCGGCGAAAACTAGGCACAGGTAGATCTGTCCTCGATGGGGGTGATTTGTCTAAAAACAGAAGGGGAGGCTATTTTGAGCATGGGATTGCCGTGATGGTAAATCAGGTCTACAGCCAAATTGCACTTAATAACTAAGAATTGGTAATACAACAATTACCTTGCAGGGTTGAATTGTCAATGTCACCCTGTTATTCCAAACGCGTATTCACTCGCGGTGGGGGTCTCAGTGCCGGTACGTTTTACTAAAAACAAAGCGGAACTGGGTTAAGTTTACTTAGTCCGCTAGTCCGGAGCTTCAGTGAGTGTGGCCGACCAAGTAAGTGGCCAGTTTAGGCAGTACATACCTTCTTGAATACGAGCGCGCATCAGCGCTATTACTTCCCCGGCAGCCTGCATCCGAAGAGACTCGCGGTGCAGGCGCTCAATGCCAGTGAAGGCTAGATGCAGAGGGGGCTCGGCCCGGCGGTCCAATGGGATCGGGGCTGGGTTCGCGCGTTCCCAGAGGCTTGCTTAAAGGGATAGTGTCCCCTTCAGGGGAAGAGAACTGGCTGTTCGTCATCGGATCGAAAACGATCATTACAGGGGAGGGGAGGGGATCTCAAATGATGTCGCAGGGTGTTACCTGGCATATGGGGGTGTGGCATTACCTCGGGGCATGCTGTCTATACGCACCGTTCTACATTTGTATTAACAAGTCACGGAGCAGACAGACTACATCCAATTACATAGTCTGATATTAAGCAATGGATCGCCAAGCATTTAGCTCCACCAAATTAACATGTCTAAGACCAGACATTTTGTACATAGACATTAATGCTTGAAGGGCATCCATACATATATTTTCTCCCCGGGTGAGGGAAAAACAGGTGGTAATACAGTGTGATACACTTCTACAGATTTAGAGCAGCATATGGAGAAAAGTACATCTGGACGTTGATGCTTGACAAGTTACAACACATGGTATACATTCCTCATGGATGTTCAGAGCCGTTCTGTGTGATGTCATGTTTTATATTAATGATAGTTGTACACAGTGTGGATGCAGGGGAGAAAAAAGGCTTTATTCCCAGGGTCTATTCGGGATTTAGTCCCGCCATCTGCGAGAAACTGGCCTCCAGTTCATTAAGTCCCTTGGTTATGGTTTGAAACTTCTGCATCCATTTGCATTCCCTTGTGTCCAGTGCGGCAGCTAGGTTACCACCCCGGGGGCCGAGGGTGATTTTTTCAATTATCAACCAGCGGATGGACTCTGGGGGATGGTTTTTCTCAGTAAAGTGCTCAACCAAAGGGGCCCCTGGGGTTGCACAGCGAATCCTGCTGCAGTGTTGGAAGATGCGGTTCTTGGCTTTTTGCTGCGTTTGTCCAATGTACATCAGGTTGCATGGGCAAAGAATCGCATAAATCACTCCGCTTGTGTTGCAGTTGGTCATTGATTTGAGGTCTACTGTCTGGTCGTTGTACCGTATTTGCTTGGTTTCCAAGCACAGCGGGCAGGCCTTGCATTTTGTACATTTGAAATGGCCCAACAAATCCGGTAGGTTCCATAGGTTCCGAATTGTCGGTGCCGGTGGGGTTTCCAGTAGAGATCTCACCACCGAATCCCTTACGTTCCTTGATCTTTTGAAAGCGTGCATGGGGGGTTCAGGGACTTGCAAAACTTCTCCTACCAGATCCCAGTGTTGGTTCACAATTTTGCGGATGGCGTTGCTCTCGGTGCAGAAGGTGGTGACGCATATCATTCGCTCTTGCGATGTTTTTCTTATCTTTGGTTCCAGTAAAGTTGCCCTGTCTTGAAACCACGCCCTTTTCCTGGATCTCTTCACTAGGCGTTTAGGATAGCCTCTGTCAGTAAGACGGGTGATCAGGTCATCCGATTCCCTGAAGAAATCTTCTTTAAGGGAACAGTTTCTCCGGAGGCGGAGGAACTGCCCGAATGGCAGGTTGTCTCTTAAGCCCCTGGTATGGTGGCTGGTGTATCTTAATAGGGAATTTCTTTCAGACGGCTTCCGATAAAGGGTAGTGTAGAGGTGTCCTTCCTTTTCCTTGATACTGATGTCCAGGAAGTCAATCGATTCTGTGTTGGATTGCATGGTGAACTTGATATCCGGCGATTGGTTGTTCAGCCATGCCAGGAAGGCCTGGAGAGGTTCAAGTTGGCCAGTCCATAACATCAGGACATCATCGATGTATCGATGCCATGATGTAATCATCGCTCTGTAAGGATTGTTGTGTGAGAGGATGGTATCCTTTTCCAATTCAGACATAAAAAGAATAGCTAAGTCTGGAGCAAAGGCCGCGCCCATCGCTACTCCTTTGCTTTGTTCGTAGAAGTTATTTTGGAAAATGAAGAAGTTCCTAGTCATTGCAATATCTAGTAGAGCCACTATGAATTCTGTTGGGACTGGGGTAGGTTGCACCCGTCCGTCCAGCATTCTCCTCATACAGTCCAATGCTGGTCTCTGGGGAATGCTGGTATATAGGGAGATGATGTCCATCGTTACCAAAATCTGTTCCTCTTTGTTAAATGGCCTTTGGTCAATGTAATTGATAACTTGCATTGTGTCTCTGAGATAGGTAGGAGTGGCCTCTGCTATTGGCTTCAGGAACACGTCAATATACTTGCAAAGGGGCTCCAGCAGGGAGCCACACCCCGAAATGATGGGTCTTCCCGGTGGTTTAACTGGATCCTTGTGCACTTTGGGTAGAACATAGATGGTGGGTGTTCTCGGTTGGTCTACATTTAGATATTCGAACTCCTTCTTGGAGAGAAAGCCCATTTCCAATGCCTTAGTTGTTATGGCAGTGATGTCCGTGCGTATTTCCTTAGTTGGGTCACGCCTTAAAGGTCTGTAGCTTATACCGTCTGATAGTTGGGATAGAATCTCCGCCTTGTAGTCCTCTACGTCTAGTACCACTATGGATCCGCCCTTGTCTGCTGGCTTATTCACTATTGCCTTGTTGTTCTTCAGTGATTCCAGAGCGGACCTCTCACCACTGGTGATGTTGTGTCTCACATAGTGTTTTTGGTCAATGGTTCTGAGGACATCTCTCATGACGACACTTTCATATGTCAAGATTTCGTGGGTCACTGAGGATGCTGTGGGCATGAAAGTGGATGGTGGTCTTAGATTAGTGAAGGCTGTCATTACTGACGTTGGTTTATTCCTAAAGAAATACTTCAGCCTTAGTTTTCTGAAAAACCGTGTCAGTTCAGACTGGATGTTGAATTTATTCGGGTATGCAGTAGGTACATAGGATAGACCTTTACAGAGAATGTTGCTTTCGTTCAAGGAGAGTGTATATTTGGATAGGTTCATGATTGGATTGGTCCTGTTCGCCATGTTGTTCACCATCTGTATGTCTTCCTCCTGGTGCTCCTCTCCCCGTGGTCTTCTTGTTGGAAGCGCACTTGCTTGGGGGTATTGCCTTGTGGTCTCCCGTTGTCCCAGTTCTGTTGGTTGTGTCCTCGGTTCGAGCGGTTGTTCCATGATCCTCCCCGGCCGCGTCCTCGCGGGGGTCTCCACTGGCTGTCCCCTAAAAAAGACGGTTGTTGTTCGTGTGGTTGGTACCACTGATCTTGCTGTTGGTAGCTAGTACTGGGAGTGGAGTGATCGTTCTCGCTGTCCCCACTGTATGATGAATCAGAAAAATTCGTATATCTTCTGTTGCCTCTGTAGCCTCCCCTGCCTCGGTTGGAAAAACGGCCCTGGTTGTCTTGTCTGTAGTATTCAGGCTGAAGGTACGGGTAAGTCTTTTTGCGGTCGTAGTATTGAATATCTTTGGCGAGTTTTTCCAATTTTTTTTTGTTCTGGGTTTCCACGTCAAAGTCTTTCAAACTCTTCTTTAGTCTGTCAAGAGTATCTTTAGCATCGGAAAAGGCTGAGTGGTTGGCTATCTCGGCCTTGAGGTCATCAATTTCCTTAGTTAGTAGATCCAAGTGTTCACCTACTTGCCAGGCCCAAACCTTCCCTTTTATTACATGTAATCCAATTGGCAGGGTGCGGTGTATTTAAAAGGTAGGACTTGTGCTTTTAGGTTTCACACGTCCTGGTAGTGAAAAACTGCTAAATTCATTTTTCACTACAGCAAGGCTTTTTTCTCCAATAGGTTACTATTGGACCTTCCTTGTAACACTTTTTAAGTGTATCTTCCAATTGGGAGCTGATAGACAATTGAAGTTGGTTTTTAAATTGCAGGTATGAAAATGCCACTTTTAGAAAGTTAAATATGAGGTTTATTACGAACTGTTGGTGAAAGAAAGCTACTGGGCTAAAAAAAGTATATCTACGACAGCCCGCAACAACAAAACAGGTGCATTCTGGGAGCAGTAGTTTGACATCATGTCACGTGACCACTGGGACCAATGATATGCGACTTTATCCATTGTGATTTGCCTCACCTGTGATCAAGGCCACACCCAACGGCCGAAATGCGTAGTGTTGATGTTCTGCCTGCCTGAAGCACAATAAAAGCCTGTGTGTTCTTCAGTTCTCCTTTTCTTTTGAGTGGAAGTGCTACATGAGGGGACTCTCCATGCCCGTTGCAGCGAAGCCACCCTGCAGGGATAGGGGCTCCCTTTTGTTGGAGAAATGCTGCTGGATTTAAATAGGGAGCATGTCCCCCACGCCATTTTCCTACAAAAAAGGACTATATGTAGAATTTTTCATCACGACGTGAAAGGGAGTACAGAGGGGTGATGTCTCATCTTGCCAACTTGAACTCACTGGTGTTGAAAGTGCGAGGACAGCAATATATCTTTTTGGCAGCACATTGAGAGGCATCTAACACTACGAGGGTAACTGCTATATTTAGTATATGTGACAGCTGGAATAACAATGCACTGTGACAGGACTGTGGGACAAGATTCCACAGAGCAGTAATCTAACTACATCACAGTCCTCAAATATCGAGATATGTATATTTTGGGAACTGTTAGTGAAAGAAAGCTATTGAGCTAAGAAAAGTATATCTACTACAGCCTGCAACGACAATACAGGTGCATTCTGGAGCAGTAGTTTGACATCATGTCACGGGACCACTGGGACCAATGATATGCGACTTCACCTATTGTGATTTGCCTCACCTGTGATCAAGGCTACACCCAATGGCCGTAACGCTTAGGGTTGATGTTCTGCCTGCCTGAAGCACAATAAAAGCCTGTCTGTTCTTCAGTTGGGCTTCGCTTTTTCTTTTGCGTGGAAGTGCTACATGACGGGACTCTCCATGCCCGTTGCCGCAAAGCCGCCCTGCAGGGATAGGGGCTTCCTTTTGTTGGAGAAATTTTGCTCGATATATATATATATATATATATATATATATATATATATATATCATGATGTATGACAAATTCTTGCCCATCATCAGTTGAGGTTGGAACTATAGCCCACAGCGCGAAATATGAGGCGCATGAGAGTAGTACTAGTAAGCTGCAGCACTACCATGATTAATGCCACTTGGCACATTGTATTGCACGCCAATTGTATGTTTATTTACACATATAAATTTTGTTCTCTTTCCCCGCATTTTAAAATCTGTATTGTGAATCTGAATTAATTTACTGCATTTGCAGTGCTATTCTCACCAATTGTTTGAATACCATGTCACAATGAAGCAAGACATTTTTGAAGTCTGTTTTCTTAAATGTTAAGAAGTACCATTGACATGCACTTTGTTTCATTGTATGACTTTTTGACAAAGACTGTGTTGTCGAAACGTGTCAAAGTCAATAAATACAAATTTTCCCACGAATCGTAAATCCTGAGAGCAACTTTTTCTTGTGCTGGAGCAACGCGAGGCGATTGCAATATATATTACCTACTGGCGGTCGCCAGTAGGTATATATAGTTAGGATTTTTTCCCTATGGGGTTTTTGAAAATTCTATGTCTAATAACTTTGGCGTTTGTGGACGGAATTGGCTGAAATTTTCTGGAAAATGGAACATTTTGTTTCTGAGCAGCCCCTGGAAATTTGGGGGGGGTTCGTCCAGGGGGGGCCGAGAAAAAAGGGGGGTCCCAAAACGTGTTTTTAACATTGAGTTTTCCATAGGGCGGTTGGCCTCACTTTTAGCCCGAACGGCTGAATGGATTTCCATGAAACTTGGCAAAATTGTAGGGACTGGTAGCCCGATGTGCCTTTTCTAGGTCTCAATATATGTGCTCCAGTGGATTTTGAGAAATTAACGTTTAAAAAAAGATATATATCTGTAAGCGCGCTCTGGGCAGCGCTCCGGTCCGCGGACCTTAAGCGTACCGGAACTTCGCGTAGCTAAGCTGATTGGCTCTCCGGTGTCTGTCAACATTCTAAACAGTCCGGAGCGGCCGCCATCTTGTCTCTCGGTAGGATTGAGAGACAAGAGGAGGCCAAAACAAAGGCGAAAATGACCATAAGGGGGCATACTAGATTCTCCCTGACCCCCTAGGTTTAATGTGGAGGTTTTAAAAGGGCCCCGCGGGGCAAAAAAAACAAAAAAAAAAATTGTTGTTTTTTTTGCGTGGGGAGCGCCCGGTCCGCGAACCGGGAAGCGTTCTGGGCAGCGTACTGCAATGAAAAATGAATGATAAACTTTTCAAATGCTGTATGTTAATTGATTGTTGTTTTTGTTGATTATTTTTTATTTTCTTTATTTTTTAAGCATTTTTTTTTAATGTGATTGTGTTTCATAATTTATTAAACTTTTTAACATTTCATTGTCAGAAATTTCATAATTATCATGGAATATACATTGTAGTCTCTGAGGGTGTAAAATGTCCTCATTTGCAAGGAGGTTATCTACTGCTTGTACACATTGCAGTAGTTCATTGTCCCAAGTTTCATCGAAAAATTCAATGTCAATTTGATCAATTGTATCAATCAATTCTTGGCTGCTGTCTTGCAGGTCCATTTCAAAAGAAACTTGGTTTTCGCCTTCCATTTTGCCTGAAATTTGAATTAAAAAAATATATATTAGTAGAGATAGGGCAATGTTGGGAATAATTTTAGATAGGCATTTTTTTTCAGTGAATTTATCTTTGGGCAGTGTATAGTATCAGAGTGGAAGTAGGAATATAAAAATGTGTATGTGATTTAACGTAAGTAAATTCATAATTATACAAGAGAAGCCTAACTCCATCCTTAACTATAACAGAGAAGTCTCTCTAAATCTATAACCACTACAGAGGGATAGTATATATCTATCAGAAAAAGTTTACCATATTAACTTATAGTGCACAATATACTTCAGTTTTAAAAATAAAAACTTACCTTTAGAAAGAAGTTGAAGGAATTAGTGAAAATACTATTGAAATGTACAGCAAGAAGTAGTAGTCAAAATGGCTGTGTTTTCTTCTCTTCCTTTATATATATTCAGGCATATAACCAATGAAATGTCAGGTAAAAAAAATAGAAAATGAAAGTAACATTTTCATTGGTTGTCAATTCCAACACTTCAGATGTGTTTTGTGAAGTAATTTACCTCAGGGTATTTAGAGAGGTCTTCAGGCTAAATGACTAAATGGAATTCCAATCAAATTTGTGAAAATGGTAGGGATTGGTATGTAGTATGAGCTAATCTATATTTGGTGAAATTGTCTCCAGTGGCTTTTCTGTGAACTACTTTCCCACCTTTTTTGATGGTGCGCTTCCCAGGGAGCGACCCGGTACGCGAACCGTTGAGCGCCCCGGTTCGCGAACTTTAAGCGTTCCGGGAGTCCACCATTTTGTGTTTCGGTCGATTTTAGATACAAGATGGAGGGCAAATAATGTTCAGAATGGGTAGAAGGGGGCACGGTAGACTTATCTTGACCCCCTAGGTTTTGTGAGGGTTGCTGAGGAGGCCCATATGTGCGAAAAAAAAACATTTTTTAAAAAAATTTCGCGAGGTTAGCTCCCGGTTCGCGTACCGGGTAGCGCCCCGGGGAGCGTACTTTGTTGAAAATTAGTGAAAATGTTAGAGTAAAATAATAATTGTGAGTGATTAGATGTAGGGTAGCTCTGAGAAGAGCTTTTGGTTTTATGGTACATTTAGGTACTTATAAGTAGGTACCAATGCACATTCTTAAATTCAGAGTGAAAACTCTGTTGCCCTCATCTGAGAAGTGAACTCCATCTCCTCTGTAGATATCTTGCATGTAGTATCGCAAGTTATTGTTGTACAGGGAGCCCATTCCATGGTCTCTCATGTAAGCTGAAACAGATTTGTTTACATGCTTCCTCGACTTCTCAATTTGTGGACAAAATTGGTTTGACCACCTCCATTTCTGTCTTTGGCATATATTTGAATATACCAAGGCAGTCTGAGGAAAAAGTGCCATTAATTGCTCAAAGGTGTCCTTTAAAAGCATTTCCAGACCTACACCAGTCAAAGTGCCCAAGTCATTACCTCCACAGTGCACAATTAACAGGTCAGGTTTGGGCAAATGCATAAAGGTTTTCACCAATGGTATCAATTGGTGACATTTTAATCCTCTGTGGCCAAACCACTTAATTTCCACATCTTGTAAATTGAGGTTAGGTAATTTCCTGTTTTCAACGTACCTTTGAGCCCAGTGAATATAACTATGTCCAACAATCCAGACAGAAAACATGGTGAGAGAAGGTTCTCCTGCAGTCAGATGAAGTGTGGCAATGAAATGGCAGTTGAAAAAATGAGAGTTTAAAATGAAAAAAACTGTGGAGTTTCTGTGTTCATGAAGCAGTAACAGTGATTGGTGGATTTTGATTGCTGAAAACAGAAAGTTAGGGTGCACGGATGTGTTCTTTGAAAGATGTATTTTGAATGGTCAATAAAAAATCATTAAATGAAAGAATGCACTGGATATGCAGGTGCACTGAGAGTTCAGAGTTCAATTGCAACAAAGTTGTGTGAACTTGCAAACACCAGAAGTCTTCCAATGAGGTGGTTGCCATGCAGAAAAGACAGAAAGGGCAGAGGGGGGAAGGGTTTTCATTTGAAAAAAAGTGAGGGAAGAGTTTTGATTGGGTGACATGAGAAATATGTGTGAAGAATTACAGCATTTCTGTGCTTTTGATAGCTGCAGACTCTGGAGTGCATACCTTTTGCTCTGCTGAAGACAAATTGGTGTGTTTCTGAGACTGTTTTCAAACTCAAAGTATTTGCTAAGGTGAGAAAATATTTCTTTAAGTTAGATAGAGAATAGTGTGCTTTAAGGAGAAAATTATGAATTATGTGGCGCAAATTGCTTGTAAATATGCTCCCACCTGTGCATGGAAAATTTAGATTTTGAATGTTTGTGTTACATAGCCATGTTAAAAGTGACCCAACCATGCAGGAAAGGCAATCAAAAAACGCTTTTATGTGTCTTAAGGACATTTTAAGTAATTTTCCCATGTGCAGTGTTTTGAAATTATGAATTGAAAATCGTTTTTGAGGTAAAGGAATTGTTTTTAAATTTATGACAAGGACATAATGGTGTATGCTTCTTTATAAGGCAATTGACTGTCCCTGATGTTATTTTTCCCATTTTAATGTAAGACTTTTCTCTGTGGCGCAAATTGCTTGTAAATATGCTCCCACCTGTGCATGGTAATTTTAAATTTTAAATGTTTGTGTTACATAGCCATGTTAAAAGTGACCCAACCATGCTGGAAAGGCAATCAAAAAACGCTTTCATGTGTCTTAATGACATTTTAAGTCATTTTCCCATGTGCAGTGTTTTGAAATTATGATTTGAAAATCGTTTTTGGGGTAAAGGAATTGTTTTTAAATTCATGACAAGGACATAATGGTGTATGCTTCTTTATAAGGCAATTGACTGTCCCTGATGTTATTTTTCTCATTTTAGTGTAAGACCTTTCTCTGTGGCGCAAATTGCTTGTAAACATGCTCCCACATGTGAATGGAAAATTTAGATTTTGAATGTTTGTGTTACATAGCCATGTTAAAGGTGACCCAACCATGCAGGAAAGGCAATCAAAAAACGCTTTTATGTGTCTTAAGGACATTTTAAGTAATTTTCCCATGTGTAGTGTTTTGAAATTATGATTTGAAAATCGTTTTTGAGGTAAAGGAATGATGATAAAATTTATGTGCGCCATATGCCCCCAAATTTCTTTTTCAGGGGTGCAGCAGGGTGTTATTGAGACACCCCTGCAGCTTTGGAAAAATTCCTAATTTGTGATGAGCACATTGTTAATCGCAAATTGCACCTTCATTTATATGAGCCTCCTAGCCCATGGAAATGAATGGGTAATTTGCAATTAGCAATTTTCTCATCGCAAATTTGGAATGGTAAAGAATCGCTATTTATTCCTTAAAATTCGCTTTTTTGGAAATGCAATATAGTTATATGATACATATGGCGGTTGATGTCTAACAAGATAAGAAGCTTAGGCATACATTTATGATGACTGGCGCAATGAAGTAGAAATCACTTACTTCATTGGTAGAGCTTTACATGTATTATCTCCTCTTTATTCTTCATCAAGCGTAACTTTAATCTGCAATCCTGAGTAGGCCTCACTTTAAACAAACCTCTGGATAGGCCACATCATTTAAAATGCTAGGGACAGATTTATGATAGGTGTATGCCTCTTTTGCGCCACTTAGAAAACATTGTCCATGGGGAAATGACTTAAAATGTCCTTAAGACACATGAATGTGTTTTTTTAAAACGTTTGCAATTTTTTTGGGTCACTTTTAACATGGCTATGTGACTCAAACAGTCAAAATCTAAATTCGCCATGCACAGGTGGGAGCATATTTACAAGGAATGTGCTCCATGGGGAAAGGTCTTATAATGTAATATGGGAAAAATGACATCAGAGACACTGAAATGCCTTATAGAGAAGCATACACCATTATGTCCTTGTCATAAATTTGCAAACCATTACTTTTCCCCAAAAACGATTTTCAAATCATAATTTGAAAACACTGCACATGTGGAAATGACTTAAAATGTCCTTAATTCAAAATGTGCGATTCCTTAAATGCAATGTATCAAACAAAAAATATGTAAAAAATGATATTAAGGATTTGGAAACTACCACCAACTTCTAGTTTGTGGTAATTTGCGAATTCTTTTCAAAAAGCATTTTTTTCCAAAAAACAAAAGGTCCCATATGACGCCCATACATGCCCTTAGGGCATGTAGGTGTGCCATATGCCCCCAAATTTATTTTTTAGGGGTGCAGCAGGGTGTTCTTGAGATACCCCTGCACGCTTGAAAAAATTCCTATTTTGTGATGAGCTAATTGCTAATCGCAAATTGCAACCTTCATTCCTATGAGCCTCCTAGCCCATGGAAATGAATGGGTAATTTGCAATTAGCAATTTGCTCATTGCAAATTAGGAATAGTAAAGAATTCCTATTTATTCCTTAAAATTTGCTATTTAGGAAATGCAAAATAGTTTGATGGTAGATATGGTGGTTGATCTGTAACAAGATAAGAAGCTTAGGGATACATTTATGATGACTGGCGCAATAAAGTGCACATTACTTACTTCATTGGTAGGCCTTTACATGTATTATCTCCTCTGTATTCTTCATCAAGCGTAACTTTAATCTGCAATCCTGAGTAGGCCTCACCTTAAACAAACCTCTGGATAGGCCACACTTTATCGTCATCCTGGATTAATCATTTAAAATGCTAGGGACAGATTTATGATAGGTTTATGCCTCTTTTGTGCCACTGTGCGTCACTTTTATGATGCAGCGGTGGTGCAAAAGATTTGCTATGAGGCGACAACATTACAAATTGATGCATTTAGGCAGATATGTCATGGTGTAAAAAAAACGTACCACATGAAACCGATGCAGCAGTGATGCAAAAGATGCACCATGTCGTAAGACAGGCTTCACTTGGGGCCATATGTATCAAGCTAATTAGCATTCGCAAAGATCAAAATTCTACGAATTTTGGCCTTTGCGAATGTTAATTAGACAAATGGTATGTATCAAACAAGTTTGATGCAAAATAAGGAGTAGCAAAATTTGCTATTCCTTATTTTGCAATTGCACTGAAGGATTTGCAAATTTTGTGACTACTTAAATGCAATGTATCAAACAAAAAATATGTAAAAAATGACATTAAGGATTTGGAAACTATTGTGGTAAATTGGTGGTAATTTGTGAATTCTTTTCAAAAAGCTTTTTTTTAAAAAAACAAAAGGTCCCATATGACGCCAACACATGCCCTTAGTGCATGTATGTGTGCCATATGCCCCCAAATTTCTTTTTCAGGGGTGCAGCAGGGTGTTCTTGAGACACCCCTGCACCCTTGGAAAAATTCCTAATTTGTGATGAGCAAATTGCTAATCGCAAATTAAACCTTCATTCCTATGAGCCTCCTAGCCCATGGAAATGAATGGGTAACTTGCAATTAGCAATTTGCTCATCGCAAATTAGGAATGGTAAAGAATCGCTATTTATTCCTTAAAATTCGCTATTTAGGAAATGCAAAATATTTTGATGATACATATGGCAGTTCATATCTAACAAGATAAGAAGCTTAGGGATAGATTTATGATGACTGGTGCATCACCAGGGATGTGCCAGTCATCTTGCGCCGCTGTTCCGCCACCCATGGTGTGCTGCATTTACAATGCGGCGCAGCATGGGGCAAAAACGGCACAGATGCTTGACGCATCTGTGCCGTTAAGGTGGCGCATTGCTGGAGTTGTATCGCAAGTGCGATGCAGCTCCAGCAAGGCTCAGGGGTGCACCATCTCCACAATGTTGCGTCAAGACCTATGCCTGCTTCAAGCAGGTGCAGGGTTTTGACACAGTTTTCTCCTATCTGATTGTAAATGCGGCACACCATGGGTGGCAGAGCAGTGGTGCACGTTAACTGGTGCATGCCTGGGGATGTGCCATTTAACATAAATCTGCCCCTTCACATTTAAGTATGTGCAGGGGACACAGAGTTGGTGAGGCTTATCCAAGGTTAAGAACAGATGAGTCCTGTTCAGTGAAAAATTAGACATAGGCTTCACCTGCTCAGCATCGCTGGACATGGCTAAATAATAGCTGCAAAATGTTACTCTTGTTAAACAATTTTACTATTATAATCTGTGAGATTTGTCTCTTACTCTGCAACATCTCATTGTTGTTATCTTTCTTTAAAGATAAAGACAACCTCAACATGAGCGACAATCTGCAATCAGTTGATTTTGACCTCATCATTGAACTTGTAATTGAAACATCAGTGGATGTTGATCCATTGGATGATTTAAATCCTGAGGATGAAGAAGAGCGTGATGAGGATGCAGATTTGTCCGAATTATATGATATAGGATGGGAAGCTGACCTGCTTGAGCCTTTGGAAATATAAACATTTATTTTTAAAATTTATAATTAATAAAAAGTAAAAAGGAAACCGTTTAATTTAAAAATAAAGACACCTTCAAAAGCAGGTTATGTGTAGTGTCTTCAATAAAATATTAAAATATGCTCATAAAATTAGATCAGATTCACATATAAAATAGCATAGGTAACATAAATATAAATGTCATTTCTTTTCTGGTATTCCTGTATTGTAAATTTGCCAACGACTAAAAAATCTTCTAATTAAAATGTCAAGTAGTGTGTTAAGTTTTTTATCACTGTTACTGATTTACTGTTTGGTAATAATGGTTAATAACATTATTTATTATATTTTTCCACAGATTCAACTGCAGATCATTTCAAGATTTCACCATGCCTACAATAGAAAGACAGAGAAAGGCTGCAAAACGTCAAAGACAGCAGGTGAAAACTAATACGCAGCAGTCCTCTAACAAAAAGATTTGTCAAGTCACGAAGAAAGCACCGGGTAAGAGCACAAAACACTTTATAAGAAATATGTGTAATAAAAAAAATATTACTACAGAAAATGTTTCAGTCCATAAAACGAGAAGGAAATCAAATGGAAAAGAAAGGCCAATGAAAAATGTTACTGCTAGAGCAAGAGATAACTCTGTGCATGATAGTAGAAGGAAACAACAGTTTAGGGAGATTCGTAAACGAATGTTCCGGAACAGGATAATTGGCAATTTGTTAAAAAATATTAAGAAAGGTCAACATAAACTAGTTTTTTATAAGACAAAAAAAAAAGTTGAGAAAGTTATTGATCAGGCATTTGAAATTAAACGTAAGTTATTTATTTTGATAATCAATAGAATTAGGAAGCTAAACAAGGCAATTTTTGATTTCAAAAGAAATAGTAGATGGAAGAGAATAGTTAATCGTAGTAATTTTTGTGAAGTTTTTTCTGGAGAATGGATGCATAGTTCAAGCTGTGAGGCATTTTTTAATGAGGAGAGTTATTTCCAGGATAATGATTTGTTGCATGTAGTTGACACCAGTGGTCGTGCTTATGAAGTGAAAGATGGTTGTCCAGTTGAAAAAGAAAAACTTGTGACAACAGAGGCAGAAGAGGTGTTAGGTAATGAGGTTTTAGGAAGACGTGCTAAGGGTCCTGTGTACACCTGGAAGTGTAGTAGTATTTGCAGTGTGCGACAGGATTCCATCAATTTGCTTTGTGATTTTGTACGGTCATTTAATAAGAAAAGTTTGAAGCAGAAAATGATGTTGTTGCAAGAATTAGATCCTTGCAGAGTAAGAGAAGTGACAGGTTTGCATGGAAATTCACTGGCTTGTCTTTCCAGGAGAGTATGCCAGAGTGTTTTTCATCATTTCAGGATGCTAGCAGTGCATCATAACAAAGTGAGAAAATTAGTTAGAATGTTGTATTATGCTAAGAGTCCAGCAATTATGCTTAAACAATTATGCGCTGCTCTTTTGCATGGTTCTGAAATAGATGTGAAGAATATATGTGAAGAAATTGAGTTTTGTTACTTTGGAAGTAAAGAGGAGAATGTTGAAATTGACCAAGAAGAAGAGGGTCTTGTGGAAGATAGTGTACATGTTTCCAGTACAGATAATTTCCAGAGGGAAATTGCGACGTTTGAGGTGAAATCAAGTGAGAGGCCGAATTTCACTTGTGTGTGTTGTCGACGCACTTATTATAAGAATCAGACTAAGTTAGTGGATTTATATGCAAAAAGTGAAAGGGAAAATATTAGTGAATGGAAGGATTTTGCAACATACTTGATGGTAGAAAATTGTTTTGATTTGGGATTGGATCAACGTGTGTGTACTTATTGTTCTTGCAAATTAAATCAAAACCAGATGCCTGCTAGAGCAGTTCATAATAATCTGGAATTGGTTGAGATTCCTTCTGAATTGAAGGATTTAAATACTTATGAATCTATTTTGATTCAAAGTATCCATCCCTTTCAGGCTATTGTAAGAATGGAGCCAAAGACAGGGAAATTGCCTCCATCAGATTTACAGAGAGGATTAAAGGGAAGAGTTGTTTATTTGCCTCTAGATTTGAAGAAAAACATTAACACAATTGGAGTAGAAAAAGTGGAAGAGGAACCTCTGGTTATCTTAGTTAATGGGGTTCCGACAAAGAATAAGAAAATATGGCAATATTTAGTAGATGTTAGGAAAGTTAAAAAGGCAACATTGTATTTGAAAAAAAATAATAAATACTATAAGAATGTATATGTTGCAGAAGAGGAAGTAAGTGAGGAAGAGGATAGCGATTTGTGTGCTGGTCAAATTGAGAAAGTAGAACCCTCTACTAGTGAAGAAATATATGAACATTATAGTGTTCATCCTTTGCATTCCAAGGAAGTCATGGGGAATGCTATTGAGTTGTTTCAAATGAAACAAGTCAAAGGGAGTCCCATTAGTGTTTGGGAGGAAAGTTTGGAAGCTCGGTGTTTCCCACAGCTTTTTCCAACAGGTCAGGGAGGAAGATATGATGAGCGACCTCATCAAATTCCTGCTTCTGAATACCGGACTTTGCGATTGTATGCAGGAGATGCTAGGTTTCGACAATGCATTCCTTATTTGTTTCATCTCCTGTTTGAAAGCGATCTGTCTGGACTGTCATATGCAGTGAACCACATCTTGAAAAGTGGTATACACATGCAAAACATCTCGGCAAGTGACTTTATGGATAAAGTCAATGTCCAAGACAGTATTTTGGATTCTCACCTGATTAATCTCATGGCGTGTCAGCGTGGTACTAATGAGTACTGGTACCGTCGTCATGGTGATTTAAAATGTATGCTGAGGAACTTAGGTACTCCCACATGGTTCCTCACTCTGAGCTGTGCCGAGTATGGCTGGGAAGACTTACTTGAATTTCTACGAGAGGCAAATGCTAACGTAGATAACATCGAATTCAAGACACCCGGAGAACTGTGCTCTTTGGATCCAGTCAATGTATGTAGGTACTTCAATCATACATTTGAAGCTATGATGTCTTTCATCATGAATAAGAAGAATCCACCTCTTGGAGAGGTGTTGGATTTCTTCTGGAGAAAAGAGTACCAAGCAAGAGGTGCTCCTCATATACATATGTAGCTGTGGATCAAGGATGCACCTAAATTTGGAACGGATCCAGAAGACTCAGTGATGAGTTTCATCCAACAGTATTCTACGTGTACTGTTCCAAATGCAAAGGAGAAGAAAAGCCTAAGAGAAAAAGTTCTGCGTTTCCAAAGCCATCGATGTGGAAAGTACTGCCGTCGTAAATTCCGAAACAAGGACAAGTTCTACACTAAATGTCGTTTCGGCTTTCCACGACCGGTGATTTATAAAGGAAGAGTAAACAGTTTGATGTCTTCGCTGCGACACAATGTCATGAAGAAATCACCTAAAAACACTTACAATTTGAAGAGGAACGAAGAGTCCAAGTACATCAACGACTACAACCCGGTGATTTTGTCCATGTGGAATGCTAACATGGATATACAGTTTGTGGCTGATAACTGTATGGCTGTGGCTCGGTATGTGACGTCTTACATCACCAAAAAAGAGAAGACAGAATTGAAGGATATGTGGGAGGACATTTCCCATGAAAAGAGCCTCAGCAAGAAGTTGTACAGTTTCAGTCTGAAGATGTTGTCGCATCGAGAAATCGGAGCGTACGAATGTTCTGACCGGTTGTCTTCAGCAAGTCTCTATGCCAAGTCCAGGAGTATCGTTTGGGCGAGTCTTGGTCTTGCTGCAACGCGTAATCGAGTTCTCAAACCTGTGCGGGAAATTGAGTATTTGGCGGAAAAGGAGCCAAACAGTACCGACATTTTGAAGACAAACATGTTGGATACATATTATCCAAATCGAAGCAGTCACCTCGAGAATGTTTGTCTGTATGAGGTTCTGCAAAATTACATATTCAAGAGGAACATCAAAGAAGATACTGAGAAAGGAGTGTATGCTGTAATAGGAAGTGAGGGATGTCTGGTCAAGCAAAGAAAATGCCACTTGGTAAACCATCGAAAATTGAGTGGCGAATCTCCTGAAAAAAAGGAGTTTTTCTATTTAGCACTTTTGCAACTTTTCAAGCCTTGGCGTGCAGAAGAGGAACTGCTTGGAGATTTCCTCTGTTACGAAGACTCTTTCAATGCCGCCAAGGAGACCATAGAATGTCCTGCTTTTCCCAAATATGTAGAAATGTTGAATGCGGAAATTGAGCAGGAAGCAACGATTGCAGCCGAGATTGCCAGAGACAGTTCTCAGGACAGAGTTCTGCTTCATTGAGTCAGGATCCACTAGGAGGACCTGTTATTGAAAATGAAGCTGCCACTGCTATGAATGAAGTGGAAAGAGCCATGGCACATGCTCAGGAGGATGCGGTTAACTTAGAAGAGTTGGAAAGACAACTTAACGTTGAGCAGAGGAAAATATATGACGAAGTTACCATGCAAATTGATCATGGATTAAGTCATGATAAGAAAGAGTGCTCATGTACGTCGTTGAAGCCTGTCCGACTGTACATGAGTGGAGAAGCGGGAACTGGAAAAAGTTTCCTCATTAAAGCAATTTCATGCTATTTGCAGGAAAGGACAGAGTCATCGCTGTCTTGTATTGTCACTGCTCCAACTGGACTGGCAGCACATAATATTAAAGGGATTACTTTACATCGTTTACTGATGCTGCCAGTGGAGCATGACAACAAATTACAATATCACAAGCTATCTGGAGATGCTTGTTTTGAAGTTTCAAGAATCTTGAGGAAAATGAAACTTCTTATCATTGACGAAGTAAGCATGGTTTCCAATGTCATGCTTGCTTTTGTGCATTTGAGGATGCAAGAAGTTCTCAAAACAGAGTATGATGTGTTATTTGGTTGCAAACACATCATTGTTTTCGGAGATCTTTTGCAGCTGACACCAGTGAAAGGGCAACCTGTGTTCAAAATGCTCACGCATGAAGATACCAGGAAGTGCCTAGGCAGCATTGGCAACGTCAATATATGGTTAAACTTCAATTATGCTGAACTGCATGAAAATATGCGTCAGGCGAAGGATGAAGTTTACAAGACTATTCTACAAGATGTTAGAATTGGAAAAGTGACCGAGCATGGGAAAGAAGCTTTACATGCACGATTACTGTCAAATTTATATCCAGAACAAGATGTTGTGCCTGAGAATATTTTTCAGAAAATTACTGAGAAGAAATCTGGAATATGTTTGATGCCAACTCTTGCAGAATGTGCCAAATTTAACAACAAAATGTTGCATTTAGAAAAACAAGAGATTGTGAAACTGGAAGCTATTGATAGAGTAGAGCATATGGGATCAACAATTATTTTGTCTGAGAATCTGAAAACAAAATTGGATTCATTAGAGAAGAGTATATCTAAAACTGCAGGTTTTGAAAAGACTCTGAATGTGTGCTTGAACTGCCGTATAATTTTAAGAAGGAATTTACATGTTGAAAGAGGTCTGGTAAATGGATCAATGGGTAATGTTGTTGATTTTGTGAAATACAGAAATAGAGATGGAATTGAATTTTTAAAAATTAAATTTGATGGCATTGAGGAAGTACAGCTAATTGCTCGTTGTTCTGCTAGATTTTTGCTTGTAAAAGACTTATATGTTCGCCGTAAGCAGTTTCCTGTTTGCTTGGCATATGCGGTGACAATTCATAAATCGCAAGGTTTAAGCGTAGACAGTGCATTGGTGAATATTGGCAGTTCTGTGTTCAAGGAGGGTATGGCATATGTGGCATTGTCACGAGTTAGAACTTTATCGGGATTGTACTTGATTGAGTGTGATGTCACAAACATTTGTGCGGATCTAGATTGTGTTAAGGAATACAATAGGTTAAGAAGAGAGTATGCGCCACATTTGCCTCAGTATCCTTTGTTTGAGAAACGTGTGGTAGGCCGGAAACGAAGAAATGAGAACAATACTGGGGAGGTTGTAGCAAAAAGACAAAAAGTCAATGAACCTAAAATTACAAGCAGAAACAAAAAGGATTCTGTTGAAGATGTTGTTGGTTTTCAGTTTGAAAACAGTTCTGGTGTCAACTGCTATGCTAATGTAGTGGTAAATGTTTTATTTTCTCTAAAAAATGTAAAAGAAGAGATTGTGGTCAATTCTGATCAAAGATTTTGCAGTTTGTTAAATTCTGTGTTAGAGAAATGTACCACTGATAGAAGAAACATAGAAAGTGTGTCTGAAATTCGAAATCTGTTAGACAGATGTTCAGGCCAAACACAATTCTCTCAAAATATTCAGCAAGATTGTCAGGAGTTTTTAATGTATATGCTTGATGTATTACATGCTGAAGGTGTAGATGTAGATCAGCTGTTTGGGCGTCTTATCAATGGCAGCATGACTGCGAGAACTGTATGGTATCAAGTACTACTAGTGTAGACTCAGAAAGATTTATATATTTAACTTTGCCAGACAGTAAATCAGTCTCTTTTAATAAGCTAGTAAAAGCAGCTGATCACAACATGGAGTGTAGCCAATGTAAATCTGAAATGATGTCCACATTATTTATACGAACATATGGCCAGTATGTCATTTTAATGTTCCAACGATGTAGGCCTGATGGAACAAAATTGACAACTTTAATTAAAAATTTTGTGGCTTCACAGTTGTCAATATCAGGAAGGACTTTTGTAACTGCAGCAATTATATATCATGACGGTCCTTCAACAACATCAGGACATTACACAGCTTATTTAAAGTCTAGAAATGGCTGGTCATTTTGCAATGATTCTGTTTTAATTTTTTAAAAAAAATTGCCGTATGACCTTAAAAACTCTTACCTGGTGTTTTTAAAACCAAAATTTTAGGGAAAGAATCTCGGGATGTGCTCTGTGGAGTTTCAAGAAGTTCTAATGGCTCCTACACAATTTGGCCTTGAGGATAAGTGTAGTTCAGAGACATAACTTCTAACCATAGGACTGGACATTATGGAGAAATACGTGCACTTTGAATGAGTTCAGAAAAACTGTTTCTTTTTATAAACTAATTGAAGCAGCCAATCAAAACATGGAGTAGAGGGAATGTAAGTCTACAATGCTGTCTACTGTTTTACATTGCTTTGTGATTAAAAGTGATGTAGAGAATTAAATAATTGTAGTAGTCATAGGGGTAGTGTAAGTCTGCTTGTATCAGTGTCATAGGAAAAGTAGAACATGACTGAGCAAGAAGGGGAAGATATTACTATTCCAGGATTGTGAAAATGATCTTCAACATTTTAATTCTGAAAGTTGCGGAAATGCCAAATGACGGGATTGGCTTACAAGAAATCCAAGAGTTATCAATGGCTCTGACAAGATTTGGCCTTGTGGAAAATTGTGGTAGAGAGCAAGAAGTCATTTATTGCATGTAACGTGTTTTTAAAAACGATGGAGATTTTCTTTCAGAAAGTGGCGGGCTGAAAGTAATAACAGCACAAAAGAGTGTAAGCTGTTCATAGGACATCCTTGGACGTCATGGAAAGTAAGTTAACTTTAAGGAGTTCTGAATTTTGATTTCTGATGTTGTATGGGTTTTTTAAACACAATCATTTTGATTGTGTTTTTTTTTCCCCGCTGTTACATGATGAATACCTTCAAGTCACTGTATTTAGTGAATTTTGATACATTCTGAGAACAGCAAAAATAAACCATTTAACATGTATAATTAATTCTGTACTGTTTGCATTTATGATGTATATGTAGAACTGAGTAGGAGGCATGGAGAAGGTGAGGCTTCTGTAAGTGTCAAAGTTGTTGCATTCAGTGCTGCACTTCTGCGTATTCTTTCATATGCTAGACTACATCTGCACAATGAGATACCTAAGCAAAGGAAACGCAAGTGATGTGATTGAGAAATGAGCAAAATAAATTGCACGTATTTCAATTACATCACCTGTGTTTCCTATCATTACGAATCACATTGTGCAGATCAAGTTTAGGACTGTCCAGGGAAACATAGGAGGTTTCTACTTTGTTGAAGAGTGCAGTGGACATGACTCACTTCATTGGTAGACTTTCACAGATATTATCTCCTCTGTACACTTCAACAAGTGTAAATCTCATCTTGAACTCTGAGTAGGCCTCACCTCAAACAAACCTCTGGATAGGAGACATGTTATTGGAATCCTGAAGCGACACTTTTCTGAAACAAGAGCAATGCAAAAGATGCACCATGTTTTAAGATAGGCCTCACTTCATCTGTATCAAGATACTGTTAGTTTAAAATGTATATCTTTAGGACTGTGTAGGGGACCTGGAGAAGCAGAAGCTTCTGTCAGTGTCAAAGTTGTTGAAAAACTATTTGTCCTTCAATCTTTTCCCTTGTCTTTTGTAATTTTTAAATACATGTTTTAATATTTTTCAAATGTTGGTTCTCTCTTTCACAGATTGAAAGTATAAAAATAAAAAGTGAGTAATTTAACGGCAATTATAAGGTAAATAGTTGTACTCTTTTCGTTACATTTCTATCACATTCACCTACTATTAGATCCACTGCTTCACTTCTTTAACCCTCAGTTTCCTGCCTTTGCTACTTTCCTCATTCCTTTCTCTATTACCTACTTACTCAACTCCTTCCACTCTTTTTCTCAGTCCCTCTGTTCTCATAGTTCCTCAGTCTTGTTCACTCACTCCGTCTCTATTACTCTTAGTGTCTGTGAATTACTTTCCCACCTTTTTTTTTGGACCGCTTCCCGGGAAGTGGCCCGGTTCGCAAACCAGCAGCGTTACGGGAGTCCACCATTTTGTGTTTCGGTCGAATTAAGATACAAGATGGAGGACAAATAATGTTCAGAATGGGTAGAAGGGGGCACGGTAGATGTATCTTGACCCCCTTGGTTTTCTGAGGGTGGCTGAGGAGGACCATAGTTCTTCACTCTTGTTCACTCTCTCTGTTTCTATTAATGTCACTGTTTCTGACTGATCAAAACATTTTTTTTAAAAAAAGAACAGTAACTATAAGGGAAGGAAACAGACAGTTATGTTAAAAGAAAGACAGCTATAGGGAGTAAACTAAGGATACTGTTACCCGCAATCCACTGCTGATGATGTTACTGACCATGTCATGAATGATGTAATATGTGACATCATCAGCAGTGGATTGTAGGTAACAGTATCTCTTGTTTACTCCCTAGAGCTGTCTTTCTTTTCACATAACTGTCTGTTTGCTTACCTTATACTTACTGTTCTTTTTTTTAAAAAATATTTTTTTTGGTTAGCTTCCGGTACGCGTACCGGGTAGCGCTCCGGGGAGCGAACTAAGAGAAATAGAGGTTGGCAGAGTTCCAAATATTCTACCAATTTTTTTATAACGGGGAGGTAGTTCTGAAAAGAACTTTTTTTAATGTTTTTGTTGTTTTATATTTTTTTTAGTATTTTTTGAACATTTTTTTACTTTTTTTGTATTTTCTGAACGTTTTTATATTTTTTTTGTTTTTTTTGGGGGGGGGGAAACAAAAACGATCCATTGTAAAGGGCTCAACAGGAGCAACAAAAAAAAAGAATTTATTTTTTGGGGCGTCTCGGACAAACATTAACATGATTCTGAATAGCTCTCATAATCAAAATGATGCTACTTTCCCTGTAGCAGATGAAATCGCCGCAGTGCACGCACACTTGCTTCACGTGCCCAAACAACATTTGAATGTTTGGGATCATCTCCCTCGCCTCTGGTCCCGACACCTCTGGAACAACCGATCTTCTTGCCATTGGGAGGGGATTTTGTTGCTCATCACGTAGCTGGGCAGCACTATAATTATTTGGGTGCCACCTACTCATATGCCGATGCATAGTGTGATTGCCGTAACTGTATTTTTTTTCAGTTCCCCTTGACAATCTATCACCGCATATACGGCAAAACACGTAGCGTGCATTCACTTTTTTTTGCCCCTCAGGAAATCTATAGAATTGCCAAATGTAATTCTCTTTTCGATTGTACCTCCTGGGCTCCTCTGGCAAAAACCTTGGCTCTTCCTCCTCTTCCTCCTCTTCCTGTTCTTCCTCTTCTTGCAAAATTACTTCAGCAGGTGGTCCTCTCTTATTTGGATTTGGTGGAGGTGGTGGGTTAGAACCAGCTGAAGCTACTAATGAAGCCATGTCAAAGTGTAAATAAAGGGTCTTTCTCTCACCAAGATGAAAGTCAGAGTGAGGAAAGAAGGAGGGGTTTTCATCATTTGGGAAAAGCAAAAGTTCTAAACCAATGAAAAGTGTTCATTTTAGATCACATGACCTAGTATTACATCATTAGGAAACCAAAAGTGAAATGAACCAATGAAAAGTGTTATTAACGAGTCACATGACCTGCTGTGTTTACGTTACGCGGTCGGCGCCGCGCCTCTGATCGCTTCCGGTTCGCGTACCGCTGCGCTTCCGGGTACGCGAACGTAGCACGTCATATGACGTATCACGCGAGAACGCGAAACGTCATGCTGACGCGACGCGTCACGATGTTGTTTTCTAACGCGAGAGGTGCGCAAACGGAACGTTTACCGGTTCGCGGACCGGGTCGCGGCTCCGAATTGAGCTAACGGGAAGCTAACCGGTTCGCGTACCGGGAGCGAAACAATAAAAATAATAAAAAAAAATTGTATTAAAAACATGTAAAAAATATTTTTCGATTTAAAGAAGAATACATTGTAAAGGTTTTGATATTTGCTATTAAAAAACCATTGAAATTCACTGAAAAAACCATAGGTTATAGACCATATATAGTTAGGAATTAGCATTTACAAAACCTTGAAAATTCACTGAAAAAACCATAGGTTATAGACCATATATAGTTAGGAATTAGCATTTAAAAAAACCTTATTTTACTCACACAAAACCATTGAAATTCCATATATAGTTAGTTGCACTAACTATATATCGCGCACCCGCAATCCACTGCTGATCATGTCACATATTACATCATTCATGACATGGTCAGTGACATCACTGATGACATCACTGATGACATCTCAAATGACATCACTGATGACATCACTGATGACATCTCAAATGACATCACTGATGACATCACTGATGACATGTCAAATGACATCACTGATGACATCACTGATGACATCTCATTTGACATTACTGATCACATCACTGATGACATCATTCATGTGATAATACGATGAACCTCTTCAGACTCTAATATAACCTTAGATACACTCAGTGTAAACAGACACTCATAGACTGTCACTCATCCATGGAGTTACTCAGACACTTAGTCAGTCATGCAAAGAATCAATCACACCTCCATTTCCTCAACTATACAGTTATACACACCTTACTTATTCAAACATATACTAAAACATATTTACTCACTTATACAATCCTGGATACAAGTTCACAATGATCCATACAGCCACTCACACATTCACTGGCTCTTATGCACAGTTATTTATATATGTCAACTCTCACATGTACTGTGTTTTACATATGTACTTACTTTGACATGTAGCACTGAGATATCCATTCACTCACCAATACACTCATGCACACAGTCAACCGCCCATACAGCTATTTCCACATGCACTTTTGAACCCATACATCTAGTCAATCAACTGCTCACACATCTATGCAGAGAGTCATACACCTCCCAGCCACCCACACACACACTCAGTCTCCCATACAAATGCTTGGGCAACCAATCAATAACCCATACAGTTAATCATATAGCTAATGATCAACACATGCAGCAGTTTACAGAACAACAGACATAATGATGCACAAATTAAGACAGTTTAGTCACTAACCCATGCACTCAGTGAGACACATTTAATCAGTCACTCATACAGTCAGCCATGCCCCTACTAAATCCTTCATCAAGACACTTATACATCCACTCATTCTTCAATATGTAAGACATATTTTAACTTTACAGAATTATACAGTCACTGGATGTAGTCATCAGTGATGTCATTTGAGATGTCATCAGTGATGTCATCAGTGATGTCATTTGAGATGTCATCAGTGATGTCATCAGTGATGTCACTGACCATGTCATGAATGATGTAATATGTGACATGATCAGCAGTGGATTGCGGGTGCGCGATATATAGTTAGTGCAACTAACTATATATGGAATTTCAATGGTTTTGTGTGAGTAAAATAAGGTTTTTTTAAATGCGAATTCCTAACTATATATGGTCTATAACCTATGGTTTTTTCAGTAAATATATATATATATATATATATATATATATATATATATATATATATATATATATATATATATTTTCCAGGAATAATCCGAAACGGCGCAGAAATACTTCTTTGCTGCAAGTACGGACACAAACCCAGTTTTGGTGCAAAGAATAATTTATTCGACCTCAGTGCTCCCAATCGTATATATATATATCAGCCGCGGGCTGTGGAGGGAGTTACGGTCGGGCAGGGAGGCGGGGAGGGGGAGGGTCATGGTGGAGGGAGCTAAAAACTGGCATATGGATAATTGCAGGTAAGTACACAATTTAATTAATAAAACAAAATGCGATGCTGTGCGTGCTACGAATTTTGTTTTATTAATAAAATTGTGTACTTACCTGCAATTATCCATATGCCAGTTTTTAGGTCCCTCCACTCTACCCCTCCCCCTCCCCGCCTCCCTGCCCCACCGTAACTCCCTCCACGGCCCGCGGCTGGTATATATATATATTCACTGAAAAAACCATAGGTTTCAGCCACGTTATAGTTAGGAATTAGCATTTAAAAAACCTTAGAAATTCACTGAAAAAAACATAGGTTTCAGACATGTTATAGTTAGCTGGACATTTCACTCATACAAAACCATTGAAATTCCGCCGTTATAGTTAGTTGAGCTAACTGTAACTCGCGCCCGCAATGCACTGCTGATGCCGTCACATATTACATCACTCATGAGGTCAGTGACATCACTCATGACATCACTGATGACATCTCAAATGACATCACTGATGACATCATCCAGTGAATGTGTGTCTTTCTGAAAAATATTTTTTTTATATATGTATATCTAAAGGTTGATGGAAGAATAAATGGGTAAATAAGTGTCTAAATGGATGGTTTTTTTTGTAAAATCGATTGTATAACTTAAGTGTATCTTAGTGAATACATGTATTAGCGAGTAATGTTTAAATATGTAAATATCTGTATCAATGTCTCACTTTGGGTATAAGTGGCTGTATGGGTTGGTGAGTAGCTACATGAGTGTCTATATGGGTTATTAGTTGTTTTTTTGAGTATCGGAATGAGTGTCTGTATGGTTTGGTGGGGGTATTACTTAGCGCACAGATGCATGAATGACTGACTCACTGTTTGTATGTGTTTTGAAGACAGCATGTATGCAGGACTGTATGGGTGGATAAGTGTGTGTATGGGTGTATTAGTGAGTGAATGACTGTCTCAATAGTATCTTTATGAGTAACTACATATGTTTTAAATTAGTATATGTGAGTATTGATGTATAAATATAAGTGAGTATATGTGAGATTGAGATTGGAAGAGTTCCTGTATAAATAAGTATGCGTTTCTATAAGTGATTGTTTAAGAGAGTAAGTATGTGTACGTTTCTGTAGAAGTAAGTGTAGTGGTGTGTGTATAGCTGTATATGCAAGTAAATGGATGTTTATTTGCATGTGTGAGCATGTGTGTGAGTAACTCTATGGATGAGTATCGGTGTGTAACGGATGTATAGGTGTATGAGTACATATGATGAGTGAGTACATGTATGAGTGACTATATAGAACTGTTGGTGAATGAGTAGATGTTCCAAGTGAAACCAGTCAATGTTAGCCTATGGAAGGAAATTCGAGTTACTGTAAGTATGGTTAGAATTACTTTTCAGGATCAGTAGTGGGCTGAAAGATGCAGCACTGAGGTCTCTCCTGATAACAGGTGAGTAAATCAGAATTCGTAGTTCCGGTGATTTTAGAGGAATATTTGTACGTTTCAAAAATAGACACAGAAACTTTTCTGGTGAAAACCACACAATAGATTCCTATGGAAGGAAATACAAGTTACTGGTAAGTACACTTAGATTTACTTTTCAGGGTCCATACTGGGCTCAAAGATGCAGCAGTGACGTCTCTCATGATAACAGGTGAGTAAATCGGAATTCGTAGTTCGGCTGATTTTAGAGGAATATTTTGCTCAATAGTGAAGGAAGGGGGCGGGGCCTGAGGTGACATGTGTAGAAACACGCCCTGTGGCGTGTTTTGGGTTGGGGAATTAATTACTCTCCAATCCTGAGGTCCCCTGTGGGCCAACTAGCCCACCAAGTACCTCCAGTATGCTCCAGGGAGCTGCTCCGTGGCACTTACTGGAGGTACCTGTTGGGCTAGTTGGCCCCTAGGGGACCTCTGGATTGAAGAGGAATTAATTCCCCAACCTAAAATGCGCCACAGGGCATGTTTGCACACATATCACCTCAAGCCCCGCCCTCTACCTTTACCACTGTGCAAACGTGCCCCGTAATGCGTTCTTAATTGGGGTATTAAGTCCCCTTGCATACTGGGGGTCCCTGGGGGCCAACTAGCACAAAAAAATAGAAAAAACCGGGATATGGGAGGAGGCCATGCCCCCTCCCTGCACCACTCTGCAAACACGCCCCCTGGCGCGTTTGCAGAGGGGGAAGTAATTCCCCTTGAATACTGCGGGTCCCTGGGGGCCAACTAGCCCACCAGGAACCTCCAGTATGAGCCAGGGGGCGTGGCCTCATTATACCTCTCTGCAACGCAGCCCCCTGGCACGTTTCCAGATTGGGAACTAAATCCCCTTGAATACTTGCAGAGAGGTGTAATGAGGCCATGCCCCTTTTTACACCTCTCTGCAACGCAGCCCCCTGGCGCATACTGGAGGTTCCTGGTGGGCTACTTGGCCCCCAGGGACCCGCAGTATTCAAGGGGAATTAATTCCCCCTCTGCAAACGCGCCAGGGGGCGTGTTTGCAGAGTGGTCCAGGGAGGGGGCATGGTCTCCTCCCCGATCCTGTTTTTTTCTATTTTTTTTGTTTTTAAGAAGCCCCCTTCTTTTTCTTTTTTTTTGGGCCCTGGGGACCCCATCCCCCAGGGACTGACCCCCAAATATATATATATTTTTTCAACAGGAAGGGGGCTGTGTGGCCCCCCTCCCGTGGCTAATCCAGGCCCCGGGGACCCCATCCCCTGGGGCATGCCACTTTTTTTTATGGAGGGGGGCTGCACAGCCCCCCTCCTCAGGCCACTTAAGGCCCCTGGGACCCCATCCCCGGGGCTGACCTACATTCTTTTAAAAAAAATGTTTTTATTATTTGTGGAGGGGGGGCCGCCTGGCCCCCCCTCTCGGGCCACTTCTTGCCCCGGGGACCCCATCCCCCGGGGCTGGCCCTCTCAGTTGGGGACAGTGGGGGGGTCCCCAAGCCCCCCTGGTCCCTGCCGGCTCCCCACATCCTGCGGGAGCCGGCATTGCTTTTCTGCTTGGGGAGCAGCTAACATGCTGCTCTCCATGCAGAAAAGCAATCGGCTTTGGTTTTTGAAAGAGAGAGCAGGTTTCCTGCTCTCTCTTTCAAAAACCAAAGCAGTTTACTATGGTAGGGCGGGAGCCGCAAGTCTCCCGCCCTATAATAGCAAACAGCAGTGTCCCGGGGGTGGGCACCCCGGGACACTGCAGAAGCTGGTCCTGGGGAGTGATGACCATGTCATGAGTGATGTAATATGTGATGTCATCAGCAGTGCATTGCGGGGGCGCAAGTTATAGTTTCCTCAACTAACTATAACGGCCGAATTTCTCTGATTTTGTACGACTGAAATGTCCAACTAACTATAACGTCCCTGAAACCTGTGGTTTTTTTCAGTGAATTTCTAAAGTTTTTTTAAATGCTAATTTCTAACTATAATGTCCCTGAAATCTATGGTTGTATCAGTGAATTTCAAAGGTTTTTTTAAAATGCTAAATCCTAACTAAAACATCGCTGAAACCATGATTTTTTCAGTGAATTTCAAAGGTTTTTTAAATGCTAATTTCTAACTATAACGTCCCTGAAACCTATGTTTTTTTCTGTGAATTTCTAAGGTTTTTTAAATGCTAATTAATAACTATGCCTACATAGGTAGGACATATGCAGAAAGAGGAAGAAAGGCGCAGAAAGAAGCAAGGGAAATGCAGAAAGAACCAAAAGAGGTGCACAAAGAGACCTTGTTGCAAAGTCATCTTGTGCCCCCACATTTTTGCTTACTGGTACTGGTGGTAACTGACTCTGACTAACTAGGCCTTGAGCCAATGCTATGCTAAAAGACACTTAGAATACAGTGAAAACACGTGAATAAACTAGGGTACACTATGGGTTGGGGTACCACTGTGATTGGCATGACCTCCCATGTAATGCCCTAGTACTTAATAGGGCAGGGGGATAAAAAACTACCTCTAAGTAAGAGGTGCAGAAAGAAGCTAGGGCATTGCAGAAATAACCAATAGAGTTGCAGAAAGAGGCAAGAAAAGTGCAGAAAGAAGCAAAAGAGGTGCAGAAAGAGGCAAGAGAACTACAGAAAAAGGCAAGAGAGGTGCACGAAGAGGCAGGAGAGGTGCACAAAGAGGCAAAAACATACAGAAAAAGGCAAAAGGCGTGCAGAAAGAAGCAAGAGAAGTGCAGAAAGAAGCAACAGAGGTGCTTAACGAGGCACGAGGGGTGCAGAAAGATACAAGAGAAGTGCAGGAAGAAGCAACAGGTGTGCCGAAAGAGGCAAGAGAGGTACAGAAACAGTCAAGAAAGGTACAGAAAGAGGAAACGGGGTAAAGAAAGAGGTAAGAAGGATGCAGAAATTTGCAAGAGTGGTGCAGAAAGAAGCAGGAGAAGTGCAGCAAGAAGCAAGAGGTGGAGAAATAGGGAAGAGGGTGCAGAAAGAGACATGAGGGATGCAGAAATTTACAAAAGAGGTACAGAAAAAAGCAAGAGCAATGCAGAAAGAACTCACAGAGGTACAAAAAGAGGCAAGAGGGGTACAGAAAGAAGTAGGAGAGATGTACAAAGTGGCAAGAGATACCGAAACAGGCAGGAGGGGTACAAAAAGAAGGAAGAGAAGTGCAGAAAGAAGCAACAGGGGTGCTGAAAGAGGCGCAAAGGGTGCAGAAAGAGGCAAGAGAAGTGCAGAAAGAAGCAACATAGGTACTGAAAGAGGCATCAGAGGTGCAGAAACAGGCAGGAAATGTGCAGAAAGAGGGAAGAGGGGTGCAGAAAGACGCAAGAGGTGCAGAAAAAGAAAAAGGGTGCAAAAAGAGGCAAGAAGGGTGCAGAAACAAGCAAGTGAGGTGGAGAAAGAGGCAACAGAGGTGCCGAAAGATGCAAGATAGGTGCAGAAACATGCCAGAGAATTGCAGATACAGGCAATAGAATTGCTGAAAGAAGCAACAGAGGTGTGGAAAGAAGCAAGAGAAGTGTAGAAAGAGGCAAGTGAGGTCCAGAAAGAGGCAAGAGAGGTGCAGAAAATGGCAAGAGAATAGCAGAAAGAGGAAAGAGGGATGCAAAAAAGGAAAGAGGAGTGCAGAAAGATGCAAGAGAAGTGCAGAAAGAAGCAAGAGAAGTGCAGAAAGATGCAAGCGAGGTGCCGATAGGGGGAAGACGAGTACAGAAAGAGACAACAGGGGTGCAGAAAGAAGGAAGAGAGGTGCAGAAAGAAGCAATAGAAGTGCAGAAAGAGGCAAAAGAGTTCCAGAAAAAGACAAGAGAGGTGCAGAAAGAGGGAAGAGGGGTACAGAAAGAGGCAAGAGGGATGCGGAAATTTGCAAAAGAGGTGCAGAAAGAAGCAACCGCAGTGCAGAAAGAAACAACAGAGGTGCAACAAGAGGCAAGAGGTGTTGAATGTCGATTTAGATTCCGTATGCATTTCCCGATACATGCCCTTATATAGGTATAATTCACTTTGCCCTTATATAGGCATAGATATCCAGTCACAACGAGTTCTAGGAAAACCAGACTCTTCAACTGTTAGGGACTTCCCCTTGCTTGGATATTGATTTCTCCAAGAACTCATTTATTATGCATGAACATCTATTCCTTAGGGGTTCATTAGTGACGTTCACATGCCCAACTTTATGTCAATGTTGGCATTCCTAAACACCTTCAAGGTATAAATATACCTTCACTTGCTATGGCAAAGCACAGTTCGGTGCAGTTCGACTACCTACTTGCACGACGCAGCTCGCCACAGCAAGTCCTGAAGGAAGCCAACTCTCCAGCTGGCGCACTGAACAGAAGCTGTCATCCTCCTGCCGAGAAATACAGCTCCAGTGTTTCTGACTCCCTTTGCGAGGTGTTGGGAAATCGAGTCCCGAGAAAGAGATACCAACCTCTCTCATCTAAAGTTATGGAGCTGATTAGAACCTAGAGAAACCTTTGGCAGATTCTTGGCAAAACTAAACTTAAGCTAAACAGCACCGACGTCTTCCCTTGTACTAGACCTAGGTTAGGTACACTGGGGTAGGCATATTTTAGAAGCACCAGTTGAGTATTTTAGCTTTTTTGGTTTGTTCAACGTTAAAGGATACAGTGTTCCAAAATATTGTGCCCCTTATCTTTGTTCCCTTGAAGCTTGCTCTGCAAACGTTCAGTCAACAAAATGGCCAACAAAGATAATCCCGAGGCCAGTGGAGCTGCGGCTGATCCAGCAGCTTTTAAACTTACAGGTTTCCAAGAAACAGATGAGAATGCTATAGCCATTCCTCAAAATTTAAGGAAAGCCATCACTATAAAACTTATAAAACATGTGAAGAAGTGTGCCTCAATGGTTAGAGCGGCAGACCCTAATGTAGAGGTCTGGCCTGGGACCAGGGTTCAATTCCTGCCTTGGCTGGTCTCGGCGGATCTTGGGCTCATAATTCCTCGGACCTGATTTCTCGCCTCGGTGCCTACTCTAAGCATGGGTCACACGCTGCAACTCTGGGCAATAGCTTGCTTAGTCTCCACAACGGCCCCCTACAGCGCTAGGGATGCCTGGTTGCACCCTGGGGATGCCCAGGAGTGGACATTTCACGGGGAAAAACCAGGAAGGGTTCCCTAGCGGTATGAGTACAGCGCCTGGACACTCAGGAGTATCAGTGCGCTTTACAAGTACGGCTACATTTACATCAAGAGGTGGTAGGGCAGTTTTTGTGATAGAGGCACATGAATATCACCAGACAGAGGTATTCTATTCATGGATAGTCTTCCCAGAAGCAAATCCAGTAACACACGTTTCACTTCTACAAAGAAGATGATCCACCAGAGGAATACATTCCTTTCGAGCATATTGAAATCCTACTCACATATCAGGAGCATGAGCTCTGGTTTAACAGTGCCCTAAAATATTTAAATCACTTTACCAGGCTCGGTCTACTAGGTAGACCAGAAGCAACATGGCCGATTTTAGCTGGCTATACACCACATCCTGACATTGAAAAAAATACAGATGTAGAGTTCAAGGCCGGACGGGGAACCACAACCGGCCCTGGCAAAGTCCTCGGCCGTCACCCCTTCCCACTCGGGGGAGTTGGAGGTGCCGCCAAGCTCTTGGCCGGGGCTGGTTTTCGTGCGATTTTGTTACAGGGCCGATTTTGCAGCTATGCTGCAAAAACGGCCCTGTAACAAAAACGGCCCCCAGGGGCCCGAAATCGCCCCCCACCCGTGCAGCGCACCGGGGTATTGCCCGGTGCCTGCTACGGCCAGTCTGGACCTGGTAGAGTTACTAACTCAACTCAGAGTTAATCACAATTTACAGACAATTGGTTCAATATGTCATGCGGAATCTTACAGTCCAACCCGCAGTAGTTATTCCACAACATACCGCTAACCAGGGAATACACTAAAAATCACAACACCGACTTTACACTCAGTCATAGGTAAATTACCTACAAAACGTGAACAACTTCCATTCTGGATAGCTCAAAAAATTACCCAAATCGAAGCAGTATTTCCGAATACTAGCCCTCGTGAGAAACACAGAATTTTAACAATCTGTTTACCAATGGGGATGGCACCACATCTGGAGGACTGCACCACTTGGGGTACAGTCTTTGCTAATATCTACACTAAAACACATGGTGTTCTGTCTATGGCGGTAATACCTGATGTTCTGAAACCGATTCAAAACGAATACGGGGCAGAGCCTGCTTTAAATTTGGGTAGGAAACTACTGAAAGATTTCAAACAGTTGTAGACAATAATATTATCTAATATTAAAGGAGAAGCAGCATCAGTGGCGATCCGCCAGAAGTTAAGGGAATTTGACGTAACAGAGCAATCACAAGAACTAGCCAGAATAATTGAATAATGAGATGAAGAATTAGGCAGAGACAGTCTGGGTGGGAAACCAGTGAAACCCCAACTGTCTGAAAATCCTGAAAAGGTCTTTTCTAAAAACACTCCTACTACTTCTAAAAAGAAGTGGGAAAATAGCAAACCAACTTCTGAGAAGCGTTCTCATTCCAAAGGTAAGTCTCCTCAAAAGGAGCCCTCTGAAAGGAGGTATAACCTCTGGAATAGGGAAAATTTGAGAAAACCTGATAGATATCATGATACTGATACACGTTCCTCTCGTACCTTTCAGACTTCGTCACAGAAATCCGAAAGAAGAGGACGGTCAGAAAACAAAGAAGAACGCGTGAAGGCCAAAGAAGTTGAACACATTCAGAAAAACAAGAAACCTCAATTCACCAAAAAGAAGGTAGCAGGTCTAAAAATCAGACATGCAGAGGATCTTGAGGACACAACTCAAGAACGGAGAATGGGCTCAGACAATGTTGGACAGCGTAGCAGAAGTCACAATAGTTCCCCAGAACCTGAAGGATCTTCTAGAGACAGTGGACTTGAATGAATTCTTTTAATTAGTTCTCCACATAGGTTATATGAAATAACACTCCGGATGGAGGGAGACATACCAAGAAAAATAAAAGCACTCTTTTGGGAGCGACTTTCTAAAGGTTACGACATTCTTCTAGCTAAGCAAGACTGGCCAATAGAATTTGTCAGGGAGTGCCCACATGGCAAAGACATCATTATGCCAGCTTTCTCTAATCATATTCCGATACATTTAAGATATACCTATGCCAGGAAATGGGCATTCGCCCAAACTCCTGCATTATACAAAAATCATGTAGGATGGGATGAGGATTCTCCTCACCAAAAAATCCAGTTAAAAAATCAACCAACTGCACAAAGACAGTACCCAGTTAAGCAAAAAGCTAAAAAACAGGTCAGGGATATCTTAGATCAATTTGAATACCAAGGGGTGATTGAAACATGCACCTCATAAATGAACAATCCTTTGTTTCCTGTCTCCAAACCAGATACTACATATCGTCTAGTATTGGATTACAGATATCTAAACTCTTGTTGCAAATTATTTGCAGTGTAAAATGCACACAGTACAGAATTAATAAATAATATTGTGCGTAAAAAATATAAAACCACATTAGATATTTCTAACGATTTCTTTTGTCAAAACATTGTACCAGAAAGTAAGTATTTGACCGCTTTCTCAATAACGGGGACACAGCGTCACTTCTGTCATCTCCCTCAAGGATTCAAGAATAGTCCTGGGTTATTCTCAGAAAGGGTAACATAGTTACTACAAACTTATGATGACGAGGCATTGTCATATGTCGATGACATGTATCTGACAGAAGATGACTTGGATAGGCACTTGAACAGGGTGAACACCATTATATTAGGGTTCGCCTCTGAGGGGCACAAATTCAGTTTTAAGAAATCAAGAATTGACCATCTCAGCGTCTTGTTCTTAGGATATGAATTATAAACTGAAGGCAAAACCCTGGCAGCCAACTTTTTAGAAAAATGTGTGCTGCTCCAACCACCAAAAACGCTGAAAAACTTAGTCGATTATAGGTTTCCTGTTTTTCAGAAGAACTTACATTCTAACCTACGCAGAAAGGGTTAAACCTCTCTACGAATTAATCAAACCTGATTTAAAAACAGTAAATTGGACACAAAAACACACAGAAATTTTGCGTTCACTCCAAACAGCCATGTTAGCAACAAAACATTTGCAAAAACGCGTTAACTTACGCAACTTAGTGATCCGAATTATTCCAGGACAATGCGGATTCACGTATTTAACTTTTAACGAAGGTGAAAAAGTACCAATAGCTTACAAATCACACTTGTACACACAAGCAGAAATAAAGTTCACTTCTACAGAAAAAATTCTGAAAGCTGTTCAAACTGCAGTAGCAAAAGAGAGAGCCCTCTCACAGGGAAAACGAATGATGGTTGTGACACCTGTACCTGCCTTAGAAGCAGAAACAAAAGCGAGCATTCCAAATGCAAAAGCCTTGCATCCGAGATGGATACAATAGGTTAATTCTCTTGCTGCAACTTATGTTCAATACGTTTTTGATCCATATTTAAAAACACAAGCATTTCTACAATACAAACAAGAATGCCCTCTGCCTCTTGACCAGTGTGAATGTATAATTTATACTGATGGATCAGCTCAACCCGGTACGGGGGGGTAAACAAGCCTATAGTGTGGCGTGCGCGATCGTTAAAGGTCGTATGCGCAATGACAAATTTAGGTACAGCTCAGCGAGCTGAACTACAAGCATTCAAAATGGCACTTGAAAACAGAAATCACAAATTCCCCACACTCATAGTGTGAGATTCTTTCTATTGTGTCCAATCCTGCAATGAATATTTACAGAATTGGCTTCAAAACGGTTTCAGAAATGAAAAAGGTGGCACAATCAAGCATAAAACGCTTTGGAAACAAGTAGTTCAGTTAAGAGAAGGACTACAAAACACTCACATGATACATACGCTGAGTCATCAACGTGATGGCGTTCACGTTGATGGGAATTCATTGGCTGATGAAGCCTCGAAGGCAGCTGTGCAAAGACAGTGGTAAAACATTACCGAAAGGGTTTCCACTCAAATACTAGTATATAACTGATGCAAACAATGTTCGGTTTGCTCGAATCCCTGGAGTGGGGGATAGGGTAATTCCAAACATGGAACATAGATTAGGACTAATCCTAGCAGCACATGAAGGGGTCGCCTCTGCTCATGCAGGTGTTTCTGCCACAGTCATTGTTAAAATGGAGATACTGGTGGCCACGCAGGAGGAAACAAACCAGAAACTATGTTTTGGAATGTGAAATATGCCAGAAGATGAAAGTCTCTACTGTGAAACGTACTGCGCAGATGCCCCTGTTAATTTCAGATAAACCATTAGCTTGCATTTACCTGGATCACTGCGGTACAAAGGGATGGTAACTATAAATATATCATAGTCGCAGTGGATTTGTGTTCAAGGTTCATTTGGATGTGACCTCAGCGCTCGGCTGACGCTCGAACAGTTGCAAAAGATTTGTGAGTCTTTATCGGTACATATGGCACGCTACATTCTGACCAGGGTCCTGTGTTTAGCTCTCGAGCTTACAAGGAGGCCATGGCCAATGTGGGCGTTGCATTGCGGTATTCTAGTCCATTCCATCCTGAGGGAAATACGGTTGAGAGAAAAAACCGGGACATAAAGCAATCCATAACAGCTTGGGTATTAGGTTCGGGTGACGGGTGGGTCAAACATCTAATAAGTGTCCATCGTGGTCTTAATAACTTGCCAAGAAGTTCTCTTGGGTGTATCACTCCATATGAGGTCCTTTTTGGGACAAGAATGTTGGTCTCGGACCTTGATTGTCAGACATCAGTGGTGGAACATAAAACATTTGATATCAAACATCGTTTGGCTGTTTTACAGGACTTAAATGAACTAAGAACGAAACAAAGCAACGTGTTCCTGAAGCCAACCACCACTGGGTAAAAACCAACCGTCCCAGCAAGGCCTGTCTGGATCCCAAACCTTGGTGATCTAGTCAGAGAAAAGATCGCGGACAAGAAGGAATTTGGTCCTTGTTACAGACAACCAGTACCTCTCCTAGCAATCCACGGATCAAGAACAGCATTACTGTCACCCCTTGCTGGTAAAAAGGAGAACAGGTTGGTGTCTATCGACCTGATTAAACCCCACTATGTGGTCGATACTAAGCAGTCGGCCAAGTGGACTCCGCCAATGTAGCAGACGCACACCTCTAGCTACAATCCAAGAGGTTCAAACTGAGAGACTCATCACCTTTGAAGAATCTGCAGTGAGAAAAGAAGGACTAAGCAACAAAGCTATGGAACTTGTACCTCTTGAGACCCAAATAACAGTTTGTCAAGAAACACCTGTCTACAACGAAGTAGCACCTGTCTACAATGAAGTAACAAGTGATCAAGTGGTTCCAGAGATTTCAACGAATCCTGATGCGATCCCAACAATTGACAGAACTGCCTCTGGCTATTTCATTAACTTTGATACGTTTTCTGAGGATCCCAGCGAACCTGAAACAACGCCAGCAAAAATAACTTTCAAAGAACAAACAGCAGACCTTTTTCATCACCTGGAAAAGACTTTTCTGGTTTCACGTGGATTGAATTTTGGATTGTGTTGGGAATATTTTTTCTTCTACTTTGGTTGACTCTGGTAATAACTCTGGGTATGCCGATAAATGGAAGATATATCAAAATGGACACAGCAAGTAAGAACGTCAGCTTACTCCTCAAGCCACACAAATCTTCCTATTGTGAACAAAGAGACTTGTCATCAGTAAACATCACAGCCATTCCTATACCTGATTGTATAGCTTGGGACAAAACAGAATACAACATTTTGGGCCCGTTGGAGCTGTTGAAGATTCCACACTTATTCAAGATTTCATTAGGTGACTTTGTTTCATCTAGTACCTTTTCTGACGATTGGGACTTCAAGACTGTCAATAATGTGATGTCAGACTTAGAAATGTCTGCAGTACTTACAAATCATGAATATTTAGAGGGTTCGTCAGACTATGAACAAATGTATAGTTATAACCATTATGGTCATCATTTATTGCACAAATCTGCAAATCCTAGAAATGTACTGATATATAACCAATGGGAACATTGTCCTACGCCACCAAAGGGTAGCTCAAAACCATTTGCTATGAAATGTCCATACTTTTCAGGATTCAATGTATCAAATACAGAATCATTTTACTTTAGAAATGTTAATAAGACAGGACTGAAAAGTATGTTGACCAATACAAAACAGATTTATTCTGCAGCCTTTTATGCCCAACTGTCTAAACTAGGTTTCGACTTTTGGAAAGATAACATTGAGACAAAACTGTCTGGGGTACAAAAGATTGGCAGGTACAGGGTGTAGAAGATATGTTTAGAGCCTGTATCATCCCTCAGCAAATTATGTTTTTGAATGACACTGTCCAACAGAGGTCTTCACTTGGGTTAGCCAAGATCGAAGACATGAACAATCTGCCTATACCGACACCTACACATGATAGAAGTAACACTTCAGAGGGGGAGGGCGACGTACATACTATTTTGCATTACAACAGAACAGATCCAGATTGGAATAAATGGTTAATCTGGCCCACAGACACAAAGAAGTGTCAAGATAGATTCCGGAACAAGACACACGGTTTCACATTCTATAGGCCAGAACCGAGATATGTTCAAAAACAGCATCCTGGAATAGTAACAACATACAGTGTAGGGAAGCTCATGCTTGATTGGCTACAAAGATCTACACTTAAGGATGCAAAGCAACTCTTATCTTTACTTAAAGATGGCGCAGATCTTAGGGAATTCTTGCTAGGACCAAGAAAACCGCCTCAAAAATGTTTTATATATGCCGGTATCTATCCTGCTTATAATGAAGCATGGAAGATTACGCAAGCAGAGACTGTAGAACGTATACGAGAAATTGATTGTATTAATTTAGAGAAATCTCTCTCTGTGGTTGACAATGGGTTAACGACTCTGTTGTCCAGGATATATTCATTGGACAGCATAGTGTCTGCTACCATAGACATCATGGAACAGGACTTGGTCATGTTGCAATATGGTCAGTCGCAATTACGTTCTATCATGCTATTAGGCTGGACGTTGCAAAACCTTTGTTAAGGCTATGTGCCTTGGCATTTAATCAATACTATGTCACTGTTTTCAGAATTCAATCTCACTGATAAACACATAAAATTGGTACACAGGGGAGCAGACTATACGGTGCTGAGCATTGAAAAACTGGAAAGATTGCCATTTACGGTAGCACAGAAACCAGCTACTGAATGGATAATACATGGAACAATCAGTCTGCCTGTTACAATTTTCCATTTTCAGTATTGCCTAAAACACATACCAGCAGGCAGTATGAAAGGTTGGGTAAAGAATACATCAAGACATCCTGGGATTTACCATACACACACAGATGTTGGAGTGGGGGACTTGAAGTGTTTCTTAGCGGTTAAAACTGTGAAAACGCACTGAGCGGTTCTCTCCTTTGTCAAGGTATAAAGTTACACGGGTCCTGCGATGGTTCCTCTAACAATTTATCCTGCCACCTGCAAGGTTCACCAACTGCACTGATTGATGCAATTTTTGGACAACTTTCAAATGGAAGTTACCTCATGTTGAATGATCACAGCTGCTGTGGCATGTTGCCATGAATACCATTTCTAGTAACTGTGTCATCCAGGATCCCTTGCTGTATACAAGTATTGTTTCCAAAAAACAGTCTAGTCAGGGAATCGCCACTTTGGCCTTCACTGAACATCTCTTCTATACAAATTGATGCTCTAAGCGAATGAAAGCCATTCTTTTGCAAAAAACGGTGCCACTGACCTCTGCCAAAGAGACCTATGATCTACAAGTCGCAAGGACTTCTGCCGAGATACATGCCCTTTTAACTACAAACTGACCTATACATTTCTCAGAAATGTTAAGTCATATCTTAAATATGTCTGATACAAGCGGTATTGTAAATCTATTTAAGACCGTATTTTCCGGACTGTCAGCACCTTTTCAAGCAGTCCTAGGAATATTTCCAAACTTCGTGCACTCTGTGTTTGGCGGATTGCTCCTCCTTTTGGGACTTGTTGCAGGGATACTATTTTTGCTCCTACTGCTGCGATATGGCAAGCCAAATCACCAGCGACTCCCAGTTCTCCATGGAGACAACTCTACTGGTGATGAAGTGTCGTGAGCACATTGTCCAAATTCTAGGACTACCTCGTCTTCGAGAATTGAATGCCATATGGTTGCTGTCATTAAGACCAATTTGGCAAGATTGCATCTTACCTGTTCTATGCTGCCTGCTTTGTGGAGAAGAATGTGTGTTAGACACATGTCTCACACTCCCATCAGTCATGCCAACGGATGTTGATACTTTGCTTGAACCGGTAACGGCCCATGCTCTGTTGCCCCAGCGGCTACCAATTCTGATGACGGCATTCATTGAGATCTCACAGACGCAAATTGCAACTGCTGAGGTACGAGAGTAAACAGGCATGCAGGTACCATCCATTACGAACATTGCTAATGCGACCAATGCTGACGGCGATGCTTCACATCTATGTGCGATTAAACTTCTAAACAAGGTAATTCAACTTTCGCCTACAATGGTAGACAACTTTTTGTCAACAGACATAGAAGGTTTTGTTTTCTCCAAGCCCTAACACTGACTTTTGATTTTGGCACACAGTGTTCTGAGAGACTTTGACCTTGGCCTTCATTTTTCAAAACAAGGTATTAACTTTAGAACTATTTTTCAAAATTTGTATTTTTCATTTTTTGGCACAAGTAATCTGCTATAGTAGAACTATTCATAGAGAACAAGAATTCTTTGAATACTTCCAAAGACAATATATGATCTTGTCCACATACAAACAATTTTACGTAATCTGACATGAAATGGTTTCGGCACTTTTTCTTCTGAATTTAACGAGACATTTCACAAATGTATATTTTCGTGATTCATTTAGTGAGCATTTAAAAATGTCAACATGTGCTTAGAATGAATACTTGCCTTAATGTGTACAGCACCAATGCAATAGTTTGAATGCATAATTTACAATGTATTTGAAACTTGTTTTTAGCACTTCATGTATAGATATGGTTTAGATATGTTTAACATGTTTAGGACTTAGTACTGTCGTACATAAGAAAGTGGAGTGGGTGTTGTATGTCGATTTAGATTCCGTATGCATTTCCCCATACATGCCCTTATATAGGTATAATTCACATTGCCCTTATATAGGCATAGATATCCAGTCCTTATTTAGGCATAGTCCATGCTACCCAAATACAGGCATAACTACTTTCATCCGTTCATCTACGTCACAACGAGTTCTAGGAAAACCAGACTCTTAAGCTGTTAGGGACTTCCCCTTGCTTGGATATTGATTTCTCCAAGAACTCATTTATTATGCATGAACATCTATTCCTTAGGGGCTCATTCATGACGTTCATATGCCTGACTTAACGTCAATACTGGCATACCTAAACACCTTCAAGGTATAAATATACCTTCACTTGCTATGGCAAAGCTATGGAAAGGATGCACACACAGACATGGCCTGGGGCAGCATGAATGGTGGCTGTACCGTTAACAAAGTCGAGTTCAGGTACTTACTGCGCAATGTCGCTGGGCCCGCAATGAATCTGTTGTCCGGGCAGAGGCTCGGTGAGAAGTGAGCTTCAGTGTAGAGAGCGCTTAAATACCAGTAGTAAGCAACAGGTGTTGCTTGTTAGCTGTGTCAGGTGTTCTGGCCTGGGCACGTGTAACGGGGTGTGTTCAGCTTCCTGTTGTCTCGAGGAGATGCCTGTAGTAGAGGAAATAGAAGAAAAACTCGCATGCAGGTGTATGTTCAGCTTCCTGTTGTCTCGAGGAGATGCCTGTAGTAGAGGAACTGGAAGAAAGACTCGCATGCAGGTGTATGTAGCGCTCTCTCTATTTATTTTCATGGCGCAGTTGAATGTCTAGATTGCGTACATGCGCGTGCAACTGTGCGGTCATCTAGAAGAGTGCTAATCCATTTAGGGGAGTCGTGCTCCATCTGTGCACTATAATGGAGGGGCGCCCTCTCTACTTGTGTATAAAGCGGCAACTAGGCGGGGAAGGGACATCGCGGGGTCTTTATGGTCTCGTGTGGGTGTATACCCTGGCACAGTGTAGTGGGTCCAGGCGAGCCATGGAGATTAAGTGCCCTGCCGGGTGGAGTAAGGTTCAGGGGGCATCAGTGGGCGGGATCTGGTGTCGTCCCACAGAGTGATGGTTTCGCGCATTTTGAGAAGGAACTGTGAGTGAGTTGGTCACAACCTAGGTGTTAGAGCCAGTACGTCACACTGAGGACATTTGGTGTTGGGGCATGTAACTGCGCAGGGTCATCCCAGGCCCTGCGAGGGCGCTGTTGGTGAGATGGCACTGGGAGAGTGGAAATGATGTGTCAGGTGTTGACAGAAGGGGGGCCTCATCTGCTGAGGCTGTTCCACTGAATATTATCATTCAGTCCCTCCGTGTGGGTTGACAATCTGTAGATCCAGCATTGTTCTTTGGACAGTAGCTGCTTCTCGTTGTCTGTAGGGTGGACAGGGATCTGTTCGATGACTGTCCATCTGAGGTCAATGGTGGTATGTCCAAGCCTAAGGAAGTGGTCCGCGAGTTTGCTGATAGTCTTCTTGCACCAAATCGTACTTCTATGTTCAGTCATTCTGGTGTGTACTTTTCTCGTGGTCATCCCCACGTATCGGAGCTGGAATGGGCACTCAATCAAGTACACTAGGTTGGTTGAATTGCAGTTTGTGTGCTTGCGTTGATGCCATGTTTTTCCCGTTTCCAGGTTGAGGGTTTTGATATGTGTCGTCAGATGGCAAATGCTGCAATCGCCACAGGGGTAATGACCTGTAACTTTGGGGAGGTTCCACACTTGATGTAGTGTAGGGTTGATGGTGGTTTCCGTGGTTCTAGGCCATGTAGAGATGAGTTGATCCCGTAGGCTGTTCGATTTTTTTATAAGCGAAGAGGGACAGGTCCCAGTCTCGTTTGCCCGTGTTGATGATTCTCCAATTTTTCTTAATGATTTTAGCCACTGTATTGAAGATAGGGTTGCACGTGGTGACACAGGTCAACGGTGTTGTTGTTTCTTGATGGGTCGGTGTTTCCAGGAGGGCATCTCTATTTTGGTTTTTTGCCCGTTTCTTTGTCCTGTCGATGATCCTTGTTGGATAGCCCCGTTGTTGTAGTCTGTGGGAAAGGTCTGTGGCCTGTGTGTTGTAGTCCTCCTTATTGCTGCAATTGCGCCTTATGCGTAGAAATTGGCCATTGGGCAGGTTGTCCCTTAGTGGTCGTGGGTGGAAACTTTCAAAGGCCAGTAGTGAATTTCTTGCTGTAGGTTTGTAATATGTGGTTGTTGACAGTTTACCATTGGTGGCCTTGATCAGTAGGTCCAGGAAAGGTAACTGGTCTTTGCTGCTGGTGTACGTGAAGCGTAGGTAGGGATCACGTGTGTTGAGCCAGGTCAGGAAGTTCTTCAAGGACTCCACCGAGCCTTCCCATATCATGAGGACGTCATCAATGTATCGACACCAGAAGAGTATTGATTCCGTGCAAGGGTTGTTGGGCTCGAGGATGTGTGACTGTTCCAGGTGATAGACGTATAGTCCCGCCACACTGGGCGCAAAAATACTGCCCATGGACATTCCGTTTGACTGGAGGTAGTATGTGCCCTCAAATTCAAAAAAGTTTTCTTTTAATGCTAATCTTGAGCAGTCTAGGAAAAATTCTCTCGGTGTGGTGTGTTCCCATTGTGAGTTGGTCAGGGTTACTTCTAGGACCTTGAGGGTGTCGTCTTGGGGCAGGCTTGTGTACAGGCTTTCAATGTCCAGTCCCACTAGTAACTGGGTTGTGGGGTTAAAATCCAGGTCTTGAAGGAGGGATAGGAGATGTTTGGTGTCCTTGATGTAAGTGGTTGCAGCCTGTACTAGAGGGTTAACAAAAAAGTCACAGAACCTTGAGAGGGGCTCTAGGAGTGAGTTGCAGCCTGTGACAATCGGTCATCCCGGGGGTGGTCTCGTTACCTTGTGTACTTTAGGTACTGTGTAAAAGTACGGTATCCGGGGTTGTGTGTTGCAGAGGAAGCTAAGATAGCAAAATTTGACAAAGATTTAAATAAATTCAATTACTCGAAAATCTACCCTTACGCAGCGGATGATTATGTTGCCCCACTAAGACAAGACAGTGGCTCAGATTCATCGGGGGACAACACCTCAATGTACAGCGACTCCAGCTCAGGATCTGTAAAACAACTAAGAAACAGAGGCCGGGGCCGTCGCTGGCAGCAACCATGGGGAGGGCAACCACAGCCCAACCAGGCCTATAGACCTCAACCACCGACAACAGAACCCCTACTTTGGATGGCCACCCGTGTACCACCAAGCACCCCAGAACTTCTATGGCCAACCCTACAGACCGCCTGTTTTAGGGCAGGGCGGCCGAATAAGAGGCCGCAGGAGAAATGCACAACAGACACCCCATGGACACTGGACAGAGGAAGACGGACCGGTCAGCGCCAACACCTGCAACAAGGGCAAGGAACAACAACCGGGCACCAGCCGCTAACCAGGGAATTAGACACACCTTCCCTGGTCTTCAACTTGTCCTCCATAGACTTAACCGCTACTGAAGAAAAAGTACTGAATAAAGGCCTCTCCTTTGTCCCTACCAAGAGAGTTGACAAATTCCTCCTACATACCGAACTAGCCGAGTTCTTCCGGAAGCTGAAGCTCCGTGCCTTTTTTGAAAGACAAGACACCAATAATGTAATAAGAGAAACCAATGAGACTGGTCTACGACACAAATCAACATTCATGCCTCCACCTTCCAGTATACCTGTAGAAATCATTGCCTTCGAGCAGGCCGTCTACAATGAAGTAGAGAAAACCAATCAAACAGAGACTTACAACAACCTATCTAAAGAAGAACGGGCAGCACTGAAAACCCCCCGAGACAACGACAACATTACCATCAAACCCGCCGACAAAGGCGGAGGGATTGTGATACAGGATACCCAGGCTTACCGAGCAGAGTGCCAGAGTCTCCTCGATGACAACCGCAATTACAGACGCCTCGATGGCGACCCTTCCAATCAACTCAAGCTAGCAATCACCACCTGTGACCACAGCGGCAAACAACAACCACATCTCCAAACAGGAGGCTACCTTCCTCTGCAACACACAAGCCCGGATACCGTACTTTTACACAGTACCTAAAGTACACAAGGAAACCAGACCACCCCCGGGATGACCGATTGTCACAGGCTACAACTCACTCCTAGTGCCCCTCTCAAGGTTCTGTGACTTTTTTCTTAACCCTCTAGTACAGGCTGCAACCACTTACATCAAGGACACCAAACATCTCCTGTCCCTCCTTCAAGACCTGGATTTTAACCCCACAACCCAGTTACTAGTGGGACTGGACATTGAAAGCCTGTACACAAGCCTGCCCCAAGACGACACCCTCAAGGTCCTAGAAGTAACCCTGACCAACTCACAATGGGAACACACCACACCGAGAGAATTTTTCCTAGACTGCTCAAGATTAGCATTAAAAGAAAACTTTTTTGAATTTGAGGACACATACTACCTCCAGACAAACGGAACGTCCATGGGCAGTATTTTTGTGCCCAGTGTGGCGGGACTATACGTCTACCACCTGGAACAGTCACACATCCTAGAGCCCAACAACCCTTTCATGGAATCAATACTCTTCTGGCGTAGATACATTGATGACGTCCTCATGATATGGGAAGGCTCGGAGGAGTCCTTGAAGAACTTCCTGACCTGGCTCAACACACGTGATCCCCACCTACGCTTCACGTACACCAGCAGCAAAGACCAGTTACCTTTCCTGGACCTACTGATCAAGGCCACCAATGGTAAACTGTCAACCACCACGTATTACAAACCTATGGCAAGAAATTCACTATTGGCCTTTGAAAGTTTCCATCCCTAGCTCTCCCCAGTGAGGCAACTGGGGCTGCGAGCTGCGCTGAATCTCTGCAATTTGTGGAGCAATTTGTGGATAATTTATGTAATCTTGAATACTGTGAAAAAGCTCTGAGCGTTTTTTAACCTAATTGTTTTTTATTGTTCCTAGACTCGGGGGGCTTGGCTAAAGTTAAGGGGAAATATTTTATCAGGCACACTGACACCGCTGACACTTTGAAAAGATCATAGTTCGTGCCGCTCTTGCCGATTACCGGTGACGGTGGGCGCCATCTTGAGGGAGGCAGGGAGAGCGCTCTAGTCGCGCCATACTCCCGCCCCCCTGGAATATTTAAATCGCGTCTTCCTCGCGCTCGGTGCCCTACAGTAGCTCTCCCCAGTGAGGCAACTGGGGCTGCGAGCTGCGCTGAATCTCTGCAATTTATGGAGCAATTTGTGGATAATTTATGTAACCTTGAATACTGTGAAAAAGCTCTGAGCGTTTTTTAACCTAATTGTTTTTTATTGTTCCTAGACTCGGGGGGCTTGGCTAAAGTTAAGGGGAAATATTTTATCAGGCACACTGACACCGCTGACACTTTGAAAAGATCATAGTTCGTGCCGCTCTTGCCGATTACCGGTGACGGTGGGCGCCATCTTGAGGGAGGCAGGGAGAGCGCTCTAGTCGCGCCATACTCCCGCCCCCCTGGAATATTTAAATCGCGTCTTCCTCGCGCTCGGTGCCCTACAGTAGCTCTCCCCAGTGAGGCAACTGGGGCTGCGAGCTGCGCTGAATCTCTGCAATTTGTGGAGCAATTTGTGGATAATTTATGTAACCTTGAATACTGTGAAAAAGCTCTGAGCGTTTTTTAACCTAATTGTTTTTTATTGTTCCTAGACTCGGGGGCTTGGCTAAAGTTAAGGGGAAATATTTTATCAGGCACACTGACACCGCTGACACTTTGAAAAGATCATAGTTCGTGCCGCTCTTGCCGATTACCGGTGACGGTGGGCGCCATCTTGAGGGAGGCAGGGAGAGCGCTCTAGTCGCGCCATACTCCCGCCCCCCTGGAATATTTAAATCGCGTCTTCCTCGCGCTCGGTGCCCTACAGTAGCTCTCCCCAGTGAGGCAACTGGGACTGCGAGCTGCGCTGAATCTCTGCAATTTGTGGAGCAATTTGTGGATAATTTATGTAACCTTGAATACTGTGAAAAAGCTCTGAGCGTTTTTTAACCTAATTGTTTTTTATTGTTCCTAGACTCGGGGGGCTTGGCTAAAGTTAAGGGGAAATATTTTATCAGGCACACTGACACCGCTGACACTTTGAAAAGATCATAGTTCGTGCCGCTCTTGCCGATTACCGGTGACGGTGGGCGCCATCTTGAGGGAGGCAGGGAGAGCGCTCTAGTCGTGCCATACTCCCGCCCCCCTGGAATATTTAAATCGCGTCTTCCTCGCGCTCGGTGCCCTACAGTAGCTCTCCCCAGTGAGGCAACTGGGGCTGCGAGCTGCGCTGAATCTCTGCAATTTGTGGAGCAATTTGTGGATAATTTATGTAACCTTGAATACTGTGAAAAAGCTCTGAGCGTTTTTTAACCTAATTGTTTTTTATTGTTCCTAGACTCGGGGGGCTTGGCTAAAGTTAAGGGGAAATATTTTATCAGGCACACTGACACCGCTGACACTTTGAAAAGATCATAGTTCGTGCCGCTCTTGCCGATTACCGGTGACGGTGGGCGCCATCTTGAGGGAGGCAGGGAGAGCGCTCTAGTCGCGCCATACTCCCGCCCCCTTTTCTCCCTACATTATGTGTAAACCGGCCAGACGGCGCAGCGGGCTGGCGCAGCGGGCGCGCCGGATGCGCGCCGAAGCCGCGCCTAAGCCTAGCCCGTCTGCGCCCGTCCGCGACCGGATCGCGCTGGGCGCAGGGCACGCTGTCGGGCTGAAACCTGCCATTAGGTATGATAACAACTATTTACTGTCCCTACGCCCCCCACCTGCTCCCCACTGTTGCAACTGCCCCCATATTGACCCCCTCTCCAGCCCCCTGGTATGTCCTTGCTGTGAATGGACTCCCCCTCTGCCTACAAATGACGTCGCCGACACGCACATTCCTCTAAAAATCCCCCCCACCCACTTTAAGGGAGGTCTGGTGAATGCCAGGTCCCTAGCCTGCCATTGCCAAGACGTGCACGATTTAATATTAATCCATGATCTCGATGCCCTGTTCATCACCGAAAGTTGGCTCAATGACTCCTCCAACCCTGACCTTGCTATTGCCCTCCCCCCTGGTTTTACCATATTTAGGAGGGATAGACCCTCAGGTCGAGGTGGTGGGATAGCATTAATCATCAAGGAAACTTTTCCCTGTCATACATTTGATTTATGCCACCTTAAGGACGTCGAAAGCTTGGGTTTCTCAATTAAAATCACTGCCTCATTTTCTCTCTCGGTTGGGCTTCTTTATCGTCCCCCGGGCAACCCTACTTCATTTCTTAACTCTTTAGATGAGGCCCTCGGAGCACTCATGCTACAATACCCTAACTTCACGCTCCTTGGCGATATGAACCTACATATGGAATCACTTATTAACCCTCACTCCATCTCCTTCCTACAGTCCCTGAACATCTTTGGACTCTCCCAACGCATTAACACGGCCACCCACAGTGCTGGGCACACCATTGATGGCATTCGTTCCAATCTTTCCACCCTCTCCACTTTCCCTCCGTTACCTCAAATTTGGACTGACCACTACTTCATCCCTTTTGATATTATGACATCCCTTCCCATCTTACCCAGCCCTAGTCGCACACAAGCCACCTTTACAGTCAACTGGAAGAAAGTGGCAGAACGAATAAAGCTGGAGTCAAAACCACTGCCCTCACCCCCTACTGTAACTGGAGATGTTGATATTGACTCCTGCAATTTCCATATCTGGATGAACCAAATAATCGCGATTAATACTGAGCCCAAAATCAATCAAGGAAAGGGCCCTAAGAAGAAAAAACCAAATGCACCCTGGTACACCCAGACCCTTGCAGACAGCCACCTTTTATGTCGGAGGCTTGAAAGACACTGGAGACAAGCATATGACACGGTCTCCAAAACACGTTATGTCCAACAGAGGAAATTATATCTCTCTGACATAAAATCTGCAAAAAAGGAATACTTCACCAATCTTATAATGGAAGCACATCAAAATCAAAAAACTATCTTCACCATAGTTAAGTCTTTCACTCATCCAAAAGCTCTCACCACCGATATACCTCCCTCAGAGAGCTTGTGTAATCAAATTGCTGATTACTTCATCGACAAAATTGTTAACATTCAAAAAGACTTTCCCCCACCCTCGAAAATTCCCTTAGAGGTAACAGTTAACTACCCTCCTCTCTCCAGTTTCAAACCAGTCTCCTTGCAACAGACAAGCAAGGCAATCCAGGCCTGTAAATCAGGAGCACCCACTGATTCCTGTCCCCCCATCATTCTTCATCACCTGATTGACACAGTCAATCCCTACATTAATGGTATTATTAATGAGTCCCTTGAATCCGGTACTGTACCTGCCGAATGGAAGAAGGCCACTGTAAAAAACAGAACAAATCACCTACAGACTTGACCAACATGCGCCCCATCTCCTTACTTCCCATTCTGGGCAAAGTCACGGAGCATCTAGTACATGAGGAGCTTAAAACTTTTACAGAAGCCCACAACATCCTGCACCCTCAGCAATCGGGTTTCCGCTCCGGTCACTCCACCGAAACAGCTTTGATCGAACTTGCTGACTCCATCAAATTCCTGCAGGATGAGGGCAAGCAAGCTGTCCTCATCCTGCTGGATCTCACAGCAGCATTCGACACTATCTCGCATGCCATCCTAATTAATCGAATGCGAGAGATTGGCGTGACAGACACAGCTCTGGCCTGGATTTCATCATTTCTATCAAATAGGTCTCAGACTGTGTCACTAGGACCTCATCTATCCAGCGAAAAACTCATTACATCTGGAGTGCCACAGGGGTCCATATTGAGCCCTTTATTTTTTAACATCTATATGGCACCCCTTTTAGCTGTGATAGAATCACATGGGATCTTGGTTACATCTTACGCTGACGACACTCAATTGGTCGTCACCCTTGCCAAACAACTGACTGAAGCAGACCTCTGGTTCAAAAACTGCCTTTCTGATGTCTTTGAGTGGTTAAATACTAATCATCTTAGATGTAACAGTGCAAAGACGGAGATTATTCCATTAGGTAAGAATCCCTCTTTTTGCCCGAAAGATTGGTGGCCCACAGGATCAGAGGCCCCTCCTAGTGCAGTTACATCAGCCAGAAATCTGGGCGTACAATTCGATTCTTCCCTTTCTTTTGATGACCACGTCAAGATCACCGCAGGTCGCTGTTTTGGATTAATAAAATCTCTGAAGAAATGTTTTGATTTCCTCCCAATTGCAGCCAGAAAGTCAGTCGCGGTAGCCCTTATACTCTCCCGACTCGACTACTGCAATGGCCTCATGGCCGGAGTGAAAAAATCCACTCTCAGAAAGCTTCAGAGCATCCAACATGCGGCAGCTAGACTGGTCCTACAACTCCCCAGAAGGTCATCCGGGTCTTCAGCCTTGAATTCGCTCCACTGGATGCCATTGCCATTGCATAAACGAATCCTTTTCAAACTGCTCCTCACAGTCTTCAAAACCATGCAAAACACAGGACCCCGCTATTTTGTTAACCGATTTACGCGTTATAACCCCTCGCGTTGCTTGAGATCCTCTGGGACAAATTTGGTTCAAATTCCCAGATTCAAATATAAGACCAAGGGCGGAAAATCCTTTAATGTTCTGGCGGCTAAAGCCTGGAACACCCTCCCCGCCAATCTCAGAGCCACAGACAATGAGAACAACTTTAGAAAACTCCTCAAGACATGGGTCTACAAATTATCAGACTCCTCTATCCTGGCGGCTATTTAGTTCTCTCTCACACTTACTCCACTTTCTCAGGTATTTCTCTGCAGCTCGCCTAGCGCCATGATGCTCCCCTGGGAGCGAACGTTAGCGCTTTACAAATGCTCATAAATATCAAATATCAAATATCCACGACCACTAAGGGAGAACCTGCCCTATGGCCAATTTCTACGCATAAGGCGCAATTGCAGCAATAAGAAGGACTACAACACACAGGCCACAGACCTTTCCCACAGACCACAACAATGGGGCTATCCAACAAGGATCATCCACAGGACCAAGAAATGGGCAAAAAAACAAAATAGCGACGCCCTTCTGGAAACACCGACCCGTCAAGAAACAACAACACCGTTGACCTGTGTCACCACGTACAACCCTATCTCCAATACAGTGGCTAAAATCATTAAGAAAAATTGGAGAATCAGCAACACGGGCAAACGAGACTGGGACCTGCCCCTCTTCACTTATAAAAAATCGAACAGCCTACGGGATCAACTCATCTCTACACGGCCTAGAACCACGGAAACCACCATCAACCCTACACTACATCAAGTGTGGAACCTCCCCAAAGTCACAGGTCACTACCCCTGTGGCGATTGCAGCATTTGCCATCTGACGACACATATCAAAACCCTCAACCTGGAAACGGGAAAAACATAGCACCAACGCAAGCACACGAACTGCAATTCAACCAACCTAGTGTACTTGATTGAGTGCCCATGCCAGCTCCGATATGTGGGGATGACCACGAGAAAAGTACGCACCAGAATCACTGAACACAGAAGTACGATTTGGTGCAAGAAGACTATCAGCAAACACACAGACCACTTCCTTAGGCTTGGACATACCACCAATGACCTCAGATGGACAACACCAAACGTCCTCAGTGCGATGTACTGGCTCTAACACCTAGGTTGTGACCAACTCACTCACAGTTCCTTCTCAAAATGCGCTAAACCATCACTCTGTGGGACGACACCAGATCCCGCCCACTGATGCCCCCTGAACCCTACTCCATCCGGCAGGGCACTTAATCTCCACAGCCCGCCTGGACTCACTACACTGTGCCAGGGTATACACCCACACGAGACCATTATGACCCCGCGATGTCCCTTCTCTGCCTAGTTGCCGCTTTATACACAAATGGAGAGGGCGCCCCTCCATTATAGTGCACAGATGGAGCGCGACTCCCCTATATGGATTAGCACTCTTTTAGATGACCGCACATTTGCACGTGCATTTAAGCGATCTTGACATTCAACTGCGCCATTAAAATAAATAGAGAGAGCGCTATATCCACCTGCATGTGAGTCTTTCTTCTATTTCCTCTACTACAGGCATCTCCTCGAGACAACAGGAAGTTGAACATACACCTGCATGCAAGTCTTTCTTCTATTTCCTCTACTACAGGCATCTCCTCGAGACAACAGGAAGCTGAACACGCCCCGTTACACGTGCCCGGGCCAGAACACCTGACACAGCTAACAAGCAACACCTGGCACTTACTACTGGTATTTAAGCGCTCTCTACACTGAAGCTCACTTCTCACGGAGCCTCTGCCCGGACAACAGGTTCATTGCGGGCCCAGCGACATCGCACAGTAAGTACCTGAACTCGACTTTGTTAACGGTACAGCCACCATTCATGCTGCCCCAGGCCATGTCTGTGTGTGCATCCTTTTACCGTTACCTTGTTGGGTCCGGACTACCCCCCTCCCCCAACAGCCTTTTTCCTTTTCTTCCCCCAATTTAGAGTGCACATGGTCCTGGCCCCCCGCTGAGCTCCATGCTGAGTTGTTCGCTAAAATCAGGTGTAAGCAACTCCATTTTAATGTTTTTTATTCCTTCACCACTGTTTACGCCAACTCCTGTTACGGTACTTAGGCCTAGTTTCACATACAATTACGCATATTGTGAAACCGGCTACACTTTCACTGCCCGCCACTGACGCCAACACTATCGCCTTGTCCGTGGTCACCACTAGGCACCCAGCGCGGCCTCACTGAATGCTTTTATCCCGTCACAAGGAGCCTTGACTTAAATGTTATGTCTGTCCTTTTTTACCCCCACAGGTACAACTCGAGAGGAAACACCTCTTGCACATATAAGCACCGTAGCGTGTGCTTTACACACAGGGCACTGACACACTCATACAAACCCCTGTAACACTCAACACATATAAGGTCCTGACGAAAGCTAGTAGAAGAAAAGGCCTGGCTGAAACTAGTTGACCGCAGAGGACGTCGGAGGCCATAAGCCTGCCGTGCACGTCCGAAAGCCTTTGTTTTTATTGATTGCCTGGGGCCCACCATTAAAACAACCTTTGGGACACCCAGGACAGTCTTTTAAACCTCACTCAGAGCACACTCACAGCACCCTCACGAACCAAAAAACCCGCTCCGCAGTAATCTGGCGTCGAAGCACACCTGAGGTACACTCGGTACCTCGGGTGGGGCCCGATGATGAAGCATGCCACCAACTAGGTTGGTGGGTGAGGGCCTTCATAAAACCTAATGGTTTTCTTCCACCCGCAGACATACAAACAATTTAAACCAGAGCTAATTCTCATTGATTGCTAACATATAAACTGGGGAAACGGACTAGCCTCTCTAGTTCTCCTCTCTCTTTTTGATTACAACATGTTTTTTAAACGTGTCATAGCAACAGACAGTGCTATTACAGTATTATTTTATATTACTGTTTACGCTGTACGCATTATAATTCGCATACTGTCTAACGATTGTAGCAGTTCATATCTCTTGCATGAGAAATAAGGCTGTTCAATAAACTCTTTTTATTGAAACGCCCGTCTCTCTATTTATATGCAACTCTGTAGAAAAGAAGCATGCATGATTAACTGAGTGAAATAGTTATCAATTGTTTCCACGACTCTGAAGATATTGTTCCGGTTATAGGGGAAACAAAGTTGTCAGGTTTATGCATTTGTCAGAGACTAATCCCTTCTTGTTTATTCAAGAAAGTTTTAGTGACCTCTGAGTTAGCTGGCACACACACAATTAAGTTTAATATACTCGATATAGACATACTGACCTCAGTCCTATGTCAAATCTATAGTGTATATTATTCCAATGCGCAGAGCCTATTGGGAATATAGGAACTACACTACAGAGGGGTGCAGAAAAAAGTAGGAGAGGTGCATAAAGACACAAGACGAGTACAGAAAGAGGCTAGAGGGTTGCAGAAAGAAGGAAGAGAAGTGCAGAAAGAAGCAACAGAGGTACAGAAAGAGGCAAGAAAGGTGCAGAAACAGGCAGGAGAGGTGCAGAAAGAGGGAAAAGGTATGCAGAAAGATGCAAGAGGTGCAGAAAGAGAAAAATGGGGTGCAAAAAGAGGCAAGAGGGGTGCAGAAAGAAGCAAGTGAGATGCAGAAAGAGGCAACAAAGGTTCAGAAAGACATGAGAGGTGCAGAAACAAGCAAAAGAAGTGCAGAAAGGGGCAAGAGAATTGCTGAAAGAAGCAACAGAGGTGTGGAAAGAAGCAAGAAAAGTCCAGAAAGAGGCAAGTGAGGAGCAGAAAGAGGCAAGAGAGGTGCAGAAAATGGCAAGAAAACAGCAGAAAGGGGCAAGAGGGATGCAAAAAAGGGAAGAAGGGTGCCGAAAGAAGCAAGAGAGGTGCAGAAAGAAGCAGAAAGAGGGAAGACTAGTGCAGAAAGAGAGAACAGGGGTGCAAAAATAAGCAGGACAGGTGCAGAAATAGGCAATAGAACTGCAGAAAGAGGCAAGAGAGTTGCAGAAACAGGCAAAAGAGATGCAGAAAGAGGGAACAGGTGTGCAGACAGAGGCAAGAGAGGTGCAGAAAAAAGGAAGAGCGATATAGAAGAAGCAAGAGGGATGCAGAAATTTGCAAACGTGGTGCAAAAAGAAGCAAGAGCAGTGCAGAAAGAACCAACAGAGGTACAGAAATAAGTAGGAAAGGGGCACAAAGAGGCAAGACAAGTACAGAAAGAGATAGGAGGAGTGCAGAAAGAAGAAAGAGAAGTGCAGAAAGCAGCAACAGATGTGCTGAAAGAGGCATGAAGGGTGCAGAAAGAGCAAGAGAAGTACAGAAAGAAGCAACAGAGGTACAGAAAGAGGCAAGAGAGGTGCATAAACAGGTAGAAAATGTGCAGAAAGGTAACAAGGGTGCAAAAAGAGGTGAGAGGTACAGAAAGAGGCAAGAGGTGTGTAGAAAGAAGCAAGTGAGCTGCAGATAGAGGCAACAGAGGTACAGAAAGAGGCAAGAGAAGTGCAGAAGTAAGCAAGGAAGGTACAGAAAGAGGGTAGACCGGTGCAGAAAGCGACAACAGAGGTGCAGAAAAAACCAACAGGGGTACAGAAAGAAGCAAAAGAGGTGCAGAAAGAAGCAATAGAAGTGAAGAAAGGCAATAGAAATGCAAAAAGAGGCAAGTGAGGTACAGAAGGAGGCAAGAGAACTTCAGAAAGAGGCAAGAGAGTTGAAGAAACAGGCAAAAGGGGTGCAGAAAGAGGGAACAGGTGTGCAGACAGAGGTAAGAGAGGCGCAGAAAGAAGGAAGAGCAGTGCAGAAAGAACCAACAGTGCTGTAAAAAGGGGCAAGAGAGGTGCAGAAATAAGTAGGAGAGGTGCGCAAAGAGGCAAGACAAGTACAGAAAGAGACAGGAGGAGTGCAGAAAGAATTAAGAGAAGTGCAGAAGGAAGCAACAGAGGTGCTGAAAGAGGCATGAAGGGTGCTGAAAGAGCAAGAGAAGTACAGAAAGAAGCAACAGAGGTACAAAAAGAGGCAAGTGAGGTGCATAAAGAGATAGGAAATGTGCAGAAAGGTAATAAGGGTGCAAAAAGAGGCAAGAGAGGTGCAGAAAGACAAAAGAGAAGTGCAGAAAGAAGCGAGAGAGGTGCAGAAAGAGGGAAGACAAGGGCAGAAAGAGACAATAGAGATGCAGAAAGGGACAACAGAGGTACAGAAAGAAGCATAAGAGGTGCACAAAAGCAATTGAAGTGCAAAAAGAGGCAAGTGAGGTACAGAAGGAGGCAAGAGAACTTAAGAAAGAGGCAAGAGAGTTGCAGAAACAGGCAAAAGGGGTGCAGAAAGAGGGAACAGGTGTGCAGAAACAGGCAAGAAAAATGCAGAAATGTGTAAAAGAGGTGCAGAAAGAATCCAGAGCAGTGCAGACAGAACCAACAGAGATGCTTAAAGAAGAAAGAGGGGTGTAGAAAGAGGTAGGAGAGGTGAACATGGAGGCAAGAAGGGTGCAGAAAGACACAAGAGAGGTACAGAAAGAGACAAAGGGGTGCAAAAAGAGGCAAGGGTGAAGAAAGAAGCAAGTGAGATGCAGAAAGAGGCAACAGAGGTACAGAAAGACACAAGAGAGGTGCAGAAACAAGCAAGAAAATTGCTGAAAGAAGCAACAGAGGTGTGGAAAGAAGCAAGAGAAGTGCAGAAAGAGGCAAGTGAGCTGCAGAAAAAGGTAAGAAAAAAGCAACAGAGGTGCTGAAAGAGGCAAGTGAGGTACTGAAACGGGCAAGAGAAGTGCAGAAAGAGGCAAGTGAAGTGCAGAAAGAAGACAGTGAGGTGCAGAAAGAGAAAGAAAGGTGCAGAGAGAAGCAAGAGAAATGCAGAAAGAGGCAAGGGAGGCACAGAAGGAAGAGCGGTTTGTGCACCATTAGTACCAGTTTAACGCCCACATTATGCAATCAGTAAGATGTGACCATTCCAGCTTTGCAAAGGGCCTTCCACCACGCTGTAACATGTGACACTGCATTTTTGGGAACATTTGAGCCGTTCGAGCTAGAAACAAGGCTTTTTTTGTTCAAATCTGCAGATTAGGCAGCAGATGATAGAATATTTGGCAAATGCGGAAAATGTTTAATGATGTGAAAATTGTTGCAGCTGAACAGTCACATAATTCCAGTGGCCCCGATCATAGCGCCGACTAGGTCCAGAAGTGCTCCTCAATGGTGCCTTCTTTTTTTGTGTCTCATTGTGTTTATAGTCTAGCTTCTATGGAAACCAGGAAGACTAAACCTGAGGTTACCACTCCACAACACAGACTACAATATCACATAATTACTCTTTAAAACACATACTCCCACTCCACATAATTCCTATACACCAAATACCACATACTTTCTATTCACACAATTTCACTGCACAACATACCACATAATTCCACTACTCACAACATACATACACTCTACACCCAAAAACATTAGTAAAAAACTTTTACATTTACAACGCCAATAACTCTCGTGTAAAAAGGGGCATGACCTCGGACCACCTCTCAGCAATCACGCTGTGTGGGGTTTACTGCAGTTACCTGGTGGGCTAGTTGGCCCCCAGGTACCCTCAGGAATGAAAGGGACTTCATCCCCCAACTTAGAACAAGCAAGGGGGCGCGTTTGCAGAGTGGTGCAGGGAGGGGGAGGGCCTCTGGCGAGATGCTGGCTTTTCTTTGTTTGAAAATAATTTTAGAAGGGAGGCTGTATGGCCCCTATTCTTTTAATATTATTTGGGCCCTGGAGTCCCCATCCCCAGGCCCTGAGCATTTAAAAAAAAACAACAAAAAACAACGGGAAGGGGTGCACGTGGCCTCCCTTCCCTGGGCAGCTATTGACCCCATCCCCCGGGGCTTAGCCAGCCTGTTTTTATTTAGGATGGGGCAGCCTGGCCCTGTGGACTCCAAACCCCAGGGCCGACCTTCCATTTAAAAAATAATAATAATAATTTAAAGGGAGGTGGCCATGTGGCCCCCATGTTGGGCCACTTCTGGGGAGAAGCCCTAATGCCTCCATGGGCCCAGCCGGCTCCCCGTCTCCTGCAGGAGCCCGCATTGCTTTTGGGCAAGGGGAGCTGCTAACATGCAACTCCCCTTGCCCAAAAGCAATTCTGCTTTGCTTTGTGTTTACTTCTCTAGCTTCAACGAAGAAAAGCAATGTTTTCTATGGCAGGGTGGCAGCACGGCTCCCGCCCTGCCATAGCAAACAGCAATGTCCTCGGCACTCTGGGACATTGCAGGAGCCGGCCCTGGGGAGTGGTGGGCCCCGGGGCCATCAAGGGCTCCAGGAGGGGGTCCGCGTGGCCCCCTTCCTAAATTTTCAAAGCCCCAGGGAGGTGGTGGTCCCTGGGTCTGTAGGTCCGCTATGTACCCCCGCATTTAAATTAGTGTATGCCCCAGGGAGGTGGTGGTCCCCAGGGATTGGGGGGGCCCAGAGGCCCCCGTCAAAAATAATAAATGCCCCGGGGAAGTGACGGTCCCTGGGGCTGCAGGGGGGCCGTGTGCCTCATGCACATTATGCATAAATTCTATATAATTCCACATTGCCCCTGGGACCTGGCCCCGCCCGGGGGCTTAGGGAAAACGAAGCGCGAGAGGCCCTTCAATTCTGAAGGCAGGGTGCTCGGTTCTTAGTGTGAGGGTGCCCCTGCATGAGAAGGACACCCCTCAACCTTCAGAGTCCATCCTCCCAGGTTGTAAGTACATAAGCCATTACGATACATAGAGTGGCCATGCGTCATTACGCGATGGCCATCTCTAAACTGGCTGTACGAACCCTGTCATGTTTGGTAGCAAACATGTTGGAATCATACCACCACACCGTAAATGGTGTGGGAGGTATGATTCTATGCACTGTAAGGCTGCTTGGTGAGGCCCTCAGAACTCCCGGTACCAGTCTTCTAGACCTGGACAGCACAACAAGTCTGCTGCGGACCAAAGACACAATTCTGCGCTCATGATGCTGAGCCAAGCTTGAGCAGGGGAAAGTAGAACAATAGGTATCCTGTCACAGGGAGGTGTGACCATCTCCCAGACAAGGTTTAGTGTATTGGGGCTGGGTGGGAGTGCTTGCCAGCGCCGCTCAATCTGCTTGAGGGGCACATTTGGTCCCCTCCATGCATAGCCAAGTTCAAAACAGCTCAGGGAGCTGTTGGCTCCCTCTCTGGTGCAAAACTGGACAAAGGACATGGGAGTGTCCTCCCAACTCTCCAACCCATCCCCTGGCTGGGAACCCTGGTTATCTGTAGGTGGGTGCCTAGATTTGTCATTGCGGTACAAAAGGGGGTAGATTCGTCATTGGACAAGATTCATTTCAAGACACCACTTCTTCTTCGACCATCTGGGCACTCTGGACTTCGCTGGACTTCGCTCTGAGTATCAAGACTGCAACTGGGCAGGCTCCTACTGCTCCTGGTCTCGTCGCCCTGCTCATCTGCTGCAACGTCCATGCCTGTGCTCCATACAGGAACCTTCCAAGGCCTGTGGGCATCCGAGACACCTGAAGAAATCTCCATTGGAGTGAAGGAGTCACTTCCCTGCATCTGCAGGCACCGCAACGAAGCTGACCGGTCTGCAGATCCTAAGCTCCCACAGACTCTGAAAGGCTAAGAAACACAGGTGGTGGTTCTTCAAATGTCTTGAGGCCTGCCCTGTCCTCTCACAAAGAATGAGGTGAGTCTCCCTCATCAGAGTGGCAGGAACCAAATTCTTGTGCACCTCGTCAACTTGCTGCGGCAAAGGCTTTTTGGCTTCCTTCCTCCAAGATCTTCGGGCTCCAAGTAGCCCCCACCTCAAGCATCTCCTGTCACCAAGATCTTCATCCTCACCGCATCACTTGCACAATGGGATTGCATCTTTGGTGAGCTGCTCGAGGTCCTCTTGCGACTCCAGTTCCTTTGGCCGGTGGCTCCTCTTGAGGTTCTTCTTTGATTTCTGTGGGCTCCCTTGATTGCTCAGGCCTGCCCTGACTCCCCTGATTGTGGTGAGTCACCTGGACCATGCTGGTGCCGATACTGCACCTCTGTGCTTTCCACGTTGTTTGCAGTTGCCAAGACTTGCTTGTGGCCTCAACAGACACCTACCACTCAACTCTCGATATCCGAAGTGGGACAGCTCCTGAATGGCTCCTGGTTTTCCACGGCGTCACCTGGTCCTCATAGCTGCGGCTTTAAGGTCGCCGCCATCTCCCCTGCAACACCCAACATCTGTGGGCATTCATCTTCCTTATAAATGACCACAAGCGAGAGTAAGGGAATTTGTTCACAGAAACTGTGAACGGGGAGTACTCCTAGTCCCCAAGACTAACTATCAATAAACATAAGAGGAGTATCACCTGGAAAAGCTCAAGGAGCGATCTGAGTGGGAAGATTGGATGAGAAGCAACTCCTTCTTGGATTATAATAAACCCCTCACTCACCAACCTAGTTGGTGACATGCTTCATCATCGGGGTCCACCCTGATAGCCGAATGCAATCAGGGTGTGCTTCGACACCTGAATTACAGTGGAGCGGGTTTATTTGTGTGTGAATAGTGCAAAAAAAGGGTGTTAAAAATTGTCCTGGTATGACTATTGTTAATAAGGTTTATTTCTAGACTACTGGACAATATTAAAAATGTGTGAGCGATACAATTATAGTTTGTTATGACCATATGTATCTATGTGTTGGAGGTCTACATGTTTCAACCCGCTAACGGAAGTTGCCGGGTTTTCTTCAGGACCAACGGAAAATGGGTGGTCAGAGTACACTAACGCTCTGCCAATCCTAGATTCCTTCGAACTACTGACAAAAATCTGCAGTAGAACAGTCTCTCAAGCACAAATGGGTGAGAGAGACAGAATAAAAAAGACTCCTGTGTTAGGGTCTCTGAGCTTCACGGGGTAGGGTGGGAGTTGGCCTCTGGTAGGGACATATTAGTTTGCCAGAAAAGAGCGTAGCCGATTACCTACATGCCTCTCATGCAGCCACCCCGCTAGGTTGGTGAGTGAGGGGTTTATTATAATCCAAGAAGGACTTGCTTCTCATCCAATCTTCCCACTCAGATCGCTCCTTGAGCTTTTCCAGGTGATACTCCTCTTATGTTTATTGATCATTCATCTTCCTTGCCCCCTGGTGGATGTATGTCAGTACAACGCGATCTTTTAGATCGCGGTACTTGACATCGCAGATTTTACAACGCCAGTTGTTACAACGACTTGCGTTGGAGGGCGCGGATTTAGGAATTTTATAATTTTATATTCCAACACCAGTCCCCGTAACAGTAGGGAAGGTGTTGGAATATAAAATTACAACATTCCTTATCCCACAGCGCCATCCAGCGCAAGTCGTAGTAACGACTTGCGTTGTAATAGCTGCGTGGAAAAGGTTGTGCGGTGTAAACACCGCGTTGTAAACGACGTTTCCCCCCCCCTGGCTCAGTCATGAATGGCATAGACTCTGTCCCCTCTGCTTGCAGGTACTACTCATCTTGAATCTACCTTTGGGTTCCACTGGACACTTTCTTCTTCTTCAGCAGCGGCATCTTCCTGAAGTCCTCCATTGAGCTTGACGGTGGTTTCTGATGCCACTTTACACCTAAGCACCCGGCTTCCCTGGTGTAGGTATCCTGGTATCCACGGGTTGAGTGACTCTCCAACCTTCTGTCTTCCACAAGGTTTACTTACCCATTGACTTGTATGGAGTACACAGTTATGTTCCCACTCTGCCCACGACCTCGGTGGAGTTCCTGTATTCGTGCTACTTACCTATTTTTATTGCAAAGTATTGTGTACATTGTGTTTATCTCCGGGTAGGAGATATCTGTATGTGTTAGTGAGTGTCTTATGATAAATACATATTTTCATAAATACACTGTGTGGTTCTTTTTCACTTAAGCTATACCAATAAGATTATGTTCTGGTAAAACAAGCTGCTTTACTCTCTTTCTGGACTAAACCTGAAGGCTGCTGCCCACAGCTCCCACTTTTGCAAGGTTGTCTAAGACCACTAAAATCACCCTAAGGGTTGTCTGATTAGTGCAGGGTGCCTACTTGCATAAGTGTGCACCATATACTAAGCCAGCTTCTCACATTGGTGTGGAGCGGTTGGGATTCAAGCCTGCATTGTTTAACCAGATAATCTTGGTGTGGATTAATTGAAAAACAATCACTGGTAGTGGTCCTGCGCACGAAGCTATGCCGTATTGGGGGTCGCTCCTTCAGACTATTGGGAGCAAAATTATGGAACTCTCTGCCCCTTCATATCCGCTGCCTCGACAACCTGTCCGCTTTCCGAAGGGCAATTAAGACTCACCTCTTTCCACCTCTGTAGCCTCTACTCTCTCTACCCCTCTCCCCAGTAGGTTGTGCTGTGGTTCTTAGCGCCGGGACGCCCCGTTGCTGGGGCAGCTGTCGCGCTCAACAAAACACATAACATAACATAACTAATATAAGGCACATATAATACAGCTTAGAATAAGTAAGTTCTACTGATTTTAGGACTGAGTAGTTAACCTCAGAGAGTTTAGTTTCCACTAGGGTAGGTAGGTGTAACACCCCAATATACCTAGTACCATGTCTTTAGTGGGGGTACCAGTGTACTCCAGTCTGCTAAGTACAGTGGTCTAAAGTTCCAGAAACTTAGGACCCTGTGTAGTCTTAGATAGATAAACACAGGTGGCAACCCCACCATTAAGCTGCTCGTAGAGCTGTTGAATCAGGATGACAGGCACCCTGTAGGGGCAGAAGAGCAGAAAAATGTGGGTAGGAATACTCATGGAGATGGCGCACCAGGAGTTCACCCCAATGATCGCAATTCTGAGTATGGGTAGGAAGGCCCAAAGGATTCCAACTTGCCAAACTCTGACCCCTCAGGGAATAGTGCAGATGTCACAGCGGACCTTTGTTTCAGGCACTTCCACGGGGACCTCCATATCTAGTAAGAAGGACACATCTTTTGACAGTGAATACCAACTGCTCAGACTTGAAAAAGTTAGGCTTAGGCTCAGGAGAGATCAGTTGGCCTTTGACAAAGAGTCCCTGGAAGTACCTATGACTTGGAAGAGATTAGAACTTGATTGAGTCTCATGGTGGCAGAAACAGTGTCCCTAGAATCAGAGAAACTTCCTTTGACAATAGGAACATGAACAGGATAGTCCCTCCTTACCAGGAGGGGATGTCATCCATAAATGGATCACTGCTTTAGAGAGGGCCTGCAAAGTGCAGAGGGTTCCTCAGCAGCAGTGGACGGCTATCCTGTGGCTCTCCTTTGCTAACAAAGATAGAGATAAGCTCCTCGCTGTTAGAGAAGAGGATGCTGACAATTACTCAGTACTGAAAAGTGCTCTCATGGATTGCTTAACCACTGAACAGTATAGGATTAAGTTCAGAGGCACCCAGAAGGCACACACCCAGGACTGGGTAGATTTTGTAGACAGTGCTATTGAGGCCCGGGAAGGCTGGCTTTATGGAAGCAAGGTCCAGGACTATGACCGATTGTACAATTTCACCATGAGGGAGCATATCCTTAATAACTGTCAGAACCAACTTGTTGTGTGTCGATTTAGATACCGATTATAGGTTTCCCAATTTATGCCCTTATATAGCCTTATAGGCACAATTCAAATGGCCCTTATTTAGGCATAGAGATCCAACCCTTGTTTAGGCATTATCCATGCTAACCAAATACAGGCATGGTCACCTACATCCATCCATACACGTCACAACGAGTTCTTGGAAAACCAGACTCTTAAGCTTTTAGGACTTCCCCTGCTTGGATTATTGAATTCTCCAAGGTATCATTTATTATGCATGAACATCTATTCCTTAGGGGTTCATTCATGACGTTCCTTTGCCCGATTTTTACGTCAATACTGGCATTCCTAAACACCTTCAAGGTATAAATACACCTCCACTTGCCATGACAAACTACGGTTCAGCTGCATACTTGCACGGCTCGGCTACACAGCTCACCACGGCAAGTTCGGAAGGAATGCAAGTCCCCGCCTGACGCACTGACGAGACCCTGTCATCCTCGCAGAGAATCCAGCTCCAGTGTATCTGACTCCCCTTGCGGGGTGTTAGAGATCGAGACCCGGAAAGAGATTCCAACCTCTCTCATTCTAAAAAGTATGGAGCAGACTAGAAGCTAGAGGGACTCTTGGCAACTCTTGGCAACACTAAACTATACCTAGCTATACTTTAGAAAACAGCACCTACTTCTTACCTCGTACTACACTTAGGTTAGGTACACTGGGGTAGAACTATTTAGAAGCACCAGATGAGTATTTACATTTTAACCTGTGTTATTTATGTATGTATTTTTTTTAATACATCTCATAGCTACAAGCTAGGCTATTGTAGTATTATTTTATCTTACTGCTAACACTGTACGTATTATACTTCGCATTCTGTCTTACGATTGTAGCAGCTCATATCTCTTGCACGAGAAATAAGACTGTTCAATAAATCCTTTTTATTGAAACGCCCATCTATCTATTTCTGTGTAACTCTGTAGAAACAAAGCATGCACGATTGACTGAGTGAAACTGTTATCTATTGTTTCCACGATTCTAAGAAGAACTGTTCCTATTCTAAGGGAAACAAAGTTGTCATGTTCATGCAGTTGTTTGAGACTAATCCCTTCTTGCTCATTCGAGAAGTTTCTAGTGACCTCTGCGCTAGCTGGCACACACAAGTAATTAAGTTTAATGTACTCGATAGAGACATACTGACCTCAGTCCTATGTCAAAACTATAGTGTATATTATTCCAATGCGCAGAGCCGTTAAGGGGTATAGGAACTACACTACATGGCACCCAACGGTTTGGTAAGACACTAATTTATCAGTATATACTGAAGTAACTCAGTTGTGCTTTTCTCAGAGACCCTCTACTCATAATACTCCATAAAACGTCTGGAGTGGGTAGAGATAATATCCGCCATAGCTGAGTAGGACAAAAATCCTATGTATTAGCTGTTTGGTTTGTTCAACATTGAAGGATACAGTGTTCCCAAATATTGTGCACCTTATCTTTGTTCCCTTGAAACTCGCGCTGCAATTTTCATTAAACAATGACCGAAAACGGCACAAACACCAAAACCGGTGGAGCTGTACATGACGATGTCGCAGCAGCTCTTAACTATACAGGTTTTAATTAAACCAATGAGAATGCTAGAATCATTCCTCCAAATTTAAGGAGAGCCATCGCTCAAAAACTTATAAAACAAGGCCTAACACCAAGAGGTGGTAGAGCAGTTTTTGTAATAGAGGCACATGTATCTTATCAGACAGAGGTATTATACTCATGGATAGTATTCCCAGAATCAAATCCAGTAACACATTTGTTTCACTTCTACAAAGAAGATGATCCACCGGAGAAATATATTGCTTTTGAGGATATTGAAATTCCACTCACATACCAGGAGCATGATCCCTGGTTCAAAGGCACCCTAAAACATTTAAATCACATTACCAGGCCTGGTCCACTGGGTAGACCAGGAGTAACATGGCCGATTTTAGTAGGTTACACACCTCATCCTGAAATCAAAGACATGACAGACGTAGAATTACTTGCTCAACTCAAAGAGTTAATTAAACGTTTGAGGTGGTCCATTTCCCTACAGGGGATGGACTATACAGTGAAAGATAGACCTGGGTGTAACCATGCCAATGCAGATGAACTCTCCAGATATTTTGACTTAGAATATTAAGACTCAACTGGGCAAAGTCAATCTCATCCCCTTACATTTTTTTGGGGGGGGGGGTGTGTAGGAATGTAGGATCTGCTTTTATGGTTACCCCCTCTTTTTGCCTGGAGCTATTCTGTTTCTGCCTAGTCTGACTAGGATCCTGCTGATCAGGATCCCAGTCTCTGCGCTTTCTCCCCTAAATTGGTATTGTAAGTACTTAGGTACATCCCAGATTGGACACTGGTGTACCCTTATCAGTCCCTAGTATAGTGTACTACGGGACCCAGGGCATAGGTACACAAGGGGTTCCCAATGGCCTGAAGCATGCATTATACCACTGTTAGAACTGGGGGTCTCTAGTTGGCTGTGGTAGGTACCTTAGTCCAAATAAGGAGCCTTGCTTCTAAGTCAGGGAAAGGAAGGACACCTTCTCAGATAGCTCTTCCTCACCCCCTGGGTAGCTTGGAACGAGCAGCCAGGCTTATCTCCAAGGCAAATGTGTAAAGTATTTGCAACCACGTTCTCAATAACCCAGTGATAACACCACAAATGGACTCCACATGAGTGTCATAAAAAAACAATTATATGTTTATAAAAAAAAAAATTATGAGACCACACGATAAAGATCCAACATATGCGTATTTGTAATATTTCACCTTGACGGTTATTAAGCCAGCAAGCCCTTGTAGGTTCTTGCAGTATTAATTAGCAATTCTTGATGATCCAATGCAGTCCCAATGCAATGCTATGCAGTTCATAATGCAAGAATCAGGCACTTCGTAATGTAAAAATAATACAGTCCGTAATGGGCCTTGGGCCGCCGATGCAACTTCGTTGATCTTGGGCAGTGGAACTCGGACCCCGAACAGTGATGGTTCGAGGTCTCTCTTTGGCAAAGGCAGGCTCGGGCCGGCGGCGGTGAATTCTCACAGCTCCTCTAGGGATGCCGGTCCGGGTCGATGGCAATGACGATCGCAGCACTTCTGGTCACGCTGTCAATCGAAGCAGAGAACAAGACTGCTCGGGACACACAGTCACGGGGCAATTTCTCACAAAGATCTCAGGCTGCAACAGGGCACACGCACACAGTGTCGCTGAGACTCACTTGCGCTCCGGGTGCACATGACTGCAGGGCAATCCTCACGAAGGTCTCAGGCTGCACGAAGCACGCTCACACTGCGTCGCTGAGACTCACTTGGACTCCGGGTGCACACGATCACAGGGCTAGCCTCCCGAAGGTCTCAAGCTGCTCAAAGAACACGCACACAGCATCGCTGAGACTCATTTGGACTCCGGGTGCACACTATCACAGGGCAATCCTCCCAAAGGCTGCATGAAGCACACATACACAGTGTTGCTGAGATTCAGTTGGACTCTGGGTGCACACCATCACGGGGCAGTTCTTACGAAGGTCTCAGGCTGCAAAAAGCACACGCACAGCGTCGCAGAGACACACTTGGAAACTTTTATGTTCCTGAGTTTCCACAACAGGGAGCCAGCTCTCCCCAACGGGCCCTTGGAGATACGTTACTTCGGGACACAGCACACAGCAAAGTCCTTTCAAGCAGTGGGACACAGCACACAGCAAAGTCCCTTAGCCTCTCCTTAGTTAAATCAGCAAACGGAAGGCCAGCCCCAGAACACACAGCAAGGGTCAGTCCTTCTCTTCAGTCTCTTCAGCTGTTCTTCCTTTGGCAGAGGTTCCTCTTGACTGCGAAGTAGTTTCAATACTTTTCAGTCTTGATCAGTCCAAAGTCCAGGAGTTTCAGCTCTCATAGTTATACCCCTCAATGTCTTTGAAGTCTTTGTGTTCAGGGGGGAACTGACCCCTGTCTAAACCAGTTCTGGGAGTCTCCCTGCCAGTGGCACCTTCTTCCTTTGATTAGTGGGGGTCTGGATCCTCAATCACTCAGCAGGAGATGGAGCCTTTGTTTTATGGCAGCAGCTCAGGCCTCTTCACCTCCAGAGGCTACTCCTCCCCCTACACTGCAGATGCAGGTCAGCACGTTTATTTCTCACCTCCTCCCCTGGGTCAAGACATTTCCCAGATCCTATCACATTCAAATCCAGACAGTCAATCCACAACCAGGCAGAGACACACATAATTGTTGGAACAAAGAAACCAGCCACTTCTAAAAGTGTGGTTTCTAAACACACAATTCAAAAACAACCTTCACAAAAAAATGTGTTATTAAATTGTGAGTTCGGGCAGACTAAACTTCACCTCTCCATCTTAAGCCTATGGGAAGATAGGCTGGATACATATTACACAGCCTGTCCCATTCTGTCCTATCGGCAAGATGGGTTGCAACAGTGAAACAGGAATTTGGCGTTTTTTCATTGTAAGAACATGGTACACACCTTAGTACATGTCCTACCTTTCACATACACTGCACCCTGTCCAGGGGGGTATATTGGCCCTACCATAGGAGTGTCTAATGTGTATAAAAAGGGATGGGTAAGGCTTGGCAAGTGGGTGCACTTGTCAGGACAACAAGGCAGTTTAACAAACTGCACACAGGCACTGCAGTGGCAGGCCTGAGTTCTCTTTATAGGGCTACTTGTGTGGGTGGCACAATTAGTGCTGCAGGCCCACTAGTAGCATTTGCATTACCAGCCCTGGCACACATAGTGCACTTTACTAGGGACTTTACTAGTAAGGCAAAAATACCATTCATGGACAACCAATTACCATTACACTTTACACAGGGAACCCTTGAACCTTGACACTGCTCAGCAGTGGCAAAGTGCCCAGAGTCCTAAAACCAACAAAAGCAGGTCAGAAACAATACAGGAGGAAGGCAAAAGGTCAGGGGTGACCCTGCAAAAAGGGCCAAGTCCAACAACCACCCATAGGGGAGCACTCAAACTGTAACTACAGGCCTGTCATTTCAGCCTGTGCAAGCTGTTTCTATCACCACTTATGTCAGATATAGGTTTCCCTATATCTTAGGTCACTGCACTTAAAACCTATAAGTCTCCCCTAAAGCACCTCTAAAGCGGCCTTTCAATCCTGAAAGCAGGATGATCAGTTTTAAGTATGAGGGTGCCCCTGCATGAGCAGGACACCCCTCCAACCTTCAGAGTCCATTCTCCCGGATTGTAAGTGCATCAGCCAGTATGATACATAGAGTAGCCATGCGTCATTTGCGATGACCATCTCTAAACTGGCTGTAACGAACCCTGTCATGTTTGGTATCAAACATGTTGGAATCACTCCCCACACCGTAAACAATGCGGGAGGTATGATTCCATGCACTGCAAAGCTCCTCCGGGAGGCCCTCAGTGCTTTTGGTGCCAGTCTTCTAGACCTGGACAGCACAACATGGCTGCTGCCGACCAGAGACACGATTCTGCCCTCCTGCTGCTGAGCCAAACTCGAGTAGGGGAAGGCAGAATAATAGGTATCCTGTCACAGGGTGGTGTGACCACCTCCTAGACAGGGTTTAGTGTATTGGGGCCCGGTGGGAGCGCTTGCCAGCGCCACTCAGTCTGCTTGATGGGCACATTTGGTGCCCTCCTTTCATAGTCCATTTCAACCAGCACAGGGAGCTGTTGGCTCCTGCTCTGGCGCGAAACTGGACAACGGAAATAGGAGTATCCTCCCCACTGTCCAACCCCTCCCCTGAGAGGGAACCCTGGTTACCTGTAGGTGGGTCCCTAAATTCGTCGTTGGACAAGATTTATTTCAAGACGCCACTTCTTCTTTGCCCTTCTGGGCACTCTGGACTTCGCTGAACTTCGCCCTGTGTATGAAGACTGCAACTGGGAAATCTCCTACTACTCCTGGTCTCTTATATAGCCCATATGAAGTCTTTTTTGTAGGCGAAACGAGTTGGCTGCACTTGCATGATTTGAAAAAATAAAGCAAGATTTGACTTCAAGATTGAAGGCCCAAGATTTGATCTTTGTTTACACTGTTCTAATATTGTTGCCTCTCTATTTCATGTGTGTATCATTGCTTTGTATGGTCCATAAGCAGCGGACCTTCGAGGTGCGCAACATTGATTGTAACATTCAACGAAAAAACAATTGTGACAATATCAGGCGGTGCGATTTTAATCCATTGGCTGCTTCTTAATTCGTGTTTAGTATCTTACTGGGACGTCAGCAAGCCTACACTTTAACTATAAAAAATAACATGGACAATAACGATAATAGAGAAGAGCTAGCTAGGGACTTATTTGGCACCTGAGATGGAACCCACCAAACTGAACCCAGTACCACTCCTGGTAGAGAAGGTCTTACAACTAAGTTTATTAAACTGGAGAGATTAAAAAAGAACAAACTCTCAAAATGGTGGGAAGGTGTAACTCTAAAAAGATATCTTGATAACAAAAGTTTTTTTTTTTTTATTTAAAAGTTTTTATATTATCAGCATTGTTGCAGGGTTTCTGTACTCACACAGAACTGTGCACAGAGGAGTGGAACCTCGGCAAATTAGGGTGTCCCAAAACTTACCTTAGCAACCAACTCACCCCTTACCGAGCTAGCTACAGTGTCTCATTGGACATATCAAACACCCAATGTTTAGACAAACCAGAACATGAACTTACAGTACCTCAGGGTACGTGGGACTCATGAACACTCTTTCGTTATATTATCATTACAAACCAGAACATGGAGTAAAGAAGACACATGTGCATTTGAAATGTTTATTTACTAATGCCGTCTTCTCAGGCGCAGTATCTTTGATAATACAAGTATACTTATTATCAGTAGCAAAATTATCAGCATAGTTACTAAGACATAAAAAGCGAATGGTGACAGCATGTTAACATGCTGTAATGAATAAGAGTTAACAACACTTATATCTCACCCTCCCTAACACATATATTATATTATTAGCTAAGAAGGTCTCTTTGGGTTGTTTTAGGGCGGGCCCATACCTTAGTGTCCTAGCATGAAGGAATCACATCAGCATACACCAGCTCTCTCTGCATGTGCACCGCATCAAGTGTGTTAACAATTCTCGTGCAAAGCAATATCAATCCCGCCTCAAGCCCAAGTTGGCAAAGGCTGCACTTGTGTTATGACTATGAAGGCGTGGAGATCAGACCTCATAACAATTCCATATCGTGTTGCTCCTGAAACTTCAGCACTCTCCGTGCAGACATGTTTTATTAAACAAAGCAGATATCAGAGCAATAACATATTATTCTCACATTCACCACGGCAAACTACTAGGTTGAAAGCTAAGTCAACAAATGAGGGTCGTGTGCAGAAGTTGCAAGAAAGGAAAAATGGCGTTTAAATCTCAAACGTACCTATGCTAACTTAACACGATATAGGGATATATAGGAGTTATACAACACCCCCCCATGATCCGAGAACGGACTAAATAAGGTAACAGAAGTGCCATCACATGAGAGCAGAATCCATTTATAAACGAGCATGAATAAAGATTCAATAATAAAAACTAATGCTAAAAAATAGCCCACAAATATAATGTGGCTCAAGCCAATAGGCAAGCAAAAATAAAATGTCTTGACCAAAAGTCAATAAAATCAAGGAAATGCTATCAATCAGCATGCCAATTTGAGGCAGTGTCTATGATAAGACTGTATATGAAAAGTAAGCTGCAACAGCCTCCAGGAGGAAGTCACTGTCCTCATCCGAAAACAGTTCAGCCATCCAATTTAAAAGATGAAAGGAACATACGTGATCTTCCAGCACCGGATCCTCTATAACCATCAGAGGACAGCTCGGTGGGTTTTCAAGAAAACTTCGTTCCAAGAAACTTTGCGCTGCCGACAACACATCCCAGGGACCCATTAGTCCATGTGCCACCGCCAAGGCCATAATCCTTTCGTCAGAACAAACCAACTCGTGAGCAATGATAGGACTCATCAGTTGATCAAAATCGACGTCAGCAGATATTGGTCCGCAGAGACACAAATCAATGGCCCAAAGGAAATCACAGGTCAGGCAGCGAAATACAGGCTGGACACAGGTGAAATAGGAGAACCGAAAAGATAATCCAAAAGCCGTGCTTAGAGTCGCCAACGGCAGTGTGCCATAATAATCAAGCATGCGGTTGCGAAACCGCGTCAGTAGTAGCTGTGCGTGGACTTGCACAGGAAGGGCATCCATATTTAAAAAGGCAGAAAACCACCAATGCGCCAGCCGCTAAAGCAAGTAAAAACGGGAACCCTCCAAATAAGGATGAAAAAATAGAATGGAAGAAAGCAGGGATGACTCCAAAAATCTTCTCAAAGGAAGTCACGAGACCACCGCTAACAACTTTAAAAAAATGTGCTAGGCCCGTTGTGGAGGATGCGTTAAAGATAGAACGGACCATGGCTCCGAAATGCAAGGGCAAATCAGTGTTTAAAAGAGCCTGAACCTCCGTGCGGGTGTTAGCAATGTGAAGCACGAAAGTTTCACGGGCCGAGCTCAAGGCCACCTCTTTCTGGGACAATAGAGCTCTTATTCTAGCCATGCCGCTGAATTCTGCTCCCAAGGTCGGTATCTGTGGCCAAATGGAAGACTCCCTATGTTCACGTGTGGGAGGATAAAGAACATTTCTGCAGCAAATAACTCGCTCACTAACTGTTACTATGAAAGCTATACCTTTAATTAAACCACAACAGTTTTCATTATTGAGCATTAAATAACTACCATTCTCTAACAATTTAAACGTGGGGATGATAGCAGGAACTGGCGTGCCCTGTAAAACGCAAGCCATATTCGGGCGGTCCTTGTTACATGAACCGTGTAATTGTATGTGTCTGCACATTAAAGAATGATCTGGAGTCTCAGTACACTCATCCCCTGTTAGATAAACCTCTTGGTCATCCTTGAAACATCTGTATGTGTATGGGAGTGACCAGACCTCATGAAGAAAACCGCTACCTAAGGGTTCAAAACGACCTATTGGCACATATTTCATACAATTTGAAAACTTATATAAAGCAAAAGGCAGTGTTATTAAACCGTGGATAAGCCACGTCGCAGCAGTGGATTCTGCCACAGAAAAAGGTAAAGATTCCAACCTTTCAATATGTAGCATAGAAAAGGAAGCATCACGCATTGAAAGCAAGCGTTGTTTGTCTGTCAAATTAAACGGTGCAAATAAAGAAGAAACGTTCATGTATCCCCAGGGAACTTTACCCATTTTTAGAGTCTGTAGTGTCCATGCAAACTGCATGATTGAACGTAATTGATTTTGACCATGGTATAATACAGACACTTCATCATGCACAATATCAACAACAGACGACACAATATTATCTAATGTGTAAATTCTAGAGGAAAGCACGTTAATGCTATTGTCAACCACTGCAAGCACTTTCTCAAGATTTGCCTGATCAATAGCCCTAAGGCGTGAAGCAGCCTCAATCTGTGAGAGTTTCCAAATTTCATTGTAAACACCATATAACCACCTTTTCGACCTGCCACTAGCTGGGCCCTTAATGAAATCATTCAAATCCACGTCTGCATTCAGTTTGGAAAGGTGATACTTAACCGCAGGTAAAGTTGAATGTTTCAGCCAAGCTTGACACAACTTGCCAACAGAGTAAGAGGTGACAGTATGACTCAAATCAAAACGGGGATCAGATCTAACAGTCCTAAAACCGTCAGTTATATTTAAAAATCTTTTTTGGCAAGAATCAGCACTACGGTGCCAAAGCAGCCAACCCTTGGGATTCATACTGGAAATGTTAAAGGAGGAATTCAGAAGCAGAGCCTGTATTTCTCTAATGGACAATTTAGTAAAATTACTCCAATTCTCATATTCCTCCAACTCCGGGAAAGACGGGGTGTTCAACCTTTTAGATGTAGCCAATCCAAAGCATGTGGTCTGGGAAATGGTATCATTTAAAAACCACATATGATTTGGGATGAGACATGCACGGTGCAAAGCCTCAGTGCCTTGTACCTGCCAGGCCCTTGAGCCCCAAACTGATTTAAGGTCTATGGTATCCTTCCATAACTCATACCCTCCAGTAACTAATTGATCCAGGAAGGCTTTTGAATATAACAATTTTGTATTTGTAAGTCGAACCTTGGACTGTGGCTGTTTGTGAAATTTAAAATAAAAGGACTCGGGATTGGACTGATTAAAGTCAGTGAAATAAGTATACTTTTTAAGAAACGTTTCTGAACTCCCTTGTGTTGGTGCTGGGCAATGTTCCCACTGAGTAAAATTAACCGCATCCCTTCGGGAAGATGTCTTGTGTAAGAAGTGATTGCCATAATGTTGGTAACAGAACAATTCACCATAATTAGCAGATTCTAAATATAAATCCTCAGCATCAAAAGCAGCATAATATTTCAAATCAGAAAACAAACTCTCCACAGCATTAACATCCCAATCATCAGAACGAATGTTTTGTTTCACCACATCCCCCATATTAACTCTTAGTACATTAGGGACATTAACGACTTCCGTTGGGCCATGAATCTGAAAACGAACTGCATCCCACGCGATTCCATCCAGAACAGGCCACGCTGTGATGTTAACCAAAGTCAAGTCTCTTTTTAATCTATGTGTAGAATGTGAAGAGGAAAGTGGGGCCAAAGTTCCATTTAAATGAGTAATGCAAGTTCTCTCCTCGACATAGTGTCCATTCATAATTCGGAAAAAATAAAACACAAAACCAATTGACATAAAAAGGTACAGTGAAAAAAGGACCAGCCAAATGTATATCCAAGGAGGTATCAAAAAATGTTTTTTAAACAGGCTAGCATATACTGCAATTTTAGAGGGTTTATTCGAGGCAAGGGAAGCAGAGTCAAATGAAAATCTGGATTCCGTGGCTAAACGAGCTTGCAGGTCAGGCATGGACAAATCAGTGGGGTATGTATAGTCTGTCTCATCAAGGTTAGTTCCTGGTAAATTATTCAATAATGGACTGGAAACAGCAGGTAATTCGATGGCCACCTCAGGTTCATTATTAGAAGCAGTGGGCATAATTGAATTTCTCACAATGGAAGGACAGGAAACAGCCGGTGTCATGCTAAGAAGAATCGGCCACTCTGTGTATCTTGACATTGTCAATAGAAATAAACCTGTTTTCCTTACGACCCGGAAGTGGTGGTAAAATGACTGTTCTTGTGCCCTTCACTCCAAGCACTGGGACCGGAGCTCGATAGGAGGGACCAAACTCTTTCTTGTTGTCGATCTTCTCTCGAACCAGTTCTCCAACTTGGGGTAGCCAGCCAACTACCGGGATCTGCAACGCATCATCCGATGTGGAGGGCAAATGTTCCTTTGCAAGAGTGTCTCTCGTCTTTTGTAGATTCTGTAAAACATTGCAATGTTCATCTGCGTCAAAGGAAGTGGCGCGAACCACCGAGTCTAGACCGTCAAGGTCAGGGACGAACATCTTGATGCCAAAGAGCATTTCGTATGGGGTCCGCCCACCCAGAGACCTTCTAGGGAGATTATTAAGAGCACGCTGCACGCCATATAGGTGAGCCAGCCAGTTTCTGCCAGTGCCTATAACTCGGGCTGTCAAAGATTGCTTTAAATCACGGTTCATTCGTTCAACTACACTATTACCCTCGGGTCTGTAGGGTGACGAAAACTTGACTTGGACCCCCATCGAAGTCATGGCATCCTTATACGCCTTAGAGGCGAAAGCCGGACCCTGATCCGAATGGAAGGTACCACAGGCAAAAATCCCTATAAAGATACGCAAATCTCTGATGACAGTCCGGGAATCAGCGCTGCGATGTGGCCATAACCACACAAAGCGTGTGCATGAGTCAACTGCTACTAAGATGTATTTATACGCAGTATCAGATGAAAATGGACCGCAGTGATCTAAATAAACACAGCCTAGTGGTTTATTAGAAATGTACAACTGTGTCTGAGGCGGACGCGTAGCAGTTGAAGGTTTAATCTGCTGGCATATGTCACACAGAAGGACATAATCACGCGTCTGTTTGTACAGTCCCCGCCACCAGAAACGTAATTGTAATTGAGTTACAGTGGCCGAGACGCCCGCATGCGCAGACGCCACACCCTCATGAGCCGCTGTAATCAAGTCTGCTCTGCGATCCGTGTTGGGAATCAGCCGTTCCCCAACATCAGGAATTGTCACAAAAGGAACCTTTTCGGGACTTAAGTGGTATTTATACCTCGAAGGGAATCCCGAAGGATGTTTACTTCCCTTCTCAGAGGCAGCAACCGCTGCCAAGATGTCGCTATCAATCTTGGTTTTAGACCTAGTAACTGCTGCAACTAAGTATGTAGATACTGCTGATTTCGCCGCTTCATCAGCAAGCGAATTGCCAAGAGCGTGTACTCCCACGCGCTGATGACCGAGAGTATGAATCACATAAACGAGTGGCAACATAGCCTTAAGCTCTGCCACTCGAACCCAGATCATTTTATGTTTTATTGTGCTACCCTTGGAATCACGAAAGTCATTTTGAATCCAAAAGAACAAGTTTTCATTGTAAGACTGGACACAGTAGTAAGAATCACTTACAATTAGAGTAGTAACACTTGGATCTGCGTACTCCAAAGCTAGTAATAGAGCACGAAGCTCTGCCAATTGTGCAGTGCAATCGCCCAGGGGCAACGTGTGTACCTCCCTGGAAATGAACTCGTCATTCAACATAGCACCGACCACAATGGCGCATGCGGAAACGTAGGCATGTTTAGAGCCATGCGCAACCTGCGCCGACCCATCAGTGTAAATGATGCAATGGAAGTCCTCCAAAGGTCGCATCGCCAGAGGAGCAGGATGAACGAATTCATACTGCAAGTACTCCTGTGACCGTAAGGAGGCGTCAAAAATAAACATGACATCTGCGGATGACAATGACGCAGCCCACTGAATCCACCGAGGGTGCAAAGCCTTTGAATTTGGTACACTGGCTTTCGTGACTGCCTCTAAATGAGGACAGGGTGTTACCACTAGCATGCGTTTCCCCTGTGACAGAGCGCGTTCTTTTAGAATTGCCATCTGTACAGCAGTTAAAACCTTTTCTATGGTGGGAAACCGCATCTCAGCCGAGGTGTACAAGTGTGACTTGTAAGCAATAGGTACTGTGTCACCTTCATTAAAAGTGAGGTAGGTGAAACCCACCGTCCCAGGAATTATTCTTATTACCAGGTTGGTGTGGTTATCACGAGTCAGTAAATATTTAGAAGCGAGCAGATCAGCCTGCAAGGATTGCAAAATGGCTGAATGCTCAGGCAGCCAGCATGATTTTGAGAAAGTTGGTTGTATCAAAGCATACAGAGGCTTGACACGCTGGGCATATTCCGGAATGTAAGTTCTGCCGAAATTCAAAAAGCCCAGTAAGGATTGTAATTTCTTCAGTGTTGTCGGTGCGCGCAATTGTGCGCACTTCTCCAAGAAGTGAGGAGCCAAACCTCTACCTTCATTGTTGAGCTCATAGCCCAAAAACAACACTGTGTGTTCAGCAATGTGCGATTTTGCAAAGTTGAATTTGTAACCCATGTCTGCGAAGTTGCAAACAAGAGAATTTACACGACACAGATGCTCCCAGATATCGTCGTCTGTGAGATATATGTCATCCACATACGAAAAAGCATCCGGGTCGAGTGCCTCCAGAATAGAGACAATTCGAGCGGTAAATACACCAGGACTATTCTTGTAGCCCATTGGAAGACGCCGGAATTGCTTTTGGACTCCAGCACTTGTAAAACTGGTCCATTGGGAGCTAAAGCTGTCCAGTCTGTGGGCATAAAAACCATTGGATATGTCAAGCGTTGTCTTGAAACGCTTACGCACTAGACTATCCACTAGGGCAGAGCCGTGGGTATTCTGTACTGCACAGTTACGGCAATGCGAGTTCAAATGCCGGTAATCCAAAACCAAACGATATGATCCGTCAGGTTTATTCACAGTAAAAAGGGGATTATTCATCGGTGACACACACGTTTCAATAACTCCCTGATATTCCAATTGTTCAAGGATTTCCGCGACGGAAGATTTTGCTTCACGCCGAATGGGATATTGAGGTTGAGGCTGCGGCTGAGACCGCAACGGAATTTCGTGGCAAGGCGACAATTTATCCCAACCACATTGGTTACGGTACAGAGCCGGCGCGAGAGCCCGAGCCCACTCTTCTGCAAAATGCTGCGCATGCTCTTTCGAGACAGTGTTCGCGAAACTGGGTAGGATTACCTCCTCCCCTCGCGGCGCCGCGAGCACAAAAGGTGGGGGCCAGTCAGCCTCCGAAAGTAAAATATCATATGTAGAAGACAGATTCTCCCAAAATACACCTTTAACGGTACGCTGTATGTCACCTTCAATTAACAGGACAATTTCATATAGTCTTTCAGGGGGAGCAAGTCTCGTATCCGCTGTTTCTATCACAACGTAGACTTCAGTCGCTGTCACCCTCAGTAGTGGACGCAGCGCCTCTCTGACTATTGTTATCTCCGCCGCGCTGTCCAGCAAGGTCAGAGCCCACGTCAGATTCCGAAGCCGCGTTCTCACTATCTGTGGCATATCGATGCGCTGTTAAGGCTGCGACTTTCTTTTTCGCAAACTGCGGACGCCTAGGCGTAGAATCCTCCTGCTTCACTGCGCCGTCCGTCTGGCGGGACTGACCACGTCCTTGTTGGCCACCACGTCCACGTCCACCCCCTCCTCCTCCACCGGTTTTCTGGGCCGATGTGTCCTGAAAGGAACGAGGAGAGCGTTGATCAGAACCCTGAAAACGATCAGGTGATTTAATCATCGCGCGGTCGCGCAAATCATAAACTTTTTCGGATGGCGCAGGAGCTTGTATTGCAGGAAAAGAACCCTGAGTCTGCATTGTCTGCTTCCCCTGTGTCTGTTTCTTAGGCCAATTTTGTTTCTTGGACTTGGGCTGGGCATCTGTCACTGCAGATTGTACCAGTGGTTGTTTTTTCTCCTTCACTGGAAAATATTTCAGACCTCTACTTGTGCGGCCAATCGTTTTATAAGCGGCCACCACAATCTTTGCTAACTGGCGGGGTTTGTCGGCATCGGGCAGAGCAGCCAAAGCATTCGACACCTGAAAGTTAACTGCATCTCCTTTAACATTGGAGAGAATGAGATCACTTACAATCTCAAAAGAACCACACAGGCGCATACCCAATTCAACCGCTGCCTCTGGACCGTGATCATTCTGAACACGTCGAACGATTTCAGGCAGGGCAGTCATAGACGGGGTGCCGAAGCACCTTGTATAAACTGCCGCAAATGTTTTTCCCCAGCTGTCACAGTCAGCAAGTTCAGGAGTAATATCCTTCGGGAGAGTAATCGTCAACATTCTATGTTTATCAGCAGGAGTGGAATTCGGAAAAACCGCTTCCAGTTGATCAAACTTCTCTGCTAGCCAGAATGGGAAGTCATCGTTGTCAACAGGACGCGCACCAAAAACCGAATTTACCATAACAGGATTGAGACGCATTCCGCCTCGTTCCATGGGAGCGGCCGCACCCCCCTGGGGACCACCAGGAAGATGTCGACCGATGTATTGCACTAAAGCACGAATCACGGAAATGGAAACTACATGCAGCCTGCGAATTTCTGCCAGGGTACAAGCCCCGTGATTCGGGTGCGGGGTAAAGCCACCCAGCGCAGGCCAATTAGTACCTGGAATTGAGAGTGGACCTAACCTCGCACGGGACAAAGAGTGGGGGAGGGCGCCATCAAACCAAACTCGATGCTGCCAATGATCAATAGGTATTTCCAATGCCCTGTATGGCGTATATTCAGCCGGGACATCCGAGGCGGTGTAGGAGTGGTACAAACCAGAATTAGCGTCCACAGCCGGAAACGTAACCCAAGAGTAAAACAACTCGTAAGGAAACGCCGGATCTGCACTTACCACGAAAATCACAGCCATCCCATCTACTGGGACTTGGTACGTCTGAAGATGGTTGCGTACCGCTACGCGACTATGCTGCGCAATAGCCACCGCTGCCGCCATTACAGAATTGGAAACAAGAAAACACAAAGAATACTTTGTAGCACAACTGGGTAGTAATTCAAAGAAACCGTTTGAGTAAGAATCAAGCTTGAATAAAGACCTATTTCAAAAAATAGGTAGGTTTCACCAACACCCCGTTTTCCGGAAACGGATGTGAAGGGGTTAAGGCATGAACGATAAACTACTCGAGTGTCATGATATAAGACCACCGAAACCGTTGGGCGCCATGTTGCAGGGTTTCTGTACTCACACAGAACTGTGCACAGAGGAGTGGAACCTCGGCAAATTAGGGTGTCCCAAAACTTACCTTAGCAACCAACTCACCCCTTACCGAGCTAGCTACAGTGTCTCATTGGACATATCAAACACCCAATGTTTAGACAAACCAGAACATGAACTTACAGTACCTCAGGGTACGTGGGACTCATGAACACTCTTTCGTTATATTATCATTACAAACCAGAACATGGAGTAAAGAAGACACATGTGCATTTGAAATGTTTATTTACTAATGCCGTCTTCTCAGGCGCAGTATCTTTGATAATACAAGTATACTTATTATCAGTAGCAAAATTATCAGCATAGTTACTAAGACATAAAAAGCGAATGGTGACAGCATGTTAACATGCTGTAATGAATAAGAGTTAACAACACTTATATCTCACCCTCCCTAACACATATATTATATTATTAGCTAAGAAGGTCTCTTTGGGTTGTTTTAGGGCGGGCCCATACCTTAGTGTCCTAGCATGAAGGAATCACATCAGCATACACCAGCTCTCTCTGCATGTGCACCGCATCAAGTGTGTTAACAATTCTCGTGCAAAGCAATATCAATCCCGCCTCAAGCCCAAGTTGGCAAAGGCTGCACTTGTGTTATGACTATGAAGGCGTGGAGATCAGACCTCATAACAATTCCATATCGTGTTGCTCCTGAAACTTCAGCACTCTCCGTGCAGACATGTTTTATTAAACAAAGCAGATATCAGAGCAATAACATATTATTCTCACATTCACCACGGCAAACTACTAGGTTGAAAGCTAAGTCAACAAATGAGGGTCGTGTGCAGAAGTTGCAAGAAAGGAAAAATGGCGTTTAAATCTCAAACGTACCTATGCTAACTTAACACGATATAGGGATATATAGGAGTTATACAACAGCATGAATCCGCAAATGTTACAGCACATTTGTTTACAATTTACATACATATCGTATTACAACTTAAAAAATCCGACATCACAGGATATAATAAAATGACCGAAATAAAGGGAGAGAAAAACAACAAAAAACATCCCTATCTTAAGTTTACTGCCCTTCCCATTCTAATTTTCATACTTCTATAGGTTGCCAGATCTTTACGCCTAGTGTTCTTGCTCTCCGCCCCTTCCTACCATATATTGCACGTTCCAAATTATAGGTAGATAGTAATCTAGCTAGCCAAGTTTGGAAGGTTGGAGGAACTCTATCCAACCAGGCTTTAGCTATGCAGATCTGTAATACTGCCATGGCGATAAACATGAACTCTATGTGATGTCTCTCTCCCTCCATCGTCAGGCCAAGCAGTATCAAATTAGGAGACATTGCCACTGGAATCCCTAATGTGCCTCCTACAAACGACTTTATTGCCGCTATTAATGAATAGAGTTGTGGACATTCCGCAAACATATGGACTAAATCCGCATTAGCTGAGTCGCATCGCGGGCAGGTTATTCCCGAGGTACCCCCCATTGTGCTATTCTAGCGGGGGTATAATAAAGTGAGAACAGTGTTTTGTAATGTTGTGCCTGAAGCGAGGCTGATCATAGCACTGTGCAGCCTAAGTCTAATGACTCCTGGAAGTTCTCTTGCGATGAACCTATTTTCTCCCCCCATTTTGCGGCGTACTTTTCCCTGTCATCTTCTTTCAATATATACAGTTCCGCATACAGCTACCGAATCGTGCAATGTTGGCCACGCTCCACATATTCCATAATTTTGCACTGACCAAATCCCAGTGTGCCACCCTGCTTATTCATGAAGTAACTTCTCAGCTGCAGGTACTTAAAGAAACTCCTTCCGTATAATTTATACTTTGTTTGTAGCTCTTGAAACGGAAGAATGCCTCCCTGATCACAGAGATCCCCTATTTTCCTAATGCCCTTTTCCTCCCATTCTCTCATAACTAAATCCCTGAAATATATCCCCGGGTAGTGAGAGATTTGTATACAATCGGGTGTACCTATTGTATCTCCCCAATCCTAGTTTTTTGGCCACTGCTGTCCACACCTTGTAGGCTGCTTTCAAAGTCTTGAACCTCGTGTATTTAAAGTAACTAAAATCAACTGTGTTCAGAAAGGCATTCTTCGCACCCCCCCCATCAGTGCAGTATACACATTCGTGAAATACCTTCCAGTGCCCCCCTGATCTTGATCTTGCACCCCTCCCCCTATCATCCCCTGGAAATACTGAAGGCCTGCTGCCCAGTAATACAGTCTAAAATCTGGGGCGCCCCAACCCCCTTTCTCTCTCGGTAGTGTAATGTGTCAATACGCTCTCTTCGTTTTCCCGTGCGCCCAGATAAGTCTATTGAGGATTAATTCCAATTTAGTGAACCAGATGTGTTCAAAGAAAAGCGGAACAGCCCTAAAAATGTACAGAAATTTGGGGAAGGTAATCATCTTTATAGTATTTATTCTGCCCATTAAAGTCAAGTTCAAATTGTGTATTCTTTCGGTATTTTTTTTCACTTTTGTTATTAAGGGATCCATATTCAATTCAACCAACTTATCCAGATCCGTAGTGATTTTAATCCCTAGATAAGTTGCCTCTGATACTATCCTATTGTCCTGATATACTGTATTATTATTCTTCACAATCTGTGTCTTCCCCTTATTTAATGAGTACCCCGAAATCCTACCAAATATCATTGCCTCCTGCTCATTTTCCGTGATGGCCCTCCCTGGTTCCGGTGTAATAATTGCCACGTCGTCTGCATAAGCAAACACTTTATATTCCCTAGTATGCAACTTAACCGGGACGATATTGTTATTGCCTGCAAACCTCCGTAAAATTGGGTCTAAGTATAAAGCAAATAGTAGGGGCGATGTGGGGCAGCCCTGTCGGGTTCCTCGTCCTATCCTTACCATTTCCGTATATCCTTTATTAATCCTGATCCTTGCCGTGGGTCCCGTATATAAAGCCTGGATTGCTTTAATAAACCCCTGGCCAATCCCGGACCAGGCCATCACCCTCCACAGATAGTTCCAGGAGACCCTGTCGAAGGCCTTCTCTGCTTCGAGAAAGATAGCCGCGACATGGTCTCCCGTAACTCCCGCGGCATCAATTATAGTTATCATTTGGCGTGTATGTTGAGTAGTTCCCTTCCCTGGGATAAACCCATGCTGTGTATCGCTCACCAAGCTCTCAATAATCCTGCTCAGCCTCTGTGCCAATGATTTGGAGAAGATTTTAGCGTCCGCATTCATGAGCGTGATGGGTCTATAGGACCCTGGTTCTAGTGGAGGCTTATCTTTTTTGAGTATAACTATAATGTCTGCCCCCGCCCAGGAGGGGGGAACCGATAGTCCCTGCTGTGCCTGGCCAATGGTATATAAGGAAGGGGTCGCGGACAAAACAACACAATTCACAATTTTAAATAACTCTTTACAACAAAACAGATAAATCAATGCAAAAAGATTTATTACAAATTTTGCATTTTAACCACTCATTCAAGCAAGGCTTAAGGTCATAACAAGGGGACAGGTCAGGATGTTTTTTTCGGAAATAAAGGCTAACCAGTTTTTAGAGGAAATTACAGATACCGGAGGGCATCAAGGTAGCAGAGGTAAAAGACCACCTCAGGCACCTTAGGGGCAGCACAGCAAATACGATTTTGGTTAAGGCAGGAGAGGGTAGCGACACTACAATCCACTACAGCCACACGTAGGTCATGCTTGACCTACTTGCCTGTAAAAGGGGGGGAGGGTTCCACAGGAGGTGGAGGGCTTGCGGGGGGGATTCGGGGATCGCGGAGGGTATACTTCAGCACAAAGACAATAGGACACAGAGATACACTCTTTTTGGGAAGACTAAGACACACAGGAAGATAGGAGTAAAAAAGCTGGAAATTACTAGGAAGTCTCCATGATAGTAAGAATAGCCTCGATAAATATTTGCGGCATGAATGAAGGAGACAAAAGGATGAAAGTGGCTGCCATGTTGAGAGCTCTCAAATTAGATATAATTTGCCTTCAGGAGACTCATGTGGAAGGGAATAATAGCCAAATACTGAACCAGCTAGGATTTGAGGTACTTGCATACACGAAACAAGGAACCAAAACAAGAGCGGTGGCCATACTAGCAAAGAAAGGGGCGGTCAGGGTCCTGAGGAAAAAAGAGGATCAATTGGGACGATGGGTGATGGTGGAGGGGGAAACAGAGGCGGGGAGATGCACACTTGTCACGGCTCCACGGACGATGAACCAGACACCTACCAATTTCTAGATACAGAACTGGCAATTTGGCCCGAACCTATAATTCGCTGTGGGGACTTTAATATAAACGGCATGGATGGAATAGGTTTAACGGGTGGGAGCCCGTACGTGGGGAGGAAGAAGAAGACTTCACAGGCTATTGTTAACCTAGCAAGGAATAACGCATTAGTAGACTTATGGGCTCAGAAGAATCCACCGGGTACAGGCAGCACATACTACTCTGCACCCCATAGGACGGTGGCCAGGTTAGATTATTTCTTTTTTTATAGCTCATTAGTAAGTGACAGTCAGCTGGAAAGGATCCCAAGAATACTATCAGACCACAACCCACGTATTCTATCATTACCCCAGAAGAGTAAAAGCAGGAAGGAGAGCACTTGGATTTTTGAGAGAGGGCTGCTTAGAGAGGAAGGCTATCTTGTGCATATGCAAAGGTGGATCGCTGTTTTTTGGAAGATAAATAGGGGAACAGCTTCATCGGGCATAACTTGGGATGCGTTCAAAGCCGCAGTGAGGGGGGAAACCCTGAGCTATACACTGTATAGAGATAGGCAGGAAAGGAGTAAGGTAGAGGAAAAGATGAAAGAACTGGCAGATCTAGAAGACCTCCTTATTGAGACTATAGTAATGCAAGACCCGATAGAGGAAATCTTACTAAAGATGGAAGTAGCTAAGACAGAAGCCACTGAGAATATTGCGAGGATGGCCGCCTGCAGGTATCTTGCCAATAAAGAAAAATGCTATGAGTACAGCGAGAGGATTGGGCATTTGCTGGCAATTAGAGCCAGGCAAAGCTTGGCTATGGGTGAGATAAAAGAAATCAAGAATGGGTTAGGTGTGGTCACAAATAAGGTGGAAGAGATCAGAGAGACCTTTAGGAATTTTTATGAGGTTTTATACAATCAAGGCCCCCCCAACACGGATGCCGAGATTATGGAATATCTGTCCGAGACACCACATGTAGAATTGTCAGAGGAGGGGAAGGAAGAGCTAGACCATCCATTAACGCTACTATAAATTCAGGAAGCCATACAGAAACTCACCTCTGGCAAAGCCACTGGTCCGGACCTAATCCCGGCAGAATTCTGTAAGACATTCTGGAATGTGCTGGGGGAAGATATGTATAGGACCATTGGCCAGGCACTGTTATACACAAAGGGTTAAACCCAGTACAGTCAAGGGACCTGGGTATTTAATGGTATATAAGGAAGGGGTCCCGGACAAAACAACACAATTCACAATTTTAAATAACTCTTTACAACAAAACAGATAAATCAATGCAAAAAGATTTATTACAAATTTTGCATTTTAACCACTCATTGGTTACTTTTCATCAATAACATAGTACAAAAATTCTTATCTATGTGCCCACATACACAACAGGGAGGGGGGTGAAGTGAGGGAAAGTGCCAAAGTTTTAAAAGGAATAAAGAAATGATCAAATTCGTTCGTATACGGATATATCCAAATTCAAAAGACAAATGTTCATGTGATTCCTTGAGAACAAGGTCCACAATACTGTGCTCATATAGAGTCCTTCATAAAGTTCATGTAGACCACCTAACTCCCCTTCAGCTGCTTTAGTCTAGCTTGGGGGTAGGAGTTGGTGAAGAGATTGGCGTCTACGTTTCGACCCACTTAGCACGTAGGATATTCGTCCTTACAGCGGGGTCTTCTTCAGGACGGGAAGGTTGTGGGTGGGCAACCTCCTGAAAGACAGTTGAGAAGTTATTTAGTACACAGCTACCTTGTTGTACCATACAAGGCAGGTGGATATTTAAAAAAAGGGTGGGGAAGGGAAAGGACATGTTGTCTGCTGTCCACTGTACAAATCGAGTGTGGATAACTACGATTGGCGTGGACATCCATAGTCATTTAAAGCGTAACTCACCTAACATACACAGGAAGCTGAACCAGATTAGGGTCTTGATCCAGATGATTCCCAGACCTTAAGGGTATATTCCTAGGTGGAAATCATACAAGAAATCATACACATTAGTGGGTCCTGCACAAGCCGTCCAGAAGTGTCTCACACAGCCCCTCTGGGTTTACTTAAACCTAAAGGCCAACACTGGGATTATGCCAGAAGTCATAAGCCAACCTACCCATTAGTAAAACGGTGTCGATCACCCGGGGATGCTCCTGCCTGGAGCTGTCTCAAAACGGGGTTTAATTCAACCGTAGGGCCATCAGCGTGTCGCCAAACAGTCTGTTGTAAAGTTCAAAAGGTTCAAAACACATCATACTATACCCATTAAACCAATTGTTACGTACATTCCGAAAGGGCTAGTATTCACTGGGCTACACGTACCTCTAGTTACTACATAAGTTGTTGGATGACTTGGCTGTATTAAAAAAACGGCTACGATGTTTTGCGGTGGAGGTAAAGTCTGATGGATAATTAACTCAATCGCCTGCTAATTCAAAAAGAAACCACATCGCCATTATTATCATGGATGGATCAAAAGGACTTTCCTTAGGTAGAATGCTACATTCAGCAAATATACTGCACCTTGATTGCAAAAAAACTCGGGATAATCAGATATTGCGTTCTCGTTCCTAGTAGAGCCCTACTAAAAAATGAGGACAACGTTAGGCACAATCCACCTATGTACTGGAACCATTAAGGGGCCGGTGAAAACAAAAATCTCACCTGGAAGCTAGTCATATATTAACTAGTCGTCTAACCACCGGGCTGATTTATCATGGGCTCCCAAAGAGAATGAATCTGAAAATTCAAAGGGTCAGAGGACAACCAGTAAGGCTATATGTCCAAGGAATGTAGTGTATTACTCATGGCATGTAAAACGGGGCATCAAAAATTCGCGCTCACCTTCTTAGTCGTCACCAAATAATGGAGGCTAGCGGCGCTGACCATCTGCAGAAAGTTAAAAGCGCAAACAGTGTTAGGGGGACGCGACCCGATGCGTCGTGTCAAATAGATTGTACCACACTTGTGCCGCCTCTCACCTGAAGCCGCCCGTTCGCTTTCCTAACTCCGTCGCGCTGTCGTCCACCTCGGCTCTGAGTGCGGACAGACTTCCTGGTTAGCCCGCAGTGGGCGGAGCTTCACCCGGCGTTTTAAAAAGGAAATAGAAGAACGGTTGTGCCTGCTTGGAGGCGCCGGTTACCGAGCTTCCACTTGGATGTAAAACCCACATGGAAAATTGTTTATCCACATGTAGAATTACTAGGTGAAAACATTAAACAAAAAATATTCTTGGGATATTGAATTGTTGAATTTATTCGCCCTATTTGTCCACCATAGTCCCGCATTAGACCAGGTTATCATAGATATTTCGAGGTTTGAAAACTGTACGTTAAAGAACACCTATATCCCATGGTTAATGGCAAAATTAGTGGAAAAATAAAAAATAAAACAATAGTAGAGAAATTTGGAGTGGCAAAATCATTGCTGGTCATAACATTTGTACATAGTCACAAGGCAATGTGAGGCACCAATTAGCCACCAGTGATTGCTAAGTGTAGTTCTCAATGGCATGGATAGCTTCTTATAACGTACCTCGAGCGTATTAAATTACACCGCATTTTGAGCAAACCAACGGCCCCAAGACAGTGACATTTCGTATAGACATATGTCCAATCACAAGTAAACATATTATAGACCCATCGGGATCTAGAACTGCAAAATACTTAGTCCTGCCAGCTTGTATATAGCCAGAAAATTGTGTACAGTTGTATCATTTACACAGAAAAAGATGCAAGGTTCAATCATTGGTGTACACCGACTCTATTACAGCACAATACAGTGCATAAATAAATTGTATGGCAATTCGTGCACAGAGTTGGCCTTTGTGTCAGTATTGGACGTTAGAGAAAAGGCATATATGCCAGGCCATATGTATGCATGTCGCAGACTGTCATAGCATCCCTGTCACAACAGTTTTTCTACAAAAGCAACCATAGAGGAGTGCGCACAATACTCGCAGGTTAGTGAAAAGCACTGCTCAATATGGTAGCAGAAAAAATCCAAACGGCAACCAAAATAGGCAATTTCAAATTCATAGGTTTGCCAACTGTACAAAGCTGCTTTCGGATTCATTTAGACCCTCGGATACAGAGTTGAAGATCTGAATCCACTTCAGTTCTCGGACATTCAATACACTAGATACATCACCACCCCTAGGGCCTAGTGTCACATGTTCAATGACTGCCCACTTAAGAACTTCTGGCAGATGGTTTGCTTTAAGACAGTGTTCCACTAATGGTGCTCCCTGTGTTTTGCATCTTATGCGGCTGCAATGTGTGAGGAATCTCACTTTCACCCGTTGTTGGGTTTGACCAACATATATTAAATTGCACGGGCAAATGATCCCATAAATAACATTAGTGGTGTTGCAATTGGTGTGGGTCTTGTATGTGTGACGGTGGTTCTTGAATGTAAAGTCCTTCGATTGGATAGTAGAGGGACAAGCTTTACAGCTACCACATCTAAAGTGCCCTACTATGGGAGGTTGTTTCCAACAGGAGGCCAGGGTAGGAGCTTTAGGACATTCTAGAAAGGATGAAACCACATAGTCCTTCAGGCATCTAGCTTTTTTAAAGGCATGCATGGGTACCTCGGGAATTTCCAACTCCTTGCTAACTATGCCCCAATGTTTATTGATGTTTTTTTTTATTTCTTGACTTTTCGTAGAAAAAGTGGTGACACATATCATGCGTTTGCCTTTTTGGTCTCTCCGTGAAGAGGGTTCAAGGAGTGTTTCGCGATTATTGAACCATGCCCTTTTCCGTGATTGTTTAATCAACCGCTTGGGATAGCCTCTTTCCATTAGACGGGTCATCAGAATCTCCGAGTGAGCCATGTAGTCTTCCTTCCTGCTGCAATTCCTCCTGACCCGAAGGAACTGCCCATGGGGTAAATTATCACGCAAACTGCGTGGTGGTGGCTTGAATACAATAGCAGGGAATTGCGTTCGGCCGGCTTCCTGAAGAGTGTAGTATATAGTTTTCCTTCTTCCGCTATTATACTAATATCCAAAAAATCAATCCTGGTGTTACTGGCATACAATATCCAATTAACACCAGGATTGATTTTTTGGATATTAGTATAATAGCGGAAGAAGGAAAACTATATACTACACTCTTCAGGAAGCCGGCCGAACGCAATTCCCTGCTATTGTATTCAAGCCACCATCCACGCAGTTTGCGTGATAATTTACCCCATGGGCAGTTCCTTCGGGTCAGGAGGAATTGCAGCAGGAAGGAAGACTACATGGCTCAGTCGGAGATTCTGATTACCCGTCTAATGGAAAAAGGCTATCCCAAGCGGTTGATTAAACAATCACGGAAAAGGGCATGGTTCAATAATCGCGAAACACTCCTTGAACCCTCTTCACGGAGAGACCAAAAAGGCAAACGCATGATATGTGTCACCACTTTTTCTACGAAAAGTCAAGAAATAAAAAAAACCATCAATAAACATTGGGGCATAGTTAGCAAGGAGTTGGAAATTCCCGAGGTACCCATGCATGCCTTTAAAAAAGCTAGATGCCTGAAGGACTATGTGGTTTCATCCTTTCTAGAATGTCCTAAAGCTCCTACCCTGGCCTCCTGTTGGAAACAACCTCCCGTAGTAGGGCACTTTAGATGTGGTAGCTGTAAAGCTTGTCCCTCTACTATCCAATCGAAGGACTTTACATTCAAGAACCACCGTCACACATACAAGACCCACACCAATTGCAACACCACTAATGTTATTTATGGGATCATTTGCCCGTGCAATTTAATATATGTTGGTCAAACCCAACAACGGGTGAAAGTGAGATTCCTCACACATTGCAGCCGCATAAGATGCAAAACACAGGGAGCACCATTAGTGGAACACTGTCTTAAAGCAAACCATCTGCCAGAAGTTCTTAAGTGGGCAGTCATTGAACATGTGACACTAGGCCCTAGGGGTGGTGATGTATCTAGTGTATTGAATGTCCGAGAACTGAAGTGGATTCAGATCTTCAACTCTGTATCCGAGGGTCTAAATGAATCCGAAAGCAGCTTTGTACAGTTGGCAAACCTATGAATTTGAAATTGCCTATTTTGGTTGCCGTTTGGATTTTTTCTGCTACCATATTGAGCAGTGCTTTTCACTAACCTGCGAGTATTGTGCGCACTCCTCTATGGTTGCTTTTGTAGAAAAACTGTTGTGACAGGGATGCTATGACAGTCTGCGACATGCATACATATGGCCTGGCAAATATGCCTTTTCTCTAACGTCCAATGCTGACACAAAGGCCAACTCTGTGCACGAATTGCCATACAATTTATTTATACACTGTATTGTGCTGTAATAGAGTCGGTGTACACCAATGATTGAACCTTGCATCTTTTTCTGTGTAAATGATACAACTGTACACAATTTTCTGGCTATATACAAGCTGCAGGACTAAGTATTTTGCAGTTCTAGATCCCGATGGGTCTATAATATGTTTACTTGTGATTGGACATATGTCTATACGAAATGTCACTGTCTTGGGGCCGTTGGTTTGCTCAAAATGCGGTGTAATTTAATACGCTCGAGGTACGTTATAAGAAGCTATCCATGCCATTGAGAACTACACTTAGCAATCACTGGTGGCTAATTGGTGCCTCACATTGCCTTGTGACTATGTACAAATGTTATGACCAGCAATGATTTTGCCACTCCAAATTTCTCTACTATTGTTTTATTTTTTATTTTTCCACTAATTTTGCCATTAACCATGGGATATAGGTGTTCTTTAACGTACAGTTTTCAAACCTCGAAATATCTATGATAACCTGGTCTAATGCGGGACTATGGTGGACAAATAGGGCGAATAAATTCAACAATTCAATATCCCAAGAATATTTTTTGTTTAATGTTTTCACCTAGTAATTCTACATGTGGATAAACAATTTTCCATGTGGGTTTTACATCCAAGTGGAAGCTCGGTAACCGGCGCCTCCAAGCAGGCACAACCGTTCTTCTATTTCCTTTTTAAAACGCCGGGTGAAGCTCCGCCCACTGCGGGCTAACCAGGAAGTCTGTCCGCACTCAGAGCCGAGGTGGACGACAGCGCGACGGAGTTAGGAAAGCGAACGGGCGGCTTCAGGTGAGAGGCGGCACAAGTGTGGTACAATCTATTTGACACGACGCATCGGGTCGCGTCCCCCTAACACTGTTTGCGCTTTTAACTTTCTGCAGATGGTCAGCGCCGCTAGCCTCCATTATTTGGTGACGACTAAGAAGGTGAGCGCGAATTTTTGATGCCCCGTTTTACATGCCATGAGTAATACACTACATTCCTTGGACATATAGCCTTACTGGTTGTCCTCTGACCCTTTGAATTTTCAGATTCATTCTCTTTGGGAGCCCAAGATAAATCAGCCCGGTGGTTAGACGACTAGTTAATATATGACTAGCTTCCAGGTGAGATTTTTGTTTTCACCGGCCCCTTAATGGTTCCAGTACATAGGTGGATTGTGCCTAACGTTGTCCTAATTTTTTAGTAGGGCTCTACTAGGAACGAGAAAGCAATATCTGATTATCCCGAGTTTTTTTGCAATCAAGGTGCAGTATATTTGCTGAATGTAGCATTCTACCTAAGGAAAGTCCTTTTGATCCATCCATGATAATAATGGCGATGTGGTTTCTTTTTGAATTAGCAGGCGATTGAGTTAATTATCCATCAGACTTTACCTCCACCGCAAAACATCGTAGCCGTTTTTTTAATACAGCCAAGTCATCCAACAACTTATGTAGTAACTAGAGGTACGTGTAGCCCAGTGAATACTAGCCCTTTCGGAATGTACGTAACAATTGGTTTAATGGGTATAGTATGATGTGTTTTGAACCTTTTGAACTTTACAACAGACTGTTTGGCGACACGCTGATGGCCCTACGGTTGAATTAAACCCCGTTTTGAGACAGCTCCAGGCAGGAGCATCCCCGGGTGATCGACACCGTTTTACTAATGGGTAGGTTGGCTTATGACTTCTGGCATAATCCCAGTGTTGGCCTTTAGGTTTAAGTAAACCCAGAGGGGCTGTGTGAGACACTTCTGGACGGCTTGTGCAGGACCCACTAATGTGTATGATTTCTTGTATGATTTCCACCTAGGAATATACCCTTAAGGTCTGGGAATCATCTGGATCAAGACCCTAATCTGGTTCAGCTTCCTGTATATGTTAGGTGAGTTACGCTTTAAATGACTATGGATGTCCACGCCAATCGTAGTTATCCACACTCGATTTGTACAGTGGACAGCAGACAACATGTCCTTTCCCTTCCCCACCCTTTTTTTAAATATCCACCTGCCTTGTATGGTACAACAAGGTAGCTGTGTACTAAATAACTTCTCAACTGTCTTTCAGGAGGTTGCCCACCCACAACCTTCCCGTCCTGAAGAAGACCCCGCTGTAAGGACGAATATCCTACGTGCTAAGTGGGTCGAAATGTAGACGCCAATCTCTTCACCAACTCCTACCCCCAAGCTAGACTAAAGCAGCTGAAGGGGAGTTAGGTGGTCTACATGAACTTTATGAAGGACTCTATATGAGCACAGTATTGTGGACCTTGTTCTCAAGGAATCACATGAACATTTGTCTTTTGAATTTGGATATATCCGTATACGAACGAATTTGATCATTTCTTTATTCCTTTTAAAACTTTGGCACTTTCCCTCACTTCACCCCCCTCCCTGTTGTGTATGTGGGCACATAGATAAGAATTTTTGTACTATGTTATTGATGAAAAGTAACCAATGAGTGGTTAAAATGCAAAATTTGTAATAAATCTTTTTGCATTGATTTATCTGTTTTGTTGTAAAGAGTTATTTAAAATTGTGAATTGTGTTGTTTTGTCCGGGACCCCTTCCTTATATACCATTAAATACCCAGGTCCCTTGACTGTACTGGGTTTAACCCTTTGTGTATAACAGTGCCTGGCCAATGGTCCTATACATATCTTCCCCCAGCACATTCCAGAATGTCTTACAGAATTCTGCCGGGATTAGGTCCGGACCAGTGGCTTTGCCAGAGGTGAGTTTCTGTATGGCTTCCTGAATTTATAGTAGCGTTAATGGATGGTCTAGCTCTTCCTTCCCCTCCTCTGACAATTCTACATGTGGTGTCTCGGACAGATATTCCATAATCTCGGCATCCGTGTTGGGGGGGCCTTGATTGTATAAAACCTCATAAAAATTCCTAAAGGTCTCTCTGATCTCTTCCACCTTATTTGTGACCACACCTAACCCATTCTTGATTTCTTTTATCTCACCCATAGCCAAGCTTTGCCTGGCTCTAATTGCCAGCAAATGCCCAATCCTCTCGCTGTACTCATAGCATTTTTCTTTATTGGCAAGATACCTGCAGGCGGCCATCCTCGCAATATTCTCAGTGGCTTCTGTCTTAGCTACTTCCATCTTTAGTAAGATTTCCTCTATCGGGTCTTGCATTACTATAGTCTCAATAAGGAGGTCTTCTAGATCTGCCAGTTCTTTCATCTTTTCCTCTACCTTACTCCTTTCCTGCCTATCTCTATACAGTGTATAGCTCAGGGTTTCCCCCCTCACTGCGGCTTTGAACGCATCCCAAGTTATGCCCGATGAAGCTGTTCCCCTATTTATCTTCCAAAAAACAGCGATCCACCTTTGCATATGCACAAGATAGCCTTCCTCTCTAAGCAGCCCTCTCTCAAAAATCCAAGTGCTCTCCTTCCTGCTTTTACTCTTCTGGGGTAATGATAGAATACGTGGGTTGTGGTCTGATAGTATTCTTGGGATCCTTTCCAGCTGACTGTCACTTACTAATGAGCTATAAAAAAAGAAATAATCTAACCTGGCCACCGTCCTATGGGGTGCAGAGTAGTATGTGCTGCCTGTACCCGGTGGATTCTTCTGAGCCCATAAGTCTACTAATGCGTTATTCCTTGCTAGGTTAACAATAGCCTGTGAAGTCTTCTTCTTCCTCCCCACGTACGGGCTCCCACCCGTTAAACCTATTCCATCCATGCCGTTTATATTAAAGTCCCCACAGCGAATTATAGGTTCGGGCCAAATTGCCAGTTCTGTATCTAGAAATTGGTAGGTGTCTGGTTCATCGTCCGTGGAGCCGTGACAAGTGTGCATCTCCCCGCCTCTGTTTCCCCCTCCACCATCACCCATCGTCCCAATTGATCCTCTTTTTTCCTCAGGACCCTGACCGCCCCTTTCTTTGCTAGTATGGCCACCGCTCTTGTTTTGGTTCCTTGTTTCGTGTATGCAAGTACCTCAAATCCTAGCTGGTTCAGTATTTGGCTATTATTCCCTTCCACATGAGTCTCCTGAAGGCAAATTATATCTAATTTGAGAGCTCTCAACATGGCAGCCACTTTCATCCTTTTGTCTCCTTCATTCATGCCGCAAATATTTATCGAGGCTATTCTTACTATCATGGAGACTTCCTAGTAATTTCCAGCTTTTTTACTCCTATCTTCCTGTGTGTCTTAGTCTTCCCAAAAAGAGTGTATCTCTGTGTCCTATTGTCTTTGTGCTGAAGTATACCCTCCGCGATCCCCGAATCCCCCCCGCAAGCCCTCCACCTCCTGTGGAACCCTCCCCCCCTTTTACAGGCAAGTAGGTCAAGCATGACCTACGTGTGGCTGTAGTGGATTGTAGTGTCGCTACCCTCTCCTGCCTTAACCAAAATCGTATTTGCTGTGCTGCCCCTAAGGTGCCTGAGGTGGTCTTTTACCTCTGCTACCTTGATGCCCTCCGGTATCTGTAATTTCCTCTAAAAACTGGTTAGCCTTTATTTCCGAAAAAAACATCCTGACCTGTCCCCTTGTTATGACCTTAAGCCTTGCTGCGAACAGCAGATAGGCTTCTGAGCCCAGACCCTGGAAGGGGGCAATTAATTGCCTGAGCTTCCACCTCCTCTCCACCGTAATGAGGCAGAAGTCTGGTCTTGAGAAGAAGGTGACTCCCCCGGCTGTTATCTTGGAGTTAGGTCTAGCTTTATCCATTATCTCTTGCCTTGCCAAAAAATTTCCTAGAAACACCAGCATGGCCCTGGGTAGGTTATCCTGACTGCCATCCCTTCTTTTCTTAAGTGTAAGAGGGAAGCGGTGGGCCCTTTGGACCTCCGTCTCCCAGTGCCAGTGTGACCCAGGAAAGGCGGCCTTCAGCAATTTGACAACATAACCCCTTGGATCCTGCCCTTACGCCAATCCAAGAAGTCTAATGTTGTTCCGCCTCTGGCGGTTTTCAAAATCCTCCATCTTCCACTGGAGATCTTTCACCACCTTCACTTGATCTGTTTTAAAAGTCTGCCAGTCAGTTACGTCATCTTCTAGTCTGCCCGTTGTTTCTTCCACCTGGGTCACTCTTTCATCCATTTCATCAAACTTCCTATTCATCTTCCTCAGGGAGCCTTGAATTTTTTTCGTTGCTCTCTGCTCTGGCTTCCCCCTGCATCTGCTTTAGCGTACTAAACATTAAGTCAAGTGTGGCTTGCTGCGGGGAGGACCTGGTGCTGCTCCCTGCTGCTGCTGCCCGGTCCCCGAAATTAGCTTCTTGATTCACATTAGTAGTTGCTGAATAGTCCCACAATAATTTTTTATTCATACTGTCAGGGGAGGCACCTCCTGCCTGCTCTCGCACCGGCCTCCTTTTTTTCCTTTGCGTGCTTTTCCCACCAGAGTCGTTAGAGCTTAGGTTTGAGTCTGAGGTACCCCCCAAGGCACTTCCAGTGTCATCTGAGGAGAGTGAGTCTGATTCCTCATTAACTGAGTAGAACTTGTCCAGTTCTGGTGAGCCACCACCTCTGGCCCCTTTATTTTCCTCCTTTTCCCTTTGTGAGTCTAAGCTTGCCAAGCTGCCCCACTTGTTTGTTCCTTCCACCCTCCTGCTGTTGAGACCTGCCTCGACCTGCAGCAGTGCGTCCAGCATATCAGTGTTAGTGTTAGTAATAGTGAGATTCACTGCGGGGTGCTCCATCCCCTGTATCACACTATCGCAGCCTATCCCCCCTTATGCACCCCCCCGCTCACCTCCAGGTTGCTGTCCGTGTGAGCTTCTGCTGGCGTGCTTTCGGCGGGAGCCGCATTTTCCAAGCCTGACTCCGGCTCTTTCGGTTGCCTGGTAACCATGACGTTTACGTCCTCGAGGACGGCTTCCCCCGTATCAGCGTCCACCGGCAGCAATGTCTGTCTCCGATCGGGTCCGGAAGACGGTGATTTTACAGCGAATGCTTCGGTTAAGGTAGGCTGCCTTAGTGCTGTTTCGTTGCTGTCACCGGCGTTATGTGCTGCCTTCCGTTCCGAGCCCCTTCCTTTGTCTAGCTTTTTAAGTTGTGCCTTAGTAGCCGTGCTAGTAGTTGCTGCTGATCGCGTTGTGCTGTTGGTCTTCCTTACGTTGCTTGCCGGTCCCGGGGTGTCCCGCTGCCCCATCGGTTTCGACGTATTAAGTTGAGCAGGTAGCAACTTTTCTTTCTCGAGTCTTGAGCGTTGTGCCATTTCTCCCACTGCAGTGGAGCGGGTAGCACCACAATAGAGTTTTTTCCACCAGGCTCTCACTAATAGAAGTAGCGAGCAGAGCCCCTGGTTTAATCGCAGATCCAGGCGTGCGGCTGCCTTCTCCTTTATCTGGGTTTCAAAACTCCACAGCATGCCCGTATTCCTCGTCCATCAGCATCCAGCACAGGAGAGGGTATAGGTGTGACTGCCTTCTACAATCCTCTAGTGGCCATCTTGCCCCCTTCTATAACAAAAGGGTTATATAGCTTTTACGGATCTTAACAATCCCAAACTTCGACGATCTGGACCCTGATCTCTTAAAAGAATGGGAAGAAAATTTACAAAACTCACTGTTTACAATGATGAGAATATTAATCCAACACGCAGACAGGAAATGCCTTATGTTAAGAGAAGATATAAGGACTCTTGAGGAGGACATAAGAAACTTAAATTTGAAGGAGGCAACTGATCAAAATTACGCCATTTTAAAAGAACAGATACCGGCTCATCAAAAATTATTTAAGCAGAGAAAGAAGAATCACATTTCCAGAGACAATAGGGGCTATGCCAATGGAAGGATTTATACGTTTGCACAGAAATTTGATAACATTGCTTTTCCTAGCGTCACTGTCAATGATACACCAAATCTTGGTAGTACATCGAGCATCAACAGCAGCTCGGATGCCTCCTCTATCGAGGATACAAGTTCTAATGAAGGAAAGATAGAGTATCAACCTCTTAACAGCACTTTGACTTTTTTAGAGGAGGTTCTCAGATACAGAATCAGCAACAAACAACAAAGGCCAAGAGTAAGATAAGAAGTAGTGGATGGAGAAAGAAAAGAAAGAAAAACAGGCGTGCTGACCAGAAAGCAGAAAAAGATACTGAACAAATATTATGTGACAATAATATGGATCATGTTGTAACAGATTGTTCAAAAGATAATTTAGTGATCAACTTCTTGAATAGAACATTGAGTGATTGTGATTGAGAGTTTTGAATAAAGATCTTGGATTTTGTCCTTAAAACAGTGGTGACTTTTCTGAAATTCATTTAGACCTTTTTTTTAATTTGTACGTAAGGCCAAATTAAAATGCCACTTCCATCTCAATGCATTCCATAAATGTAGAACCGTACTGTCTGAACAATCTGTAGCTCTGTTAAATTACATGTCACTGCTACTTTCCATTAATGAAGATGTAAACAGCTCAATTGGTAGGGTTACAAAGGATCTAGATATACCGCAGGACTTTACTATCGATAGTGGACTACATAAGCAGAGAAAATTTATACCACAAGGTCCACATCTCAATACTCTAAATGTATTCTGGAATCTTGTCACAGATGATCCCCACCAACTTTAAGACAAGCTGACCAAAAAACATACCAGGTATAATTTTGATAACCTAACAAAAGAGGAAAAAATAGCCCTCTCTGAACTTAAAAATAACACCTCATTACTTATTTGTGAGGCCAACAAGGGAGGGAATGTCATACTAATGAGAAGGCAAGATTATGAACAGGAACTTCTTAGGCAACTAAGTAACTCTTCCTGTTAAAAACTGAAAGAAACCCCTTATACTTATGCTATTGCTGAAATTAACAGTAAATGATCTCTTTGGAATGAGATTGGGCTATTATCAGATTTGGTATTTGACTTCTTAAGGGTTACACACCCAATGTTTCCCTACCTCTATGTCTTGCCAAAAATACATAAAAAAGCAGACATCCTACCAGGGCGTCCCACAATATCATGGACTGGGTCACTAACAAAATATTTATCAGAATTTGTTGACTCCTTCCTCAAGCCCCTGGTTTTAAGTCTTCCTGCATTAATCTGTGATACGATGGATATTTTAAATAAATTTGAAGACCTGGTATGGGAAGATTCAATGTGGTTGGTGACCATGGATGTTGAATCCTTATACACCTGTATTAAGAAGGATTTGGGACATATAGCAATGAACCACTATTTATCCACGAGGAGGGCTAACTATTTAGAGCATAATGAGATAATCCTGGAAATGAATGATCTAATTGTATCAAACAATTTTTTACTCCATAACAAAGACAAGTATCAACAGCTACATGGGACTGCAATGGGTGCAAAATGTGCCACCCTGAGCAAATTTGTTTATGGGGTGGGTGGAACAAATGTTTGCATGGGAACCGGGAGTGGCTAGATGGACTAGAGAGATCCACTACTGGGGCTGTTACATCGATTATGTCATTTTAATCTGGACAGGAACTGAAATGGAAATGAGGTCTTATTTTGAGTACCTAAATAGTAACCCTTTTATTGTCATCTTTATGCTCATCATGTCCCAAACCAGTATCCAATTTCTGGATTTGGAGTTTAACATACAAGACAACAAACTGCAAACTACTCTATACAGGAAGAGCACAGCAGTGAACAACACTCTACATTAAGATAGTGCCCACTCTAGGAGCACCAAAGATGCAATTCCATATGGGGAACTGATTAGGGTATGCAGGAACTGCAGTGTTGACAATCAATTTTAAATGCCTGCTAAATCACAGTCAGGAGAGTGGAAAAAATGGGGTATAACAAGAAAAGCCTCCTTAAAGCGGTTGACAAAGCAAAGGGGCAAACTAGGGCGGATTTACTAAAAGCAAAGCCTAAACCTGCACAGAAGGATCACCTTTCTTTTTTTACCATCCACTCTAGGATGAATTATCACCTTTTCAAGATCATACACAAACACTGGCATATTTTGAAGTGTGTGCCAGGAGTAGGCAGTCTAATCCAGGAAAAATATTCAATCATGTATAAGAGAAGTAAGACTATTAGACAGCACCTTTGCCCCAGCTACACACTGCTAAGAGCAGTGGATAGGGGAATCTGGTTGAAACAACCCATGGGATTTTTCACAAGTGGGATGTGCAATGTGTGTCACTTGGGTCTGAATAGAACACTTGAGTTTTACCATAACAACGGTCGTACATACAAGATCGGACACTTCATAAACGGTCAATCCACATATGTGATCTATGTCATCTTGTGTAACTGCTGTACAATCTATGTGGGAAGCACCATGAGAGAACTAAAATCATGAATACAAGAACATCGCTGAGCATGTGTGAAGAATGATCAGTCTTATGCCCTAGCCGCACATGAGTGGGATTCAAATGTTTCCAGAGCTAACTTTATGTTTTATGGCATTGACATGGTTGGCCCAGACCCAAGAGAGGGAGATAGAGAGCTACAATTACAGCAATGTGAAGCCAGATAGATCTGTAGACTGAGATCATTCTCTAAGGGTCTCAATTCTGAAAATGAACTGCATTTTTTTCTGTAAACAAGTATGAACTATACTATAGGGTCAGCATGCAGCAAGTTGATGTGGACTTAATATTGAAATATGTCTTCAACTATCAGTGGCGTAACGAAACTTGTGGGGGCCCCCTGCAAAGTGCATGGAGGGGGCCTCATACTCCCGGTCCCAGTGAGAAGCTCTCTGGCCCACCCATGTACAGTGCCGGAAGGGGCGCCCTGGAGCTTGGGCCCCCGCACCGCAGGGGCTGCAGGGGCTATTGTTACACCAGAGCGAATCTGCAGCCTCACACCAATACATGAACTCCATCTGTAAACCAAGGATGAGCTTCATCTCTCTCTGTGCACTGGCCTCCGGGCACAAACTGACAACAGGCCTTCAGTCTTCAGTGTCCAAATGCAATCAAAGTTGTGGCTCCACCCTCATATCAAGGGCTGGGCTCCAGTGTCACAAGTTAAGCTAGTTGCAATTTACTGTGAGGACAAAGATCCTACCTCACACATTGGGTTTGGTGAAGAGCTTTGGGCATTTAAATGATCAGGGTTACAGACAAACTCTGCATGGCTTCTACCCAAACGTCTTTTGATCTGTCCCTCTCTAGTTCTCCTTATCGAGACGTGACTCCTTTTCTGTGTTCCACCACCCACCCCACTCTAGTCGTCGCATGCGCCAACTTGACCACTTACGCTTTTTTCTTAGTGATTAAATGACAACACAGCCCCCATAGCTATGGGGTGAGACCTTATTCTTCTTCAACCGATCACTGCTTTTGGCCATTTTCATCTAATATCACAGTATTTACTCAATAAGGTGTGGACTGTCGCCACCCATGGCCAGGACGAGGCAAGCTAGATCCTGGCATCAAATAATCAAGTTGGCTCAAAATTGAAGTGAGATAGCCTGACGCCTTCTTGTGCCATGTGCCACTCTGATATGGAGCCGCTCCAAGAGCCACCTACATCAGTTTGATGTTTGCTCTGGTTTGAATCTGGAGCATATAAAAAGGGCACCTCTGGATAATCAACATCTCCTGGTGTTTGGTCCAGAATAATATAACGAATATGAAGACTGGTAAGTCTGCGCTATGGGTGTGACATGTCTGAGGGGTCTTACTCTTGCCTTCTAATGACATTAAATGGAAAAACAAAACGCAAATGACTGTTTGACCCAGATTGCAAATAAACAGTTCAAGACCATCGCGCCATTATTTTAGAACCAGTTTCTCTCTTCTAATTAATATAGCCTGTGCATAATTCTTTTGCAATCTGACCAGTATAATAGGGGATTTCAAAAGTAACAGAAAATGAATTGAAATATTTTTGGGGATATTTAGAACATAATTTCCTCTTGGATATGACAACTTTGTGTGAATGGATGTGATTTTAGAAATGTAAAATACAGTTTTCTCCTCAGTTATGACTGTGTGTTTAGATACATGTATGTATGTGGTCGGTGTGTGTATTTGTGTGTGTGATACATCTCAGGTCAAAGAACTGCAAGTACCCTTGGCCCGTCAATATTATGTTCTAAATAGCATTTATAAAAATATTACCCCCACTGAAGTTAATAATAGAATGCACACCCAATGGGATGATATATTTGTAATGGGACAATATTTTTGTACATGATATTTAGATCACAATATTTATGTCGGGTGATATGTGTGTTCTAGATGGTCTGACATACAACTGTGGAATATGAATAAACAAACCAGCAAAAGAAAGGTGTCCAGTTTACCTTTGCAGGGTGTCTTCAACTGCAAGGCAGCCTATGTGACACTGTTTAGTTACGTCTAAATCTATTGAGCTAGAAAAAAATATTTTTTGTTGAAATTATGCAACGTATCATAGATTCTGAACAAGTTCATTTTGCGGAAAGTGCTTCGGCTTCAGAATTGCAATTGCATGTTTCCAGCCGCACTTGCTTTGCCCGGTACTTGAGATGGCGGGAGAGAAGTGCAGATGTTAACAACCTTAGAGTGCTCTTGTTCCACTGAGAAGTGCTGGCGCTCTCCCATTGATAGTAATGGGTCTTTCTTGAGAGTGCAGGTTCTCTGCCTATCAAATAAAGTGCAGGCGCTCAGGACCTCACAGTGCTTCCCCATCCACAACACTTCCTTTGGACTTTAAGCCTTCTGGGTGTGCGATTGGTGTCCCTAAGAGTGGGACATGTTCCGCTCAGTACCCTGGGGGGCATAGAATGGGTGATGCCCTCCCCACCTCCCACCCCATCCACACACTCAAGTAGTGTTTAAGTATGTAAGGGTATTTGTAGGCCTGGCTGTCAGTACTAATCTGTAATAACAAACATTTTAATATTTTTTACTTTCTTTTACTTTTAATTACAAATATTTAGTTTCCATGATTACAGGATTATTTTACATTGAATTAGGGTATGGTGTAGGTGTGCACAGTTAACGTTTCAAAGTCAGGTCTCGCTACGCCCCTGGAGATGTGGGATGCAAGCACTATGCAATCTATAGAGTCCATAGTGGTGACCTCCCCCACATTTCCTTTGGTTTGTACTGTTGAAACTAGCTGAAATCACTGTTAACATCAGCTGAAGCCATTTTGTTTTTCGCAGCCATTTTAGTTAGCCATGTGCTCACCATGTGCTTCTCCCTCTTCACTGCTGCCTTCCCTTGTATTCTGCTTGAGTCATAAGTTACAGTTAACTCCTTCAGCATTGAGCCAGAGCACTCCACATGCTCAGAAAGGCTTGTAGCTGCCAGAATGCACCTGCTCTTAGAATAACTGTCAGGCTATTTTAACTAATGTCAGCAATATTGTAATTCCTCCCACTCTGTTGACTAAGCGATTCTTATGTATCCTTATATGTATTTGTGTGCACACCACTTGTACTGCCTCTTTTTGAGTCTTCATGCTAACTCAGCAATAAACTGGCCATAAAAGGCCCTTGGTTTCTGTACTCTTTGGACTGCCCCATACAGTGGCCTGAGAGTACCGTATTGACGCAGTCTCCCTCATGTGAGGTTAATAAATGTATTATCTTTGATATTACAGCTTCCGTGCCAATCTCTTCTTTGTTGGTTTAAGGACTGGTGCATCAGTGAACCCCTAAAAAGGTTTATTATTCTACAAATTGGCGCCCGAACATGGACCTCATCGGAGACCCGGCCATCCAAGAGTGCGGTTGTGACGGAAGACAGGAATCCACTGAGGAAGGTACCCCTGCATGAGGAGACCCTTTGTCTATGCAGACCAACATGTTCTCCGGTTTTCCTGATCTGACCCTCTAGGTGATGGCCGGTCCCGACTGAGATCTTCTTTGGCGTGAGTATTTCAAAACGACCGTTGGGTCAACCAGAACTTGCCAGTTGGAAGCTGGAGACTTTGGTTTGGTAAGGTTGATGTAGCAACACCTTTGTTTGGATTAGCTTGGCCAAGATTCTGGTTTGTTTGTTTGTTTGCTGCAGCAAATGAAGGCAGGTAATGAGTAGATTTTTCTCTAATTTTTGAATTCTTGAACGGTACAGTTTACATTAAGTACTACTTTGTTATAATATTATTTATTCTATAATAATTTTGGCATGCCTGCCCCTAGCACACTTCGTAAAAAGTGTTGTTGTCTTGGAGGTACCAATATGGATTTAGAAAGTACTCAGCTGGCTCCCCTAGAGGGGATACCTAAATAGGTTTAGGTATATTAAAAATTGTATTTCTTCCATAATGTATAGTACACTATGGAACAAATATATATATAAAAAGGATCCTGATCTGCGTACTTAGTAAAATTCATAAATGGTGATATCTATTTTGAGGCTTGAGCCTGTTTTTTTAACATGGCAGTCTTTTGGCTGTCTATTTGTCTTGGTGTAATCGCTGTACTCTTTTTTTAGAGTCCTTTCATTTGTAAATATGACTTACAATTGGTATTTACAAATGGTTTGGTTTGAGTACAGTCTCTGGGCTGTCTCTTTCTTTTGTCCTAGGTGTTGATTTGTGGGTTAATTGTTTTTTTGAGCATCTATGTGGTTTGTGGATTGACACCGGTGGTGACGCTTATAAAGTACTTGTTTCAGTGTGTAGTGACTATGGGCCAGATGTAGGTAGCCCTTTACCGGTCGGTAACGGCCGAAAATCGGTATTTTTGTCCGTTACCGACCGGTATTGAGCATTTGGGATGTAGGAGACCGAAAATCGTCCGATTCGGTAAATTTACCGAATCGGTAAATTTACCGAATCGGTAAAATACCGAATAGGATAATTTACCGAATCGGTAAATTTACCGAATCGCAACGGTTTGCGAATCGGTAACTTTACCGAATCGGTAAATTTACCGAATCGGTAAAGTTACCGATTCGGTAAAATATCGAATCGGTAAATAAGAAGTGGTAAAATTGAATATTGAGATGTAGGTAAGCTCTTAAATACCGAATTTGCTTGAAATTCGGTATTTAAGAGTCGGTATTTACCATGGATTGTAATCAGGTGGTAACCAGGTGCAGCCTATAAAAAAGGACCCAAAATGCAATTCTTTTTGCACGATGGCGGCATTTTATGTCATTGCAAGACGGCTACGGCTACAGGAGGAAGGAGAGAGGGAATGGCAGAGAGAGGAGCAGGTCTACAGACAGAGGGTCACCTTGTTCATGCTCACAGAGGCAGAGATACTCCAGAGGTACAGGATGGCCCCAGACACCATCTTGGACCTCATCAGGGACCTCCAACCACTGTTGGAGCACACTACCCCAAGGGCACACGCTATTCCACCCCACGTGCAGGTGCTGTGCAGCCTACACCTGCTTGCGTCTGGGAGCTACCAGAGCGTGGTTGCTGCGGTAGGTGGGCTGACCCAGAGCGGCCTGTCACACTTTTTCCACAAATTCCTTGACGCCATGTTACAGAGGATGGAGCATTACATAACTTTTCCTGCAACCCATGCTGAACTGGTCCAAACAAAATCTGACTTTTACCAGATGGCGCGATTCCCTAATATCATTGGCTGCATTGATGGCACTCACATTCCCATTTGTCCCCCTGCTGCCACGGAATACATATACAGGAATAGGAAGTCCACGCACACCATCAATGTGCAGGTGATCTGCAATGCCAAGTGCACCATCACTGACCTTGTGGCAAAATTTCCAGGGAGTACCCACGACTCCTTTATATTCCAGAACAGCGGCATCTATGCACGGCTGACAGCAGGAGAATTTGGTGAAGGATACCTCCTAGGTAAGACACAGTGTTCGACACCTTTAACACCTATTGCAGTAAGAAGTACATGTATGCATGTGAGTCATGTATTCCCATTTCCTTTTAGGAGACAGTGCATATGCCCTCCGCTCCTTCATACTCACCCCCTACCTCAACCCCTCAACACCCAGCCAAAGGAGATATAACCGGGCCCACAAGAGCACAAGAAATGCCGTAGAGCGTACCTTTGGTATCTGGAAAAGCAGGTTCAGGTGCTTGCACAAGAGTGAGGTGCACGGCAGTATACCCCCATCACCTGCTGTAAGATCATTGCTGCCTGTGCTATGTTGCACAACCTTGCTGTGAAGAAGGGTACTGAGGTGGAGTTGTCAGACTATGAGGATCATGACGACGACATTGCTGTGCCTGAAACACAACCTGCTGGAGTGTCAACACCAAGTGATGGCAGATACAGACGTGAGGAGATTACACGCAACTATTTCTGAGTAAGTAATGAGACACAGACAGGTTGTGTGGGGGACCAACGTAATTTAATGTTGCCACAACGTTCAAGCACTTAAGTGCAACAAAATTAACATTATAAACGTGGGGACTGTATGTCCCGGGTTACTTCACCCATGACCGGTAATGTCACTTGTGCCCGCGCTTCCCTGAGCCACTAGGATGTTGGTCGCTGTGTTCAGCGTGCCCTGCAGCCTCAACTGGGAGCCTGCTACTCCTCTGTGTCTCCACAACAGCGCTTGCTATGCTGCTCCGGCTACTAGTGTCTTCAGCCTCTGCCACGTCCAGGGCAGGATTCTGTGCTGTTTGGGAAATCAGCATTGCCTCTAGTGCATGCCCCTGGTGACCTCAGCTGTGTTCTGTGTCAGAGCCTCCTGCATATTTATGCCTCTCCTGCATAGTAGGGATGTGGCAGTGGCCAACCGATTGATGGCCGTATTGTGGACACGGGCCTCCCTGCGCCTTGTGTGTTCCAGACTGTCTAGTTTGGTGCATAGCTGTGTAATAGAGTTGCTCATCTGCTGCATCCCTGCTGCAATGTCCGCATTTGTTTTTGCGACCTCTTTATTTGCCTCCACAAGGTCTCTCATGTCCTTCCCCATGTCTCCTATTTGCTCATTCAGGGCTCGGAATTGGCGGTGGCAGGCCTGGATGGATTTGCCCTGCATCCTTTGGATGCGCACCATGCTCCCCTCCGGCCCACGGAACACAGTGCCATCACCTCGTCCACCTGCACTGCTGGGTCTGCGTTGTCCTCTGCGAGCTTTGACTGTCTCATCTGTGGACCGCAGTGCTGCTGAACTCACATCTACGGTGACTTGAGCCTCACCCTCACCCTCTGCTGCCTCCATTACAGGTAGTGGGGCCACGACACGCCTCCTGGCTGGTGGGGTTGCAGGAGTGGACAGGAACAGTGATGGTGAGGTTTCTGGTGAGAATACCAAGGGAGGGGATTGTGAAAGCTGTGGGGAGTGCGGCAACTCTGCTGTCTGTACAGTGTCATCTTCCTCCTGCGAGGTTTGTACGTGGCTTGGCCCTGCTTCCTCACTCTCCTCCCTCGCTGGTGCAGTCCCTTCTGTGTCTGTGGGTCGACTGCCTGATTTTGCCCCTACGTATAAATAAGCGTATATCAACTGAGTGCTACTGTGTCACAGTCACTACAATAAATGCTTTACACATTTCACTTTCATTTATCTGCATTACTTTCAGTGATGTCTGCGCAGTTACACATGGTCTTACATTAGCTGACTACATTTACCATGATGCATTGCTCCTGTATAGTGCTAGCTGTACTGGACTGGGGTTGGCTTGTCCATAAAGGGTAAAGGGAAGCAGGTTGGTATGGGGTGTCATGCTGCGCATGGGTCTTACCTTTTTTTTGTTGCTCTGGCTGAGCTGTCCACATCTCCAAGTCCCAAGACGCTGTCTGCCTCAATGGTTGAGGCCACCAACTCCTCCAGGTCAGTCAGGGGCGGCGCTGGGTTCCTGCCTCCACCGGTGACACCAGCCTGCTTGTGTATTTCAGACATCTTCTTCTTGGTGAGGCTCCTGATGTCATAAAATCTTTTTTTGAGATCCTCAATATTCCTGGGTGTGACTCCCACTGCATTAACTTTTTCAGCAATTGCCTGCCAGATTTTTCGTTTGGCAGACTCAGGAACAGTGAGGGGGTGCCTGTCAAATAGTTTGTTGTGCACTCTCACTACCTCCTCCACAAGTACCTGCAGCTCCATGCTGCTGAACTTTATTTTCCTCTTTCTTTCTGCCTTCTGACTTTGACTGCTGCTTACCATTTTTCTTTTGGTAAAGTTTCAACAAAACTCTCCCTGCTGCTCTGTGTCTCTGCTCAGCTCTGACTGCCTCTCCGGAACCTTCTAATTAGTTGCAGCTGCCTGGGTAGCCACTTCCTGGTAGGGAGGGGGAGGGTGGTAGCACCTGATTGGCTGTTTTCTTAAGTTTCACTTTTGCTTGCTTTCCGATTCGGTATTTACCGATTCGGTAAATACCGATTCGGTAAATTCCGAATGTCCGATACCGAATTTTACTGATTCGGTAAATAATACCGATTTTTTCCCTACATCTCATTTACTGATTCTTGAATACCGAATCGGTAAAATTCGGTATTTAAGAATCGGTAAATGATATTTACCTACATCTGGCCTTATGTTTTTTGTATGAGAATGGCTTGCCTTAACAAGCAGTGTTGTGTGTTCTGAGTGTATGACCCCCTTGAAAATGTCTGGAATGAGCTCAATTTGGTTTCTTGTCGTAATTCTGTTCTGCAAATGTCAGTTAAAGAATTACATTTTAGAAATTCACGGAATGAATTATGTAACATATGCTATTTAGCTACACGCTACCATTAGAAGTAAAACAGTAACAAATTATAGATGTGTGAATATTGCCACATTGGTGAAGAGAAATTAGAATTAACACTCAATAGGGAAAAAATAGACCTCACAGAAAGAAGAACAACACATGAATTTGTGTGCTTTGCATAACTAGGACTCAATACAAAATGTTACAACATTATCCTTAGATATTAATATTAATAGGCATTCACGTCATCTGAGTAATTGGTTGCTGCTGAAATAAACACGCCTTTTTTCCACATTACGAGACAATAGATTTGTGCTGGCTTCGAATGCCTATGTTTTAAATAGACTGCACTGTGCTAGAAAAAAGAGCTTTTAAACAGCTGTTCAAAGCTGTTTGTCAGAACAGACGGATGTTAAACTTTTTCAGGACATTACAATACAGCAAATGGTTTTTTCTCCTGAAAAAGGCTTAGAAGTTGAGGCCTGCTGGTCATAAAGCACAGCTTAGTAAACAACACATGGCTATGCCAGGCCACAAGCTACAGATCAGGGTGTGGGAACTAGATTTTAAATTAGTACAACATGGTATGCAGGCACGTGCGTTAAAAATTACTGATTTTGAAAGTTAGAAATACAGTTTCAATATTTTGGATAAAAGAGAAAGGATTCTTAGTAGGGACTTTCTTCTTGTTGCTTTTTTACATAAGCACATCTGTGGTTCTGATGGTAAATAATTACTGCCCTTTAAAAAGTAACACAAACTATTTTATGTTTCAGTACAGATTCTGTGCTTAGTGTTATAAATAAAGGCATTTAAAGGCAAAAGGAATGGAATGAGGCTTGCTTTTCATATGTGGAAACATCAAAAGAGCTGGTGATCATTATTTAAAAAACATTATTAACAATATTTGCACTAAAATTATTTCCGCGTTTTTTTAATCTTTATAATGTCTAATAATCCTACTGTGAAAAATATATAAGCTCCTAGCATCAAAGTTGAATTTGAGTAGCACTTTACCACAATGTGGGGAGTGAAATGTGAAATTTCACTTTACCCAGGCATATAAAAACACATTTTTATAAGGGTGTACCTTATACATTTCTGACCCCCCACCCCTGGGATATCTAGGAGAGAACCTGGGGGTCCCTTATATGCCAAAACATTGTAGGTTATCCATTTTTAAGTGCCCTACCACCAAAGTCGAGTTTGGGCACAATTTACTTTTTGAAAGCAGTCCTGGCACCCAGGTCTGTCTTCAAACTGATCTCAGGCTTTAGCAGTGCACACATGCAAGTGAAGAAAAAGCAGCTGGCCTCTAAACTGCTAGAAAGCACACCACACACTGCACACGAATAAAAATAAGTATAAAAAAACAGTAGAAGTTAGATCCTACCTTTTAAATATCAGGACAGATGCACCTTAGTAATGCTTCTCGAGAGATACTTTCAAATGTGATTGCCACATGGAATAACCTTTCTCAGACAGGGGACAACAGGTTTAAGGGTCAGAGGTCAAGTTCTGTATTTAGAACTGACCAACACTACTGAATGTAAAAATGTCCACGCAGGGAGCCACTGTGACAGTATGTGATTTCTACATTACACTATGAAAGCTTGTACTGTTGAAGAATAGTTTGATAAACTGATTTTTTTTTGTATTAATTAAATATCCTGATTCTAACATTGTAGGTTAAATCACTACAGGTAATGTTTTAGGTAACATTAGCTAAAGGAAATAGTGCATATTCTGTTAGGAGCACATGGAGATATCACTGTTTTCTTGAGACATAATACAAGTGTAGGAGATATGCAGGAGGGGTTTATCTTATTGAATAACATTATCAAGGGATAGCAGCGTCTGTAGACCATATGCAGAGAATAGCTCTGCTATGCATACAGAAATACAGGTTTTCCCTCAAAATTGTTGTGCTAGGGCCACATCAAAAGGCTATGAAATAAAATTTGCATTAATGTGCTATTATGTTACACAGCTTGTGCCCAGCTGCCAAAAAGGAGGGTAAATATTGTCGACTGGAGGTCACCTGTTTCGGTTACCTACTGTCGTATGGGGGGGAGATTAGGGAGACTAGCTCCTGGGCAAATTAAGGACTATGTGCTCTCTCTCTCTCTCTCTCTCTCTCTCTTTTTCTCACTCTCTTTTGAGCCTGTCTAAGTTGTCTAGGAACAACCATGAGACATCTAATTGGCTATTCAGTAATACTGTTTTTAAATTGTTATGCTTAATAAAAATGAATAAAAAATACGCCATGTTACTGCCCGTCCTGTCTGATGAAATTCTGAAAGGATGAATAGTCTAGATTAATGTTCCCTTATTTGACCTTTAAGGGGAACTATATGTGGGGAGATTTTGTTCTAAAATTCTCAGGTGATAACACCATTATTGTTTATGTTATTCTCATGCTGTATACAGTTTTGCAAAGCATTGCTAGTCTCTTATTAGTTAGTCTATGATATTGAGCTGACAGCCCTTATTAGAGCTGGTGAATGGCTTTAATTTCTTTGAAAAAAGATGTTACATAGTCCAGATCGTGAAAAGTAGAATGCACAAGGGTTCACAATGTTAGGAAAGATACCCATGTGATCCCCAGCAAACATCTTGAAGGAAAATATTGCTTTATAGGAGTTTGTTTGCCACAATAGGTTTTGCTGGAGGAATTCATGTACCCACTATGGTGAGGTTTTGTTAGTTATTTATGTAATAAGTATCCCTGTTAAATTAGCAGTTTTTAGATTTTCCCGCTGGTTTTTTACTCTCAGATGGATGAAGTGGTTCTTGGGTGCCTTGCTAATGTATGGCAAAAAAAACAGTTGATGGACAGAATGTGAAACAATGTCATACATTCACCCCAGTACAAGGATCTGGGCCTAAATCCATCGTTTTTTTGCACTCCACACCACCCTGGGTTAGACACTGGCTATATGCAAATCAGCTCTGCCCCTGTGCCTCATGGGAACAGTCCAGTCCGAACTACGAAGCCATGTGTTTCCCAGACCGGAATCAAGCATCCAAGGACCGGTTTCTGGCTATCAGCCTTCATTCAGCCTGGATAGCTTGACTCCAGTGGTGTGGAGAGCCTGGGACTCACGTCTGAGCATACCCAGCCCACTCGGGGTGAAAATTGCAAAAAACACAGTTGATGGACAGAATGTAGAACAATGTCATACATTCACCCCAGTACAAGGATCTGGGCCTAAATCCATCGTTTTTTTACAATCCACACCACCCTGGGTTAGACACTGGCTATATGCAAATCAGCTCTGACCCTGTGCCTCATGGGAACAGTCCAGTCCGAACTACCAAGCCATGTCTTTCCCAGACCGGAATCAAGCATCCAAGGACCGGTTTCTGGCTATCAGCCTTCATTCAGCCTGGATAGCTTGACTCCAGTGGTGTGGAGAGCCTGGGACTCACGTCTGAGCATACCCAGCCCACTCGGGGTGAAAATTGCAAAAAACACAGTTGATGGACAGAATGTAGAACAATGTCATACATTCACCCCAGACATGAGTCCCAGGCTCTCCACACCACTGGAGTCAAGCTATCCAGGCTGAATGAAGGCTGATAGCCAGAAACCGGTCCTTGGATGCTTGATTCCGGTCTGGTAAAGACATGGCTTGGTAGTTCGGACTGGACTGTTCCCATGAGGCACAGGGTCAGAGCTGATTTGCATATAGCCAGTATCTAACCCAGGGTGGTGTGGAGTGCAAACAAACGATGGATTTTGGCCCAGATCCTTGTACTGGGGTGAATGTATGACATTGTTCTACATTCTGTCCATCAACTGTGTTTTTTGCAATTTTCACCCCGAGTGGGCTGGGTATGCTCAGACGTGAGTCCCAGGCTCTCCACACCACTGGAGTCAAGCTATCCAGACTGAATGAAGGCTGATAGCCAGAAACCGGTCCTTGGATGCTTGATTCCGGTCTGGGAAAGAGATGGCTTGGTAGCTCGGACTGGACTGTTCCCATGAGACACAGGGTCAGAGCTGATTTGCATATAGCCAGTGTCTAACCCAGTGTGGTGTGGAGTGCAAAAAAACGATGGATTTAGGCCCAGATCCTTGTACTGGGGTGAATGTATGACATTGTTCTACATTCTATCCATCAACTGTGTTTTTTGCAATTTTGCTAATGTATGGGGCGCCCAAAGACTAAAGAAGAATTCTGAAATAGAGTATCCTCTCTGTTGATAGATTATTTGTATGCCTTGTCTAAAGATTTTTTGTTCTGACCACCAATAGATATCTGCGGCCCTACAACCATTGCCAGACGGATTCGGACATCAGATCCAGCCTGGGGAGTCAGCGTGGATCCAGCTTGGAGTCGAGGTAAAGGGAACCAGCACAGGCGTTGCGGGCAACTAGGACCGCAGTGAAGGTAGAATGCCGGAGGCACTGGGCCTATGGAACGGTGAAATGTGTACCCCCTGCTACTGTCTTGGATGAAAGATGTGGTCACAAATCAGGATAGAAAATTCTTTGCGTGGATCCAGTTTTTGATGCCCAGCTGAGAGAGTCCCAACCGACAAGGATGGCAAGGAGTCTTTGCTTGAGGTTACCCTTTTGAAACAAGGGATTGCTTCAGATATCCCAGCATCAGGCCTCTGAGTCCTGGTCCATAAGTGAATACAAGCCTGCACCTCTGTTTGTTGATCAAGGGATGCCTGAGCACAGTGGGTACAATCTGTGGCCCGACAAAAGAGCAGTGCGCCAACGGAGAAACACAGGAGTTAGGGAAAGACTTGAGTTCAGGGTACAGGCGCTGTGCCTTTGGTGCCTGTTAGATTAACGTGAAGAATACTGGTGCACTGCCTGTGACACTGGACAGGATCTCTGAGGGCATTTGCCCCGGAGGGTGGGTGCCCTATCCTGAAAGAAAAAAGGAAAATTTGGGCCCTGATTGTCTGTTTGAGTTGCAAGCTGAGCAGCTCCACCGTTGGAAAATAACTTTTGATGAACGATAGGAGCCTGCCTGTGAGGCTCAGACAGACACAGTTAGAAGACTCCCCTCTGGCTGGTTGTACAGCGGCTTCTATTCTTCAAGTACTTTTTTGCAATGTACCCCTTTGGTCGTCCCATTTTTGAGGAGGAGCCGCCCTTTGCGGCTCCTCGTCCTAATTTCCATGGCCCTGTTTGGTCTTCCTGGTCCTTTGGAGTGAAAATTGTTTTTGTATGTTTGCTTTGTTGTTTGTACAATTTGTCTGGTTGCTTTAATATTTGCATTAGGCATGTTTATTCTGCAAGAGAAATGTTTTGCAGAGAGCTTAATAAATACTACTCTGCCCTCCTCTTGAGCATATCAAGTGATACCCTAGCGATCATAAAAAGAACACTGGAAAGGTCTATTAAAAAATGTTTTTATTAAGATATTATATTAGACATCTACTGTTGGCTATTCTGAAGTTGAAATATATGGTAACTAAAATACATCAGAGCCCTGAAACTTAGAATTGGACTGGATGGTTTTGGGATTTACTTTCTGCTCGGGTTAGAAAATATTGATAGTTCTGTTTGTAATAATAGCCATTATTCTCTCCTGCAATCTGTGTGTTCATTATTACCCAATGGTCTGTTACCCATGTATTCCTACTTGTATCTCACCAGTTAAATGAAATGTTCAAAATGTAAATGTCCACCTAGCAATGGTTCAGGATATTAATGGATTTATGAGGATAGATGTGCAGAATAACTTCCATGCTTCTATTAATTCATAGCGTAATGTCTTCATCTAATGCTAAAAAGGCCATCTGTTGAAACTAGCTGAAATCTCTGTTAGCATCAGCTGAAGCCATTTTGTTTTTGGCAGCCATTTTAGTTAGCCATGTGCTCGCCATGTGCTTCTCCCTCTTCACTGCTGCCTGCCCTTGTATTCTGCTTGAGTCATAAGTTACAGTTTACTCCTTCAGCATTGAGCCAGAGCACTGCACATGCTCAGAAAGGCTTGTAGCTGCCAGAATGCACCTGCTCTTAGAATAACTGTCAGGCTATTTTAACTAATGTCAGCACTATTGTAACTCCTCCCACTCTGTTGACTAAGCGATTCTTATGTATCCTTATATGTATTTGTGTGCACTCTTGTACTGCCACTGTTTGAGTCTTCATGCTAACTCAGCAATAAACTGGCCATAAAAGACCCTTGGTTTCTGTACTCTTTCGACTGCCTCATACAGTGGCCTGAGGGTACCGTATTGATGCAGTCTCTCTCATGTGAGGTTAATAAATGTATTCTCTTTGATATTACAGCTTCCGTGCCAATCTCTTCTTTGTTGGTTTAAGGACTGGCGCATCAGTGAATCCCTAAAAAGGTTTTTTATTCTACAGTACATTTCTCTCTCATTTTCACAAAAGATTTTATGGTTCCCTCACATTCTCAGACACAAATGGTTCGTAGGAGGAGGAGACGTAGTACAATGGAAGGCTATTTTCATCTTCGACATCTCACGAGATTAGAATAAAATCCAAACAGCAACTGACACACAAAACAAGGTTTTTGATGGAAATATGTCAAGAATGGGGCTGGTCTGTCGCGACATCGGTTAATTTCCCAGGAACACAACTAATTCTGAAAGGCTGGGAGGGCTGACGTGGAGTCAGTCATCTCCCCCTAAACACAGGCACCAGGTTATGCTATCCCCTGGGGCCCGAGCCCAACCAATGATTAATGTATCAGGAATGTTAATTTTATCCCAACCTCCACTGGCAGCCGCGCACCACAGCACGATGAGAGCTACAGCAGAGGCGGGTTCCCGGCCGGCTGCGCTGACTTCCACAGTTAAACAGAGCACTAGACCGTATACATGCAAGCGGCCACTCAGGAGATAGCTTTAAATTATGGCCGGCGGCCGTACAGTCCCTCTGTCATCAGGGGGATGGCTCACATGTGCACTTTTGCGCGATGCGCCTGACAGTGATTACCAGTCTCCCCAAGCAGATGCGGAGCCGTGTGCACTGCACACCATTTAATTTATTAAAGAGGCAAGCACAGCGAGGTATTTACGTAAGTGCTGGCTGCGCAGCTGGCTGGCTGCTTGGCCTTGGAGGGGGCCCCTGAAGCGTGGGGCCTCCCCGCAACGCGGGACCTGCGGGGACCTGTGTTACGCCCCTGTCAACTATGCTGGATAGTAATCGAAGTTCTGTTGTATCTGATCCCACGTAATAGTACGAATAATGTTCCTCAGAAATATGCTTGAGCTTCAGACATTTTAGTGTTGATCTTGAAGGGTTTCATTTTTCAATATTGAACCATGAATTCTTATTTAACCAGATACAAGAAATGTTTTGTGTGATCAGTATGAATAAGATCACTTTAAAGAAAAAAAGCTATGTGTGTAGTTTGCATTCTATATACAATGGGATCATGCTCTGAAGTTGCTCGTTGTAATATCTATTGCACTTTTTGTGTACTCAGCCTTTTCTGGTTTATACACTTTCCATTGTTCACTTATTCTGCCTGGTGTTGGGATCTGTCATGCACATGAGTGATGTGTGTTCGTGTTACTGTTGCAGGGTTCTCTTTTTGAAGTGTTTTTAGTCAGGATGGACTGCTTTGGCAGTGTTCATGGGTGAATGTGAGTAACATCCCCATGAACAGTAAGTCAATTATCAGTTTTGAAGCTAGATACCTCGTTTTTAGGTCGAGCCTAGCGGCAGCACGCATGCACTCTCGCTCTGCAAGACTGCAGTAGTAGAGTATGGGTGAGAAGCTGCACCCACTCTCCTCCCATATTTATCATTGACTTGTGTCATTGTCTTTCATAAATGCTGTCTATGGATTAGTTAATAGGCTTGTTAGTCCCTCCTTAGTACGGCCTTGTCTTCATTTGTACCCTCCCATGGTGACTGGCCCTTTTACTTCGGTTGTTACACAGGACCTCTTATTAGACTGTAAGCACTATTTACTTTATTGAGTTTCTCTTACTGCAGCCCAGACATGCGCTACTTTTAAGCAGCACAGCCGTCCCCGTAAATCAGGTGCCTGCTTTCAATCACTTTAATCTGGCATGATCTCGTGTCTGTTTCAACCCCCCCTTAAGTAAAATGGATTTAGGAATGTTTAGCAAAGTCATGTGAATTCCAAGTAGAACATAATCCTGTGCTTATGGGCTGAAGCTGACAACAGCGCATATGTTTTACATGTCATCTGTACTAAAGCCACCTGACCAGTTGTTTTCTAAAAGCCTGTTTTATTAACAACAACAACACCACCACCAATACTACCACCACTAATACCACCACCTCCACCAATACCACCACCACCACCACCAATACCACCACCACTAATAACACTTCCACCTCCAATACCACCACCACCAATACCACAACCACCACCATTACCAATACCACCACCACCTCCAATGCCACCACCACCACCACTACTACAAATCCCACCACCAATACCACCACCACTATCACCACCACTGTCAATACCACCACTGTCAATATCACAACCACCACCACTACCAATACCACCACCACCTTCAATACCACCACCACCAATACCACCACCATCACCAATACCACCACCACCCCCACTACTACCAATACCACCACCAATACCCCCATCACCACCACCACCAACATCACCACTGTCAATACCACCACAACCGCCACCAATACCACTGCCACCAATACCACCACCACCACCACTACCACCACTACCACCACACCACCACTAATATCATGACCACTACCACCATTAACACCACCATCGAAATCAAAACCAATACCACCACTAACATCAATACCACCACCACCCGTACCACCACCAATACCACCGCTACCACCAATACCACCACCACCACTACTACCGATAACACCAACACCACCACCGTTAATACTATCACCAATACCACCACCATCAATACCGCCACCACTCCCACCAATACCACTGCCGCCAATACCACCATCACCAATACCACCACCAATAACTCTACCACCACCCCACCACCAATAACAACATCAATACCACCAATACAACCACCAGTACCACCACTTATATCACCACCAATACCACTACTACCACTACCAATACCACCACTAACACCACCACCAATACCAACACCAATACCACCACCACTGGCAATACCACCACCAATACCACCAACACCAAACACCACCAATACCACCACCAATACCAATACCACCACCCATACCACCACCATCAATACCAATACCACCACCAATACAGCCACCACCACTAATAGCACCAATACCACCACTACCATCAATACCAATACCTGCCATATGAGTAGTGGCTTTGACTGAGGTCATTTTTCTGATTAGTTTTTCTTTTCTTTTCTTTCATAGTGAGTTTGGCCCTGATGAGAACCTCTCACACAAAGAGGTTTGAAACGCGTAGGCCATTGGATAAACCAAACGCTTGTGTTTTACTCAAAAGTATATCACACCCAGCAGGAGATTTATACAAAATCCATTGAGTGTATTAATTGTATAGAATGTGTATAACTTTGGGTATTGAAAAAGCGACATAATTTACATGATTGTTCAATGTTTGGTTTATTATTGTATAATCTTTGTATTCCTTGTGTATGAGTATGGATGTAGCGTGTGTGAACCAGTGCATGTGATGTGATGTTGTCTTGTAAAGTATAAGTTTTTTGTATTTGTGGGATATTGCTTAAAAATTGTTGTACACATGGGTATAAAATGAAAAGAACTTTTCTTTCAAAAAAATGAAATAAGTCCTTAAAAATAAACAAGCGACTAATGAGCTTACATATGTATTGATGGTTCTTACATGTGGGTAAAACTTTATTGAAAAAACAGCAGCATTGGCAACTGGTTTGGTTTCTTGTTATTAGGTGCTCAGCCTTGCTGCGGATGAGCCAGACCCTTTATTGGTATTTGGGTTCTCTTGGATTCCGGCGTGTTCTTAGTGTGCGGTAGCAGACTGTGTCAAAAGCGGCTGACAGGTCCAGGAGGATGAGGGCCGTGGTTTCTCTGTTGTCAAGCAGGAGCCTGATGTCGTCGGTGGCGGCAATGAGGGCAGTTTCCGTGTTGTGGTTGCTGCGGAACCCGGACTGGGATGGGTCCAGGGTGTAGTTCTCTTCGAGTTGTTTGTTCAGGGCCTTTTCGATTACCTTTGCCGAGAACGGGAGCAGGGAGATGGGTCGGAAGTTCTTGAGGTCCTTGGGGTCCGCCTTGGGTTTCTTTAGTAAGGCATTGATCTCTGTGTGCTTCCAGCTCTCCGGGAAGGTCGCTGTCTTGAAGGAGATGTTGATGGTTTTCTGGAGGTAGGGTGCGATGGTGCTGCTGGCTTTGTTGAAGATGTGGTGTGGGCAGGGGTCTTCCGGGGATCCGGAGTGGACGGTGTTAATGATCTTGATTGTGTCGTCGTCATTGATATTGGTCCAGGCGCACAGGCAGTTGGTGCGGGTGGTGGTCGTGGTAGTGGGGGTGTCGGCGGTTACCGGGGTGGTGACAGCGTCGAAGCTGTTGTGGATGTCTGCGATCTTGCGATGGAAGAAGGTGGTCAATAAGTCGCACAGGTCTTGTGACGGTGGGATGTCGTTGGTGTTGGAGCTGGGGTTGGAGAGTTCCTTCACGATGCTGAAGAGCTCTTTGCTGTTGTGTGCGTTGTTGTCTATGCCGTCTCTGAAGGCGGTCCTCTTGGCGAGTCTGATGAGTTGGTGGTGTCGGCGGGTGGTGTTCCTGTGGGCTGTGTGGCTTTCCAGTGTTCTTTTGCGGGTCCAGTTTTTTTCTAGTTTTCGGCAGGTTCGCTTGGGGGCCTGGAGGTCTTTGGTGAACCAGCTGACTCTCTTGCTGGTGTGGGTGTTGGGAGGCTTCTTGAGCGGGGCGAGGGTGTTGGCGCAGTCGCTGATCCATTGTCTGAGGCTGCAGGCTGTGGCGTTGGCGTCGGTCGAATCTGCGGGTGGGCTCTGGACGAGGGCGGTGGTTAGCCGCTCGCAGCCTTGACCTGCGAATCCTGTTGCTGGGCTCTTGGTTCATTTCTTTTCCCCGGACTGCTGCATTAACTGGAGCCAGAGGACCGAGGAGCACTTACATACCGGGACATCACCGCTGCTGACGGGGCCGGGACTGCGAGATCCAGGGCGCACAGTGCTTCACCACCATAGCGCACCTGGTGTCTCTTCCCGCCCCCAGCTCCCATGCAGCTAGATAAGGCTCGCAGCCCCCGCTCCGTGGGTGCCGCTCGCAGCCTTGAAATGCGAATCCTGTTGCTGGGCTCTTGGTTCATTTCTTTTCCCCGGACTGCTGCATTAACTGGAGCCAGAGGACCGAGGAGCACTTACATACCGGGACATCACCGCTGCTGACGGGGCCCAGACTGCGAGACCCAGGGTGCACAGCGCTTCACCACCATAGCGCACCTGGTGTCTCTTCCCGCCCCCAACTCCCTCTTATAAGCACTTCTCCCTCCGCGTACGCGGGACGCATGCGGGACTCAGCCCGGGCAAAGGGCGGGCCGTTTGAGGCCGTTCGAGAACGGTGGTGACTGGGACCGGGCCACCCCCCTTTCAGGCATCTCCCTGGCACACACTGAATCCAACCTTGCTTGACAATGACTACGATGGAAACAAGGAGCAAAAGCACGCTGGCGGCAACCGGAGCTGCTTAAGGTACTTTGGATAATTACTTTGTAAAAGCTGGGTCATTACTGATCGATGAAATCACGATCTTGGAGAGGCGTATTTCTCAAGAAATTGACTGGGTGAGAAGATCCTCTATGGGCCCCCTGGCACAGGCCAAGAGCCCAGCTAATAGACCTAATCGTACTGAGCACACTGAGTCTAGCAATGGGGCAACTAGCGTCAGTGAGCACTTAGTGAATTTAGATTTGACCAATTCCAGCTCGCACATTAGCGCAAAGGATCAAAGCGTTTTTGTTGATCTGAGCCTGCTAAATTTGCCATTGGTCCAACCCCACCCTGCCCTATTCCCTAATTCTGACCACGCTCCCGATGCGGTCACTATCAATGACAGAGTCTCACTGCAGGGGACAAGGGAAGGAGCAATCCCCAAAGTGAAAAGCGGGGCACATAAAAGAGGCGGGAGGAAGGCAAAAACCCCAAAGCCCAATCCAACTCTGAAGGTTAATAGTCATGGATTGAGCACACTGGGGAACTTGCCTACAGACGGAGTTGAGGCTACACCCACTGAGATTCAGTCTGTAGTGACATTGGAATACACTAGTAACAATTCCCTTGAGACTTCTGGCGAAGACATTACCCTAGCCGATATAGGATCTCTTTTGAGAACCCTATTAAGCCCTCTAGAGGTGCGGTTAATTAAGATGGAAGCCAGGCTAGTGAACATGGAGAAATCTACGGTCCAACTAGCCGACAACCTCAAAATAGAGAGCAAAATAGATAACAAGGGTGGTAGAGGGGGGGCAGAGACAAAGAATAAGAGGGGCGTTACAGCTAACACTAAGGTGGGTAATAGTGCAGTATCCCTAGCCCATCAGGACAAACCAATCCCCTCTAAAGGTATGACCACGCAGCCCAGGACTAATACTGCTATGTCCAATCAGCCTCAAGCACTCCCTTCCCACACTATGCCCAAACAGCCCAAGGTTAAGACTCCTGTCCTTAGTCAGCCTCTTAAAGTAGTAGCACCAACAGATGAGACACCAGGTAATACTAAAAAGTCAAGAGTAGTGAACTTGCCGCCGGAGGCAAATCCGTATATAGTAATTCTAGCGGGGGTGCCGGAGTTAAAAACCACTCTGATTGAATCTACCGCCTCTCTTAAGAACAAGGTGGTGGATTGGTTATCAATGTATAGACCTCTACCACAAGGTATAACAAGTGAGGTCCTTATGGTAAGAAGGGTCCCGTGGGTGGGCAGTTCAAGAAAAACCATCAAAGGAGACTGTGTCCTGATTAGTTTTAGAGACCCCATGACCGTCTCCCACATTTGTGGATGGTTCCATGAAGAGCAGGGGACCAATATTCAGTCCCTACCCCTCTCTTTCTTCTACCCCTGGTTGACACACGCATATGAGGAGGAGGGATGGGTAGCCTTCCTGAGAGGGCGGGAGGGAGAGGAGACTTCCACTACCCAAGCCGTCACCAACAAGTGTATTTCACACCAAACACTGAAGAGGAAGGCTGGGAAATTTGTCACAGGAGGGGAGGTGCCTGGAGGGGTAGAGAGAAAGGTGATTATCGCCGTCCCAGACCTCAACACCCTATATATTTTCCTTTGTCTATTAGGTATAGTCACTTGGACATGGTAGATTGACAGTCCAGGTGTAACGCCAGTGGCCATTACTTCTACCCCAGGGAGGGTGTGGAGGTAGACATTAAATCCCCTGGACCCACAATGGATTTAATGGTAGAGACTGGGCAGCCTGATGGTCCATTACACAGCAAAGAGAAAATTCAAACTACTGTGGATTTGCCCCTTATAAACACGGAGCTAGGGGAAGTATTAGGAGATTTGACTCCAGAGATAAGGCCCCTGGATAATGTAATTGACATTGTTCCCTCCCCAACAGCGGCCTCGAATTCAAGGCCACCATCCCTGAAGATAATTTCATGGAATGTGGCTGGCCTGGGCAATAAGCTGGATCTACAGGAATAGACTGCCTTTGTCGATTCCAGGGATGTATGCCTGTTTCAGGAAACCTGGGCGAGGGACGAATACTCTCGCCGGGGTTTCCTGGCATTTTCCATTCCCGCGAAATGGGGGGGTAGGGGCCGTCCTTCTGGAGGCCTTCCAACATGGGTGGCGACCCATCTGGGTTGCCAGGCGGTACGTCTCCCCCTGGCTTCTGAGGACATATTAGTGGTACTTCTGGAATGGCCAAATTCTCGCAGACTTGCCGTGATAAATGTATATTCAAGGCCGGTAAATATAACATGAGAATCACCTACTATCGAGGAATTATCAGCTTTCCTCAGTGAAATTCCCAAGGGTACCCCATTTCTGGTAGGTGGGGACCTGAACTCACATTTTGAGCCCCTAGCAGGCCTCTTGGATGGTCCCTCCTTGGAAGAAGATGCAAGGTGGTCAGTTCCCTCTACAGTGGCCCCTCCACCTAGAGCTTGGACACCGCTTGCCCTACAGATTACTGCCCTAACTCTTAAACATGGTGTTAGAGCTTGCAATGGGCGCTTTAAATCTGACATACCCAGTAAACATACTTACAATAGAGTGGGTAGGGAGTCGCGACTGGACTATGTCCTAGTACAACTTTCCTTGTGGTCGCATATTATCGACTTTAGGGTGATAGAAAGAGTTGATAGCGACCACAACGCCCTAGAACTGGACTATGATTTCCCTGGCAAGGAGGGCAGGGATCACGCCACGGTGGTGGCAAATCCAGGGCTTTTCCTCGAAAAAAACAGAAGGAGAATTAGGTGGGAAAAATTAGTCACCAGTAGAGAGAAGCTTCCCAGGCTTTATGCTGGAATTATTCCTATTTTGGAAAAAGTGGGTACTTTAAGTGAGGAAACCAGCAATCAGGAAACCCACTAATTACTCTATTTGGCACATGAGGATCTTATTAGGACCATAGTGGCAGATCAATTTACCGAGCGTCAAAGCAGAGGCGGCGGGGTACGCCGCAAAACATGGTATAACGCTGCATGCCGCAAGGCGAAGGGAGAACTCCTCTCATGCATTAAGGAGGGTAAAAGCAGATTGGAGATACAGGCCAGAAGACGGGAATATAAGAAATTGGTCACCCAGGCCAAGATTGAATGGGAGCAGGACAAGTGGGAGGAACTTTCTAGTTCTCTAGCTACCAAGGACTACCGCAAGTACTGGCGAATCGTTAATGCGGGATCCGAGCATTTAGTATCGGCAATAGAACCGAATATTGCGCCAGGGGTATGGCAGGAGCACTTTCAGTCCCTCTACACATTGGAAGCTGGGGCTTCATGCAATCCATCCCCAACTATAGCTAGCCATTCTAAGGGGGACCTGTTTACAGAAAAGGAGGTGCGAGTCGCTATTGTGGGACTGTCATCAGGCAAGGCTCCTGGGTTGGATGGCCTCCCAGGTGACCTGTTTAAACAAGAGCCTGATGTATGGGCTCCCTATTTGCTGACAATATTTAACGCTGTCTTGTTGGGCATGGAGGTCCCCAGTACTTGGTTGGGGGCAGAGGTAGTTCCTATATTCAAGAAGGGTTCGCCTCTGCTCCCAGCCAACTACAGGCCCATCAGCCTAATAGACGTGTCCCAGAAGCTTTTTGGTAGGCTTATATTAGACCGCCTCCAGATCTGGTTAGAGGAAACTGCTACTTTGAGCCCATACCAGGCGGGATTTAGAAGGGGGGTGTCTACAACTGATCAGATATTCCGCCTAAATCTCATCTACTGGAGGACCGCACTAATCGAAGGGGGTAGCTTGTACACGGTCTTCGTGGACTTGCGAGCCACCTTCGATTTGGTGCCAAGACCCAGATTATGGAGCGTGCTCGCTGAGATGGGGGATCCAGTTGATATTCTTGATATTCTGATGAGACTGCATCGGAATAATTGTGCACGTGTCAGGTGTGGCAGAAATGGTAATTTAACGGAAAGATTCCCCGTTGGCAGAGGGGTGAGACAGGGCTGTGTGCTCGCACCGACCCTGTTCTGCCTCTTTGTCAACGGGGTAATCGCCCACCTGAACAGGATTGATGACACCGATGCTCCCAAATTGAATGGCAGCAGGGTGCCCGCTATTATGTTTGCAGACGACACCCTGCTGCTGTCTAAATCCCCCATGGGAATCCAGCGGATACTTGGCGGTTTTCTAATATTCTGCACAGAGAGGGGCCTAGAGAGCAATGCCCTTAAAACAAAATATATGATCCTAAATCCCACCCCTTCGACACGTCCTAATCCCTCGCTTGGTTCAGCGCGATTAGAGAGGGTCTCCACATTTGAATATTTAGTAACCTTAAATGAGAATATGACATGGGGGACACACCAGATTAAGGCAAATATGAAATTGGTGCAGATAGTGGCTGGCATCTCAAGGATGATGAACAAATCAATATATCGTCCACTTGGCCCGGTCATCCAAATTTATAAATCTCAGGCACGGGGGGCTGTTACCTATGGGGCTGAACTGTGGGGTCACACTTCTGCCCAAAACCTGATGTTAACGGAAAATAAATTCATCAGACAGTTGGTTGCTCTTCCATCAAGCACGCCGTTACTCCCTCTGAGACTAGATTTGGGAGTTAGACCAATCGTAGAAGAACTGGGTCTCAAACCTTTAACTTTTTGGCGAGGATTATGGAGCAGCCAAGAACTTAACAAGTATAGGACGGAGCTCGAGGAGTTTTTAACCCTACCAAAAGCCACCCACATTCCATGGCTAACTTATATAAAAAGGTCATGTGAGAGTTTGGGCCTCTCAGAACTGTGGACTGATCCAACAAATGCATGTACCAGGATACCACGTAAAGTCCTGTCAAAAGTTTATTATGATCTAAAGCTTACTATTGCTTTGGACAGTAAGCGTGAGGGTTCCTTGATGAACCTATTTACTCAAAGCAAAGACTTCTATTTCCTGGAACATGTATTGGATGGTATGACCCCTGTGCTAACTAGGAAGTTATTTCTGCAGTGGAGATATGGCACATTACCATTTAGGTCTTTCACTAGCTCTTGGTCTTCGCCACCAACCACTGAGCAATGCCCGGCATGTGCATATTCCCAGGAAAATGACTTACATGTGGTTCTATTCTGCAAAGCCTATCAAAGTATCAGAAAATATTGGCTTGTCCCTCTTCTTAAAGACTTGGGCTTTAGACAGTTCTTCCCTGTGTATAGAATTTTAAAGACTGATGTGTCACCTCCAATTGTCTTTGCACTGGCAAAATATCTCACAGCAATGTGGTTTATTCGCACCCGCCTCTTGAAGGCGGTGGCGGACTCATAATAATTTTAGCTTACTAATGATTTTTAGCTTCCTTGTTGATGAATTGATTCATATATTGTCAGTCGAACTTTTATAATTAATGTTCTTATTGATTTGCACAAAGTATAATGACTGTTATTATTTGTATATCTTTGATGATCTAACAGATCGAAATAAAGATTGATTCGGTTAGCTAGTCCTCAGTGATCTTGCCCCAGCTGCGGCGAGGCGTCTGCTGGGTGCGGTGGTGTGTGGTGGGTTTCCAGAAGGAGAAGTGGATGCAGCGGTGGTCGGTCCAGTGGAGTTCAGTTGTACGGTCGAAGAAGACGTGGGTGCTTGCAGAGAAGATGGGGTCAAGCGTGTGGCCATCGGAATGCGTGGGTGTTGTGACGAGTTGTCTGAGTCCGAGGTTGCCGAGGTTGTCGATCAGGGTGGAGGAGTTGGTGTCGTTGTTGTTGTTCTCGAGGTGGAAATTCAGGTCCCCAAGGAGGATGTAGTCTTTGGAGGTGAGGGCGAGTGTGCTGATGAAGTCGGCGATGGAGTCGCTGAACTGCGGTCTGGGTCCGGGAGGTCTGTAGATGAGGGTACCTCTGAGTAAGTATGGGCAATTTCGCAATCCGCAAATCTCGTGAAATTGCGGAAATATCCGCGAATCCACGAGCGGGACAAACTTTTTCCAGGAAGCACTTACAGGGTTACAGCAGGTGCCCAATTACAAAGGAATTAACTTCAACTTGGGCACCTGCTGTAACCCTGTAAGTGCTTCCTGAGTGGTGCCTCCAGAGTTCGTAGCTTGGCACGAGCAGGCAGGCTTATCCCCAAGGCAATGCGTTAATAGTTGCACTCAACACATACAATGATTCAAGAGTACTCCACAAATGTAGACCACACAGGTAAGTATATAAAAATATAGCTTTATCTAGTTTAGCAAGGTAAAAAGGTCCGTTACAGGATGGATGCTCTTATTCTTAATGGTTGCACGTATCCTTAATGGTTGCACGTATTCTTAATGGTTGCACGTATGCTTAGGAAGTTAATTACTTAAAAACAGTCTCAAGTCTCTACAAATCTCGCTGGAGCATTCAACAGGGTGGTACGATCAAAATCAGCACCTCGCTATTCCTACGCAAGCCCTTACAAGGGCGCCTCACCGTCTTGCTCCCCAACGGAAAACCTCAGCGTGAGAGGAGCCTTCAACACAGCCCCGGCTGGTCCCGTCAGCTCTCCGCCCGCTCTCGACAATCCAGCGAGCGGCGGGGAGCTAACCTGGCACTTCTTTACTGGGACGACAGGCCGGGGGCGATGGATACACGCGTTGCTCCCTCGGCGAGGACGGGTCTCTCTTCGGCCTCGAGCGCGGCTCCCCCCGCAGGTTCTTCCATTCCGGTCGCGGCTCTGCAGATGAGCCTCCGCAGACACCCGGGAGTCAGCCAATGGCAGTGCGGGACGAGCCTCTGATGATGCTGACGCCTCAGCCAATCGCTGCGCGGCTCTGCCGATGACGCGGCAGGGCTGGGGCCAATCCCAGCGTGGCGTCACTGAGGGGGCTCGTCGCTCTCCGCCAATGGGAGCGCGGATGCTTCGATCTTTCTCCGCAATCCCCGGCCAAGGCCTCTGATGATCGTAGGCCCCGGGCAGCGGCGGTGAAAAGCGGCACGGCGGTTTTTGGGCACAGATCGGGGTTAGGCCACTCACAAGGCCACCAGATCGTTTGGGGGTGATTCCTCACGTAGGCAGGCACAACAAGCCTCTGACCACCCTCAATTATGTGCCGATGAGCACATCGATCCTTCCACACGATCAGCAGTTCAAATCACGCACTGGGAGAAACCACAGCACGATCTTCTCAGCGTTTTGGAAATGCTTGGGAAACTTTTAACCCTGGGTTCCAGGACAGGAGGCCAGCTCTTCTCAGGCCCTTGGAGATTCTTGCAGAGACACAGCACACAGCAAAGTCCTTGTAGTTACAAGCAGGCAGGGTCACAGCACACAGCAAAGCCCCTCTTCTTCTCTCCTTCAGTTGAACAGCAGAACAGGTCAGCCCTTAGAGCACACAGCAAGGCAGTCTTCCTTTAGTTCCTTCAGCGGTCCTTCTTCTGGCAGAGGTTCCTCTTGATTGTAGAATCTGAAAATCTGTTGTCAGGGGTCCTTCTCTTATACCCCTAAAAGTCTTTGAAGTCTTTGTGCAAGTGGGCCCTGAGCCCGGTCTAAACCAGTTCTGGGTGTTGCTGGAGCTTTTGGGCTTCCCGGCTTCTTCCTTCTTTTCAGTGTGAGGGGCAGAGGCGACAGCTGCCCAGCAGGATGTGGAGCCAGCATTGTGGCAGGCAGGCACAGCCCTATTCACTCCCAGGTGCTATCTCCTCCCACCACTCTAGTTGCAGATGCAGTCATTCAACCACGGGCTGACTCAGACAACCTCCTGGGGGCTCCCCAGCCCCTGTCACCCTCAAACTAGACAGTCAATCCACAAGCAGGCCCAGGCACACAGAAAGGTTAGACAAGAGAACAGCCACTTTCTAAAAGTACTGTTCTCAAACACAGAATTTAAAAACAACCTTTCCTAAAAGATGTGTTATTAAATTCTGAGTTCAGGGCTATCAATCACTTATGTCCCATCTTGTTCCTCTGGGAAGATAGGCTGGTATCCATTGGGACCAGCCTCCCCCATGTTAGCCTATGGAGCAAGATAACCTTGCAGCAGTGAGCACACAAAATGGCTGCTGTTCACTACCAGAGCATGTTACCTGCACTAGTACATGCTCTACCTTTCCTATACACTGTACCCTGCCCAGGGGGGTACCTTGAGCCTTCCATAGGGGTGACCAATGTGTACATAAAGGGACGGGTTAGGCCCAGCCAGTGGGGACACTGGCCAGGAGGACATGGCCGTTCACTGACTGCACACAGGCACTGCGGTGGCAGGCCTGAGACACCATTTTAGGGCTACTGATGTGGGTGGCACAATCAGTGCTGCAGGCCCACTAGTAGCATCTGTCATCACCAGCCCTGGCACATCCAGTGCACTTTACTAGGGACTTCATGATGATACCAATATGCCAATCAGGTACATCCAATCAATACGATGATTTCCATAGGGAGCACTTACACTCTGGCACTGATCAGCAGTGTCAGAGTGTCCAAAGCATCTAAACCAGCAAAAACGAAATCCAGCACAGCATCAAAAATACAGGAGGCAGAGGCAAAAAGATAGGGGAAAACCACGCCAAGGGTGTCAGGTCTAACAATAAGCAAGCAGGTGCCAGACTTGAAGCTCAAATTCAGTAACACATTAACCAGCCCCAAATTAATTTGTCTCGGTTGAGGCTGGCTGGGCAGGTGTGCTTTCTCCCCATAATCTACAGTGGTGAACCAGAGGGTGGCAGTGATGAACCAGAAGGTGCAGTGGTGAACCAGAGGGTGGCAGTGGTGAACCAGAGGGTGGCAGTGGTGAACCAGAGGGTGATAGTGATGACCCAGAGGGTGGCAGTGGTGAACCAGAGGGTGGCAGTGATGAACCAGAGGGTGGCAGTGATGAGCCAGAGGGTGGCAGTGGTGAACCAGAGGGTGCTGTGATGAACCAGAGGGTGGCAGTGATGAACCAGAGGGTGGCAGTGGTGAACCAGAGGGTGACAGTGGTGAACCAGAGAGTGGCAGTGGTGAAACAGAGGGTGGCAGTGGTGAGCCAGAGGGTGGCAGTGGTGAGCCAGAGGGTGGCAGTGATGAACCAGAGGGTGGTGCTGCAAACTGCCCGGGAGCCCTGTGGGTGTGAGCCCCCGTGCTGCTGAGCTGCCCAGGGGTTGTGAGCCCCCGTGCTACTGAACTGCCCCGGGCCTAGTGTGTGTGCCCCCGTGCTGCTGAACTGCCCCTGAGCCCTCTCAGTGTGAAAATCATGTGTGCTCAATTGCCTGGGAGCCCTCTGGGTGGGAGCACACTGTTATAACTTACTTGTCTCTTCCCTACTGCTCAGCCAGAGTGAGTGATTGTGTACTTGATGATGTTTGGAATGTTGGATGTGTGTGATGTCACGGGATGCTTGGGGTTTTGAGATATGTGGAGTGGCAGTTGGTGGATGCAGGCTGAGCAGCAGGGAGGCTGCTCCTGTGTGGGGCTTTTGTCATCTTTACTTATTTACTTGAAACCTAACTTGAAACTAAGCTTAATTAAACCAACGTGTTATATATACCTGGCTCCAGGACTTCCTTTAATTACAACACACACATTGTGCTAAGTGCCCCCCTGCCCCCAGTACATATATACCCCGTTGGCAGCGTTGGCGGAGTCGTTTGGCGCCCAGATCGTATCCTACGTGGACGATACCCAGCTCCTCTTCTCATGTAAGAGAGGAGGAGACTTTGATGAGGAGAGTATCCGGGATTGCCTTGGGGCTGTTTTCCAATGGTTCCATCTGAACAGCCTCAAGTGCAATTCCGATAAGTCCGAGGTACTCTTCTTTGGGTGTGACACAGAGCCAGACTGGCAGGCCTGGTGGCCGATTAATATGTTCCCTCCGTCTTGTTCTTCGCAAGTCGCCAAGAATCTAGGGGTCAAGATTGATAAGGGGTTAACATTGAAATCCCAGATCCTTGGTGTGTCGGGCACCTGTTTCGGCATCCTTAGGATGTTGCGAAGGTTCCTTCCCCTGTTGTCTGAGGAGCATAGGAAACTGACAGTGCAGGCTCTGATTGGGTCCAGGTTGGATTATTCCAACATTCTTTACCTGGGCCTACCAGAGTACTTGCTGCAGCGGCTCCAAGTGGTGCAGAACGCTGCCGCGAGAGCAATCTTTGGATTAAATAGACGGGCCAATGCATCGGGCCTGTTGAAAACTTTGCATTGGCTTCCTATCCGGAAACGGATCGCCTTTAAGGCTCTGACTCTGGCCTATAAAGCTCTCCACGCGGTGGGAGCAAAGTACCTTCAAAAGAGACTGGTCTTCTATCAACCGACCAGGTCTCTGAGGTCGGAATCCCTGTTTTTGGCGGTTGTTCCGCGTGTGAAGAGAGCTCGTCTGGGTGGCCGCTCTTTTGGATTGCTGGCGCCACAGTTATGGAACTCTCTGCCGCTTGCTTTGCGGGGAGCGACCAGCCTACTAGTTTTTAGAAAAGGCCTTAAAACCTGGCTGTTTACCCAGTAGTTGTTTTTCCTGTATGTTTTTTTCGGCATTCTGTTCTTTCTTTTATCGGTGTTATGTTATTATGTAGCAGCCTTCCTTTTCCATTAAAGCGCCGGGACACTCTTTTTGAGTAGCCGTGCGCTATACAAAAGAATAAATAACATAACATAACATACCCGTACCGCACAGCACCATTATGCTCTTGCACCATGAAGTCTGGTGCCTGGATGCTCCTGATCCGTGTAGGTGGTATCACCGTCTGGTGCAGTCAAAATGTAAAGTCATAACTTGCTACACAGCACCAATAAACACGTGTCCCCTGTGGCAACGGTATGCGCATGCACCAGGCGTGCTGCACCCGCATGTCACTGCACCCTACTGCCCAGCGCTAGCATATGCCTGTACAGGGCAGTTTAGTATGAGATGAGACATTGCCCAGCAGCAGCAGCAGCTGCATGCGCCTGAACCCACTGAGCAGGATCAGAATGGCTTTGTACCAACACACGCAGCAGAGCTATCTTGGACATCTGAAGGATTCTGGGGTCCTGTGCCAAACATATTTTTGCAACCATGAGTTTCCCGAGCGCCATCCCCGTGTAGCTCCTGTGACCAGGAGGCTGCTTTCTCCTCATCTGCTGCTCTGCTCGGTCTCTGACCCTTTATAAACAAGATGCATGTGAACTCGCACAGAAGCCCCGCCCGTTTGGCCCCATCCACCACACACTAACGATATGAAATGTCTTCCCGCCCGTCCCCACTATAATGGCCAGCTCACTCAAGGGACCTTGGCGCCTTTTGGCGCGCTGGCAAAGTTACAGGCACACGTGGTCACATATTTGTGCAAATGGCAAAAAAAACAGCGAGTTCGCAGGAAAATTCGCGAACTCGTCGATTTATTTGCCATTTTGCGCGAATTCGCGGACCGCAAATTCGCAAATTTCGCCCATACTTACCTCTGAGGGTGGTGTTGGGGTCGGTGTGGATCTGGAAGTGCAGGTGTTTAGCGGTGCTGAGGGTGTCGTCGGCGTCTGTCGATATTTTGAGAGTGTTTCTGTGGACGATGGCGATTCCTTCTCCTATTCCATTGGTGCGGTCCTTGCGGGTGATCTTGTAGCCTTCCGGGATGGCTATGGCGATGTCAGGTGCCGAGGAGGGGGTCAGCCAGGTCTCCGTCAGGAGGGCGACGACAGGGCGTTGGTGTCTAGTAGGTCCCAGAGTTCGACAGCGTGTTTGCGGGCAGAGCGGGTGTTTAGCAGGATGTATCTGAGGAAGTTGGGTTCCTTGTTGGGCTCGTTGACGGGTCAGATGCTGGTGAAGGTGCAGTTCCAGCAGGTGAAGAGTCCTTGGGTGCTCTTTGGGGCGGCCAGGCAGCAGGTGCGTGATCGTCCGGCATTGAGGGTGCTGGAGTCGTTAAGTTAAGCTTAGTTATAAGAGTGTTTATGCATACAAAAACGAGTGAAATGTTTGAATATAAGAGATTCATTTAAGCCAAAGACTTCAGCTAATAATTAAGAAAACACACTTAGTGGTGATAGTGAGAGTGCTGTTAACTCCTATATATATTTTACAGTGATGTTGTGAGTGCTGTTACCTCACATATATATTTACAGTGATGTTGTGAGTGCTGTTAACTTACATACGTATTTACAGTGATTTATTTATGAGGAAATTTCCTTCGCAAAAGAAAACCTTGATACAGAGCAAAAGGAAACTAATAGGGCTCTGAATGGCATTAAGCATTCTCAAGGCGCGTCATTAGTACTTGGTTAATGTAATATGTGTTGTAAATAACCTTTTCCTTTACAGATATTCTTCCCAGCTGTTCCCATCCTACATTCCTTTCCCCCTCTTGATCACTTCAATACTCTGTCATATAGAATCCGAGTTGAAGGTATTGAGAGATAGGTTCATTGTATCTTCACGTCCAGACCCTGAGGAAGAGAGTGTACTCTGACAGAATAGTGAGCCCTGGGTTTTTTATTCCTCCCGGTCTGTACGGGTAAATACAATGGCCACCTTAAACGATCTTATGAAGGTCATTACTCAAATGCAGAGGGATTTAGCAGAAGCTAAAAATGTTACAGCAGCACTTTCCGATAAGGTAGACCGATTGCAGCAACAAGGTGCTGGTAGTCCTCTTCCTCTAGACCCGCAGCCCTCCATTAAGATTGCTAGGAACATTCCTACACAGATTGCATAGGCTCCTCCTGAGCGTTTCCATTGGCTTCTCCTGAGCGTTTTTCTGGTGACCCTTCCATGGTACAAATATTTCTGGCCCAGATGGAATTACATTTTACGTGCAGACCTACTGCATTTCCAAAGCCACAAACCAGGATTGCCTTTCTAATATCCTATCTGTCTGGAGACGCAGCCACCTGGGCCGTTCCTTTGGTGTGACAAGACAGCCCTTTATTGTACAATTGGCAAAGGTTTGTGGAAGAGTTTGAAAAGGTATTTGATCGACGTGCAGTTACTCTGTCGGCCGACAGAAAATTACTAGAACTAAAGCAGGGGAATAAAGATTTGGTCTCATATTTATCACACTTCAATTGTTTAATAGCCGAGACCCCTTGGCCTGAGAAAAAAGAGCAGCTTTGTTCTACCAAGGACTGAAAGATGAGCTTAAAGACGTTCTTGCACAAATTGTTCCTCAACCAACTATGTGTCCAGAATTAATAACCTGACCTTGCGATTAGATCACAGACTATCTGAAAGAAAGGGTGAAAGGAAAAGAACAGACAGATCAGGTTGGCATCCAGAAAGGTCCAGGGTACAGCCTATTGCTTCAGACTCAGCTGTAGAGCCCATGGAAATCGGAATTCTTCAACAGCCATTATCCAAAGATGAAAAAGACCCGTCGTAAGAATGGGCAATGTTTGTATTGTGGCCGGAAGGGGCTTTTTGTTAAGGAATGTCCTATAAAACCTAAAGGAAAAAATCCCATTGCAAAAACTGCTGTGGTTACTACAGATAAGTTGATGGAAAACTGATCTGTCCAAGTTGTTTGGAAGGGGATCTCTTGGGTACTCTTGCCTTCCCTTCCATATATTCTTGTGTCACAAATGACAAGGCTCTTTCTGCTTAGCAGTACAAATTATGATTAACACCACAGTTCATCAGTTAGAGGTGTTGGTGGACTCAGGGGCAACAGGTAATTTTGTTGATTTAGAAACTGCTCAAAGGTTACAAATAGTATGTGTAAAAAAGAGACACCAGAAATTGTACAAGCAGTGGATGGAAAAATGTTGTCTGGCGATCCTGTGACTATGCAAACTATCAAGATTCGCATTCTTTGTACAGATGCTAAGGAACAGAAAGATTCTGAGGAGTTACAGTTTGACGCTATACAAGCCCCACAATATGGTTTCATTTTAGGGATGCCTTGGCTCTGTTTACATAACCCTGTGATTAATTGGGGAAAAAAAATAACTTTGTTTTCTTTCCATCCATTGCCAAATTCACTGTTTTTCTACAACGAACAATATCAACAAAACAGTACAAGGGCATATTGCCACAGCAGAAGAAAAGAAAACTATCTTGCCTATACAATATGCACAATTCCATGATGTATTTAGTGAATCCAAGGCTGCTGTTCTTCCACCACATCGGACATATGACTGTCAAATAGATCTCATTCCTGGTTCTTGTGCACCGAATTGTCGAATTTATGCTCTATCTGAAAACGAAAACCATCACTTTCGACAATATCTTGATCAATATCTAGAAAACAGTTTCATAAGGCCATCTCGGTCTCCAGCAGCGTCTCCACTCTTTTTCATCCCAAAGACCGACAGTGAATTAAGAACGAGCATCGATTATAGGGCATTCAATAAGATCACAATTAAAAATAAATATCCCCTACCACTGATTCCTGTCCTTTTGGATCAAGTGAAAACAGTCGTAATTTACACCAAACTGGACCTCAGGGGAGCGTGCCACTTAGTCCATATCAGAAAGGGAGACGAGTGGAAGACCGCCTTTAAAACACAATATGGTCTCTTCTAATATTTAGTCATTCCCTTTGGACTTTGCAACGCACCTGCTGCATTTCAATTCTTTTTAAATGATCTATTATGTGAATATTTGGATTTATTCGTCATTTTGTACATAGATGACATTTTGATTTATTCAGAAACAGCAGACGTCCATGAAAGTCACGCTTAAAAGGTTCTGACCACTTTACAAAACCATCATTTATACTGTACGTTATCGAAGTGCGACTTTCACGCTACACAAGTGGAGTTTTTAGGAGTCATTTTGACACCATCAGGAATGAAGATGACTGACAGAAAGATACAAGCTGTTGCAGACTGGCCGATACCTAAGTTTATCAGAGATGTGCAATGTTTTTTAGGCTTTGCATATTTCATTAGGCGGTTCTTCGATCATTTTCCATCTTTAGTAGACCCTATCACACGGCTGTTACAGAAAAAAGTGACGTTTGAATGGTCATCTGAAGCCGATACTGCTTTTCAAGCTCTCAAAAGGGCTTTTACAGCTGCCCCAATCTTAATGCACCCGGATGTTCAAGAGCCGTTCATTATAGAAGCGGACGCCTCTGATGTTGCCATTGGCGCCATTCTGTCACAAAGACACTCAAATACAGGATAGTTACACCCAGTTTCATATATGTCCAGAAAATTAAATTCTGCCGAACAGAATTACACAATAGAAGAGAAGGAATTGCTTGCCATTCACAACGCCTTCAAAGAATGGCGACACTATTTTTTAGGAGCACGATTTACTGTCGCTGTAAACACTGATCATAGAAACCTCCAATTCATGAGTTCAGCTAGGGTTTTAACATCACGCTAACTGCGTTGGATGATGTTCTTTGCAGAATACGATTTCATTGTAACGTATCGACGAGGATTCAACAATAAAAAAACTGATGCCCTGTCTAGGAAAGATTCCTCTTTACATAGGCTAGAAGGAACAGCACAATACATAATTACCCCTACTAAGGTGTTATGTGTATTATCAGCAGATCAATTTTTAGATAACATCCATGAACACTTTACCCCTACTTTGTGGTCAAATTGGATCAAACAAACAGTAAGCAAACTGTGAAACAAGGGATACCCTTTCATAAACAACAAGTGCATCTACCCACCAGAGAACTTCAAGAAACAGTTTTTTAATGGCCACACTCTCTTCCATTGGCAGGTCATCCAGGATCCAAGAAAAACATAGAGAAAATACAAAAAACCTTTTGGTGACCAACAATGACCAAACACATTTCGAGAATGGTCCAGGAGTGTGAAACCTGTGCAAGAAGCATATCTGACCACAGTAAACTAAAGGGGTTGTTGCAAGTTCTTCCTACTCCTTCCACGCCGTGGGAATATTTTTCAATTAATTTCATCACAGCCTTTTCTCCAGTGCAACAACATTCAGTATTTTAGTAGTAATAGATAGTCTGACAAAATATGCTCATTTTATCGCCTGTAAAAAGTTACCAACCTCCAGTCAATTGGCACGAATATTTTTACAGCAAATAGTACAATTTCATGGATTGCCTACTGTAATTTTATCCAATCGAGAATATCAATTTTCATCCAAATTCTGGCAACAATGGTGTTGAACTTTATATGTCACATCAAACATGTCAACAAGTTATCATCCTCAGACTGATGGCCAGACTAAGAGACTCAACCAAACTCTAAAGCAATATTTGCACTGCTACGCTTCAGAAGCAAAGCAATCTTGGTTGGACTTACTAAGGAATGCGGAATTAGCTTACAACACCTCCCAGCATTCCTCCACTGGTACATCCCCTTTTGTTGGCTTGTACGGTTATGAACCTAATACTATACCAGTCATATTACCTAAGACAAGTTCTGATACACCAGCTGTACAAGATACAGTTCTCCACAGGCAACAAATACACCAACAGATTCAAAAGAATCTTACTAAAGCCAAACAGAACTATAAACAACAATATGATAAACACCATAGACTAGGCCCACTCTATCACCCGGGGGACAAGGTGTGGCGTTCCACCAAAAATGTTGCCTTCAAAGTCAAAAACTTGTTTCATCCAAAATGTATTGGTCCATGCAAAGTAGTGCGACAAGTTAACCCTGTTACCTATAAGTTGAAACTGCCTGGTTCATTGCATATTCATCCAGTGTTTCACACATCTCTTTTAAAACCTGCAAGTGATAAGTGCCCGGACTGTCCAGCACCTCTCCGGGTTCAGGGTCATTGGGAGTATGAAGTGTGTGACATTTTCGAATCAAAGTTTAGGGGCTCTGTGTTGTGGTATTTGATATCCTGGAAAGGATATGGACATGAAAATGACTCATGGGAGCCTGCAGGAAATATTCACGCTCCACGTTTAGTGAGACGCTTCCACCACCGTTATCCTCAAAAGCCGGGCCCTAGACCGCACTGGGGAGGGGGAAGTACTGTCAGGTCTAGGGCGGCACACGGTCTAGGGCCCTCCCCACTCACTCCACGCATCCCTATAGCACACCAGAGTTGGGTGCTTATGACACTTTGTGCTCAAGTGCATTGTGGCAAAGCGCATAGGGCAGCCTTTAACATGGTGGTGGGCTTGGTGCTCTCATTGTTTGTGACTTGACTGCTTTTTTAAATATTGTCTCTTTCTTTTGTTATGTCCCTGGTTTGTGAGTTCTCATAGCTCTTTGTTGTCTTTCAGGGGAGGTTTTCCTATGTTGGTCTACATGTCCCATCATGCCTGGGGTGCTGCATGGTGAGTGTGGCAACTTCTTTAACAGCTGCCACGCCTGTTCCTCCATACTCACTATTCCTTGGAGGTTCACGTGTGCGGAGCTCTTGTTTCCTGGTCCAGCTCAGTTTTCCAGGTAGAGTCTTGTCGGTTCTTTGGGAGAGCCTTTGCACTCCTCTGAGGCATTCTGGTGTGTGGCTCTCACCTATTTGAGGTCCTGGTTTCTCCACGGTGATTCCTGGCAATTCCAATATCGTTGCTGCCCTCCCCCCCCCCGCTGCAAATCGCAGGCTCGAGCCGGCTCCTGCAGAGTTTCCCTGACATTACTTACGGCAGCACGATAAGAACATTCAGAGTAGGCAGTACTCTGTAGGTAGGATAGAACTATAAATACTTACGAAGTTGCACTGGGACAAAACAACTTTGTTTTCTTGATTACGAGCGCATTTGCATATTATTTAGTTTGCATTCTATGCTAGTTAAGCTTAGTCATTAGAGTGTTTATGCATAAAAAATGAGTGAAATGTTTGAATATAAGAGATTCATTTAATCCAAAGACTTCAGCTAATAATTAAGAAAACACACATAGGGCCAGATGTAGGTAGCCAAATACCGGTCGGTAACGGCCGATTTCGGCCGTTACCTACCGGTATTTGGCTTTTAACATGTAGGTGGGTCGGAATTTACAGAATCGGTATATTTACCGATACGGTAAATTTACCGCTCCTTCCCAGCTGTTCCCATCCTAATATCCCTTCCCCCCGCTTGATCACTTCAATACTCTGTCATATAGAATCAGAGTTGAAGGTATCGAGAGGTGGTTTCATTGTATCTTCACGTCCAGATCCTGAGGAAGGGCATTCCCTCTGACACCTCTCCATCTGCAATGCTTTCATTTAAAACAAATTCCATTCCCAATCCTACCAGCTAGAGAAATTCATAGGGGCAGATTTACAAGAAACTAACGCAGAGCGGCGCCGCAAGTCATTTTGCTGTGCCGTGCTGCGTTTGTTTCGAAGCACAGGAATATGACATATTTACAACAATGTGTTGCATCTATGTTTCTCCCTGTGCTGGTGCACAAACTGCTGCCATGAGCCGGCGCAGGCACCCTTGGTGCAAGGATGCCTGCGTCATGCGGAGATTAGTTTTGTGCAGGAAGGGGCACCTTCCTGCACAAAAACAATCAATTGAGGTGATTTCCTCTTCTAATGCATGCTATTGAATGCAGCATGCATTGAAAGAGGAAAAAAGCGAGTAGAAATCAAACCATTTCTCCTGGTTGCACCTCGCTACGCCACCATAGGGTTGGCGTAGCATTCTGAGGCATTTCCAGATTTACGATTGCCTGTAAATCTGGAAATGTATCAGTGGACATGGGTTTGCGTGGGAACACCCACAGCAACACCCATGTCACGCCCCTAACACGCCAAGTGTTGCGTGAAAAAGGCAATATTTCCAAGCACAGGTAAAGTCACGCAGGGCGCCTTTACCTGTTCTTGTAAATATCACTCAGCAGGTTGCACCGCCGCTGCGTCATGTGACGCACCAAGCTTGTAAATCTGCCCCATAGTTTTTACAAATCGTGTATTGCCTAACCTGCACTTAGTTCTGGGCTGCGGTGGCATGCAGGGTCCCCCTATTCAGTATTCTGATCAGGCTTTCTTTAACTGCTCCTTTGAATCTGCTTTACAGTGAAAGAAATGGCAAGGAGAATGGAATATAACACGTGGTGAGACGCTGGACCAGTCCTAACATCAGACACAGTCACCCTCAGTCACAGTCAGTCGCTAGCGGGATTCCTGCGCTGTCAGCAGTCAGGGAGGCAGCCCTTGCTTCCCGGGTATTTTTATGAGGTGCTAAGATGCATCAATTAAGAGGCGCTGCCTGCTCGTAATGATTCAGTATTTTATTGACACGTACCCCTTCACATCCAACTCGTTATTGTAGCTCTGTGGTCTGGGAACGGAGACAGATTTAGGGGCTCTGGAGTCTCCGAGTCCGCCGTCGCCCCCGTCAGTGTCTGGTGTAGATCCATGTGCATGCACTCACCGGGGTTTAAATTGGACAGACTGGCCGGGGCCGGAGCGCAGACGCTCGCTCAGAAGACGCGCCCCTGAGAAGGCCGCGAGCGCGCGAGGCCTGGCTGGCGCGTGGGGGCGCGGACGCCTTTGTATGCCCGTCCACCTGCCCTGAGAGGCTTGCATCTGGGAAGGGGCGCAGGTGTCCGCCCGTTCTGCTCCACACTGAGCGCCCGCGCCCAGGTGCCGCGCACACATTACCACCTCATTTGCTTTAGGCATGTAACAATTGCTTTTCTCAAATAATCCTAGCCTGAAATTTTACTAGTATGCTGCCTGCTCTCAAGAGTATTGTGCCGAAAAGTATGTGCAGCGTGTTTCATGTTTTTATGTGTTTTTCATTTCGTTTAAGACCGCCTGGCTAGTCTGGCTGTTTCTCGAGGGACTTAAGTTTGGAAGCAACATATTCTCTTGGTGCCAGGGCGGACTTGTGTAGTCTGGCAAAGCATAGCAGGGCTGGCAGCTGGCAAGAAAGAGGGCGCGTGCAGCAGCAGGCAGTAAGGGTATGTGTGAGGCGCCTCTTCCTGCATGAGCAAGTGCTAAGGCACAGCCCTCCCTTGTGTGTGACTGGCTGCAGCGAGAGAAGCCACTCTCCGGCGCTCCATGTGGAATCGAGCTCTTCAGCGCTCAGAAATGTATCATGCCTCTAAGCGCCTTTACATGGCGGTGGAGGCCCGTCTCCATCGCTCTGCCGACATATCCACACTCAGTCGCGTTTTGTTTGGTAAGAAGCTGCATGGATTTGTCGGCTGAGAGCTGTCATTTTCCCTGTATCGCTGTTAATGTAAGGAGTCTCGGCTGGAGGGAGAGGCCGGCAGCTAGAAGTGATGTGTACACGCACGCACGTCCTGGCCGTCCTCGCTATTCTTGTCCATCTCACTCCTGGAGTGCGGGAGTCTTGTCTGATAGCGCGGTCTCACGAGCTCACGTGCAGGTGTCGTCCACATCTGGCACTGGTTACAGTGTATGTCTGGAAGTAGCAATAGTAGGAGCCTCGGCCTCCTCCTGGCATCGGGATGGACAGACATCAGGGGCCCATTAGGTGCATTGACCCTGTGATTCTCTCCCCTTCACCATTAACAATGAGTGCATCGAGGACGGATATACATGACCTGTCCAATTAGATTATAGGTGTCTCAATTTCTAACTCTATTCAAATAGCGCACAAATAAGGATTTCACTCTGACAGACGCACACTTTGTGACAGACACCGTGGTTTACAACCCTCATCTTTTTTGTTGTTTAGTCTTATGGGATTAGAGGTATTAATACTAATTACCGCTACAGATACTTTCAAGCCCTATAGGTAGTTTGAGGAATATAGAGTGCATCCCAGTTCATCTAGGCTGGCTAAAGGGCCCAAATGAGGCTCATTGTGTTCTTGCATTGAGGAGCAGTGCAAGGATGTTGCATGTCACCCTGGACAGGGGGCAGCGATGTGCCCTTTTATGTAAAAAAATATTAAAATCCTGCATGAACTACATTTAAAACTATTTATGTACACACCCCTCCCTTCTTCCTGAGAACCAGGTCTCGGCCCTTATCCCTGATATGTTATGTCGATTTGTACAGTCCTCTAATCACCCATGAGTGTATATAGGCGCTAGGGCAGGTGTGAAGGTGTGTGGTCCCTGCAGCATTATTCAAAGAGCTAGTCCTTCAGCTTCTTGCAAAACTTTAGTAGCGAGGAAGAGGCTCTGATATGTTATGCGTATTTGTTCCAAGTTGTCGGTGTGATGTAGGAGAACAAACACCCTCCTGCTCTGCTTTTGTAAAATTGAGGGGCGTGTACAAGTGAGAGTGAGGTTGACCGTAGGTGTCTGGATGGATTATCAAAGTGTATCCAGCTGTTAAAGTATTCGGATCCTGTGTTGTGTAGGGATTATGTGCAAAACATATCTAAAAATCATTGAAAAAGCAATCATGCTTAGAAAAAAGCAAAGGCTAAAGTATTGGCTTTGCCAATGCTTGTTTGGTAAGTTTGGTTTACAAAAAAATTAAATGGCTGGTGCAGGATTTCATGCAGATACAGGGCTGTCCATCTTGGAATGTTTTGTCTTAATGAGAAAAACCTGTCCCATGGTGGCTGTAAGTGAATCATGACACGTGCATGCATGGGAAACCACCCAAAAATTTGTTTTCTGAAAGATAAAGCATTTCACAATGGCAGCCTGTGCGTGAACATGCAGTATGAAGTCCCAACGCATGGGTATGCACCATTTCTGTAATTGTAACTTGCTGTACCAAGATGGCCAAAGGCGATTTTCAAACAGTAAATTTGCTGCAAAATAAGCGACCAGTACCAGATAAGTACCAGTGTGCAGCTGCCAGGCCCTTGCAAGAGTAGGGGAGCAGCAGTGAGGAGCTGAGAGGTTTGTGTGGGGGACGAAAAGCAATAGTTGAGCTGGAAAGCGTGGCAGAGTAATGGAGAAACTGGTGGGGGGATAACAAGCAACACAAGAGCAGAGAGGGCTGGGAGAGCAAACGAAGAAGCAGAGAAGCAGCAGACACAAGGAAAAGCAATGCCAACGAGCTAGGAGGAAGAGGGAAAGTAACAGAAGATAGAGAAGGGGTGGCAGAGCAATGGAGGAAGTGGTGGGGGACCAAAAGTAATGGAAGACAGCGATGGGAGGCAGAGCAACAGAGGAAGTGGTAGGTGGAATTAAATGAAACAGAGGAGAAGGATGGGAGGACGGTTGTGGAAGTGGTGGGAAGCAATATGCACAGTGGAAATGGGGAGGTCAGAACGCAAAATAAAATCCGTGCAAAAGGGTGAGAGAAGAAGAAGCACATGAACTCCCATGGAGTGCTGAAAGAAAAAGAAACAAGTAGTTCCTTGATTGTGAGCAGTCGCGGGATACAACTCATCCAACCTGAAACATTGTAAAACAGCATTGCTGCAAGGCTAAGGAAGAAGCTGTCTTCAGGTACTAAAATGATCCACCAAACCAAAGTGTGGAATAGTACCAGTATGGATCTGCAATCTGTGGAGCAATGGCACTGCGTACAGCTTAGATTCTCTCTGCCTTTTGCGCAAACACACAAGGTAATTGAAAGTAATCAAATACGAAGCAAGGGAATGGAATTGACAAGAAAACCAACTAATGATAAGCATGATCCAAACCCCATCAAAGTATTGGTATTGTACTCAACAGGTCTTTCAACAACAGATTGCTAAAGCAGACAAAATGTAAAAAATATCCTCCTCCTCTCTACAGCTAATTAGTCATGAGTCCCATATTTCTAGGCAACAGGTCCAACTCATAGTGTACATATTGGATTAACGGATACACATAAAGACGTATGCTGGCCACTACAGAATTGAGTTCTGCAAGGCAAATTCTGCAACTCCATTTCACCAACCTTTTTCAAAACCTGCCAGAATTGCACTAGCTTTTCTAAACAAAACTTTTGGTCAACATGTGATTCACATATGATCTCTTCTTCAGGGCCACACATGTTCATAGGACAAACACTTTAAACTTCTTATTATACACATCGCTTATCATGGTTACCAATGGCCTCGTTTTACTATTAGTTTAGCTTAAATCTTGCTAAGTGTAACATGCATAGTTCCTCCTCTATGACTGAGACATGTCTTGTCAGTGACAAGATTGCTAATGCTCTGGCCCATGTCAGCTGAGGACTGTCTAAAGAATTTCTGAACATTGTGGGTCAGTTCCTCTGATCTCCTGGGATGGCTTAGAGTTGCTATTAAGCTGGATGTATATGCAAAAAACAGAGCAGTAGAGCCACTGGCATAGTTTTACACTTAATCCCAGTCTAGGGAAACAGGCAGCAGTCACCTCCAAAAGCCCAGCAAGGCACAAGGCTTAGCTTTAATCTTGTTAGGGGTAACATACATAGTGGCTCCTCCATGACTGATGCATGGGCCCAGCACCAGCACCTGGTCAAGGTACCAGGAGAAATCCCCTGAGTCACACACTATGCCTGTTACCCTCCATGCATGTATGGCAACAACAATCTTTCTTTAAGTGCAGGAAACTACCTACAGAAGTTTTTTGTTTTTAGAATTTTATATAGCACGAACTAGACCCAAGACATCAGGTATCAGAGCGCTTTACATGAGCACCAGTTTCGTTACACATGGGCACATTAATTTTTGTTAGGCACGGGTAGATTAAGTGATTTGCCCAGAATTACAGGATGTTGAGCGTTGTTGCTGAGGCTCGAACCCGGTATCCCAGCTTTGGGGTCGACCGCTTTAGTCGTGACTGACTGTTAATCATTCTCTCCATCGCTTACACCATGAGAATTGGAGGCATAGGAATTATATCCATTTGTGAAGCTCCTTTCAATGTAAGAACTATTGGCGCCAGATGATTACCTGTAGGAGGCCTGCGTAACAGCCTTTCAAGGTCCCAGTGGCCCAACAGAACTAAGTTGTTCTTCCATAACTCACCACAGAACAGTTCCACAATATGCCAATGAACTGTTTAACCGAACACCCCAGAGTTGTGCCCCTGAGTGGTAGGCATGCTTCCCTTCAGCAGCATTCATTCCTTGTTACTGTGGGAGATGCTCCCGGTTCCCCTGGGATCTGTCTGGCATTAGCATGGGCTCAGTACCGACCCCTGATCAAGATACCAGGAGAGATTCCTGGAGTCACACTAGAGGCTCCCCAGATCATTTGTCACAGTGATCTAGCACCCAGCTGGGCTTTGTGTTTCTGGATCTTGAACTCATACATTGCTGGGAAAAGCCCTGTGGGCATCAGTTGTTCACTTGGGCAGTGAACAGTAACTTTACTTTGATGGGATGTGCCACTTCTAACCCAACAGTGAAGGTCCAGCATGTCTGTGAAACTTGTACCCTGAGTTGTTAACAGTCAACGTGGCCCACAAAAATGTCTTCAAAGTCCCAGGGACACCCAAGAACCAAAAAAAGGATCCGCCAAACCAAAGAATAGGGCCAGTATGGGTCCTCAATCTGTGGAGCAATGGCACTGCCGTCGAGCTTAGATTCTCGCTAACTTCTGAATTTTTAAGTTTAGAAACAACCTACCACCACGGTTTCTAACTTTAGTAATCACTAAATTTAGTAATTATTTACAAATGACCACGACTGGACATTGGATTTTATGATTTGTGCCGTTGTGTTGTATTGTATCTCACTTAACCTCCTAAAGGCCTCCTATGGCTCCACTTCCCCTTCCCACTTCACTCTCAAGGACTGGGTGTAGTAGTCTGTCCTTTGATATAACAACAAAGTTGGTGGTAGGGTCCTAGGGAATTAATTTTAGAGACCAGCAAGGAGAGCTTCCCCAATACGTATTATACAACACTATACTACCTGGGGTCTGTTTTGTGAGCACATGAGATTATATGTAGAAAAGAATTCTCTCTTGTAGTATTGTGTGAAATAAATTAAACTATAATTTTCCAATAAGGGGGAATCATCCCTTGAGGACTAGAACCCTCACTCACCCTTGGGTGACATGCTTCATCATATGGGTTTCTCCTCCAAGCAGGAACCTGGTCCTGCTGAGGGCTACAACCTCCTCAATGTGAGGAGGGAGCTCAGGGATGTTTTAAAGATGTTGCCTAGTGTTACTAGGATGCTAGAATCCCATATGTGAAGATGTAAATGTAGTGAGGGAGCAGCGCAAACAAACAATTATAAATGGGTGAGTATAAACGTGAACTTAAAACGACCTAGGGAGATGCAAGATTCTTGTCTTTATTAAGTTGCTCTTACTGGCAGGGTTAAAAAAGCAGTGAGTAGAGCAGTATGGATTTAAAACTGCTTATTACAAGTGGTCAACATGTTTCAGCCTAATGATCAGTTATGTATCGATGGCTTTCTTCAGGACCAAATAAAACAATGGTAGCCAGAGCAGCTCTGTTCAGCGACGAGGTACCGACGGACAGAGCGGGGCCTCATCCCCTGAGCTGTAGCCAGGTGGAGGTGAGGCGACTTATCCTACATAGGAGGATTGTCCCAGTAAATCCTGACTCTACTTCATAAGGATTACTGGTATTGTATTATTATATTTACTTTCATATAATTTATGCACATTATTGAACCAGCAGCAGCGATTACCATCGTTTTATTTGGTCCTGAAGAAAGCCCTCGATACATAACTGATCATTAGGCTGAAACATGTTGACCACTTGTAATAAGCAATTTTAAATCCATAATGCTCTACTCATTGCTTTTTTAGGGCTCGGCTGAACGCGCGGAAGCGCGTCTCCGCCGAGAACTTATTGTGGCCGTGTCTCCTTTCCAGGAGACATTCCTGGCCGCGCGCATCGCCTTGGAGGCGATTCGAAACGAGGACGCGCACAAGTACGAGCGCTGTATGAGCGTTGACTTGTGCGCTGAAAGGATTTGTGATTTCAGGATATTCCTGGCGCTTTTTGTTTCGTTTATTGTAGTACTGTGACTCTTGCTTACATGCAGATAGGCGTGCTTTCATTCAGCAAGTTGTATTTCATTACAATACAATGCGCGTTTCGAGTAAACGTGTGCAGATAGGCGTGCTTTCATTCAGCAAGTTGTATTTCATTACAATACAATGCGCGTTTCGAGTAAACGTGTAATATTTAGTGGCTTTTGTTGTCTAACTCTTTAAAACACGTGTGCATTGATATAAGCACACAATTTAAAAGTAACGCCAACTGACTGCTTCCCACCTGCCGGTACTGAGACTCTTGCTTACACGCAGATAGCCGTGGTTTCATTCAGCAAGTTGTATTTGTTACAATGCTCCACACTTGCCGGATACTTGCTGTATGTCTTAAGCGCTACTGCTTTCAGAGTAGCTAGCAATCACTGCTTGAAACGGGCCTTTTGTGACTACTATAGCGCGAGAGAGAAGCTCTCCCAAATGAAGTTAACACCTGGCAGGCGCTCCCGAGAAGGGTTGCAAGCAAGCGTCCAGCCGCCCATGTATTCGTCTGGGTATAGGTGTTTTGACATGCTGTTGGTAGAAAATGCCTCGGTTAATTTATTTTCTGCGAAAAGGCACTTTTTAATTTGAATGGGGAGGGGTCAAACATTAACATATTGCACGTACAGCAAAGTCTTCATATTTCGTGCACTTAGCAGATTAACAGAGCGCACGTAATGCATTGAAGACATCAGCCACACACCGTTGCTTATACCTATTAAATATGTTAGGTATAGCTGTCTTTCGGTCTCAACAAAAAATAGCGGGTGGAAGGTCAAGGAAACAAAGTGCACTGTGATACTTCATGGCCTCTTTAAATAACGCGTTCATTTACAATGCTAATAGCTCTAACTTTTGCAATGCCGAGACCGTTGCATTGTAAATGCTTGTTAACCCTGCCAGTGAGAGCAACTTAATAAAGACAAGAATCTTGCATCTCCCTAGGTAATTTTAAGTTCACGTTCATACTCACCCATTTATAATTGTTTGTTTGCGCTGCTCCCTCACTACATTTACATCTTCACATATGGGATTCTAGCATCCTAGTAACACTAGGCAACATCTTTAAAACATCCATGAGGTCCCTCCTCACAGTGAGGAGGTTGTAGCCCTCAGCAGGACCAGGTTCCTGCTTGGAGGAGAAACCCATATGATGAAGCATGTCACCCAAGGGTGAGTGAGGGTTCTAGTCCTCAAGGGATGATTCCCCCTTATTGTAAAATTATAGTTTAATTTATTTCACACAATACTACAAGAGAGAATTCTTTTCTACATATAATCTCATGTGCTCACAAAACAGACGCGAGGTAGTAAATTCTATGGCAGGACCGGAGGCTTCTGATTATGCTTTCTCATTTCTATACTGCACAAACAGCAGCCAATGAAAATGAAACTACAAATGTAAAAAACAACATTTCCCATGAGGCTTTGAACCACGCCTCCAATACAACAACCAATCAAAGTGGTAATAAGCATGTAAAGTATAGAGACACTAATCTGGCCTCCTCTTTCTTTGCTGCTCCGCAGCCCAGATAAGTGCTCTTTACATTATATGCTTATTCTGCTTTTAGGCAGGCTTCATGTACTGATTTACGCCCAGGGCGTTTCTTTGTTGAATATTGCCAGTTACACATTGTGTGTATTACACTGTTGACCCTTCTTTGCAGGTTGTCATCTGTGGTTTGATTTGCTTGCTCGCCGCTATCGGCTTCTTTTTCCCCCCACCGACTTCGGAGCGGAGCCTCTCTGACCCGCTCCGAGTCGGTTAGTTTTGACTTGGAGCGCGTGTTGCGCTGGTAGCCCCCCCTCCTCTCCCGATCGCTGCTTTCACCGCGGCCGCGTCTTCCGCGGGCCGCGGCTTAGAGGGACTTGGCCGCCCCTCGGGGAAGAAGGCGCACGTCGGAGCTTGCCTGACGCCCGACGTGCGCCGGCGGTGACTCGCACGCATCAGCATGCGCGCGCATCCCGCCTCTGGTGCCTACAAGACGCTCTGCCCCCGGCTGAAAGGGGGTTTCACGCAGTTGGCCAGGAGTCGAGGGCCCTTTTACCATCAATTAAGCAGCGTTTTCAACCGCAAATTGAATCGGACTTAGTCAGCATTAACCCCTTGCTACCCAGTGAGTTGGGAAGGGGGACAATTTTTGGCAACCCTTTTTCTAGACCAGTTAAGGGTTGTTTCTCCCTCCATTAGTCCTAGATTGGACTTTTACGCCTCAGTGTGGTTTAATCTTGGTATTTCCGGCTCCTGTGCCTGGCACTTCCCCTGCTTGACGCCCTCACCTGGGCTGGCAATTATGCTTCCCTCTGGGGACTTGGAGTGGAATTTTTCAATTCCTTGTGGATATGGCAGATAACGAATACTGCGATGGGGAGGGTACAGCGTATGATTACCAGGGACAGGATGAATACTACGAGGAGGAGTCCATGGAAGATCTGATTGATAAAAAGTTGGACGCTAAACTTGACAAAGCCCTTTCCTCTGCCCTGCTTCCCTTAGCCAAGAAACTGGAACTTTTGGTCCCTGGTAAACCCCTTCCTCTTCCTAAGAAGGATCAGTCCCGTCCCCCCCCCTAAAAAGGTGGCTACTGACTCGGCCTGGCCCCACGCCCAGTCCTATGATAATTTATATCAATCCAAGGGGTCTTCTACTGGAGACAAAGACTTGCCGTCACGTTCCCCCCTCCCCCTCCAGACACTACCACCACTGGCACTGACACCGATACGGACTCCTCTAATGCTGCCCCGCGCAAGCGCTCTAAGAAACGCAAGCATGCTTCCCCTCCTGTTACCCCTTCTCCCTTCTCTTTTGACCCTTCGGACATTGTGCATCCCCGGTCCTCTGACTGGGTCCCTCCCCCGGCTGTAGCGGAATATCTGGAAACCCACCTTCGCAAAGGTTTTGACAATGAAGTGAGAGCCCGCCTAAAGTCCGAGTGTCCCCGCCCCGATCTGGCTCATAAGGTGGCCGTCACACCCGATATTGACACTTCCATGACTACCTTTCTTAAAAAATATAAGAAAGACCCTAAGAAAGGGATTGATCGCGCGCTCAGGGCGTGCCAAGATAAGGTCCTGGACCTTTCGGGGCCGTTAGCCAAGATCTTAGAACTTGCCCTTCAGGCTCAGGAGACGGGGGATGCTATTCACCCTGAAGTCCTAGCTGGTTAGGCGCAATGCGCCATTTGCATGCTGGGAAATGCCAACTGCGCTTTAGCTTCTGAAAGACGGAAGTCAGTATTGCTCCGGATTAACCCCCAATTGGTAGAGTTGGCTTCATCAGAGCCGGGTCCTTTGGCGGAAGGACAATTGTTTGGGGACAACTTTGTGAAGGACATTGCGAAATTTGTTAATACCTTTGCGTCTCTTGACAAATCTCAGGCCTTCTTGAAGAGGGTGTTGCATCAGGTCTCTAATAGGGCCGGGCGTGGTAGAGGACGTTCGACCGGCCGCTATTCAAATACCAGTCCTCAAAGGGGCTATGCTCCTAGACGGGGCAGAGGATACACACAAGAACAGGACCAGGCCGGTTTCTACCCGTCAAGATCACGTGGCTTCAGAGGTCGCTATAATCGAGGTGTCAACAGAGGTTACAAGAACTTCGACAATCAGTCCTCTGGTAAATCAGGTATGCTGCACCCCGTTGGGGGGCAGGTTGCGTCACTTTGTGGTGAATTGGTCGAACCTCACTTCCGATGTTTGGGTCCTCCAGACCGTTCAAGGCTACCAGATAGAGATGTTGGAGTGTCCCTTTCAGGCCTCTCCCCCTCCCCCTCTCCTTTTTTCCCTTCTAGAACAGAGTTTTATCGACTCAGAACTAGAAGAATTGTTAACCAAGGAGGCCGTTGCTGTGGGACCCTTCCTCCCCGGAGGCTTCTGCAGCAACGTTTTCCTCGTTCAGAAGAAAGGAGGCGGCCAACGCCTAGTGTTAAATTTAAGAGACTTCAATCCCTATGTCACGTATCGCCACTTCAAGATGGAGGGTATCCATCTTTTAAGAGACCTTTTGTTGGAAAACGACTGGATGGTCCGTTTGGACCTATAAGACGCTTATTTGATGGTCCCCATCTGCCCCTCTCATCAAAAGTTCTTGCAATTTCCTTGGAAAGGGCAGTGGTACCGGTACAAGGTGCTTGCCTTTGGTCTGTCCTCAGCCCCTTGGGTGTTCACCAAGCTTCTCAAACCGGTGATCTCTCGCCTCCGAGAGATGGGAGTACGTCTCATTGTCTATCTAGACGACATGCTCATTCTAGCCCAAGATCGGTCCCTTCTTCTCACCCACCTAGAGTGGACGACTTCTCTGCTGCAGAATCTGGGGTTCGTTATCAATGCCAAGAAGTCGGACATGATACCGAACCAGCAGATGGAGTTCGTAGGTTTCCTGATAGACTCCGCTGCAGCTCAGCTCCTACTTCCTCTTCACAAGATCAGGTCCATCAAGAGGGAAATAACTTCCACTTTATCCAAGGAGGTGATTTCCTTACGTGTTCTGGTGAGGATTGTGGGCCTTCTGGCTTCCTCGATTCAGGCCATTTTTCCAGGTCCCTTGCATTACAGAGCCCTACAGAGAATGAAAATCTTTTATTTACAGAGGAAGTTTCATTACGACCACCTCATCCCCCTTTCCCTCGAGGCCCGAGAGGAACTTCAGTGGTGGCTGGAGCACATGTCAGCTTGGAATGGTCGAGCCATCTTCGGCGCAGCCCCGGATGTAGTAATAGAGTCAGACGCTAGTCAGTGGGGCTGGGGCGCCCGCTGTGGAGAATTCACCACAGATGGACGATGGTCAACAGACGAGCTCACACTACACATAAATTGTCTGGAATTGTTGGCAGGGTCCTTTGCCATCAGGTCTATCTCACCGCTGAAGAGCAATTGTTGTATTCTCCTTCGAATGGACAATGTCTCAGCGGTGAGATACATCAATTGGTTAGGGGGGACGAGGTCTCGAATGCTGGCGCACATTGCGAAGGAATTTTGGCACCTTTGCCTGGATCGCAAGATCTCTGTGGTGGCGGAATACCTTCCGGGGAAATTCAATCAAGTGGCGGATTGGAATTCCCGGTTTCTTCGGGACTTCAGCGATTGGAGACTCCATCCGTCGTTGTTTGGTCAGATCATGACTATGCGAGGCCCCTGTCAGATGGATCTGTTTGCCTCTCGCCTCAATGCCCATCTTCCCCTGTTTTACAGTTGGAGACCGGATCCGATGGCGCTGGGGACGGATGCGTTCCTTCACCATTGGGGGCAACGGAGGAATTATGCCTTTCCCCCGTTTGCTCTGATCCCGAGGGTGGCGGCCTTTGTACGCCGGCAGAGGGCGACAATAGTGTTGGTGACCCCGTTGTGGTTGACTCAGTCGTGGTTTTCCACACTGTTGGAGTTGTCTGTGGACCTTCCATTCTGGCTCCCAGTTTTTCCGACGCTTCTGCAGGATCCAGTGGGAGCTTGCCATCCCTTAATCCTGCAGAATCAGTTGACGTTGATGGTGTGGACGCTCTCCGGAGACATGAATGCCTTGCAGGTCTTTCACGAGAAGCTTCCAGCTTTATGCAACAAGCTTGGGCTCCTTCCACCCGGAAACGATACTCTGCATCTTGGAAGAAGTGGGTGGGTTGGTGCCTTCCAAAACAGGTGGATCCCGTGGGATCAAATGTAACTGATGTGCTGAATTTTCTTTCGGAATGTGCGGCCTCAGGCTTGGCTTACAGGTCGGTTAATAATTTCAGATCTGCTATTTCTGCTGGACATGATCACATCGATGGTAAGCCTGTGGGGATGCATCCCTTGGTTTGTAAGTTACTTAAAGGTGTGCGTGTGGCTAATCCTCCAAAGCCCAGGTATTCCACGCTGTGGGACGTTACTAAAGTTCTTAACCTGCTGGAAACCTGGCCAGATAATGGTGATTTATCCTTAAAACAGCTTTCTGCCAAGCTTACTATGCTTTTGTGTCTCATTTCATGTCGTAGAGTTTCAGGTGTTAGAGCTTTAGATTTGGCTGGTAGGATGTTTTCTCTGCAAGGTGTCTCCTTCGTTATTACACGACGGACGAAAACCATGTCACGCTCTGTAGAGTACCCAGCTTTTCCACATAATAGCAAATTATGTGTGTTGCAGTGTCTGAAATGCTATGAAGAGCGTACTATTGCACATAGGACTGATCCGTTAGGTCAGTTGCTAATCTCTGTTCAAAAACCCTTCAAACCAGTCGCTGCGGCTACTTTAGCCAGATGGGTTCGTTGGATTATGTCAGAGGCTGGCATTGATGTTTCAGTTTATGGTGCTCATTCAGCTAGAGGTGCGATGGCTTCTAAAGCCTATTCGTTGGGTTCCCGTTTGGAGGACATCCTCAAGGCGGCTGATTGGTCTTCGGACTCAATGTTTAAAGTTTTTTATTATAAACCTATTCCTCATGTTTCTGATGCTGTGTTTGGTGAGCTTTGAACCAGCATAATTAGAAGCCTCCGGTCCTGCCATAGAATAAAAAAATTTCTAGCTATCGCGACAAGAATTTTAGATTCTATTAAGGACACGGAAGCGAGGATTAGCCCACCCGTTGGGACAGTTATGTAACTGTGAGTTATTGACGTTATATTGTTTACATCTTTATACCCACCCAGTGAGAAATGTAGTGGTGGGCTCCTTTTCTCAAACTTCTTTTTCTGTTTTAGGAAATGACTCCAACAAGAGCTGAATGCCTTCGCTGGATTGTGTGGCTGTACCTTCCTGGCGGAAGATGACTCCTTGGTGTTATGGATTGCTCTCCGTTGAGAATTTCTAAAGGAACTGTTTTCTCTCCGTTGAGAATAAGGACTACATTATTTTTACGAGACTGTTCGCGCAAAGAAAGAGGAGGCCAGATTAGTGTCTCTATACTTTATATGCTTATTACCACTGTGATTGGTTGTTGTATGGAGGCGTGGTTCAAAGCCTCATGGGAAATGTTGTTTTTTACATTTGTAGTTTCATTTTCATTGGCTGCTGTTTGTGCAGTAAAGAAATGAGAAAGCATAATCCTCGCCTCCGTGTCCTTCATAGAATCTAAAATTCTTGTCGCGATAGCTAGAAAATTTTGTAGTGTTGTATATTACGTAGTCTGTCCTTTACCTGCATCAGAGGCTTTGAGGTAAGGCGACCCCTTCAGGAAGCGACGCGTGAGTCATGGGGTAACAGAAGTTACAGAGCGGATGCCACCGGAAAGCAGTGCCATTCAGTACCAGAAAGACAAAAGTCCTAAAGCGCGAAGCCCTCCAGAGTGATGAATCCCAGCTGCCGCATTGTTCGTGTAAGGCTGAATATTTCGATCTGGGTAAGACCGGAACTGGAACTTGAGGGGCTGGAACAGGATCCAATAAAAACAAATGCTAGAACAGGCCAGAAGAGCTGCAGCATGTAAGCACGCTATCGGTAGGTAGGTGTTCTTCGAATAGTCGCTCACTGGAAGCAAAGTGGTGGCCCGCTCAGCGTGTCAGCCAGTGATTACAGGCGAGGGGCGAAATTAAGCTATCTGTGAAATATTCACACAAGATAAAATTAACAGGCGCTAGAGCATTAGTTCTAGAGCAAGCCTTTCTTGGAGCTATATTGGTCTCACACATATGAAAGGGCCTGAAGTTTGAAGAAACCATTACGTCAGATTTTCACCGGTCTTCAGCATGCTTAGAGAGAGCGAGAGAGGCGTCATTAACTGAAAATGCTTCGGCAGCCTCACCTCTTCTGTAGTCCCCAGCGCTTTATGGCTATCGCTAAGTACCCGTTCATTGCAGGTAGTCCGTTTCTTTTTGCAGAAAACTGCGGCACAAGTAAATTAAATAATTTTGCTGCCCAAGATCACACGAGTTCAAGTGCGGAAGCAAAGATAATTGGGAGCTCATGTCGTCGGGTACAAAAGCAGAGCACACTTCCTTGCATTAGCCACCATGAATAGGGAGTGTGGGTGGCATGGGCATCCAGCTTGGTCTAGCCCCGCTCGAGTTGCCTCAGGGAAATTGCTCTAAAGAGGCGTAGAAAAGAAGGCAAGGATTCGGTGTATTTTCACAAACCTGCATCCATTTCCTTTTGCTTCTCTTTCCTTGTCGTGCTGCGCCAGCTCCCTCTTGTGGCAAAAAGCCGGCACAGGCAGATCAATTTTAGAGCACAGATTTTAATCAAATCAACGGTTTCAGATCAAGTCTTTTTAAAATCAGGGTAAGGGCTCAGTTATAACGCGGACAAGGGGACGATATTCCACACTCACAAATATTCATGGCAATCACTCCGCACTTCTAGTTTTAGAGTCCGATGAGCTGAAATAATGTTCACAACACTAGTAGAAGTAGTAATAATAACGATAACCAATAATATTTAATATTCGGGTTTAATTCTGCTTTCAAAGTGCTGCCATCTCAACTGATGTGAAAGCAAACACCAACACAATTCAATAGAAATGCATGTGAAATACGTTTCATTTTTTTGCAAGGGCCTAATTGGCAATAGTAGCAGTTGCAGTAGGGGCACTGACAGTGAGGCCCAAAGGTAAAAGGGGCCCACTGCTTCCAAATTATGCCTTCTTCTTGGAGCAGCAACGTGCTGGCGGGAGGGGCTTTCTTATTTTCACTTCCAACCGGTTCTAAAACAAAGGCCTTTCAAGTCCCAAACCACCACAGAAGTACAATTCTAAAGTCTCTAGAACCTCAGAGGAGGCACTTAGAGACTCACAGGATGGCAGGCAAAAGCCACAGGTGGGCCCCATCCTGATCAGCTGGTCAGTTGCACAAAAAGTCCTATTGTAGCTTGATGTATGCCTATATACCACATCTTTCTCCTGGGTACAAGTGCTAGAGCAGGTCCAGTCTTCAAGGCACTTCTCACGTCTCAGACAGCAGGTCAATCAATCAATCAGGACATTTATAGAGCGTGCTACTCACCCACAAGGGTCTCAAGGCGCTGGGAGGGGGGGGGGGGGGGGTGCTGCTACTGCTCCTGCTTGAAGAGCCAGGTCTTGAGTTGCTTCCTGAAGGAGAGATGGTCTTGGGTCAGTCGTAGGTGGGTGGGGAGGGAGTTCCACGTCTTGGCAGCCAGGTAGGAGAAGGATCTTCCTCCGGTGGTGGTTCTGCTAATCCGTGGGATGGTGGCGAGGGCGAGGCTGTCGGAACGGAGTTGACGGGTGGGTGTGTAGAATGTGAGGCGGTTGTTGAGGTATTCGGGGCCAGTGTCGTGGAGAGCTTTGTGAGCGTGGGTGAGGAGCCTGAACGTCATCCTTTTGCTGACGGGGAGCCAGTGCAGGTCTCTCAGGTGGGCAGAGATGTGGCTGTGTCGGGGTATGTCCAGGAAGAGTCGTGCAGAAGCGTTCTGTATGCGTTGGAGTCTTTTCTGTAGTTTGGCTGTGGTTCCGGTGTATAGGGTGTTCCTGGAGTCCAGTCGGCTGGTGACGAGGGTCTGGGTGACCGTCTTTCTGGTGTTGGTGGGGATCCACCAGAAGATCTTTCGGAGCAAGCGGAGGGTGTTGAAGCATGATGATGAGACGGCGTTGACTTGCTTGGTCATCGTGAGGGAGGAGTCCATGATGAAGCCTAGGTTGCGTGCATGGTCCGTGGGCTTCGGGGAGGTGCCCAGTGCAGGGGGCCACCAGGAGTCGTCCCAGGCAGAGGGGGATGGTCCCAGGATGAGGACTTCCATCTTGTCTGAGTTCAGTTTCAGCCGGCTGAGCTTCGTCCATTCCGCGACGTCTTTCATTCCTTCCTGGAGGCTGGCTCTGGTGGTGGCGGGATCGTTGGTGAGGGAGAGGATCAGCTGGGTGTCGTTGGCATAGGAAATGATGTTTAGGTTGTGTTGGCGTGCGATGGCTGCGAGGGGGGTCATGTAGATGTTGGAGAGGGTGGGGCTGAGCGAGGAGCCTTGAGGTACGCCGCAGATGATCTTGGTGGCCGTTGAGCGGAAGGGAGGGAGGCGGACTCGTTGAGTTCTGTCGGAGAGGAAGGAGGTGATCCATTCCAGGGCCATTCCTTGGATCCCGGCGTGGTGGAGGCGGCTCGTTAGGGTGCGGTGGCAGACCGTGTCAAATGCGGCCGATAGGTCGAGGAGGATGAGGGCAGCAGTTTCCCCGTTGTCGAGCAGGACCCTAATTTCATCGGTGGCTGCGATGAGGGCGGTCTCGGTGCTGTGGTTAGCTCAGAATCCGTACTGCGAAGGGTCGAGGGATCTGTTAGTCTCGAGGAAGGAGGAAAGCTGTTTGTTGACGGTCTTCTTGATGACTTTAGCGGGGAACGGGAGTAGCGAGATGGGGCGGAAGTTCTTGAGGTCCGTGGGGTCTGCGGTGGGTTTCTTCAGTCCTCAACTGTTATTCCACGGGTCCAGATGTGAGGGGGGGACTAAGATGCCACATTTATGCCAGCACCAGCCTGTGGGAAGAGAAACACCTGGCCCCTCCCAAACTGTTAGATTGACCTTGTGCCAATGATTTCCACAGGAACAGATGGTTTTCTCCCGATGCCCCTCCCCAGTTACATCAGAACAAAAAAGGCTTGGGTCCTATCGTTACCTGGCCTGGACCACTCAAATTTGAAAAACAGAAAAGTGACCAGATAGGTTATTCAACCAATATTTAGCACCCCCTAGCCAACAAGTACTAAGTGAGCATTATTTATTTAGCATTATTTTGCGTGTCATAACAATCCATTATGTCCTTGAAAGCGACACAGATATATCACATATCTCACCAATAATACATACAAATCAAAAACACATAATACCAAAGAATAATCAGTAGACATCTATACAAAACATGAACACCATATAAAATGTCAATTGCCTCCAAACATCTTTAGAGGGCACCAGTCCTTGTGTGATAGGTATACAAACAAGCGGACAGAAGCTCATTCAAGAAGTCCTGCTTATTTACTGGGCTGAAGGCTATCCAATATAGAGGGGTCATTACACCGGGGGGAAAACATTTCATTAATAGTTCCCTGGAGTGCCCCACCACTGTTTTGACTTCAGCTCAGGGTAAACGCATTTTAAACCCTAAGTTATTCTAGGGTTCTCCTCAGGAAGTGGACTGGAAATGGCCTTGACTGCAAGTGTTGGATGCTCCAAGGTACTTTGGACTTTTCATGATAAACATTGGAAATCTCACGAGGTGAGTATGGTTCTTCCGTGATCTGAGTCTTTACTCAAACTGATCAGCGCGATGGATTCGAATGAAACCCTTGAAGTCATCTAATTAGTTCAGGAGGTAACTGGATCCTGCACGGGGCTGCCCTGCTTAGCCTTAACCGTGATTCCCTCTAGGCTGGGGCTCTCAGTCTCTTTGGTTCAATTCTTAATCCGCCATCGTGCATCTGTCAAGACTCAGATAGCCGTTCCAGTACTCAACTGTTCTTCCACGGGTCCAGAAGTGATCTGAGGGGGGACTAGGATGCCACATTTATACCAGTGCCAGCCTGTGGGCAGTGAAACTCCTGGCCCCTCCCAAACTTTTAGATTGACCTTGTGCCAATGATTTCCACAGGAACAGATGGTTTTCTCCCGATTCCCCTCTCCAGTTATAGGCACTGACCTGCGAACACAACTTCTGCCATGCACCTGCAGGGGTGCGGTGTTGTGAAGCATCTACAACTAAATGTAGAACTGATGAGACCAATTACTAAAATAAGCATTAGCATATGAAATCACACATTAAATCATTCTAACAATGTCTACTTTGTTCTCTACCGACTTTCCTCTAAGGACTTGCTTCTTTCTGAATTGATAGATTTTGAGTGAGAAAAACACTGCTCACATCTGGATAATATTTCAACTTAAATACATTTGACCAGAACCTTGTAATCAGGTTCTTGAGCCTCTGAAAGGCTCTATTCATGATCTCTCTCTGTCTTCCTGGATGAAATAACACAAAGGAAGTCTCTGAATAAGTCTCTCTCTGTGTACATGAAAGTCACTGGAAATTCTCTGTGTAAATAAAGCCTTGGGTTTTTAAAACGTTGTAGTGATACTGACCTCTGAAAGCATCGAATTTCTCACTGAACATGCATTACTCCTTACGACTTCGTTGACAAAATAAACTACAAATACTGTGCTCAAAGGACTCAGACAAAATGAGAAATTACCCCCTGTGTGCACACAAAAAACACAGGGAATATCATGAGCGGGAATAATTCTTTGCCAAAAACTCAATTCTTGTCAGGAGCGAAGGAGAGACACTACTCGTTTCCCTTAGGTGATGGCTCCCCTTTTCTTATCATATCAAGCGGAATCTATTATACTATGGGCTAAATGGAAAAAAAGTTTTAATCCATTATTCTAGGGTCTACAGGACATCATTGAGTGGCGAAAGGAAAGCATCTCTTTTGATGCATTGTTTGGAGCCAGAACGGCCGGAGGTATATGAGCATTTGCAAGACCTATCTGTTAAAGAAGCTAAGGGTTTGAACAAATTTGAAATTTGTACAAAAAATCAGATGGGCAATATCTTTCCAAGTTGAGCATGGTGTTAGAAAGGTATCACTTTGAGAAGAGGATGCAGAGAGCAGGCGAATCAGTGGAAGAGTATATCACCTCTTTGCGCAAGCTAGCCTCCACATCTAATTTTATGTCTTTATCTGAGGAATGTCTCTGTGATCAGTTCATGCTGGTGTGCTCAATTGAAAAGGCTCAGGGCCAGATGTAGGTCGGTCGGTAACGGCCGAAAATCAGTATTTTCGGCCGTTACCGACCGGTATTGAAGAAATGGTATGTAGGGGCTTATTTTTACAGAATCGGTAAATTTACCGATCGGTGAATTTACCGATTCTGTAAAATACCGAATCGGTATTTTTTACCGATTCGGTAAATTTGAGATGTAGGTGGGACTCTTCTGAGTCCCACAAGCCTTACCGAATCGGTAGTTTACCATCAAATCCAATTTGATGGTAAAATACCGATTCCAGTGTGCATGCACATGTGTGCATGCACACCTCTGCCATATGACAGGCAGACCTGCCCTTGGGGCATGTATGCCTGCCACATGGCACCCGAGCCTGTTTTGGGGGGGGCAGAGGGTGTCAAAGTGACACCCCCCGCACCCTTGTGAAATTCGGTATTTACCGATTCGGTAAATACCGAATCGGTAATGCCCATTCATTCCTATGGGCTTCAAAGCTCATAGGAATGAATGGGCATTACCGATCGGTATTTACCGAATCGGTAAATACCGATTTTTCTGCGATTCGGTATTCCAGCACATCTGGAATACCTACATACCCACCCCTCAGATTTACCGATTCTTAATTACCGAATCGGTAAAATTCGGTAATTAAGAATCAGTAAATCAATCCTACCTACATCTGGCCCTCAGATATCTATATGGCAAAAAGATAACCCTAATTTAAGAGATGTCTTAACAGTCACCATAACCTGCAAACATTCAATCGCTTTTGTAGAAACAATTAAAAAAGAAAAGATACTAGTTGAGAAGGATGATGGAGATAAGATTCATCTGGTCAAAGTGGGTGTTAAGAAAGACAGTTCTAAGGTGTCTAAGAAAAGCGCTATAAAATGTTTTCAGTGTGGCTAATTTCAAGGATTGCCCAGGGTGGTAGTTGTGGTGCAAAAATTATGGTAAGAAGGGACACTGTAGATCGAGTGCCATGGTCAAACAAAACATTAGAGAAATTAGTGTTGAATATGAAAGTGAATGCAAGGAGGATGTCTTGCAAAATAATGCTTGTGAGAGTGATGGACATTTTGAGGAGATCTTAATGGAAGGAATGCCTTGAGGATGTTATTTGACTCTGGGGCTAAGATCACGCTGATACCAGGGAGTTTTTATGATTCCAAATTAAAAAATGAAGTGAAATCGTTAAAACCTGATATCAAGCCTAAAGGGTATGGAGGAGAACACATAGAATTGTTGGTATATTTTCATGGTTGCTTGGAGTTTTCTGACAGACTGGTGGCTGGGAAAAGGTATATGTCCACAGAAAGGGATTCCATTATTATTTGGTTTCATCAGAGAAACTTGAAGGTGTATTTAGACCCTAATAAACTCCTTCTGTGGGACTCTGTCAATGAAGTGAGTGAAGTGGCAAGAATTAACTGATGTTGTTCTGCTGGTGAGAAGCATGCAAAAGTATTTTCAAGTGTTTTTCAAAATGACTTGGGATGTTTAAAAAATGATCTTCGTCTCATAAAATGTAAACCAAACTCGGTACCAAAGGTATGCAAGGACAGGAATGTGCCCTTAATGATGAATGAGGATATGGCTAAGGAATTAGACACATTGAAAAGTGATGGAATTATCAAAGAAGTAGAAGCATCTGAGTGGATGGCGCCAGTGGTTATGGCACAAAAAGCGAACAGTGAGGTGAGCCTATGCGTGGATCTCGGGGAGTTGTCATTATGGACCATGACCACTCCCAACATAAATGAGATGCTGTGTTCTCTGGGGGACCCAAGTATTTTTCCTCGCTAGATCTCACCTCAGCGTACCATCAGGTGAAGCTCCATCCATTGCCCCAAGACTTGACATCGTTTGTAAAGCCTTTTAGGACATTCAAATATGTATAATGCCCTCCAGCTTAATGTCTGCTTTGTCAGTCTTTCAGAGGATAATGGAGGGAGTATTGAAGAGGTTACAAGTTGTCAAGATTTACAAGGACAATATACTTGTGTATGGAAATACTTCAGAGAAACATGAAAGGAGAGTACAAGCAGTTATGCAGAGGATTAAGTCTAGCGGATTAGCTCTAAAAATAGAAAAGTGCAAGTTTAATATAACCAGCATTTTGTATTTGGGTCATTTTGTTTCGGGGAAGGCATACAACCCAAGTAAGATCTTGTGGATGCCATCAGTAACATGCCCAGTCCATCTAACAAAGAGGAACAAATGACATTTCTGGCCATGGCGGAATCTTATATCATTTTTTAAAATGTTTACTGGAAAGAGAATGAGGGTTCGATTGAAGAAAGGGAAGGAGTTTTTGTGGTGCAAGAAGTGTGAAGAAGAATATTTAAGCCTGAAATCTTGTTTGCTAAATGCCCTGTGTCTTAACAGTTTTGAGCCTGGTCAACGGACGATTTTGATAACGGACATCAGTTCCTAGGGACTTGGTGGGGTGCTATTACAGGAGTTTAATGGTCAAGGAAGGTTCATATTATTTATTTCCATGGTAGTGCGGGGGAGGGGAGAGTTAAGTTATTAAGTAATTAAAAAAGAGGCTCCGGCCATGAATTGGGCTGTGAGGAAACTGAGAAATTTTTTATGGGGAAAACGCTTTCTAATAAAAACTGATCATAAGCCTTTGAAGGAGGTCTTTACAATCAAAGGGATCAATAGTGTTTTCACTAGAATTTGCAAATGGGTGGTTGCCCTTCAAGAAATTGATTTTGATATTTTGTATGTTCCTGGAATCAAGAACTCAATAGCCGATTGTTTTTCAAGACTGTATGATGACAGCGAGGAGAAACTATCACTGGAAAGTGATGATCAGGAAGAAGCTTTGTGGGAGGATAATTGGAAAGTTTGGGAAATTCAAATGGCTTCATACCAGAGAAATAGTAGTTGAATGAAATACAAGCTGATTCTGTTTTGCAGAAAGTGATGCGTATGTTAAAGGGGTGTTGGTGTGTGAAAAATGAGCGTGTAGATGAAGTTAATCCATATTGGAGTGTCAAGGATGAGTTGAGTGATAAGGAAGGGTTTTCCTTGCAGGGAAGTAGGCTGGTACCTCCTAAACGTTTGAGAGAGCGAAAAGTTGAGAAAGCTCGTGGGAGTCATTTTGGAATCTCAAAGACTAAAGAAAGAGTACGCGATGGTTACTGGTGGCCAGGAATTAATTTAATGGGTAATAAGACATAATATCGAAGTAAAAATATAGAATGGACATAATATCGAATCAAAAATATAGAATGGACTGGAAGCAGGGCCTTGACTTTTGCATGGGGTTAGAGCGGCCCTTATATGAAGCCAGAGGATGCCCCAAGAAGCACTACAAAATATGGAAACGGTGGGCGGACTATCGGGGATCTGGCTGGAACCACCGGCGATACTAAGAGATAATGAGGGGCCAGAGTGATGTTGCCGAGGGGCGTTATGGCACACGGAGTTTTCAACATGTTATTATTGTATTTCTTGCTTTTGACAGGGTACGGAGACAAGGAGACACTGTGTGGGGGGGACTTTGGGGAGGGGTGGGAGTTATGGTAGGGGGAGAGGGGTGGATGGGGGTGGTGCAGGGGTTTGGGGCTATGTCTATATGTCTATGGATCGTGATTGATGACGAACTGACTTGATTGCAGTGCCTCCAGGGCTTGGAGTGCTGCGATTGTATGTTGATCCTTCAATAAAAAGAGTTGTTAAAAAAAAAATATATAGAATGGACAAAATATCGAATGGACATAATATAGTTGTAAAAAATATCGTATTGAAGGTAAGTAATATCGATTGTCAAAATATCGAGGTTTAAAATATCGAAGTTAAAAATATCAAAGTAGAAAATATAGACATTAAAATATATCGAATTTTTAATAATATCAAATTTTTTAAGTGTTTTGTATGTCAGTATATGTGTGAAAAGTGTATATTATTTTTGTAATGTATGTTTAAATTTTTTTTAAGTCATGAATTTTATGTTATTTAATTTTTGCGTAATTTAATTCTGTAGCGGGAAAAGGGTGGGAAGTAATTTAAATATATTAAATTAAATATACATTTTTAACAATTATTAATTATTTTTAATTTAATTTCGCTTTTTAGTTCTGTAGCGGGTTGTGGGGTTATAGGGGAATAGGGTGGGAAGTAATTTAATTGTAATTAATTAAATATTTTTATTTATTGGTATTTATTTTGAATTTATTGTTAATTACTTTTTTAATTGGTAATCAATTTTTACTAATTGGTAATTAATTTGTAGTAATTGATTCATTGAAAATTATGTTAATTTTATTAATTTGTTTTGCGTAGCGGGTTGTGGGTTTATAGGGGAATAGGGTGGGAAGTCATTTAATTGTAATTAAGTAAATATTTTTTATTTTTTTATTGGTATTTATTTTTATTTATTGTTAATACATTTTTAATTGGTAATTAATTTTTATTAATTGTTAATTCGTTTTTAATAATTAATACATTGATAATTATGATAATTTTATTAATGTATTTCTGTAGCAGGTTGTGGGTTTATAGGGGAATAGGGTGGGAAGTAATGTAATTGTAATTAATTGCATATTAAAAATACTTTTTGTGTATTGATAATTAATTTACTGTTAATTATTAATTGGTATTGATTTGTATTAATAATTAGTTTTTGTTATTGAAAATTAATTAGTTGTTTATTAATTATGAATAGGTAATTGATTTTAATAACTAATATTTATTTGTATTTCTAATTAATGAATTATTACATAATAATAAATTGGTCATTAATTTTAATTAATGTTTTATTGGTATTGTTATTTAATTTATTTTTATTAATATATTAAATCATTACTTTCCCTACTGTTTAACTCACTGGAGTGGGAATAGTAACTTTTACCCCTACGCTATCCAACGTTTTCCCTACTGTTGCACTCACTGGAGTGGGAATAGTAATTTTTACACCTACGCTATCCAACGCTTTCCCTACTGTTGCACTTTCTGGAGTGGGAATAGTAATTTTTACACTCCCGCTATCCAACGCTTTCCCTACTGTTGCACTCACTGGAGTGGGAATAGTAAATTTTACCCCTATGCTATCCAGCGCTTTCCCTACTGTTGCACTCACTGGAGTGGGAATAGTAATTTTTACCCCTACGCTATCCAACGGTTTCCCTACTGTTGCGCTCTCTGGACTAGGAATAGTAATTTTTACCCTCCCGCTATCCACCGCTTTCCCTACTGTTGCACTCACTGGAGTGGGAATAGTAATTTTTACCCTCCCGCTATCCAACGCTTCAAATCAAATCAAACACATTTATAGAGCGCGCTACTCACCCGCTAGGGTCTCAAGGCGCTGGGAGGAGAGGGGGGGGGTGCTGCTACTGCTCGAAGAGCCAGGTCTTGAGTTGCTTCCTGAAGGAGAGATGGTCCTGGGTCAGCCGTAGGTGGGTGGGGAGGGAGTTCCATGTCTTGGCCGCCAGGTAGGAGAAAGATCTTCCTCCGCTGGTGGTTCTGCGAATCCGTGGGACGGTGGCAAGGGCGAGGCTGGCGGATCGGTGTGTAGAATGTGAGGCGGTTGTTGAGGTATTTGGGGCCCATGTCGTGGAGAGCCTTGTGTGCGTGGGTGAGGAGCCTGAACGTGATCCTCTTTCTGACGGGGAGCCAGTGCAGGTCTCTCAGATGGGCAGAGATGTGGCTGTGATGGGGGATGTCCAGGATGAGTCATGCAGAAGCATTCTGTATGCGCTGGAGTCTTTTCTGTAGCTTGGCTGTGGTTCCAGCGTAGAAGGCGTTCCCGTAGTCCAGTCGGCTGGTGACAAGGGCCTGGGTGACCGTCTTTCTGGTTTCGGTGTGGATCCACCGGAAGATCTTTCGGAGCATGCGCAGGGTGTTGAAACAAGATGACAAGACGGCGTTGACTTGTTTGGTCATCGTGAGGTAGGAGTCCAGGATGAAGCCCAGGTTGTGTGCGTGGTCCGTGGGCTTGGGGGCGGTGCCCTGTGCGGGGGGCCACCAGGAGTCGTTCCAGGCGGAGGGGGATGGTCCAAGGATGAGGACTTCCGTCTTGCCTGAGTTCAGTTTCAGATGGCTGAGCTTCATCCATTCTGCAACGTCTTTCATTCCTCCCTGGAGGCTGGCTCTGGCGGTGGCGGGGTCGTTGGTGAGGGAGAGGATCAGCTGGGTGTCATCAGCGTAGGAGATGATGTTAAGGTTGTGTTGGTGTGTGATGGCTGCGAGGGGGCTCATGTAGACGTTGAAGAGTGTGGGGCTGAGCGAGGAGCCTTGAGGAACACCACAGATGATCTTGGTGGCCGCTGAGCGGAAGGGGGGGAGTCGGACTCTCTGAGTTCTGTCGTAGAGGAAGGAAGTGATCCATTCCAGAGCTTTCCCTTGGATCCCGGCGTGGTGGAGGCGGGTTGTTAGGGTGCGGTGGCAGACTGTGTCGAATACGGCCGATAGGTCGAGGACGATGAGGGCAGCAGTTTCCCCGTTGTTGAGCAGGGACCTGATGTCGTCGGTAGCTGCGATGAGGGCGGTCTCGGTGCTGTGGTTTGCTCGGAAACCGGACTGCGAAGGGTCGAGGGAGCCGTTTGTCTCGAGGAAGGTGAACAGCTGTTTGTTGACGGTCTACTCGATGACGTTGGCAGGAAAAGGGAGGAGCGAGATGGGACGGAAGTTTTTGAGGTCCGTGGGGTCTGCGGTGGGTTTCTTCAGGAGGGCACTGAGCTCTGCATGTTTCCAGCTCTCCGGGAAGGTGGCAGATGCGAAGGAGTTGTTAATGATGTTCCGGAGTTGGGGTGCGATGATGGAGTCGGCTTTGTTAAAGATGTGGTGTGGATAGGGGTTGGCTGGGGAGCCAGAGTGGATGGTGTTCATCACGCGGATGGTGTCTTCAGTGCTGACGTAGGTCCAGGTGCAGAGGGTGGTGGTGGAGGGTGTTGGTTCGGTGGTTGGGTGCATGGTCTGGGCGCCGAAGCTGTTGTATATGTCGGCGATCTTGTGATGGAAGAACGAGGCGAGTGAGTTTCAGAGGTCTTGCGAGGGCGTGATGTCGTTGTTGCTGGTGCTGGGGTTGGAGAGCTCTTTAACGATGCTGAAGAGTTCCTTGCTGTTGTGGGTGTTGTCGTTCAGTCGTTCTCTGAATGCTGTCCTTTTGGTGGTGCGGATCACCTGGTGGTGTTTGAGGATGGCGTTCTTGAGGGCTGTCATGTTTTCTGTTGACTGGTCGTGGTGCCAGGCTTTCTCGAGGGTACGGCAGGATTTCTTGGAGTTTTTGAGGTCGTTGGTGAACCACGAGGCTTTCTTGCTGCCGGGTCTGCTGGGATGATTCTTCAGCGGTGCAATGGCATTGGCGCAGTTGGTGAGCCACTGTGTGAGGTTGCGGGCTGCTTCGTTGGAGTCCGTAGTGTTGGTGGGAGGGTTCTGACTCAGGGAGGTGGGGAGCTGGTTGGCGGTGATCTTGCTCCAGCATCTTCGGGGAACTTGTTTCGGGTGGTGGTGGGTCGTGGTTCTCCTGAAGTTGAAATGGACGCAGCTGCGATCTGTCCAGTGTAGTCCGGTGGAGTGGCTGAAGGAAATGTGGTTGCTGTAGGAGAAGACTGGGTCAAGCATGTGGCCGGCGTAGTGGGTGGGGGTGTTCACCAGTTGCTTGAGTCCAAGGTTGGCGAGGTTATCCAGCAGGGTGGTGGTGTTGTTGTCATTGTTGTTTTCCAGGTGGAAGTTGAGGTCCCCTAGGAGGATGTAGTCTGAGGAGGTGAGGGCGTGCGAGCTGAAGAAGTCTGCGATGGCTTCGCTGAATTGTGTGCGTGGTCCCGGGGGTCTGCAGATGAGAGTGCCTCTGAGGGTGGTCTTGGGGTCGGTGTGTATCTGGAAGTGAAGGTCCTCGGCGGCGGTGAGGGTGTCGTCGGAGTTGGCCGTGATGCGGATGGTGTTTCTGTGGACGATGGCGATGCCTCCTCCGGTTTGGTTGAAGCGGTCCCTCCGGGTGATCTTGTAGCCATCCGGGATGGCCATGGCGATATCGGCGGCAGAGGAGGCATTCATCCAGGTTTCTCTGAGGAAGGTGACGTCCGGCGCTGTTGTGTCAAGGAGGTTCCAGAGTTCGACGGCGTGCCTGTGGACGGAGCGGGTGTTGAGCAGGATGCACTTGAGGTGGTTGTTGCTGGAGCCTGGCCTGGCGGGTGCGGTGCAGGTCCGGAGGCAGGTGAATTTGCAGGCTTGGCAGGTGAAGGGTCCGTGGCTGCGTTTCGGGGTGGCTCGGTGGCAGACGGGCTTGCCTTAGGCGCGCCTTGAGGGGGAGAGGGAGGGAGGAGCAGCTGGGAGGCGGGAGCGGGGCGGCCTATGGGAAGCGAGGGGGCGGGCCGCGGGGGACGCGAGCGGCGGGAAGAGGTGATACAGAAGGTGAGAGGGGGCGGGGGGAAGAGACGGGCACAGCAGCACAATCAACAGTAAATAACAAGGGACACAAAAAGAAATGAGGGGGAAGGCAAAATAACAGTCAAAAACAGGGAGTAGCAAGAAGACAAGCAATAGACCAGTCTGAAGGCAGCAGACAATACGAGAGGCAGCAACAGTTCACAGGGGGTCTGCGCGCTGGCAGAGGGAGCGACCTGCCTGGTCACAGGGTCAAGGGTCGCTCCTCTCACCACCGCGCGGCCTCCATATGAGGGGGAGAGGGAGGGAGGAGCAGCTGGGAGGCGGGAGCGGGGCGGCCTATGGTAAGCGAGGGGGCGGGGCCGCAGGGGACGCGAGCGGCGGGAAGAGGTGACACAGAAGGCGAGAGAGGGCAGGGGGGGAAGAGACGGGCACCGCGGCACAATCAACAGTAAATAACAAGGGACACAAAAAGAAATGAGGGGGAAGGCAAAATAACAGTCAAAAACAGGGAGTAGCAAGAAGACGAGCAATAGACCAGTCTGCAGGCACCAGACAATACAAGAGGCAGCAGCAGTTCACAGGGGGTCTGCGCGGTGGCAGAGGGAATTACCTGCCTGGTCACAGTAGGGAGCTTTCCCTACTGTTGCACTCTCTGGAGTGGGAATAGTGTTTTTTACCCCTACGCTATCCAATGCTTTCCCTACTGTTGCACTCTCTGGAGTGGGAATAGTAATTTTTACCCCTACGCTATCCAACGTTTTCTCTACTGTTGCACTCTCTGGAGTGGGAATAGTAATTTTTACCCCTAGGCTATCCAACGCTTTCCCTACTGTTGCACTCACTGGAGTGGGAATAGTAATTTTTACCCTCCCGCTATCCAACGCTTTCCCTACTGTTTCACTCACTGGAGTGGGAATAGTTATTTTTATTCCTACGCTATCCAACGCTTTCCCTACTGTTGCACTCACTAGAGTTGTAATAGTAAATTTTACTCTCCCACTATCGTATGGTAAAAATATATTATGTTCATACATATATATATGTATTAAAAAATAACATTTTATTTTTTTTAACTTACATTAATTATTTATTAATTTTAAGGTTATTTAAGTATTTTAAATATGTTCAAGTAAATTATATTTATTATTTAATTAATTTTCAATTAATTTTAAGACGTTAAAAAAATTCGATATTTTGACTAACTATATTTTTTACAACAATATTTTTGATTCGATATTATTGTACTGACCTGTTTGTAGATAGGAATACGATATTTTTGCATTCTATATTTTTTCATCGATATTTAGGTAAGTCTGTATTTTGGTCATCGATATTATGTCAGTGATCCGATTTAATGGTGGAACGGATGGTGAGAGGCTGCTGTGAGTGTTTGAGCAGTGATATGATTCTGACATTTTGCGTACAACTCCTGGGCTTATGCAAAATGATTTGCCTATGGAAACTCCAACCTATCTATAACTTCACAATGGTGACCGTCATTGTGTAATATACACACACACGGGCTTTCGATCTGCCCAAATCGTCCATTGGTCTATTCAATCATCATTCACGGTTTTGCTTCGTCTACCACAGTATGACGCATGGGGCAAGGAATCCGCCTACCTCAGCCATCAGCTCACTTCACTGTGTACAATGACATTTTACATGTGCACATGTGCATTATCTGTCTAAAAAGTAGTTGAAATGAAATGAAAAAATAATTTATAAACCGCGATGGCTACCCAGGGCATCCCAGCGCTACAGAGGTTGGGCTAAAGCGGAGTACGCTAGATTTAGACGGAGTTATTCAAGATGGTTTATTAAAAAGATGATTTCTTAAAAAGCCAGGTTTTAAGGAGTTTTCGGAAGGTAAGTAGTTTAGGCTCAGATCTGATTGAGAGGGGGAGAGTGTTCCAGATTTTGGCTAGGTTGTAGGAGAGCGACCGGCCTCCAAACCTGGCTCTTTTGATTCGCGGCACTGTGGTAAGACAAGAGGTCCCAGATCTGAGGAGACGATTGGGATGATAGGCATTTACCAGGGGGAGGTTGATAGCAGGGCCTGTTCCCCAGTAAGAGCGGTTAGCAATACACATGGCCTTGAATTCAATCCTCGATTTCACAGGAAGCCAGTGGAGCTCTCTCAGTCGGGATTTAACTGAGACTCGTCGTGGGATATCGAGGAGGGTCCTGGCGGCACAGTTTGGGATAATTTGAAGTCTATTGAGCGTGGACTGTGGGGCCCCAAGGTATAGGGCGTTTCCGCAGTCAAGGCGAGATAGAATCAATCCTTGGACCATGATCCGTCTTGAGTGGAACGGGAGAAGAGGGAGGATTTTGCGAAGTAGCCTCAGGAGTCCAAAGCATGTGGCAGCAAGCTTGGTTGCCTGGTGGTTAAAGTTGAGTGTTCTGTCTAGCCAGATGCCGAGACTTTTGATTTGTTCTTTGGGTTCCGGGGGACAACCTAGGCAAAGGGGCCAGATGGAGTCGATGGGTTTGGTGATGGTATTTCCCAAGAGCATAATCTCTGTTTTCTCCCCGTTTAGTTTGAAGCAGGAGGCCGACATCCAGGCGGCGATTGCTTCCAAACATTTGTATAGGCTGTGGTTGGAATTGAGAGGGGGGTCTAACGCCACCACCAGCTGTGTGTCGTCCGCATAGGTGATAATTTTCACTCCAAAGGGGCGGACGACATCAGCCAGAGGGCTGAGGTAAACATTAAAAAGGGTGGGGCTCAGGGAGGAGCCCTGGGGCACTCCACAGTTCAGGGGTTTGCTGGAGGAGGTGAAATCTTTCTCAAATACCTGAAAAGATCGATCTGTAAGAAAGGATCTCAGCCAGGTGAGTGTCGTTCCCGAGATTCCTATACTACTGAGGCGGTGGAGAAGAATACTATGGTTTACAGTGTCGAAGGCGGCACTAAGGTCGAGTAGAACGATGGCCGCTGACCCACCGCAGTCCAGGATCCTTCGTGCCTCCTCCGTCACTGCGACCAAGGCTGTTTCGGTTCCGTGAAGGGACCGAAAACCCGTCTGTGAGGAATCAAGTATGTCGTTTGATTCCAAGAAGTGTGTCAGGACTGAATTGACATACTTCTCGAGTAGTTTGCTGAGCCAGGGTAGTAGGGAGATAGGTCTGTAGTTGGAGGGATTGTTTTGATCGAGGCTAGGTTTCTTTAATAAAGCCTTGACCATTGCTCTCTTCCATAAAGGCGGGACGATGCCAGCATGGAGAGAGGAGTTAAGCAGGTCCTGAATGGTGGGTGAGATCTGACTGGTGATCGGGGTGAGAACCCATGGAGGGGCCGGATAAGTAGGTGATCCTGATTTGACTTGTTGCATGATGCTTTCTAAATGGGTGAGATCTAAGGGAGGGATACATGTGAGGGAGACTGGTAGTGCTGCCACAGAGCCTGGATCTACAGAACCGCTGGGCGAAGGGGTATTTTGAGAGAAAGAGGAATTGATGATTTCGGTTTTGCGGTAGAAAAAGTCCGCTAACTCGTCACAGTGGACCTGGGTGTTGCTGTGCTCCTTTGGTGTCTCGGGTAGTTGCAAGAGGGATTTTGCTATCCGATAGATCTCCTTGGGCTTGGAGGCTGCCTTGTCAATCTTTTCTTCGAAATATTTTGCCTGCGCTAATTTAATGCTGGATTTGTAGCTTTTGAATGCTGTTTTGTAAGCTATTTTGTCCGCTGGTAAGTAATCGAGACGCCATTTTCTCTTGATTCTTTTGCAGGTACGTTTGGCCTCTCGGAGATCAGTGGTGTACCATGGGGCGGTCAGGGTCCTTCGCTTAGGGTGGGTACGTTTAAGTGGAAGTACCAGATCTAGAGAGTTGGTGATCCAGCTGTTGTAGTTATCGTTGCCCTCAATAGGATTGGAAGTTTTGGTGGGTATGGTTAGATCAAGGTTCTCCCGCCATTCCAGCTGGGGGATTTTGGACCAGTTACGTGACTGTTGCCAGTCATGGGTTTGGGTAGGGGGTGGTTGGGGAGGATCCATGTGAGAGGGATAAGGAAGTGATCAGTCCAGGGAAGGGGGGAAGGATTTCCAATGTGTAGGTTCGGGCAGTTGCTGAATATGGGGTCCAAAAGGTGGCCCTTTAGGTGGGTGGGGCCGAGGACTAGCTGCTGTAATTCGAGAGCACCTAGGCTGGAGGATAGTTCTCTGGAGTTTGAGTCGTTAGGGTCGTCAAGGTGGGTGTTGAGGTCACCCAGGAGTGTGAAGTTGGCGGAGCTAAGTGCGAGGTTTGCAGTCGTTGGGGCAAGGTTAGAGAGAAATTGTCCTTGCGACCCGGGTGGGCGGTAAATAAGCATACCTGAAAACGTATTGGTGGGGCTAAGTTTTATAGTGAAGGGAATGCATTCACTATCTGGAACACGACAGGAGAGACAGTGACTCCGTAGCCTATCTTGTGGATCACTGCTAGCCCTCCACCGATTCCAGTTTTACGGTCAAGGGGGAATATTTGGTATCCGTGTGGAAGACTTTGTACCAAATCAGGTTCCGAGTGTTCATTCAGCCAAGTCTCTGTGAGGAAGAGGATGTCCGGGTTTGCATCCTCTATCAGTAGAGAGATTTCCGTAGTATGCTTGGGAAGGGATCTGCAGTTGAGCAAGAGCATGGAATATTGTGTGGGTTCCGTTTTTGCGTGGGGTGAGAAACGAAATCCACACTGGTTGCAAGCGGGATGCTGTGCGGATGGGTCCCACGTGTGTAGACAGGGTGGGGCAGCTTCCTGCTTAAGTTGGAGGAGGGAGTGCGGACTCTAAATTCTGGCCCGGTAGGGCGATCGGGCAGGGGGGGTGGCCCCTAGCCCCGGTCGGCCGTGGACGGGCACAGACGGGCTTGCCTTTGGCGCGCGGGCGGCGCGCCCGCTGCGCTCGTCCGCTGCGCGTCCGGGAAAGGCACATTTTATATATGAGAGGGGGGCGTGGCCTCAGGGCCGTGGGCGTGTCCTGTGGGCTGAGAAGGAGGAATGGCGGCGAAGATCCCTGTGCCGTGGCAGCCTTAATATCGGCTGCCCGGTGATTTCTGTGAGAGATTAGGGTGGGAGAGTGCCCTATGTAAGTGCAGTGCAAGTAAAAACAAATTATTTTGTGACAGTTTCAATTTTTAAAAATCGGGCGTGCTCCCGGCTTCCGCCTCAGGAGTGCTATACCTCTGCATGGGAGCTTTCCAGTCAGCGCGCTTTAAATAGCCGGTATGAGGGGGGCGTGGCCTTAGGGCCGTGGGCGTGGCCTGTGGGCTGAGGAGGAGGAATGGCGGCGAAGAACACTGTGCCGTGGCAGCCTTAATATCGGCTGCGCGGCGATTTCTGCGAGAGATTAGGGTGGGAGAGTGCCCTAGGTAAGTGCAGTGCAAGTAAAAACAAATTATTTTGTGACAGTTTCAATTCCAGTTCACTTCCATGCAGTGCTTGAAATGGAAAAATAGAAGTGCAGGTACTCTGTGCCAGAGTGTTTGAAAAAAGTAATTAGGAACTAATGTTTAAACAAAGGACAAAGACGGACTAGTGACAGCATAAACTATGATTAAACAGAATACATGGTAGAAAATTATTTTATTAAGTATTCATTATGGTAAAAAACACATTATCATTTAGATATACATGGTTATTGTGTGCATGCCTTCATTATACATTTGACTTTTTATCTGCATATATGGACATTTATGGTCGGGTCCTATACATATTTCATGATCAAAAAAAGTTTAAATTGAGATCTGTGCGAAGGCTTTTTTTTAAATAAACACATTATACATTAAAACATGGCTAGGTATATCATCTACGCGCGTTTCGGCTGGAGGCCTTCATCAGGGAGCCATGTAGGTATCCAAGTGGACCTATACATATTAAAAGATATAAACAATAGTAATGCTTGTCAATGTCCGTAAAGAGTCCTAGATATATACATATTAAGAAAACAAGGCGAACTTTGTAGTGATACATTTATACAGTGCTAGAACATAAGACAAAAATGTCGTGAAGAGAGAAAGAACCCGGTCTATTATTTACAGTTATGTACAGTGTGCTACCAATTTTTGATTAATACATTTACTAGGTAGCAAAAACAGATTTGCTAAACATGTAACAGAAGCTATGTAGCATGATTAACGGTAAGGGGAGAGGAAATGAGGACTGAAGTGATAACTGAAGTAACACTCAGGAATAACAGTGCTAGATGGAGGTTAGAGATAAGGAGGGGACGGGGAGGGGGCCCGTGACAGGTTAAGAAGGTGTAACAGTGGATGGAGGATACAAAACAGAGGTCAAGAGTGAGGTGGGAGGGTAGGTAAGATAGTACCTGAACGTATAACTGAAGTTGGTTCTCACATAGGTGGAATGGAAAAATTGGTGCGGAATGGAAGATGGTATGTCTGGAAGACTTAAACACTGATTTACTGACAAAAAAAGAGAAAAAGGCAATTAAGGGGCGTGGTTATCAATGGCCCAAGCTAAGAGTTCAGAGAGTACACAAACAGGTTACAAAATTAGATGAGTACCTTTGCAGTGTATCGTTAATCTGTGTCTGAATTTCTTGTTTCACATGTTTTTTCGTTTAAGGGTAAGCTTCTGGTATTTAAGCTGTGGAGTGAAATTGACTATCTTAGAGATTAGATGGAAAATACTATTGTTATCGGAGCTAGTAGCAGACAACAAGGTAAGAGTAATACCTGTGGAACCGCTCCTGTTTGGTAAGAGGCTACGTGCTATAGGTACCCAGTAGTTGATATGTAGATAACCTGTATATCGGAGTACATATATATTGGGGGGTTAGTTGGGGTGGATGGATGCAGTGGCAAATAAACATGGTAGTCAAGAGCCAAAAAGGTACCTGTTGACTCGATTTAGATAGTTCTCTAGATGATAGTCTGTTGACGATTCAGGTCGCACTGGCAATCTAAGTATTGACGGGGGCATGGAAAGAATAAAGTATTTAGAGGGAGTTGTTTTGGCTTGTCATCGTTCGCTACTGAAAGCTAATAATACATTTGTTCGTTGTTACCTTGACATGCGCCAACGAGGTGTCGCACGTGGGGTCTGTAAGTTTCAGGACGTTAGCCGACGGTTGTCATCCTGTGGATGGCAGTACGTGGACGCATGGAGTGACTGAAAGGGGGGGGAAAAAAAGAAAAACACAAGGCCAAAGGTGGCATCTTAGGCTGTGTCATATGGGGCAAGTGCGGACGCTAAATAGTGAGTCGTAGTTCTGTGCGCATAGGGGCTTACCTGGTGTTTTTATATTTATCGTCTTCCGATCGAGGGGTCTGGTCGGCGTCCGTCTGCATGGGGCCAAGGAAGGAATAGACTCAATGGCGCCGACTGTATTTGAGCCGGAAGGGTCACTGTGAGGAGCCAATGCGTGTATGTGTTTAGTGTGGTATAAAGATGAAGGACGGACTATGCGTGGTAACGTCCTAAATCGTTGTGGCAAACTGGCTGACATGTTGGAACGGTGAATTATTTACTCATTGGCTCGATAGGGTGTTTGGTAAACGTACCTATGGATCTCGGGAACGTGACGCCAAGGGTGTTAAGATCGAGAAGGTCACTGTGAGTGGCCCTGTTTGGGCATGTGTTATGTTGTACATAGTGAATGTTGCTGTTCGGGATAATGATGTTAAATGTAGTACTGGGAGTCGGCAGACATATTGGAATGGAGGGCACGTTGTTGTTCAATAATTGATGTGGTGCTTTTCTTGAAAGTTGTCCAGATTGGTTCCAGGGAGGAGAGACAATTGATGATAGAGAGTGGTAGACAGTGACAAAATTTGTTTGGAGAGATAAAAGTCTGGAAGCTATCCATATAGATGAGGTACAGGGACTAGTTTTAGCCGTAGTTGTATTTCAGTACTTGGTCCCATGGGATTTCGTTGTTCATGCCCTTGGTATATGTTTCCAAGGTAAAAATCCAATATACCTCACGACATTTACGCACCCGAGTGCTGAGTGTGCCGGATGTTTTGCGGATTTTTTCCAGGATGAACCAACGGATATCGTTGGGGTTATGTTTGGCCTCCTGATAATGCTTGACTAGAGGAGCTAGTTGTTTACCTGTGCGTATAGCTGATCTATGCTCTGACAGACGTGTGGACATCATCCTAGCTGTTTCACCAACGTAGCCCTGATTGCATGGGCAGAGTAGGAGGTATACTACGTTGGTGGTTTTGCAATTGGTTAGAGTTTGGGAACAGATATTCTTGTTGTTGAAGTTCAGTTCTTTCGTTTCAATTGCAAATTGACAGGCAGTGCAGTCAAGGCACTTGTAATTGCCTATCACAGGTCTCTGATCAGTGAGTGTTCTTTGCATTGGGGTTCTTTGGTTGTTGGGTTCCATTCTTGTCTAAAAAGTAGTTGAAATGAAATGAAAAAATAATTTATAAACCGCGATGGCTACCCAGGGCGTCCCAGCGCTACAGAGGTTGGGCTAAAGCGGAGTACGCTAGATTTAGACGGAGTTATTCAAGATGGTTTATTAAAAAGATGATTTCTTAAAAAGCCAGGTTTTAAGGAGTTTTCGGAAGGTAAGTAGTTTAGGCTCAGATCTGATTGAGAGGGGGAGAGTGTTCCAGATTTTGGCTAGGTTGTAGGAGAGCGACCGGCCTCCACACCTGGCTCTTTTGATTCGCGGCACTGTGGTAAGACAAGAGGTCCCAGATCTGAGGAGATGATTGGGATGATAGGCATTTACCAGGGGGAGGTTGATAGCAGGGCCTGTTCCCCAGTAAGAGCGGTTAGCAATACACATGGCCTTGAATTCAATCCTCGATTTCACAGGAAGCCAGTGGAGCTCTCTCAGTCGGGATTTAACTGAGACTCGTCGTGGGATATCGAGGAGGGTCCTGGCGGCACAGTTTGGGATAATTTGAAGTCTATTGAGCGTGGACTGTGGGGCCCCAAGGTATAGGGCGTTTCCGCAGTCAAGGCGAGATAGAATCAATCCTTGGACCATGATCCGTCTTGAGTGGAACGGGAGAAGAGGGAGGATTTTGCGAAGTAGCCTCAGGAGTCCAAAGCATGTGGCAGCAAGCTTGGTTGCCTGGTGGTTAAAGTTGAGTGTTCTGTCTAGCCAGATGCCGAGACTTTTGATTTGTTCTTTGGGTTCCGGGGGACAGCCTAGGCAAAGGGGCCAGATGGAGTCGATGGGTTTGGTGATGGTATTTCCCAAGAGCATAATCTCTGTTTTCTCCCCGTTTAGTTTGAAGCAGGAGGCCGACATCCAGGCGGCGATTGCTTCCAAACATTTGTATAGGCTGTGGTTGGAATTGAGAGGGGGGTCTAACGCCACCACCAGCTGTGTGTCGTCCGCATAGGTGATAATTTTCACTCCAAAGGGGCGGACGACATCAGCCAGAGGGCTGAGGTAAACATTAAAAAGGGTGGGGCTCAGGGAGGAGCCCTGGGGCACTCCACAGTTCAGGGGTTTGCTGGAGGAGGTGAAATCTTTCTCAAATACCTGAAAAGATCGATCTGTAAGAAAGGATCTCAGCCAGGTGAGTGCCGTTCCCGAGATTCCTATACTACTGAGGCGGTGGAGAAGAATACTATGGTTTACAGTGTCGAAGGCGGCACTAAGGTCGAGTAGAACGATGGCCGCTGACCCACCGCAGTCCAGGATCCTTCGTGCCTCCTCCGTCACTGCGACCAAGGCTGTTTCGGTTCCGTGAAGGGACCGAAAACCCGTCTGTGAGGAATCAAGTATGTCGTTTGATTCCAAGAAGTGAGTCAGGACTGAATTGACATACTTCTCGAGTAGTTTGCTGAGCCAGGGTAGTAGGGAGATAGGTCTGTAGTTGGAGGGATTGTTTTGATCGAGGCTAGGTTTCTTTAATAAAGCCTTGACCATTGCTCTCTTCCATAAAGGCGGGACGATGCCAGCATGGAGAGAGGAGTTAAGCAGGTCCTGAATGGTGGGTGAGATCTGACTGGTGATCGGGGTGAGAACCCATGGAGGGGCCGGATAAGTAGGTGATCCTGATTTGACTTGTTGCATGATGCTTTCTAAATGGGTGAGATCTAAGGGAGGGATACATGTGAGGGAGACTGGTAGTGCTGCCACAGAGCCTGGATCTACAGGACCGCTGGGCGAAGGGGTATTTTGAGAGAAAGAGGAATTGATGATTTCGGTTTTGCGGTAGAAAAAGTCCGCTAACTCGTCACAGTGGACCTGGGTGTTGCTGTGCTCCTTTGGTGTCTCGGGTAGTTGCAAGAGGGATTTTGCTATCCGATAGATCTCCTTGGGCTTGGAGGCTGCCTTGTCAATCTTTTCTTCGAAATATTTTGCCTGCGCTAATTTAATGCTGGATTTGTAGCTTTTGAATGCTGTTTTGTAAGCTATTTTGTCCGCTGGTAAGTAATCGAGACGCCATTTTCTCTTGATTCTTTTGCAGGTACGTTTGGCCTCTCGGAGATCAGTGGTGTACCATGGGGCGGTCAGGGTCCTTCGCTTAGGGTGGGTACGTTTAAGTGGAAGTACCAGATCTAGAGAGTTGGTGATCCAGCTGTTGTAGTTATCGTTGCCCTCAATAGGATTGGAAGTTTTGGTGGGTATGGTTAGATCAAGGTTCTCCCGCCATTCCAGCTGGGGGATTTTGGACCAGTTACGTGACTGTTGCCAGTCATGGGTTTGGGTAGGGGGTGGTTGGGGAGGATCCATGTGAGAGGGATAAGGAAGTGATCAGTCCAGGGAAGGGGGGAAGGATTTCCAATGTGTAGGTTCGGGCAGTTGCTGAATATGGGGTCCAAAAGGTGGCCCTTTAGGTGGGTGGGGCCGAGGACTAGCTGCTGTAATTTGAGAGCACCTAGGCTGGAGGATAGTTCTCTGGCATTTGAGTCGTTAGGGTCGTCAAGGTGGGTGTTGAGGTCACCCAGGAGTGTGAAGTTGGCGGAGCTAAGTGCGAGGTTTGCAGTCGTTGGGGCAAGGTTAGAGAGAAATTGTCCTTGCGACCCGGGTGGGCGGTAAATAAGCATACCTGAAAACGTATTGGTGGGGCTAAGTTTTATAGTGAAGGGAAGGCATTCACTATCTGGAACACGGACAGGAGTGCCAGTGACTTCGTAGCCTATCTTGTGGATCACTGCTAGCCCTCCACCGATTCCAGTTTTACGGTCAAGGGGGAATATTTGGTATCCGTGTGGAAGACTTTGTACCAAATCAGGTTCCGAGTGTTCATTCAGCCAAGTCTCTGTGAGGAAGAGGATGTCCGGGTTTGCATCCTCTATCAGTAGAGAGATTTCCGTAGTATGCTTGGGAAGGGATCTGCAGTTGAGCAAGAGCATGGAATATTGTGTGGGTTCCGTTTTTGCGTGGGGTGAGAAACGAAATCCACACTGGTTGCAAGCGGGATGCTGTGCGGATGGGTCCCACGTGTGTAGACAGGGTGGGGCAGCTTCCTGCTTAAGTTGGAGGAGGGAGTGCGGACTCTAAATTCTGGCCCGGTAGGGCGATCGGGCGGGGGGTGGCCCCTAGCCCCGGTCGGCCGTGGACGGGCACAGACGGGCTTGCCTTTGGCGCGCGGGCGGCGCGCCCGCTGCGCTCGTCCGCTGCGCGTCCGGGAAAGGCACATTTTATATATGAGAGGGGGGCGTGGCCTCAGGGCAGTGGGCGTGTCCTGTGGGCTGAGAAGGAGGAATGGCGGCGAAGATCCCTGTGCCGTGGCAGCCTTAATATCGGCTGCCCGGTGATTTCTGTGAGAGATTAGGGTGGGAGAGTGCCCTATGTAAGTGCAGTGCAAGTAAAAACAAATTATTTTGTGACAGTTTCAATTTTTAAAAATCGGGCGTGCTCCCGGCTTCCGCCTCAGGAGTGCTATACCTCTGCATGGGAGCTTTCCAGTCAGCGCGCTTTAAATAGCCGGTATGAGGGGGGCGTGGCCTTAGGGCCGTGGGCATGGCCTGTGGGCTGAGGAGGAGGAATGGCGGCGAAGATCACTGTGCCGTGGCAGCCTTAATATCGGCTGCGCGGCGATTTCTGCGAGAGATTAGGGTGGGAGAGTGCCCTAGGTAAGTGCAGTGCAAGTAAAAACAAATTATTTTGTGACAGTTTCAATTCCAGTTCACTTCCATGCAGTGCTTGAAATGGAAAAATAGAAGTGCAGGTACTCTGTGCCAGAGTACCTGCTTGTTTCTGAGAAGGGCGGTGCTCTCCAATTAAAAGTACTGCATTTCTCTTGCGCAGTGCCGGTACTCTCCCTCTCAAAATTAAAAAGTGCTGGTACTCTGTACCGGACAGTACCAGACCATTTAAAGCACTGCTTCTATGCCAAGACTGGTGATGCAAACGATGTTTTTCTTTCATATTTTTTAAACTTTTCTTTAATGGTAATTTTTTACTTTGTATTACTTTATTGCCTATTGCATATGTTTACCAAAAATTATTAAAGGAATCCAAGCTGGCGAAGGCCAGACCCTTTGCTAATACTTGTTTACATTGCACCAGCATCACAGCTCCCTGCTTTGCAACTACACGTCCCTAGTAGTTACTTTCTAATGAGCCTTTGTTATTCAGTACACTACACCCACTAATATAATGCAGAGGATCTCATCCTCTCCAAACATTTCCTATGCTTCTATTGCCACTATGTCATTCTTTCCGACCTAAAAACAGACTCCTCCATCATTCCACCACTCTGATCTTGGTGAATAGAAAACTACTTTGTAACCTACCACCATGGCTGTCATTGTACCATGTGTTATTAATTACAACGGTATCTAAATTATCATCTACCATGAAGGTCTGTAAATCTGGCAGCTGCACTACCCTGTGTCATTAACACATGTGACCTTCACTTTCCTGAAACCAGTCATAATGTCTTCATTCCTCTTTGTAATCCCCTCTGATGCTGTTTCTTGCTTTCAATGAATCATGGTCTGTATGTGTTTTATTTTGTGCCATGATTGCTTGGTGGTGACAGTGCATCCACTTCATCTCCCCTGCAGCGACTGTCGCAGTACGTGCAGCCTTTAACAACTCAGCACAGGAGGAAATAATAATAATTACCTCTGAGGGCAGAATGTCTGCGGCTCTCTTCTCGTGCTCTTCTGCAGCCCGTTCTGTGCCATCTACTCAAGGGCCTGTGAGCCATTCAGCTGTTCCCAACGTTTCCTCCCTGTTAACATAAGAGGAGTGTTGTGGGGTATGTGCTACAGCAGAACTCACAGCACATGCTTGTGTATAACTCAGTGCAGGCACAGCCTCTTCTCTAGGTACTGCCACAGTTGATGCCCCCACTCTGGGCCTGCTACCACTAGTACCTGGTTTGTACTCACATGCTGTACTTGTCATACCCCGAGTTGCCTTTTCCTGCTCTGAGCCATCTTCTTCAGGACATGGCAGTGCTATGCGCTGTGCCCTGCACACGGATTGCTGCATTGCTTCTGCTTCCATTAACCATGCTGTTATCCCCATCGTGCCTGGCAATCGGGGATGTGGCCTGATCTACTATGGTTTGGCCTGAGTTGTCAACACTTCGTCCCACTACTTTACATAACTACCACCGAGGGAGTAATTGTGAAATATTCTTACAAGCTGCATTTCTGCAGGTTTAAGACAGAATCATAAAGCTAACGATCATAAATGTTGCAGACTTTCAATGCAAAAAAGATTATTATTCTAGTTTCTATAAATACATTGGAAGATGGTTCATTGTGCTCCTTCTGACAGGCATAGGTATCAAATGAGCCACTGCAAGGTCTAACACATCTAGACATTTCTGGCTTGTAAGCCAATGGCACATATCCATGATATTTTGTAGCATTTGTATAGTGCTTTTTACTCCTTACTGGGTGCCGAAGCAGATGGATAGCACATTACTTCGGAGGATGCGATAAAATATTGCGATAAAATATTGACAACCAAAATTTTATGAAGGTAGGTATATAAGTAAGCATGGATTTACAATTCTTAACTCCTTATACATGTACCTTGACAAAAAATCTTCATGGGTCCTAGATAGTATAGTGCATCTATACTTACCTATAAGCATGCACTTTCACGAAATTTTGGTCCTAGAAATTTAGGCCACAATATTTTGGAACCACAAGATGTTTGTGCTCCTTTTTCTCACAGATAACCATTTGTCATGCTGTTCATCGCTCATTCGTAACACTGTATGTAGGCAGTCTGCCGTGAAATTTGTCATGCAATCTGTAATGTGTAAAGTTATCACATAACTGTCAGGCAACCTTTCATGCAGTCTATTGTGCAAAATGTACAGGAGAGGTACCACCAACTCGAGGCCGTGACCGAGGGAAGACGTAGATGCCGCAACTACTTATGGTGACGACACATATCACCGGAATTGGATATAAATAATGATGCCATTCCATTACGTTTCCATCCAATCAAAACCCATTTGAGGAGAACTGACTAATGTATTTTAAAATCAGGCTATCCATGCCACTTAATATTTGAAGAAATGCCTCGAGAAAAAGCCTTGGAATGATTAATCCATGATCTACTCTTTGATAACCTTCGCCCTGAAGAAGTCCTTCGGACGAAACGTGTTGGTTACTTGTGTGTGAAGATCTTTTGGAATAAAAGCAAGAAAAGAAAACTCTATGGCCTACTGATATCATTAATTTGATCCATACTGTAACTGTATTTTGCATGGTGTGCTGAACCATTGTGGTGTGTCATAGAGTGTAATGGCACAGAGTAGAGTGAAGTTATGTAGATTGAAGTAAAGTGACGTTGAGTGGCGTAAAGTGGAGCAGCAAGTCGTAGAGTGGAGTGGTGTAGAGTGGAGAGACATAGAGTGGTATGACGTGGAGTACAGTGGTATATAGTGGAGTGACGTAGAGTGTCATGGAGTAGAGTCTTATAGGGTGGAGTTTCGTAGAGTGGAGTATGCATTGTCTGGTATTGCCATTACTGACAAAACATTTTCAGTTGAACTTCCCATTAAATTTGCTCAGACATGCAGTCTTATTGATAAAACTATACAGCACACAAACGATAATGTAAGGAAATTGGCATCACCTATTGTTTTGATCATATGAAAATATTTGTTTCCACCAATCTACAGAATTACAAAAAATGTGTTTCATTTGTGCTTTCCTAATTCTGATATATTTTGAAATATTTGTACAGTACACTTACTGGCATTTAAATGTTGTTGTGTGCTAGAAAAAAACATCAGCATTTCCTTTCACACCCCTCCGGGCATATTACCAACAACTAGCGATATTTATCGCTAAATGGGCTAAGCGAGTTTTTTTTTATTGCCAAGCATCGCCGGATATTATCGCAGAGATAACGTGCTATTAGTAACGTTTATCTCTAAAGCGATAAAATATCCAGCGATAGCGGCGAAATGCGTGAATATCGCTGAGAATACAGCTATATTCACGCATTAACGCCAATAGGGTCTTAGCCATAAAAATCCACCTCCCATTGGATATAATGGCTAAGAACTGGTCTGAGCAGGCGTTAGCTTTTGGAGATATTCGCGCTTAGCACGAATATTTCCATTGCTATGCCTACCTTGCTAATTGGCGATAGCGATGTTAGCGACTGCTTTCAGTTGCTAACAGGTTGGGTGTGCCCACTTTGCATGTCATTAGCGATAAATATCGCTGACATGCAAAGCGGGCCCCAAACCGCTTGCTATCGCCTCAAAGCTGTCGCTAACATCAGTTAGCGACAGCTTGCTACTAGGGCGATGTAATTATCGCCGCTTAGCGGCCGAAAACGGCCGCTAAAGCGGCGATAATCTAATATCGCCAGGCTTGGTAATATGCCCCCTAGTTCCCAGGAAGATGGTCATATAATTCCTCTCACTTTGCAGTCGGAGAAAGAAAAGTAGACTTCAACCTCCCTTGGAAGACAGAGCTCAACATTTGACTGCACAGCAAATGTTACAAGATAAAAACCAAAATTTAAATGCCTTTATGTTTTTTTCTGAACTCTAGCATGTCTACGTTGAGGGTACTTCAGAAATCCCTAACCCCTTACTTCCAGCATCTAAGGAATGGGTGTGAAATTAAAGAAGATGATTGGGATCCAGCGGAAGCGGGTTGTTTCCGAGTGAACCCTTTTTTATTACAACTTTTCTTTCTGGATCGCTAAATCTCAATTCATCAGGCCCATTTTATCTTTTTCTAACTGTTGATGATTTCTACCTTCTAACCATTGCTACCGACATCACATAGGTCCTCAGAAGGATCTTGCATTGAGCTATAAGGGACTTGAATGTTCGAGGAATTAACAATTATATAATGAGGACCTGGAATAGATAATTGTTGTTTCAAACTGACATTTCACCATAACTCAACACTTTTATCAGCCATGGGCACAGATTTCTAGAGACAAAGAATATCACCAAAAGATAGAATCGATAAAGCTAATTTAGTATAAACATTTATCTAATGCCTAAAGAATGCAGTAAATCAGAAATACATTTAAAGATCAGACTGCCGAAGATAACCACACAGTACATGAAATTACAGGTTCCGTGATGAGCATACAAACCAATCAATGTTGTCTCAGGTTCTGTCCTCAAGAAAGCAGTTTGTGTCCATTATTCAGCTTCGATTGTCAGATCCAGAGTCAGAATAACCCCTCAGCAGAAAAAGGTTATCTCCCTGCAGCCACGTGCCGGCCAGCAATAGCACAGGGTAAGGTCTCAATTCGCTTAAAGTTCAGTTTGTTTGAGTCTATGTCACTCAGAACCATGCAATTGAGGAAAAATAAAAGAAAACTCAGGGTAAGAAACATGTGTGAATCAAAGAAAAACCGACAGCATGTCAAGCACGGAAAATGAGACAGGCAGCAGGTCAGACCCAGACTCCTCGTTAATTTGGGCATTTATACTCCAATACCTCTAGGTTTACACCCCTTAAAGTATCGATTTCATCAGTCCATGGGGTTTCATTGGTCACTCACGATGGCTATTATGCGGTGATCAGTAAAATATACAAATCTGGATGAATTAAGTAATCCTTTTCTCACATTTTTCTTTAGAGGCATTCTATTCCTTTTAGTTAGTATTTAGTTACATCCTCGGAAGTAGAAAGTACATTTAGTCATCTGTCATCAGTCCGTTGCCAGTCGCTTTTCAACTGGAATGCAACATAGTTGTTACAATTCACTAAAAACATGTTACATGTGAGTCCATTGTAAACGAAAAATTGGAATACAGTTGGAAACCTTACAGAAAGTTCTCATAGGGTTAGGGTGTTAGTTTAATGTGACTTAACATTAGGTAAGGAACTAAATCCTTTGAGGCCTAAGCAGAATACAACTAAATTATGAAATAAGAGCACACGTTTCTAAATGCATTTAGCTTTTCTTACTTATTCAAATACGATATGCTTATGAAATACATGTCAATATCAAGCAGTTTTTTTCTAAGTCATGTACGTGTACATTTATGTGTATATGAGCAAGCATGTTTACATTTCAACGTTTAACTCTTCAATGTGTGCAAATACATATGTTACATTACATAAGCCTTAGCACATCCTATTTTAGTCTTCTTTGGTTATATGCATTCTTTACACTCAATTAGTGTCAATACACATGTTTCTAAATTAAATCAAATGGAAATACATTATTTGATGCACATTATTATTTGCTAATGTATGTTTTCTAAAGGCTACAGTTTGATTTTATCTTTTCATCTAATACAAATTAAATGTGTCAGCATAACCTTATCATTTCTTAGCATAGTTTCCCCTTGCTACATATATGATATATTCTAGCATTCTGCATGCTTTTATGATGCAGTATCTAAAACATGAGTGTACAGATGACATTTCTCTCAGCAGGTAAACATATCATTTTGTCTCATCCATTTGAAAAAAGGTATCGTAAATCGATTTCCATAGGTAGGTATTGGTGAAAATGGATGCATGATAACACCCATGCTCCATCAATCCCCCCTTTGATGGTGAATCAAGCCATTACAAAATCTTTATCCCACCATCATTTGATGTTTATCTGATGTCACATTAAAACGCATTCGTCTTCATTTGTTTTAATTGATTCTAGATTATTTAATTCATCATAGTATCTACATTGTCTATCCTCCATTTCAATTTCTGCTTTATTCCTCTTCTTTCCCCTCTTTCCCTCATTCAATTGCATTTGCTTGCAAGAACGAGAAATCATCGCTATTATTTGTAAGCCAATAGCAACTGTGAGTAATGGTGTTAGTAATCTCCCCTCTAATCTTCCTCCCAGTGCTGCCAACCAATTTTCAACTGACGAAAATCCTTTCCCAATTGATTCCCATGCACCATCCGCTTTTAGTTCTGTTGGAGAAGTGTGGCTCAATGGTTAGAGCGGCAGATCCTGATGCAAAGTTCTAGCCCGGGACCAGGGTTCAATTCCCCGCCTCGGCGGGTCTTGGGCTCAAAATTCCTCGGACCTGATAATTCTCGCCTCGGTGCCTATTCCAATCATGGAGTCCCACTCTGCAACTCTGGGCAATAGCTTGCTTAATCTCCACAACGGCCCCCACAACGCTAAGGATGCCTGGCCTCCACCTTGGGGGTGCCCAGGAGTGGACACCTCACAGGGAAAGCCAGGATGGGTTCCACAGCGGTATTCGTACAAGCGCCTTGAGACCCTTGCGTGTGAGTAGTGCGCTATACAAGTATCAATTTACATTTACATTTAATTCCTTTCCTAGGTTAGTTATGTTGCTAATATATCTCCGCAAATCTTTGCTTTTGTCAGGGATATATGTGCAACACTGTAAAACCTTTAACATGAGACAGATTCCGCCCTCTTTTGCAAGAAGTACAGTTAAAGCAAGTCTGTTTTGTAAAATCATAGATCGGATAGCAACCATTTCAGTATCGATAACAAAGAATACTCCAGCCATATCAGTTGATAGTTGAACAACTACAGTTGATAGTTTCAGAATTTTGTGTGAATTTAGAATTACCCCAACTGAGGGTATTATGGCACCAAAAATATACCCTTTTATTTCGTGAGCATTTATTCCCCTTTTCAAACGAGTGTGTTTTCCTTCATTGGTTCCACTGTTTTGCCCCACATGATACATTTTTGGAAAAACAATACCCCTGTAAAGCATCCATACCATTGTTTTGGAAGCCTATAATAGGCTTTTTTCCCACATACATCATATACTCCTGGAAATACAGGATCTGCTCCTGCTAAGTATTCACCCCACCGCCCTACAGTTAGGAAGGTGTGATCACATTCACTGGAGCCAACAAATGTATTATTATGACCTTGTCGGCTGGAGCAGGTAGGCGAGCGCAGGGGATCCCATGTGGCGTGTGGGCCCCAGTAGACGTGCACGGACTGCGCCCTACCTACCAGCACCACCGAATCAGCACTACAGAGATACCACCTCGCAGCCTTTTTGGCTCTCCTCCCTGGCAGCAGCACCATTTATTATTTTTTTAGAAATCTTTTTATTAACATAAACAAAAGAAAAAGCATCAGGTGACATACATCTCTTTTACAGTAATCAAGTATACATTTCCATGTATCAGAATACTTTAGGATGACAGTAAGGGTCACTGGGACTCCAACGCTACTATTTCTTCACCAACATTCGGGGGAGTACATATATCTCCTCTGTAGCCATTCCAAGCACCCCAGACCTTCCCCCATTTCTGGGGCCGGCCCCTCGCAACGTATACCGATTGTTCCCTGAACATGCACCAATCGAGATCTTCCATCCATTTCCCAATCTGTGGCACCCGACTGGCCCCCCACATCTGAGCTATGTTACGCTAGGCGATCCTACACGCCAGAGTCAACCATTGCTTCCCATGTGAATTCAGGGCAGTTGGCTCCCAGACATTCAATATACAATGCCGAGTCTCTACCGCCAGCTCCACCCCCATTACCTCTCGGATTTTCTCGTGAATCTTAACCCAGTATTCCTGTATTGCCGCACACTGCCACAGAACATGCATGGACGTTCCAATCTTCCCACATCCCCTCCTACAGTCTCCGCTATCCGCCAGACCCATATGTACCAATCGTGGACCTGTAATGTATGTTCTGTGTAGGATCTTCAGTTGCACTAGACTAAGTCGCATTTGGATTGCTACTAATTTCAGGGAGGAAACCGCCTCCCTCCAGTCTTCATCGTCTAAAACTATGCCATCTGCGCACCACTTTTCCCTAAGAATCACCAGGGGGTCACTCATGTGATTGATCAATTTTTATATATCAATGAAATCGTTTTGGTCAGCAGAATACCGTCCAGTACTCGGTCCTCTAGTGGGGAGGCCTCAGGGAGTTCAGTGTCTCTTGGAACATTAGCGAGCAGGGCGTGTCTGACCTAGAGGTACCAGAAACGCTCACACTCCTGCATCTGATGTCTTTCCTGTAAGGCGGCAAACGTAAGTAACCCGCCCCTCCGCCACTTGTCTTTTATTTGCGAGATCCCAATGAGGTCCCATCTATCAAAGCCCTTCGTCCTCCACAAGCTACCCAGCCTCTCCGAGCTCTACAGTGGGGTTGCCATAGTAAGTCTCCCTTCCGACTAAAGGCATTGATTAGCGCCATGCCATACATGAATCGCATGGGCCGCTGGCCCAACGAGGGGAAACCGACCGTTCAAAGCATACAGTCCCTGAGTGAAATCTCCCCCCGGCATCTGAACCGCGGTCCATCGCATACCCAGGGTCCAGGGGGGACCCATAAATGGCATGATTTATTGCCGCCAACTGAGAAGTCCAATAATACTTGTGGAGGTCCGGTAGACCGATCCCTCCGTCGTCCCAGGGAAGAGTAAGTTTGGAGAAAGCGATACGGGGTCTGCCCTCCCAGAGAAGCTGTCTCTGGAGAGACTCTATATCCTTGAAATAAGAGGGGGGCACCGGATCCATCGTGTTTTGGAGCGCATAGAGGAAGCGGGGAAGAGCCATCATTTTAAATAACACCACACGACCCAACAAGGAGAGCGGCAGTGATTTCCACCTCGCCACATCTGTTTGGAACTTGGCTGGTGGGGGCTCCAGATTCTTTTCGTATCTCAATTTCGGATCTTTGGTCACGAATATGCCCAGATATTGAAAACCCACATTCTCTTTCCGTAGTGGGCAGGAACTCGGGATTACCGGAGGGTCACCACTGATGACAAAAAGCAACGATTTCGCCCAGTTAATGGCGAAACCAGAATATCTTCCAAATATGACCAGGACGTCCATAAAGGTTATCAAAGATGCCCGGGGATTGGTAAGGTAGAGCAGGATGTCATCTGCGTAGAGTGAGATCTTATTCTCCCACTCGGATGTCCATCGCAGCCCACGATTCGACCGGTGCCAATGGACCCATGCCGCGAGCAGCTCCAGGGCCAATGCAAACAGCAGTGGGGACAAGGGACATCCCTGTCTTGTGCCCTTTCCCAGGGGAAAGTCGACAGATTTATGGTTGTTTACCACAACCCTGGCAAAGGGACTAGTGTATAATAAACGGACCCAGTCGATGAACCCCTTGCCAATACCCATTTTCGCTAGGACTGCGAACAAGTAGGGCCATTCAACCCTATCAAAGGCCATTGTCGCATCTAATGACAACAAAACAGCTGGTTCATGTATGCTCGACGCGGCACCCAGGACCCCATGCAGCCTCCTGAGATTGAGGGCTATATTCCGACGTGGCATAAAGCCAGACTGGTCCAGGTGGACCAGGGTCGACATTACCTTGACCAGCCTTGTTGCCAACAGTTTAGCCAACACCTTAGGTTCAGCATTAAGTAGTGAGATCGGCCGATAAGACGAGCACTCCATTTTAGGCTTGCCGTCTTTGTGGATAACTACGACGTTTGCTACGCGCTGGTCGTATGGGTTCTGGCCCATTTCTCTACTTTTGACGAACATGGCACGGAGAATAGGTGCAAGTTTATTCACATTGAGTTTATAGAGCTCTATGGGGATTCCGTTCGGGCCAGAGGCCTTCCCAGAATGGACACCTCTAATGGCCTGCGCCACCTCGTCATCCGTGAGGGGGGAGGCCAGATACTTCATGTCCTCCTCCGAGAGGCCGGGCAATGGGATATCATGTATCATGGTTGCATTTTCGGCCTCTGTATAGGTGCCTGCCGAGTGATAGACTGATTTTAATACGCTGAGAACTCATCTGCGATCCGTTGTGGGTCTGTCACCAGTCCCGATTCCGCCGTCTGCAGTTCAGGCACCAACCGTGATGCCCATTCCCCTTTCTCCAACCACGCTATCAATTTCCCAGCCTTATCGCCATGCTCATAGACCCTACTTTGAGTGTCAGCGATCAGAACTTTGGCCCTATCCCTAGCTAGGCTTCGGTATTCATCTCGGAGAAGTTTCAGTCTATGCAACCCCTTCGGGCCAGCTCCTTCGGAGACCTCCCCTCTAGTGCTATCAGTTGTGCCTCCACTCTATCCACTTCAGCTCGAGCCTTCCTCCTCTTCCCCGAGACCAACGACAGCACCTCCCCTCTGATGACCGTCTTGTATGCCTCCCACAGGGACCGCGTTGAATCCACTGTTCCCACGTTTTCCTGGAAGTACCGATCAGTAATTTGTACCTCCTCCTTCTTGGTATCGGGGCCTTTTAAGTGCCAAGCATTGATAGGGGCGATCCTGTCCACATCTCTCTGACCCACTACCAGACTGAGCCAGACCGGAGAGTGATCGGAAATCCCTCTCCCCAAATGTTGCACCTCTCAAAGCTATGCCGCCTGCAGTGCCGGCACCAAAACATAATCTATTCTGGAAAAGGAGTGATGTGCAGCAGAGGCGTGTGTATAATGCACTCCACCTGGGTTCCTAAGTCTCCACCCGTCAACAAGACCGGTGGTTTCTACGAAATCTGACAACCACCTCTGAGACGGTGTCAGCGTTCGGGCCGGGTATCTGTCCATTTCACCATCCATAACCGCATTAAAGTCCCCCCCCACTACCAGCAGCCCCACGGGCAAGGACAAAAAAACTTGGCACAGGTCCCGGAATGTGTCGGACTGCAGACCCGGCGGAACAAAGACCGACAGAAACGTCACAGTTTTACCCTCCCACAACCCTGAGATGCCAATGTATCTGCCTCTCTTGTCCGCCCACGTGGCCTCAACAATCAACAGGAAAGAGTTTCTAACCAGAATACCCACCCCGAGACCCTGTTGTAAATCCAGCATGCGCCACCAACTTATATCCTCCCCTGTGTAGGGCCATGCAGCAGTTGCCAATCAGATGCGTTTCCTGTAACAGCACCACATCTAGGGAATGCCTCCTAATCATCTGACTAACCATCCCCCTTTTTATCTTGTCCCCTAGCTCATTTACATTCTAGCTAAGCGCCGTAATCCCTAGACCCTGTCTACCAATAAACATAGTGATGGTAAAGCATATCGAGGTCACCTAATCCTAGAAAAAACCCCGAAAACATTACTCGCCAATTCTCCGCTAATAATGCACTGAAGAATGTTTCCGTTTCAAACATAACCCCAAACTTCAACCCCCCTCACCCCACCCTGCACCCCTGCATGCAGCTTGCGCTAAACCCCAAATAACAGTATGCCTGTCGCCCCCACACTTATCTACAGCTAACTAAAGGTAGAAAACAGAGGCAGGGCCCAGACGAATGCGCCATCTCCACTGTCCCCCGCCCCGCCACCATTACAGTGTTCCAAGTCAAAATACGATAATATCTATACCAGAGCAACACTGTAGACAGGCTGTAACAAGCCCACCCCACCCCCAACTTACTATATGACATTATTACACCCTGCAAACATCATTATGACCAGGACTATTGTTCATCTGCGTCCTCCAGATCTCGCCTCTCCGCCTCCGTCGGGTGGATACTGTCCAGCCAATCCGCCGCCACCTCGGGGTTATCGAAGAACCAGGCCATACCATTGAGTTCCACCCGAAGCCGAGCCGGAAACATCATGGCATACTTTAGTCCTTTGTCCCTCAGTTTCTTCTTCACCGGCAAAAACCCCTGGCGCTGTCTTTGCACCGATTTCTCGGGCACCCCGAGAATACGTACATTGTTCCGCCTAGCCCCCTAGCCCTGCCTTCATAATCGTCCAGCTTGCGGGCCGCGAGTGTGCCCGATGCCTTAAGGTCTCTCACCTCTTGTTGCAACTGGTTCACATCGTCTATTAAACTGGCCGGCTTGACCTCAAGTGTCTTTACCTTCTCGTTAGCTTTTGTAAGGTCTGCTTGCAGCAGCCCCACCTCAATAGCGACTGTATCAAGCTTGTTGTCCATGGTTTCCATCTTTTTCCCCAGGGTTGTTTGGACCCCAGTGATAGCCGCCATCAGATCGGTCAGCGTCGGTTCCGCGGGGGCAGTAACCACCTCCTCGCTCCCAGACTGGGTCTTCGTCACCGCCCCTGGGGACCCCTTCGGGACAGTGTAACGGTCCAACCGGTTTGATTGTACATTCCTGGATCCCTTAGAAGACCGGGGCGGCGGCTTTTCCACCTCAGGTTTCGATGCCATGACTTCGCCCTTACCCCCTGGGCCGGGCAAGGTCTCTGTCCCCTCTCGAGGTCGGCACCCCGATCGGCCGCCAGCCTCCACCGCGCACAGATCTGATATGTGTCGTCTTGGCGTCCCTCAAACACTGATGAGTCACGTCTAACCATCCGCCCAGGGCCGGGCACGAACGTCTTTACTCCTCCCGGGAGCTGGGGGCAATCTAAAAGTTATATTCCCTTCTCAGTGTGGCTCCACCAGACACCCCATCCGCACTTAACTCGTGTGAACTGGACACCTCACAGGACGGTCCATTAGATCCCCACAATGACTCTGGCAACCTTCGCATGTCGCAGTAGTCCCCCCATGGTGTGCCACTGCTCAGCCGATCTCCACCTCCATGCCCTCGTGTGAGGCCAGAGGCTGCGTCGCAGACTCACGGATCACCCCACCGCCATATCAGTGCATCCGCAAATGTCTATCGTTTTATGTGGATTTTTGCCTGCGCACGTCGTCTGTGCGGACCGCCCCCAGGATGGGCCCGGCAGGCCTTGAATCTGCTGGGCTAACAATGCTCCCTCTCACTGCTGTGACCCACCGGTATACCAAGGCCTCCTCCGCTCTCCACATGTAGTCACACTCATGGCCCCCTCCAGCAATCTGGCTGCTCGGCGATGCCTGCGCTCCTCCACCGCTGCAGGACAACCTCGCTCCCCCACTGGGTTCCCGGAGTCCTATGGGAAATGTTACTTCAGCAGCCGGGTCGTTGGCAGACACTCCAGGGCAGTCACAGTCCCGAGAGGCCCCCGCTTGCGCAGCTCTCAACGCGCCAGGGGCATCGGGAGCGACCCACCTCTCTTCACCCAGCCGCACTGTCCCAGCACTCCCCCTCCGTAGTCCCGGGGGCACGCGCCCACGCCTCCGGGCGGACCGAGGAAAGACCGGTCGCGCCTCCGGATGTTGACGCACTCGCGACCGGCTCCCAGGCACGCAAGGCCCCGGCTTTCACGCCGGACCAGGTCTCACCTTACGATGCGGTGTAGCTTCACCACCCGGGCACGGATATGGACCGCGGAGGCGGTGTTCGGTGTCGCCTCCGTTCAGCGGACAGGGAGTAGGGTATGGACCAGGATAATTAGCAGGATTGATGGGCAGGGAACGGCGGCCGGCAGAGCCGATTCCCTACGCGGCCATCTTGGTCGCTGGTCAAGCTCCTCCCCCAGCAGCACCATTTTTATATCTCAAGAACAGAGGAGGTTGACCTGTGCATACGCCATCGAGCTACCTTCCTGGTGCACTCCTGTGGCCCACAGCGCTGTTTGGCACGTCGTGACGGACCAGCCCTTGTGGTTCCTCACAACTGGTTTCCCCGGCATCTGCTCCCTGCAATGCCTGTGCGCAGCCCCTTGTCGTCTACAGATTTAGTTGGATGTCTTGTGGCACCATTAGCCCTGCTGCAGCTGTAACTCGCCTCCACTGACGATATTGTCCCTTTATTGTGTCTTCCCTGAAATTTAGACCACAGGCGCTGCACCGTTGTTGCTACCACGCAGCCCCGGCCCTGCCTACACTGGCTGTGCTGTGCTTGGGGTTGCTGCTGTGGCTTGGGCGCTGCATGTCGCCTGCATCTATTCTAGAGCTCTCACAGAGCAAACCTCCCTCTGCAGCCATTTCTTGCTGGATCATTGACGGTGGGGGACGCACTAGTGGATGCCACTCACGTGCTGTAAGGCGCACAGGGGAAACAACCTTTACAACGCAACTTTTACAACGAACTACCATTACAACGAAACTTTTACAACGCAAAAACTTTTACAATGCATACCATTACAACGCAGGATTTTACAACGCAAGTACCTTTACAACGCATACCATTACAACGTAAGTATTGGTAAGTATATAATTAATTTAAAAAAATTATATGTTTGGGTTTTTGGGTAAAGGGGTATTTTTAGGGTTCAGGGTCAGTTTTGGGTTTTTGGGTAAAGGGGTATTTTTAGGGTTCAGGGTCAGTTTTGGGTTTTTGGGTAAAGGGGTATTTTTAGGGTTCAGAGTCAGTTTTGGGTTTTTGGGTAAAGGGGTATTTTTAGGGTTCAGGGTCAGTTTTGGGTTTTTGGGTAAAGGGGTATTTTTAGGGTTCAGAGTCAGTTTTGGGTTTTTGGGTAAAGGGGTATTTTTAGGGTTCAGGGTCAGTTTTGGGTTTTTGGGTAAAGGGGTATTTTTAGGGTTCAGGGTCAGTTTTGGGTTTTTGGGTAAAGGGGTATTTTTAGGGTTCAGAGTCAGTTTTGGGTTTTTGGGTAAAGGGGTATTTTTAGGGTTCAGGGTCAGTTTTGGGTTTTTGGGTAAAAGGGTATTTTTAGGGTTCAGGGTCAGTTTTCAGTTTTTGGGTAAAGGGGTATTTTTAGGGTTCAGGGTCAGTTTTCATTTTTTGGGTAAAGGGGTATTTTTAGGGTTCAGGGTCAGTTTTCAGTTTTTGGGTAAAGGGGTATTTTTAGGGTTCAGGGTCAGTTTTCAGTTTTTGGGTAAAGGGGTATTTTTAGGGTTCAGGGTCAGTTTTCAGTTTTTGGGTGAAGGGGTATTTTTAGGGTTCAGGGTCAGTTTTCAGTTTTTGGGGTACAGGGTTAATTTGTAAAAATAAATTAAAATTATATTTAAATTAAATTAATTAAATAAAATTAAATAAAATTTAATTATATTTTAATAATTTAAATTAATTTTTATTAAAAAAATATTTTTAGGGTTCAGGGTCAGTTTTGGGTTTTTGGGGTACAGGGATAATTTGTAAAAATAAATTAAAAATATATTTAAATTAAATTAATTAAATAAAATGAAATAAAATTTAATTATATTTTAATAATTTAAATTAATTTATATTAAAAAAAATATTATTTACTTACCTATATTTACGTTGTAATGGTATGCGTTGTAAAGGTATTTGCGTTGCAAAATCTTGCGTTGTAATGGTATGCGTTGTAAAAGTTTTTGCGTTGTAAAAAATTCGTTGTAATGGTAGTCGTTGTAAAAGTATGCGTTGTAACGTCATACATCCGGTGCACAGACATCGTTACCCACCTTCCTCTTGCCACCTGCAGGCCTTGCCGGAGGCCTTGAAGCACTACCCCACTGGGCCTTACAACTGCTGTTGCACCGCTCTTATTGCTCATGCAGGCAGATAGCTGTGGAATTCCTGCAGGCTAGTCCACCTATGCCACATCGCTATACGAATTATTCTCACTTGCCTACTGTGTGCACAGGATCTCATCCTTGCTTCTGCTGTCATGGGCGTGCAGCCTGCACACTTAGGGACTCTGGAAAATTTAGTCTGTTGACTACTTCTGTGACACAGGCATATACATATAGTGCCCCGACGGGGATAATTCCCTGACAGCTCACTTCTGTTGACTTGGACGCGGAAGGCATCTTAGTGGCAGAAGGCGCACAGGCATCAGTACACGTCTCCCCATGACTCTTCACCCCTGACGCTCCGCACATCTTTTTTTTTGTAGTCCTCATACATGCCACCAGATGATGAATACTCTAGATGGGATCTCTCTGTGCCTTTCACACAAACAGACTCGATTGCCGCCCTGGTGTCTGTGTGCGGCAAACAGGGTTCACTCAGAGGTAGGCTGTCTCCCTGTCCAACTCCCTTTCCCTTCGATGGACCGTCATGGGAACCCAGAAGGACCGGACCACAAACCTCTTGCATAATTATTGGACCACCATTAGATCTTCGACCAGGCCACCAGTGCAGACCACACCCTGTCGACACTCGCTACATCGCAAGCCATATCTTACTCACTGACCATCATAATATTTTTTAAGCAGTCCGCGAACCTAGGAGGGGCCTCCGACTTCCATTCCCTACAAATTTCTCTCCTAGCGATGACTATCACATAGAATAGGAATTGTGAAGCAAAGCTATTCATGTTGTATTCAGATGGCAAGCCAAAAAAAAACAGTCTAAGGGAACATATAATCGAGATTGACAAAACCTCCTCCAAAAAACCACAAACGGCCTCCCAATATCTGGATATCTCTGGGCATTCTAAAAACATGTGTCGGTCGTCTGCTGCCGGATGTTTACATCTAGGGCAGTGATAATTATCCAGTGTGACCTTGAATAATTTAGCCGGAGTCCAATAAACCCTGTAAGCTGTGAACAGATGGTTTCTTCTCAGGTTTGCTGGCTTTATTAATCTCTGAGACATAGAAAATGAATCTGTTCATATTTTCTGAACCTCCTCAGGACTATCAGATAAGACGTTACCCCAGAGGTTCGCCAATTCAGAATCCAAGGTATCTTTTACCCCCACAAACGACCTGTACCAAAAAGAGACCTCCTGTTTCCAGACCACGCCCCTACAGATAGAATCTAAAATCCCTGTGTCCCCTTCAATCCCTACTGATTGCCTTGACCACCAGGCGGAGAGTTGATAGAACTTAAATCTAGTTAAAGACCTGTTGGTTAAATTCGTTAGAGACTCCCAGCTCATAAGGCAAGAGTTGACACAAAGATCCCCCCATTTCTTAAAGCCTGCCGCTTTAAGCGGCTGAGACAATTGGTCTTGAAGGCATTGCGGGGTACCGAGTGAATCCCAGATTGGGGCCTGTGTATTATAATAGGGTATCCCCAAAGTTCTCCGGACATAGGTCCAATTCTTGAGTGCCGCCTGCAGGATCTTAAGGCGGACTTTTTTATAAAATTTTTGGTCGCCAAATTTGAAAAGGAAGAATTCCAGGCCCTGTGGCTGGTCGTGCAACAACGCCTGAAAAAGGCAGCCCTGTCAAGAAGAATCTAATTTAATGTCCAATATTCTAAAATTCTTGAACTGAAAGACATGGCAGTATAAAAAAAAATCCGGTAGGGCCAAACCACCTATCTTCAACCCTCTCCTTAATTTCTTCCAGGCAATCCTGGGTGATTTTGCGGCCCATATGAAGGATCCAATCTTCCCTTGAAGGCTAGCGATGTCCTTAGGGACAAAGGGTAACGGGATGGTGTTAAAAAGAAAGGTTATTTTCGGAAGGATAGTCATTTTCACTAGATTGACTCTCCCATATAAGATCAGTGGCAGACTTCCCCATCTTGTTACCATTTTGGAGACTTCCTTCACAACTATCTGCCAACTGACTTTAGGGATGTCAGTCAATTTTTGAGTGAGGTGGATTCCCAAATACCTAATCTTTTTTCTAGCCCCCTGAATAACAGATAAGTTGTTCCACCCCATTATATCTGTTTTCTCCTTATTAATTTTGTACCCGGAAACCCTTCCAAATTCCTCGGCCAGTTCGAATAGCCGAGGGATTGCCTCAATATGATTTGAAGTGTATAAAAGAAGGTAATCCGCGTACAGGGCGGTTTTAAGCTCCAGATCTGCAATTTTAAAAAGTGAAATTATACTGTCGGCTCAAAGTGCACAAACAAAAGGCTCAATATAAAGATCAAACAATAAGGGGGACAGGGGTCATCCCTGCCTGGTGCCTCGAGAGATATCAAACCAATCAGATAAGCCTCCATTAACCAGGACTTTTGCTCGAGGACTCCGATAAAGGGATTTAACTCCTTCAATGAAAATCGAAGGAAACCCAAACCTTGCCTTAGCAGCCCAGAGATACGCCCAATTGACCTGATCGAACGCTTTGGCCGCGTCGATTGCTATAATGGCGAGTGGCAACCCCCTGTCCTCTGCGAAATCGATTGCCCCGATTACCTGAAGCGTTAACTCGTTTAGCTGCCTCCCCGGTATAAACCCTTTGATCTGGGTGTACGATTGTTTTTATAATTCTGGCAAGTCTAGTGGCCAGTATCCCAGAAAAAATCTTCAGATCCGAATTCAACAGGGAAATTGGTCTGTAAGACTCTATTTTTTGAGGATCTTTATTCGGCTTAGCTATCAGAGTTATAGTAGCTTCAGACCAAGAAGGGGGGATACTATTGCCATGTATTGCCATGTATAAAAATACTATTAAAGAGTGTGGTAATTCCCTGACAGCTCGCTTCTGTTGACTTGGATGTGGGAGGCATTCTGAGGGAGCTCATCTTGGTGGCGGAAGGCGCACAGGCATCAGTACACGTCTCCCCATGACTCTTCACCCCTGACGCTCCGCACTTCTACCGACATGGGAAACCTGACGCCCGCCAGTCCAAGCTCCCTTTGACACAAAAAGGTGGCCACACGCTCCAGCTCAGATGATCCAGAGCCACATATAGGTGAGCAGGTCGCAAGCTCCTCTGCTTCCCCAAGTCGACGGAGTCAAAACTCTCCTCTTAGCCATCCAACACAGCCTTGCAGACATCTCCAACTAAATGGAGTCCATGAATAGCCGCATAGACTTTATAGTGCTTAAAGTGGATAAATACGACGAACAGCTCAAGGAGGCGGAGAAACGGATTTCCGACAATGAAGAAAAGCTACGACTCAAGTGACACAGCAAGTGGTGCAAATGGACAAGCTCTTCAAGGTAATTGCGGCCAAAAATGAGGATTTGGAGGTCCGCAGTAGGCGCAACAACATTTGAGTCATTGGGATTCCCGAGATTACCAACACTGGGCGTATGGAGGATTTCATCAAACGCCTGCTGTGCACCACCTTTGGCGCTGAGGCCTTTTCCACCCAGTTCAGTTGATTGTGGAACGAGCCCATCATTCTTTAAGCCCCAGACCTCCTCCAGGGAGCAACCCACGTCCGATAGTTGTTTGTCTTCTTAACTATTGTGATCGCGACGCCACTTTGAAATTAGCCAGGGTCAAGAAACGTCTACACCTCGAAGGTAACAAATTCAATATCTATCCTGACTTCACCGTAGCAGTCCAGGAGGCGAGGCGCAAGTTCCTACCAGCTAAGCAGAAACTCAGCAAGGTTCAAATCAAATACACTTTACTTAGATTAGTGGCCCATCTAAAAGTCACTCACCAGGGCAAGCAACATTTCTTCACCAATGGGCAACAGGTTGACGACTTTTTCAGGGCTGTCAGAAAAGACCCACCGTAACGAGAATCCAAAGAGTGCTTCTCAAGATCTCCATCATTGGGCTCTTACTGACACTCAGGATCCTTCATTTCCCTTTTTTTCTACTATTTCAATGGGGTGCATTGTGGATGCCCATGGTATCCCTCTCATGCTGCACTTGGCGGAAACTGAGCAGTTTCTCTCATGGTTCTTTCTGGTAAGCATGATCTCTCGGTCTCACAGATGAATGAACCTGATGGACTGCTACTTACAGACAGATAAGTGACATGGAACTTAAACATGCACATAGATTTAGGTGGCGGGCACATTCTTTCATGCTCGTCTCTGCTAATAATTTAACTTTGCCAAGCGACCACTCCCTTCCCTCTTTTTTACCCCTGTCATTGGGAAACTGGCTTAATGGCTATGGGACAGGGGAGCATCTCGTTGCCTACCAGTGTTCCCCCACACAGGTGTTCCCCTAGTCTTTCTGGGTGAACTGTTTTAACTTTGTAATGTTAAAGCTTTGTTGGGACTGGGTGGGCAAAATAATACCGGCACAATTGGGGTGCTGTTGTGGGAGGGGGTGGGTTGGGACTCATTCACAATTGTTTTCATTATAATTTGTTTTCCACTGGTAGACTTATGACTCCACATTAAGAGGCACATTTCCACACTTCTTTTCAGAGCCCACTGCGACACTACCATATTACTCGGCTTTGCACACATGTACTGAGGCACTACAAATGAATCTCCTTACATGGAACGTCAGGGGACTAAGAGATCCCCGGAAATGCAGACAAATACTCACATATTTAGATAGGCATCATGTGCACATCGCAATGTTGCAAGAAACCCATCTTGATCCGTCTCGCACTCCCACTTTTGCCCAGACGTGGGCCGTAGTATGCCTGTTCTCCTCGTACTCCACTTACTACAGAGGTACAGTGATCCTTGTAAAAAAGAATATTCCTTTCATTTTAGGCGGCACACACCAATACTCTTTGGGGAGAAGCTGCATTGCTATGGGGCACACTAGGAACACAGTCTGTCACACTGGTGTGTTGTTACAGGCTGAACATAGTCGGACTCAGACTATTTCACAACACTTTGGGGGCATATACTCCAAGTAGGCTCCCCTCATATCTTCTGGGGAGGAGACTTCAATGCTGCACTCCACCCTGCCCTAGACAGGTCTAACCACATACCTTCGCACTACACCAAGACAAAGGTGTAGAAGAGTAGGATCTGCTTCTTATAGTTACCCCCAATTTTGCTGATGTGTCACTGTTTTTTTTACTTTAGTCTGGCTGGGGACCTGCTATCCAGGACCCCAGCCTAGCTGCTTCCTCTCTATAATGATTCCATGTACTCTAGCTACACTCCAGATTGGATTCTGGTGTACCCTTGTGAGTCCCTAGTATATGTTATACTATGGACCCAGGGCATAGGTACCCAGAGGCCTACCAGTGGCTGAAGCATGTATTATGCCACCCCTGGGCAGCCTTCCAAAATGATACAACAGGTCTGCTACAGCAGCCTGTGTAAGGTGGTGTATGCATCCCTTACTTAGATATAGGTTCCCTATATCTACCTTATATCACTGCACATATAAACCTACCAGTCACGCCTATGGCAGACCTTATCAATCCTGAAGGCAGGGTTCTGGGTTTTGTGTGAGAGGGTGACCATGCATGAGCAGGGCCCCTCTGCAGCCTTCGGAGTCTATTCACCGGGGTTGTTCTGTGATGCAGCCAGACCATATACTCCTCTGTGCATTATAACCTCAAGGTAAATGCTAACTTTGGAATGGTTGCAAGGAAACATGTCGTGTTTGGTGTCAAACACCTTGGAATCATACCTCCCCGCTAGCACTGGCGGCAGAGGTATGATTGCACCCTCCAAGAGGGAAAAACATGGTCACACCGGTACACCCGGTACCAGCTTAACGAAACCCTGGCATCACAAAATGGATGCTGCAGCCACAGACAGAAATCTGGCCTCCTGCTGCAGGATGAAACTCCACTCCAGCAGTGGAGGCTTGGACAATAGGTTTCTTGTCACAGGGAGGTGTAACCACCTCCCAGACAGGCTTTAGTGTATTGGGGCTGGGTGGGTGCACTCCAAGAGTGCTTTGAAGTCAGCACTGGGGCCACATTTGGTATCCCTGTGCATAGTCCAGTTCAAACCAGTTGTAGGGGCTACGAGCCCCTGCTCTGGCGCAACACTGGACAAAGGAAATGGGTGTAGCCACCCCTCTTTCCAAACCCTCCCATAGGTGGGTCCCCAGAGCTCGTCCCACCCCTTCCTTGGGTATAAATAAGGCTCCCTGTTTTCCTTTTTTACTGATTTTTACAGATAAATACAGACAGAAAATCATTTATTTTCTTGCCTGTATTTATTTTAAAATGTGGATAAAAATGGAAATTGGGTGCTTTTTGAGTGATTCTAAATATACTTTGCCACGACTCCCGGGCCAATAATTGTGTGGACTGATAGGTAAGGGGGTTAAAAAAGAAAGGAATTTTAGTATAGAGGCTTAAAAAGCATTTGATATGCAAAAGGCTGATACTGAAATATGCATAATTTCATATAAGTGCATGGATTTATCTTCTGCAGGTGTTCAGATTACTGCAACCTGGCAGGCATTCAAGCATGACTGCATATTTATTGGTTGAATAAATGTGGAAATACACCAGTTTCAACTTTACTTTTTTCACAAAACCCATAATAAATATAGATAAGTACAGATAAAGTGGTCAAAATATAAATATGGATAAATACAGACGGAAATGACACAAAAAAAATACCGTAGAACCGGGAGCTTTAGGTATAAAGTAGGAACCCCTGACTACAGGACTTTAGATGTACCTGGACGAAACTCTGATACTGAACCCTGGAACTTCGATAATCTACAAGGCACTAGATGACTGAAGGATCTCTATTGGAGTAAAGGAGTTACTCTCCTGTGTGGCAGGCACCAAAGACGCATCTGACCGGTTTGCATCTCCGAAGCTCCCACCGGACTCCAAAGAATTTGCAACACAGGAGGTAGGTTCCCAGACTTCCCAGAGGCCGAACTGAGTCTCGAGCAAAGCTGAGACCCATAGCCCTCTTGGGTACCATGGAACCGGAACCCCTGGACAGCATGCACATTTGCAAGTGCATATACTTCTCGACGATCCTTGAAGCTGTGAATTGGGTTACTTGTAGCCCAGACCCTGAGCAGTATTTCCACCGAAGATAGCCGGCCTACACTCCACGAGTGTTCCGTGAGCCGGCCCTTTGTGTCTTCTCTTGAGGTACCTTCACGATCCCTGGTCCGTCAACCTGTGGGTCCCTGGGAAGGCAACTTTAACTTTCCTTGGGCTTCCTTGGTTGCTCCAGAAGTGCCCTGACTCTCCACCACTTGTGGAGTCCACTGGACCTTGCTGGTCTGCACCGAAGCATCTTTTCTCTTCCTGTGTGGGTTGCTGTTTCCAAGGCTTGTTGAGTTCAATCTGAGCACTGATGCCACAGCACTCAACGTCCTTTGTGGGACAGCTCGAATTCAGCTCCTGGTCATTGCCGACGCCTCCTGGTCCTCGTGGCTGCAGAGTCAAGCTTCACCTCTTTGCACCTGAAGCACCTTACATCGGTGGGCATTTGTCTATCGTGCCCCTGGTCACTGGCAAGTGACCCAGACTCTGGCCCCTCGGCTTTCGGCTTCTTCACATCTCCGATTCAGGCTTGGATCACACCGGACACTTTTCCTCTTCATGGCAGCTGCACTTTGCAGCAGTTCGTCATTGAAAACTACGACGATTCCTGACACCATTTGACACCTATGTACCCGGCTTCCCTGGGTGAGGTAACTCGAGTACTCCGGTGCTCCCGTGGGTGTTAGCCCTAGAACCCCATAAGTCTAAGAGGATTTGCTCAAAGTCCTCTCCTAAGTGTCCTTAAACTTTAAAATTCCAACCGTGACTTTTCCCATTGAAGCTAACAGAGCTCGCGGCTGTGTTCTCACACTGCACACATCCCCTATGTCACTACCTTGGGTGCTTCCTTGGGGTTCCAGCGATTCTACAGGCTCTAGGCCTTGTGTCTAGTCAAGTCATGGTTCCTTTACCACTTTCTTAATATATGGTTTGGTCTACCCCAGGGGCCCAGTGTATATTATGCTATTTACTGAAGTTCTATTGTACTTAAAGTGTGTACCTGGATCTGTAATCTCATAAAGAGATTACTAGATAATGTTTAGTAATAAATACATATATTTTATATATACCTTGTGTGGTTCTCCTTTCATTTAGACATTCAAGAGGTTATAAACTGGTAAACCAAGCTGCTTTACACTCCTTCAAGACTTCGCCTCAAGACTGCTCTCCATAGCTGCCACTCGAATAGCTTTCAATAAAGGTTGTCTTCAAACCTATCATCAATAAGGGTTGTTTGGACTGGTGCAAGGTGCCTACTATAACTAGTGGGAAGCATATTCCAGGCCAACTTCTCCCAACAAGGAGAACTATCAGACATGTTCTCAGCTTATGGGCTCACAGATGCCCCGACAACAATGGGACACAATTACTAAGCCCTATTCCCAGGCTGGGTTCGATGTCCCCAACTTCGAGCTACACTACTTAAGCACGCTAGCTCACTACGCTCATTATTGGTTTCACCCCCCCAAATACATGCCACAAGTGGCGGGTGAGCACTGGTTATCTGACCCCATACCGATTGAGGGCGCCATATTGACTGCTACTATGCCGCGAGCGGTAGGTCCATCGCCGATTATTTGCACAGTGAAGGCATGGCAGGGTATCGTCAAACATTCCCATGCCCCCATGCTGTACTCACCACTACCCCCCCTAGTTTATCACCCAAAGATGCCGGACCTACAGGAATTTGTCTTCCACAAAACTAAAGTTAAATACTGGATTACATGCTGGGGGGATCTTTACCTCAATGGTAAGTTTCGTGCATCACAACAATTATTTTCTAAACAGCCGCCCTCTTCCATGGACATTTTTCTCTATGTTCGACTGAGACAGGGCATCAAAGAGCACACACCTACATACCCGCTGGAGCCTCCAGAGGTTGCTCCATTGCGCATGATACTGCGTAACAATGATGCGTCACACTTGGTCTCTACACTATATCATAGCCTGTACACTAACTTGGACCCAACACAATGCGCTACCAGAGATAAATGGTCTGTCGAGATGGGACATGCCATTACAGATGGGCAATGGACTTAATGTTGCAGTCAGACAGAACAAAGTTCATTCAGCAGCCGGCTCCAAATCCCCCTCCCCCCCCGGCCAAAACGTAATGATATAAGTTGCGTGATAGTGACAATTGTGTTTGCTGCGGTATTGCAGGGGGCAGACTTCCTGAATCTTGCCTGGGATTGTGGCACTGAACATGCCTACTTGCTCACACACCCGATTGATAACACCAACAATACCTAGGCCTTCAGTGCTGTAGTATGCTGAATGATTCCTACTCATCCATATTCATCGCCTTCATCTTACAAGTTATGATTGTAGCTTCCGCCTATAAGTATATGTCTCCCTACATTAGTGGTGGCCTTTCATGTATGAATCCTGGTACAATGATCATTGTTGTGACTGTTACTTTACATTACGCTCTGTAAATTTCGGTTATTGTGCTCATCTTGATTCCCTCTCTTCACGATCTGGCAATCATGTCTCTACCTGTGCATTGCTAATGCTGTATTGGTTCTATCTGTTTACAAAATCTGAATAAATAAATGTTTTAAAAAAAGTAATAATGAAACTGACCTTTGCAATAGACGACACTAGTTAGTACACTACAGAATATACCATATGGTAATGTAACAGGTGATAGGTTACACCTTCCGATACAGAAGAAGGTAATTGCATGCAACATAACAATCCCTCACATCCATAGTATATACATACTCATACAAGAGTTTAGTAAACACATTAATGAGAAGTTAATAATAGACTGATCATGGGGCAAATTAGTATTGATATATTCACTAGTCACACCCACATCATTCTTTTCTTCTGTCGGTTTAGTAACTGGGGTGGGTTAATTTTTGACTTCACATAGACTTGATGGGTAAGTTTAATATTATCAGAAACAATACAATATATCACGACAAATATAGTTAAAAGCAAGCACATATGCGTTTACGCCTTATAGAAGATCGATTTGAATTTTCCAACTCTTGGTTAGGGTAACTCCTTTTAAAAAAATAAAAAATTATAACATGAGGTTAGAAGGAATGTCCTTACTTATGCCTTTGAACAATTTTGTCACCTTATCTTGTCTTTGCTGTATGTCAGTTCACAATTTTGGCAATTTGCAGTGTACTTGATCTCTTAACCACTTGGCTGCTAAGGCACCTGATGAGCTTCCATTGACTTTCCATTGAAATCAATGGAAAGTCCATGACGAGTTACCCTTGTCATTAGCGCTGAAGTGATGATTTCTCAGCCTTTTTCTCTTGCTTTTCTCACAACAGTTCCTTCAAGGTGATTTTTGTGAGTTGCGGTCTTTAAAGCAGAAAGCGCAATATGCTCTTTCCCAGTTGTTTGCAGCTGCTAGATAAGTCCACTCTGGAGCAACTTATCTCTGAATTGGAACCCTTGCTCTTTTCATTCTGCACACTGTAAGCTCATCATCTGTGTCACTTTGCTCAGATTGACTCGAGACTTCAATCACAGTTGGAGGTATTCTCCCTTCAGTCAAGATCAGCCTCAGCCTTTCACTTTTTCTGGGCCATTGGTTTCCTCTAGGCACTCGCTTTTCGCTTGCACTGTTCACATTAGCTGAGTCAATGCTTCGCCTAGTTTGATCTCCTTCAGCTTGACCCTTGTTACCAACCAGGACCAACTCTTTTTGACTCTTGTCTGAACCAGTGTCTCGAGACCCAGTAGCTCTATTCTCTGACTTATCTGAGTTGGACAACTCTCTGCAACCACTGTCTCATCCACTGCAGGCCCTGCATTTTCAAGGGGACATGGGACACGGCGAGTGTAGACAGCATATACCAAACTAGGCAGACCACCACATTTAACCGATGTTGTGGTTACAAGTATACTTGATATGACCCGTGCCAACGAGGTTCCAAGCAAGTTTTTTGCACTTGCTTCTTTGCAAGTACCCAGTCACCTGGGCACAGATTGTGGCACTGCTTTTGCTGTGTTGAGGTTGCAGCTTCCCCAATCCGGTGAGACACAGAACGCACCACATCAGCCAATCCTTTACAGTAATCGAGTACCAAATCATCAGTTATGTTCACAAGCTGATTTGCTGGGACTGCAGGCTGTCTCATAGCCCTCCCCATTATTATTTCATGTGGCAACTGTACTGTTCTTCTATCTGGGATGCTTCTCAAACTCATCAACACCAAGGGTAAAGCATCAGACCGTTTCAGAGATGTAGACGCACAAACTTTTGCCAATCGGGACTTTAATGTTCCGATGACCTGCTTAACCACTCCTTACACCTCAGGTCGATATGTTATGTTATGTTATTTTGTTATGTTATTTTTATTTGTACCGCGCACAGCTGCCTCAGCAAAGGGGCATCCTGGCGCTTTGATAAGGCAAACACAACACAGCACTGAAAGGAAACAGAGGGGAAGTGCAACACATCATAAAGGCTAAGCGAATAAAAAGGTCTTGATGGCCCGTCTGAACTGAAGGAGCTCATCTATGGCCCGAATTTGCGGAGGAAGAGAGTTCCACCAGCTTGCTACCAGGACTCGAAAAGAGCGGCCACCAACTCTGCTCAATTTAAAACGCGGAACCACTGCTAAGTTCTGACCCAGAGATCTAAGAGTGCGCGAAGGAACATAAGGTGTTAACAAATTCTCCAAGATTTGGGGAGATGTACCTCTAAGGATTTTAAACGCAAGGCACAGAACCTTGAATTTAATCCTCTGCTGCACAGGTAGCCAATGGAGAGCACGCAAGGATTTAGACACCGAGCACCGCCTAGGCAAGCCTGTCACCACTCGGACCGCAGCATTCTGAACTCGCTGCAGCCGAGAGAGTTCTGATTGGTTAATCCCCGCCAGTAGGGAGCTGGCATAGTCCAATCGAGACAACACAGATGCTTGAACCACCAGTTGTCTCGTGGGTGCATCAAAGAATTTGAGGATAGGTCGAAGTCCTCTAATAATGCCATAGCAGGAAGCTGCCACCTTCTTGGTATGACAAATGAAACTGAGGGATGGGTCAAGCCACACCCCCAAGTTTTTTATCTCTGATGCTGGAGAAGGAGTCACACCCAAGTCCGAAGGCCACCACTTGTCACCCCACAATGCCGCCTGTTTACCAACCACCATAATCTCCGTCTTCTTGGTGTTTAACTGGAGACAGTTGGAATTCATCCAGTTAGCCACTGCCCGTAGACCATCGCAGAACCTGGTAGCCTCCAAATCTGAGTCCCCACTCAGTCTGACCGCCAGCTGCGTGTCATCTGCGTAAGAGACCATCGTCAGGCCCCACCGTTTGACGACCGCAGCCAGTGGTCTCACATAAAGATTAAAAAGGGTGGGACTCAGCGATGACCTCTGAGGGACCCCCAGTTCTAACGGGTAAGATGACGACTTGCCGGGCGGGATCGCCACCTGGAATGACCTATCCGTGAGAAAAGATCGAAACCAGCCAAGGGCGAGGCCGGAGACGCCAACCTCCTCGAGTCGCTGAAGCAAAATCCCGTGCGAGACCGTGTCGAAGGCGGCACTGAGATCTAATAACAATAGTGCCGCCGTCCAACCAGCGTCAAGCACGGAACGCAGATGTTCGACCATCGAGAGGAGGGCCGTCTCCGTGCTGTGACCCGCACGGAACCCGTTCTGAGTAGGGTCAAGAATGTTAGCCCTAGCCAGATGGTCTGAAAGAGTGGCGTTCACGTGGGCCTCCGCAACTTTCGTGGCCCAAGGAAGTAAGGAGATTGGGCGGTAGTTTTCAGGTTTGAGGGGGTCAAAGGTCGCCTTCTTCAAAATTGGCGTGACTACCGCCTGCTTCCATCTGACGGGAACCACTCCAGAAGAAAGGGACAGGTTGATCAGAGACAGCACCGGGGTGCGACAGACCGGCGCCAGCATCTTGAATAGGGCCGGTTTCAGCGGATCTGCCGGAGATCCTGACTTGATTTTAAGACTGAGAGAGTCAAACACCTCCATAGAAAGGGGGGGCAAGATGGAAAGACACTCCCCATCACCCAAAGCGCAGCCAGCCCGCTCTACAGTGGGGGGGCCCATCGGGAAAGTGCGATCGATGGCTTGCACTTTTTCCCAAAAGAAAGAGGCCAGGCCCTCGCAGTAGGTGTCCGTACATATTTCCGCCGCAGTAGCTCTCTTACCCATCAGATCCTTTAATACCTTAAAAATGAGTTTCGAAGGGTTGGCAGAATTCTGAAACTCATGGGCATAAAAGGAGGCTCGTGTTTGACACACTGCCCTGTGGTAGATTTTAATCTTAGCCAGATAACAAATCTTCAGTTCTGGGTCGAACGACTTCCTCCATAATCTCTCAGCCTGTCTACAGGCTCTTTTAAGAGATGCCAAGGCACTATCGTACCATGGGCTCGGTTCCTTCTGACGGCACTTGGACCAACACATAGGGATCAGAGAGTCGAGGGCCCCCGAGATCCACTCACAGAAGGAATCATATCCCCGATCAACCTCAGCGAGAGGGCCTAAGGGAGCATCCTCAAGCAGATGGTAAAAATCCTCCAGTCTTAATTTGTTCCAATGTCGTTTAAGGACGAGTCTGTCCTGAGATAGAAAAGGAGGATCAGACAAGGGACATGCCATTTTCACCAGCAAATGGTCTGTACAGACCAGCTGGGAGGAACCAAGAGATAGGCACAATGCAGTTTCTGTTCAGTCTGGAGTGCTGCACAAAGCATTCGTATCACATGGTTATTAAAATGTGACCCTCTATCTGATTCCAGAGAAATTGGAAATCCAAATCTCGGTATTAACTCTCTAAGAAGCAGTTTAGCCACTGTTAAGCTGTCATTACGTCTATTAGGGTAGGCTTCCACCCAACGAAAGAACAGACACCCGATCACTAAAACATATTTTAATCCACTGCAAGGAGGTGTCTTCAGAAAGTCAACTTGCATCCTGTTAAAAAGACCCCTGACTTTCCAGTGTGACTCTTGCTGACCAATGTTTTTCTGCCAGCATTCTATTGTTGGCATACCACACATCTCTGGCATGGGACTTCTGCAATGGCTCTGAATCAGGGATTAAAACCATGTTTGTCGATAGAGGTGCAGCATAGCATTTCTTTCCACATGGTTAGGACCATGATAGTTCCTTTCCATGGGTGACAGATAAGAGTGGTCTCCCATCAGAGGCAAAGCGTAACACTGTTTCTTCTTTCTTTTAAGCTCATCGTCCACAAGAACAGCATCAGGGTCTCGACTAGCACGACGACGCGCTCAGCACCGCCGAACACATGCATTTCCAGATCCACATTGACCCCAACTCCACCCTCAGAGGCACCCTCGTCTACCGACCCCCGGGCCCCGCCCCCGGTTCAGCGACTCCATCGCCAACTTCATCAGCACGCACGCCCTGACCTCCACCGACTACATCCTCTTCGGAGACCTGAACTTTCACTTTGAGAACAACAATGACAGCAACTCCACCACCCTGATCGACTACCTCGCCAACCTCGGACTGAGGCAACTCGTCACAACGCTCTCCCAATCCCCTGGCCACACGCTCGACCTCGTCTTCTCCGCAAGCCTGCACGTCTCCGTCAGCCACAGCACTGAACTCCTCTGGACTGACCACCGCTGCATCCACTTCATCTTCCAGAAACCCACCACACACCACTGCACCCAACAGATCCCCCCCCCCGCCGCTGGAGCAAAATCACCAAAGACCAACGACATGCAAACCTCGCTCTCAGCCCACCCACCGAACCCTCCAACACCGACGTCGCTGCCCACAACCTCAGACGCTGGATCTAGGACTGTGCCAACACCCTCGCCCCGCTGAAGACACACCCCCACAGAGACACCAGCAAGAGGGCCAGCTGGTTCACCCCAGAACTCCTAGATTCCAAGCAAGCCTGCCAGAAACTAGAGAAGAATTGGCACAGTGAACAAGCTCCGGACAGCCACGCAGGACACAAGGACGCCATCCGCAACCACCACCACCTCATCAGGGCTGCCAAGAAGACCTCCTTCAAAGACCGCCTCAACAACAATGCACACAACAGCAAGGAGTTCTTCAACATCATGAAGGAACTCTCCAACCCCAGCTTCAACACCAGCGGCATCCCGCTATCGCAAGCCCTGTGCGACTCCCACGCCACCTTCTTCCACCGCAAGATAGCATACATCCACGACAGCTTCAACACCCAGACAGCCCCAACAGACAGCAACACAACAAACCCTCCGCACACCATCAACCACGTCCCCTTGCTAGCCTGGACCAGCGTGAGCGTCAATGACACCAACAAGACCATGAGCACAATCCACTCCGGCTCTCCGTCAGACCCATTCCAGCACCACGTCTTTAACAAAGCATGCAACTCCATCTCACCCCACCTACGCAACGTCATCAATCTCTCCCTTGAGACCGTGACCTTCCCAGAGACCTGGAAACATGCCGAGATCAACGCCCTACTCAAAAAACCCAAGGCAGACCCAAGAAACCTTAAGAACTTCCGACCCATCTCTCTGCTCCCCTTCCCGGCCAAGGTCATCGAGAAAATCGTTAACAGACAGCTAACCCGATACCTCAAAGAGAATAGAATCCTGGACCCTTCCCAGTCAGGGATCGGCAGCAACCACAGCACAGAGACCACCCACATCGTCGCCACCGACGACATCAGGACCCTGCTAGACAACGGGGAGACTGCAGCACTCATCCTCCTAGGCCTTCGACACCCTCTGCTACCGCACACTACGAGCATGCCTCCATGCCGCAGGGATCCAAGACAAGGCTCTGGAATGGACCACCTCCTTCCTCTCCGGAAGAACCTAGAGCGTCCGCCTCCGCCCGTTCCGTTCCGAAGCCGCCAAGATCATCTTCAGCGTTCCCCAAGGATCCTCCCTCAGCCCGACACTGTTCAACATTTACATGGCCCCGCTCGCACACGTCGCCCGACAGCATGACCTCAACATAATCTCCTACGCCGACGACACTCAACTGATCCTCTCCCTCACCAAGGACCCCATCACCTCCAAGGCCAACCTCCATGAAGGAATGAAGTCCATCGCCGACTAGATGAAGATCAGCCGTCTGAAGCTTAACTCGGACAAGACGGAGGTCCTCATCCTCGGCTCCAACCTGTCAGCCTGGGACGACTCCTGGTGGCCAACAGCACTGGGGGCAGCCCCGCCCCCCACCGACCACGCACGCAACCTGGGAATCATCCTTGACTCAACGCTCTCAATGACCAAGCAAGTCAACGCCGTCTCCTCCTCCTGCTTCAACACCCTCCGCATGCTCCGCAAGATCTACAGATGGATCCCGACAGATACAAGAAAGACAGTCACCCAGGCCCTCGTCAGCAGCAGACTCAACTACGGAAATGCCCTCTACGCGGAGCCCCAACCAAGCTCATCAATCGACTACAACGCATCCAAAACGCCTCGGCACGACTGATCCTCGCTGTACCACGACACGGCCACATCACCCCCCACCTGAGAAACCTGCACTGGCTCCCCGTCAACAAGAGGATATCCTTCAAGCTCCTCATCCACGCACACAAGGCACTCCACAAGACCGGCCCAACCTGCCTCAACAGACGGCTCTCCTTCTACACCCCCAACCGTCAGCTACGCTCCGCCGACCTCTCACTCGCCACCGTCCCGTGCATCTGAAGAACAACCACCGGCGGGAGGTCCTTCTCCCACCTCGCCGCCAAGACATGGAACACCCTCCCACTGAGCCTACAACAGACCCAAGACCTGCTGACCTTCAGGAGGATACTAAAGACGTGGCTGTTTGATCAGTAGTGCCCCCCCCAGCGCGGGTATGTAGTGCGCTTAACAAATGACTGATTGATTGATTGATTGCCTTCCCACCTTTCTACTTCTCCCCATCGTTTGAGAGTGGTAAATAACTCTTTAATCTTCAATCTTTTTCCTGATGGGTTTAAACTGTCTAAATCTTTGTCACTAAAATCCAATCGATATGTCTTCTGCAATCCCTTTAATTTCTGTATATCCACTCCATATTTCTGAGCTACCTCAACAAATTTCTCACGTGTGTTCCTAGCTCACCGAATAATATCCTTGCACATGAATAATAATCCATTGTCACAGTATTTCCCTAACCTCTCTGGACTAATCGTTCCAAATATCATCTCTTTTAGTTTTACTTTTAATCTACCTATATCTAAGGTACTATCTTTACTATCATCTACTTCTGTGTAATTTTTCCCTAAAGTATTCTTTGTAATAGTTGTTGGAGCTATATCCCTAATCCAGTCATCAAGTTCTCGGAGTTCCCCACCAATTTCTACTAACTGCGGTGAACAGGTGTCTCCAATCTTTGAGTCCCCATTTACAATACTTTCCCTGTTATGGCCTGTGGGCCTCTACTTGATGTTTTGGAAATTCTTCCGGATGTACCAGTCAAAGAATCTAATCTTCCTTCCTTCGTGGATGTTATTCTCTCACTAACCCCCATCCCAGCTCCTCATTTCACAATATTTTCTCCAGTATATGCTACATTCTGGCTTGTTTGCTCGTGTGATGATATTCATTCCTGTCAATCCAGTAGGTATTGTTGTTGCATGTATTTGCGATGGTCCCTTTCCTGACTGATACAATGGAATAACTGGACCTATAGTAGCAGGGTCAGATATAGCACCTGGACCAGCTGTCATAGCAGAATTAAATTCTCCTCCATCAGGGGTCTGTCCACTGGACAAAAAGGGATTTCCAGGAGCCGAACCACTAGGTAAAGGTGGTGCATCTTGTGTCAACCCCACAAACGGGTTAATTCCTGAATTTGTCTGCTCTTCATTATTAGGTGGAGGTTGATTCATTAATAACTCACCCAATACCTCATCATCTATTTCATCATTACTCCCTTTACTAAATGTAAGAACTTGGGCTCGTGAATCCTCTAAATGTTTATTTTTCTCCTTCCTTTATCTCAGCTACTGGAACAGGATGCATTCGAGCACCCTCCTCAACATTCTGTCTCCACATTTTCTTCTGTGAATCCCACTTGGCTTCTACATATCGATTTAGGGTATTCTTATATCTATTCTGATATTTCTCCTTTCTTTCTGATGAGCTACATGTTCCCTTTCAAGAGCCTTAAATTGCATGGTTCTAGGCAATGGTTTCATGTCATTCATTTGTCTCCTCTGATTTTCCAAAATTCGTACATTAAAAATTCCATATTGTAGAAAAGCCTTCCTTTTCGGTATTCCTTACCCAGTTCCCTAACCAAGTACAAGTACAATATTCTTTCTCCAGAGACATATAGAATGCTAGCGTTCCGTACGGAGCCACAGGAACTCCACCCTAGTAGGAATAGGCTCATCTCTGCGTATCAAAGCCCTTAATCACTCTAACAATTTCATGATATCCCTTTTTTCAATTCCAATCAATCTTTTTTCGGAAATGCTTACTTCTGTATTATCGTTTCAACTTCCAATCACTGTGCGATCTCAACAACCAATCCTAGCGCGGCTCTACACCAACCGCCCTATCGCAGCATGGCACTTTAGTGACGTCAGTCTAACTCCTTACAGCTCTTACTGTCCCTTTAAGATTTGAGTTTCCTTTTCTTTCAACATGATTTAACACAACGCATACATTAAACACAAAACAACTCTTGTCTGCACCACTAAAAGAAATTACAGATTTTCATACACTCAGAAATTTCCGAATCAAACTCTGTAAAACCTCGTCCAGTGCTATTTCACTTCAAGGAAAATCTTTAGGATTCCTCCCGGTGCACTCTAGGAAGAGTCCCAATTACTTTTAACCTGTCACACTCTCACAGCGCTTTCCTTCACTGGTGGTACTGGCGACGACGTCTCACACACAGTGCCCTCCTGAGACCCACCTGTAGGTGTATATCCCAGGTGTATATCCTGGGATGTTAGGCCACTTTGGACCGGTTCTCAACATCAAGACAAAATATTTATACAAATCTTCACAGAACAAAAGACAAAACACCTTTGCGCTCACAATTCCACAATTCCACAATCCTATTTCATTTTCAATAATTAGTCTTGTCACCACTTTGTCTTCAAAATTATCATTTGATTCAAAGGAACTCACTGAACCTAAAAGAAATCTATATACCAACATCCCCCTTACATTCCCCTAACATCCCATTTATAGTCAATACTAAACCATCTGACAGGCTACCAGAAAACTGATCCAGCGGAAGCGGGTTGTTTCAGAGAGAACCCCCTTTTATTACAACAGTTCTTTCTGATATAGCAAAATCTCAGTTCATCAGGCCCATTTTCTCTTTTTCTAACTCTTGACAATTTCTGCCTTCTAACCACTGCTACCAACATCAGATAGGTCCTTCGATGGATCCTGCGTTGAGCTATAAGGGACTAGAATGTCCAGTGAATCAACAATTATCCTATGAGGACCTGGAATAGATAATTGTTATTTCAAACTGACGCTTCACCGTAACTCAACACTTTTATCAGCCATGAATATAGATTTCTAGAGACAAAGAATACCACCAAAAGAATTAGACAGAATTGAATACGGTAATTTAGTATAAACATTAATCTAGTGCCTCAAGAATGCAGTAAATCAGAAATACATTTAAAGATCCGAGAAAGGTTATCTCCCTGCACTCACTTGCCAGCCAGTAATAGCACAGGATAAGGTCTCAGTTTGCTTAAAGTTCAGTTCGTTAGAGTCTATGTCACTCAGAACGAGCAATTGGGGCAAAGTAAAAGAAAACTTGGGGTAAGAAACATGTGTGGATCAAAGAAAATCACAAACAGCATGTCAAGCACAGACAATCAGCCAGCCAGCCAGTGAGCCCCCGGCTGGTCCTTAATTTGGTCAATTATACTCCAATACACCCAGGTTTAGACCCCTTAAAGTATCAATTTCATCAGTTCATGGGGTTTCATTGGTCGCTTACGATGGGCTGATCAGTAAAATATACAAATCCGGAGGTATTAAGTAATCCTTTTCTCACATTTACTTTAGAATCATTCTATTCCTTTTAGTTAGTGTCTAGTAACATCCTCGGAAGTAGACAGTACATTTCGTCATCTGTCATCAGTGCGCTTTTTGACTGGAATGCAACATAGTTGTTACAATTCACTGAAAATTTGTTTACATGTGAGAAATTAGTCCTTGTATACAAGAATACAGATGGCCACCTTACAGAAAGTTCTTATAGGGTTTGGTTGTCAGTTTCACATGATTTAACATTAGCTAAGGAAAGAAATCCTTTGAGGTCTGAGGAGAAAACAGCTAAATTGTGAAATAATAAAGAGCACAAGTTTCTAAATGCATTTAGCTTTTCTTATTAATTCAAATACGCTATGCTTATGAAATACGTCAGTATTAAGTGCTACAATTTGTTTAAATTTCAATGTTTCACTCTTCAATGCATGCATATACATACGTGACTTACAGAAGCCTTATAACATTCTATGTCAGTTTTCTTTGGTTATATACATTCTTTACACTCAATTAGTGTCAATACATGAGTTTCTAAAGTAAATCAAAGGGAAATACATTATTCGATGCACAATATTAATTGCCAACGTAAGTTTTCTAAAGGTTACAGTTTGATTTACATCTTCATCTAATAAAACATAAATGCATCAACATAACCTTTTCTCATTGCTACATAATTTCATGTATTCTAGAATTCTACATGCTTTTACGATGCAGTATCTAAAACATGAGTGTACAGCTGAAATTTCTCTCAGCAGGTGAAACTATCATTTTGTATCATCCATTTGAAAAAAGGTATCGTAAATCAATCATCAATCAATCAAAAGGTCCTTTGTTCAGCAACTCAATGCCATAAAAGTGAACATGTTAAAAAAATACATTTCTTCAACAAACTATAAAACCTTTAAAAAAGATTAAAATAGGAACATTCTTAATATCAATAAAAGAGCAAAATTCAAATTGTAAAATGAAATGGAAGGCATCATATAAAGTGCAAAGTGCTACGGCCAAGTGCAATAGACAGTGTATCGTAAAAATAGCAATATTAGCGTGAGATGGGCCTTGGAATCAAAACAGTCAAAAACAGATGGCTGCTATAGACACAACTTTTTCATGCGCCTAATGGCTCCTGTTAAAAAACTTGCAACCCCAAAACAGACCATAAGGAAGATAGCATTTGGAGGTACAACAAAGCAGGCCTGACTTGGGTAAAATGACAATCTCTAAGTAATGGAAATATAAACCTTTTGTGCAATGAGAAATAATAATCACAGAAAAAAATAAAATGTAAGGTATCTTGCTCAGAGAAATTGTTGCAAGAACAAGGTTTTAGGGTACCAGGTTTTGAAAACCTTCGGGAACAGCCAAAAGCCAGGGAACCAAATGCAATCAGAATCTGGTCAGCACAAACGATAAAAGGTGTTACTAACGACGAGTAGCTACGGTTGAACTTGATTGCACAGGGGTAATGTAACATATCTCCTCGCCGTTGGTTTTGCTAACTCCTTTTCTTCCCTAACTCCCTAGCGCGTGTCCAAGAACTGTTGTTTCATGGTTCTGATTGTTGATTTACTCAAGGATTTAGGGCTACGGTACAGGTCTGGGCATCGTAAATCAATTTTCATAGGTCGGAATTGGTGAAGATAGATGCATGATAACATCTATGCTCCATCAATTGTTTGTTATGCTATTAGGGCATATCACTTTAAAGCACACGCATCTGCCAGTGTCTACGGGACAGTGCATGAGAAGTGAGGCCCCGAGCTTGGAAATGCACATGCTAAATAAACAGTTTTGAGTGTTATTTGATATAAGGATAGGTTTGTGGGATATTTGCTTGGGTTTGAACTGTGAGAACTCTCTCTCTGCCAGTCCTTGGTCTTTGGTGCAATTCTATCTCACTTAGTTTATCATTTTCAGTCTGGCACTGATATATTCAGTGCTAGTTTTAACTGCCTATTGTTTTGGGATTCATCTGTTTTCTTCGTGGTGTTCACTGTGGTATCCTTTTTAGCCGTCAGCCCACTTCACTTTGAAAGCTTTTATTGTGACGACAGAGAGTCGCTCCCAACATTTGAAGGGCAGATGTGTGTTACTGAAGACAGGCCGATAGGGTGATATGTGTGAAGAGTGCAGTTGAAAATGTTATGTGAAGGGATGTCTGGAATTGAGATGTCATTATCTAATTCAGCAGCGTTTTGAATTGCAGGCTGTTTTTGACACGGTGTGCTAGCTCTCCATCCTTAGTCCCGGGTAGGTATGGAGAGGGGATGAGTCAGGACGTAAACAATGCAGGCCGCCCGACTCGTCGCCGCAGGTGACCCTCATAAGAGGGCGGACACCGTAGTGCCACAAGATGGCAAGCGCACCAGCCTTCTGGTGTTCAGCGGCTGGGGCCGCTGCTGTGACGTCATTTCACTTCCGTTAGAGGGGGGTGAGGGGGGAGGGGTATTTAGGCTTGCCCCACCCGCGGAGCAGCCTCTTTGTGCTCTTGCTGTCCTTGATGTTGCCCTCCCTGCTGCTTACCCTACATCTCAGGAGGCGTGGGGGTGCTATGCTTATAATATTTGTTATTTGTGTTGCAGGAGGAGTTACAGGATGATCCAGAGGCGAAAGGTACTCAGGAGTACCCTATGCAGAAGCACAAAGGGTGCTGAGGCCCAATATCCCGGGGAGATCTGTGCGGTGGACCCTCGGGGTGTGACGGCGCCCCGTTATCCTACGGGCGGTTGGTTACCTGGACAACCGGGGGTCGCTTGAACGCTCTGCCCCTCGTAGGGGAGGGTGTGAGCTAGAGGGTGGACCAATGGTTCACCGGACAGGTGAGGGGCTATCCTCTCACCACAACCGCTAAGCACCGTCTGTCCAAGGCCGGTGGCAAGCTGCGAGGGGCGGCTTGCCTTTGGATCATCTGTAAGTTAACTCACCATGTTTTGCCATTCTATGCTAATAAACCTGCAGCTACTTTTTCCCAACAACAAGTTGTCTTGTCTACTTATTTATGATGTGCATCATGAGTTTGGGGGGATGGTGTGCGGGCCGATATTGGCACTAAGCTTTGCTAATCTGAGACTGACAGAATGCCCACTCTTCCTCCCTAGAGGCATGGCCGAGTGCAGCGGCTCGCCTACAGCACGCTAATGTGTTTGCAGTGATTGGTCTGTAAGCGGGTGTGAGAGAAAGTTCAAGAGAGTGGGGCTAAGAAAGTTCCACGGCTTTTATTGAGTGACGTATGAGCAAAGGAGCTAGGCCATAGACCGAACTGTGTTGTAAATGAATAAGAATCCTGAGGTGACTCTGTGTATGAGTGGTCTGTTTGCCAGAATGAACAGAGTGCTGTGACTTACTGCAGTGTCTGAGAGAAAGAAGCCTGGATTTAGAATAAATAAAAGGCAGTCCAGCTGTCTGCTTAAAAAAGTTATATTATCGTCTTACCAAGAATTTACAGTGCTCTTACAATTTGTTGGCTTTATTGTTACTCTAGTTTTCTTTGCTTCTTAATCGATGGTTAAGCTTTGTCCACTGTGTTCCATCTTGTGTTCGTTCCTCCCCTGGAGCAGCGACTCTCTACCATCTTCTTGATTTGGCCGGTTTGTGGCCTTCCTCTTCTCACTTTTAGATAACTACTCTTTCCTTTTTGAGTAAGCAAGCACTGCATGAGCCTGCATGGGTTTTTCAGCTAGCTTTTACCCATATGCTCACCCTTCAAATACTCCAGGCTCCATGTTACTTTTTCAGGTACTTATCCCCAAGCGCTCTGTGCTGTTCTCCTAATGTGCTTCTACCCCCCCCCCAAACTTCCTATGTTGACGTCACCCTGATGTGCTGCTAACTGTCTCAAGTGCTTCCCCCAGCCAAGCACTCTGCATCCTTCTCTCCCTAACCCTACTCCATTGTGTGCTATTCCCCCATGTTGCTCTCTCTCCCACCTATGTGCTGCTCTCTCCCTTGTACACTGAGCTTTTCCTCCTGCCCGATCACCTGCTCTGCCTTTGCCTTTTCACACACACAGTCCCTTTTATTACATGTTTCTGCAAAGCAATCTTCATTTTCTTATTTACTTATAGAATTGTGGTGTATTGGATAGGTAAATAAATAAAAAACAATGGAGCCTGCCTCAGTCCACTGATGTGTCTGTGCATTATGATGCATATGTGCACCAGCATAATGGTGCGATTTGTCATGTCATTATCATTTTTTCTATTTGTTTTTTTACTGATGTTGCACAACATCAGGAAGAAGCATTTTGCTTTTCCTCCGATGCTATACAGTATCGCAAAAAAACAATGTCAAAGACGATAGGTCCCAGAGAGGAGACCTATTGAGTCTGCACATGCTTGTTTTTGAATGGATGAAACCTCCAGAGGTATTTTGCTGTACGATGGTAGTGTGGGGCCTTCAATCGAGGGGGCTTGTATATTTATTATACATGGGCAGACAGCGTCTTTGAAAAACTTGTACAGAGCGTGCTTTGAGAAGTTGCGCCACCAAGTGAGAGTTTGGTGGTACCAGTGAGTCCCAAGGGCTCAATCAGTATCCTAAATGGGTCTCCTCCAATAGTTAGGCACACTGGGTACTCTCACCACAGTGAGCTGCATGTGGGAGTGACTTATCTGTGTTTCAAAAGGATCTGTGAACAAATGTTTACAAAGGAGAAGAGACACTGAGGTAGTTAGTGATTTAGGAACAATTCTTTGTAGCTCAGACTAGCTCTTCCCAGAGAGGCTAGGGAGCATCACCACATTAACCCAAGATAGCCACCTAGTGGATTTGCATGCGGGTTCTAGCGTACTGAACTGCATTTGTGGTACCATTGACCTTTGGCCTGGTCCGTGTAGAGCCCACACTCACTGTCACTGTTTGGGAGGAAGGAATCTTGACCTTGCGGGACAGTGTTGTGAAGTCACCATATTCTCCCAGAGTGGATTTTATTTTTAGAAGCCACAATAAAGAACCATGGAGCACTCACTTTATCCAAACAATTCATGCTGGTTGATGAAATTGTGGAAATGAGCCTTTTTAGGAGCCCACCAGTGCAGGGGGTCACCCTTATTTTTTATTTTTTTTATTTTGCAGAGTTTTATATAGCGCAAACTAGACCCGAACTGAATCAGGTATCAGAGCGCTTTACATAGCACCAGTTACGTTACATGAGGACACACTTTCATTTAAAAAAAAAAAAAAAAATTAGGCCTAGAAACACAAAACCGATATCAGATCTTCCACAAACTCACACACATCACTGGACACATCCGAGATGGCATTTTTGCAAATCAAGAACTAGTTATCTATCAAAGGATTACTTCAGTCAATGGTCGGACCACCATCTGGTAGTTTTCCAACACGAAACACCACAAATCACCACACCTAAGGCCACTTTTCAAGCAACCACATATCGATCGATGAACAAACTAATTGAATACTTAGAAATACCACTAACATCCAACATAGGTCTAGACACAATAAATTCTGTACGCAAACTCCATCAGTGGCACCAGGAAGCCTTTGATACTCATCCTACTAAAACAACAACAGAAAACAAGCACCTTGGATGAATGCAGAACTGACAAAGATAAAACAACAAATTGCAAAGCTGCAACGCACCTGTTTCAAAACAAATAATAATCATCACAAACGTCACCTACACAACAAACCTAGCAGAATATACACGTCAACAATCAAAAATGCTAATATAGCAAATAATGCTAATAAATAATTTTATGAAATTCTCACTGAATTTTGTAAACCTAAATGCACAGAAGGAACAAGTCCCATTTCTCGAGAATTTATTGACAAACTAGCTAATCATTACACAATCCTACTTAAAACAAACGAAAGCCATCAGCACCAACCCATTTCCAATGATCCCCTCCAAGAGTAGGCCTAACCAGCCTCTAAATTCCTTCTTTTCTCTCATTGTACCACTACGATCTCCGTAATAACCCGTCCTGGACTCTTCCCTCCTCTCTATCCCTCATTTGACTCAGCCCAAACCTCATTTTACTACTACAATCTCGCTAAGAACACCTTCTAGACTCATCCTTCCTTTATCCTATTAAATCCAACTAACAGACTCACATGTCCACCGCTCGAATTAACAACTTAGACTTCCCTATACTAATCCATCACTCATCCACTTTGGGTTCAGAAGTAGCATGCTACTCACCAAAAAGTGCTTCAACGCCTTGCCAGGGGTAGTAAGTGATATATAAATATGATTACAAAGATATCACTCAATGTGCCAGGGTGAAACAAAAGATAAAGTCTATATAGAGCCATGTGAACAAGAAGCTTTTTGGTTAACAAAGAGATCAAAGTATTCTTTTTTATTAAAAAATATAGTCAAAAAACTTTTGTGCGTTTTTTAATTAATATTCCCCCATTCTGACTAAGCCCCTGCCAGTTTGGTTTTGTTAATGTTTTATATGGTAATTCACAGGGACAGAACTCTGTACAACCTTTTAGTCCCCATTCTACCCAACTTTTTCCCTATATTTGTAGGAGGCAATTCAGCCGCAATTCCCTTCCCTGCTCAACACACCCAAACAGAGATGGGGTCTTGTGAGCACCTACAGTCCTTAAAAAAACAAGCCTTGGACCACCTGAAACATCCAACTAAGAGAAGCTCTGTAGCTAGATCATGCCCACAAAACCTCTCATTGCAGAAGAGCTCCAGAACGACTGACATCTCGCCATTCAGCACAAAAGTAGATATTTAGAGTGACCAACAGCAAATACCATCAAGTTGCAAATCCAGGATTTTGCCACTTCAGCTACCACAGCCCTCCTTCCACTCCCAGAGTGTTGTGCAACTGCTAGAACTCCAGGGATTCCAACCACCAACCAAAACAAACCTGACACATCTGTCTACTGATTCTTAAACCAACAAAATAGAGATTGGCACTGAAGCTGGAATATCAAATAACAAGTTTATTGATCACTCATGAGTGAGAATACATCAATACAACACCCTCGGGCACTGTTTGAGGTAGTACCAGGAATACAGAAACCAAGGGTCTTTTATACCCGGTTTGTTGCACAGTAAGCATGGAGACTCAAATAGAAGGTAGAAACATACACAGGAATAGCTATCGACTAACATGGTCAGGTAGAAACCACTTTGCAGAGTTGGAGGGGAGATAGACTGGTTACATCAGTTGAAATAGCCTGACAGCTACATTCTAAAACAGGTGCATTCTAGCAACTACAGACCTTTCTGAGCTTACACAGTGCTCTGGCTCAGTAGGAGTTAACTACAGTTGATGACTCAAGCAGAATAGAAAGGCAGGCAACAGTGAATACGGCAGAATCACATGACTAACAAAGTGGGTGCCACAACTAAAATGGCTTCAGCTCATGCTAAGGCAATTATCTGCAATTTCCACAGAAAGCCCTTTTAGCATTAGCTGAAGACATCGCTATGCAGTAGAAGAAACATGAAAGTTATCACCTATATCAAGTTCTTTTATTTCTTGGTCAGTTACTAGTCGGGCATTTACATTCTTAGCAATTTGTTTATTTAGTATACATGAGGTACAAGTAGAAATTCATAAGAAACAGAGCATTGGGCCACATTGTATACAGAGACAGCAGGAAAAAAAGATCGCAACAATTATACATAAGGCTGATAATAACTCCCAGCCCAAGACAGAAAACAGTGCCTATAACCACCCAGTCCAAGTCTATGTCTCTGAGTCCTGGTGAATTTCAGTGCTATTTTATGCAGTTTAGAAATAGCCAAAAACACATGTCTGATGCAATGTCTAAATAAAAACATTATCTTGATAGACCTTCCAGTGTTCTTCTTTATGAGGGCTAGAGTACCAATGATATGTTCGGGGGATGGGGGGGGCAGGCGGAGTAGTACTTATCAAAGTGTGCACAAGATATTTTTCTTGCAGAAAAAACTATTCCAAACACGAATATTAAAACAAATACAATAATTGTTCCAAAAATAATCTTTGTTTTGGTGGACCAGGAGGACCAAACAGGGTCATGGGAATTAGGGCGAGGAGCCGCAAAGGGCTGCTCCTCCTCAAAAATGGGATGGCCAAAGGGGTACATTGCTAACAAAAAAAGGTACTTGGGGAATTGAAGCCACTGTACAACCAGCCAGGGGGAGTCTTCTCCCTGTGTCTGTCTGAGCCTCACAGACAGGCTCTTATTGTTCATCATGTGTTCACTTCTCCCACTGTGAAGCTGCACAACTTGCAACCCAGAAAAACAATCACGGCCCAGGCTAAGGGAAAAGTCTTTCTTTCAGGATTGGGCAATCACCCTCCAGGGCAAATACCCTCAACAATCCTGTCCAGTGTCTCAGGGAGGGCACCAGTATTCTTCACTCTAATCTAACAGGCACCAGAGGCCCAGCCCCAACCCAAAACTCAAGTCCTTCCCTAACTCCTGTGTTGCTCTGCTGGTGCACTGCTCCTTCGTCGGGGCCACAGATTGTACCTAGTGTGCCCAGGCACCTCCTTATGAATGAATTTAAAATTTATATAGCGCTCGAATGCCCGAGGGCATCTAGGCGCTGCAGCGGAGGAATCTGCCAGAAATAAGTAATAGGTAGAATTTAGTTTGAAAACAGCCAGGTTTTCAATGCTTTTCTAAAGGAAAGTAATGTTGTACAGTTTTTTATGGTTAAAGGAAGTGAGTTCCACAATTTTACGGTGTTGAGGAGAAAGGTGCTTCCTCCCCAACAAACTTTCCTAAATTTGGGAATCTGGAGAAGTTTATTCTGGGCAGAGTGAAGCATTCTGCCTGGCTGGTACCATAGAAGGTGTTGTTTAAGGTATGCAGGTCCTAATCCCTGTAAAGCCTTGAACGCTAGACACAAGCTTTGAATTCAGATCTCTTTTTCAAAGGGAGCCAGTGTAGTTTTTTTAGATCTTGGCACACAGACTGGAATTTAGGAATGTTCAGCAACATCCTGGCCCCAGCGTTTTGATCCCGCTGCAATTTGAGCATGTGCTGTTTCTGGAGGCCCAAGTAAAGGGCGTTTCCATAGTCCAGTCTGGCCAATGCTAAGGTTGTCACCAGCGTTTTTACTGAAGCTGGGGGAATGTATGGTTTCACCTTCGTGATTAATTGTAGTGTTAGATGGACCTGAGAAATGACTTTATTAGTTTGATAATGGAAGGTGAGTCTGTCATCAAAGATAAAGCCTGGATTTTTTACTTTGTGCACTGGGGTGGGGAGGGTTCCCATGTCCAGAGGCCACCAGTTCTGAGACCAGAAAGAAGTATTGAATCCCAATAGGAGAACCTCTGTTTTGCTTCCGTTAGGCTTTAGGCAGTTTGCACTCATCCAGTGGTCCACCTAGGATATACACTGATTAAAATGAGCCGCTGTTTTCTCCAGATTGCTTGAGATGGATACCACAATCTGGGTATCGTGCGCGTAGGACACCAATGAGAAGCCAAACTGCCTGATAACATCGGCTAAGGGGGTGACGTATAGATTGAAAAAGGTAGGCCTCAATGATGAGCCCTGCGACACCCCACATGGAAGTGTGAATTGTTCTGAACAGGAGTCACCGATTTGAACAAATTGCTGCCTATTGTTTAAGTAGGATTTGATCACACTTAGCGCTGAGTCTGAGACTCCCACATTCTGAAGCCTTTTAATAAGAATAATATGGTTCATGGTGTCAAAGGCCGCCAAAGATTCAATGCGATCAAGGCGGCCCTCGCACCGGTATTCAACGTGGAACGAAGCTCCTCTGCTGCCATGACCAGAGCCGTCTTCGTTCCATGCCTTTGCCAGAAACCGTATTGCGTGGCGTGGAGTCCAGCAAGTTTTCCAAGGACACGAAGGCCGTGAGTTGGGAGTTTATGATCTTTTCCAGGACCTGAGCTGGAAACAGGATCCTAGCTATTAGCCTGTGATTATTATGGTCACTAGGATCCAAGTTTTTTTTTTTTCACAAGGGAAGGATAGAAATCTTCTTCCATGCCTCTGGAAAAATACCAGACCCAAGAATCTCATTAAAAAGTAGGTTAAGTTGCTCACTGATGTTGTCAGATGCCAGTTGGAATATACTAGGAGGGCATGGGTCTGAAGGTGCCCCTGATTTAACTGATCTGACTATAAGCGAGATCTGTTCTGCGTTGGGTGGAGTGAAAGAGTTCAGACAGTGACCCGGTCGTCCGAGAGGTGTGGATAGTTGATTCTCTTGAGGATCAGTACCCCTTTCTGTGAATGAGTCGTAGATAGATAACACTTTGTTTCTAAAAAAAGCAGCAAGACCATTGCAGAATGTCACACTGCTGTTGCTAATGGAGTGGGTAATGTTACTGGTTCCTTTAAAGTTGAAAAGAGTATTTTACTTGAATTACCCGCTTGCCTAATTGTCTCTGAAAAGTAGCTGCTTTTTTTGTCTAGGATAATTTTTTTTATATTTGCTCAAAGACTGTAGATATATAGTTTTTTCAGCTTCCACATAAATTTTCCTCCATCGCCTCTCTGCCTTTCTGCAGAGTTGCTTCTGGGTAGGCAGTGTATCACAGAACCATGGTTCTGATTTCTTCATCCGTTTGCTAGTGAAGATTTTTTCTGGTGCTAGGGTGTTTACTTCAACTTCTACCTAGTTAGTAAAATTATTGGTGGCTGCATTTGATTCGGGCGTTAGGTGCGGTTTAGAAGCTACTAATAATAACTGCAACTTCTGTGGACAGATGTTCTTCCAAATCTGCCCTTTGGATGTCCTAAAGGCGGAGTGAGGGCGGGTGAGATGGTGAGAGGAGGTAAGTACAAACCGAATGGCCTTATGGTTGGACCATGGAATTGGCAGAACCTCCTGCACTTTCAATTGAGGATTAGATGAAAATATTCCATCTAGAATATGACCAGCCTCATGAGTTGGCTACTTAACCAGCTGCTGCATCGAAACACTGGCCATCGACTCTAGAAGCGAGACTGTACATTAATCATTTGTATTTTCCTAGATAGTAATTAAAATCACAGAGGATGGAGAATTCCTGGGCATCAATGCTAGATCCAATGATATGACTAATTATTTCTTCGAACTTATTTTTCGCTCCTGGCGGTCTATACAATAATGTACCATTAAATGTATAATTTTCCCTTATAGTGATTCTGAATGAAAGCAGTTTGCAGTCAGGACCTCTTCCTATTGTAGAGCTTTTTATCTGTAAGGTGTCCTTGATAATAATCGCTAAGCCCCCTCCCCGCTTATACTGTCTATCATTCCTGGATAATATGTAACCTTGCTCATGATCAGAAGTACTGTCAGCCCAGGTTTCCGTGACAAACGCCATGTCTACATTATGTGCAGCAAGCAGCTCTACGAATTCGATATTATGTTTAATTAGGGAGCGCGCATTCAGGAGCAGTGCTTGAAGAGACTTTTGCGAAGATGTTTGCGGGTGTGAGGCCAGATTCACACTTGATCAGCCTCTTGTTATCAACAAACAAAGGTGCAGACTTGCTTTCACTTGGGGACCGGAACTTGGAGGGCTGATGCACAGAACTCTGTGTATCCGAAGCAACCCTTGTTTCAGAGGGGGGTCAACCTCAGGCAAAACCTCCTTGCTCTTGTTATCGGTCTGTGCCTCTCTCAGCTAGGCATAGAAAAACAGAAACAAAGCGAAGGATCAGCTCTCCGTCCTGATGTGTGACCCTGTCTTTGACCCAAGAATTATCCAACAGTGGTAGAAGTATGCATTTCACGACCATTTCATGGACCCAGTGCTTCCGGCCTTCTACCTTCACTGCGGTCCTAGTTGCCAGCAACACCTGTGCTGGTTCCCTTCACCTCGACTCCAAGCTGGACTTGTGCTGAATCCTCAGGCTGGATCTGATGTCCGGGCCCCTCTGGCAATGGTTGTAGGGAAGCAGATATCTATTAGTGAACAGAACAGAAATCTTTAGACACAACGTACAAATAATCAATCAAAAGAGGATATTCTATTTCAGAAACGCCCCTATAATATTCATCTGAGGAACCTAAAAAAAAAAGGAATTTCAAAACAACTATTCTTTTGAACAAACTTTTACTTAATAAGTCATAGAAATCACAATACAGCTTCTACTTTGTGAACTTTCACCATTGTGCAAAACTGCAGACACCTCTAAAATGATTTTCCTTGCAAAAGAACAACCATGTTTTGCCTTTTATGACCATGCTCTCATATCATAGGTGTAGCGGGAAACTCTAAAACTGTGAATGTAACAGAGATCCATATTACATGAATAACTGATAAATTAAACATAACCTAATAGGTAAATGAATTTTCCAGCAGAACCTGTTTGTGGCAGACAAGAAAACAAGCAAAAGAACATGTTCTTAAAAATGTGTGCTAAGGGCATATAGGCATCTTTTCTAGCATTGTGAACCATTTGCATCAAATGTTTCACGATCTGGGCCATGTAATATCATTTTCAGGGGAGAAACCTATTCACCAGCTCTAGCAAGTGTTGTCAGCTCAATTACATAGACTAATGAGGGACTCGTGATGCCCCTACGACTTATGTATTGTATTGTATTGTAATTGCATTTATATAGCGCTTACTACCCCTGATGAGGCATCGAAGTGCTTTTTCGGAGAGTAGCACGCTACTCCGGGACCCATAGAGGATTAGTGTTGAATTAGTATAGTGAAACATGCAAGTACATTTTAAGTGGTGGATAGGTTAGTCAGTTAATTGGATTTGGAATGATAGCAGAAAGATAGAGGAGGACAAATGTTTGTATTTATATAGCGCTTGTTGACTCACGCTATTCAGGAAGCCTACAAAGGATTAGTGGTGAATTAATATGATGAAATATGAAGTAATTTCAGTGGTGGATATTAGTCAGTTACTTGGAGTGAGAAGGTTAACGGAGGGATAAAAGGGGAAGAAAGATTTGCATTCATATAGCACTTGTTAACCCTGATGGGTGTTGAAGCGCTTTTCTGGCGAGAAGCACGCCACTACGGAACCCATAAAGGATTACTGTTGAAAATTAGTATAGTAAAAAAATATGAAGTAATTTGAGTAGTGGATATGTTATTTGGGTAGTATATTAGTATAGTTTAATATGGAATTTGAGAAGTGAACATGTTAGTCTGTTAATTTTGATTGAAAAGGATAGTGGAGGGATAAAAGAGTGAAGGGTTTTTTTTTAGGTCTTAGCAGTAGCAGGAGGCTTTTGGGTGAGTAAAAAGGAGTTTTGGAGGGGAGGAATCAGAGGGAAGAGTTTAGAAAGGGTTTGTTTTAGGGGATTGGTATAGTAAAAGAGGTGTCATGATGCAAGGAGGGGTAGAGTAGGAGAGAGTCTAGAAAGTGTTATTTTGGCGATCATAGTAGTGGTATGAGGTTTGGGATAAATGAGAGAGTGGATGTAGAGGATGCATTGATAGAAGTATAGGATGAGAGATAGGGTAGTGCATTGGAAGGAGTAGTAGAAAGAAGTTTGAGATGAGTCAGAAGGTTGGGCTAGAAGATATATTGAGCGAAGTATAGGCTGAGAAATAGGGTAGTGCATTGGAAATGCTAAATTGTAGTGCTGTAATGACATAAACAATAATGGTGTTGCCACCTGGGAATTTGGAACAAAAAACACCAACAAATAGTTCCCCGTAAAGGCCAAATAAGGGAATATCAGTCTATTCTACCCATCCTTTCATCCTTATCTAATTCCAATGTCATCAGTTTACAGACAGGATGGGCTGTAACATGGCATATTTATTTATTCATTTTGTTAATTCTAACAATTTGTTCAAACAGTATTACATAATAGCCAATTAGACGTGCATTGGTGGGGTGCTTTGTCTCTATTTATTCAAGAACATATTCACAGCATCCTGTGAAATGAATGACTAAAGCGAGCCCAACAGATTGTCTCATGGCCGTTTCTAGACAGCTTAGACAGGCGAGAGAGAGAGAGAGAACACAACAACAAACAAAACCCCCAAAAATACAGTGTGTTACTTAATGTTGCTTACCCTTAGCCCTTGTGTACATTATTTAGCATCTTGTGCCAATGACCTACTGGTGTGCTATTAGTCCATCCCACTGGCATCTGTGACCCCAGGAGCTACCACCCTTCGACAGTAGGTAACCTAAGCAGGTGACCTCCTGTCGACAATATTTACCCCTTTTGGCAGCTGGGCAAAAACAGACTTGTAGGAGGTAAATAGCTAGGAGAATCCATACCAAGGAGGCCATGTCCAATACTATTGGACTGACCACTTTGTAAATGTTACTGTACAAGCGCATTGAGCTAACTAGAGAACATTAATTCAATGACCAACTACCAATTCCTTTAGCTATTGTACTGTTTTAACATGATGGCGCATGAATACAAACTTAATTTTATTGCCTTCTTATCTAGCCCTGGCACAGTAATCTTAAGTTAAAAACCATTATTTCTGTATGCATGCCAGAGCTGCTCTCTGCATATGGCCCACAGACGCTGCTGCCCCTCCTTCTCTCTTATGGCTTCATAGAACCTGCCTGGTATTTTGCCAAAAATAATAAGCAAAGCCTCTCTCTCTCTCTCTACGCTCTGGCCCCCTCCTTCGGAATGTCTTCCAAGGTCGAAGTGACAGAGAAAGCCTGTCAGAAAGAAACCGTCCTGTGTGGGTATTTTGCTTTCAGCCGTGCTAGTTTGCTAAATACAGAACTTGGCCTCTGACAATTTAACCTGTTGTCCCTCGTCTGAGCAAAGTTATTCCCATGTGGCCATTACAATTCAAAGTAACTCTTTCAGAAGAATGACTAAAGGCATCCTTGCTCAGTGCCTGTGTGCTGATATTTTAAAGGTAGAATGTAACTTTTCCTCTTTATTTTGTTTTTTATTTTTGTGCACTGTGCTTTCTAGCACCTAAAGAACAAGCTCAAATTTTTTCGTTTTCAGAACGCCATAATGTGCCCAGAACTATTTTTCATTAAGGCGTGTGATGTAATTCACATGTCTCTAGAGTTACTCTTTTTGTATAAATGTTAATTGTATTTGAGACTGCAGCCATTAGGCCATACTAGAAATCACATTTTAAGTTTGTCACTAAGATACAATAATATTGCAATTTCTAAAGAAACTAATACTCACCTTTTTAATTTTGAAACATAATGTATTTAACCATTTAGACATTGAAATCTTAATGCACACTTTGCACAGGGTAATTTTCTGCAGTGCTAAATATTATTACGTTTTCACAATAGTGTTATTATGTATTGTAAAGATCATAATAACGCAAAAACGATGTTAGTGCAATGACTTTTAATATTTATTTCATTTAGTCATTTTTTGAATAATGAAGAGTAACCCTTTTGTTGTTTCTTAATATGAAAAGCAAGCCTCATTCTTTTCCTTTTGCATTTAATTACATTTATTTATAACACTTATAAAACTTATTTTGAAACTAAGCACAGAAGCTTTACTGAAACATAGAACGTCTGTACCACTGTTAAGAAAGTAGTACCTCTTTACCATCAGATTCACAGATGTGCTTCTTATGAAAGCAACAAGAAAGAAAGTCCTTACTTTTTTCCTTTCTCTTTTATCCAAAATAATGAAGCTGTATTTCTAATTGTCAAAATTAGTAGTCTTTAATGCATGTGCTTTTATGCCATGTTGTACGAACTTAAAACCTAGTTGCCACAGTGTTTATTTGTAGCTTGTGCCTGGGTAAAGCATATCTTATTTATTTAGCTGGGTTTTATGACTGGCAGGTGTTAGCTTCTACACTTTTTCAGGAGAGAAGGCCTTGTGCTCTAGGACTGAAAAATCCTGTCTGACATTTAATGGCACAGGGCCCCTTATCATGCTGTCTGTTTCCAATATGACAGCAATGTGCTGTATTCTAATGTCCTCACAGAAACCCCAAAAAGTTGATAAACTACTCATTACCTCCCTCTGCTCTGACAGACAGCTTCCTTCGGACAGACAGCTTGAGCAGCTGTTAAAAGCTCTCTTTCTGGTGCTGAGATGCTCAGTTCATTCTATTAAAAAACAGACATTCCAAGCCAGTAAAAATCTATAATTTGCAGTGTGGTAAAAGAAGGACTCTTTTATTTTAGCCGCAACCAATTACTCATATAATGTGAATGCCTTTTAATATTTAATATGATGTATCTAAGGATAGTGCTGTAAGATTTTGCACAGCTGATAGGCAGTACTAACAAAATGTCGGGCATCTATTTTTAACGTTGTTAAGTCCTAGCTGTGTAAAACACACAAATTTGTTTTTCTCTGTCAGGCCTACTTTTCCCTATTGAGTGCCTTTTTTGCTAGGTAAAGTTAGTTTTAACATTATGTAGCTCTTGCTATACCCAAAGATCTCAAAGCGCTTTATTTGTTGTGAGATAACATTTACAAGTGGTATATCTTTTTATATGGAAGGCTAGGCAATTCTGCTTCAAGTTTTAATTCTAATTTTTTACCATTGTGGCAATATAATAATTGAATGTTCACACATCTATACTTTGTTACTGCTTTTACTTCCCATAGTAGCGTGCAGCTACTTAACATATTTTATATAATTCATTCTTTGAAATTTAAAGTGTAATTCTTCCAATGGCATCTGCAGAACACAATGAAGACAACAAACCAAATTGAGTTAATTCCAGACATTTTCAAGAAGGGGTCACACACTCATAACACACAACACAGCTTGCTGAGGCAAGCCATCCTTACTCAAAGAGCACAGTCGCTACTCACTCAAACAAGTACTTCACAAGCATTACCACCGGTGTCAGTCCACAAACAGACAAGACACTCAAACACACAATCAACCCACAAATCAACCCTAACCAAAAACAAAAGGCAGCCCACAGATTGTACTCAAACCAAACCAATTGTAAATACACAATCAAACATATCTTGTTGACTCTTTCTCTGAAACAGACACTGCTCAACATACTGAATCTTCTTAAAATCAAATGACCTATTTACTGGCCATTGTAGATCAGGATCCTTTTTGTATATTTGTTCCATAGTGTACTATACATTATGGAAGAAATACCATATATAATATAACTAAACCTATTAAGTGCCCCCTCTAGTGGAGCCAGCTGACAACTTTCAAAATCCATATTGGTACCTCCAAGACAGCAAGAAATTCTACTTACAAAACTTCTTTTGAAACTAAGCACTTAAGCTTTGCTGATACATAGAAAGTCTGCTAGAAGTAGGCATGCCAAAAATATTATCTATACTAATATAATAAAGAGAGAGCCCAAACCGTTGAGGCGTGTAATCTCTGGAACCTCAGCACCAATCACGAACACCCAATACAGCGTTAGAAAGGGGAGTTGCAGCAGAAGGACACAGGCTATGCAGACGGCCACCATATACATTTAAAAGGTAAAAGAACCGTGCCAGCAAAGTAGTCCCTTGTGGGCGTGTCTGCGTTGTGCTGTGGGGGGCATGTGCTGGGGGCGTGACAAAGGCTGGGGGCGTGTGGTACGTTCCGCCCTTCATGCAATGTCTCATATCGTGTGCTGTGGGCATGTGCTGGGTGCGGTCGTGTGCGTGGCGCGGGATTACGGGGAAAAAAAAGCGAGCGTTGTGCCCAATATTTCATTGTTTTTTCTTCCCAGGTTCTGTACATTCCAGCTCCGGTTGTCCACCCTGCTCCCTTTAAATACCCCTGTACCCCATAATCATAACTCACCCTTACTCCTTAAAATACCCCAACACCCTTAAAAACTAACCCATCTTAACCCTATAAATATACCCTGTACCCCAAAACCCAAACCTATCCCTAAACCCTAAAAATACCCCTGTACCCCAAAACCCAAACCTAGCCCTGAACCCTATAAATACCCCAGTACCGCAAAACCCAAACCTACTCCTGAACCCTAAAAATACCCCTCTACCCCAAAACCAAAACCTAGCCCTGAACCCTAAAAATACCCTGTACCCCAAAACCCAAACCTACCCCTGAATCCTAACATACACCTGTACCCCAAAACCCAAACCTAGCCCTGAACCCTTAAAGTACCCCTGTACCCCTGTACCCCAAAACCCAAACCTACCCCTGAACCCTAAAAATACCCCTGTACCCCAAAACCCAAACCTAGCCCCTGAACCATAAAAATAACCCTGTACCCCAAAACCCAAACCTACCCCTGAATCCTAAAATACCCCTGTACCCCAAATCCCAAACCTAGCCCGGAACCCTAAAAATAGCCCAGTACCCCAAAACCCAAACCTAGCCATGAACCCTTAAAATACCCCTATACCCCAAAACCCAAACCTACCCTGAACCCTAAAAATACCCATGTACCCCAAAACCCAAACCTAGCCCTGAACCATAAAAATAACCCTGTACCCCAAAACCCAAACCTACCCCTGAACCCTAAAACTACCCCTGTACCCCATAACCCAAAACTTTATCTGAACCCTTAAAATACCCAAACACCCCAAAACATATACCTCAGTACCCCAAAACATATACCCCTATAACCATACTTACCTTATCCAAACATAAAAAAAACCCATGCTTTTAGCATTCATGCATTTACAACGAATTTCGTTGTAAATGTATGCGTGGTAAAACATATAAAATGTAATGCCATGCGTTATAATGGCATTGCGGAGTCATGGTACTTTCGTAATGAAAGTATGAGGAGTGATGGTATGCGAAAAGAAAGTTGCCGAATAATGGGTGTTTACCCTCCCCCGGTAAGTACATTGGTGGCACGGCGGCCCACATCTCCAGCAACAAACTCATATTTTTTCACCACCGCTTTGAAAAATGCACAGGTCTCTCTCATTGATGGCCAGCACCGACATACACTTTTAGGCACACCTCCCGCCACAAGTTCTAGAATTGCGAACTTTAGAGCTTGGGAGCTACGTTCGAATCTCGGCATCAGCTCAACATCCTGTGATTCCAGGCAAATCGCTTTGTCTCCCCGTGCCTACCACAAATGAATGTGTTCTTTTGTAATGTAAATTGTGCTCATGCGATGTTGTCGAGTTCGCGCTATATAATATTGCAAGGAAAAATAAAGTAGGGAAACTCGAGTTCACACACTACTGAACGCGCACTCTTAAGTGCATCAGCAGTGCACTGTGAATCGGAGCGTTTCACAGGCCTGTCACAGATAAGAAATGCTATCAAAACGAAATCCTACAAAACAATATACTACTGGCCGGCAGCAATTCATACCCGGACAACGTCGGGACAGGCTGCTAGTAATGATATATAATATTATAATCAAATAGTATTTATTTCAAGTGTATCAAAAGTAGAGACAAAAATCTTCTCATTGGGGAGGAGCTTCGTGCGCATCCGAGATGGCCGCGTGAGCACAGGGCTCCCGGGACCCTCGCCACCTCCCACATCTATCCTGAATTCTATCCTGATTGCGAAGAGGGGTTATTGAAGACGCAACCCAGCTGATATAATATCTGCTTTCAGAAATTGATTTGGACTCCGGGAACCGCAGCTACGATACTTTGAACTTCTGTGGCCCGCTCCATGGGGCTACCCAGGGCTCGAGTCATTATGGTGCCCAGGCAGTAGTTGAACAACAACGGCCTGCGGGGCTCTGTTTACAACCTTGGAGTTGACTTTGGGTGTCGTTTTTGGTCCCTCAGCCTCCTCCTATCTCAGGACCGCTCTAGCCCCGGGGTGCAGCCGGGCCCCGCAACTTTACCGTGTGCCAACTGATGAGCGTTTATGGTCGTGGTGATATCCTGTTGAAATTCGCTTTTGGAGATCTCGTTGGGTGAATCGTGTGGAGCCATTTTTTCCAGGTCTCAAAGGCCCCTCCGGGGCGCAACACCCACTATGGCGGGCAAACCCGATAGCGAGAAGCGAAAGACCAAGACCATTCACCAGGGGGTACTATTCAATCGAATGTTATGGATCGCTATACCTATCCTAAGGGGTCCCCCGGTGGTGCGAGTAGGACTCTGGTGGAGGCAGGTGACGGCTCAGCCGAGTCGGATGATTTGACTCTACAGGATGTCATGGGCGCCATTGCTAGTATGAAGACCTCCATTGGCCAGCAATATGAGGCTCTGGCCCTTAAGCTTGACACTGTGGCAATCGACGTCAATTTGATCAGGGTGGACTTATCAAAGACTAACGAAAAGGTCAAGGGCCATATGTATCATACTACCGTTTTGCGAATTCCAAATAGCAAATTTTAAGGAATCGCTATTTGGAATTCGCAAAACGGTATGTATGTACAAAATCGCTATTAAATAGCGATTCTTTACCATTCCTAATTTGCTATTAGCAAATTGGTAATCGCAAATTACCCATTCATTTCTATGGGCCAGGAGGCCCATAAGAATGAAGATGCAATTTGCGATTAGCAATTAGCTAATCGCAAATTAGGAATTTCTTCAAGGGTGCAGGGGTGTCTCAAGAACACCCTGCTGCACCCCTGAAAAAGACATTTGGGGGCATATGGCGCACATACATGCCCTAAGGGCATGTATGGGCGTCATATGGCACCTTTTGTTTTTTGGAAAAAAGCTTTTTGAAAAGAATTCGCAAATTACCACTAACTAGAAGTTGGTGGTAATTTGCGAATCCTTAATGGCATTTTTTGAATATTTTTTGTTTGATACATTGCATTTCAGGAATCGCAAAATTTGCGATTCCTTAAGTGCAATCGCAAAATAAGGAATTGCAAATTTTGCTATTCCTTATTTTGCATCAAACATGTTTGATACATACCATTTGTCAAATTAGCATTCGCAAAGGCTGAAATTCGCAGAATTTCGGCCTTTGCGAATGCTAATTAGCTTGATACATATGGCCCTTAATCCTTAGATTTGAAGACCTCCAGCCTTACGACTGATGTGTCCGATTTACAGACGGAGGTTCGCAACCTACGATCCTCCAATGATCTCTTTGCTCGTCGGCTGGAAGATTTTGAAAGTCGGGCCGGACGCAATAATATACGTATTATTGGGGTCCCTGAAAAATCGGACGAACCAGCTGCAGATCTCCTTGTGGAGGACCTCATCCTAAATCATCTCGCCCCCAAAGGCCTGAGCAACTTCTTTGCGGTGGAACGTGCACATAGAGTGCCGGCTGGGAAGCCAAAGCAGGGTGCCCCACCGCGGCCTATTATCGCCAGAATTTTTAACTTCAGAGATAGAGACGCTATCCTGCAGTCATCGCGGGTGGACGGCCCCACGAAGTTCGAAAACACTACAGTGAGCTTCTACCCAGACTTCACCCAGTTCGTTCAGAAGCAAACGATGGAGTTCCAGGGGGTGAAGCGACGACTGAGGGACATGGGTATGAAATACGCAATGCTCTTCCCAACTCGGCTGCGTGTTGAATACAAGGATCGGACGTTTTTCTTTGACCGCCATGAGAGAGTGAGTGACTGGCTTGATACATTGCCTATGCAGCGTGATCGCTCGGAACATTCTGGAGGAGCTGAAGGTGGCCCGTTGGAGCAAGAATGAGCAGTGGTTCCTGGTTTCCGGACATTGTACATAACTTGCAGCTGTGGTTCGATGACTTTTACATTTGCGTTACTTATGGTGGGAGACCCAAGGGTGACGGGGGGAGTGGGACTCTCTCCTCCTCCGGGTTTCTTTTTGTAGACTAGTTTAATGTTAGAGCGACAGGCAAACTGCAAGTTGGGGTGGCTTTTGAGTCTAACGCAGGGGTGCAGGGTGGGGGGAGTTGTATCGGGTGTTTGTCGGGGGGTGGGGGGGTTTGGGTATGTTTTATTTTTTCTCAAGGCAACGTATTGTTTTACTTCTGGATCTGGGTGTTGTGTTCGCTATGGGGTGGGTTCTGCATTCACTTCTGGGATGGGGGTAGGAGGTTGAAGTTACTGTGTTGAAATGTTAACGGGTTGGGGGATAGGATAAAACGTGGGGTAGTGTTGCAACCACTGAGATGCCTTTCCCCTGATGTAGTGTTACTGCAAGAGACACATCTGTTCGGAAACACATGCCATGCTATGAATCGGCGAGGATATCGTCTTGCTGCACACTCCGGATTCACTACTGGTTCTAGAGGGGTGGATATTCTAGTTAAGAACTCCCTCCCCCTGGAGGTAGATGACATAATCCTCGATGACAGGGGGCGCTATGCTGCTCTCACTGGTAGGTGGGAGGGGAACAGCAGCGGTGCGTCCATTGGGGCGTGGGGGCGTAGCCCCTCCAGCCACCATGGACCCGCATCGCGTCGGCCGCAATCCTATCAGTATGTCTTCAGTGAGTCAGAGCAGCTCTTCTAAATAAAAGCCGCCGGCGGGAATTGCGCAGGGGGGGTGGCCTGCTGCAGCTTGAGTGACAGTCCACACTCAGGCTGCAGCAGACCGTAGTGCGCAGTGACAGTCCCGCTGGGGAACTTACAGTGCGCACGCTTGGGAAAGTTTGAAACTTTCTCAAGCATGCGCACTGTAAGTTCCCCAGCGGGACCCAGGGGTGCTTCTTTGCTGCCACAGCCCGTGTTTCCAAAGGGCGACAGGGCGAGCAGCAAATGTGACCCCCTAGCCAATCCTGGCGCTCCATGGAGCGCCAGGATTGGCTGGTCCACCACGCAGCATCCATCATTGGATGCCACGCGTGGTGGGGGTGGGACATCCTGATCCTGTCTCACAGCAGAAGGCGGCGGCTGGCTTCCAGGATGCTGGTCAGTGTAAATAGTATATATTTGAAACTTAAGAAAAATCATCATCATGAAAATGGTTTGCTCTTGTGGTTTGTCCAGCCGGTACGAGCCTTCACCATACACTCCTGCTGCAGTGAACAAACAGGAAGCGCACGCGGCGCGTGGTAGGGCCTGGAGGGGGGACGCTGACGGCCTTCGGTGACTGTGGCAGTGTGGCATAAAAGCAGCGGTCACAGTAACTAACACAAGGTGTCTGCCCACTCTCTTGTGTCCTCGAGCATGGGAGCTGTTGCATCACCCCCCCCCTCCCCTTAGAGAGGATTGCTTGCAGGGGGGGCCTGAAGAAAGTCTGCGGATAAAATACATTCTCCTCACCGAAGTCCGTGGGCCGAGCATCAGGGAGACAGGCGAGGCGTGATGGATGAAGCGGGGGCGAGACAGCTCAGAGCATCTGAGTCACTCAGTGAAGCCTCCGACGGACGGGCACGCGCAGGTAGGGCCGCTCAGAGCTTCTTCTCGTCCTCCTGTTGTTTGCGCACACTGCGAGCCCAGTAGTCGGGAACGACGGAATTTCTAACAGTTTTCTTGACAACGTGATGGATGGGATCGAGGATAGAGTAGACAGACTGTGGAGGAAAGAGAAATTTCACAAATATGCAGGAGTTTCAGGAAGGCCAGTGGGGCTGGGGCAGATGGAAGGAAGATGCGAGAAAAGTCTGAGGTAATGTTTTCATGTTGCATTACATAAGACATAGAATACACCACGTTGTAAGAATTGTTATATATATATTACAAAACGAAAAGTAGTGACAGAGTGGTACAAGTATATTCCTCTTACTGACTATGGACTCCCTTTCATTAACACCCCTACAGAAGTGGCATAGAAGACATATTCATATACTGTCATTGACATTAGAGAATTTCTGGGCATGCGTGAGGACAATCTGTCTCCTCAGTGAGGAGACAGATTGCGTTTTGATCATGTGTCTGCTGGTGTGTGCAGGGCCTGCTCTGATCGTGATTCGTGAGGCAGGGGCCGAGCAGGTCAGAGCCATTTATGATATCACTTTGCAACAGCTGGCCTGAGCTGGGGGAACTGTGAATAGGTGCAGGGCTGTGATGCTTTCACTGGAGACACACCGTCTGTTTACAGGCGACTATGTATGTGTAAATCCCTTAACAAGATTTATTTTTTAACTGCATTTTTTTCTGATTTATAAAATGGTGAAACATTGTCTTTTCGCATTTGTCATTATTTAGGATTAAATATGGCTAACGGCTTTTCGCTCTCATTAGCGGTGGGGGCAGCTTAAAAAAATGTACTCACTAATGTGTCAACTGTTCTGGAATGAGATGCATTTGGGAAGTTTTCCCATAATCGTCATAGAATGACTGGCATCATACCAGGGTATGTGCCTCACTGAACAATTGTGACCTCCAATATCATGGAAGAACCTACTCTAGGAAGCCTTTGGCTAAAAACCCATTAAAATGCTGCACGCAGGGCTGAATGTGAAACGTCTTTCTTTACTGGGAGTATTTTCTTTGCACTGACAAAGGAGACAGCTGTGGCATATTATGCTCTGACCTCGGTGCCGCTATGTGCTGCGTTCTCAGAAAATAAACTCTTCACATTAAGTGACACTTCAAGCAGCTTTGTCAGCTTGCCCTGAATTTCCTTTTTTCAGTTCAGAAACTCTGAACTAAACGTGTTGCGGATTATTGCAGCCTAACTCATGATGAACGATTAACTTTTTGTGCTAGCCCAGAATGTTGAAATTTAGGAGAGAATTAACGAGACTGTTATTGGCCTGCATTTTTGTGTGTTTTGGCTTTGAATAAAAACATTGATTTTATGAAAATGTTCTCTGGCTGTTTACATACCAGTTCACGTTTATTTAATATTGTGGATTTTTGAAAATGTTATTATAACAGGTATATGTGTATACTTTTGAGTGGATCTTTTGCGCTAAATTGAGGCTGGCAGTTTGTGAAAAATATGCCATTTTGCATTCTTGGCGACACACTATGATTTTTAATGATGTCTATAACATATACATTCTATTCACGGCTGGGGCTTGAGGGTCAAACAGGGGGGGGGAGGTCAGAGGGCAACAATCATGCCCCTTGATGTGTGGAAACAGATGGTTTACTCATCTAAACTCACTTGTGAGAGATTTCATGTCGGGAGTAGGTGAATCAATACCAGGCAGCACGTATGAGTTTCACTTTGAGGTGCTCGGCATAAAAGAGCAAAGGGTCACTTAGTGCCACTGAATGGTTGTTAAAACGTTAGCAGATTGGAGACTAGAGGTGTGCAGAAATGTTTTGTGGTAACAGTTATGTGATGAAGTGGATTGGTAAGGAATACGGCAATACTGTGTGAATGGATTACACCTAATATTTTTTGTAGCTTTAAAAAAAAAGATCTAAAGCTTGTGGAGAGCTGGCAGGGGTGGTGTCATCAGTGAGAAGTATGAGCTGCACCAGACCAGGAGTGCTAGGGAGTGCAGAGTGACTAGGGACTGCTAGGGAGTGCAGAGTGCAAGGGAGTGCAGAGTGCAAGGGAGTGCAGAGTGACTAGGGAGTGCAGAGTGACTAGGGAGTGCAGAGTGACTAGGGAGTGCAGAGTGACTAGGGAGTGCAGAGTGGCTAGGGAGTGCTAGGGAGTGCAGAGTGACTAGGGAGGGCTAGGGAGTGCAGAGTGCTAGGGAGTGCAGAGTGACTAGGGAGTGCTATGGAGTGCTAGGGACTGCAGAGTGACTGCAGAGATTAAACTAATGACAATGCCATTGTTTTCAAAACCAACACATTTATACAAATTTTGTCATTTACAATGCCAATAGCTCTAACTTTTCCAAAGGCGAAACCATTGCATTGTAAATGCTTGTTTCAAGCTGCTTACAATGCCTTGCTTGTTGAGAATGTTACATCAAAAAGTCTAACATATTTTGTAATTCAAAGTTGACAAGGTGGTAGTGGTTCAATAACATTTGTTGCTGCAGCATGGACGGCAGGGTGGAAGAAAGGGCAAGGCATGTAGGGTTCCAAGGGGTTGAGATGAATAAGCAAGTTGCCGCTTATGTGTTGTGCTCATTCACCCTATTTATCCAAGACTCTTTATAAGACACATTCATGTAAAGTGAGGTTTATTTAGGCATTAATGGTAATGTAACAAAACTGGTGCTCATGTAAAGCGCTCTGATACCCGATGTCTCGGGTCTATTTCGCTATATAAAACAAAAAATAGAAAAATCAGTTGTTGGCCTATATATGGAGGTGCGTTGGCAGTCTGGCAGAGCTAGCCTATGTTTGTGGTCCCAGTAGTGAACAGGGCAGCAGGCGGCAGCGCAGAAGGTTAATGTGCCTGCTGCAAAGAACATGTACCTGATGCAGATCACAACATGCATATGATGTAAATAGGTCAGTGAGTCACTGCTTTTGTCATAGAGATCCTTTTGTTACTTGCAGTTTGTAAGTTTTCAAATTTGCTTGAAAATGCACGATTTTTCTTCTCTTTTTTCAAAACCCCCTTATGGGTTTCGGGCTCGCTCGCTATGGTGCAGTATGCAAATCAGTTTACGCCTCACCACATTTGGCCCCTGAACAGTCACCTGTCTCCGAAAAAGTACCACCTTAAATACCACGGCAGGGCAAAGGGCTGATAATTGACTTGAAAAAATACATGATTCTTGCACAAAAAACACATTATTTCAGTTCAGTAAATATGCTGTGGTGTTGAAATGTACTGTCAATGGTCGGTGTTGTAATTAACCTTGTGTGGATATCTAGAGAAATGTCTTGGGATACTGGATGCACCTCAAAAGGCCCAGGGATACCATGGGGGTATCAAGGATTGCCTAACAGTCACAATGCGACTAAGTGAGGGATAAGGTCTGGGGTGGATTTTGCAGTAAAGTGAGACGGTTTCTAAGTGATGTTTGTGTGTGTTTTAGTTTTGGCTAGTATTTTTCTTTACCTGTTAGCATTTTCTGTGTTGTTTCCTGCCACCCACCTAGGCCCAGTTTTAAAATAGATGTCCAAGGTCTCCAATGCCGTAACAGAAGCACTACATACCTTTTGGTAAATTGTCAACTAGGGTTCTCACTAAATTTTGCATTTCAGATCACCTGTTCCACTTTGAGAACAGTTAGGAGAACAAAAACAGGAACATTCTCCTTGCATTTGATTTTAGAAGGCGTAGACAAATACAGAGGGCTACCTTGGGCTTGGGCAAAAGTACTGGCAGAAAGTGGATATTTTTCCAGATTTAAGATCCCGGGCTAAGCTTCTAAATGCTATCAAAATCACACAGAGGTCTGGTAGCCTGAAAATGATGGTAGTGGTAAGTGCATGTTTTTGGTATTGATACATTGGACAGGGCAATATTTCTCATTTCATGTGACTAACAAACACAAATATGTTAATATTTTATTATTTCCATTATTTACTGTAAACGTGGTAAAGGTAAGGCGTGGTTCCCAATGCTTTGTGAAGGCTGTTTCCCAACTGCTGTGCAACTTCTTCTACTCTTAGAGCTGAGATTTCCATGAAACTCTTATAGTCTGAATTCAGCACCTGAGCATAATAGGACGGAATGTATGAAGCTCTGTGGTTATACTGAATAAGCAGCTACCTGTGTTATGCCATCTATTAATGTAATAACTGCACTTTCACAATTGCTTTATTAACCTTTCTGCTTTCTCAAATTTGCTTGAAAATGCATGATTTTTCTTCCTTTTTTTCAAAATTTTCTTGGGGGGGGGGTTATCCCCCTAAACCCCCCTTTTGGGGTTCGGGCTCGCTCGCTACGCTCGCTCGCTACGGTGCAGTATGCAAATCACTTTGCGCCCCACCACTTTCAGATGTCACCCACCGCCCCTGGAGGGGAAGACTGTTTCACTGCTTTCTGTATATGTCCCTCCTGGTCTGCAGACTTCGACTTTTGCTGATTTGGGGAGAGTAGTTCTGGGACTTCCAGATGGCGTTCTGGTGATGGGTGGAGATTTCAATTCTGTCGTCTCTGGCAGGGAGGACCGCTACCCCCACAGGGACCTTACGAGATCACAGTCTTGGCTGAGTGGCTTTCTGGAGATGCTGGGACTGGTAGATTGCTGGAGGCTGCTGCATCCGGGACAGGCGCAATACACCTTCCACTCTGGTGCTCATGGTAGTCACTCTAGACTTGACTATGTCTTGATGCCAGCAGCACAGGCCTCGTCAGCTAGTGAAGTTAGACACCTGGCTCGGGGTATCTCAGATCACTCCCCACTGTGGCTTTCGATGGACATGAGGATGGGGGCTGAGGGTCGAGTGGCCCTGATTAATCCTTGGTATCTCCGTAACCCCAAAACCCGGGCAGAGTTGGTCAAGTCTCTGGATCTGTATTTTGCTGAGAATTTGGGGTCTGTGTCCTCTTCTGTTTCACTGTGGGAGGCTTTCAAGACGGTCATCCGTGGACAGGCGCTATCGTTAATCGCTGGTGCCAAGAAAAGCAAAAATGAGGCGGTGGTCCGCCTCGAGACTGAAATAGCTGAGTTGGAAGGGGATTTGGAGCTGGTTATTACTCATGATAGGGTTCATGTCTCAAATAACTTGATTATAGGGCGTTGGTGACGGACGCTGCTAGAGTTATGAGTAGGGAGCAGCAGGGACGGCTATATGATGTGGGAGACAAGGCTGGGAAACTGATTGCTTGGTTAGACAGAAAGGAGAGGGCGAGTCGTGTGGTTCCTGTGATTGAGAGAGCTGATGGAGTGCGAGTGACTGACCCTGTTGAGATTGTTGAGTGTTTTGCTGAACATTTTCGAAATGTGTATTCCCCAGTCTCCGATAGACCAGAGGAAGACTCACATCTGCTGTTATGAGACATTGCGTTGCCTTGCCTGTCGGATTCAGATAGGGACCTGATGGACGCAGCACTTTCGGTTGACGAGGTGGCACTCGCTGTTCGTTCTGTCCGTTCGGGAAAAGCTATGGGCCCTAATGGTCTCCCCATCGAGCTTTACAAGCTGCGTCCTGACAAATTGGCGCCGTATCTTCGTGATATGTTTCTGGAATCGCGAGACATCGGCTCCCTCCCCCGTGATCAGCGACTTGCGGCCATTGTGGTGATTCACAAGTAAGGGAAGCCGCTGGATCGCTGTGCATCTTATAGGCCTATTTCGCTTCTAAATGCGGAGCCCAAGATCCTCGCAAAGTTGCTGGCAAACCGCTTGTTAAAAGTTATCAGTGACCTGATCCATCCGGATCAATCTGGTTTCATTCCACATCGTAATACAGCATTGAACTTGCGACGCTTACATGGCGTTCTCGCGAGAGCAGCGTCACTGCGTGAACCGGCCATCTTGGCTTCCTTGGATGCTACGATGGCCTTTGATACAGTGGAATGGCCGTATCTTTGGGCTGCCTTTGCAAAGTTTGGTTTTGGTCCTGGTTTCATTGGCTGGGTGAAACTTTTGTATATGGAACCATTGGCTCAGATTGTGGTGAATGGTCGGGTTTCTCCGTCCTTTGTTCTTGGGAGGGGCACGCGGCAGGGGTGTCCGGTGTCCCCGCTTCTTTTTGCCCTTGCCTTGGAACCCCTGGCTGCATGGCTGCGGTGGGAGCCATCGATGAGGGGTATTCAGTGGACCCCAGATTTTGAGGATCGAATATCACTCTATGCAGACGACATCTTGTTGTATCTCACATCACCTCGAAAGTCGTTGATTGTACTGTTTGATGTGTTGAACTCGTTCGGGAGGAACTCTGGCCTTGTGATTAATTGGACCAAGTCTTGTGTCTACGTCCTTTCGGGTGACACTCCCTCTTTGCCGCGCGGTAGCCCCATACAGGTGACGCAGACGGGATTTAAATATTTGGGGGTCTTTATTACATTAGACCCCGGGGTCCGTTATGATCGTAATCTGCTTCCTCCGCTCCAAAGGTTAAAGTCTGACGTTGTGGCCTGGCGCAGACTACCACTGTCCCCCCTCGGGCGTGCAGCTCTTTTTAAAATGATGTCCTTGCCGCGGTTTTTATACGCACTTCAGAACACGTTTGATGTCATTCCGGCAAGCTATTTTCGGGAGGTGGAGAGTTTGCAGAGGCGGTTGATATGGGATGGGCATTCGCGGATTTCCCTCGCCAAACTGACGCTTCCCTGGTATGACGGGGGTATCGCACTTCCTGATATTGGGCGATATTATTGGGCCTATCAGCTGGGAGCGATTAATCATGGCATGTACGGTCCAGCGTTTAATCCTGCGTTTGAGATGGATAGGTGGCTGCTACCGGGTGGAGATTATAAACGGGCGCTCTATTCCAAATCGGCTGGAGGGAAACTTTCGGGACCCACCAAGATTGCGGTGCAAGTGTGGCAATGTGCGACTGCGACAATGGGATGGAGGGATCGACTGACCCGTGCGATTCCGCTGTATGCGTCTGAAAGACTGGGCAGCCTATGGAAGACAAAAGGTTTTGAGAAGTGGGATATGATCGGTATTTGCAGGGTGAGTGATTTCTGGGCCAAGGGTAGGATTAAGACATTTGAGGAGTTGAAGGTAGAATATGAGCTGAGTGACAAGGAATTCTTCCGTTATGTACAGATTCGCCACGCGTTGAGTTCGGTTTTTCCTGAAGGTATTATTATCCCGGAATCATCCCCGCTCAAAGGTCGGGTGCTTGACGGATATGTTCCTGACAGCACTATTTCTTTGATATATAAGAAATTGATTAACAATCGAGCTGACCTGTTGGCGCAACTCAGAGAGGTCTGGACCAGTGATGGTCTAGAGTTGGATGACGAGGACTGGCAATCTCACCTAAGGAGGCTGCGATTCCAGCCCGTCTCCGACTTGTACAACTTAAGATCCTGCATCAGGTTTATGTGACCGGCCCCCGCCTGATTCGTATGGGTTATTCTGTGGACGGTTTGTGTAAGCGTGGCTGCGGTTTAATTGGTACTTTCCTCCATATAATTTGGGAGTGCCCGGAAGTGGTAGTGTTTTGGAATCGAGTGCATGCTGTGATGGAGGAGGTCACGGGTGTTGCGCTGTTGCCTGAAGCCAGGCGTTGTCTGTTGAATGCCTGGGAACCGACTGATTTTGATGTGGCGCAGACTCAGTGGGCGACCCGTGGGAATATGGTGGCCAAGAGAGACATTGTGCAGTTGTGGGGTTCCCAGAGACCGCCCACGGTCCTGGCATGGAAGGAGAGCATGGACTGGTGTATGTTTAGAGAGAAGACGGTGTATGTGGCACGCGGCAGACCTAAGAAGTGGGGTAAACTCTGGGGCCAATGGAACTCCTACCGGGATGATATATGTACACCTCCTCTCGCGGATATTCCGGATGTTCCTCTTTCCCCCTGACCCGACATTCCTAGTGTTGTTTAAGCTTCAATGTATTATGACTTTTATTTCCCCCCTGCTCCTCCCCCCCTTGCACTGATGATTTGTATTAACTTGTACCGCACTTTCCCTCCTCCTCGAACACATATCCAGCTGTACTGCCTTTATTGTCTTGTTTGTTTATGTTTTATTCATAATAAAAAGAGTTTAAAAAAAAATAAGAAGAAAACAAAAACTCCTAAAACAATGACTTTAACATTTTTTTTTTTTAAATCTCCTCATTACCTGCCTTTGTTTATTGCAACACAAAAATAGAATCTTGGCCAAGCAAATCCAAAATCAAGAGTGCTGCTTCAGAGACCTTACCAAAGAAGACAAGCATTAGTCCCAGACCTTTTCCAAAATACGCTGAATTACCAGTTGGTCTGGCAGAGTGTTCGCAAGCACTTTGTGTCTTTACCAAATCATAAGGTTCACCCTTATCTGTCCACTGGTCCTTAAACCAACAAAATAGAGATTGGGACTGAAACTGGAATATCAAATAACAAGTTTATTAATCACTCGTGAGTGGGACTACATCAATATAACACCTCGGGCACTGTATGAGGTAGTACCAGGAATACAAAAACCAAGGGTCTTTTATACCCGGTTTGTTGCACAGTAAGCATATAGACTCAAATAGAAGGTAGAGGCATACACAGGAATAGCTATCGACTAACATGGTCAGGTAGAAACTACTTTGTCAGCAGAGTGGGAGGGGAGATAGAACTGCTTACATCAGTTGAAATAGCCTGACAGTTACATTCTAAAACAGGTGCATTCTAGCAACTATAGGCCTTTCTGAGATTACACAGTGCTCTGGCTCAGTACTGAAGGAGTTAACTACAGTTGACGACTCAAGCAGAACAGAAAGGCAGGCAACAGTGTAGAAGGCAGAATCACATAGCTAACAAAGTGGGTGCCACAACTAAAATGGCTTCAGCTCATGCTAAGGCAATTAGCTGCGATTTCCACATAATAACTTTTGTTTGTTTAATTATATGGACAGAACCTTGCTATTGTAAAAAGAGAAAATACAATATTATTTGATCCAGTATTTGTATCATCAATTTTACAGGAAGTAACACACTGATGAAGCAATAGATTTAATTGAATAAGGTATTAAAACATGTGTTCTGTTATAAATAACAATTTCTCAGATGATTTGAGTCCTGAATTATTGTAAAAAATAATAAACTAATCAAGAAACAACCTACAACAGTCTCACTGAATTACTTTACCCTTGTAATGGGTATCAATTAAAAAGACCTCAAAACAAACTGTCTAGCATTAGATATTCTTTTTAGGCCAAGCCTACTAGACAGTATATGTGCTGTCTGTTGCGAGAAAGCAAAAGACAAACAAATCATGGATGGAATGTGGGACAAATCAAACATTAACCACCAATTAAGTGATCTGGGTTAAATCCATTGTTTTGCACACCATGCTGGGAAACACCCATTACATCGATGTCAATACATCGCGGTGCTATCGTACCGCGACTTTTACATCGCAGGATCCTTGAGATCGCAGGCTTTTACTACGGATGCTACAACGGCGCGATGCCGTTCACATCGCATGCAATTACAACGCATGCGATGTTAAGATGCCCGATGTAAAATGCCCGATGTTAAGATGCTAATCGCATGCTGGCTACAGAAACGACCTTTTCCTTGCAGACTGTCAAAAGAAACAGCAATTAATATACAATTACAATTGGGAGCATAGATGCTAATCGCATGCTGGCTACAGAAACGGCCGACGGCTCTGCCGACTTTGGTGCTGTCAACCAGGGTTCGAGAAAGCAGATATTGTACAATTCATGACAGTAGTGCCTGGACTCCCATATGGGTTCATAGGAAATTAATAGGAAAGCTAGGAACTCATGCACATAGTTTATATAGCAAGTGTTTATGTTTCAAGTAATTTGCACTGTACAGACTGGGAACAGAACCCTCTGTAGGCGCAACCCTCTGAGGTGAAGCAATAGTGTCATGGGCATTAATGTAAACAATGGAAATCCACTTCTACTCCTTGTTGAGTGATATAAGGCAGCAACAAATAGGATGAGTAATTGCCCACGTTGCTGGGCCTTGGTACCACTGCACCTGCTGCACTAATGATAGCAACTTCCACTGACGACTCTGACAAAGATACATGGCTAGTTAGATGCTGACAGCTTCTGGCCGTCTACAAGATTCTGGGGATAGGAGTGATAGCAATGTTTTCAGTGTGTTTCCGAATGTTAAATCGGCAGGAGGGGTCCTCGTTCATGTGGAAAGCCTCTTCTGGGGAATGGACATAGTAAATGGGATAATTCTCACCCCATAATGACAAACTTAAAACAATCTGAGTTATTTGTGGGTAAGCTCACCAACATGTGCAATGTCTTTGCCATGTAGAAGAGGAAGGACATTTCTCTGCCTTTAGTCTAGATGTGTATGGAGGCCTCATTGTGTACTGGTGACCCATGGGCGCAGGTGTAGCCTAGTGCGCACATCGTAAATGGGATAATTCTCACCCCATAATGGCAAACTTAAAACAATCTGAGTTATTCCTCGTTCATGCGGAAAGGCTCTTCTGGGGAATGGACATCGTAAATGGGATAATTCTCACCCCATAATGGCAAACTTAAATCAATCTGAGTTATTTGTGGGTAAGCTCACCAACATGTGCAATGTCTTTGCCATGTAGAAGAGGAAGGACATTTCTCTGCCTTTAGTCTAGATGTGTATGGAGGCCTCATTGTGTACTGGTGACCCATGGGCGCAGGTGTAGCCTAGTGCACACATCGTAAATGGGATAATTCTCACCCCATAATGGCAAACTTAAAACAATCTGAGTTATTCAGGGCATTCACCTAATAAAAAGCAAAGCCTCACGTGCAACCGAAGAAGGTAGAAAGGCAGGAATCCCTGAAAAGTAAGTCCCGCAGCCGCATTTAAAGGCGACTGTTATTTAATAATCTGAGGAACAATATTGTGGCATAAAACAAGGACTTGAAAAGTGAATTACAGATTAATCAGAAACTAGACTCGGGTGACAAAGCAAATGTTTGCTTATCTAACCTCATTGTGCTCGTCACGACCTGGATTTAACGTGTTGTGTTGTATCAGTTTCTTGACGCATGTTCAGCTTATTGGGGCTTTAGAAAGAACACAGTGCCAAAATTGCCAAATGCACGTAAAATACTTTAAATGAATAACCACAAACGCGCAGTAAGCAACAACCCACTGTTTGCTGCAGAGCAGCGACTGAGCACAAATGTGGCCACTCATTATGCAGAGGGAGAGGTGTCTTTTATCCAAGCGTGCCGCTTCATTCGCTACTGTAACTTAGAATGACACGACCACCTACTCTTGTTAGCATCGCCGACTGCGCTTACCTTCTGACACTGCATTTGAGCACAGAAAGCATTTTTTTTAAAATTTGCTTTCTCGCTGGTGCGAAAAAAGAAACATCACGTCAAGTGCATTCATTTGAAGTTTGATGCATTTCCACTTCTCTCTTTGGGCTCAAACATCGCGTTGTCATGTCGCGCGATGTAAAGTCGCCGATGTGACATGCTATCCAATTACATGGTCGCATTTGCGTGGCAACAACGTGCGATGAAAAAATTGCCGCTGTGATCGCCGTTGCGATGTAAGTGCCGCGATGAAAACTCCTGCGATATCAATGTAGGCGATGGATCGTCATACAACCCACCATGCCACCCCAGTTTAGACCCAGCCATATGCAAATCAGTCTTGACCCTGCTCCTCATGCGAACAGTTCAGCCCGATCTACCAAGCCAGGTCCTCCCTGGACCAGAAACAAGCACCCCGGGACCGGTTTTGGGGTATCACTCCTCATCAGCCAGGCTAGCTTGAATCCAGTGGCACAGTGAGCCCGGGATCTATGTCCGAGCATATCCGGTGCACTTAGGGCAAGAAAGCAAAAAACACGCAAATGATGCATGTAATGGGGAACAGTCAAACATTTACCCCATTCCAGAGATATGGGTTAAATCCATATTTCTTTTGCTCACCATTCCACCCCAGTTTAGACCCAGCCATATGCAAATCAGTCTTGACCTTGCTCCTCATGGGAACAGGCCAGCCCAAACTAACAAGCTAGGTCCTCCCTGGACCAGAAACAAGCATCTTGGGACCAGTTTTCGGGTATCACCCCTCATCAGACAGGCTAGCTTGAATCCAGTGGCACAGTGTTCCGGGTATTACCCACGTCTGGGAATACCCGGAACACTTTGGGCGAGAAAGAAAAGACACACAATTGATGGACGCAACGCAGAACAAACAAAACATTCTTCCCCAGTGTTAGACTTAGTATCTTTTGGCGTGTTTTCCCTGAGTTTTTGCTTTCTGCCCTCCTGGTTTTGACTGTGTTTTTACTGGTGTCGTGTTTCTGCGCACTTTTGCACTGTTGACCAGTTGGAAAGTGCAAGTGCTCCTGTGGTAAAGTATGTTATGGATTGGCGTTTCCATGATTGGCTGTATGGTTTTCTTGTCAACCCCTAGTAAAGTGCACTGAGTATGCAAGGGCCTGGGAATCAAATGCTATGTGTGGGCCTGCAGCATGGATTGTGCCACCCACGTGAGTAGCCCAGAAAATGTACCTCAGACCTGCCATTGCAGAGTCTGCGCACAGTTTGTAACTGTCATGTTGACTTGGCCCGTGCACACACTGGCTAGTCACTAACCTTCCCTTTTCTTACATGTCAGGCGCCCCTAAATTAGGCCCAGAGTACCCCTGTGGGCAGGGTGCAGTGTATGTGAAAGGTGGGACATGTCCTGTTGTGTGTGGCATGTCCTGATAGTGAATTGCAACCCATTTCATTTTTCACTATTGCAAGACTACCTGTTCCCCTATAGGACAGAATGGGAAGTTTGATATATAACATATTATAAACATAACTTGCCCTGGGTCCTAGGTGGGATAATAAAATTTAGTATGCCTGATCTCAGAATCTAACAATGCATCTTTTAGTAAATTATTACCACTTTCAAGAATAAGGTATTTTCTTGCTCAGTCATCCCGTGTGCCTCAGCTGGAATGTGGATTGCCTGTCTGGGTTTTGGACGACAGATGGCTAGGAAGCAAGGGTGGCTCCTGATAGTCTAGGTAGGTCAGGAAAGGGCTAAATAGACCTGGGCTGTGATGGGGGCAGAGGGAGATTTCCTTGCCCCTCAAAGCCCTGGTTTGCCTCTGACAGTGCCGTCTCCACCCCCTGCCGGGAAATCACACCAGAGAAGGCAGAACTGGTTCTGGCTGGGCACAGACACCCTCTGCCTAGAGGATCAAAGGAGTTTGAATACAAATACTGGGGCCCAGACCCCTGAACTTTAGAACTCTTTTGGATCAAGAAGACTGCCAAGAAGAAGAGCTGGAGAAGCTGTGAGGAAGGACTACCACTTTGCTGTGTGCTTTGGTGTGTTGGCCTACAGTGGCTGCTTCTGTCTTGGGCAGTGCAAAGACTGGACTGTACTTTCTGCAATCTACTTTTGTGAGTTTCTCCAAGGGCTTGAGGTAGAGCTTGCCCCCTGTTCAAGAAGTCTAAGGAACAGCAAAGACTTCAAGCTCTTCTCCCCTCATCACTGGGGACTGTGTGTTTTGTGCTGCGACAGAAGAAAAGCAATTCGATGACATCTATGATGCCGTTGCCGACTCCGTGTCCTGAAGGTACCGCAGAGGGCACAGCACAGCCACAACGTTGCACCGCGACCCAGGTCTCACCGACAATGCCTGCTGACGCAACCACCGAGCCGCTGCTCGCACCGTGACCTGTGGGCACAGCACTCCGCACCGCCTCGCTTCACAATGATGCCTTGGCCTCCCCAACGCCACCGCTCCATGCCGAAATCGATGCTGCTGCTTGCACCGTGGCTCGAGGGCACCACTACACGACGCACCTCCCTCATCCCGCACCGCAGCCTTGGCCTGCCGACACCATCAACTCCCGTTCGACAGCCGACCACAGCGCTTCAGCAACGACGACGACGCTGCTTGCAATGACGACGACGCTGCTTACACCGTGACCTGCCAGCACTGCAACGAGCACCGCATTCACCTCGCACCGCGACCCTGGTCTCACCGACGACCACATCTGATGCTGCCACTGAGCCGCTGCTCACCCAGCGACCTCAGGGCATGGCACGCCGCACCGTTGCACTTCGCACTGCAGCACCCGACGCTTGCCGTTGCCAGCGCTCTTGATCCCAACAGAAAGGGGCTTGACCTGCAACACAAGTGACTTCAAGGGCCTCGGTGGCGTGCATCTCTAACAGGTACTGTTTGCGGGTCTTCCCGACACCGTAGCTGGTCCGCGATGACGCAACCAGCCTGAACTGTTTGGATTTGTTTGCTCACAACGCCGTGTTAGCCCTGGACGGAACTATCGACATCAAGGAACTGTTTTTAAAGCATATTTTGATAACTAAAGATTTTTGAGTAATTTATTGTGAATTCTTATAGTTTTTGGTCTTGTATATAAAAATATTGGCTATTTTTCAGAACTGGTGTGGTGTCCTTTTGGAGTGCCTACACTGTATTACTGTAGGTTATTTGCAAATGCTTTACACACTGCCTTTAAGATAAACCTGACTGCTCGTGCCAAGCTACCAAGAGGGTGAGCAGGGGGTATTTTAGGGGTGCAACTCCCTTATCCTGACTAGGAAGAAGGGTCCCTAATTGGACAAAGGTTCAATCCCTTGCCAACTAGAGACCCTCATTTCTAACACCCAATCAAGAGATCTTGGTTAAATCTTGGTTAAATCCATTGTTCCTTTGCTCACCATGCCATCCCAGTTTACACCCAGTCATATGCAATCAATCAATCAGGGGCTTGTAAATCCTGGCTACTCACCCATCAAAGCACTGGGGGGAGGTCTGCTGGTCAGACTGGGTGACGGATCTTATGAAGAGCCAGGTCTTGAGGTCCTTTCTGAATTGGGTCAGTGACGCTTATTGCCTGAGGTGCAAGAGCAGGGAGTTCAATGTCTTAGTGGCGAAGTAGGAGAACAATCTTCCAATGGTTCTGGTCTTGGGGATCCTGGGGATGGAGGTGAGATAGGCAGATCGGAGTTGTTTGGTGGGTACGTGGAATGTGAGGCGGTGGTTCAGGTACGCTGGTCTTTCGTTGTGTAGGACTTTGTAGGCATGAGTCAGGAGCTTGAAAGTGACTGTTTTGTTGACTGGAAGCCAGTAGAGTTGTCTGAGGTGTTGTGTGATGTGGCTGCGGCGTGGGATGTCGAGGACCAGTCAGATGGCTGCATTTTGGACATACTGTAGTTGAACTGTTTCTGGGTGGCGCTGGCGTAGAGTGCGTTGCCGTAGTCGAGTCTGATGGTGATGAGTGCATGGGTGACCATCCTTCTGGACTCCGTCGGGATCCATCTGAAAGTCTTTCGAAGCAGGCGGAGCGTGTGGAAGCAGGCTGTGGAAACTGTGTTTATTTAGCAGTCCATTGCGAGCGAAGAGTCCAGTATGATGTCATGCTTGCGTGCTTGATCCGTCGGGGTGGTGGGAGCACCTGGAGCAGTTTTCCACCAGGAGTTGTCCCAGGCTGATGCAGTGGGTCCCAGGATGAGTACTTCCGTCGTGTCCAAGTTGAGCTTGAGGCAGCTTTCCCTCATCCATGTCACGACGGCCTTCATTCCACTGTTGAAGCTGGTTCTGGTGGTTGAGGGTTTATTGGTGAGGATCAGCTGGGTGTCGTCGGCGTAGGAGACGATGTTGAGTCCAAGGCTTCTTATGATGGCTGCGAGAGGGAGCCATGTTCATGTTGAAAAGGGTAGGGATCAGCGAGGAGCCCTGGGTGACTCCACAGCTGATCTCCTTGGGTTCTGAGAGGAATGATAGTAGTCTGACCCGCTGGTTCCGGCAGGTGAGGATGGAGTGGATCCAGTCCAGAGCCCTGTTGTGGATGCCAGTGTTGTGGAGTCTGGTGATTAGGGTGCAGTGGGAAATGGTGTTGAAGGCGGCCAAGAGGTCTAGTATGATGAGAGCTGCTGTTTCGCCCTGGTCGAGGAGGGAGAGGATGTTGTCTGTGGCAGAGAGGATTGCAGTCTCTGTGCTGTGGTTGCTTCGGAAGCTGGATTGAGAGGTGTCCAGGATGTGGTTTGCTTCGATGAACTCAAGGAGTTGGTTGTTGATAGCCTTCTCTATGACCTTGGCTGGGAAGAGGAGGGAGATCGGTCTGAAGTTCTTCAGGTCTGCTGGGTCTGAGGATGGCTTCTTTAGCAGGGGGTTGATCTCGGGGTTGATTTGTCGGGGAAGGTAGTGGTTTCGATGGAGCAGTTGATGGTGTGGCAGAGCCGGGGGGCGATAGAGGCGGCTGCTCTGTGGAAGATGTGGTATAGGCATGGGTCCGTCTGGACCCCTGAGTGGATGCTCTTCATAGTCTTGAGCATGTCCTCTGTAGTGAGGGGAGTCCATCCGGGCATGGTTTGTTGAAGGGCAGCTTGGTTGTCTGCGATGGTAGTGGGGGTGACGGCCAGGTATAGGGCATTGAAGCTGTTGTAGATCTTCCTGATCTTGTGGTGGAAGAAGTTGCTGAGTTTGTTGCAGAGGTCTTGGGAGGGGGAATGTCTGAGGTCTCACTGTTGGACCTGGCGAACTCCTTGATGATGGTGAAGAGTTTTTTGCTGTTGTGTGCGTTGGCGTTGATCCTGTCCCGGATGGCTATTTTCTTAGTGGTTTTGAGGAGGAGGTGGTGTGTTGACGGTGTACTTGAAGGTTGCGTGAGTTTCTGGAGTTTTGTTGCTCTTTCATTTCTTCTCGAGATGTTTGCAGGTGCGTCTGGATTTGTGGAGGGTGGGAGTGAACCAGCTGGCTGCCTTGGATCGTTGTTTGGCTGGTCTTCTCTTGAGGAGAGATGCAAATCAGTTTTGACCCTGCTCCTCATGGGAACAGTCCAGCTGAACTACCATGCTTGGTCCTCTCCGGACCCGAAGCATATTGCAGCCTTCAAAGCACATCTAGGGGCTTGAATCCCTGAAGTTGCTTACCATTTGTTTGCTTTCCTTGTCAACCTCATTTGCTTGCTTCTTTCCATGTCCCATCTTGTCAATCTTGTGTTTGTCCCTCTCATAGAACATTGCCTCTCTATGATCCCTTAGATTGGCAGCATTGTTGCTTCCACTGCGCTTGCTTTCCAAGCACTTCTATTTTATTATTTTGTGCGATGCACTCAATGAGAGTGCATCTGTCCCCCGGCACTCCATATTACTCTTTGTTGCCTGGCTGCCTCTCTCTGCCCTCCTTCCTCTTGCCTTCACTAGTGTGATTCTCCCAATGCTTACCCCCACCCACACCATTCATGTTTCTTTCCCCTAACCCTGTGGTGCATTCGCTCTTGCCCTCCATCTGTTGCGTTTACTTCTCTTCCAGGCCTTCTTCCGTTGCTTTTGCATCCCCACCTGTGTTGTTTCAGCACCACCTAACCAACCCTTGTTGCTTTGCTGTTCACCCTCACCTTCCTATTTGTTGCATCACTGTTTCATAGTACACTCACCCATGTTGTTTCTGCTCCTTCCATCTTCCTCTTCGTTGCTTTGCCGTTCCTCCCACCCTTCCCCTTGTTGCTTCACCTCCCTCCACCCACCCACTTAAATATATATATATATATTATTGCACATTTTTAGTTACAGGTCCAACTAGTATTGTTAAATGAAAAAAAGAAGCACCCACGTCATTTTCTAGGTTTGCATGTGTGGTGCGCATGCCTACAAAATGACACAGTGTGCTGCCTCAAAGGCGTTTTATTTTTTTTACTTTAGCCATGCTGTGCTGCCCTACATTATGGATGCTGTTCAGCGTGGCTGAAAAGCATTGACATAAATCACAAAGGCAAGACCTATTGGCTTTACCAATGCTTGTCCTGAGTAAGTGGGAAATGCTTCCAGCCACGTGTTATGCAGAAATTGAATTCCTTTTAAAGCCACTCTGCACAGTACCAATATTAAAAGTATACAGTCCTCAGCCAAACAACATGGACGTTTGGCCTGGAAGTGTGGTAGTCTCAACAATTGACATGTAGATACTTGCTAATGACATGATTGCCTTGTAGATCTCGACGCCAAGCCGTCATTCATTTACAAGGAGTAGACACCTTGGACCAGACTACAAAACATTTTAGACTGGTGCGATTTAATGTCCGTGGTGGTAAGTAAGGTTTGTTGCACACATCATTTTATGACTATATTGTGAAAGCACAATTCTAGGGGTATTTGAGCAAATGTGTTGTGTGGCATGTTGTTGTGCTGATATTTCGTCCTTTTGTACCATTATGCATTTGTGGTGCATTATTGCAATGTGATGCTTTACTGTGGTTGTGTATGTTTACGTTTTGATTTTTTGGGGATTGTACTGTTATGTTTCATATTGCATTGTGTATGTTATGGTGGTATGCTCTGTTGGTTACTTTAGAATGTCAATACATTCTACTACATGTTTGGCTAAAGGTAGCACATGCATTTAAAGTTCCAGTGGCGAGCAACTTTTTACCACTGTTTAAGGTGGTAACATTGCACTGCTCCAGTTCTCTATTTTGAGCACCTGATTTTTGGGAAACTTTTCTGTGGCAATGGATGAGAGTTAGCCGGCTGTCCAAGCAGAAGTCCAAACTAATCTAAAGCTTCTAAAAGATGGGTATGAATGTACTGGCCCTCCAACTGCCCTATGCATTGGGGGAATTTTAATTCTATTTTAAATACTTGCAGCTGCGTGGTAATCGTAGTGTGGGGAGGTTTGTTCAATCACTATCCTTGCTGGCGCAAGATCCTAAGTGAGTATCACGAGGTCAAGCTCAACCGTTGTTCTGGGCCCTTCAATGTATGTTTATCAGTTTCAGTCCTCACACCAAAGTCACCGCCTAACGGGAAACATCCGAATTTCCTGATAGGCAGCCAACATGTACGTCACAAATTCACATTTATGTTATATATATATATTTTATATACGGGAATAACTGCCATTTCCACAGCCTTTTGGCACTTCTGAAAGTCTGGTGGTCAGTTATGCCACTTTAGGGTGCTTCTATGAAGCCTCATCTCTTGGGGTCTTGCACCTGTGTATTCCAACCCTGGGAGAGTTTTCTCGCTGTTAATCTCTTGTTTCCTTTGCTCCCTCGGAGGTGTTTTCTTAAGACGGGTCTGTACTCTCGCTCCCTTTTCATATGCCCTGTGTCCCCCTGACCTGGGGTTGTGTGTCAACTGAGTCACGGCTATTTTTTAAATCCTTCCCTTTCCTCTGCGTTAAGGGATTTGGAGTTTCCTGAGGGTGTTGCGTGGGGTCCTATTAGTCCCAGATTTTCATAAACAGATGAAAAGGGCCAAAAATGGCACCTATGACCCATAGGAAGTTAGTTCCCTACCCTCCAAATAACCCGACCTAGTGACGTAGAGAACACATTTCCTTGGTTCCTGTCGCACACCGCCCGCTTCTGTCAAACTCCCGCCCCCGCCCCACAGGCCTTCTAACGACTTATCACATTTATAAAATGACCGTGCTCTCATCTCCCCCCAACTCCAGCCCTACCTGAAAATGCAATTAGAATGCAAGAGTTTGCTTTGCTCTTTTACGAGGCACCGCAACCATTAAATCACCCTATAAATCCAGAGAAAGTGTGTGCTTTCCGATTAGAGACCCGAAGGGGAGAGGGCCTGCCGCGGCACGGGTGACCTCATCAGGGGCGCGAGCCAGGCGCTGAGTTGGTGCTTCGGTGCGTTAATCTGCAGACGTGCTATTGAAGCCGCTGGACGTGGCGTCGTCGTGGGGAAAGGACGGACGTCAGTAATGCATCCCGTAAATATTGCCCCCTCAAGTCTGCCGGCACTATTTGCCGGAACTGTAGTAGTATTCCTACTGCGGTGTTAGTAGCAATATCAGTAGCAGTACTGTAGATGTGTCAGTACTACGCATGGCAGGCGTAGAATATCCTACAGTATTCTTAGCACTAGTAAGAGAAGCACAATGAGTAGTGGAAGTGTTATTACTGGTGGTGCAAGCAGTAGTAGTGCCAGCGAAGGGGCGTCCTGGCGAAGGGGCGCCAGGACGCCCCTTCGCTGGGGCAGCTGTGCGCCGAATAAAAGTTATTAACATAACATAACATAACATAACAGTATAAGAAGTAGTATAAGACGAATTATTAATAGAAAAAGTATCAGTACTAGAACAACAACACGCAGTAATAGCAGACGCAGTAATAGGAGAAGCAATAATGCCCGGGGGAGTAGCAGTAGGACTAATAACATTCTAACAGTAGTAGTAGTAGTAGGCATGTGGCTGTATCAGTGCCCCACCTGGCAGGAACAGAACAATAATAGGACATCAAGCAGTATTTGTGAGTCTAGTACTAGGAACAGAAGAGTAGCAGAAGTACTATTGCTGGTGGTACGAACAGTAGTATAACTTGTATAGGAAATATTAATAGTAAAAGAAGCAGTACTAGCCACTGTAATAAGAAGTAGTGATAGCAGAAACAATAATGCTAATAAGAGTAGCAGTTAGACTAGTAACATATTCAGAGTAGTAACAGTAGGAGTAGAAGTAGTGTAGTAGTATCAGTACTAATACCTGGCGGAATCAGTCAGTATTTTAGGTACTGAAATTGGAGCAGAAGCAATAGTACAAGGAGTATCGGAAGTACAAGTACTGGCGGTATGAGCAGTAGAATATGTGACAGAAGAAATAAGTTTATTGTGTGATTAATTAAAACCTTGACAATATAGCATATTAAACAAAAATAGTCTGGGGGGGGACAAGGGATTTAAAACGATGATAGTTAGCTTGTTATTAATACCATTATTTAAAATCGATTGCCATTGAATCAAAGTGCACAGTGTATTGAGATTAATAGAGCTTGAGTGCCACGTGTCCATCACGATCTTGTGATATCAACAACAACAAAAACATGTGTATACTTTGCAACCAGCAGTCATTACATAAAGGATCAATTGCTATTGAGTCAAAGTGCACAGTGCATTGAGATTCATAGGGCTTGAGTACCACATGTCCATCACAAACTTGTGGCATCAAAAAAATAAAATGCATATTTTACAATCAGCAGCCATTACATGAAGGGTCATATGATTGGGATCAGTTGGAAAATAAAACCGAGTACCATGTGCATTTTATTGATCAGTGATCATCGCTTCACTTAAGTGGGTTGTTTTAAGCAGATCCTGCACCACCAGCAGTAAAATAACAAGTACTACAAGAAGTATTATTAATAGTAAAAGCAGGATTACTAGATGCAGTAACAAGGAGAAGCACGAATTCCAGTAAGAGTAGCAGTAGGACCGGTCACATATTTACAGGAGTCGTAACAGTAGTTTCAGCAGTACTATAGGTGTAGCAGTAATATGCCTGGTGGTAAGAGAATATCAAAGAGTATTCTTAGTTCTAGGCACAGAAGCAGTAGTAAAAGGAGTAGCAGAAGTACTATTTCTGGTGGTACAAGCAGTAGTATAACAAGTGCTATAAGAGGTATTAATAGTAAAATCATGATTACTAGATGCAGTAACAAGGAAACGCAATAAAGCAGTACGACTAGTCACATTGACAGGAGTGGTAACAGTAGTTTCAGCAGTACTCTATGTGTATCAGTAATATGCCTGGCGGTAATAGACTATCGAACAGTATCCTTAGTACTAGTACTAGAAACAGAAGCAGTAGTACAAGTAGTAACATAAGTACTATTGCTGGTGGACTAAGCACTAGTATAAGAAGCAGGAGTAGAGTATTATTAATAGTAAAATCAACAGTAGGAGAAGAAGTAAATACAGGAATAGTGGAAGTAGTAGTAGGAGAATCAACAGTGCCAGTAAAATCAGCTGTAATACTTCTAACATATTCATAATAAAAGCAATTGTTGCAGAAACAGCAACAGTAGGTGGATAGATAGCAACAGTAGTGTTAGGAGTTATAGCACTAGCATCAACAATTACATCAGTAATGTTGACACATTGTTACTTCATTAAGGGCCATATGTATTAAGCCAAATTGACTTCGCAAATGCCGAAATTCGCAGAATTTCATCATTTGCGAATGCAATTTGGACTAATGGTATGTATCAAGGAAATCTCCTTTAAAAATATGGAATCGCAAAATATGCGATTCCTTATCTTGCGATTGCATTTAAGGAATCGCAAATTTTGCGATTCCTTAAATGCAATGTAAGAAGCCAAAAAAAATAGCAAATTGGCCTTAAGGAATCGCAAATTACCACCAACTTCTAGTTGGTGGTAAGTTGCGAATTCCTTTCAAAATGCATATTTTTTCAATTTTCTAAGTGTCATTAGCAATTTGCTAATCGCAATTAAGGAATTTTTAAGAAATCGCTAAAAAGAAGCTAATTTCTACATACCATTTTGCGATTTCTAAATAGTGATTCCTTAAAAATCGCTATTTAGGAATCGCAAACCGGAATGTTGATACATATGGCCCTAAGAAACACAATTTCCTGCTGGTTCTGGCACTTAGACATTTGTGTTTGAGAACATTCTCCCATGTTACAATGACAACGGCAACGGGGCTAGATTCACTATGTTACAATTTTGGCAGACTTTTTGATAACCGGCTCCTGTCCTAGTTTTAATTTGCCGTCCCAAGAAGTATAAAAAATGGCTTTAGCTTGAATGCGCACACCATTTTACTGACATAATAAATCTTTTTTCACTACTTTTTCATTGTTTTTTACTGTTACTTATGTAATTTACTATTAGATGGGAAATTGGCAAAGGGCTTACAAAATAGTGTTTATTTTCTTGTTTTATATAACTGTTCATTTGCTACTCAGTTATTTAGTATTTCTATACGTATTGATTGCTTGGGTTGTACTTGGGCTATATTTGAGATATATTTACTAGGCATCATCATTCACTAGAATGTCATAGTATTCAAAGTACCTCCGACCTCCTTAATAGCAAGATGGGTTAGATAACCCATCAATATTATAGTTCAGAACTTCATTCAGTGTGGCACAGTGAGTTACCTTTAGCCTGTTCAACAGTAATTAATTAAACAGCCTTTCCCTCATTTGTGTCAATGTAGAATTACTCCCTAAAATTATTTTTCCTCTCTCAGTTACTATGAGTGAACTGCCCAACTTTGACAAAAGAAATACATTGATATTAAAAGCAAAACTGTGCATTGTACGATTTGCTCTCACCGATTGTGTTGAAATGTATGATTTAATAGGTCAGTGTGAACTAGACTTATTTTTCCTTCCGGAAACTTGGATTACACAATTTACTAAGTCCTTGATTGATGCCCAGGGTATAACATATTGCAAACTAATTCGGACGACAAACTCGGAGGTGGTGTTTTTGCTGGGATTCTGTTTCGAAACAGAACTACGCAAGGGATCACAGGGTGTCAGACTGTAGGGAGTGAGTTAGCACACCACATCAGTGCCTATGGGCCCAAACCTGACTAGCTCATAGTGCCTTACCTACCTCCTAACTTTCCCAGAGTAACAGGTAAACAGGTACCGCAGAGGACAACTCCCCAGGGGAACTGTGGAAACAGATTGTCACCTCTTGTTTTCTCACTCATGCATGTCCTTAATAAACCAAAGAAAGACACGAGGAAAGTTTACAATATTTATTGAAACTATCGTGCTCTATCATGAAGCAACTGTGCTGCAATTAGAAATACATATGCAACTGAGCAGAGTAATCAGCATTACGAGTAAACTGTGAACAATGAAAAGCCCTACCATTGCGAATTATACATCTGCCTAAGCCTATCCTCACTACATAAGCCCAGTGATATATCTGAGATCTCTTGTATTAGAACCAGCTCCCATAACTGGCATTTGCAGTTAGCTGGTCTGAATCACAGGTTGCGCAAACCTAGAGCATCCATCCCGGAACCTTCCTCTCTGCAAGAATCCTCCTGTCAATTATACCAAAATATACATTTTTGTTTAACTCAATCCCTTTGGAATTCAAGAAACAATTATTGAAAAAGCCACAAAGCGAACTAGCAAGTTTCATATGGGCCTCGAAAGGCACAAGAATTTCACTAAAAAAACTTCGAAGGAGAAAGCAGGAAGGTGGACTGGCTAGTCCAGATTTAGTGGAATATCATAGGGCTTTCTACTTTAAAAACATCCGAGTGTTATTCAACACTCATGAGAACTACCCATTACATTTACAAGTAACAACAGAAGCAGTTGACCACTTTTTATTCAAATTTGGACACCCCAAGTACTTCAAAAAGATAAAACTGAAAATCCTAAGGGAGGCTGCAAAAGTCTGGACACAAATAAGAGGAATCTTAAACATCCCCTATTACAGCGAAAAGGCCCCTATCTGGTGTTCACCAGGGACTCCAGAATGCCTAAAGGACACACTGGCAATCCCAATAAAACTTGCTAACGTAAATTACTGGGGACAGTTACTGAATGGCTCAACCCTAAGAACATGGGTAGAACTTCAAAACATTACTAAAAACTCAATCTCCAAATTTAAATATTATCAAATTCTAAGCTGGTCCAAAACATTACCTATGAACACCAAAGAAAGTGAAAAACTAGAAGAAGAAATGGTAAAAATGTCATCGATACCAAAGGAAGTGGCAAAATGGTACTGGGCCTTAATAACAACTGAAGACAGAAACTTAAACATTGGAAATCAAATTTGGGGGAAAGATTTATTCACTGCTGACTTGGATTTAATTTGGGAAAAATCAGTGGGGAAATGCTGGTCGACTTTAAAATCTGCGGCACTAAAAAGGAATCATTTATATACCATTCACCGAGCATACTGGACCCCGAAAAAACTCTCCAAATTTAAAAATGCAGGAATAAAGAAATGCCCGAAATGCGGAGAAAATAAGGTTGATGACATTCACATGTTCAGAAGCTGCCCCACATTAAAGGAATTCTGGAACAGAGTTGGTAAGACACTGAGTAACATCATGAAAAGACAAAAACTGTAAGTACCATTCTTACTCTTTTTGGGATAGACAACATAGTCAATACAGGGGGTCTAAATAAGTGTCAAGAAAATTTACTTTTTGTACTGGTTGTACTTGCAAGAAGGGAAATTTGTATAAAATGGATAAGCGCCTCTCCACCAACACATGGAGAGTGGTTGAACTCGGTAGTAAGAACAAACAAATTAGATAGAAAAGGAAATAATTGTAAAAGATTTAAGTATTGGGAAAGTTTTGAAAAATATCTAAATCCTAACATAGAGTAGAAACAATAGTCCTATGATTAAGGCGAAACAACTTCTGGTGAACAAGTAAGGTACTTGTTGAGTAGCTATAAAAGCTAGCTCCCCCACGACCCGAAAACCAAAGTTCTAAATTATGTGATGGTTTAAAGGTACTCCTCTATGTTCCTCAGACAAGAGAGACCAAGGGGCAGAACGGAATAGAGTAATATAAACAAGAGGAAGACACCTGAAACTCCAAACACATAAAGCTACGCAATATGAGGACAAAAAAAAAAAAAAGAATCCTTCTCTCTATTTTTCAAAGGGTACGTCTCGGTTTATATGATAAGAAGTGCCTTGTAAAACAGCAGCTACACTTTTGTTGTGTCTGTATGTTAGGAAATGCTGCTTGACTGAGCACAGAAAAACAGGACACAATGTTGTTTGACTTTGTACGAAATGTTCAGAATGAATCCCAGCAGAAGAACAGAAGAACAATAATACAGTGTGCAGCCTATTTCTAAAATATCGTAGCACACAAATAAATGTGTTACTTGTGGCTGTGCAAAGCAAATATGGCTGTTAGGCTCAAATAAGGGCAGTTAGGCTAAAATAAGGGAAAAGTACATTGTGCCCAAATAAGAACTCACTACAATGTTGCTGTACGTTTTGAGACTCCCTAAAGATTATGGGCCAAATGTACATAGGTTTGGCTTTGGGATTGCTAAATAGCAAATTATTGTGATTTACTGTTTGGATATCGCAAACACCCATGTGCTAATGTGTCTTTGAGACATTTTGCAGTTCACAATGGGGTGCAAATAGACCTACCTCTAAAATATTCATGAGGTAGGTCTAGGTTTACGACCCATTGGGATTCGCTATAATCACAGGGATGGAGGCCTTCTGTGATCAGCAGACCACCATGTCTGTGATTGCTTTTCAAGAGAGCAATGTTTTTATGCAACCTGTTTTCCTTAAAGGAAAGTGGGATGCATTTAAAAAATAAAAAAACAAGTTTTCTTTTCATTTTTCAAGAGTAGTTAGTGGCCCGTGGGACCACTGCCTGCTCTTAAAAAATGGTTTCACCAACAATCACGAAGGGCAAGGGTTCTCTTTGGGACCCTTTCCCATTTATGAATGAGTTACCACCAACTTGAAGTTGGTGGTAAAATACAAATGTTTTGTGCCAGCATTTCGGTACTAAAACATTCTCACATACCACTGCGATTCAGTATTAGGAAGGAACACCCTTAGCACGTCCCTTCCTAATAACGAATCGCAAACTCTATTTGCAATTCGGTAATAGGTTACCAAATCGCAAAATGGGCTTGATACATATAAAAAAGCATTTTTTCACCCGTAAAGAACTGATTCTGCAAGTCGGGCTGTTTGTGACAGAAAACTTGCTTTGTACATTAGGCCCTAAAAGTCTTAATCCCCTTTCTTATCCCCAGATTGATGCCAATTACCCTGCTACTAAATTGATAGTAGCGGTTACCTTTTCTAGTACTTTATTGATTCCCATAATCGTCTTCCTCTGAGCTAGAGAACTTTTTAATAGAACTCACTGCTTTTTATTTAATTAAGACGAATCTGAAAGTACTAGGTGGTTTAAATCTGTTGTTAGAAACCTTAGAAGGCTTGTCCCAAATCTTATTCATCCACATCAACCTATTTGGCCGATCATTTACTTGACCCTATTTTTTCCAATTGGGGCTCACTTGAAAATCAAGACTCTTTTAAGTTGGACCGACAATTTTGCAGTCCCATTCTGCTTTTCAATCAGTTTGCCCACTGCTAAAATATTTTGCGATAGCTTTGATATAGGAATTAATCGGAACACTTTCTGCCCAAAGCACACTTGGGAAAATATTTTGGCAAAGATTTAAGGCCTGACTTAGAGTTTGAAGGGCAGGTTACCGGACTGGTTACTCCATCACAAATGTGATGGATATCCCGTCCACCTTATTATAAGTGAATTACATCCTATGGCGTTTGTATTAAGACGGACAGGATATCCTATACGTTTGTGATGGAGTAACCCATCTGCCAAATTCGAACTGAGGGGCATATTACCAACAAATAGCGATATTTATCGCTAAGTAGGGTTAGCGGCAATATTTTTATCGCCGCGCATCACCGGTTTTTATCGCTGAGATAACTTGCTATTAGCAAGGTTCATCTCAAAAGCGATAAAAATCAGGCGAAATGCGTGAATATCGCTGAGAATACAGCGATATTCACGCATTAGCGACGAAATGCTCTTAGCCATATTATCCACCTCCCATTGGATAACATGGCTAAGAACTGGTCTGAGCAGGCATTGGTTTTTGGCGATAGCGGGAATATTTCCATCGCTACGCCTGCCTTGCTAATAGGCGATAGCGACGTTAGCGACTGCTTTCTGTCGCTAACAGGTTGGGTATGCCCACTTTGCATGTCATTAGCGATAAATATCGCTGACATGCAAAGCGGGCCCCAAACCACTCGCTATCGCCTAAAAGCTGTCGCTAACATCAGTTAGCGACCGCTTGCTAATAGAGCGATAACGGCCGCTAAACTGGCGATAATTGCCTATCGCTACCCTTGGTAATATGCCCCTCAGTCCCTTACACCTCAATTCAAAGCGTTTCTGTCACAAGAGTAGTATTTTTCAGATCTTAGATGGCTTTCTACATTTCAAACTCACACAAAAATTCAAGACGTTGCAAAGTAAACACAATGTGTCTGAAGATTTTTGGAAAAGCAAGCAAGATGTATGCAATGCAGAAAGGCTGCACCATTTCTATGCCCTGTAATTGAAATTTGATTAACTTTGGAGTACAGAGAAGTATGCTTTACTCACCGTTTAGCCACAGCCCAATAATTATTAAAAATCGTCAATGAACTACAAGACCCTGGAGCATCTAAAACTGATATTATCTAATTTAGAGACCCGTGCAAGCATCTGTCAAACTATTTCAGTGAAAAATACTAATATCATAATGGAAATTCAAAATTAATATATTGCCCATTTTAATTTATCCAAAATTAGGCAGATGTATCCTCATCTCGGGGGGATTTTATAACACTAATTACACTAACCAGTTTTTCTGGTTTGTTATTGGACCCTTGCCCTAGCAAATATTTAAACAACTTATTCCCTATTTGGCTACTGTAGTGAGAGATATTTTCGAAGATTCTCTCAATACCAACTTAGTCCCTTCAGGCTTGAAGAAAGCAATAGTCCTTCTACTACTGAAAAAAACGTCATTGGATCCTTCAGAAATAGAAAACATACTTCGTATTTCACTCCTGCCTTATTTATCCACACTACTTGAGAAAGTATGTTCCTTCGAATACAACAATGTGGAATTGAACTTGCTTCTTCAAAACCACTATGCCGGCTTTTGCCCAGGCTGTGGTACGGAACTTGTGGTGTTTCTCTGTTAGATTCCATTAAAAGAAGGTAAGATACTAGAGGTTCGGAGTCTTAGTGCCCCTGCATCTCTCAGCAGCATTTGACACCACTGATCACAATATCCTTCTTTCATCAGACATCGGCAGGAAAGGCCTGGTATTATCATGGCTGCAATCATTCCCTAGTGATAGGATCCAAACCGAATCTCTTCATCCTGGCTCATCTAAAATAAAAAATCTAATTTGAAGTACCTCAGGGATCTATTCTTTCCCCTCTTCTCTCTTTAATATCTGCATGCATTCACTCACTCAGCTCTTAAGTAATATGGAAGCTGGATTATTTTTGTATGCAGATGACACAGTTTATTTTTGGAGTATTGGAGGATCGAAGATCTCACACAGACCCCAGGCTTAATTTATCTGAAAGTCTTACAGCTATCAGGGGGTGGATGTTTTCTAAATATTTAAAGCTAGTGCCACCGAAATTTTCCACGATATGCCAGATCCAATTAACAATTCTTCCTCCAAGTACCTAAAACCTCGACCTTGAGATACAGAGACATCGCTTTCTCCATGGTTGCAGTTAAAATTAGGACCCAGTGTCAATACACCTCCATAAACTGCCTCAACGTCCAACATTATTACATGCCTTAAAACCTTTCTCTTTGAACAATAATCATACTTTTTATTAAAATTATTTAGTCTAACACCAATGAATCTATCAAGGTGAATGTTGTGCTTTATAAATACCATTGCCATTGGCCATGCACTTTTGTCTTCATCAGACAGACTGCAAAACGTTGCCAGTGCACCACATGGAAAGGTAAGACGGGTGCAAACAGAGTGGGAGCATGCTTTTCAAGCTAATCGTGTATATCTTTTTGTGGGCAGGAAGCAATGCATGGAGGTATGCGATCTCTGCATTTGTGTGGTAATTATTCCTCCTTTGGCCAATACAGCTGTCTCTATTGTATGCACTACAAAGACACATACAATAATAGCCAGTGCTCACTTTAGAGTTAGATTCTAACAATGGTCATGTTTTCAGGGGCCCTCGTGTTATGCATGCCAGGGTTCCTCTTGTTGTGCACCCCTTTCTTTTATGGTTCCATGATTAAAATTACGGAGAGTGAGCTGTTTTATCTTGGGTTTCTGAAGCTCTGTCATTATGGTACAGGAACTGGAGTTTATCATGAATATAAACTGAGAAGTTTAGATGGGGAATGTTGGCTGGCGACCCTTGGGACAATGAGCCCTGCACCCACTTAGATATGGTGGATCTGCAGTGAAACGTGAGGTTCTGACTACAGCATTTTAAGATAGTGTCTATTCAGTAGTGTTCTGATGATATCCACTTTGTGCGTGGAAGAAGTGCTTCTGTCACATGGTCAATCAATGTCTGTAGAATATCCTAGAAACACATTAGCCAAGCAAATACAGTGTGCATAAGAATTAGTCATATTATCATGAGCACCACTGTCAAAGCACCATCTTCCATATATATACTTCTCAACAACATATATCCTGGGTATTTGAAGAATGTGTGAAAGTGCCAACGTTTTTTTCCCAACCATTACAAATGCCTAAGGAAAACTTTGCACCTCATGTAGGTTGAGATGTTTTTCACTTTGTGAAATCTGTGTGAAAATATATAATTATTAGCTACACTGATTGTAATGGTAGATAACATGGCAATACTTCATGTTTTCTTCAGTTCTGAGCTGCAAAAACGCAGAATATTGTTTTTCTTTCACAAACATTTTGCCAGGCAAAATTTGTGCAGGGAATTTAGCATACGTACTAATTTCAGCTTGTGCATAAGCAGCCATTTACCCCAAATCTGTATTACAGTCGCTAACAGAATGAGGGCCTTGTTGTTGTGCTCCACATGCAGTTATGAAAATGGATGGTCCGAAAAATGTGCTCTTGCAGAGAAAGATTTAGCACTAATTTTCCAGCTAGGAATTATTATGTAAATACACAGGGTACTATGATTCCCATTCTGCAAATCCAGCTTGGTTTGCTGGGTTCTATTAGTATGAAAATGTTCCTCCCTATGTGCAACAAATATTTATAAATGCAAAGGAAAACTACAAATCCTTGCATTTCAAATGCTTAAATCTGCATATTCACAAGGCAATATAAAATATTTTGCACATCCCTAGTCTTTTTTCCAGCCCGCTGATGTGGCCAACTGCATCTGAAGCCATTTGTTGAATGGTCTAAATCTTCTAGAGTTTCTCATACAGTGGCCACTATTCTTTTTTGTTGTTTTAAGAACTGAAACTGTATGATTGTTAATTTTGATTTTACTGAGCCTCTTCCTCTGCTACCTTCTTAAGCCTGTGGATGTCTTTTCTACATAGTGTGTCTTGATGTATGGTATACTTCTTCTTTCAGAATTACCTCTTGATTGTCATTAATGTTCATATGAAGGCTACAGAAAGGTTATAACTTACAAACGTTATAGCTTAGTCTAAAAATATTCACAGTGTTGAGTTTACCTCAAAATCACATTATCATTATTCTATACACTATGGGGTGATGTAGATGCTTAAATGCTAGCCCAATAGTAACTTCTTTTTACAAATGTATGCCTTAACATTTGGTCAGCTTTTTAGGTTTTACTAACAACATGCCTAATCAAAATATGAATTGTGCACTGTTGTGAAAGGGCCCTTGCCACATCTGTGGGAAAAGCGGTCACTGGAAATGGTATAGTAGGTTTATTCCAAAATTATTTCAGAATAATAGTTACATAATGAACTAGCATACATCTGCTAAGTTTGCAAGTAAGAGAAAGTCTATTTATAAAGTCGGATAGCAGTCCAACATGGGAACTGTTGAATATGGAAGCAAGAAAAGTCTTTTAGCAAAAATCAAATAACAGACTGTCATAGAGTCTGCCCTCATAGAAGTGAGCAAATGGTCTAGCACCCTAACAAGTCTAAGGAAAGTCTGACACACATCCCTGAAAATATATCTACTGAGGAGTAGAAAAGAATGCTATTGACATAACGAAAGGTGGTATCATAATGCTGAACTCATACCAAAGACTAATCCAAACTAACAAGAAGGGTGTGTGTAAGTTCACAAATGAGGACCGTACCTCTATTAGAGAATTTAATGAAAGGAGAATAAAAATTTGTAGAAATGCGCAAAAGCAAAATATATTCAAGTACAGGAGATAGCTGAGGAGAGACTTAGAAATTCAAACATACATCCTGTACTTAGAATTAATCAGGAAAACAAAGAAAGGAGTTATATGTATGATGTGTGAGAAACAAGATGAATGGGAAACTTCAGAGATGACTGGAATGAATGAGTGTAGTTATAATTATATAGTTGGCAGAGATAATATGTTGGGCAATGACTCTAGGGACAATTTTCATATCTATGATAATAGACCTTATTTTAATATTCCAAAGCACTGGGTAGGTTGCTCTCTATCTGTGTAAACGTTTTCAAGAGTTTATCATATAGATAAAATGAATGAGATGAGTGCACCAAGTTTTAAAATGATAAAATGTCGGTTTGGTCAAGTGCTTATGGGCAAATGTGGTGTGCTTATAACTCTTAGTGGTGTCGCTTTGAGTGATCTGAAAATTAGAAAGTTATATAGTGGATCATTTAGCTACTACGTCCCCAGGTTTATTAACTAAGATTAATGAAGCAAAGAGAGCCATTTGTGCAACGGTTATCCAAAACCGATTCTCTTTGGACATTTTACTTGCAAAGAAAAGTGGTGTGTCTTGTAATAAAGGTCCAGCAGCATTATACAGTTGAGCCTGATAATAGCATGCTAATTAATAAGTACATTAATAATATAAAGAATATTTAACGTAAAGCTACAACTTTAGGATAGTCTGGCACTTAGGGAATGATTGGTTCATGGTTTAGTACCATTGGAAATGTTTTTGCAAGAATTAGTGAATGATTTGATGATGTGAGGGGTGGCTTTTTAAAAAAGGATAGCAGCCCCTACTATTTATTTTACTAAACATTTAGAAGTTATATGTTTAAAGGAAAAATAAAATTAGGATTGTGGAAATAAGAAGACAACCTGAAAAAGAAAGAGGGAAGATGTTGTACTTGGTGACATAAAATTCAGAGTCTACAATAAAATAAAAGCCTTGGATAAGAATTTGAAGAAACCAAAATAGATGGATGATGGGTGCGTGGCCGACTGCCGAGCAAGATGGCCGCTTGCTAAAGTGGCTCTGAGCCCCATCCAACAAATCTCTCCCCATCCTCTGCACTCATTCATTTCTAACTGCCTGCAATCTAACTAACGAAGGAAGCAGAGGGCCGGAGGGGAAGATGGCGGCCAGTCGATAGTCCGGTCAGGAGCTCTGTGTCCGTGTCTTACCGAATGGTGCTTTGTGAGGAGAGGAGCTGCTGCACTTAAGCACGTTTGGGACTATGAGCAAATTGAGCTTTTTTAGAACATATTTGGAGCTTTTTTAAGGGCGCTTTTATGCTTCTACGCTTTTAGGACCCAGAAATCAGACCCGCACCCGCCGAAAACCTGCTGCCTGCTGCTCCTGCCGTACCTTGCTTCTTGCACCGCTGTGCTTCTTGTCTCCTCTCCGCTCCCGCCGCTCACGCCCGTGTGTTGCGCGGCGTGGTGGGCGGGGGCAGGGGGGGGTGCTTCGCGCACCGCGCTTATTATCACGGCGAGGTGGTTTTCTAGGGCAGGAGACTCGGAGCGGGATGGTGGTTTTCTCCTGTGTCCCGTCCGAGGAAACCGGAGCGCTACAGCTGGGAGATGATCTCCGATCACTGCAGCGGGGCTCCTTCATCGTGAACTTGGCGATCCAAACAATCCAGCCAGGCACCAGCAGGTGGGAGGCGGCGTCACAGGCTTGGCATAGCTGCAGGAGAGCAGTGAGTCGTATTTCGATATTTACTAGAGGTAAGGCGGGGGGCTGAGGTTAGGGATAGCCTGGCTCCACACTCTGGACTTCATTACAAGGTCCTAAGGGCTTTTCCTGGGGATCGGATAAACCTGAGTTTTCAGCTTCAGGGGAGTGAGCAGATAGACAACTCCTTCTGTTACTTAAGATTATTGAACAGGTTAAGGAGTCAGGGAGTGCTCAGTTTGGCTAAACTGGCTGACTTGTCTGACCTGGCATATTCTCTGATTGAAGTGCTGGAGAAGAGTCCCTGCCACATGCTCTATCTCTCGTCCTGCCTAAACACAAGCCCTCTGGTAGCAGAAGTGGAGGGGGCAAAAGGAAGTACAGTTAGCTCTACCCCTCTAATCCCTTTAATAGCCAACTCTAACTCAGGGGACAAAAATCACCTTCAAGAAGCAGGAAAAAACGCATCAAGGGCGGAAAAAGGAGTCATAGCAGACATTGAAGTGAGGGGAAGGTCCTCGTACTGTCTAAGAAACAGGCAGTTCCTTAAGGCTAGTGTACCCCCAGCACCTAAACAGCTGGTCATCCCACGAATTAAAAAAAGAATCTCGCGGAAAGCCCTGAAATTGCAAGTGGGTAAACCTCTAAACAAAAACAAAAAGGGGCTAGTAGGAGATAACTTGGAGTCAGGCGAAGGGGGTAAAAACGCTAGAATAAAAGTCACTCCCTCGCTAAGGTCCTATTTTAAGGTGCAGGAACGAGTACAGAATCGAAGTAGTGACTCCTCTGGAGAACTGGAAGAAGTCTGTAGCCATAAAACCACCATGGAAAACTCAGCCTCCCTAGGTTTGTCAGAAACATCGGACGAAGCTATAACCACTGTTCTCCCAGAGATTCAAACCGGGGAGGGAATAGAGGGATTAGAACAGGAAGGGCTCCAGACCCAGACCCAGACCCAGACCCCAACTCAAAACGCCAGTCTAAGCTTACCTTCCAGTCAAAATCTGAGTCAGGCTCAGTGCTTACCTCAGGACCCCCCTAGAAGTGTGCCAAATAGCCCGCCTAAGAGTCCCCTTACGGAGTTCATGAGTTCGCAGGGTGATCCACGAAGCAGCACAGATGTCATGCTGGAAAAAATGCTGGCCAAAATGAGGTCAAGGTTCAAAATATCAGAAAACAACCAGAACAAGTTTCACGAAAGATTTGAGTCCTTGGACTCTAAACTATCAGCCTTAAATGACAGAGTTTCTTCAGTGGAAGCAGAAGTTGAGGGCCTAACTAGGAAAGTTGAGCTAGCCCAGAAAGATATCAGATCACTGAAAGCAAAGGACAAAAGTATCGATGAAAAGCTAGAATCCTTAGAGAACCAGTCGAGAAGGTGTAACCTGAGATTTCTGAATGTCCCAGAAGGGCGAGAAGGATCAGACATAAAGAAATTCATGATCTCACTCTTAGAGGAGCATTTTCCTTGGAGTAAATCCTGTAGTTTGAAAGAAGACATCCAACAGGTGCATCGGGACCCCTTTGGGAAGCCTAAGGAAAGAAAAAACCCAAGAAAGATCCTAATAAATTTCAGAACATATACCCTCAAAGAAAGATTCTTGAGTGAGGCTCTGAAGAGTGGGGTTTATAGTAATGGTGACCGGTCATTTAAGATTAGATCTGACATTGCTAAAGTGACTCAAGATAGGCAATGGGAGTTGGGGCAAAAAATGCCTGAACTTAAAGCGCTTGGGGCAACTGTCCAAATGAAGTTTCCGGCCTCCCTCAGGATCATGTGGAGGAACAAGATGTACAATATCAGAGACCCACAGGAACTCGAGTCACTTCTAGAACAGATGCACGTCCAGGTTCAGATACACTCACAATCTTAGACCCAAGCACAAATGTAAAACATAAATGATGAAAATACAGTAGCAGCACTTTTATTTTATTTTTCTAAACACAGAGGCACAGAGTTAGAAGAGGGCTAGAATTAAGGCCCAAAGGAAAGGGAGGCTTCCCCAGGGTGGGAGGGTGTCCCCCCGTGTCCTCTTTTTTCTTCTCTTATTTCTTATTTCACTTAATTACAGTTGGTCTAATGTATACACTAGAGGGGGAAAAGGGGGGGCACACGGGAGATGGGCGCAAAATAGGGGGAAAAAATTAAAAAATTCCTCAGCAAAATGTTACTTCGGGAAGAAAGGGGGTAATTAGGATCCAGTTTAAATTTTTGTGGAAACTCGCTAAAGGCAGGAAGAGATGGATACACACCGTAAAGATATAAAAATAACCTCCTGGAATGTTAACGGGCTAAGAACTAAGAGTAGGCGACGGAAATTTTTTGAATACCTGAAATCTATTGACAGTGAGATACTAATTCTTCAAGAAACTCACCTACTAAAGAAAGAGTGGGAGGAGATAATGAAATCACTTCACTGGGTGGATTCATATACTTGCACTAACCAAGATTGCGTTATAAAAGGGGTAGCTATCCTTTTTAAAAAGTCCCTGAAAGCAAGAATAACATCATCTGAATCAGACCCAAAGGGTAGATGGGCGATCGCGAATGTCAGTGTACGTAGCGACACCTTTCTGACAACTCTGCTGTCCAAATCACGTTAAGAATGAAGGACAACATAACGATACCGAGATGGACGTTGGATCGTTCAGCCCTCTTGGATCCTAAAACTATTGACCAGCTCATACAAGATACTGAGCTATACTTTGAAGATAACACTGAATCCGCCCCAACTCAAGTGGTATGGGAGGCTTACAAAGCAGTAATCAGGGGGAAAATTTGCGGTTTAACTATACATAAATCAAGGGAGCTTAAGAAAGAAATCCAGAAAATAGAGGATAATCTAAAAATATTGGATCAGCAGATATCTTCAGATAGCTCATCACCGAGAGGGCAAGAGCTAGAAAAGGAAAGGCTAAAATTAAAAGACAGCTTATCTGCCATACTAGAGGGTAAAATTAGAGAGAGATGGGACTGCAGCAAACTCGCCCATTACGAATACGGAGAGGGTTGCGGGAAAATGCTTGCCTGGAAGATCAAAACAGATCAAGCTAGAAATAAAATTGGCAGTATAGATCCAGCCAACCCTTCCCTCAACGGTTCTGAAGAGGCAGTAATAAAACAGGAATTCTCTGCCTTCTTTTCAAACCTGTATACTGAGGATTGTAATCCGAAAGTCGAGGAAATAATAACATTCTAGACACGCGAAACATCCCCACCCTATCTCCTGAAGAGAAAGAAATTTTAAATGGTGATATAACAACTCAGGTGGTAGACGGAGCTATAAAAAATCTAAAAAGAGGTAAAGCGGCAGGTCCCGATGCCCTCCCTAACGACTTTTATATGAAATTAAAAGACACACTGGTCGCCCATCTAACAGTCTTCTTCAACCAAATTTTTGTGGATAAAGGTAAAATTCCTGAGACTTGGAATGATGCAACCATCTCCATTCTTTTAAAGCCGGGGAAAAATCTGAAAAAATGCGAGTCCTACCGCCCAATATCCATTTTAAACTGTGATTATAAGATCTTCACCCAAATTATGGCTAAAAGACTAGGGAAATTTGCGGGGGCCCTGATAAAGTCCAACCAAAAGGGCTTCGTGGCAGGAAGACACCTCCAAGATCTTACCCATGAGCTCATTGGAGCAATAGATGTTGCCATCACTGAGAAGCTTCCTCTATCGATAATTACAGTAGACACAGCTAAAGCGTTCGATAGAGTAAATTGGAGCTATTTAAGCGAAGTCCTAAAGAAATTCGACCTAGGGGAAAACATAATAAAAATGGTAGAAAACATCTACAATTCCCCTAAAGCAAAAATCTTAATCAATGGCACGCTAACAGATAACATTAAGATAGGCAGAGGAACACGCCAGGGTTGCCCCCTTGCCCCCTTGCTTTTTAATTTCTATATTGAGCCAGTGGCAGAATGCCTTAGGAACCAACCCTTAATTTGCCCATTTCAATATCAAGGGTGGGATAAAAAAGTCGCTCTTTACTCGATTGATCTCATGATCTTTACATCTGACCTAAAAGAAGCCCTTAAGGCAACAGTGGAGACTCTGATTAATTTTGGGAAATTATCAGGTTACCAGATAAATCAAGCTAAAACCGAAACCATGAGTTGGAACGAGGAAGTCATAACCCCCTACTGTAAAGAAAAAATAAGATACTTGGGTATTGACCTCGTAGACATCGAAAAAATAACTCAAATCAACATACATAGAATAGAGGTCGAGGTTAAAAGGCTGCTGAAAGTTTGGAGTGGGTTACCATTAACATTCTTGGGCAAATCAAACATCATAAAAATGTCAATACTGCCGAAATTTACCTTCATCTTTAGCTCCATTCCGTTGGAGGTATTAAAAAAATTCAGGGAGACCTTTCTAGTTTTATATGGTCTTCAAAAAAACCAAGAATTGCCTGGCATAAATTAAGGAGAAGAAAGGAGCAGGGAGGCCTAGCGAGCCCAGATCTCCTAGAATATTGTAGGGCCTTCCAATTCAAAACCAGCAGGACGTTGCTGGGCCCTTACGAAAATTACCCAGTATTTCTACAGAAAATGACAAACAACACTAGCCACTTCTTATATAAGTTCGGCCACCCGAAATAAAAAAAATAAAAAACTAAAGACCTTAAAGTCAGCCGCAAGGTTGTGGTACTGTGTTATATCGACGCTGGATATTCCTCTTTAGAGCGACAAGGCTCCGATCTGGGGCTCCCCTCCACACCGGACTGCCTTAAGGACAGTTTAGCGGCACCCCTAAAATCAGCAGGAATACGGGAATGGGGGCAACTCTTGTTTCAGAATGAGCTTCTTGATTGGGAAATATTATCAGACTGTACCAACTCCACACTGTCGAAATTTAAATATTACCAACTTTTGAGCTGGACAAAGTCACTTAAAGAAACCAGAAAATGAAACATTTCCCTAGAAGTAAAAATGCTGGACAAGAACCGCTCAAAAAAGAAGTATCCTACTGGTACTGGGCCCTAATCTCACCGGGGGAGGAGGACTTCCGGATCCCGAAGAGTATCTGGGGGAAAGATCTGCCGACGCTGGATACGAACAAGATATGGCAAGTATCTACGAACAAATGCTGGTCGATTGTCACTTCCGCTGCTCTTAAAAGAAACCACTTACTTACCATCCATAGAGCCTGTTGGACCCCGAAAAGATTATCTAAACTGAACGGGGCCTCTGTGAAGAGCTGCCCAAAATGTGGTCTGCAGAGGGCCGACGACCTGCACATGTTCTGGCAGTGCCCCAGCCTCGACGGTTTCTGGAAGGATGTGGGTAACACCTTAGATGGGGTAACGGGAAGACATCTAACTGTAAGTACAGATCTTATTATTTTTGGGTTAATGGGTGGGGATGCATTAAGATTACTATCTAAAGCCCAGGAAAACCTAATTTTTATGTTGATCCTGTTGGCAAGGAGGGAGGTTTGTATATAATGGATAAATCCAACCCCACCGACTCACAGAGAATGGCTAGGTTCAGTTTTAAAGGTTCATAATTTGGATAGGAAAAGGAACCCATTTTCTGGGAGATATGGGAAGAGTTCCACAAGGTTTAACTTAGTTTATTAGTGGGGTATTGGTTAAGTCTCAGCATACACTTGTCTGGGCTTGCTAAATCGATCAATAAGTCCAATGATTACGTAAATGCAACAAATCAGATGAAGACTTAAGAGAGTAGCCATAATGGCTAGCTCATCCCCCACTGGAAAAAGAATCCTTCTTCTTAAAAGTGTATGGAAGTAAGGGGCTCCCTATTCTCTGAAAAACTGGAAGGAGGTGGCCCTGGACACACAAACTAACAGGGAAAGGTTTGACCAAGAGAAAGGACCCTGAGAATCTCCTAACTTTAACCTGTTGCGTAATGAGGACTAAAAAAAATTATCTAACTAACTCTGAGAACCGGAGTGCTCCAGTGCCGACAGTACGATTAAGACCCCACTGGTTCCGCAGCTTGTGGCCAGGTGCTGAAGCCTCTTGTGAATTGCACTACACCCGAGGCCTGAGAGATACCTGCTTTGTGCCGAGTGGCCAGCAGGTGGTGGCGTTGAATTGCACAGTGGACATGGGAAGCAGCGGCTTCTGTGTGGTGGCCCGGTGGCAGGATGTGGAGGAAGTAGCAGCTGGAGCCGTGCGCTGCTCTGGGATCAGCAGTCTGGTCCGCTGCTTAGAGATCTGCCCGGCATGGCATCCTTGCGTCGAACTAAACGACCACGACCAGCAGCAGTATTATGGTGAAGAGCCCGTAGTGGAGAGGGAGCGCAATGAGTGTCTGGTTCCCCCCATCAGCTCTGGAGAGCTTCACTGCGGTAAGGGCGATCGAGACACGCTGAGGCCGAGCTGCAGTCGTGACCATGTCTGCCTAACAATGATTGAACTGGCCTAAAACGCTCTGCGGTGCATTTTCCCATATATTGACAGGTACCTCCCATGGCTTTAATCAGCAACCATGCTGTATCTCTCAGAAGGCCGGGCACCACCATTAGGAATAGCATTGAATGAGAGCCCACGACACAAACTACGCTCCCCACCCTGAAAAGTCAGAAAGACACCAGATTTCTAATACAACCTAGTGCGTTCTCTGCAGCCAGGTCGGGCCGTGGAAAGAGAGAGGTAGAAAGACCGGCTTTGCAGGCAGTGAGTCCTAACTAGACTGGAACACTACTATACGCCAACGCGGAAAAGGGAGAGCTCACCTGACAGCGGAGGGAACAATCGTTCATGACAGGTGGTGGTGAGTGCGGTGTGCCCCCTCTCAGCAACCATTCCCCCCAGGGACAGTTGTGGGAGCCAAGAACAGGAAACGAAAGACAGATTACATAATGACGGGAGGTGAAGGACTCAAGAGTGGACACGAGACTAAGCTGGACAAATACACGGTTCCATAAGAGGTACTGGCCCAATGCAATGCAACTGATCCACCTCCACAAGCATCGGCTGGCCTCGCTGCAGATGAAACACTCACACTTTAAGATGGCTTAGCTGCTATCCAGGAATTACGCTGATCACTTGAGGGCAAGATCGATATGAGGAATTCAGAACTCACACTCGTTAGAGCTGAACCGCAAAACTTTGGGGACAGAGTTAAGGACATAGAAGCCACACTGACGACACTAAAAGCGGAAACAACCTCCCTCAAAGCCCGAGTGACTGATTTGAAGAACACCACGGTGAACCTGGAAGCTGGACTCGAAGACACAGAAGACTGCTCAAGACGTAAAACCATCTGTATACTTGGGGTTCCGGAAAAGGTGGAAGGCCCAGCCCCTTATCTATTTGTGGAAGACTTAATACCGAAACACCTGCAACCCGGTTGACTGTCTAAATTCTTTTCTATTGAGAGGGCACATAGGGTGCCAGGAGCCTGAACGCCCTCCCGGGGTCTCCCCCACGTCCCATCATAGCACGTCTCTTCAATTTCTGAGATCAAGGCGTGATCTTGCAGACAGTTTGAAGCCCGCAGCAGATGATGCAATGCAAAATATACACTTTGTGACTGCCTTGAATGTGGTCGTATCATAATTCCAATGGTGGGACTGCTGACAGCAGGTTGGGCGGTCCCATCCCCGATATAATGCTGGTCAGATGAAAGTCAGACCACCGTCATAATGAGACCCTTGGTTCTTCGCCTTGGCGGAAGAGACCTGGGAGTGGCTAGACAGCTGTAGAATGGCTCTGGGTTCCAAAGCACGAAGCCCGGGCAAAAGACAGAGACGAGAGGGTGCGAATATTGGCCATCAGTGTTGGGCAGAGGGGCAGGTCAGCCGGGGTGGCTCCCCTCAGCTCAAGGAAACCTAAACAAAGACTGGGGATTTTGCACCCGATATGATCTATGTACAACTGGAAATGACTAAATGAATCTTAAGAGGTTGGACGGGAGGGAGGCAGTGACTTAATCCTTCTATAAAGTTATTTGGGGCTAGAGGCGCTCTGCATAGTTGGGGTGGTGGGCAGTTTGGGGCCCGCTTTGCAGGGAGGGGGGACAATGTTGGGAACTAGTTATTGTTTCTATTACACCACTAAGCGCACCACACAAGGGGTCTTTGTCTCTCAGACACACATCCGTTCAGGGTTGGCATGGACAGAGGTGAAAGTCACCCAGACGCCATGAATGGGAGAGCGGATACAGTGACCAACAAATGCACAGATTTATACAATGCTAGGACCAATAGATAAAGCTGTTAAAGCGGGATTTCTGGTCTATAGTTATAGATCTAGATCCCAACTCAGGTCGACTGAACCGTTGGTACCTGTCATTGAGTAAAAGGCAATCCACTACTAGGTTAATCAGTTAAAGACTTACTCCACACTAAAGAACCACCGAAGCTTAAAAGTTTTAAAAGTTTATTACAAAGCCAAACTTAACTGGAGATACAAACATCTCAAAATAAGATTCAAAAGGTATACGGGTATCAATACAAACATGAATTTTCTAAATGCTCTTAGTCGGCAGAAGAATATCACCAAAACAAATTCTAGAATTATCAAAGTTACGAGGATAAACACAAGCTGTAGCTTATGAGTCATTTACAGAAAGGAAAAATTCAGATTAGACTGTCCCTACACTAGACTAAGTGACATCCCTACTTAACAAGCTCTTAACCTAAAAAGGTGTCAGCAGTGGTGACTTCCAAAGAAGATCACACACTTCCCTTAGTCTTTGTTTCAAAGTCGATGTTCCCTATCTGCCTACCCATCCGCTCTCTTAGGTTCCTCAGATCATCTGCCTTGCCTCCACCCAGGGGTGCTGTCCCTAATACAAAATCACATTTACATTAGAAACGCCCCCAGAGACGCCCCTCACGTGGTGTTGGTTCTGGCGGCAACTTCCATGCTGGTACTCCTTCTAGGCCCATCGTTAGCGTTGACCTTGCTTCCCAGGCTCCTCTCCGGCAAGACGGTACCCCCAGGAAATTCCTGAAGCCTCCTCCAGGCCTGTACCAGGCTCTCTTGAACAAAAGTCTATTAATCACTTTCCTGATTAAACCCCCTCGCACCTGCAAAAGACACTTTCTCTGTGGGCCCCAAATTCCGGTCTCCACCTATCTTTAAGTCGTAAACCATGTAACAGGACTCACAGTTAGTGTCTAGCACGACCTTTCTCTAACGAGCACATGCAGATCAAAAGAAATGACTTTATCTATTCAGGCCTGTTAGGATTCCATGAAAACGGGCCTATGCATTCTGCAAAACATTTAATTGCTTAAATAAACAGTATTCTAACTTACTACACACACGAATTATATGGAAAACACTTCTATTAAATATATTTCAGTTCCATGATCAATACTACTTTGAATTACAATAACATTGAAATCCACTATCTCACAAGAAAGTGTAACAGCATCTTGTACTCTATGTGAACTGCCATGTGGCCTACACATTTCTACGTTTAGCAGAATTACATTTTCCCCTTCCACAGCCACATAACGTAGGATTCCAACATCATCTTAGTATTTCTACCCAATTCTACATTAGTTCTCACACAGATATATGCATTCTACATTTAGTTAAACACTCTTATGTATTTTCACTCTATTAAATCGACACTCTTATAACATGTTTACTAGACTAATATGACGTGCTTGTAAATATGGTGCACTTCTACAGTTTTCTTAATTTGCGCTCTCTCAATCCCCCTTTTGATGACTTTCAGTAGTCATCACCCTCCAAACACCATCCCTAAGGTATGGTCTGAGTCAAACTAAAGTCGTTTCAGTTCCCCCTCGTTTCATCGTCTCTAGAGCCTTTAGACTCCGGTACTGATTATCCTGCATTGCAGTCAATCTCCTCTCTTGCCTTTTCATGGTTCTTTGCAACTTGTTTGATCTATACCATTGATACAGCCGCACCAATCCCCACAAAGTGATTATACAAATCACTATTATGATAATAGGTTTCAGTATGTACCAAATGATATTCTTTCCTAGGTTGGCAAACCAACCTCCAACTTTACCCATTCCTTGACCTACTTTTTCCCACACTGTTACCTTTGTCAAATCCTCTATTTCATGGTGTATTTCAGTAATGTTTCGAATGTACTTTTCTAAAGGTTTTGAGTTGTCTGGAATGTAAGTGCAACATTCCTGGACCTTCAAAGCCTTACAGACTCCTCCCTCTTTGGCTAACAGAACATCTAGAGCAAGTCGGTTCTGAAGACCCATTGCCCTTATCGATTGCATTTCTCCTTCCACCAGCATTAGTGATCTAGCAGTACTGGTGGACAACCTATCTACAACTGTTGCCAGTCTTCTTATCTTAACATCATTTAGTGCTATTCCTAAGATAGGAAACATAGCACCAAATACATCTCCAACTACCTCCTCAGTGCTTACATCCCTTCTTCCTCTAGCTGGTGTTTCACCCTCTATAATTTGCAAATCCTCAGCATGGTATATTTTGGGGAAGACAATTGCCAAATAACATGATCCATACCAGTTATCTGGTAGTTTCACGTATGCATTTCTCCCACAGACAAAATATACATTTGGGATCACCTGCATTTCCTTCAAGAAATCCTTAGAATAATACTCTAATTGGAAAGCATGTTCACAACTCACTTTTCCCACAAACACATTCTCATAATAAGTTTCACTTCTATGTATGCACAGTTTCCCCTTTTTCTCTCGATCTAGAGCTATTGGACCATTGCTACCCTTTCTTTGGTGTGCCCTTTCTTCCTCGGTCCAATCTGTTTTCCATTGACCTGAAGATTTTAAAATCTTCTGTCTCCTGTATCGATCATCCACCTGCCCTACAAACTTTTTCTCAATTTCTGACACTTTACAAGTCAAATTATTTCTTCGGGCATGTGAAGTATCTAAAGTTTTCCATGGAAGGAAAAATTTCTGTAATCTGTCTTCACTCTTATAATAATCCCATTTATTTAAATGTTTGTAGTTCGGCACTTCTGGTATCACTGCATCGAAGTTCAAAAAATAGTATTCGAATCCATCCCGTTCATAAAATATGCTCAACAACAAACTACATGTAATTCTATAAGTCAATGGAAGATGATGGTATCTGATACCTTCGTCTACAGAGGCTGGCAATTTCATACACACGTAGCAATTTTTAGCCTCCATAGCATCAACATATTCGTATAGCAATTTAGCATATGCATTTGATTTAAAGTTCCCCTGTGATTCATCTACATGTAACCTACGAGTCTCTGCTGCTAGTAAAGCTTTGTCTTTCTCTGTATTGCCCCCCTCTTTACCAGCAATAGTAGGTTTCTGTATCGATGTAATCTTTGGTTTTGTTGTTGCTTTCTCTTCCTTTTCATGTCCCACTACATATGATATAGTAACTACTAAAGCTATAAGAAAAATCACTCCCACTAAAAGTGTGCCTATTATACATTTGGCCCTGCGGTTCGGGTTGCCAACCTCCATGATCTCAATCAGTGTAGCTCTAGTTTTCGTTCACAGCACAAAGTCTCTTTTCGAACCACAACTGGAAGCTGATAATCCCTTCCGCAAGATCAGTCTTTATGTTCCATAGCAGCAGACAACCCTAGCCCTTCCCCGTCCACTAAATGGAAGTCCCTATTTTCTTCTTCCACTCGGCGCTAGGTTATCCCTTCATTAATTTGTCTACAAAGTCTTTAGCAATCTGGAATTATACGTGTTCGGGACGAGCTTGGCAAGATGGCCGCGGCTGGACAGTGCTGAGCGGTCGCACTATCCTCTTCTCCCACACCGGGGTGTAACACCGGGATATCAGGACACTGGGATGTAATAACAAGTAAATCTCGATGTCATTTGCAAACTGGGTCCTGGCGAGCTCTCTTTCCGGATTGAAGAGTCTCAACACTGATGGTGATATTCTCAGTAAGATTGCTAGAAGATCAAGGAAGTGGTTCGCGTCTTGGGAGCAGAGAGACATTTGGAGCCTCGCGCAAGTGGCAGTAAAAACTCTCTTCAAAGAAGCGGGCCGGATAAGACCCCAGCAAAAGACGACAACAATGCGACCCCCAAAGCCTGAGAAAGGACAAGGGCAAGGCAAAGAGAAAGGACAGGCGGTCCAAGCTATGGAAAAGTCTGCCGTCATAGCGGGGCTGAACGAGAAGGCGCTCAACATGAATGGCCCTCCGCGCTCTTCAGGCGCAGTGCGAAAAATCACCGCTCCCCCACCGAGAAAGAAGCCGGAGCCGCGGGGGAAAGCAAACACTCCAGGCGGCCAGGGCGGACGGGGAAATGATGCGTCTGTGAGTGATACAGACATGAAGGCATCGGAAAAAGACAAAAATAGAGATAAAAGCAAAAATAAAGAGCCACCATTGCGGCAGTCTACCTTAGTGGGAGTCTTTTCTCCTAAAATCACTGGTTGTTGCGAGGAGAACGTGAGCAGCGGCAGTAGCGGTATGCCTGTAACCGGCAGTGTCTCTGAAGCCGTCGGGAGCACCCGCGAGGACGCTGAGGGCGCAGGAAGCGTCGAACTTAGGGTTGCTAAGCAACCCCCCTGCCTAGCCTTGGATGTTAAAAACAGCGAAGCTACCACTGCAGCAAGCACTGAGACGCTTACAGAGCAGGCAAGCGCCCTCAGCAGGAGGAGCTCTGCGCCAGGGACAGCTGAAAGTACAGTTGAAAACACAGCAACTCCAGAAGGTGAGATGAGGAGAGGCCCAATAGGTAAATCAGATATGTTGGGAGCCATAATGCTGATGGAAACTGAGCTGGGCTTCGGCCAGAATTCGGACAAAACGTGGGGGAGTGATGCAAACCTGGTGGAAAAAAAAAGTATAACCAGTAACAAAAAATACTGTGAAGAGAGCCTAAATATGATTGGGGAAGGACCCTCAACAGAGGGAGAGTTTTTTTCACCCAATGAGGGTACTGAAACAGACCAAACTACCAAGGGTAGCTCAGATGAGTGTGGTAGCTCAGGATCAAGTAACTCTGGCAAAGACACGACCAGAAAAAAACTGAAAAGATTATCAATGTTAAGCAGGCGCCACACCGAGACACCATCTGGGGCTGGCAACCGACTAACATGGGATTACTCGGCTACCTCTTTAACATATTCTGAAGAGAACAACACGAGGGAAATGCCTCCTGAGGCTATAGCACAATCAGCTCCTTTTGATATTCTGCTCAGCACTTTAAAGCAAATTCAAACAGAAGCAAGGACAGAGAGCCGGAGAGCGAGGCAGGCTTCAAAAAAAATCCAGAACACTATGAGGAAGATGAATAAACTATACGACGAGATTGCAGACAGAGTTACGGAGGTAGAGGAACGTACAGGCAAGCTGGAGGACGATGTCGGGAGCTGGCAAACCTTCCAAACCACCCAGGAAAAACTCTCCGAGGACTTCCAGTGGAAACTGGAAGATTTTGAAAACCGCCAGAGACGGAATAACGTTAGAATCCTGGGTGTGGCGGAAGGGCTTGAGGGGCAAGATACAAGACGCTTTGTGGTTAGCTTATTAAAGGGTGCATTTCCCGAATCCGACTGGCAATGGGAAAAAGAGATACAGAGAGCACACAGATTCCCCTTCACATTGAAGAAAGGTCAAGGAGGGGGGGGGGGCAGGGGAACCTACCCTGGGCGATCCTTGTAAATATAGGGAACTACCTCCTAAGGGAAGACATTATCGAGAAAGCTAGACCTGATAAACGGCGCACAACAGAGGGCGTCACCTTTTTTGCCAGACCCAACTTTTTCCATGCCACAGTGGAGAGAAGGTGGAGGCTAAGGCAAATGATAGCGCCCTTACAAGCACAGGGTTCAGAAGCATACCTCCTCTTCCCAGCAAAGCTTAAGGTGGTAACGAAGGGAAGAGTAAGATTTTTTTTGTCAGAGATTAAGGCTCAACAGTTCCTAGATGAGTTAAAAACTCAAAAGGGGGGGGTAACAGAATAATGTAACATTGTTTAGATGACATCTAACTAAGGGTTCACTACGGGATGGCAGGATCCCGGGTGGGAGGAGGATGCGATTAGCACTAACCAAAGCGGCCACACATAGGTCTTATTGACCTATTTGCCAGAAAACGGGGGGGGGAGTAAGCATGAGCGCAAAATCCGCTCCGATCGCGGATTTTGTGGATTTTCGGTAAATTCGCGGTCCGCGAACTCTCGCGAATTTACCGAAAATCCGCAATCCGCGATCGGAGCGGATTTTGCGGTCAAAAGTTCAAGCGAGCCTAATTTACGATGGCGCCGGCAAGCTGCCAGCGCCATCCTCAAATAGTTACTTAATTAGCTTCAACAGGAAGCTCTAATAGATAAGATACAGCAGGGGCTCGAGCGCCTGCTTTATTTTATCAGTTGGAGCTTCCTGTTGAAGCTAATTAAGTAACTTTTGCAGGATGGCGCTGGCAGCTTGCCGGCGCCATCGTAAATTATTTAAACGGTGGTGTCTTCTTGAATAATATGAAGGGCAGGATTCATTCGGGCACGACGGTCCTTGCACAAAAAATAAACCTCAACAGGAAACACTTGCAGATATCAATAAAGCATGTGCCCTAGTTGAAGCTTAAATTCAGTGACTCATTCATCAGCCCAAAAACAATCGTGAGCGTTGTGGGGGCTGGGCAGGTGTGCCTTCTTCCCAAATATACCATCGAAAATCCGCTGTGATGCTGGCCAGAGGCATTTGCATCTTTGACTTTCACAAGCGCAATCCCCGTGCTGCTCCTGTGACCAGGAGCTTCTGTCTCTTAATCTGCTGCTCTGATCGGTCTCTGACCTTTTATACACACAAGAGGCATGTGCGCTCGCATGGAAGCCCCGTCCGTTTGGCCCCGCCCACACACTCGAGGAAGCCCCGCCCCCAAATCCGCCGATCCGCATAATCCGCGGATTTTGCGGATCCACGATCCGTGAATCCGCAAATTCGTGAATCGTGGATCCTCAAAATCCGCCCATGCTTAGGGGGGAGGGTCTTGCTGGGGTGGGAAGGATAAGGGGGGATAAAAAGGGGGTCCAAAGGGGGTGTAAAAGGGGAAAAAAATTGGTAAACTTTTCTGAAATGTTTAAACACACTATACTTTTTTCTTTTATGTTGTTTGTGAGTACACTTGGTATGCGGTATATAAAATTTGCAATGGTTACTAGATATGCAGGAATTATAGATAATATCTTTCTGAATACTGTATTAAATGACTGGGGAAGACGCCTTGGAAACATGAAAACTTACAATGAACTGTAGAATTGCGAGTATTAATGTGTGTGGGTTAAATGATTCCAATAAGAGAAATAGAGTGGCGGCGTTGTTGGGGGGGCTACATCTGGATATAGTATGCTTACAAGAGACTCATATAGAGGTGGCACAAGCCTATCTTTTAGGACAACTAGGATTTACTGTCTTAGCTAACTCAAAACAAGCTACAAGGAATAGAGGGGTCGCGATACTAGGGAAGATCAGGGATGTGGTAGTAAACAAAAAACAGGAAGATGAGTGGGGGCGGTGGGTCATGCTGGATTTGACTTTTAGGGGCGAGAAGTTCACTTTGGTAACTATATATGGCTCAACGCAAGATGACCCTGAGGTATTTCAATACTTAGACTCAGAGCTCGCAAGCTGGCCTGAACCAATTGTGCTATGCGGAGATCTGAATATACACGATTTTAGGAATCCTATACTACAGTCAGGGACTCCTTACTCAGGAAGAAAAAAAAGAACTTATAGGGCACTATGTGACCTGGTTAGCAACAATTCCTTGTTTGATCCCTGGATAGAGTTGCACCCAGCTATGGATGGCAGCACATTCTATTCTGCCCCTCACAAACTGATGGTTAGGTTGGACTATTTTCTAATCTCTGGATCCCTCATTAACGCAATTGCAATAGAAAAGTACCCCCGCTTAATCTCAGATCATAGCCCTCTGGTTTTAACAATCAAAATAGGATTAGACAGGAGGGAAAAAAGGGAGTGGACTTTTGAAAGGGCACTATTGCAGGAGGAGGGATATAAAGAACGTATGGGATCCTGGATTAGAGACTACTGGGATATTAACAGGGGTACTGCTAGCTCAGGAATGGTTTGGGACGCCTTCAAGGCTGGGGTAAGAGGGGAGACCCTGAGTTACGTGTTAGCTACAAGAGCAAAGGAAAAAAACAGGATGATGGAATTGAACACAAAACTTCTTGATGCAGAGAGGGAACTGGGAGAAGCGATACACCAACAACTGTCTCTGGAGCCATTATTATTGAAAATGGTGTCACTTAAGGCAGAAGCCTCTGAGTATATGTTAACTAAGACGGTGGGGGAATATCTGGCTAAAAAAGAGGGGATATATGAATTTATCGAAAAAGTAGGGCATTTACTGGCTGCACGTACCAGGCAGCGAGCAGCTGCAGCTGATATGTTGGAGATGACAGATCAATATGGAAACCGAGTAGTAGGGGCAGATGGGATTCGGAAAATTTTCAGGCAGTTTTATGCTTCATTATATAAAGAAGATATAGAGGGGAACTCTCAAGAAGTAGAGAGATATCTGAGAGGAGTGGCCCCAGTGGGTATTTCTTTAGAAAGTAAGGAGGAGTTAGAGCAACCACTTAAGAAAGAGGAGTTCATAGAGGCACTAAAACTTCTTCTCTCCGGAAAAGCTGCAGGTCCTGACCAGCTACCCATGGAATTTTATAAAGTGTTTTTCGAACTGTTAGCTAAGGATATGTTTGATGTTATGAGTAAGGCACAACTAGGGGAAGCAATTCCTAACTCCTGGGGGGGGCAGATATAGTGGTGATTCTCAAAAAAGGGAAACCTGTAAACCAACCAGGATCTTACCGACCAATAACGCTAATGAATGCGGATGTAAACATTTACTCTAAAATCCTAGCTAGAAGGTTGGCAGGAGTTATTGAAAAACTAGTTGTTAACTCCCAACACGGGTTCATACCAGGCAAGGGCACCACACAACATACAAGGCAGGTTTTAACATTCTTTGATGCAGCTAGTATCCCAGGAGACTCTATGGCAGCAATCTTCTTAGATGCCGAGAAGGCTTTTGATAGAGTCTCCTGGGAGTATCTGTGGGAGGTATTGAGGTGGAACGGCATTGGCAATAAATACATTAAAGCAATGCAGACACTGTATAAAAACCCTCCGGCTAGAATTAGGGTGTGTAGGGGGCACTCAGAAGGAGTTAAGATTGAAAGAGGAACGAGGCAGGGCTGCCCTTCGTCTCCTCTCCTATTTGCACTGTATTTGGATCCCTTTCTCCGTCGGCTTGAATCGAATGATGGTATTGGTAGGATGAGACTGAATGGGTCGGAAGTGAAAACACTGGCATACGCGGATGACGTGGCTATTTTAACCCCATATCCAGAGGAGGCGATGGTGGAAGTAGAAAGGGAGGCCGAATCTTTTGGAAAAGTCTCTGGGTATAGCCTAAATAAAACCAAGACTCAAATAGTGAGTAATCGATATGTGCAAATTGAACAAAATAATGTAGATCCAAGAAAGGTAAAATCAGCAGTCTATTTGGGGATAGAGATATCTGCGGATCTGGAAGTAGTAGTACAGAATAATGTGGCTCCCCTACTGGCGAAGGTAAAATTAGATTTAGAACGACTTAATAATTTACACTTGTCCTTGGTGGGATGTACAAATGTGATAAAAATGTTGATACTCCCAAGATTCTTGTACCTTTTTAGGGCAATTCCATTATTTTTTGAAACAAAATGGTTTTTAGCACTGGAGAGGATTCTCAATAAATTTATTTGGGCCCATGGTAAAACGCGCAGGGCTTATCGATACATGACACTCCCCAGAGAAAGAGGGGGCTGGGGCGCGCCTGATTTCAAGTTGTATTACTGGGCTGCGGCCATTCAATATATGCAAGGCTTAATAGGAGGGGGAGAAGATCCAAGGGTAAGAGAGGGTTCTGCTAGAATTTATAAGGCCGTACTAGGTGAAGAGGTGGAAAATTGCTTCTTGGCTTGTGTGGAATATGGGCGCATTAAAAGAACTAGATACAAGATGGTTGAGGCAGGAGTGAAGGTATGGACGGCATATATGAAAAAAGTGGGGCTAGGAAGGTTCAATCGGTATACTAGATTGTTTAAAAATAGGTCATTTCCAGACGAGGTGTTTGGAGATGGAACAATGGAAAGGTGGATGCAAAAGGGGGTAATAAGCATTGGTGATTTTTGGGGGGTCCAGGGCATAGTCACTTTTTTAGAGTTATGTACTAAGTTTGGTCTGAACAATAAGGATTTTTTCGAGTATCTACAAATTAGGAGCTTCTTAGGAAATAAGCAAGGTGGGTCGGCTGGATACAATAAAGTAGAGATAATGGAAAAAATAAGACTAGGGGGGATTGCTCAATAAGAAGTCTATACGCCAGCTTTCTGTGTGGTAAGCAGGATGATTTGGATAAACATAGTGAAAAATGGGCAGAAAAGTTGGAAGGGGAACTAGGGTGGTTCCAGGACTCCTTGGTTTTAGGGCGTTCAGTGCTGTGTTCTGCGTCTTTACAGTCGCAGCATTATAAAACTATATATTCCCTATATTACACACCAGCAAGGATAGCGAAATGGGGAGGGACAGAGGGTATAACATGTCCGCGCTGTAATTCAGGAGAGGCGGACATAATACATATGTTCGCGCTATGCCCACAGCTACATACATTCCTACGAAACCTGGAACATTTCATGGAGATTTCACTCAAGATCAAACTGGAACTTAAGCCAGTGCACATACTCCTAGGAATAGTACCAGAAGAAGGTCAGCATCAAGAGTTTGTTTTCTTGGCTATGGCAGTATATAGACTGTGCATTGCTAGGGCCTGGCTAGACCCTAACCCCCCGACATTACAAGTATGGTTGGCTAACTTACTGTACTCATATAATATGGAAAAGCCAATTTATGCAAGGAAAGGAAGGAGGGGAAGGGAAAGAGGGTTGCGTATTTGGAAACCAATAGCAGATTGGCGGTGTGGGATAGGATAGGATATAGCTGAAGAAGATTGCATATTATGATGTACTGTGTTTTAACAGATGATTACGATGGAAATGATGTTGATAAGTAGAGTGTTTAAAGAAACTAAGTGTATTCTTTTACAATGTGTGTTGTAACCTGATAACTGTGTAAAGGTTAAAATAAAAAATATAATAAAAAAAAAAAAATGGAATTATACGTGTTCCAACGACTCTCATCACGCATTCTAATATTTCCAAACGAAGAAGGAGCTCCTCGAGTATTGGGGTCCTTTAACAACAAGCTGGAAATTCTACTGTGTTTAGAACCAAGTCTCTTATTCCACTCAGGAGAGGAGGATAGACAATATTGAGTGTCAGCAACCCTTCAACCTCCACTCCTGGTATCAGCAACTCTATTTCCACTGTTATGATGGGGTCAATTCTGGTCAGGGTCACTTGCCTCACCCTCCCAGTTCTGCGTGCTTCGGACATCTGTAGCGAGGTAGGTCCACTCAGGAGTAGAGTATCTTCTGCAAGGCACTCGCACCCTCCTTGTTCTCCTTGGACCTTCCTGTTCCTGCCCTTGTACACCTTCGTCCAGATCCGAGTCTTCGGATATAGGAGCAAGAGTTTCCTCTCGAGCTGGCTTCAAGCTTGGCCTCTTTTTTCTTTCAGGCCAAGTAGCTGCTCCACGCCTTGTTCTCCTATTTCTTGTCCTCTCACTCTGTTCTTGATCACTCTGGACTTGATCTGTGTCTGAGTTGTTTTCACAGCAGCTTTCTCCTTCAGTGGCAACTTCAGTTTCACTGCCGTTCTGTCTTTCTTCCTCTGGATCTGTAGCGCTCCCAACTTCTTCAGACACCCCCACAGCTTGACTGATCCCCTCTAGTGGCTCACCGTCTACAACTGAATCTTCATCTGCGAGAGGAGCTGTTTCTTCTAGGGGTGCTGGAACTCTTCGAGTATGGGAAGCATGGATCCAATTCGGCAACCCTCCGCACTTCACAGCTGTATTCGTGGTAAGGATGACCTGGTAGGGCCCCTTCCAGCGCACGTCTAGGCAGTTCTTCCGGACATGTTTTTTCAATAAAACCCAATCCCCTGGGCACAGATCATGACACAAGTCTCTGGAAGATGGAACCTCAGCAGCCTGCACCTGGAAGGACACAGAATGAATGGCGTCAGACAGTCCTTTGCAGTAATCCAGGATTAGGTCATCTGTAATGTTCAACAAAGCAGTGGTTGGGACAGTTGGAAGTCTCATTGCCCTCCCCATCAGGATCTCATGCGGAGAGAGGCCTGTCCTCCTGTCTGGTGTGCTACGCATACACATGAGTACCAAAGGCAGAGCATCAGGCCAACTTAAGGAAGTCGATGAACATACTTTGGCTATTCGGGACTTCAACGTGCCGTTTATCTGCTCCACGATACCTGAAGCCTCTGGTCGATAGCTACAGTGCAACTTCTGATCAATGTTCAATGCAGAGCAAAGCATTTTCACAACTTCACTGTTAAAATGAGTTCCTCGATCTGATTCCAGGGAGTTTGGCACCCTGTAGCGCGGGATCAACTCTCTAAGCAACAACTTTGCTACTGTGAGTGTATCGCACCTGCGTGTAGGGTATGCTTCGACCCATCTGGAAAATATGCATACAACCACCAGAACATACCTGAGGTGGTTGCTTTTTGGCATTTCAATAAAATCTAATTGCATTCTGTTGAAAGGCCCCCCAGACCTCCCAATGTGACTCATTGTAACTGGTGTTCTTTTCCCTACGTTTAGTTGCTGACATGTGACACATCTCCTACACACTGCTTCTGCTGCAATCCTAAACTTAGGGCAATACCAAGTCTGCCTGAATACCCTCAGCATGGCATCCCTTCCTAAGTGTACCGGACCATGTATCTGTCGTGCCATTGGACTCACTAATTCCTCAGGTAACACTGCTCTTCCATCTGCTGAAACCCAGAAATCCATTTCACTTCTCACACAACCTGCTGTTTCTCATGCCTTTTTCTCAGAATCAGGTGCATTTTCTTGCATGTTTTTCAAGTTCTCCCAAGTATCTACTGTTTCTAACATCATGTTTAATTCGGTCTTTTCCTGAACTCCACCTACTTCCACCTCCGTGAAAGAATATCCTTGCTCCGCACAATAGCGGGCAACTTCATCTGCATATCTATTACCTTGTGACACAAAATCTGTATTTTTGGTGTGGGCTACACATTTGACGATTGCGATTTCAGCTGGACCTTGTAATGCTTCTAACAGTAGTTGCACAAATTCTCCATTTCGAATAGGCGAACCAGAGGAGGTCATGTAACCTCTCTGAGACCACAACTGCCCAAAATCATGAACTACACCGAAACCATATTGGCTATCCGTATAGATGGTGACTCTAATTTTGTTTCCTGCTATACAGGCACGTGTCAATGCAATGATTTCTGTTACCTGAGCGGAGTGTACTCCTTCCAGGCAGGCGGCTTCCACAACTCCTGTAATGGTGCAAACAGCATAAGCTGCTCTCAACCGACCAGTATCGTCTCTTAAACATGAGCCATCAACAAAGAAAATTTCATCAGGGTCGATCAATGGCTCATCCACGATATCTGGTCTTGGTTTCGTGCATAGTTCAGTCACATCAAGGCAATCGTGATCTTCACATTCCTCGCCTTCTATATCGTTAGGAAGTGGCATCAGAGTAGCAGGATTCAAAACAGAGCACCTCTTAAGGGTCACGTTCTCTGCAGCAAGAATAACTTGCTCGTAGCGCGTGAGCCTGCTGTTGGTCATGTGCTGTGTCTTGGTCCTGGTCATCAACAATTCTACAGAATGCGGTACATACACCACTAACTGGTGTCCCATTACGATATTTTCACACTGCTCAATGCTGACACCTATTGCAGCAACGGATTTGAGACATCCGGGCAACGCTGCGGCTACTGGATCTAAGGTAGCCGAAAAGTAAGCAACTGGTCTACGGGCATTTCCATGAATTTGCACTAAAACTGACAAAGCACAACCCTCCCTTTCGCAACAGAAAAGTGCAAATGGTTTTTCATAGTCAGGCATTCCCAAAGCCGGAGCACGACACAAGTCTTCTCTCAGCTGGAGGAACGCCATCAAACAATCATTGTCCCATGGTACCGGATCACTCACCTCCTTGTGCGTCAGTTTTTGTAAGGGTTTTGCTTTCAGTGAAAAGTTAGCTATCCACTGTCGGCAATAACCAACCATTCCTAGGAACATCCTGACTTCTCTCTGTGTCGTAGGCGCGTTCATTTTCATTATCGCCTCTATCCTATTTGGTGACACCTTGCGCTTTCCTTTTTCTATCCGGTGACCCAAGTACTGTACTTCTGTCAGACAGTACTGCAATTTGCTCGGAGATACCTTGTGTCCATTTTCAGCTAAATGGTTCAGCAAGGCAATGGTATCTGTCTTACAAGCCTCTTCTGTTTCTGACGCCACAAGTAGGTCGTCTATGTACTGGACCAGAACCGAGTTCTGGGGCAGTACCAGACTTTCAAGATTCTTCTTCAACAGCTGGTTGAAAATTGATGGGCTATCTGTAAACCCTTGGGGGATACGACACCATGTTAAAACGCGATTTTCCATTTTAAAAGCGAAAAGGTACTGGCTCTCTTCATCCAATGGGATTGAAAAGAAAGCCTGACAAAGATCTATCACTGTGAACCACTCAGCTTGGAATGGTATCTGAAATAATATCACTGATGGATTCGGTACCACTGGACAACATGAAACAACTATGTTGTTAATTTTTCGAAGTGATTCAGAAAAGGGGGTGGTGATGAACAGAGTGCCTGAATTAAGCAGACCACTCTTACCCAGTCCAAAGATCAGGGCTTGATCCATCACCGTTTTTTAGCTCACTGCACCATCCCAGCTCAGAACTTGGCTATATGCAAATTAGTCTGTTCCTGTCCCAGTGCATGATGGGAACAGGGCAAACCAAACTACCAAGCCAATTCTTGTACTGGGAAGGAAATTTTTCGAAGATCCTGCACTATTCTAAATTTCCCACTAGGTTTCTGCAAACCCATAATCGGGGAGTTACATGGACTACCCACGATTTCTTTCAGTATTCCCTGTTGAATCATAGAATCGATCACAGGCTTTATTCCTGCAATCGTCTCTGGGGTCAATTTGTATTGAGGCGTTCTTGGATATTCAGCATTTGGTTTAACCATAATCTTCACTGGTTCTACTCCTTTGATCAGCCCTATCTCTTCTCCAGTAAAATCCCATACCTCTGATGACACTGCATCTCGTAAATCCCATGGGAGCTCTTCCACTGTTAGGGTAGGATACAGTTCTATGCATGTTCTCGAATTTACAACTTTGAAGGTAGCATCATCGTCTGTAGTCTGTACCTCTACTCCCTGAGGGGTGCAGTATATGGTGCAGTTCAGTTTGCACAATAAGTCCCTTCCTAACAGACACACAGGACTAGAATCACATACTACAAACTGATGTTCATCTGTGTAGTTTCCTATTTTCACTGATACTGGTTCCGTCAAAGGGCTATTCATTCTCTTATTTGCAACTCCTACCACCTGAATCATTTCCCCCGACATTGGTAGATCTGGAACCACTGCCGATCTCAAAGTTGATCAAGTAGCTCCAGTATCCACCAAGAATGTTGTAGGACACCCTGCCACCTCAGCCTCAACGAACGTTCCTCTTTGATCCACTTCTAGAACTGCCCCGAGGGTACAATCCTCCTCTCTACTTACACGTCCTCCCGTCAATGGATCAACGTAGTAACACTCTTCTTTACCTGTAAACAAAGGCATTTGTCTATAGACCTTACCTCCTGTCGTAATCTTTGGTGGCTGAGGGAACTGGGCTCGTGGAGCCGAAGTCCCCCCTTTGGCCACATTACTTCTTGACACTGTCACCCTTTGAGCTGGAACTTCCTTAACTTCCTCTTCTACTTCTATTTCTCCATTTTCAGGGTTATAGGGACACTCGCGTCTCCAATGTCCCACCTGGTGACACTGGTGGAACTTTGTTGTTTTTTTCAGTGTAGCAAAATCTATCCTAGATCTAGGGTTTTCCTCGTTATCCCTATTCTGACTGTTTGATTTCCGTCCCATGGTCCCTGTTCCCTGTTGCTGCTGTCCTCCCTTTGCAGCTGACTGCATCTGCACCACCATCAATTTTTCCTTTAATTTCTTTGCTTTGGACTCTATCTCATCACTACAGTATCTTGCGTATCTCAAAATCTCATCCAATGGTTTGTTTTGCCAACAAATTAAATGCTGCTGAATCATCAGACAAATATCGGGTCTCAATCCCAAAACAAACTTTGATACAAACTGTCCTATATCTTTGGGGTCCATTACATCTAGTCCACTGTATTGTTTGAATGCTTTCAGCAATCGTTCATAATACTCATGGACTGTCTCCTTTGGTTCCTGTCTTGTTCGGTCTATTTTTACCCAGTCTATGTCTTGTGGTGGCACTTTATCCTTCAACCATGTAATCACCCTTTCATATTTTAACATTACACTTTCTGACGGTCCATTAGTACGAGGATTCCTTTCTGGTTCTACAGTTGGCCAATCGACACTAACCTTGCATGCTATCCACAAGTCTCCTGGAACCACAATGTCAAACAAGGTGTTCAAATCAATCCACAACACCTTTGAAATCTTGACAAACCTCTCTACCTGCTTGTACCACTCTACAGGATTTTCCCTTAACTTCGGAAATGAGTTGGTAAATGCAGCCAAATCTCCCCTACTCCAGGGCACATGTACATAATTCCCATTCGATATTTCCCGCAAAGGGAATGCCTCCATCTGCATTAGCCTTCCCTCTGGAGACATCACATTCGCACTCCGCCTGACAGTTCCCTTCTTGGACCACCTCTCTTCCCATTTGTCCAGATCTCTCCATGCTCCTATTCCTGTGATCAGTTCCCTTATGTGTGTTTTTAATCCAGTTGTCCTCCTCTCATCTAAGTCCTGATCTGAGTATTGCAACCTGTGGTTACCCTGTAATGCCTTGGTTCTGGACAAGTCTACCATATACTTGTCTGCCAGTTCAGACAGTTTCTCATGAGTTGCTCTAGCCTTTCGGGTGATGTCCTTTGCTATAAACAACAGCTCATCCTGCTCGTACATCTCAATCCTTTCTAAAGACAATGTACCATCTATTATATCTTCCAGGTCAGATCTTAAACTGGACACATCAAGTCTTTTGGCTTTTATTACAGCTTTCAGTATGCCATCTCTAGAGAGTCTATTCACATCTCTCCCATCACAGCTCTGAGTCCTACGTCTAGGCTCAGGCGAGTTATGGGGAGTCCTCCCACGTTCCCATCTCTCCAGGTCCCATGCAGTTCCATCCTCTCTGGGTGTATGGTGAAACACTTTCCCATTTCTCATAGTCCCACAATTCCCATCCTGCATGGTTTCCCTAGATGCATGGTAAGACATTCCGTTATTCTCCATTTCTTCAGCATTTGCCGGTGGTCTCTGATCTCTCGACCCATGGCAAGATCCTTCACTGTTCCCTATGCTCCCACGACTCCAGTGCTGTACATTATCACTGGGTGCATGGTGAGTGCACCTAAACCTATCTCTGTACTCTTGGGTCCTTTGGTCTCCCTCATTTTGAATGAAACGAGATGTTTCCCCACACTCCGTACTTCTGCCTCTTTGCACCTGCTCATTTCCTCTGTCTGTATGACGTATAACTCCTCTACTCTCCTGACTTTTGCCATCCCACTCCTGACTGCTTGCGCTAGCCCCGCAGTGAGACAAAGTTCCATTGCCTCGACTTCCCCATTCTGCTTCTGCTCTTGGCCTGTTGCTCTGTGCTTCTGTCGACGCATCCCATTCTCTCAAGTCAGCCCTCAGCTCTTTGTAAGACTTCGGCCGTGGTCCCCTCAGATCCATCGGTCCTCTCTGACCCCCCCTGTTCTACTACGGGACCCACTGTTGAATCTAATGGGGTGCTCCAAGTTATTGGTCCTGGCAATTGCCTCCAGGCATTGGTCGCGTTATTCCTTCCTTCTATCTCAACTCTTTCCCTGTCCAGCTGTACCTGGTTTTCCTCTCTCGCTTTCTCTGGGCTAGAAATCGACCGTATAGGACCTATGGTAACAGGTACTTGAAGAGCCTCTGGCAATCCATGAGACTCAGCCCTCTCTGTTGCTGGCGTCTTCTGCACCACAAACCTTCCGACTACTCTCTGTACAGGACTATGTTGAGGTGTCTCCTCACCTTTGGTAGGTACCCGATCCGCTATAGGGAGTGGCCTATACCCTTCTATGCCAACCCTGTCTTCTTTTGGGATCCCCGTACCTTCTGTCTCCATATTGTCCGGAGGTGGTCTATCTATCAACAACCTATTTATGAGGCCGTCCTCCGACTCGCTCTCATCATCCTCCTCCATGGGTTTCTTTCCACCTGTAACCTCTCTCAAGGGGTACAACTTGTCTACTTCAATCGTCCGTACCCTCCATTTCTTGGCTTCCTCATCCCATTTAGCATCTTGAACTGCCCTTACTGATCGCCTTACCCTTTCTTGGCGTCTGTTCTGATTCCTGTCGTGCGCCGCCCTAATCCATGCATTAAGGGCCTCAAACTGTGTTGGTCTAGGCAAAGTTCTCAGTGAGGACATGACTGCTTTCAGCTGATGTAACACTTCTAATCTAAAAGTTCCATATTTCGGAAAGGTCAATTCCTCATTCCCTTCTGTAATCTTACTCCAAGTATCAAGCCACAGTATAGTATGCAACCCAACATTTGCTGCCATATAGTAAGCTGGTGTACCCTCTGGCGGTGCCTCTTCCCCACAATAGGATTCTCTTCTCTTTCTTTTAAAAATCCCTCTCAGACATTTAAAACACTTCATGTTCAAAATCTACGAATTTCTATTTCCTCCGCGTTTGTTTACTTCCTGATGACAATCCACCAATCTCAGCGCGGTTCTCGCTAGCTGCCCTATCACAGCGCGGCTTCTCACTGACGTCACACCAACCGCCCTATCACAGCGCGGCTTCTCACTAACCGGCCTATCTCAGCGCGGCTCTCGCTGACGTCACTCGTCTCAGCACGGCTTCACACCGACCGGCCTATCTCAGCGCGGCTCTCGCTGACATCACTCGTCCCCCTTCGCAGCAGTTCCCCTCCTTTCTCAGCTCGTCTCCTCGGTCATGCATGCGTCCCATTCATACTCTGAAAAATGATTACTTCCGACCAAGCGATCACTTTTCTTGACTGTACGTCCAGAGTCTAACTGTAATTGTCACCTTAACCGACGAAATGTCTTTCCGTGTACGTCCAGACACTCGCCTTCTCTGATAGGTTACTTGCACACGGTAACTTTCGACCTGCGTCCGTTACCCACACACTCACTCTTGCATTCCCCCTATCTCGGTCCTGCGGCGGTCAATGGTACCTCATGACCTCCTTACTCTGGTCGACAACTACTCTGGATGTTCGATACACCCGAACCACTTAAGCTCTACCCCGAACTTAAGATTTTACCAGGTTGCGCGCGCTCACAACCCTCTCACATTCACACTACAGGCATTCAACTCCGCATGACATTACAATACAAATACAACACAAAACACCGCAATCCGTCCACGCATGACCCTTGTTATACTCACTCTCGTCCGATACTGCTGCTTTTCTCTCGCGCCGTCAGCACCTTCTTCGGCAGGCCACCTCTCGAGCTCTAGGGACCTTGGGGTAAACTTAACCTAGTCTAGATCACCTTCCTCAAGAAGGTAACCATCCTCTGCTACCAACTGTTAACGCGGGATTTCTGGTCTATAGTTATAGATCTAGATCCCAACTCAGGTCGACTGAACCGTTGGTACCTGTCATTGAGTAAAAGGCAATCCACTACTAGGTTAATCAGTTAAAGACTTACTCCATACTAAAGAACCACCGAAGCTTAAAAGTTTTAAAAGTTTATTACAAAGCCAAACTTAACTGGAGATACAAACATCTCAAAATAAGATTCAAAAGGTATACGGGTATCAATACAAACATGAATTTTCTAAATGCTCTTAGTCGGCAGAAGAATATCACCAAAACAAATTCTAGAATTATCAAAGTTACGAGGATAAACACAAGCTGTAGCTTATGAGTCATTTACAGAAAGGAAAAATTCAGATTAGACTGTCCCTACACTAGACTAAGTGACATCCCTACTTAACAAGCTCTTAACCTAAAAAGGTGTCAGCAGTGGTGACTTCCAAAGAAGATCACACACTTCCCTTAGTCTTTGTTTCAAAGTCGATGTCTCGCAGTTCCCTATCTGCCTACCCATCCGCTCTCTTGGGTTCCTCAGATCATCTGCCTTGCCTCCACCCAGGGGTGCTGTCCCTAATACAAAATCACATTTACATTAGAAACGCCCCCAGAGACGCCCCTCACGTGGTGTTGGTTCTGGCGGCAACTTCCATGCTGGTACTCCTTCTAGGCCCATCGTTAGCGTTGACCTTGCTTCCCAGGCTCCTCTCCGGCAAGACGGTACCCCCAGGAAATTCCTGAAGCCTCCTCCAGGCCTGTACCAGGCTCTCTTGAACAAAAGTCTATTCATCACTTTCCTGATTAAACCCCCTCGCACCTGCAAAAGACACTTTCTCTGTGGGCCCCAAATTCCGGCCTCCACCATATCTTTAAGTCGTAAACCATGTAACAGGACTCACAGTTAGTGTCTAGCATGACCTTTCTCTAACGAGCACATGCAGATCAAAAGAAATGACTTTATCTATTCAGGCCTGTTAGGATTCCATGAAAACGGGCCTATGCATTCTGCAAAACATTTAATTGCTTAAATAAACAGTATTCTAACTTACTACACACACGAATTATATGGAAAACACTTCTATAAAATATATTTCAGTTCCATGATCAATACTACTTTGAATTACATTAACATTGAAATCCACTATCTCACAAGAAAGTGTAACAGCATCTTGTACTCTATGTGAACTGCCATGTGGCCTACACATTTCTACGTTTAGCAGAATTACATTTTCCCCTTCCACAGCCACATAACGTAGGATTCCAACATCATCTTAGTATTTCTACCCAATTCTACATTAGTTCTCACACAGATATATGCATTCTACATTTAGTTAAACACTCTTATGTATTTTCACTCTATTAAATCGACACTCTTATAACATGTTTACTAGACTAATATGACGTGCTTGTAAATATGGTGCACTTCTACAGTTTTCTTAATTTGCGCTCTCTCAAAGCCCAACTGCGACCATTGCCATAGAATGTCGATGGTATGGTTGACTAGATGAAAAGGGGGATTGTGCTCCAATAAATAAAACGGCATGCACCCAGTGTTGTCCTTCTACAGGAGATGCAAATGACAGACACCAAAAGCAAAGCACTGGAGGGATTGGGATATAAAATGCTGGTTCACGCAAGCTTCACATATGGGTCCTAAGGGGTGGGAGTACTGATCAATAAGACACTGGTGTTCCTCAAACACACACTACCCAGGTAGACAAACAGGGCCACTATGTGGCAGACTCAGGTACATGGAAAGGGACGCCCTTTAACATTATGGGCATGTACAGTCCACCAAAACTCCAGGAAGCCATGCTGGCAGAACTGAGTGAGGTGCTTGTCACCCTCCCTGACGGTGCACTATGTATGGGGGAGACTTCAATCTTACACTTGATGACGCCACTGACCGTTGGCCCCCTAGACAATCACTGGTGGGGTGGGGGCGATCCCTGGTGGGAGACTTCTTAAATGCTATGGGCCTGACTGATGTATGAAGGTCCCACAACCCAAAGAGGCAACAATTCACATTCCACTCAGGAGCACATGGTCCCTCTACAGAATAGACTATTTCCTGACCCTGACTCAAGACCTGCTGCAATTCCGGGAGATCCGACATTTACCCAAAGACATCTGGGATTACACGCCCGTATGGGTGATATATGGTGCAATAGCTCAGAGAGATTGCTGATGCATGAAGCTAAGTCCCTGGTATCTCAAAGTCCCCACCATTAGAAAAGGACTCACATTAACTACAGAGCAGTACTTCACTGAGAACGACGCCTCGGTGGACTCCGCAGTGACGCTGTGGGAGGCGTACAAGACAGTCATTAGGGGACAGGGTGTCTCCCTGGTAGTGGGCCTATAAAGGGACAAGAGGGCACAGGTGGAAGCCATTGAAAAAGACATAGAACAACTCAAGGCACAGTTCATACAAGCAGACAATACTGACGTTGCCAACAGACCAGTGCTTAAACAGCAGGAATATTACGGACTTGTGACAGAAGAAGCCAAGGTGAAACATAGGGCGACTCTCCACTGTATCTACGAAATTGTGGATAAGGCTGGTAAACTCCTGGATTGGTTAGATAAACAAGAAAAGGCCAATAAAGAGTATACAGATTACACTCTAATGAGGGTAAGCACATAAGCGATAGATTAGAAATAGCAGAAACGGTATCTTCCTACTATGTCCGACTTTACTCTCCCTCGGGACAAACGACTTCGGAGGAATGTTGTGAATTTCTGAGAGACATCACACTCCCAGTTCTCATTACCGAAGATAGGTCCCTCATCAAAGGGGATTGAACCCAAGAGGAGATAATGCAGGCATTCCGAGATTTGAAAGCGGAAAAAGCAGTAGGACCCAATGGTTTGCCAGTTGGGCTCTAAAAACTCAACACTTTGAAATTGGCCGGTAACTGTTGAGGATGTTTGAGGAATGCAGGGAGGGAGGGGTTCTTCCTAGAGATCAGCTAATAGCCACAATTTTCACCATATACAAGTCTGGAAAACCCCAGGGGACGGTGCCTCTTATAGGCCTATTTCACTCTTCAATGTTGAAACCAAGATACTAGCAAAGCTATTGGCCTCCCGACTAATACAAGTGATCACCAGACTAGTACATCCAGACCAGGAAGAAGTACAGCACTTTACCTAAGTAGATTACAATGGGTGTTAATCAGAGCAACATTTTTACAGGAGGACGCCCGTATGGCATTCAACACTGTCAAATGGCCGTACCTTTTCAAAGTGTTAGCAAAATTAGGATTTGGCCGAAATTTCCTCAGTTGGATTCGACTCCTCTATTCCGAACCGCTGGCCCAAGTGGTGGTCATTGGAGAGAGCACCTGATCCTTCCCCCTACAGCACAGCACCAGTCATGGAGGCCTGCATTTCTCCCTGGACGGGACATGACATGCAAAGCGACTTCACTCACATACTGGAAAATTATGAACAACACGCCCGACACACTCTTCGACTGTGGGAAAAGTGGACGCTTGACTTGGGAGGCTTAGACGAAAGTGAATGGGCAGAGGCTTTAGCCTTACCTAGAGAGGTGGCCATTAAGGCAGGGTTTAGGCTGATTCAATTAAAGATATTGCACAGAGCCTACTATGCATGTGATAGAGCGCGCGAGGCCACCTGACCAATAATTTCGCCGTTTCCGGCTTCGGGCCCATATACTTCAAATCACCATATACATTGACCAGGTGACTTCACGAGCTCTACCAATTTGTGTGTGTTTTCTACTATTGTTTCTCAGTGTACCCGACTTACCATCCACCAACACGGGTATCTAATGACCACAATGAATCAGGGAGCTAGCTGTAAAGGAAAGGCAACAAAATACAAACCCAACCAATAACCTTCTAATACTATGTGAAATGACCACGGACAACTGGAAGTTTTAAAATGTTTATCTAAAGTTCATTATTTTCATTCATCAAATACACGAGAATAAGGCATTCAACAACTAGGATAATATAAATGATATAACTATAGAGAAATAAAGACAGGGTAATCATTGAAATACTGATATAAATTGCAATGGGAAAATACTATGCAATTCAGTAATATTTAAGCATGGACAGGCTATGCATGTGTAACTATAGGGGAGCCTATAAAGAGTAACACGCTAAGCTTAAAGTGAATGGACCTTTAAACAGTCTAGGTAAGGAGGTTCTAGACCATATCAGAAAATGACAAACAGCAATGCAAAATATAATTTCTAACAGGTAAGGTGACATAAGAACGAGTTTATGAGAAAAATGCAAATGACTTTCAATAGTTGCGGAAAGACATGGAAAATAACATATGCAATGGGTAACTTTATTGAAGCAAAAAGTTAGAAATTCAGAAGGTGCAAGGTTTAAGAATTTTCAGAGCAATATTTACCTAGACTGGTGTGGAAACCAAACCCTGGCCACGGGTCAGTTAAGGACAGGAAACCCTCAAGGAAGGATACCCCTTAAAGGACAGCAGGTGCAGAATGGACACCCCGGACAGGACAGGATACCCTCAGATTAGGAATCAGGACAGGACCTCAGAACAGGACAGCAAACCCTCAGGACAGGACCGCTCAGGACAGGACCGGAACCCACAGTTCGGAAGCAACGCCTGCGCTCCACCCTCTCTGCAGCTATCGATCAAGACCCCGATTGGGTCAGCGAACTCCCAGCAAAGTGCTTCGCCAGAACCTTAAGGTTCAGTAAAACCTTAGTCTATGGTCAAATTCGGACAGAGTGCTCCGCAGCTCTCTGTATCTTCAGTCACCTATTGAGTGCGATGGGTCAGTGACAGGTCAGCTAAACCAGACAAGTCGGACGACTTCCCTAGATGTACCCAGGGTAGATATACTGTTTGGGGCAGTGTACCACCCCCCAATGTTGCAAAGTGTCAAAATCCCTCAATTTGGGTTGGTCCTAAGGTAGGATTTGGGTAACACACCAATCATAATACAACATTTTAAGCCTGTATTTGCATACTTGGGTACCGCCTAGCCAGATTGGGGTTCCCATGAGAAACTACACGGCAAACAGTAGCGCAACATTACAATGTAACATATAAGGAGCCACATTCGCTGTTCTTGCAGGGCAGAGGTGACTTTCTCAGGAACATCTTGCCCATCACTGCCAACTGGCTGTGTTCCATCAGTCAAGGTCCACTGTGCCTCAGAAAGTTGCGCAGGCGCAGAAGGGACCTCCAAGATGGCTCTCCTCTCTCTCAGACCCCCATTCCCCGCGGTACATGAAAAGTAAGCGAAAACAAATTAATACATAATAATGTCATTATGAAAACACATCACAAGGTTTGCACTTCTAACTTATCATCAAGAAATATACTTATGCAGTCTAAATGTTAGCTACATAGAAACACCAACAAGAGCAGTGGCACGAGCAGTACCACACTGGGCCAGGCTATGTATTACGCATGCGCATAAATTTCCCTCCACTTCTGCAGACGCGTCAGGACACGTGAGTATGGCTGACGCATGCGCAGTAACTAAATACAAGCGGCGGCCATTTTAAGTGACTCGAGTAAATTATTTTAGTAAACACATGTGCAAGCTTCTAAATCCTTATTCAAACTTAATATAAACGTTAGTAAAACATACACTTGTTACCTTATTACACATAAACGAGGTTCATGACTTCAGCAAGTCCGCAAAATATGCGAAGCTTTGCTTCATCAATCCCCTCTTTGATGATATTTACTATCATCATAAAAAAATGGAACCAGATGCCAACTTTCTCTCACACTTTATACAGCTCTATCTCTTCCAGCAATCGCTCCAATTTCTCTCTTTCAGTTCTGGTAGGGTGAGAAGTCTTCACCTTTTTGTATATCTGATCATTCACTTCCTCTAATTCGATCTCATCCACACTTCGTTTCACTCCTCTTGCATTTACCTCGTGCTTTTTGGTGCGCTTGCGGTATTTACAACAAATAAAAAGGAATAATATGATAAGACCTATAATTCCAATTGGCATCAGTATCTTGAACAATAAGCTTTTACCTACACTAGCAAGCCAATGACCTACATTTGAGAGACCATCTACCAGTCTCTTCCAGGCACTATCAACCTCGAGTGGTTTGAGTTCCTTTGTCAAATTAGTGATATTTTTCACATATCTTTTGATCTGTACACTTTTATCCGGAATATAAGTGCAACAATGTTGCGCCCTCAACATCCGGCAGACTCCGCCCTCTTTCGCTAATAAGGTGTCAAGGGCAAGTCTGTTCTGCAAAACCATTGATCTAATCGCAACCATTTCGGTATTGACCAGCAGAAATCCATGAGCTGTCTCAGTAGACAATACATCCACTATAGTAGACAATTTGCAAATTCTGTGAGTGTTCAGAACCACTCCCACTCCAGGTATCAGTGCACTGAAAATACTACCCATAATTTCACCTATACTTTCTCTTTTACTACGCACTAAGCCATTAGTATTTTCATTGCTTCCAGCATTTCCATTCACATGGTATATTTTCGGGAAGACAATGCCAAAATAGCAGCTTCCATACCAGTGATCCGGCAATTTGAAATAAGCCTTGTCCCCACAAATATAATAAATTCCAGGAAACACAGGCTCTGACCCATTTTTGAAACCCCAACCTCCAATTACCTTGTAATTATGTTCGCATTCACTGGAACCAATGAAAATGTTATTATAATAGCTAGTCTTCTCGCGGTGAAGACATAGCTTGCCTTTCTTTTCAAAATCCAGCAACAGAGCAGGACCCGCTCCACCAGATGAAGTGCCTTCCATGTTTTCCACCCATCTTGGCTTTTTCTGACTTTCGTCATTAGCCTTCTTTTGGATTTTAATTCTCCTTTTCTCTGCCATGTTCAGGAACATCTTTTCCTGCTCACGCAAAGAACAAGTCAAGTTATCTCTGTGTGCATCAGCTATGTCAATGTTACCTATAGTCAGAAAGTAGTCTCCCATATATCTTATTGTGTCACTTTTGGTATGTACAGGATTCAAATTCCCACGTATAGGAAGTTCAGAAAAGATCACGTCATTGTTAGAGTAATAGTACTGTAACGGTCCTCTTTTGTAAAATAAACTAGCTAAAATGCTACAGGAGATTCCATATGTCAACGGCAAGTGATGGTATGTCATGCCTTCAGCCACAGAAGTAGGTAGCTTCATGCAGACATAGCAATCTTCAATTTCCATAGTTTCTACATAGTGTATCAACAAGTTTGCAAAAACATTTAAGTGTGTCTTGTTCTTAACTCCATGATAATGTAGTCCTCCCTCATCTGATGCTTCTAAGTCTTGTTTTGTTTGTCTCAGTGCTCTCTCATGTCTTGCTACACTTTGTGTTGTCAGCTCCTCACTGTCAGTATTTACAATTTCAGTAGGGACAACGTTAGTATCTTTACTTACAGCAAAGGGAATGAAAATTGTTAGTCCTATCCAGATGACTATCAGCACTACTACACTACATATACACACCTTGCAGCACGTCTTGAAACGACTGCAACTAGGTCTACCATTCACAGTTGAATCAGACATTTTGGCTCAGAAGAAGTTTCTTGACCCCTCTTTGTGTCTTTACACAACTAGCTTACTTTGTGCAAATTCACGGTGGTTCGTCTTCTTCTTCAGCAGAATACTCAGGGACGGGCTCTCCGTCGCTTACGTCAGTTATATCAAGATCTTCAAGTTCTTCCAAAACCAGTGTCCATTCAGGAGACTTGTACTTTTTATTTTGTCTTTTTATTCGATCACTCCTTCTTTTGGAAGGGTTTTCCTCTTGTTCTGCTATACGCGCACTTCTCCTTGCTTCTGCACGTTTTTCTTCCACTGTCTTTATCCTTAGCCTCAATTTCTTTACGAACCTAGGCTCAAGGTGCTTTCTTTTCTTGAGTCTCTTAGTTGGCACTTGGACTTCGCTTTCTTCCCTTATCTTCTTGTTCTCTTTAACTTGTGGCAATTCTGCTTCACTTTCTTCTTCTTCTTCCCCTATCTGGCTAGTTCCAGGGCTAGCATCTAGTTCTTCTGCCTGGTTACTAATCTGGCCTTGTTCAGGAATATTTTGTTTTTGGCTTTCGATTGTCTCTGTTTCCGTTACTGTTTCCTGAACCCGTTCTTCTAACCCTATCTGATCCTGTTCAAGCACTTCGATCTCTTGATTTTCTTCTGCTCGAACTATTATTCTATGTCTAAGCTGTCCCTTATCCACATCAGGAGTTAGTGGAGGTGTATCGAACACCTGTTCTGTCCCTGTCTGACCTTCTCCTTCCTCAGTTTTGATGTGAATCTCAAGCTGCTGAGGTTCTTCGCCTGTGCCTTGCTTTTCCTGACTAGTCCACTCTCTACCTTCACAAAGTCGCTCTCTTGTTCAGATGGGATCTTCGGTCAGATCAATCAATGGTATCCACTCTTCTGGCCATATGCTTGGCAGCTCGTCTTCAGCTACTCCTGGCTCAGTTTCCTGGACCTCTTCAGCAGGCTGGATTCTTGGCAGTTCGTAGTCAACTACTCCTGGGTCAACGTCTGCTGTTCCTGCAGCTTGACTGGTGCTGGGCTGTTCGTTGTCAGCTGCTTCTGGTCTGGCTCCTGCAGAGTCCTCCGCTGGACGCCCTTCTTCTTCAGGTTCCTCGTCTGGTGATACCTTCTGTGTGTGGCCGGCGTGGATCCACTGGGGAACACCTGCACACTTCACTGCAGTGGTTGTCACCAGGATTACTTGGCGTTTCTTTCCCCACCTTGGTGCCAGACAGCTTGACCGAGTGTGCTTCTTTATTTTGACCCAGTCTCCTGGAACCAAGTTGTGGAGAGGAGTCGTTGGATTGAGGATGCCGTCGTCTCCAATCTGGCGAGAGATAGAACGCACTTGGTCACCCAATCTTCTGCAGTACTCAAGCACCAAATCATCAGTAATACTCAACAGTTTGCTTCCTGGCACCCATGCTTGTCTCATCACTCTTCCCATAATGATTTCATGGGGACTTAGGCCTGTCTTGCGGTCAGGAACACTTCTCAGTCCCATCAGGACCAGGGGCAGGGCCTTCACCCAGTTCATGTCAGATGCATCGCACAGCTTTGCTAGTTTGTTTTTGATAGTTCCATTTATTTGCTCCACAACTCCAGAAGCCTCTGGATGATATGCACAGTGAAGTTTCTGCCTTATTCCAAAGGCCTTACAGAGTTCAGCCATTATTTCATTCTGAAAATGTCCACCCTTATCTGATTCAATAATGAATGGCACCCCGAATCTAGGTATCAGTTCTTTTAGTAAACACTTGGCTACTGTCAGTGCGTCACTTTGGGAAGTAGGGTAAGCTTCAACCCACTTTGAAAATACGCAGACAATGACAAGGACATATCGCTTCCCTTCACAACGGGGCATGGTGATGAAATCAATCTGTATCCTTACAAAGGGACCCCCTGATCTCCCAATTTTGCTCAGTTCTACCATTGTCCTCTTGCCTGGGTTCATCTGTTGACATGACAGGCACCTCTGGCAGAGGGACTCTGCTACTTTCCTGAACTTTTTACTGTACCAAGTCTGTTGAAATACCAGAATCATGGCATCCCTACCAATGTGGGATCCCTCGTGTATTAATCTTGCCATTGTGCCAAGCAAGTGTCGGGGTAATACAGGCATACCAGTTGGGCCCAAGATGACACCATCCACACGTCTCGGTCTACACCCATCCTCCTTCCATTTCTCTCTTTCTTGCCATGGGGCCGCCTCCAGCCACTCTCTCACTTCATCCCATGTAGGCACTTCTTCAAACACTTGAAGTTGGCAGCTGGCTCCGATCCCCCCTCGTTTAGGATTAATGATATAGTGATCTCTGGCGCACCATTGGGCCACGCGATCAGCAAAATCATTTCCCAGTGATACTTTGTCCATGCTCTTCTTATGAGCAACGCACTTTACCACTGCCAGTTCCTTTGGTAACTGGATGGCCTCTAAAAGGTCATGAACAACTTTTCCATTTCGAATGGGAGTGCCTGAGGAAGTCAGGAATTCCCTCTGTAGCCACAATTGGCCAAAGTCATGCACAACACCATAACAGTACTGACTGTCAGTGTACACTGTTATGCGTATGTTTTTCCCAATTTGGCAAGCTTTTATCATAGCGATCAATTCGGCTACTTGTGCAGACTTTATGTTATATAGATAACCTGCTTCTTCAATTTTTGTTAAGGAGACTACTGCATAGGCAGCACTCAGGCCTCCCAGTTCATGTCTTAGACAGGAACCATCCACAAATAATTCCATGTCATGCAGGGGCAATGGAGTTTCTTTAATGTCTGGGCGTGGCTTGGTGCTGAACTCTGTCAGATCAATGCAGTCATGTTCATCATCATCCCCTCCCTCCATATCCATGGGGTCGGGGAGTAAAGTGGCAGGGTTCAGAATACCGCACCTAACAATGCTTACATTTGCTGCACCCACAAGAATCCTCTCGTATTTAGTCAGCCGACTAGGGGTGAGATACTGCGTTTTGGTTCTGGTCAATAAAATTACCACTCCATGTGAAACATACACAGTCACAGGATGTCCCATGACAATGGACTCGCTTTGTTCCAAACTTGCGCAGGTAGCAGCTACTGCTTTCAGACAGCCGGGTAACCCAGCAGCTACTGGGTCCAAGGTGGCAGAGAAATAGGCCACAGGCCTTCTGGTCGTGCCATGTTCTTGAGTCAAGACTGACAATGCGCAATTATCGCGAGTGTCACAGAATAGGGCAAATTCTTTGGAATAATCTGGCATTCCCAACGCAGGGGCTGTACACAGACAATTTTTCAGTTTGGTGAAGGCCATTAGGCTTTCATCATCCCATTCTACTATATCTGGCATTCCTCTCTTGGTCATTTTTATCAAAGGCCTGGCTAGGACTGCAAATCCCAGAATCCACTGCCTGCAGTATCCTAGTACGCCCAGGAACATTCTGATCTCTTTTTGAGTACGGGGCAACTGCATCTTTTGAATTATTCTCACTCTTTCTGATGTTACTTTTCTGACGCCCTTTTCTATCTGGTGTCCTAGATATTTCACTGATTTTGCACAAAACTGGAGTTTGTCAGGGGCCACTTTATGCCCTTTCTCACACAGATGATTTAGTAGGGCAATGGTGTCAACTACACAGTCCCTATGACTTTTAGACGCCAGTAGAAGGTCGTCTATGTACTGCACTAGGACAGAGTTCCCAGGTAGGATCAAAGTCTCTAGACATTTTTTCAAGATCTGATTAAAGATAGAGGGGCTCTCTGTATACCCTTGAGGGACCCGGTTCCAGCAATACACGTGACCTTCGAAGGCAAATGAGAAAAAAAATTTGCTGTCGGGGTGCAAGGGTATCGAAAAGAATGCATGACACAAATCAATCACAGTGAACCACTCCGCATCCCAGGGAATCTGGTACAGAATCACTGCAGGGTTCGGGACAATAGGGCAGCAGGGAACTACAATTTTGTTTACCTTTCTCAGGTCTTGCACTACCCTGTACTTGCCACTAGGCTTCTTGATGCCCATAATCGGTGAGTTGCATGGGCTACTCATCACTTCCTGTATGATGTTTCCTTCTAGTAATTTTTGTATTTCCAGTGTGACACCGGCTTTCACTTCAGCATTCATTCGGTAGGGCTTGGTGTTAGGGTATACTGCATTATCCTTGATGGCTATCTGTACGGGGTCTACATCCTTCATTAATCCTACATCTTTTCCAGTGAAGTCCCACACCTCTGGCTTCACTGCTTCTTGGAGTTCTTTGGGCAAGTCCTGCAGGGTCAATCGTTTGATTTCTGAGTCAGGTCTGAGCAATAATAATTTATAAATGCCATCTTCATCTGGAGTTTGAATTTCAACACCCTTTGGTGTGCAAAAGATAGTACAGTTCATTTTGCACAACAAATCACGACCCAGTAAATTCACTGGACTGGTGTCACAGACGACAAACCTATGCATTTGTTTAAAATTTCCAATTGAAATCTCCATTGGTTCGGTAACAGGAGTACTAATCAATTGATTAGATACACCCACTACTTGGATATTTTCTCCCGAGAGGGGTAGGTTTGGAACGTCCACTGTTCTTACAGTGGAACGGGTAGCGCCAGTGTCCAACAGAAAGGTGACATCATTTCCGTCAACCTTTCCTTCAATGTATGGTCCGGACTGGTCTACCGGCAAGGAAGCGCCAAGTACGCACTCCTCGTCCTCCCCTCTCAGGCCCCGTCAGTACTGATCATTACAAAGGAAGGTATCATTCAGCAGATACTGCGAAGTTGCTGCATTTCTGTTCTCACCGCTTTCCCAAACTTCTATCTCCTCACCTTCCGCCTGTTTTCCCCTGTATACCTGCTTTGGCGCCCGAGGCACCTGAACTGTTTTTACCTGTGGTTGAGTCTTTCTTGGTTTTTCTTTCTGCGTCTGTGGAGTTAAATCAGGTGTTTTGGCGTTATCATCTATCAAATAGGGACACTCGTTACGCCAGTGTCCAATTTCGCCGCACTGATGGCAGGGAAATTTCTTCATAGCCTCTTCCCTGCTAAATTTGGGCCGGGGCTTTCCTCCACCCCCACCTCCAGGACCTTTGTTCTCAGCATTTTTAACCATGTTACTCAACTGTTTTTCCTGCTGTTCTGCGAGCTTAACTTGAGCCCACATTACCTTCTCCTTAAGGGCCTTTTTCTTTTCTGCCATCTCGTCCTCGCAGTACTTTGCGTACCGCAGGACCTCATCCATCTTTTTGGTGTGCCAACAGATTTTATTATCTTTTATCCACTGACAGATTTCGGGTCTTAAACCATTTACAAACCTGTAAATAAAATGCGTCATGTCTTTCATCTCGATGTTATCGATACCACTGTATGTTTTGAACACCTGCAATAACCTCTCATAGAAGGAGTGCACTGTCTCGTCCCTTTCCTGTGTTGTTCTATCTATCTTGGTCCAATCAGTTTCCTTTGCGGGCACCTTTTCTTTCAAATGCTGAATTACCTGCTCATATTTTCGCATGACATCCTTCGATGGCTCCCCTGTTTCTTTATTCCTTGGGTACTCTTCACTAGGCCAGTCTATGGCTATTTTACACTGAGTCCATAAATCTACCGGAACCACAATGTCGAAAAACCCATCCAGGTCTTTCCACAGACATTTCTGTACTTTCACAAACCTTTCCACCTGCCTGTACCAGTCTACTGGTTTCTCTCGTAATTTTGGAAAATCGTTCGTAAAGGACACAATATCCTGCCTGGACCAGGGGACATGCACATATTTCCCCCCTGGTACTTCACGCATGGGGCATAACTGCTCAGGTTTTTCTACCTCCCTTAAAGCAAACTCAGGAGTCGCTTGTCGGGAGCGAGCCTCTTCTTTCTTTCTCGCCCACCTGCTTCTCCATCTTTCCACATCTCCCCATTTTTGCAGTACCCCCAATAATTCTTTAATCTGCAACTTTTTCCCTGCCACATTCAGGTGTTCTATATCTTTGTCTGAGAAGTCTGCTCTGTACGGTTTCTGCAAGGGCTTGGATTTTGAAATATCTACCCCCATACTGGCTGCGGTGTCTGTCAGTTTTTCGTGGAGTACTCTGGTGTTTCTTGTAAGGCTTTTACACATAAACGACAATTCTTCTTCAGAGTAGGTATTCAATCGATCCAACCCCACATTTCCTGCCATTAATTCTTCTATTTCTACCCTCAGCTTGTAGAGGTTTAAAGGTTTCGTTTGCGGAGTCTGTTTCTCTAATTCGCGACTCCAATTCTCAATTTCTTCTGGCGTTACCAAAGAGACACTCCTAGTACCTGTTGCTGATTCCATTTTAATTTCTTTCGCATTAAAAGGGTTATGCCTCTGCTGCATTCCCTTTCCGGTCTGTTTGTTTGGCAAGTCTAAGAACGCAACTTCAGACTCACACTCACTGGACTGATCATCTATGATTATCGGTTCCTGTCTCGGGGGTGCCATGACTGGGGTCATAACTGGAGTAATCGGATTTCCCTGACTATTTCCGTATAACGGAACCACTGGTCCAATAGTTACTGGAATAGTCAACGCCTCAGGACTGGTGTTTAACTGTGAAATTTTCTGAATTATTTCTGTCCTTTGTCTAGCTAGAGCCTCTTGCTCCTTTTCCACTAGTATCCTTCTTAAAGTCGTGTCATGCAATATCTGTGGGGTCAATGGAGGAGTAAAACTCGGGGCAGTAGGATGCATTTCACTTGGTCCCCCACCATAATTTGGTTTTGGGAACAATGTTCCGGTGTTAAAGGACCTGCGCTCTTCCTCATAGGGAGGTTGAACAAAAGGCAGTCCTGCATCCGATGGTTTCTCTTCGTTTTCATACAGGGGTCTGGGAAAGAAAACTTTCGTACGTGAATATTTTTCTTCTTGGTTTGCGGGCACTTTGGGATATATATCCCTTGTTTCCGCCGGTTCGGGTTTCTCAAAATAGGGCAATACCTGACCACCCCCTCCCAGTCCTAGGGATCTGTCCTCTTCCTTTAGGAAGTGGCGTCGGGGAGCCTCTCCTACACTGGAAGGACGGGCCCCCTCATTATAAGGTGGCGGACTTCTGGTACAGATGTCATCGATCAATTCATCATCTGACTCCCCAGGGGCCCCCCAATGCTTACATTTTTCGGTACTTTTCTCACCCGCTGCAGGGTTATGACATGCCGGCATCATGGGAAACAGACCCTCAACAATCATGCTCTGCCTCCACTGTTTCATCCTTTTATCCCTGGACTCCTGTTTCAGCCTGGGGTACCACTTGGTCAAACCCTTGTCCATTCGGGGTCTTTCTCTTTCAAAAGCCCCAATCTCCCATTCCTCTAATGCCTCATACTGCGTTAGTCTCGGTCTGGGGTGCAGTTCATTCATTCGGGTTCTTAAATTAAATAAGATCCTACCATTGAAAGTACCTTCTAACGGAAAAGCCAATACGCCGTCATCTTTTGTATAATTCACCCAATTCTCTAACCACACACAGGTGTTGTACCCTCGGTCAAACATCATGAATGAGGCGGGAGTATTGGGTGGTGGGACGAGAACACCTTCTCTAGATTTAATTTGTTTGTCCGTTTTAAAATAATTTTTCACCTTACTTACAAGGGACATTTTTCTCTTTGTTCCGTACATAATATCGTATCTATTAGTCTTCCACTGATCCCTTTCAAACCCTAGGTGCCTTGGATCAGGTCTAGTTCCTGTAGTCTGCGAGTGCCACATACGACTTCTACGCTTAACTTTGTTTACAAACTACCTCCAATCAGAACGCGCTTCAGAAATCCGTGCGACCAATGGGTGCGCGACTCTAAATAATCTCCGCCAATGGGTGCGCGGCCCCTTCGTGAGACAGTTCTCACTCCTCGGCGCTTCCCCCCTCCTTTACAATTCCAGTCCCGCTACCCGCCCGCTGTTTCTACCAATCCCAACGCGGCACGGAGTGACGTCAGAGGCGCTTCGCGACTGACTCCCTCCCTTCACAAGGTAACGGAAACTTTCTTTCTTTTAAAGTGCTCAGTGCTTGGTTATTTAACAACAAATACACATTCGCCACAGTGCTCAAGTGTCTAGACAGGAACACTTTGTTTTACTGCAAGTAAACTACTTCCATTTACTTTTCACACGCTGCGAGTAGATCTCTTCCGCCTACCCTTCACTTTAGCATCAGTGAACCTGTTATTCCCCTAAACTCATCCACTTCTTTCCGGGATATGTTCCGAGTCTAAGGTTTCACAGCGGACCCCTTTGCTTTCACCCAAGCTCCAAGGAACCTGCTACTCTTCCGATGTGACCCTTACTAGGTTATGCCACTATGGGAATTTTGCCAACGAACCTCGTTACTAACATTTATTCACACATGTATTCAGGAAAAACCCTAGTTAGTGCTTCCCGGTTATCCTAACCTGCACTTAACTTTCCTCAAGCCTGTGACCTCAGGACAATGGATTCTATTCACCACTTGCCCTTTCAATTCCCCGGGGAGTTCGGACAACAAGAAACAATACGGTTTACTAACGCATGGATTAATACATATAACAATATAAGAACAAGAATAATAACGATACAATAATTCATGAATTCAAAGGCAACACACTTCAAGAGACTGATCAGATCCCCTGGAATGGCCGCTCTTATAGCAGCATTAATGTACTAGCAGCTACCGACTTGACTAGCCTAACTAGTCCCTGCCTTACTTTCAACTAGTCCCTAACCATCCTCTGCTTACCAGAAAAACTGATAGAGCGCGCGAGGCCACCTGACCAATAATTTCGCCGTTTCCGGCTTCGGGCCCATATACTTCAAATCACCATATACATTGACCAGGTGACTTCACGAGCTCTACCAATTTGTGTGTGTTTTCTACTATTGTTTCTCAGTGTACCCGACTTACCATCCACCAACACGGGTATCTAATGACCACAATGAATCAGGGAGCTAGCTGTAAAGGAAAGGCAACAAAATACAAACCCAACCAATAACCTTCTAATACTATGTGAAATGACCACGGACAACTGGAAGTTTTAAAATGTTTATCTAAAGTTCATTATTTTCATTCATCAAATACACGAGAATAAGGCATTCAACAACTAGGATAATATAAATGATATAACTATAGAGAAATAAAGACAGGGTAATCATTGAAATACTGATATAAATTGCAATGGGAAAATACTATGCAATTCAGTAATATTTAAGCATGGACAGGCTATGCATGTGTAACTATAGGGGAGCCTATAAAGAGTAACACGCTAAGCTTAAAGTGAATGGACCTTTAAACAGTCTAGGTAAGGAGGTTCTAGACCATATCAGAAAATGACAAACAGCAATGCAAAATATAATTTCTAACAGGTAAGGTGACATAAGAACGAGTTTATGAGAAAAATGCAAATGACTTTCAATAGTTGCGGAAAGACATGGAAAATAACATATGCAATGGGTAACTTTATTGAAGCAAAAAGTTAGAAATTCAGAAGGTGCAAGGTTTAAGAATTTTCAGAGCAATATTTACCTAGACTGGTGTGGAAACCAAACCCTGGCCAGATTGGGGTTCCCATGAGAAACTACACGGCAAACAGTAGCGCAACATTACAATGTAACATATAAGGAGCCACATTCGCTGTTCTTGCAGGGCAGAGGTGACTTTCTCAGGAACATCTTGCCCATCACTGCCAACTGGCTGTGTTCCATCAGTCAAGGTCCACTGTGCCTCAGAAAGTTGCGCAGGCGCAGAAGGGACCTCCAAGATGGCTCTCCTCTCTCTCAGACCCCCATTCCCCGCGGTACATGAAAAGTAAGCGAAAACAAATTAATACATAATAATGTCATTATGAAAACACATCACAAGGTTTGCACTTCTAACTTATCATCAAGAAATATACTTATGCAGTCTAAATGTTAGCTACATAGAAACACCAACAAGAGCAGTGGCACGAGCAGTACCACACTGGGCCAGGCTATGTATTACGCATGCGCATAAATTTCCCTCCACTTTTGCAGACGCGTCAGGACACGTGAGTATGGCTGACGCATGCTCAGTAACTAAATACAAGCGGCGGCCATTTTAAGTGACTCGAGTAAATTATTTTAGTAAACACATGTGCAAGCTTCTAAATCCTTATTCAAACTTAATATAAACGTTAGTAAAACATACACTTGTTACCTTATTACACATAAACGAGGTTCATGACTTCAGCAAGTCCGCAAAATATGCGAAGCTTTGCTTCATCACATGCACCACACTGACGAAAATAGATAGAGTCCCAACTGAGAATTGTAATCGTGCATTAATCAAAAGGGCCGCTTCTTTCCCATCATGTGGAAATGCCCAGCAATATCACCCTATTGAAAAGCAGTGGTCAACAGGATGAATAGTGTATGGAACATGGCTACCACCCCAACACCAAAGTGGTGCCTTCTATATATATGGGAGGAGTCAGATACTACTTCAATGGGAAGAACTTGGATGACCCTGGGGTTAGCCGTAGCTAAACGCAATATACCTTGTTGCTGGGGAGGCAATTGGGACGCAGAGCCTGAGTGAATGGGAAAAAAGATATGCACATAAATATGGTAGCAGAAACAACTGTTTATAGTAACAGAGGATACCCTAAGAAATGGGTAACGGTCTGGGGTAAATTGAAAGACTCACGTGGTGGCCTGTGTACCCCCCTACTCTCGGGGCCAGGTCTCAGCTTCTTAATTGATCCCCGAAAAAGGCTGGGGTGAGCTAACATTAACATGGCTGTGTAGTTTAAACAAAATGATTCTTAGATGTATTACATAGTCAATACTGTGGTGTGTTTTTTGTGTTTCTCTTTCTTGATTTCTATTTAATTTGAATAAAAAGATCTTTTAAAAAATATTTGATTGATAATGTATTGTAAAATAGTGTAGTGTTTCATCTTAATTTGTTTCCCGGTTTGCAAAAATTGCTACTGGAACATCTTAAGTTGCTCTTGGTACGAGTTTTTGAATTTTAATTTTCTTGTTTTTGATGTTGTTCTTCTTCTTGAACTCTTTGTTCTCCCCGCCCTGATCCACGTAACGAACTTGACTCTGTGAATTAGTAGTTTGAGTCATCACTTCTTCATCTGCAGACTTCACTTCTTCTTGTGAGATGCATGGATCCAATGTGGCAAACCTCCACAAAAAAAACCCCTCCACACATCACAGTAGTATTCATCACCAAAATCACTTGGTACGGTCCTTTCCATCAAGGTTATAGTAAAGTCTTTCCAGCATGCTTCGTTACCACAACCCAATCACCAGCCTCTAGATCGTGGCAGGGTTCTTCACTTGCTGAAGGTGTAGCCAAAATCACCTTTGAATAGAGCAAACTAGACAAGCCAAACTCTTGTAATAATTCAGAATCATATAATCAGTAGTATTCACGAGTGCAGATGAAGGAAAACCAAGAATCCTTATAGCTTGGCCCAAAAAGACTTGATGATTAGACAAGCCTGTAGTCTTGTTGGATATGCTCCTTATATCCTACAGAACTAATGGAAGGGCATCTGGCCATTTCTTTGTTGTTGCACGTACAATTTGACTAAATTTGCTTTCAGGGTGTCATTGGCCCTCTTTACAATTTTTGATGCTTCATGATGATATCCACAATGGAATATCTACTCCACCTTCAGTGCCCATCAAAGGACTCTCATATCTAATTTTTAAAATGGTTCCCCTACCTGATTCGGAAGAAGTTGACAAACTGAATCTAGGGATCAACTCCCTTAATAAAAGCTTGGCTACAGCAATGGCATCAAATCTCTGGGATGGATAATCTTCCACCTAACTGATAAACAAATAAACAACCCTTAGAATGTACCTTAAACCATTGTACAAGGGCATTTCAACAACATCTATGTGTAAACCTTGTGAAGGGACCATCTGATTTGCCTCTGTGACTCATGGTTCTATTTGTCCTTCCACCAGTGTTCACCTGTTGACAGGTGACACATCTTTGACATAGTGTCTCCCAAATGTTTGTGAAATGTGGATTAAACCAACATTTCTTAAATATTTAAAACGTACCATCATGTCGCTAATGTGTAGGCCAATGAATGTATCTTTCCATCTGTAAAAAAATAGAATTAGGTCGCACAACTCTCCTGTCGTTTGACACGCATACTTCAAATTCATCTTTTTGGCATCCTGCTATTTCCCATCTTTTCTTTTCATCCTCTTGGCACACCTTTTTCCAAGTGATTGAGCTGACATTGACAAAAAACTACTGACATTTTTCATTTAATATTCAGATTTTTCAAATGTTCTCAGTGCACTAGGTGCAAGAACTCAGTACTTTGCCACTTCGTCTGCAAGATGATTGTATATTGAAACCATGTCATCTCCACTCTTGTGTACAGCCCGTTTTGCAACTGTATTCATTTGGGAATTGTAAGGCCTCTAATAAATCCAAAAGTTGGGGCCCATTCCTGATGGGGTGCCAGCGGATCTTAAGAAAGCCCTTTGTGGCCACAGTTGTTCAAAATCCTGGACCACTCCAGAACCTTATTGGTTATAAATATAGACTGTAACACTCATGGCATTGGCTACACAGCATGCACTTATAATTGCAATCTTTTCAGCCACTTGTGCTAAAGTTACATTACATAAGTATGTTGCTTCTACAAAATGTGCTATCATGCAAATTGCATATGCTGCTTGAAGAGTTAGATAGTGATCTCTCAGACAAGAACCATCCATAAATCATACCAATTCAGCAAATTTGTGTGGTATATCTTGAATATCCTGTCTTGGTTAGGTGTACAATCTTTCACTTCAATACAGTCACTTTTATCTGTTTCATTATCAAGCTCCTTCCTTGGCTATGGTAGAAGTGTTGCAGGATCCAAGGTATTGCTGCATTGAATTGAAATGTTCTTGTTAAAATAATTTGCTCCTACTTGGTTAAGTGGCTGTTTGTAAAATGCTAGGTACATGTGGAACCAATATGATTAGTGTGTGTCCCATCACATTTGTCTCACTTGTACAATTCACAAAATTGTGCCTTCCTCTGGAAAGGTGAAAGCATCCCTTGATGCACTGCTATGAAATCCAACTGGGGAATGCCCAGCGTTCCTCAAATAATTTCACATGAAAGTTTAACAGTTCATATTCTCTGTTTATTTCATGATTTTTACTTTTTTTCTTTTTTCTTCTTAGTTTAAACGTTCTGAATATGCATATATTTACATCAGGTCAATCCAATGCATTTCGGTCGTTATGACCTTCATCAGGGACCATATGAGCTGAAAACAAGGCATAATGATATTCTGTGTCAATAAATGAAATAATATAGTAACGAATACAAAAAACATGTATCATACATAATTGTCTGTACGCATCAAAACAGAATGCAAACAAAGTACTCAAGTTGTAATATCCCAAGTGAAAACACGTGCTCTTCCAAGATTTTGCAAGAGAGGATATCCCATAGCCCTGATCAACAAATCTATTGACAAGGTCCAAAGCATCCCCAGAGCAGAACTTTTAAAGACTCGAGTCAACGCATTGGAATATTCTACGGGCGGAAAGTGATTTTGACAAAAGTTTTGAACAACAGCCTATTTTTGCATTTACAAGAGGCAAAAATCTTGGAGAATTTCTCAAACAAAACAAACAGAAAATAGAGACATACCGAGGCACTAGACCTTGCCTTCAATGTGGGCACTGTAACAACATCATCAGAGGCAACTCAATAACACATCCCATGAAAGGACATCAGATCAAGCTCCGCGTAAAGGCAACCTGTGACACGGTAAACGCCATTTACATGTTGAAATGTCCCTGCGGTAAGGTTTACGTGGGGAAAACCACCCGCAGGTAAAAACAAGACTACATGAACACAAGTCCAATATTAGGACAGGTAACATTAAGTCAGCAGTAGCAGCCCATTTCAAGGAAGAAAAACACAATGTGTCCCAACTACAATTCGCAGTTTTGGAAGTGATCGACAAAATTGAAGGACGGGATAATAACAGATTCCTTCTTCAACGTGAAAATAGTTGGATGTATTTGTTAAACTCTCATAAGCCTTTCGGGCTTAATGATCGCGTTGAATTTACATGCTATCTTTGAACATTGTGGATTGGCACAGATATACGCATTTTGTTTTTTCCTACAGGGTTTGGATGCATGAGTCATTAATCACTACAGCACATAGGGGGAGTAGCATCACTATACAGCTACGTTCTACTTTTCAGTTTTGTTTTATTTTATCTCATTGCATTTTATTTTGTTCGTTTTTCACACTTATTTTAGCATGGATACATGTTTTTTTTCTCATACATTGCTTTATAGCATACTCAGTTATTGTACTCCAACTGTTTTATCGTATACAGGGCATACACGTAGGTTCTAACACGAGCAGGAAGGATTCGGTCGCTCCCATTGGCTGTGGCCCCGACCATGTGATCGGGAGCCTAACCAATGAGAACGACGGATACAAAAACGAAAACACAGATGGCTGTTAAATGCGCAGTAAGTGGACCGGCATCGCGCTAATGCCGGCACCGACATTACAGAAGAGCGAGCAGTATGAAATAGACGTGTTTCAAGTGCACGAAGTGAGTAACGCTGCACTCGCAAAGAGCCTGCCAACTGTTAGAGGTTTAAGCGTTTTGTTCGACATGATCTTGTCCCTTGTTCAGCTTTAGACAGCAGTATTATGGTTTAAATAACCAGCATAAGGAGCACTATAAGCGAATGCCATTTTTGGCGTTTTTCTTGGTTTTAAATAGCACAGAGCACGTGTTTTCACTTGGAATATTACAACTTGAGTACTTTGTTTGCATTCTGTTTTGATGCGTACAGACAATTATGTATGATACATGTTTTTTGTATTCGTTACTATATTATTTCATTTATTGACACAGAATATCATTATGCCTTGTTTTCAGCTCATATGGTCCCTGATGAAGGTCATAACGACCGAAATGCATTGGATTGACCTGATGTAAATATATGCATATTCAGAACGTTTAAACTAAGAAGAAAAAAGAAAAAAAGTAAAAATCATGAAATAAACAGAGAATATGAACTGTTAAACTTTCATGTGAAATTATTTGAGGAACGCTGGGCATTCCCCAGTTGAATTTCATAGCAGTGCATCAAGGGATGCTTTCACCTTTCCAGAGGAAGGCACAATTTTGTGTTTACATAGGGCACCTAAGGCAAGAGGTGCCGCTTTGATTGCACGCTTAACTTAAAAAGAGGAGCTACTGAACAGAGATTTAACCATAATCATAAAGAATTGCAGTGCGCTCAGAGCCTCTCAAACTGACACAGCTCTGTATCTTCACTCTTGCCACAGAGGCGAGCTGCACGCTAAAGTCATTAAGGAGTGAACCATCGCAATCATTCAAACAATGCAGTATGAAGAGATTTCAAAGAGCACTGAAGCCAGGGCAGACACTTTTGCTTTCCAGGAGGGGGAAGCCTCCAGAATTTATTCTTTGATTCAAGAAGAAATGACTCAAACATCCTCAAGTAGGACCAAGGAACAAAATCTAAAGCAGTTAATTTACATATCTAAACGCCACGCAAATCAGAAACTTCATGCGAGTACTTTGATCCGTTATCATAAAGTATTAAGGATACCGAGGGGATTACGGATTGCCCTCAAACCCTCTCTTTGTAAAAATTCAAAAGCGTTTCAGGACAAGTGGTATGCCATTTTTAACCGATGTTCGTTGGATTTGATCCTTTTGATCATTGAAGAGCTTTCAGTTATCTTAATAGAATTAACGAAGGAAATGGATGAACTTACAGAGGAGCTCTCCAAAATGATGACAGCAGAGGAATTAGATACAGTCCTTAAGGATGCCAAGGAACAAATAGATCGCCACATTCAAGAAGTCAATGAACGGAAAATTAGAAAGTTTAAACGAGATACACTCGATTACAAATTAGGGGAAGTGTACACATGGGCAGATGTGTACGCCCAAAGAAGAAGAAATCGCCCTTATACTCCGTTCACAGATACCTCATCATCGGGAAGCGATGCGACAAGTCGACCACCACCCAACAAAAACTATCCACCAAGGCAGGCAACACAAGTTGAGAAAACGGGTAGATCAACAACAAGGCAAGAGGGAGCAACAGGTACAGAAAAACCGACCACTTCGGCAGGTATCAACATTACAGATGAGCATTTTTTAGAGGTAGGCCCAGACCTACAAGAAGATCCAGGTGGAGAAAAAGATGTTCCAAACACACGAAGTGTCACAACAAAAACAAAGGAGAAAGAGAGAAAGAAAACCACACTCAAGAACACCTAGTGATCAATATTTCAAAGTACCATCTAACGCCACAAGAGCTAAAAGTTTTGGAAAAAGGCACCTCTTTTGTACCGACAACCCCCACCAATTCGCTTGAACTTGACATAAGTTTTTTCAAACTTATGCGCAAATTGAGGTTGCGCTACTTTTTTGATCACATTGTCGATAAACCCATTACAATGGAACAAGACCAACTGAAAGGATTACGAGCAAGAAGCACGTACATGGCTCCCACAAGCCATAAAACCTTAGACCTTTTTGAAACCTTGGTGAGGCAAGACCTAAGTAGGCTTAAGTTTGATAAAAAACTCAGGAGAAACCTTACTAACAAGGATTTGGATGTTCTGAAGAAACTGGCACACAATAAGGACATTCTTTGCACCAAAGCAGACAAAGGCGGAGGCCTAGTAATAATGGATGCTAACACGTATCAACTTAAACTAGAAGAACATTTATCAGACTCCAACACCTACACTGAATTAAAAGGGAACCCCACCAACGAGTACGCCAAAAAATTGAAAGAACTGGTTGTTCAAGCAAGGGAGAATGGCACCATTAATGACAAAACTAAAAACTTCTTGCTTAAGGAGAATCCTAGTAGCCCCACGTTTTATATGATCCCGAAGGTGCACAAGAACTTATGGGACCCTCCACTACGTCCCATTGTATCTACGAGGAACAGTATTCATGAATCCACCGGTCAATTCATTGATAAATACATGCAACCTACTGTACAAAACATGGCTACATATATTAAAGATTCGACAGACTTCCTAATGAGATTGAGCCTTCTAGAAATTGATGAAAAAGAAGAACTAATAGTATGCACAGCAGATGTTAAGGCTTTGTACACCTCGATCCCCCATGGAGCTGGGATAGAAGCGATGGAACAAGCAATCTTAACCACCGAGCATAACGAACAAATGCAAGTCTTTCTGATGGAGTTGGTAATTTTCACGCTCTATCACAGTTACTTTAAGGTCAACAACAAGTGGTACCAACAACTGGTCGGAACATCAATGGGCAATTGTGCCGCCCCGGTATATGCCAATCTATACATAAAGGCATATGAGGAACAATTTATTTTGAACAATCCCACTTGGACGAGCAACTTGAAAATGATAGTTCGCTACATTGATGACGTCTTCATCATTTGGAAGAACAGTGAAGAACTACTTCAACGGGCACTAACTGAACTGAATGAAAAAAATGAGAGAATAGAACTCACCTGGGAAATGTCCAAATCTTCCATCACCTTCTTGGATGTTCAAGTGAAGTTACAACAAGGAAAAATAGAAACGGAGATGTACAGAAAACCTACTGACAGAAACAATACTGTCCACTTTCAAAGCTTTCACCAGGACTCTTTGAAAACTCATTTACCGACATCACAGATGATGAGGGCGAAAAGAATTACCTCTGAGACCAACAAAGTGAAAGGCACATTGGAAACCATGGGCGAAAGATTTCGCAAGAGAGGATATCCCATAGCCCTGATCAACAAATCTATTGACAAGGTCCAAAGCATCCCCAGAGCAGAACTTTTAAAGACTCGAGTCAAGTCAAAACAAGAAAGAATGACCATAGTGTCTAAATATTCTACGATGAGCCACAAATATAAGCGCATCATACGAACGCATTGGAATATTTTACGGGCGGAAAGTGATTTTGACAAAAGTTTTGAACAACAGCCTATTTTTGCATTTACAAGAGGCAAAAATCTTGGAGAATTGCTCAAACAAAACAAACAGAAAATAGAGACATACCGAGGCACTAGACCTTGCCTTCAATGTGGGCACTGTAACAACATCATCAGAGGCAACTCAATAACACATCCCATGAAAGGACATCAGATCAAGCTCCGCGTAAATGCAACCTGTGACACGGTAAACGCCATTTACATGTTGAAATGTCCCTGCGGTAAGGTTTACGTGGGGAAAACCACCCGCAAGGTAAAAACAAGACTACATGAACACAAGTCCAATATTAGGACAGGTAACATTAAGTCAGCAGTAGCAGCCCATTTCAAGGAAGAAAAACACAATGTGTCCCAACTACAATTCGCAGTTTTGGAAGTGATCGACAAAATTGAAGGACGGGATAATAACAGATTCCTTCTTCAACGTGAAAATAGTTGGATGTATTTGTTAAACTCTCATAAGCCTTTCGGGCTTAATGATCGCGTTGAATTTACATGCTATCTTTGAACATTGTGGATTGGCACAGATATACGCATTTTGTTTTTTCCTACAGGGTTTGGATGCATGAGTCATTAATCACTACAGCACATAGGGGGAGTAGCATCACTATACAGCTACGTTCTACTTTTCAGTTTTGTTTTATTTTATCTCATTGCATTTTATTTTGTTCGTTTTTCACACTTATTTTAGCATGGATACATGTTTTTTTTCTCATACATTGCTTTATAGCATACTCAGTTATTGTAGTCCAACTGTTTTATCGTATACAGGGCATACACGTAGGTTCTAACACGAGCAGGAAGGATTCGGTCGCTCCCATTGGCTGTGGCCCCGACCATGTGATCGGGAGCCTAACCAATGAGAACGACGGATACAAAAACGAAAACACAGATGGCTGTTAAATGCGCAGTAAGTGGACCGGCATCGCGCTAATGCCGGCACCGACATTACAGAAGAGCGAGCAGTATGAAATAGACGTGTTTCAAGTGCACGAAGTGAGTAACGCTGCACTCGCAAAGAGCCTGCCAACTGTTAGAGGTTTAAGCGTTTTGTTCGACATGATCTTGTCCCTTGTTCAGCTTTAGACAGCAGTATTATGGTTTAAATAACCAGCATAAGGAGCACTATAAGCGAATGCCATTTTTGGCGTTTTTCTTGGTTTTAAATAGCACAGAGCACGTGTTTTCACTTGGGATATTACAACTTGAGTACTTTGTTTGCATTCTGTTTTGATGCGTACAGACAATTATGTATGATACATGTTTTTTGTATTCGTTACTATATTATTTCATTTATTGACACAGAATATCATTATGCCTTGTTTTCAGCTCATATGGTCCCTGATGAAGGTCATAACGACCGAAATGCATTGGATTGACCTGATGTAAATATATGCATATTCAGAACGTTTAAACTAAGAAGAAAAAAGAAAAAAAGTAAAAATCATGAAATAAACAGAGAATATGAACTGTTAAACTTTCATGTGAAATTATTTGAGGAACGCTGGGCATTCCCCAGTTGGATTTCATAGCAGTGCATCAAGGGATGCTTTCACCTTTCCAGAGGAAGGCAAAATTTTGTGTTTACATAGGGCACCTAAGGCAAGAGGTGCCGCTTTGATTGCACGCTTAACTTAAAAAGAGGAGCTACTGAACAGAGATTTAACCATAATCATAAAGAATTGCAGTGCGCTCAGAGCCTCTCAAACTGACACAGCTCTGTATCTTCACTTGTACAATTGCCAAAGAAGTTGCTGAAATGCTCTTCATGCGCCCGGGAATCGTGGCACCCACTGCATGTAATGTAGTCTATAAATATGCATTAACCTGCTTCATCCCACTCACCCTGCTACGCAACCTTTATTTTCATGATCAAGTATATAAAAATAGCAGGTGTGCTACACAGGCTGTGTTTGAGCTCCAGGAAGGCTTGTATACACTCATTGGCCTAAGGCACAGAACCCTTCACATCTCTGTGAGTCATCTTCTGTAAAGGCTTTTTTATGTGGAAAAAGTTTAGAATCAACTGATGAGCCATCTCTTGTGTTGGCTGCAGCCAACAGGAGATCAATATACTGGGCTAACACTTTTCTGATCCTTCTTCAGGATTTGGGAAAAGAATAAAGGACTCAACGTGTAGCTTTGTGGAATCCTACACCAAACCAGAATTCTATTGTAGAATCTGTAAAAAGGTATTGACTATCCTCATGAAGAGTGATTGAAAAAAAATGATTCACACAAATCTACCACAGTAAATCATCTACTTATCACTGCAGGATTCAGTACCATGGGACAACAAAAAATCACAATATCATTAATTTTGTGCAGGTCCTGTAGTATTCTCCATTTTCTCCAGGCGTCTTAATCCTCATGATCGAAGATTTACATGGGCTCCCTAGTACTTCTTTTAGAAAGCCCTGCTCAATCGGTTAATCAGTAAAGTTGTATTTAAGAGTTTTCTGATACATTGCATTTGGTTTTACAGGGATCTGCACAAACTCTGCACTTTTGATCCATTCAATAGCTTTTCCTGAAAAACCCAAAATCTCCTTGTCCGCAGAATGTCTTAAATCTGAAGGTAAGTCTTCTGGGAGAATGGGGAACATTTTAATTTCTGATTCTTTTGATTATATTTTTGAATTCGGAATCCCAACCAATTGTCTGAAGACCAACACCTTCCAGTGTGCAGTAATTATGCAATTACGTTTACAAACGATATCTCATACTCACAAATTAACTGGACTAATTTGACTGATTATGAATTTGTGATCAAGCCAATTTTTACAGAGACATTAGCTGGCAACTTATTAGTCACTTTTGTATTTGAAATGCCTACAATTGGGACTTATTTTCCCAAGAGGGGTGGGTTTAGAACCTCCACCGGTCTAGCCATGGAGTGAGTAGCATCTGTATCGATCAAAAATTATACTGGATGGCTATTCACTTTTCCTTCCACATAAGGGCATTCTGGTCTACCTCTGGGACTGCATATAGCATTCAATCCTCCTCCCCCTTCAGGCACCGTCACAGTTCCAAACTCGGTCCTGCAGGAACTCCGAGTGCACCTGGAAAATTATCATTATTCATTGAAGGTTTTGCTGAAATAAAAAACTTTAATGAAAACCCTGCATGGGCTGTTGCATGACTCGAGTTGAAGGGATGTTCACATTGAACTGCCATTGATTTTGTATGCTTTGCACAGAAGCCAGTTGGGCTGGCGAAGTTGACTGTATCATGCTGTTCTTTGCCATCTGATTCATATTCTGCTACATTTGAGGAACCATTTGGCACTTATTCTGAAATCGATTTGAATTATACCTACAATCCTCTTTTTAATGACCATATTTCTTCAGATGTGGCAAGGGATATTTCTCATCTGTACATTATTCATGTTTTGATTAGGTGTGTTGTTACTAAATCCTCTACCTCTGCCATGACAATCATTTCCACCATGCACAAATTGTGCATCGTTGCCTTCTGCATTATGTTATGTTAACAGAAATTTTTAAAGTGCACCGTCACCAGGAGGTTTCATGGTGCTGATCTTGGGCAGTGTCAAGGCGGAGGCAGATTACGCATGGGCTTGCTCAAACAGCCAGGTCTTAAGCGCCTTTCTGAACCCCAACAGGTTGTTACACATCCGGATCGCTAGTGGTAGGGAGTTCCAGAATTTAGGGGAAAGATAGGAAAACCTACACTCTCCTTGGCGTTTGAGCTTAAAGGCAGGGCTAGTCATTAGCTAAAGATGGGTTGTCCGCAAATTGTGGAGTGGGGCATGCCTTACAATCATGTAGCTGATGAATTTGGGGCTCCTGCCGTGCAAGGCCTTAAAAATTATGCACTCTGTCTTGAAAGCTGCGCGTTGAGCAATAGCTAGCCAGTGAAGTCTGTCAGATTGCCATCTAGGTTGTTTGTGGATTAGTGTTGCAGCTTGGTTCTGTACCATTTGGAGGTGTTTGAGTAAGAACAGTGGTAGGCCGAGGTAGATGGAATTAGAGAAGTCGTGACGAGAGAGTACCAGGGCTATCCCAACCTGGATTAGGGCTGAATGGGTCAGCAGGTGGGCAATCTTCCTGATTTTATGCAGTTGGAAAAAACAGGTAGAGACCACTGCTCCTACTTATGCTCTGAGCGAGAGATCTGCATTTATAGTAACCCCAAGGCTTTTCACGGAGAGGGATGGAGTGGAGGAGGATCCTAATTCCGCCGGCCAGTAGTGTGGGCCCCAGGAAATCTCGCTCTTCCCTGGCAGGACTAGTTCGGACTTGCCCGGGATAAGTTTAAGATGGTTAAGGTCCATCCAGCGCTGGATGTGGAGCATAGTGGCTTGAAATTCATGGACAGAGTCCGGAGAGTTGTCCAAGGTGAAGACGAGCTGAAGATCGTTAGCATAGTTGAAGGTAGTTACCTTCTTGTCTTTTAAGGAGTGGATCAAGGGCAGGAGGTACAGATTAAAAAGGAGTGGAGATAGGGATGAGCCCTGTGGGACCCCGCACGTGGTGACGATCTTAGGGGCAGTGAAAGGGGTGAGTCGTACTGCTTGGTTTCGGCCTCCAAGAAAGAACTTGATCCAGTTGTCGACGGAACGCCGTATGACGGCCTGCTCAACACGGTCCATCAGAATTTAATGGTCGACCGTGTCAAACGCAGCCGACAGGTCCAAGAGCACCAAGGCCTGAGAGGCGCCCTAGTCTGCATTTGCTCTCAAGGTGTTTAGTAACGTAAGGATTACTGACTCAGTCGAGTGAGCAGGACAAAAACCAGCTTGGCGTGGCTCTAGGTGTTCTGACTGTACGATAAAATGGGATAGACACCTAGCAACATGGGCCTCTAGGATCTTGGCCAGGAAGGGGAGAAGAGAAATGGGCCGGTAGTTAGAAGGATTCATGGGGTCAGCCCTGGTTTCTTTAATAAAGGAACCACTATTGCGTTCTTGAAGGCACTGGGGACCTTACCCTGAGAAAGAGACTCATTTTAGAAGGGTCACACGCTATGTGGTAGGACGGAAAAGGCGTCTTTCAGGATATGAGGGGGGCATCAGTCGCTAGGTGAGCCGGATTTGACGCAGGTCAATCAGTCTGATAGAGTCTGAGGGCATATGACAGGGAAATGATCCATACTAGCTGTATTAGTTGTTAGGTAGTCCGGGCTCCATACTAAAGGTGGTGGGAAAACTAGCTTTACTACTGGAGATTTATCCACGAAAAAATCATTCAAAGTGTTACATAACTCTTGGGTAGGTGTCTGTTTGGTGTTCGGGGAGTATTCTTTCAGCTTTACAAAGGTCATTGACTATTATGAAGATTTCCTTCGATTTGTTCTGGGCGCTTAATATTCTGGCCGAGAAGTAGGCCGCTTTGGCTTCCAAAATGGCATTTTTATACTCTTTAGGAGCTAGTGAGAACTGGAGTTTATCTTCAGGGGAATATTTTAGCCACCATTTTCTTTCTTTTTGACGGAGCTCAAGTTTTTGCTTTTTTAGCTTAGTGGAGAACCATTTTTGGGCATCTGTATGGCAAGCACGGGTGAATTTAGTAAGTGGAGCATGTGTATTACAGGCCATCAGTAGCCAAGCTGAGATGTTCTCTTCCATAGAGTTAACATCAGGGTTGAAGGTAGGTGCTGAGCTGGCCAAGGTTTCCACAAATTCCTGTTTGTCGAGGGCCCTCCACTTTCTTCTCATGTCTCCCTCCGCCGTGGGGGTCTTGATCTTGAAATTGATTGTAGCTGTGAATTTTATTAAGTGGTGATCAGACCATATTTATGGTGAGAATGTAGGCACCGTCAATATAAGATTGGAGGACCAAATTTGGTCCAGTGTGTGTCCTTTTATATGGGTGGCGGAGGATAGATGCTGGGTAAAGTTCAAGTTGGAGAGTAATTCAGATAGTTCTGCGGCGTGTGGCCCGTCGAGGTAGTTGTTAAACCAGTAGTTCAAGTCGCCTATGAGTAAGATATTAGCATAATTTGTGACAAGATTGGCCATTTGTTTGCTTAAGGAAAGAGGGAAGGTAGGCATAGGCTGGGGGCGGGGGGGTGGTAGATAAGGACACAGATGAGGGCTCCAGAGCAGATATCAAGTTTAATGCAGATATTCTCTACCGCCGGAAGACCGAGGGGAGTAATGGAAGTGACCTTGTAGAGTTTATGTATAATAGCGTCTACTCCACCACCAATTTTTTCTGAAGTCCGATTAGCACACAGTATATAGTAATCCTGAGGGAGTGCCGCTAATATGTCCGGTGTGGAGTCCTGGTTTAGCCAGGTTTCTGTGACCAACAGAACGTCAGGTTTTTCTGACGTAAGCAGCAGAAAGATATCCAGCTGGTTTTTGACCAGGGAACGAGTTTTGAGGTAGAGGATGCGCAGGGCAGTGTGTTTCGCTGTTGTGGGGCCGGGGGTAGGGAAGTGGTGGGGTGTAGGGTAGGGAGAGCAAAATGGGAGCTCCTAGTTTGAGAGATACCATTAACCCTGATGCCATTATGAGCAGCAGAGTCGGGGGGGGGCACAGTTGGGCCAGTGATCTAAGTGCATTAACAACTTGCACACCAGCACCAGTACCAAAGCCAAAACCAGGTGCCCTAAAACCACCATTTTGAAAAACTACTTTGAGTCCCCATCAATTTCTTCTTGGTTGTTTTCTCTTTGGCATCCAACTATCAATACAATACTTTGTATACGCCTCTAGACTCAGCCCTAACACAAAAGCAGAAGTGAGTCTAGAAATGCCTTCTTTTGTAGAATGTTCAACTCGACTATACTCTCTAGAAATCTACATCAATATTTCATAATATTCATGCGCTGATTCTCCTTGCATTGCTCTCAAGATCTTTGACAAATTTTCTTGTTTCTGAGGAGCTTTATTTTCAAATGCTTGATAACCCAATTATATGTCTCCATACCAATTGGAGAAAGATTATTTTGAGGGACGTCACTCACTGGTTCTCCTACTGGCAACTGCACTATGGTCTTACTTTCAATCCACAATGCACAACAATTAAAAAAAAAACAGCCAAATCTGTCCAAAGCACTTATGAAATGGTCACATTTCTTTCCTCCTCTGCATAACACTTTTTACTCTCTTTTCTGAGCTTTGGCGAAATGTAAATATATAATGCTCATTCCTTTACCAAGGTTCATGCACCTATGCTCCTCCCTGCATTCTTTAACCAATTCCTGAAGATCCTCAAATGCAAGATGAACACGTCTTCTTCCTTCTGTAGCCAAAGATTCCAATTAATCTTTATTATATGTTAAGATTCTGTCGATATATGTTCCAGTTTCTACCAATTTCCTTTGTGTTTTAAAGTATCAATAGCCACTACTTTTGTATCACCATGTGAAGACTAGTAGACACCAATTCATCTGCCCCAGAGACTAGGCTCTCCTGCTCCGATCTCTTCTGCCTGTATTTGTGCCTCAATATACGAATGTGGTCTCACTTCACTCAGCAATCTGTCCATAAACTCATCCTGTCCCCTAGAATCACTCTCATTCTTCTCATTCTTGTTCTCCTTTTTCTCATCTTTTTGTCTGATGTATGAGTAATCATAGGAAAAAAACTATAGTTTCCAACACTTCCTGTCTCCATGGCTTCTTCCTTAAACGCAGTCTCACAACTAAAGGTTGACAGCCTTGCCAGTTTATTCTTTTAACATGTTCCTATGTGCTCTCCTTTGCAACATAGCCCCACTAATTCAGCCCTTTGAACTTCGCAGGTCTGGACTATGCCTTCATCTAAAAAATAGCACGCCTCAAATTCTCATCTTTTGCACTTCAAATGCACAATGCACAGGAAATGGTAACGTTTTATTGTCAGCAGCAATTCTATTTCATGCTTTAAGCCACAAACGTTTGTAATCCTTGCTTCAAAAGCATTTCATAGGTGGGAGAACTGATTGGGGATGGAGACATTCCTCTGTTAGCAGAATTCGCAGACTTACTGAAAAGTGCACACATTATACTTTCAACCTAGGTCACAAAACAGTACATATCCAACCAATCACAATACGATTGCAAAACAAGACTTGAAACGCAATATGTAAACCAAAATAAACCTTTGTCTGCCCTGAATGTGGGATGGAAAATTAAACGCACCACAGAAAACATCTTAAGTGCTTTGAATCACACCAAGGTAGGTTCTTAAGAGTCAGCATGTCTATCCTTGTGCAGAAAGAAATAAAAAACTCTACTCAAAATATTTCGTACACAGCTAGACTATTAAGGGCATCACAGGACTTTAACATATAGGAAATTAACCTGCAATGTTACGTGACTCCACATGCCTTTTTAGCAGACAACCATAATATATTATCTCAAGATCTTAGATTTCCATAAACCTGTAAACTCTATTGAGCATTGGGTCTTAACCTTTTTTTTAACACATTTTATTTGTCACGTTGCACATGTATTGCAGAGCTCTGTGCCCCAGCGACAGCTGCACAATCAAACCATATAGATATGTTGACTTTTTCAGGTGAAATCCAAATATGTATATGTAACAATGAAATGATTATTGTTGGGTTCCATGTCTGAGGGCGCGCTCAGAGTAAAGAAACTGACTTCAATGCACAGGGGTGGTGTTTATATGCAGCCACATAGTCACTACCAGGGTGGACCAAATTCAACAAGGAGCCGCATAGCACCATCTACTGGCGTGTAGATCCAGTCTAGCTCCAGTGGATATTCTAAAAGTGAGAAATCTGCGGTTAGATAGAGTTTCCACCAGAAAGAGCGTTACTGAGGGTCAGTAACTTGTTCTTTTGGACCATTGCCAGCATAGTTGTATCACTATACATGGCTGTTCCCTGAAAGGGAAGCACAGCAATACTGGCTGGCTCTGGTGGAAGGATCTGAAGCCCATATGTCCGACAAAGGAAACCAACTCAAAACAAACACCAGAGATAATTTCCCACCTCAGAGAAGATAGAGACCATACTCTACTAACCCCTTCCAGGCCACACCAGTGGGTGCTATATCACTGATTCAGAGGAACAAGGAAGGGTCAGTCCCACATAAACAGAGTGGAGCCAAGGTAGCCTTAGCCCTGAGCCATAACCTTGCCATGAGGTTGCAAAAAATTGCCAGTCACTGTGAGCCGAGAGGAGCACTCACCGGTCAGTCAGGGACTGTGGGAGTGTGGAGTGCAGGTCAGAGATACTCCCTCAGTTCCTCCCAAAATAAACCTGGGGACAGAGCTGGACATAGAGGTAGGCCAGGGAACTCGGTTGGCGCTGTGACCTCAGCCATATCTTTTCCCGAAGCAAGTAAACTCCATGTTGGTTGATCTGCCAGTGGGTTGGATGGATATGACAATAGATATGGCAGGAGGTAGCAGACCAGGAGGCCAGGGGTAAAGAGGTGGGGCTGTGAGTTCTACTTTCTCTCTTACCCAGGAAGGAAATTGTTTTCTGGATCGTGAATGAACAATTGGGAAAGATGGTTCACTACTATGAACTCTGAGTCTGGGCTACAACTATCAGTTTTTGACTTGTACTCAATGGGGGTATCATGTAATAACCCAGAAGAAATTATATTGGAATTGTGTGCGTTACAAAAGGTCAACCTATATTTTGAAACCCTCCTCCACTCCTCACTGTTAATCCTTCACACCCACACAAGTCTAAAACCTCTATTCTGACGCGTTTGCAGCTTACTAACCACAGTCTTGGAGACCTTGCACAGGCCATAGGGGTATCACAAAATGCATATATGGAGCAAGCAGGTGGCCCATGCCTTTTGTACCTGCTGATAAATATCAGTCCTTGATCAGAGGACGCCTAGGATATTCGCCTAGTCTACAGTAGTGTTCAGCATTCACTGTTTAGTATGATACACTAGCGGTACGCTGCACTCGCAGCACAGCCCTGTGCAGTACTCTAGGGGCATATGTCAATAATAATCTAGCTCTGCTCAGTTGAATAGATTAACAGCACATTTCAACCTGTAGCATTGCTCAGGTCGATACGAACAGCAACACTCTGTGTAATACACTAGCACGCTGTAATAGAGCAACACTCTGTGTAATACACCAGCACACTTTAATACAGCAACACTCTGTGTAATACACCAGCACACTGGAATACAGCAACACTCTGTGTAATACACCAGCACACTGGAATACAGCAACACTCTGTGTAATACACTAGCACACTGTAATACAGCAACACTCTGTGTAATACACTAGCACACTGTAATACAGCAACACTCTGTGTAATACACCAGCACACTGTAATACAGCAACACTCTGTGTAATACACCAGCACACTGGAATACAGCAACACTCTGTGTAATACACCAGCACACTGGAATACAGCAACACTGTGTAATACACCAGCACACTGTAATACAGCAACACTCTGTGTAACACACCAGCACACTGGAATACAGCAACACTCTGTGTAATACACCAGCACACTGTAATACAGCAACACTCTGTGTAATACACCAGCACACTGGAATACAGCAACACTCTGTGTAATACACCAGCACACCGGAATACAGCAACACTCTGTGTAATACACTAGCACACTGTAATACAGCAACACTCTGTGTAATACACTAGCACACTGTAATACAGCAACACTCTGTGTAATACACCAGCACACTGGAATACAGCAACACTCTGTGTAATACACCAGCACACTGGAATACAGCAACACTGTGTAATACACCAGCACACTTTAATACAGCAACACTCTGTGTAATACACCAGCACACTGGAATACAGCAACACTCTGTGTAATACACCAGCACACTGGAATACAGCAACACTGTGTAATACACCAGCACACTGTAATACAGCAACACTCTGTGTAATACACCAGCACACTTTAATACAGCAACACTATGTGTAATACACCAGCACACTTTAATACAGCAACACTCTGTGTAATACACCAGCACACTTTAATACAGCAACACTCTGTGTAATACACCAGCACACTGGAATACAGCAACACTCTGTGTAATACACCAGCACACTGTAATACAGCAACACTCTGTGTAATACACTAGCACACTGTAATACAGCAACACTCTGTGTAATACACTAGCACACTGTAATACAGCAACACTCTGTGTAATACACCAGCACACTGGAATACAGCAACACTCTGTGTAATACACCAGCACACTGGAATACAGCAACACTGTGTAATACACCAGCACACTGTAATACAGCAACACTCTGTGTAATACACCAGCACACTTTAATACAGCAACACTCTGTGTAATACACCAGCACACTTTAATACAGCAACACTCTGTGTAATACACCAGCACACTTTAATACAGCAACACTCTGTGTAATACACTAGCACACTGTAATACAGCAACACTCTGTGTAATACACCAGCACACTGTAATACAGCAACACTCTGTGTAATACACCAGCACACTGGAATACAGCAACACTCTGTGTAATACACCAGCACACTTTAATACAGCAACACTCTGTGTAATACACCAGCACACTGGAATACAGCAACACTCTGTGTAATACACCAGCACACTGGAATACAGCAACACTCTGTGTAATACACTAGCACACTGTAATACAGCAACACTCTGTGTAATACACCAGCACACTTTAATACAGCAACACTCTGTGTAATACACTAGCACACTGTAATACAGCAACACTCTGTGTAACACACCAGCACACTGTAATACAGCAACACTCTGTGTAATACACCAGCACACTTTAATACAGCAACACTCTGTGTAATACACCAGCACACTGGAATACAGCAACACTCTGTGTAATACACCAGCACACTGGAATACAGCAACACTCTGTGTAATACACTAGCACACTGTAATACAGCAACACTCTGTGTAATACACCAGCACACTTTAATACAGCAACACTCTGTGTAATACACCAGCACACTGGAATACAGCAACACTCTGTGTAATACACCAGCACACTGGAATACAGCAACACTCTGTGTAATACACTAGCACACTGTAATACAGCAACACTCTGTGTAATACACCAGCACACTTTAATACAGCAACACTCTGTGTAATACACTAGCACACTGTAATACAGCAACACTCTGTGTAACACACCAGCACACTGGAATACAGCAACACTCTGTGTAATACACCAGCACACTGGAATACAGCAACACTCTGTGTAATACACTAGCACACTGTAATACAGCAACACTCTGTGTAATACACCAGCACACTTTAATACAGCAACACTCTGTGTAATACACCAGCACACTGGAATACAGCAACACTCTATGTAATACACCAGCACACTGGAATACAGCAACACTCTGTGTAATACAATAGCACATTGTAATACAGCAACACTCTGTGTAACACACCAGCACACTGGAATACAACAACACTCTGTGTAATACACCAGCACACTGTAATACAGCAACACTCTGTGTAATACACCAGCACACTGTAATACAGCAACACTCTGTGTAATACACCAGCACACTGTAATACAGCAACACTCTGTGTGATACACTAGCACACTGTAATATTGTAATACATGTAAATTTGATTCTGCTCTCTCTGGCAAAGCACATGTTAATTGTTTATCCTCGCAATGTTTCTGGAAACTAAAAACGCTCCGTAGATTTCTTCACTTTCTCTCTATGGACAGCAGGAAGACAGTGGTACATGGCCGGATCACTTCACAATTAGACTACGCCAGCAGTCTTTATCTGGGCCTCCCTACCTATTTAATCAGGAAACTACAGATTATTCAAAACTCAGCTGCAAGGTTGACCAGGAACATCCCACTTCGTCATCATATCTCCCCTCACCTTCGGAGCCTCCACTGGCTCCCAGTAAAGAGAAGACTAGAATTCCAAGCTCTAACCATAGCGAGCAGGGCTTTGGCAGAGAAAGGTCCTAAATATCTCAAAGCCAGAATACAGAAATATACCCAGACCAGATCTCTGAGATCTAACAACCAAGAACTTTTATAAGTTCCCCGAAATAAAAAAGCGGTAGTTCATTCACGGTTAAGACAGCTGCACTGTGGAACACCATGCCTATACATATCAGGAAAGCCAAGACAGAGAGACTGTTTAGGAAGGCTTTGAAAACCTGGCTATTTAACCTTCCATGATACTCTTGGCCTCCCTCCCCTGCTGCTGCAAGCGCCGGGACACCCCCGTCGGGGGGTAGCCGTGCGCTCTATAAATGATAATAATAATAATAATAATAATACAGCAACACTCTGTGTAATACACTAGCACCGCTGCAATAAAGTAGCACTGCTTAATGGAATACGCAAATGGCACACTGCAATCCACTGCTCAGTTCAGTACGCTGGTGGCACACTGCATTACAAGGGCACTGCTCAGGGCAAACACTATTGGCACCCCGCAGTGCATTAGCACTGCTCGCTGCAATACACTATTACTCAGCGCTCTTGCAATTAGCAGCATTGCTGGGTCCAATCCACTGCAACATAGTAAGTAGCACTGCCCGTGCAGTAAACTGGAGGAACAGTGCAATATGCTGGTCAGTGTAAGTACACTGCGGTACTGTAGCACTAATCATCCAATACACCAGAGGCACACTACAGTACCGTACTACTGGTCATGCAGTACAATGTTCTATTGGCATGTTTGAACATACAAGTACTGCCAAAGCTTGGGTGTTAAATGACCATACACTGCACTACTCGAGGCACACTGAATCCTGTTACTGCTTTGAGTAGTACCTGTAGATGCATATGGCAGTGCAGCAATGGCCTAGAGGGCGTTCCTGCAGAGGCACAAACAGTACTATAGAGTTACTGACGTCATTAGACTTCAGTACACCTCAGTACTACTGTATCGGTGCTCAGTGTCGATTACCCGGGCTCCGGGCAGTGTTTTGTAGTGCAGAACACAAGCGGACACTGCCTCACTATGCCTGGTGCATTAGCACTACAGTCTGAGCATGCTGCAGTACTCTAGGCCCTGTCAGTCTAGTATCCCAGAGGCACAGTACAATACACCAGCTCTGCTCTGTGCACACTGGAAGATTTGAGCGCTGGGTATACAGAGTGCAGGCCAGCACACTCCAGTAAAGTAGGACTGCTCAGACACCAGAGGCAAACAAATAGCAGTGGCTACCTGGCTGTTTAGTGCTTTATACTGCCGCCTGTGCCACTTCTAAGCGCTGCAAAAACATGTGATACTATTTTCCAATGTAATGATACTCGGTTTATTGACAACAGAAATGGGAAAGGCGTAGTTTGCCTTACATAACTCATATGTGAGCCACGCAGGTCAACTCACACATTAGCAGCAAGCACTTAACTCACTGAGCCATCTTGGAAGCATATTGTAAACACTGCCCCTCTGCACACTGAAGTACAGTGCGGTGCAGTGCACTGTATGCATAATGCGCCTCACTCTTTTAGTGTAACACTGCCCAGAGAAGTTCACTGGAAGCATGTTGCAACTCACTTATTTAGGAGTTTACTTAAACACAGACAGGTGCATAGTATTTAAAGGTCGTCGTTATTAAAGTAACAATATAGCTTTGCATATGTATGGCATACGTAAGGGTATGTAAATAAATTTGCGGCTCGACATTTGTGCTGAATATATACATTTACAATATGTTTGTATTAGAAGTACAGATAGACAAAATATTAATTTTTAAACAGTGAGTAGAAAAAAAAAGTAATGCAATTGATAGAAATTGTGAAGTAAATGAGAGGAGTAAGGAAGCAAGGATTTGAAATTAGACATGAGGTTAGAAGGAGGTGAGTGGAGAAATATTACAGGAAGAAGATAGCATAGTGCATATGGATAAGCGAGGGTGCATTGGCAGCATGGTTGTAGGTTTTGTTTGGTCAGGAGCGATTTGAGATTTTTCTTCAAGAGATGGTGGCAGGGGTAAGGCAACGTTTGAGGGTTTGGAAGCAGAGCTTGATTCAAGGTGACTGGCTTCTTGGGCCTTGTGGCCCGGGTGATTGTCAGTGGCTGAGATTGGTTCAAGCTTTACATCCATCACTGTTTTGTATACTTATTGTTTTGAAAATAGGTCAGAGTATAAGGATTGTTATTCTCTGAGCCACTGGGTCCAGAACTGGTGAGATGTGGGCCTCTTCCTTTAGACTGAAGAAGAATCAGCAATTCGATTTTGCATTTTCTGCTGCTTGTGGATATTTTTCTTTGGTGTTCCCAGTGTAGCTTATGTTGCAGTAATCCAAATGGAACAGCGCCAATGCTTTAGTATGTTTAAAGTGGTGTTTCATTTGGAGGAGAGGAAGATCTTTATCAAAATTTTGTGGTAGCATTTTTATGATTGGTGAGATGATCTAGATTGTGAGGATCGGACACTTAGGACCACTCCCCGAGAACGGTTTGCTGTCTTTGTGGGAGTAGGTGGCTCAAGCACTTGTGCCTCATTGGCCCCTCGGGCCATGCTGCATTGATGCATTCTTTGAGCTACTAGTCAAAGTGAAAGTGAAAGTAAAAGTTGACACTGTGTGTTCTTGTAGATGTTAGTTATATGGTTTCCGTAGTAATCTGCCTTCCATGAGAAAACCTATGCATCTGTAGCCTTCCACAATAGAAGATGTTTCGTGAAATGAGAGCATTTACCTTGGAGGGAGCCAAGTGTAAAAAATTCACTTTTGTCTGTGTTTAGTAGTATGTGATCCTGAGACATTGTGCTTCGAATTTCACTTAATGTAGGGGCTAAAGTTTCTTATTCACAGCAGATTTTATGCTAGAGATGAGATTAATATGTTTTGCCTTTTTGTTGCACAGAATACCAGATGCAAGTAGAAGTTCACAGGTAGAGCCTTGGGGAATGCAGTCTGTAAGGATAGAAGGATGGGATAGGGAATCAGCAAGCTTCACTTGGTGGTAGAGGCTCTCTAGGTTGTTATACTTCATATAGGTGCCATAATATAGGCCTCAGTAATTTCATTGCCCTTCACCTATATTCTTCCCTACATTACACTTGTCACGGTTTACAGGGACTGACCTTTTACCTAGATACGACACTGCGTTCAGAACAAGGGTTTTCCCTAGTTCAAAATCTCATACATTATGCATGATGATTCTTGTAACACTATGGTGAATTTATTGTCTACACTAGGAGAACTGCAGTGGAGCCAGTATTAAGTGTGGAAAGCTACTATGAATAGATTGTTTTTATCAAGAGACATTGAGGGTTGCATCTCTCTCACAAACAAACGCGATTTTCGTTTTTTTATTTTTTTATTATTATTTTATTTATTGTTCTTTTTTGTATATTAATTTTATTATTCTATGATATAGTATTTTGTTTCTTACTATGTATTGTAACAAATGTATTTTACATTTTGTATTGTGCTTTTATGGTTGCTCTGTTTCAACCGAATAAAGCTTATTAATTGATTGATTCTTAGAAGCCCAGCGGGACTACCATCTCCTGTATAATATATATGGGCCCGATTCACAGAATTAACTTAAGACTAAATCCTAAACTTACTACTATTTGGTATTCACAGAATGCACTTACTACTTTCGGGATTCACAGAGTGAACTTACTACTTTTGGGATTCACAGAATGAACTTACTACTTTCGGTATTCACAGAATAGATTTAAGACTACTAACTTTACATCCGCACTCGGTCCAGAAATTCCGGCCCAGAGGCGGCATTTCCGGCCCAGAGGCGGATCTTGCGGCCCGGAGGTGGAGCTTCCGGCCTGGAGGCGGAGCTTGCGGCTTGGAGGCGGATATTCCAGCTCGGAGGTGGGGATTTAGCCATGGCTGAAATCTCTACCTCTGGGCCGCAAGGTTTGCGTCTGGGCCGCAAGCTCCGCCTCCGGGCCGCAAGCTCTGCCCCCAAGCCGGAAGCTCGGCCTCCGGGTCGGAAACTCCGCCTCCGGGACAGAATTTTCCGGCCCGAGTGCGGACGTAAAGTTAGTATTCTGAAATCTATTCTGTGAATACCGAAAGTAGTAAGTTCATTCTGTGAATCCCGAAAGTAGTAAGTTCACTCTGTGAATCCCGAAAGTAGTAAGTGCATTCTGTGAATACCAAATAGTAGTAAGTTTAGGATTTAGTCTTATGTTCATTCTGTGAATCGGGCCCTATGTATAAAGTTCATGCCCGACGTCATTCTTAGGCCGACACAGTAATATAGCAAGGTAGGACCCCTGGGGTGACCTATGGGTATATGTACATCACATCTTGCTAAGATAGGCAGAGGAGACGAGACTCACTGGCCTCACACTGACCAGAGACGCTGTGGTTCCTGCATGCAGATACTCCAGCTCGCAGTGGTCTAACATCCCTCGTGGGGTGTCCAACTCAAGACCAGGACGGGGTACCATAGTCTCTCACTTCAGGTAATGGGGTTGACTAAATCCTAGAGGGATTCTTGGTTTACCACTTACACAACAGCTAGGTACATTTAGTTAGGGAGACATCATAGGAGTACGCATCTTTTATCATGTTTTTATAAACTCGAGTGTATTCATGATTATAGTAAGATGGTAGAACTATAGCATCAATTTATCTTTACAGTACTGTTAATCATTTATATGTTATACTGGCTAATGTTGGTTGCAACTCATCTATTATACACCAGAGTAACAACTGTTCAATAAATCCTTATTGAAAACGCCCAGCCCGTTTATTCTGTGCCTGTCTCTGAGACAGACTAAAGCAAGCACGAGTGACTGAGCGAAAGGCAGTATATTGTTTTTACTGTACTGAGGCATCAGGGATGTCATGTTCGATGGTTGCTAGGAACTATTCTCTCCTTATTAAGATGAGATTCTAGTGGCACTGTGAGCTAGTTGGAACAAAAGGGCCAACATACCCGGTGGGGGTGGTCAGAGTTTGTCTGACACCAATCCTACAGTGTATGCTGTCTAAACGCGCAGATCCAGTATGCTTTTTATAGGAGCTACACGACAAGGTAGGAGGCAAGGTGAGCTTTGGCCCTCTACCTTGTCGATACTCCAGAAAGTTTAGAAGTAGATTGTTGTCTCCCATACCAACAACCCCCAATAGATCAAGGATTTAAGGTGGAGCATGGTTTCTCCATGTGCTGCAGCCAGGCATGAAACCTAATTGTCGATCATCAAACAAGTGGCATTTGGAGCCGGTGTCTTTTAGCTGAGAGACAACAAAGTTCTCAAAAACTTTATACTAACATGATAGACCAGTGGGAGTCTGTAGTCATTGAGATCATTTGGATATGCAGCAGATTTTTATACCAGTGGTTTAGCATTACTGTCACTGAAGTAAGTGTTATCAGGCAATGGATTTAGCATAATGCATTGAGGCTGTGTGCTCCCACCCTCTTTTTATTTGAAAATGCTCCCTTAAGCTAATGAGCTGACGAGCTCTAGTTGATGCATATGTGCCCAGTCAGTGGTACAGAGAATTGAGAAATCTTTGGGCAGAATTTCCAGCACACCTAAAACAATGTGTTGCTTTATACTGAAGAAGAACAACTATCCTGAAACACGTGTCTAGAGATACACCGCACTGCCTGCACCAACAAAGACGGTCACTGAAGGAAGTGTTATCATGCACTGCATTTATCATAATGCACTGGGGAGAACTGAGTGTTGGGATGTAAGACAGTGTGCTACCACACTCTTTTTGTTTGACCAGTGGTTTAGCATTTCCACTTTGAAGAAAGTCTGAAAATGTACTCTGTGTGAGGGAGAAGCTTGCAATGTTGGTCAAGTAAGGACCAATGTGCTCTCAATGGATGTGTAACATAGTGGGAATAGTGTCAGCAAAGTAGATAAATGGTCTCAGGATAACCATATTTTTGGAGATGTCCAGTTGTGCTCATAATAATTCTAAGTGGCTTGTTTTTTTATGAGAGAGTGGGGAGACAGGATGGATGCATAATACCACAACACTGAATTGGTGTTCAATGCAGTGCCTTGGATTCCATTGCAATCTAAAGAAATAATTGACCCAAACTGCTAGAGGCACACTCCATTCAATGTTTTTGAAATTGTATTGACTTAGCTGCTTCACCTCACAGAAAAGATTTTTGGTGTAGGATTTCTCCTGAAGTGTTTTTTTGTTTGTGCATACTGAAAGATGCATGTAGCAAGCTGTGAACAGGTCGGACTTTGTGCAATGTCTGAGACAGAGTTGCGAGTACATTTGTGGTTAAGGTCCTGGCTCTTCATGAAGGAGTAGTCCTAATCAGGACTTAATGTGCTTCAAAGTTTTCTTTGAATAGGCTTTATTTCAGGGTCTCTAGATTGACCGCATTTTAGGTTGCATCCTCATATCTGGGCCGGAAGGTGTTTTAACGTTTTGGATTCAATTCTCCAACAAATTGTTCGGATGCCTTCTGTATTTGTATCTGTTCTGAGTTCCCAGGTTCTTGCCGTCTGACACAAGATTTAAACCAGGAGCAGAGTGGTGTCATTCTATGAAGCTAGTTTGAAAGCAAGAAAGAGTACCACAGATGTATCCTCTAAGGCTGGGAGCCAGGAGAACTCTGTCAGAACTTGTGTGATGTAGAGCATTTGTTTGTTTTCTGGAAGAATGTAGCGATTTGACTTTGCCCTCTCTGGTGCTTTTGAATATTCCTCTTTGCAGTTCCCGGTGTAGGGAATATCGTCAGTGCTCTAGCAAGTTCTGTGTAGTAGCTCATTTGAAAGAGAGGAGGCTCCTTCCCCGAATCAGTAGTTGGTATTTTAAGGATTGCTGGGGTCTACTTTCGAGAATAGTTCAGGGTGGCCCATATTCTGAGATATTTAATACCTTTGTGGGGAGCACATAACTCCCACTTACGCAAACCATGATGTCTTGATGTCTCCAATTATCAGCATTTCAGTCTTTGAGCTTTTCAGACACAGGCAGCTCTTCCATCCAATGGTGTGTCTGTCCCTGGCAGCTTGTGATCTTTTTCTGTTATTACCCAGCCAAATGTGGAGCTGTGTATTGTCTGCATTGATATGAATTTGCTAGTGGACTCATTTAAATGTTGCTAGACTGAGTTAATAACATAGTTCTTTGGCGCACAATAAGTTATAGTTAACAGATGATTAATGGGGACAATTTGTATCTACTGTCCTTGTACTGGAAGGTATAATTAAGGCCGCTGTTGGGTAGTATCAGTGACCCCATCATATTATTTCTCATACTCCAGTAGAATTTCTTGTCCCACCATGTGTTACACTACAGAAAGTTTGAGCACTGTTATGCTTTTAGTTTGTCTTGCATCAAAGAAGCAAATTTAATGTTACCTAGAATTGGCTAGGGACCTTTTGGGGCCCCTGGAATGTCGGAAGCCTGATTATCTATCTATAGGATGTCGTTTGCCTCCACAGATCTGGTGTGTAATCTTATCCTTCAACGTGATGTTTTATGAGTGATCCTGGGCAATGCTTGGTGAACGTTTTGGGGCTTTGAGTTTTCAAGCTGGCTTGCAGATTTATTGCAGCCTCAGTGATGATATGCAAGTCTGATCTTGGGATGAGGGTGGAGGTCCCTGGGTCATCTCAGATTTTTACCCAAAACATCACTGTAAACTGCAGGACATTGGAGACGGTCTCCCGTACTGAAACTCTACATAACATTTGAGACACACTCCTATACAAAAAGAGACTGCAGTACATTGAAGGTGCACTCCTATACTGTGATCCCGCAGTACATTAGAGGTGCTCTCCAAGACTATGATCGTAGTGCATGTCTGTACTCTGATCCTGCAGTATGTTAGTGGTGCACTCCCATACTGTGATCCTGCAGTATGTTAGAGGTGCACTCCTTTACTGTGACCCCGCAGTACATTAGAGATGCTCTCCTAGACTATGATCGTGGTGCATGTCTGTACTGTGATCCTGCAGTATGTTAGAGGTGCACTCCCATACTGTGATCCTGCAGTATGTGAGAGGTGCACTCCCATACTGTGATCCTGCAGTATGTTAGAGGTGAACTCCTATACTGTGACCCCACAGTACGTTAGTGGTGCACTCCTATATTGTGATGGAGGTGCACGTCTGTACTGTGATCCTGCAGTATGTTAGCGGTGCACTCCTATACTGTGACTCTGCAGTGTGTTGGAGGTGCTCTCCTATACTGTGACAGAGGTGCACATCTGTACTGTGATCCTGCAGTATGTTAGAGGTGCACTCCTATACTGTGATCCTGCAGGGTTGTGCGACGGTACAGTGCTGGTAAATACATGGCATGTCTTTGTCTCAATTTTTTTAGCACACATGTTTTTACTGCCATAATTAATTTCCATCGCATGCCAATACCATGCATTATTTTTATATTTAAAAACAATGTATTTGTGGGGGAGGCCCCCCGCACCTCCCAACTTACCTTAAATTCGTGGTATTGGTATGCAATGTAAAGGCATGATCGCGGTAGAAAAGATGCGTGCAAAAAAATGTGAGGCAAATGCATGCGATGTATTTACCTTGTTGTAAAGGCAGTTTCCCATCCTGCAGTATGCTGGTTGACTGCTCCTTTATTGTGACACTGCAGCACAATGGAAGAATACTCCTATTGTTTGAACTAATAAGCACAGGGTTTGGAGTGTACAGAGTATTTACAAGGGCGCACTGCCAAAGGTGTACGCAAAGAGTATCAAGAATTCTGTGGCGAATGTGGTGCAACAGGCAGGTGGAAAAAACATTTAACCACCCAAAATGTATGTCAGAGGAACTAACAAATGACAGTGAATATGAAAGAAAGCCTATGCACACACTAGAATATTACAATACAGTAGGTGAAAGTCGTGTGGAGACTAGTTGCACAAGGTCCAAGAACATCAAAAGTGATACAATTTGTAGTTTTAGTGATAAAAAAGGGGTTTCATAGTTCCACAATCAGCCGACACGTGTTTCGTCGCGTGTTCACAGTGTGTTCGCGACTCCTCAGGGCTGGGAAGGATACAAAAATACATCATAGAACATCTGACATGATGTATACAGTAAGGAGTTTTTAACATCAGCATCCATTTTGTGAGGAATCCAAAACGCATGTGTCACCCTGTAAGACGGCACACTCGTGTGTTACTGAGCCCAGTAACGGGTGCAAAGAGAAATAACATCCCATCTGTTCCTGCATGCACAGATGTGAAAAGACAGAAGAAACATACACAGAAACTTATGTTTAATTTCGAGCACCATCAAGGATGCTATAATTAGTGGATTCGCGGGGTGCGATAGCGTGACGGAACATACCGTGAATACCACATTTTTCTCTCATTTTTTTATGGTGCCTAGAAGTGCTCAGTGCTTATAACACAGGTTCAGGGTAAAAGTTGGAACCGAACAAACCTGCTGTTTATATGTGGAAAGCAGTTGAGGTCTGTATCGAGAAAGAAGTAAGAAGAGGGGAGGAAAAGAAAAAGGGGAAAAGAGGAGGAACAAGGGTCAGAGATGAAAGTGACTCTAGAACAAAAAGAAGGTACAAGTATGTGTATTTCCACATACACTTAGTTTATGATATCTGAAAGGAAAGGACTAAGCTCACCGTTCCACCGGTGATACTTCCGACCCAGTGGGGCACGTGACCAGAGAAAGGGGGAATTCTAGTAAAGAGTTCTCTGTCCAAAAAGAAGAGGAAAAGAAAAAGTAACGGTAAGGAAAGCACATGTTAAGACGGTCTCTCCATGGCCGCGCTCACCATGTGTTCGTGAAAAAAGTTGTTACCGGTTCACGTACCAATAATGAAGAGGTCCCGCAAATTAGTGGTAGTTGGGTTCCTACCGCGTGGATAAGCGGTGTGAAGGGCGACCACGTGAAGGTCGCACTGTAAAGAGAAGATTGTGACTTGGTAAGCTAAGGAGCCTAATATGTGTCGACAATATGAAAATGTAATAACCCAGTGATAAGCAATACAACCATTACCTCTTAAGGCGGGATCCAATGTGGAATACCAGGGATGTGGAGTAAACAGATTCAGCTGGAGTGGATAACTCGCAGTGTGGGTTCTGTAAGAGAGACACCCATCGAAAAGGTTGGGATAGCCCAGTGACATTCAAAAAGAGTCTATAGAAAGAGTCTTAGCATGAGCACGCAACGTGCACCAGCTCACAGTACTTACTTCATCAAGAGGATGTAAGCCCTGAATCTCCCGAGTCGCAGTGTTAAAGTACTGAGTGAAGTTCCAAGTGGGAACGCCCATCACAGGTAGACTGGAACGCTAACCTAAATGTACGCGGAGTAGTGATTCTTCTAGTTCCATCAATGTTTGGGAGAGACCACTCGAAAAAAAGAAGAGTTTGAGACAAATGCAGATGAGTATAGTTGACAGTAAAGATACAACAATCGCATGTGAAGAATCTGTCTACGGTGCCAACGTGCAGTGTCTCAAATCAGTGCAACAAATGTCCCAGACGTAAAGGGGCATTCCGATAAGTCATAGTGTTGCGACATCGTGGTGCAACCTGTAACCCGTGGCAGCTTGCACCCACTGCGAAATACATCAGACAACATTTGCAACATAAATGATTGGAATTAAGGTTAGGTATTCATATCATTCTAATGTCCGCTCGTATGAAAACAATTTGAATAGAGGACATATATATTATCAACACAGGAGAACACATGTATCATAAAACATTTCAGGGCTGGGATATTTCTGTAAGATCAGTATAAATCAGGGATAATGAGATATACAATTGTTGAAACTGGTACATCTACAATCGGACCGGTAACGTGAAGTTGCAAAGGGCAGTACAGTCCACAAGAGGAATTCTCACAGGCAATTACAAAAGGGCCCTCGTGCACATCAATATACAGTCCTAAAATTAGGGACTAGTGTGGTGCTGTATAAGTGTTCGGTTCAAAGATGTTAACCCAAGAAATATTGCATCTCCTGATCATAACTAAGCCCGCATTCCACAGTTCGCAAACGCATGATCCACATTGCTTCTTTACGCCTCAGATTGAGTTCTCGATTGCCTCCTCTGATGTTGTTAGCAACTGTCTCTATAACGAAGAAACGAGCCTTGATGTCATCCTCATGTGTATGACATGCTGCCATGTGTAGTGCCACAGGATATTTGGGATCCTGTTTCTGTATCGCCCTCATATGTTCAGCTATTCTTTCTTTGAGGGCTCTTTTGGTGCTGCCCATGTAGTGTTTGCCACATGAGCATTCGATGATATAAACCACAAATTTTGTTGTGCAGTTTATGTTCTCTTTGATGGGGAAGTACTCCCCTTCCGTGCTTTTGAAGTTGGTCATACAATGTCTAGCCCATCTACACATGGAGCAAAATCCACACTTGAAAAAACCCTTGCTGTGTTGGGTCATCCAATTGGTGGCAACACTGGTATGCAGTACAGTCGGACTCAATCGGTTTCTGAGTGTATTTCCTTTCCTGAAGGAGATTTGTGGAGATTCTGTGATGAATTCCCTGATTGATCTGTCTGCTCTCAATATATTCCAATGTTTCTTGAGACTTTTCCGGATTGCACGGTGCATGGAATTAAAATCAGTGATTAAGCGTATGCCATTATCTTTGGTTAAGTTTCTCACCCTGGGTTTCAATGTGTCATCCCGTTTGATTCTGCTCAATCGTTTGTGCGCCTTCTTTAGTGTGACCTGGGAATATCCTCTTTTTGAGAATCTGTCTTTCATTTGGCCAAGGCATTTCTGGAATTCTTCTTCTTTGCTACAGTTACGTCTAGCCCTAAGGAATTCACCATAGGGGATTGAACGAATCTGATGTGGAGGGTGGGAGCTAGAGGAATGCAGAACCGCATTGCATGCAGTGGTTTTTCTGAACAGTTTGCTGTGCAGTGTGTCCTGTGCAACATATAGTTGTACGTCTAAGAAATCAATGTGTGTAGTGCTGTGTTCCATCGTGAAACTCATTTCCCAGGAATTGCAGTTGAGATGTTTAAAGAAGTCCTGCAGGAGTTCTTCAGTGCCTGACCGGTGCAAAACGCAGTCATCAATATATCGACCCCAAAAAATTATGGAGTCGATATACTGAGCCCCCTTGGGTCCCCAAATGAGGTCCATTTCTAACGCACCCATGAAGAGATTGGCAAATGAGGGCGAAAATTTTGACCCCATTGCCACTCCCCTCTTTTGTCTATACCAGATGCGGTCGAAAATGAAAAAGTTGTTATTCAAGATCAGTTCCATCATTGATGTTAGCATCTTGGTGTGTTGCCACATGGAGGCGGGTCTATTGTAGAGGAATTTGTTGACCGCTTGAATGCCCAGAGTGGGGTTGATGCTGGTGTAGAGAGAAACTACATCCATGGTTGCTAGAATAGTTCCTGGTTGCCATTGCAAATCAGCAAGTGTGCTTAGAATATGCTTTGTGTCCTGTATGTAGGGGGGTAAATTGCGTACAAGTGGACCCAGCAAGAGGTCTACATATTCAGCCAACCTCTCGGTGGGTCCTCCTATACCGGAAACAATGGGCCTCCCTTGGGGAAAAGGGAGGTTTTTGTGCTCCTTGGGCAGGGTGTAAAGCCACGGATAGGATGGTTTAAAGACTTTTAAGTAGAGATATTCGTCATCGTTGAGTAAACCAGATTGTTTCCAGGTCAAAAGTTTTCCATTGATTTCCAGGGTGAGCGGACCTATGGAATGGTATGTCAGTTGTTCATAACATGTGTGGCCTTCTAGTTGCTTGAGAATTTCTTCAAGACAATCTTTTATATCCATTATCACAACATTTCCTCCCTTGTCTGCTTCTCTTATAATTATGTCTTCATTGATAGCTAGAGTGGTGAGTGCAGAGCGTTCGCCAATAGTGAGGTTGTCTTTATATTTGAACATCCGTTTGCAATGTCTAGTGTTGATTCTATTCAGATCATCAAGTACATTTTTGTGAAAGTTATCTATGGCATTGCCCCCGGGAGGGTGGGGATCCATTTGGATTTAGATTTCAAATTGCTGGCAATGCTATAGTCTGTGTCAATGTTCAATTCATCCAAAAGTTGTTCCATGTCATATGGTGTGTCTTCTCGATCAGCAAGAGTCATAAGCAAATGAGTGACTTGTACATCTTTTATTGATAAGGAATCAGTATCAACAGGTACAGCAATGTTACTGGTGACCCTAGTCACTTTATTAGTACCAGAAAAGTGCTTTTTCAATTTCATACATCTCACAAACTTGTAGAGATCAATCTTTGTTTTGCAAATATCCCCTGCGGCAAGGGGATTAAAAGTAAGGCCCTTGCTCAACAGAGAGGTCATGTCAGGGGTAAGGGTAAGAGAAGAAAGGTTTATCACTTGTACTTCGGAGTTGGCAGTATTCAGTTCTTGGTTGTCCCTGATCTTAATTTTCTCTGATAATCCTCTGTATTTTGCCCTCCTACCCCTGCGGGTTTTGGTTCTGGTTTGTCTCTTGGGAGTTGTACCCGGTTTCCCTTCCTTATTCGTTGCACCTCTCATAAAAAAGAAGAAGAGCCTTGTGCAGTGTTCTCTGCGTTCTCAGTGTCAGGTTCACTGACACTTGTGACGCTAAGTGAGGTATTACTTGAGGAGATGGAGCTGGTGTCCGTACCTGTTGTATGATTCCTGTCCTTATGTGAGGGATTAGGTATCAAGGCATCATACTTTTGAGCATAGGTGAAAATTCTACCCTCTTTATAGTCTTGCTCATCTCTCCTGAGCTGCCTAGCCTTCCTGTTCTTAATTTCTGCAGGTTGTTCCTCTGACCTCCTGGTCGGAGGACTGCTCTTCTCCCCAGCAGGCTGCGCAGGTCCGGTTTTGTGCCCTCTTTGCTCTGCCCCCGTTCTCCTGCTGTGCCTGGCCCTGCTTCTGGTGTGTCTGTTGTTTAATTATTTCCTGATCGTTTCTTGTCTGTTACTGCTGTTGTAATTGTAATTGCTGCTTTTGCTGTGTTTTTGTTTAACTAATCCTGGTCAACTCTTGTTTCTCCTGCTGTTGTAATCGTAATTGTTTCGGCCCGTGTTTTCCTCCCGCCGCTGCTTCTCCTGCGGCCCCTTCCCCCTGCCAGTCCCTGTGCTTGCCTATAAGCTGCACGCCCCTCTCCCATCCCTATTAGTGGTGGCCGCTGAGTGGTCGCGCCTAAGGCAAGCCAGCCTGCGCCGGCGCGACCAGCGCCAGGAACCTTGTATCTCCAACCGTCTGCCGCTACAACACTGCTACACTCCTCGCACTCAACCCCTGAAGGAACAACAACTGCCAACTGGCATCCTCCTCAACGTGCCCTCCATGCACTGACACGACGTGGAGATCTGGAACTTACTGGACACCCTCTCACCCGACGTCACCTTCTTCACAGAAAGTTGGACCAACTCCCTCCGCCCCTGACATCGCCACCGCCATTAAGGATGGATACAAGATCCAGAGTAAGGACCGCCCCAACCACCCAAGAGGAGGGCTCGCCGTCTCCCACAAAAACTCCCTCCGCCTCTCCACCTCGAGCGACACCTTCCCTGCTGCCGTACACCTGCATTTCCAGGTCCAGACCAGCCCCAACTCCACACTCAGCTCCCTCACCTACAGATTGGAATTGTGATGGTTTTGGCCCGTGTTTTCCCCCGCCGCTGCTTCCACTGCGGCCCCTGCCGGTCCCCGCTCCCGCCTGCCAGCTGCATGTCCCTCCCCCTTCCCTATTAATGGTGGCCGCTGCAGGGGAGCACGTGCAAGTCCTCTGACCTCCTGGTCTGAGAACTTCTTTTCTACCCAGCTGCTCCGCTGTCTGCGCGCACCCCGTTCACCTCCTCCTGATAAGGTCTTCGATGCTGCGCTGGTCCGATTTTGTGCATGCATCCTCCTCAATGTGCGCTCCATGCACAGACACGACATGGAGATCTGGAAGTTCCTGGACACCCTCTCACCCGACGTCACCTTCTTCACAGAAACTTGGACCAACGCCTCCTCCACCCCTGACATCACCATCACCATTCCGGATGGGTACAAGTTCCAGAGGAAGGACTGCCCCAACCACCCAAGAGGAGGGCTCGTCATCACGCACAAAAACTCCCTCCGCCTCTCCACCTCAAGCGACACCTTCCCTGCCGCCGAACACCTGCACTTCCAAGTCCAGACCAGCCCCAACTCGACACTCAGTACCCTCACCCACAAATCACCTGGGCCCGGGCCCTCTTCGCCGACACCATCACCGACCTCATTGCACCCCACGCCATCGCCTCCATGGACTACATACTCATCGGAGACCTGAACTTCCACTTCGACAACCCCAGCGACCCCAACTCCACCCCCCTCCAAGTCAACCTCACCAACATCGGACTAAAACAACTCGTCACCATACCGACCCACAATGCAGAACACACCCTCGACCCCGTATTCACAGGAGGAAACAGCGTCCATTTCAGCCACACCACGCAATCACTATGGACTGACCACCAATGCGTACACTTTCTTGTCGACAAACACAAGCCACCCAAACCTGCTCTGCGCCCCCTGCAAAGGAACTGGAGCAGAATCACTGAGGAGTAGCTCAACTCCACTCTCAACCACGACACCCCCACCGCTGCAACAGATGCCAACCACGCAGCCGGTGAACTTTAAACATGGATCTCCAACTGCACAGACAAACTCCCCCACTACACAAACCCATCAAACAGCACCCCAGAAAAACCACCTGGTTGACCACCAACCCCCAAGAAGCCAGACGCAACTGCAGACACCTTGAGAAGAACTGGAGAAGCAGCAAGATGCCCGAAAACCGAACTGCCTACAAGAACGTCATGACAGAATACCACCAACGTATCAGAACCACCAAATGACCTTCACCCACAACAAAATCTTCGCCAACTTCAGCAACCCCAAGGATCGCTTCAGCGTCATCCAGGATATCACCAAGCCCCCCCAGCGAAACCACTGCCATCACCCCTTCCCAGGACCTCTGCAACAAGCTCAGATCCTACATCCACCTGAAGATCAAAAACCTCTAGGGCAACTTCAACTGCAACAACCACACACCTGACTCCGCAACCATCTCGCCCTCCGGCAACACCAGCCAGCCCACCATATCCTCCTGGACACCTGTCACAACCAAAGAGACTGCCACGACCATGAATGGCATCCACTTGGGGGTCCCCACGAACCCCTGCCGACCACACATCTACCACAGAGCCGCCACAGCCATTGCACCAGAACTACAACGCACAATCAACATCACCTTCGACACCGGCACCTTCCCCGATGACTGGAAATGAACAGAAGTCAGACCCTTTACGCAAGAAGCCCTCAGCAGATCCCACAGACCTCAAGTACTACCGACCCATCTCGCTCCTCCCCTTTGCGGCGAAATTCGCTGAGATGACCGTCAACGCAGAACTTACACGGTTCATTGAAGAGAACTCCATCCTCTACCCTTCTCAATCTAGATTCCACAGCAACCACAGCACCAAGACCACAAATGACATCCCCACCATCTCGACCAAGGCCACACCGCAGCCCTGATCCTACTTGACCTATCAGCAGCATTCAACACTGTCTCCCACCACACACTTGCTGCCAGACTACACGACGCCTGCATATGAGGAACTGCCCTAGACTGGATCCGCTCATTCCTCACCGGCAGAAACCAAAGAATCAGACTGCCACCCTTCCTCTGAATCCACAGAAATCAACTGCGGAGTGTCCCAGGGATTGTCACTGAGCCGAACCCTCTTCAACATCTACATGGCCCCACTCGCCACCATCGTCAGACAGCACAGCCTCTGTATAGTATCCTACTCCGATGACACCCAGCTCATCCTCTCACTCACCAAAGACCCCACCCCCACCAGACTCAACTTCCAGGAAGGAATGCAGGACGTTGCATCCCGGATGAGCACCAGCTGCCTGACGCTCAACTCGGAGAAGACAGAGGTCCTCGTCCTAGGAACCACCCCGTCAGCTTTGGACAACACCTGGTATCCCATCGCCCTCGAAAACCCCCCGACACCCACGGACCATGCCAGAAACTATCTCATCATACTCAACTCCTCCCTCTCCATGAACAGACAGTTCAACGCTGTCGCATTCAGCTGCTACAACACCCTTCTCATCCCCTGTAAGACGTTCAAATGGATCGCCCCCCCCCCCAAGTCAAGGAAGACAGTCACCCACGCACTCGTAACCAGCAGACTTGACTACGGAAATGCACTCTACGCCGGCATAAACAAGTTACTACTGTGCAAACTCCGGACGATATAGAACACCGCTGCCAGACTCGTCCTCGCCATCCCGCGACATGAGCACATCAGCCACCACCTATGCAATCTCCTCTTGCTCTCCGTCGAGAAGAGAGTCACTTTCAAGATACTCACCAACACCTACAAATGCCTTCAAAACACCGGCTCCCATTACCTCAATGATAGAATCAACTTCCAAGTACACAACAGAAACCTCTGATCCGGAAACCTCACCTTCTCTGAAAACCCACGCATCCGCTAAGCCAAATCAGGGGGAAGAGCATTCACCTACATCGCAGCCAAGACCTGGAATGAGCTCCCACTTGACATCAGACACCCCTCCGCTCTGAACACCTTCAGGTAGACTCTCAAGATGTGGGTCTTTGACTGAATGGAACGGCAGTGAACTGGAGGTGCACTCCTATACTGTAAGGGCGTAATACTCTGGAGGAACACACCTTTGCTGTAACACTGCAGTTCATTAGATGCACACTCATTAACACTAAAGGTACAGTGCTACACTGTAGCAATGGATTACACTGCAGGTGCACTACTATATTTTAGTGGACTAACCAGTATAATGGAGGAACACATATACTGTAACACTGTAGTACACGGGAGGCACACTTTTGTTCTGCAATGCTATAGTACACCGTAGGCACGCTCCTGTACTGTAACACTACAGTACACTGGAGGCACACTCTTGTACTGCAACACTACAGTAAACTGGACGTACTCCTATACTTGTACACAGCAGTACACTAGAGGCACACCTATCCTTGAACTCTGCAGTATGATGAAGGCACTCTCTTGTACTGTAACACTGCAGTACACTGGAAGCACGCCTATCCTTGACCTCTGCAGTACACGGAAGGCACTCTCTTGGCCTGTAACACTACAGCACACGGGAGGCACACTCTTGTACTGCAACACTACAGTAAACTGGATGTACTCCTATACTTGTACACAGCACTACACTGGAGGCACACCTATCCTTGAACTCTGCAGTATGATGAAGGCACTCTCCTGTACTGTAACACTGCAGTACACTAGAGGCACGCCTATCCTTGAACTCTGCAGTACACGGAAGGCACTCTCTTGGCCTGTAACACTACAGTACACTGGAGGCACACTCTTGTACTGTAACACTGCAGTATACTGTAGGCACACCTATACTTGAAGTCTGCAGTACCCTGAAGGAACACTCCTGTACTGTAAAACTTCAGTACGCTGGAGGCACACCAGTCCTTGAACTCTGCAGTGCTCTGAAGGCACTCTCTTGTACTGTAACACTGCAGTACACTGGAGGCACACTCTTGTACTGTAACACTGCAGTACACTGGAGGCACGCCTATCCTTGAACTCTGCAGTGCTCTGAAGGCACTTCTTGTACTGTAACACTACAGTACACTGGAGGTATGCCTATCCTTGAACTCTGCAGTGCTCTGAAGGCACTCCTTGTACTGTAACACTGCAGTACACTGGAGGTTTGCCTATCCTTGAACTCTGCAGTGCTCTGAAGGCACTCATTGTACCGTAACACTGCAGTACACTGGAGGTTTGCCTATCCTTGAACTCTGCAGTGCTCTGAAGGCACACTCTTGTACTGTAACACTGCAGTACACTGGAGGCACGCCTATCCTTGAACTCTGCAGTGCTCTGAAGGCACTTCTTGTACTGTAACACTACAGTACACTGGAGGTATGCCTATCCTTGAACTCTGCAGTGCTCTGAAGGCACTCCTTGTACCGTAACACTGCAGTACACCGGAGGCATGCCTATCCTTGAACTCTGCAGTGCTCTGAAGGCACTCCTTGTACTGTACCACTGCAGTACACTGGAGGTTTCCCTATCCTTGAACTCTGCAGTGCTCTGAAGGTACTCTCTTGTACTGTAACACTGCAGTACACTGGAGGTATGCCTGTCCTTGAACTCTGCAGTGCTCTGAAGGCACGTGCGGAGACAGTATGAACGCAATAGCCGTGAAGCTGACTGTTGGGTAGGAGCACTAGTTATACTGCAATAACGCTCCAATTATGAATGTCTTTCCCTTTCCACCTCCCTCCTCGGCCCTCTCTCCTCTCCCGCCGTCGCTGCGCGCGCCACACCGGGCCCAGTTACCTTCCGTATGCCTCACGCTTCAGTAACGAGGCGACATCTGAGGCGAAAGCAGATGAAAGCGGCGCACGGCAGCAGTGCTGACTCAGGGCCTTGGAGGGGGGCAGCTGTCAGAGCCTGTGGTTTGGTTCCCCTGAGCCCCCCGGGCAACGGAAAGGAAGGAAGGAAAGCCAAGGGCACCAACACCTCCCCGAATCCCAGCCACCGACTCCCATAAAGAAAGAAAACAACTTTGAACAACTGCAAGCTCCTCACCTTCCCGTGCCAAGGCAGAGCCTGGCCGGGCACATCAAAGCGCTATATAAAAGATAAGACGGCGGGACAAGCTTAGACAGTGTTTTTCTTTCCACCTCTGCCTCACACTTTTCCGGATCTCTGCTTCTTCTCAGCCAGAAGTTTCTTTGAGCGTGCCGTGTAATTTCACAAGACAATTCTTGACTGGCACTGCAGGGCTCGTTAAGAGCGAAGCACGAGGTAGCTGGCGCAAAAACAGCAGACGGACCAAATTTGGGTAAAGCGATTTCAGGAAGGCTGTGGTACTGAAGGGTAATTGGCACCGTTTTTCAGACGAATCCGTCTTCTTTTTCATACCATGTGTTTGTTTTGGTTTAGTTTTGGGAAATGCTTTTCTCACCTGACGAGAACAGCTGCCCTGATGCTCAATCTTGGTTTTTTAGAGTTTGGCTGATGCGCTCCAACAACTGACAGACGTCCCTTCCGCCCTCTTTAGAGGGCATGCGTGGCTGTATACTCTGACTGGTGCAGACAGGGCATTCACCAGTTTTTGGAGGATTTTCCTCCATCCGACAAACTCTGTCATATTTATGGGCAAGTCAGCAGCGCAGCAAGTCAGTCACCTTGCTGCGCTTCACTGCATGGCAGGAATGTGCTGTTTGTAAGTCAAGACTGTGCATTCCTGCCCTTTCCCCTTTACTAGGCTTTTTTGGCCTGGCTAGCAACTAAGCAGGTGCAAATGCACCTGTGTTGAAAGGAGGATTGTTTTTGTAGGAAGGGCCACCTTCCTGTACAAAAACAATCCACTGAGGCTTTTCCCTTTTCTACGTGTGCTGCAGAATGCGGTACATATAGAAAGAGGGGAAAAAGAGGAGAATAAAAAATATGTCTCTTCAATGCGCCTTCTTTTGGTGTATTCCCATGTATATCACTTCTAGTAAATCTGAGAATGCGTCAAAATCCCTGGGCCTCATTTATGAGGCCGTGCGTCACTTTTACGCCGCTGGTGCGTCACTTTTTGTGACGCACCAGTGGTGTAAAAAATGCGCCTTGTTGCGCCATATTTACAGAAGTTATTTACAACAAGGGGTGGTGATGGACAGAGTCTCTGAATTAAGCAGAGTACTCTCACCCAGTCAAGAGATCAGGGCTAGATCCAACACCGTTTTTTAGCTCATTGCACCATCCCAGTTTCAGAACCTGGCTGTATGCAAATTAGTCTGTCCCTGGCCCAGTGCATCATGGGAACAGGGCAGACCAGACTACAAAAGCCAATTCTTACACTGGGAAGGAAACAAGCTTCCGGGGACCGGTTTCTGGCATTACAGCCGTCTTCGGCCCGGCTTGCTTGAATCCTGATGGTGCAATGAGCAAGGGACTCACATCTGAGTATACCCTTCCACGCTTAGGGTGGACAAAATTATTTACAACAAGGGGTGGTGATGGACAGAGTCTCTGAATTAAGCAGAGTACTCTCACCCAGTCAAGAGATCAGGGCTAGATCCAACACCGTTTTTTAGCTCATTGCACCATCCCAGTTTCAGAACCTGGCTGTATGCAAATTAGTCTGTCCCTGGCCCAGTGCATCATGGGAACAGGGCAGACCAGACTACAAAAGCCAATTCTTACACTGGGAAGGAAACAAGCTTCCGGGGACCGGTTTCTGGCATTACAGCCGTCTTCGGCCCGGCTTGCTTGAATCCTGATGGTGCAATGAGCAAGGGACTCACATCTGAGTATACCCTTCCACGCTTAGGGTGGACAAAATTATTCACAACAAGGGGTGGTGATGGACAGAGTCTCTGAATTAAGCAGAGTACTCTCACCCAGTCAAGAGATCAGGGCTAAATCCAACACCGTTTTTTAGCTCATTGCACCATCCCAGTTTCAGAACCTGGCTGTATGCAAATTAGTCTGTCCCTGGCCCAGTGCATCATGGGAACAGGGCAGACCAGACTACAAAAGCCAATTCTTACACTGGGAAGGAAACAAGCTTCCGGGGACCGGTTTCTGGCATTACAGCCGTCTTCGGCCCGGCTTGCTTGAATCCCACCATCATCACCACCCCCTTTTCTGTATCGTTTTTGGCCACTATAGGTGTGGCAGGGTATACTCAGACATGAGTCCCTTTCTCACTGCTCCATCAGGATTCAAGCAAGCCGGGCCGAAGAGGCTAAAATGCCAGAAACCGGTCCCCGGTAGCTTGTCTCCTTTCTGGTGAAGAATTGGCTTGGTAGTTTGGTCTGCCCTGTTCCCATGATGCACTGGGCCAGGGACAGACTAATTTGCATATAGCCAGGTTCTGAGCTGGGATGGGGCAGTGAGATAAATAACGGTGATGGATCAAGCCCTGATCTTTGGACTGGGTAAGAGTGGTCTGCTTAATTCAGACACTCTGTTCATCACCACCCCCTTTTCTGTATCGTTTTTGGCCACTATAGGTGTGGCAGGGTATACTCAGACATGAGTCCCTTTCTCACTGCTCCATCAGGATTCAAGCAAGCCGGGCCGAAGAGGCTGAAATGCCAGAAACCGGTCCCCGGTAGCTTGTCTCCTTTCTGGTGAAGAATTGGCTTGGTAGTTTGGTCTGCCCTGTTCCCATGATGCACTGGGCCAGGGACAGACTAATTTGCATATAGCCAGGTTCTGAGCTGGGATGGGGCAGTGAGATAAATAACGGTGATGGATCAAGCCCTGATCTTTGGACTGGGTAAGAGTGGTCTGCTTAATTCAGACACTCTGTTCATCACCACCCCCTTTTCTGTATCGTTTTTGGCCACTATAGGTGTGGCAGGGTATACTCAGACATGAGTCCCTTTCTCACTGCTCCATCAGGATTCAAGCAAGCCGGGCCGAAGAGGCTGAAATGCCAGAAACCGGTCCCCGGTAGCTTGTCTCCTTTCTGGTGAAGAATTGGCTTGGTAGTTTGGTCTGCCCTGTTCCCATGATGCACTGGGCCAGGGACAGACTAATTTGCATATAGCCAGGTTCTGAGCTGGGATGGGGCAGTGAGATAAATAACGGTGATGGATCAAGCCCTGATCTTTGGACTGGGTAAGAGTGGTCTGCTTAATTCAGACACTCTGTTCATCACCACCCCCTTTTCTGTATCATATTTACAGAAGTGACGCATCTAGGTAGATGCGTCACTTTGTAAACCCCTGCGCCACATTATACCTGCGCAAGGTATAATGTATGCAAGGGGGCGCATTGACGCAAGAAAGGGTCGTAGAAGTGACGCAGTGAACTCTATGTGATTTCACTGCGCCACTTCTAGGACACAAATGTGTCAATTTCTTACCCCTGCCTCACAGCAGGCGTAAGACTGACGCAGGCCCTTTCACATGGGGCTTGCCCCATGTGAAAGGATACATTGCTGGAGTTGCGTCACTTTTGTGACACACTCCAGCAATGCGCCACTTTTGCACCATACAGATACGTCAGAAATACTGACGTATCTGTAACTCCTTGCGCAATGATGCGTCATACTGTAAATATGACGCATCATTGGTGGTGCAAGGAGGGCGCAGTGAAAAGTGACGCATCGCTGTTTTCACACAGCGATGCGTCACTTTTCATAAATGAGGCCCCCTGAATGTTGTGTGGGAACACCCACCCAATGCCCATGGAAACACCTCCCTGGTGCTGAGTAATGCAACGTTGCGCTTGTAGTAGATCTGGAAAAAGCCTTTGACTCTTTGGAGTGGCCCTACCTGGCAGCTGTGCTAGACAAATATGAGTTGGGTGCTGAGTAATGCAACGTTGCGCTGCTATACTCAAGATTTATGAACCCACTAAGGGCCACAAAAGGTGGTCAGCATGTGAGCGTGCCGTGTAATTTCACAAGACAATTCTTGACTGGCACTGGACCCGCAGGGCGCGTTAAGAGCAAAGCACGAGGTAGCTGGTGCAAAAACAGCAGACGGACCAAATTTGGGTAAAGCGATTTCAGGAAGGCTGTGGTACTGAAGGGTAATTGGCACAGTTTTTCAGACGAATCCGTCTTCTTTTTCATACCATGTGTTTGTTTTGTTTTTGTTTTGGGAAATACTTTTCTCACCTGACGAGAACAGCTGCCCTGATGCTCAATCTTGGTTTTTTAGAGTTTGGCTGATGCGCTCCAACAACTGACAGATGTCCCTTCCTCCCTATTTAGAGGGCATATGTGGCTGTATGCTCTGACTTGTGCAGACAGGGCATCCACCAGTTTTTGGATGATGTCCTCCATCTGACAAACTCTGTCATATTTATGGGCAAGTCAGCAGCGCAGCAAGTCAGTCACCTTGCTGCGCTTCACTGCATGGCAGGTGAGTGGACTGTGGCAGGGCCTCTTACGGCTGTTCTACTACGCTGCTGAAGCCTGTGTGTGCTGCACCTGGAGGGTGCATTTTTAATATTAGTGTGACACTGGTGTTTTTAATGATAATTTTATAGACTGCATTTTACCTGCTCTGGGGGGCACGTTAAGATCTCCCGAGGCCTGTTCTCGATCTCCTCCTTCCCGCCCCGGTCCTACGTGGTGAATAGCACCATTGCGCGGAGGGCGAGGAAGGGTGGAGACAGGTACTTCCGGTTGGCTGGGGGGACGGTTAGCGTTCTAGTCGCCATCCCCTGATCAGTCCTTAGGGATATAAGGCGAAGACAGCTGGGCTGCGTTGTGGAGAGTGGACTGTGGCAGGGCCTCTTACCGCTGTTCTACTACGCTGCTGAAGCTTGTGTGTGCTGCACCTGGAGCGTGCATTTTTAATATTAGTGTGACACTTGTGTTTTTAACGATAATTTTATAGACTGCACTTTACCTGCTCTTGAGGGCACGTTAAGATCTCCCGAGGCCTGTTCTCGATCTCCTCCTTCCCGCCCGGTCCGACGCGGTGAATAGCACGTTGCGCGGAGGGCGAGGAAGGGTAGAGACAGGTACTTCCGGTTGGCTGGGGGGACGGTTAGCGTTCTAGTCGCCATCCCCTGATCAGTCCTTAGGGATATAAGGCAAAGACAGCTGGGCCGCGTCGTGGTGAGTAGGCTGTGGCAGGGCCTCTTACCGCTGTTATACTACGCTGCTGAAGCCTGTGTGTACTGCACCTGGAGCGTGCATTTTTAATATTAGTGTGACACTTGTGTTTTTAATGATAATTTTATAGACTGCACTTTACCTGCTCTGGAGGGCATGTTAAGATCTCCCGAGGCCTGTTCTTGATCTCCTCCTTCCCGCCCCGGTCCGACGCAGTGAATAGCACCGTTGCGCGGAGGGCGAGGAAGGGTAGAGACAGGTACTTCCGGTTGGCTGGGGGGCGGTTAGCGTTCTAGTCGCCATCCCCTGATCATTCCTTAGGGATATAAGGCGAAGACAGCTGGGCCGCGTTGTGGTGAGTGGGCTGTGGCAGGGCCTCTTACCACTGTTCTACTACGCTGCTGAAGCCTGTGTGTGCTGCACCTGGAGCGTGTATTTTTAATATTAGTGTGACACTTGTGTTTTTAACGAAAAGTTTATAGACTGCACTTTACCTGCTCTGGAGGGCACGTTAAGATCTCCCGAGGCCTGTTCTCGATCTCCTCCTTCCCGCCCCGGTCCGACGCGGTGAATAGCACCGTTGCGAGGAGGGAGAGGAAGGGTAGAGACAGGTACTTCCGGTTGGCTGGGGGGACGGTTAGCGTTCTAGTCGCCATCCCCTGATCAGTCCTTAGGGATATAAAGCGAATGCTTACATGACCGCGCAGCGGGCGCGCCAAAGGCAAGCCCGTCTGCGGCAGAACGGGGCCCGGGGCCAGTACCCCTGGCCAAAATGCGGTGAAAATGCAATATGACAGGGCAGAACTGTTGGCCTTATGCCCCCTCATGGACAGCGTTTGCAGACATAGTATGATGGCTACTCAAGGTAGCGTATATCTGCACTGTTCATTTAGTTGGAGTTTAGACAACACAAGGAAGGCAGGAAGGGGATTTCTTTGTGGGGGTCTATTGAATTGTAGATCTCTCTGTAAACATAAAATTGAAATCTAGGATCTGCTAGCGGACACTAAGCTTGACTATTTGTTTCTTTATGAGACTTGGTTGGACGCCAATTCCGAGCCAGATATTATAGAGGCACTCCCCCCCGGGTACACTATAGCTAGAATAGACAGAGCGGTAGGTAGAGGAGGTGGGATAGCGGTGATTTTTAGATCTTCCCTTGAATGCTTCATTTAACCTGTCATTATTATGTGATAGTGAGGCCGTTTTTTTTACATTAAAGTTAAGCCCTAACTTTACGGTGAAAGGGCTTCTGATTTACAGACCCCCGGGTTCCTCCACACGTTTTCTGCCTAGTTTGTTGGAGGGCATTGCTCACTTAGCCTTAAGATATGATAAGCTCCTGGTTTTGGGTGACCTGAATCTTCATTTGGAAGACCCCTTGAATAAGGAAACATCCAACTTACGCCAGGACTTGCAGTTATTTCATCTAGGCTTGAAATCCCGCGCCCCCACCCATCAGCACGGACACCTACTTGATCCGATGTTCGCAAGCTGGGAGGATGTAGAAGTGTCTACTAGTCTCCCCGTCCCTTGGTCGGATCATTTCTTGGTGCCACTTGTGATAAGGATGCCAGAGATCGAAAGTCGGAAATTAGTAAGTGGTAACCACCCGTGTAGGAAGTGGAAAAACTTTGTTCAGGATGACTTTAATAGAGAGCTGCTAGTGGGCGGCCCTTCGGGTGGGTCTGACAGTGAAACCGTCTGTCTGAATCTGGAGAGGCGCATAATTAACGCTCTCAACAAGGTGGCACCGTTGCTCTCGAATAAAGCTGGAGGCAGAGGGCATAAAACTGCTCCTTGGTGTACCCAAGCTTTACATAGCGTAAAAGCGGAATGTAAACGTTTGGAGAGGCATTGGAGAAAGGGATTTCGGAACCAGGATAGATTGTTATATAGGGAGGAAGAGAGGAAATACCAAGGTCTGTTAAGACAAGCTAAAGCCACCTATTACAAGGCCAGAATTGGAATGGCGGAGAATTCTACTAAGTAACTTTTCAAAATATATAAGGAAATCTCCTCCTTGGCTGAGACGGCTGTGTCTAGCAGGGGTTCTGCTGAGGAGTGCAATCGCGTCGCAAATTACTTCTCTGAGAAGGTGGAGGATATTTACTCATCCTTCTCTGGGATTGTAATGAGAGGGGCTGATTTCGAAGAACTGACGGAATATTCTAAGACAGGGCGGAGACTGAACAATTTCATCGTTCCCACTCCTGAGACTCTTAAGAGTATCTGCCTTAGTGTCAAATCTGGCTCACCCAGAGATCCTGCACCACCCAAGGTGATGTGTGTGAGTCTGGATATTCTTGAACCATTCATTAGGCACGTGCTAGATGTCTCGTTTAGACTGCATATGCTGCCAGAGAACTGGAAACGAGCTATCGTTCTTCCAGTCAAGAAAAAGCCGAATGTCAGTCTAGACAAATTAGACAATCTGCGGCCTATTTCGCTTCTGCCATTTCTGGCAAAGGTGGCCGAGAAGGTGGTCAACCGCCAACTTATGACACATTTGGAAGACGCGAGTCTCCTTCACCCGTCGCAATCTGGATTTCGGGTGGGGTATTCTACAGAAACTGCTCTATTAATGGCCACGGAAACCATCAGACAGGGGACGGTTGCGGGGCACACTATGGCTCTGATAATGTTAGATCTCAATTCCGCTTTCGACACTGTAGCACATTACAAATTGCTGCAGTGTTTGAATAAAGGCGGCATCTCGGGCTCTGCCCTGAAGTGGCTGAAATCCTTCCTAACTGAACGTAGTTTTCAGGTCAGACAGGGTGTACACTACTCCAATGACATTAAATTGCAGCAGGCAGTGCCTCAGGGCTCTGCCCTGAGTCCCACCCTGTTTAATTTATACATGTCGCCGTTGGCGGAGATAGTGCAGGGCTTTGGAGTTGGAGTTGTCTCCTATGCGGACGACACCCAGCTGTTGATCTCCCTATCCCAGGCACCAGAGATTGCTGCATCTAACTTCAGGGCGTGCATGCAGGAGCTTGCCTCCTGGATGGATAAGAACTGCCTGAAACTGAATGGCAGCAAGACCGAGGTGCTGGTGGTGGGAGGCAATACTTTGAGCTGGTCATCGGAATGGTGGCCTCCGAGCTTGGGCCCTACTCCCGTACCATGCATCGAGGCGAAAAATCTGGGGGTCTGGGTAAACCCCGCTCTTTCCTATGAAGGACATATTAGAAGGGTAGTTGAAAAGTGTTTTGGAGTCCTGAAAATTTTGCGTAAAATGCTGGATCTCCTTCCGGTAGGGGCCAGGAAGACTATGGTGCACGCCCTTATTACATCACGCCTAGATTATGCCAACATACTCTATCTTGGGGCCATGGAAAAGGGTCTTGGGCGGCTACAGGTTCTACAAAATGATGCCGCTCGGCTGGTCCTTATGCAGCCTAGGAGGGCTGCTTCAAAAAAAGCCCTTAACTCATTGCACTGGCTGCCCGTGAAGGAAAGAGTTATGTTTAAGACATTATGCACCTGTCATCGAATTCTTAACAATGTTGGCCCGTCTTATCTGAGTGACTTGGTGTAAGGATCTATGCTTCATAGAACTGTGAGAGGGTTGCTAGGAGCTTAGAATGTTATGTTGTGAAGTGAAGACCAGTAAGAAGAAGCTGGAGAAGGAGCTGGAGGTCTCTTCATGTATGACCATTAAAATCAAGTTTATCTACCACATTGTATTGGACTCATCTTTACATTGGCGACGAGGACCTAGGGACTCTGGCAGGGGACAGATTGCTTTGACCTCCACCCCTGGATGATACTACTTGGAGCTGGTAGTATACATTTCCTCCTTCGATTGAAATTCTATTGGGTGCCACTCAGGGATTTCATTGTTTCGCTTTTTGCCGATGTAAATCTACTTGCGCGACCTATGTGCATTCTTTAAAATCTTAAACGGCTTACCTGATTCAGCGAGCGTGCCATCTCCGAATTCTGGATTCCATCATCATCAAGAGATCCATCGTCATCAAGAGATCCATCGTCATCAAGAGGTTCGTGGAAGCGTATCTCTGGAAGACGAAGCAAATTTGCCGACCTTTCTTCAAGTCTCGCGTCATCCTTCGTCACGTACGCGGGGTCAAGGACGTCGGAAACGTGACCCGTACGTGGCGGCCATCTTGGTTTTTCATCTGGAGGCTTACTTGATGTCAAAACTTGCAAGGATTTAACATTTTACAAGCTGGATTTGCTGAAAATTATCCGACTTTGGCACAACGATATATCTGTCAAAAAGCGTTTGGCAAGAGAAGCGATCGACAAAAGAAGCTATCGGCAAGAGTATTTTGTGCATTTTGATGTTTTTGCACACTTTAACATTTAGACTATCTCTGACTAGGAAATCTTTTTAGTTTATGTGTGCTTATATTGTGCTAATATTCTGATAATATTCTATATTTTATATATTTTTACCTTGTATTTCTTTTGTTTTGTTTTCCCATGGCTGATCAAATTTTGGCTGCTCCTCCTTCTTTCCTACCTACTCCTGGTGAGCCCACTGTACCATGGAAGGAGTGGAAAAAGTTATTTCTAACGTATATTCTAGCTACTGGTGCAGACAAATATGGACCAATTCGCAAACAAGCGATTTTACTTCATAATTTAGGAGTAGAGGGTAGGAGACTTTATGAAGACTTACCTGAGATATCTTTAGGTATAGGGAATGGGCAACCTATGAGGTAACGGGTTTTTAGGAACCCGTTTGGTGCCAGGGGATAACACCCGAAGACCTCTGAGTTCTCCCTGTTCCGGACCACAGAAACACGGAGTCTTCTAGTCGCCGTCAGAGATCAAGTTTTATTGATAGCTACCAAGTAACAGGTGTCCTAGAAGCACGACAAACACGGGTCATGTGTTCTCAGGAGACTGTTCGTTTTTACAGAACCAGCCTTCTCCTTATATACAGAAATAATAGCTGCGAGCAAGAATTCTTGAGTTTATGATATGGCTATACACATATTTCTACAATAATACAAAAGAGCGAAGTCATGTAGGCAAGCCCGTATTTTAGATGTCCAATGCGTGATAGATTACTCAGCCAAGCCCGGAACTCCCATCAGATATCGATGAAACCCCAATAAAGGAGGGCACCTCCTAGTCATAAAACTGGCCATAAACAGGGAACAGGACAGGTGTGTGTTTGTAGAAAGCATGGTTTGTATGTAGTGAATGGTTTGAGGAATGCTATGCATCGATGCTATCGCATTTGGCCACTGGGCGAGGGGTTGCTCAAACAGGTTTGGCTAAAGGCAATGGAGTCAGTTGGGACAGGTCAGGGGGAAGTCAGGGAAGGAGGACGTGTCCTTTTAGATCAAGCTCGACCTTTAATTGACTTATCATGAGGGCAAGACGTAAGATGGATGTCGTTCACAAAATGGAGTCTAAGGGGTTGGGACGGAAACTACGATTTGGGGGTGTTGGCGACCCTCGATTCTGACGCAAATGCATAGAAATGATGTCCTAATCATTATCGGTTCGCTGACACCAAATTCGTCATGGTACGTTGATATTTTGTGACACGGGTATTGGACCTCGATATCGGGATGACAACAGGGTCCAGATTTTCAGAACCACAGACCCTCCTTTTGCCCTTATGTAAGGCAATAATTCATGTTAATCTGAGTCCAATCCGTATGAAGGAATTCGTGGAGATGCTGCTGTAACATCATTCTGTTGCTCAGTTCGTCTCTTGACACAGGCTTCCGTAAACATGACGTAGCACAGAGGCCACATAGTGCAGGAGCGCACTGTATACACAGGCAGAACATAAACAGAAGTGTTAAGATCATCCCAATGAAGATCAATGTTTTCCATCCCCATGTAGCGATCAGTCCCCAGAACCACCCTAGCAAGGACCAATCTCCTTTTTCCACGTGGAGGAAATCAGATATTTCGTGTAGTTTAGAGATGGCTTGGTACACTGTCGGTGCGTTATCAGGGATGAAAATGCAACAACTAGATTGGATCACTCTACACACACCACCACGATCGGCGAGTATGATATCTAGGGCAACTCGGTTCTGAAGGGTCATAAGTCGATCCGACTGAAGTTCGGTCGTCAAATTTCCAAGGGCTCCGGCCGTTGTACTCACGGCGGATTCAACTATCCTTGATAACTGGCGAATATTCCTGCTGTTTACCATAGGCCCCCAAAATGGCAGAAAACCCTTTGCGAAGTCAGTGAATTCCTGACCCGCCGTGTCGTCTTTACTCACGACACCTCTAGCTGTCCTTGTCCGATGGTAATCTGCTCTGGCCGTGTAGGTGGGAGGCAGCAGAAATGCGATAAAGCATGTACCTGAGAAGTCAGGGGGTAACCAGGTGTAAGCTTGGTCATGGCAGACGAAATACGTGCCTTTGGCTGCTAATAATATAGGGGAAGTTCGGGAAGCGAACACATATGTTTCCGCGCATATACTCTTTCCTAATTGAGCTTTGGGATCCCTGCCGATACCCTGTAAACATAAGTGACCTCGGTTGGGTACTATCCAAACTGGGCGGGATTTCTTTGCTGTCTGGCTCTTACCCAGGTAAACCCCATATTTAGTTACGTTCCATTGAGTGTACGGAGTGAGTTCATCTTTGGGAATCGTAAGATAGGTGTCGAACTCTCTACTCATATTTCTTATCCCTGCTATTAGTGCCTTGTTACTGAAATCACTTTCAGTAGAACGTGTCGGGTATGGTTCTAGGGCGAATAGGAACATGGTCTGGAAAGACCACAGAGAACCATAATAACTGAAAGGCAGGATGAAGTACGGGATACCCTTATCCGTCGTGTGTGGCATGAGTCCACATATCCAACAGTTAGATGTATTCATGATGGACTGGTGTTGGTGTAGGAGTTGAATGAATGAGTTATTTACAAATTCGAGTCTTCTGGCAGACTCGTGTTCAGGTAGATGGTGAAAGTAGTGTGGAGAGATAGTAGGAGGAGGCTGTGGCCGGGTGTCATTTGAAAAGGTAACTTGGAATACGAATAGAGTATAACCAGTCAAAAACATCGTTATGCTACACAACATTAAAATACATGTTATCAAAAACTTTCCTTTGGCCAGTACAGTGCATAATTGTCTTTCAAAGTTTGGGAGTCTGGTAGGTCTCTTTACCCTAGGAAACTCCATCCTCTAGTTGCTGCCCGCGGTGGTAGGTTGGTTCTGCCAGGGGGTGCGCTCTGTTCAGTCCGGGGTAACTCCCTTGGACCAACCAGAACCGTTGACCTAAACGTCCCCAGTTGCACTCCCCAGCCTTCAACCGCGACCCTAGCAGCAGAACCGGATGGCGGTTCGAAAATCAAAAATGTGCAACTTTCCTGAGAGTGAGAGAGCTGAAAAATCAAAAAAAGTTCTTGGGGGAGGGAAATCACTTTAGTTCGTTTTTATTTAGTCTCTTCGTTTAGTCCTCAAATTGTACCGTCGTTTTCCTGGCACGGTGTGGTCTTCAAACAATGTCTCAGGTTCGGTAGTGTCCAACTGCGTAGACTGTGGCACAAATCCTTGTAAAATATGATCACTCTCCTTTTCGGTACCAGTTTCTTTTAAACGTGCATCGCTGAAAGGGATGAAACGAGGTATGGATTCTGTCTCGGAGTCGGCAATTCCTTCGTTGACCCACCGGTCGTATGGAAGGGGCAGAGGGACCCGTTTACAATGGGTCCCGTGCACCCAGTTCTTTTTGCCTTCCACCCGAACCGCTGACCTCGTGGAAAGAAGTACCAGGTAAGGTCCGGTCCACCTCGGCTGTCCGTTGTTGGTGCGCTGGAAGTTCCGCACCAAGACCCACGTGCCGGGTGTGATGGAGTGACCTGGATCGTCAGAGGCTGGTGGAGAGGAACTGTGAACCTGTTGGTGTAAAACACGCAATTTAGTTGTCAATTCGCACAAATAGTCAAGCAGTACGGGGTGCTCTATTTCGCTAAGTTTCTTCGGTCTTGGCACGCCCCAGACGTTGGCTGGGTGGCCAAACACTATCTCGTGAGGGCTCAGTCCTAATCTGGAATGGGCAGTCATCCTAGTTGACAAGAGTGCTAGGGGCAAGGCGTCAGGCCATTTAAGACCTGTACTGGCTTGGATCTTGGCTAATTTGAGCTTTAAAGTGCCGTTGTAGCACTCTACCAATCCAGCTGATTGGGGGTGATTCGCAGAGTGGAATTTTTGCTGTATGCCTAAACATTCACACACTCTCTTCATCACGCGTCCTACGAATTCACTTCCATTATCACTCCAGACAATTCTAGGCATGCCAAATCTCGGGAAGAACTCTTTGACAAGGGCTTTGGCAGTTGACAAGGCAGTATTGTCTTTAAGGGGGTACGCTTCCACCCACCTGGAGAAAGCGCAAACAACAACGAGCACATACTTCAGATTGTTGCATCTCTCCATGTGAATGAAATCGAGCTGCAAAACCTCGAACGGATACGTTGGAGGCGCAAAATGACCAGCTGGAGTTGGGGTTTCCCTACCAGGATTGTACTTCAAACACACCATACAGTTTCTGACCACATTCTCTGCATATTTCGGGATATTGCTATTTTGCCATACTGGGGCCAATACTTTACAGATTCCTCTCGAACTGATGTGTGCAAATCCGTGAGCCATTGTTACTACTGCAAGTACATAGGCGTTAGGCAATAACCATCGCTGATGTTCTGACAATTCGACCCAACAACCATTCGTATCTAATCTACCCTTACTTTCTCTCCATTCATTCACCTCTTTCTCAGTTGCCTCGGCTTGTATAGATTTCACGCTTTCAATGGTGTCCTCACACATTCCCACATCAGTAATCCATCTAGCGGGACCTACAACATACATCCGACTCATTGTGTTCCTTGCAGTCTCTTTCGCAACCTCGTCTGCAAATGCATTCCCGCGGTCAACATCATCCTGAATCTTTTTGTGTGCACTACATTTTATAATGGCAACTTGTAGTGGCAAGGTCAGTGACTGGAGGAGCTCATTAACTAGCTGACCATGTTGTATCTTTGCACCATGTGACGTAAGAAACCCACGTTCACGCCACAATCTCCCAAAACTGTGAGCCACACCAAAGGCGTATTGGCTGTCAGTGTACACATTCACTCGCTTTCCTTTCGCTAACACACATGCTCTGGTAAGCGCAATTAGCTCTGCAGCTTGTGCAGATTTATGGGAAATGCGCGCAGTCTCTATAATGGTGTGTAATGTCGTTACGGCATATGCTGCAGTCGTATCACCATTCGGCAGCTTGAAACATGAACCATCAACCCATAAAGTATCATTGCATGTCCTGTAAGTCTACTCTCCCTTTTGTCTCTTCTTCTGTCCTAAAGCAGCAGTCATGTTTATCAATCTCGTCTGTTCCTGTCGGAATGGGTAATAACGTTGCGGGATTCAGTGTATCGCACCTCTTTATGTGGATGTGACTTGCTAGCAGCGTAAGTTCGTAACTGGATAGTCGAGCGCTAGTAAGGTGTTGTGTCTTCGTCCTGTTTAGTAAAATGTCTACTGCATGCGGAACCATAACGATCAGAGTATTATTCATGACTAATCCAGCGGATTGCCGGATGCAGACAGCTGCTGCGGCGGTAGCCCTCAGACAACTTGGCAGGGCTTTAGCCACAGGGTCTAGAGTTGCCGAAAAATACGCGCATGGGCGCTGTCTGTCCCCAAAATGTTGTGTTAAAACTGATAATGCACAACCTTCCTTCTCATGGACATATAATGTAAAAGGCTTACTGTAGTTGGGGTTTCCCAACACAGGAGCCGAACATAATGCATCACGCAACTTGTGAAAACTCGTCTGGCAATCTTCAGACCAAGGCATAGGATTTGGCGTGTCTTTACAGAGTAGTGCCAGCAAGGGTTTAGCTAGTAGTGAGAAATTCGGTATCCATTGTCTACAGTACGATGTAATGCCCAAGAAGGCTCGAACCTCTCTCTGTGTCCTTGGGGCACTTAGTTCTGCGATTGCCTGTATTCTTTCTGGTGTCAGTCTCCTTCCCTCCTTCGACAAGATGTGACCTAAGTAGGTTACTTCTTGTCGGCAAAATTGTAGTTTGGAGAGAGAGACTTTGTGCTTCATGTCACATAAGTGATGCAATAACGATAACGTAGCTTTTTTGCAAATCTCTTCAGTGTCTGCAGCGATCAGTAGATCGTCTACGTACTGAATCAGAGTTGAACCATTCGGTAGAACAATTGTGTCTAGTTGTGTTTTCAGGGCCTGACTGAATATTGATGGGCTTTCGCAGTAGCCTTGAGGAGCGCACTTGAAGCGGAAACTTCGTCCTCCTAAATTAAATCCGAAAATATCTCTACTCTCCTCAGCAATCGGGATACTGAAGAAAGCGTTCTTCAGGTCAATCACCGAGAACCAATTTGCTGAAGCTGGAACCATCGTCAATAAAGCAGTAATGTCGGGGACAACTGGAAATTGTGGGATAACTATCTTGTTCACTTCTCTGAGGTCGATCACGAACCTATACACAGGCGGTTGTGAAGGATCAGTACGTTTTAAGACGGGCAAAACTGGACTGTTACAAACATTTCCTGTTGTTTCTTCGATGACGTCTTTATCAATCAGGTCATAAACAATCGTCAATAACGCCTTTTCACATTCGCTAGATATTTTGTATTGGGGAATACGTGGTAACCTAATGTTGGCTTCCAATGTTATGACATATGGTGCTATCTCCAAACGACCTACATCATTAGAACCATTAGCCCAGAGTACATCAGGAAGACTCGACAATTCAGTTGCAATATTTTCTTTTGACACATACATTGGAGAAATGACTTTCTTACCGAAAGTAAGTTGTACTTATGGTGAACAGTACAAAGTCGCATATAACCTTTTTAGCAAATCCAATCCTAACAAATTTTCACCGCAACCTGTGGTAAGAATGAGGGGTGCCTCTAATTCGCATGGACCAATAGAAAGAGATACAGGACTGGAGATCGGGTTTCTAACCGGGGCGCCAGAGAAACCTACTGAAACATTTATTTCGCCAGACAAAGGTGCGCCAGGAAGTTTCGAGTGCATGATCGAACTTTTTGTAGCACCAGTATCCAGCAGAAATGGCTCTGACACTCCTGAGGCGATTACCTCGACATAAGGTCCATTCTGATCTACTGGAACTGAAACAACTCCCTCTCTTTGTCCATGGCTGTCCTAGCAATCGTTACCCTCATATTCATGTTCTGTGTAATAGTCGTCAGCATAGTACTGAGCTGACCTGGTCGACGCATTATTTTGTTGGTCGAAGCTGTTCATCGAATTCTGAGGCGTAAAAGAAGTTGTATTCTGCGTGAAATTTCCACGGCCCCTACCTCTAGGGGCATGTTGAACATCTCTTCCCCTTACACCTGAAGCACCGCTCAAACGTCGCGCAAGAGCCGGACAATTAGTTTTAAAGTGACCCTCTTCCTTGCAATATGCACATTGATTCGGGCCATAAGCAATACGCTGGTGGGGAAACTCGTTTCCTTGCGCGTTTCTCGAATGCTGATGTTGTAGTTGATAACTGGGCTGACTAGCCGTACGAGGCGGATAAGCTTGCTGGAGAAGAACTTTAGTTTTTAAATCTTTTGTCTTTTTGTCTACTTTATCTAGCTCGTCTTTGCGCCTATTTTCATAGTACTGGGCTGTAGCTAAAATTGGAGCTGACGTAGAGACAGCCCAAGCACTCTCTGAATCTTTCAATTTATTACACAGTTCAGGGATTAAATTATGTACGAACTTGTCTACAAACAATCTTTGGCCACCCTCGGTAGCCATATCCTGACCACTATGATCGGTGAAAGTCTCCTCGAATCTTGTGAAAAAGTCAGACACATTCTCATCTTTCTTCTGCTTGCATGCAGATAGCTTGTCCCAGTTCACGCGTACTTCAGGCATTATTGTTTTCATGTACGCGATAATTCTACCGGGAAGTTCAGCTATTAACGGCTCAGGTTTAGAACCACCAATTTGTCTAGCATCTATAGCGGCAATGTTCGCCCATGAGTCGCCTAGTTCTTGGGCATGGTTCGTATGACGTATTTTGCTCCATAGAGGATGTGGAACAACGTTCCCGAACAACATGTCTATATCCGCTAGATTCATTATACATGAGCTTGTAGTTTGCGATAACTCCTTATAATACCCAGTCGGGTTTTTTTACGAGGATCAGGCTTGAGCGCTAAGACTTCGGATCGTTTCCAGGGGACATGTACCCATACACGCTGGAAATGAGGCAGAATTGGCGGCACTACATTCGCATCGCCTTCCCTCCAAACCGGAGGAACCTCTCTCATGGGGTACTGTCTCGCTCTTTTCCTATCTGATACGTCGTCTTCGTACAATGATCTAGAGACGTTTCCCTTACTCCTATAAGAGAGTAATAACTCTATCGCTTTCTCAACACCTCTGCCTGTAATCATGCCTTCGTGGAACTTAAAGCGTGTACGCCATAGTTCGTTCATTGTGTGTGTGGGATCATTTGTCTCCAAATCTTCGCCCAAATATACACACATTTCTTCGAATACGTATCTCTGAGTGGGTGCATTCCATTGACGGAAAACTTCCATAACAGACTGAACATCATATCTAACAGTATCCGTAATCCATTTACGGGCTAGTTCATTTAGCACTTTTCTTTCCTCGTAATCGGGTAGTTGACTACGTAACTGTCTATCTTCTGTTTTAGGGGTCGTCTTAGGCGACCCGAAGAAAGGAGAAAGCAGACCAGTGACGGTACCTGTCACTCTTTGTCTAATAGAAGGAGAAGCTTGCGGAGGAGCAAGTGCATTGGAAAAAACAGGCTGAGGCAAAGACGAAGTAGAGGCAATAGTAGAGGAGATTGAAGTAGTAGCAGACGTAGTATCATAGACAATAGCTGGAGCTGTAGGCAAAGTCGTAGAAGTAGATGGAGTAGGTAGCAAAGATGGCGGCCCTTGAGAAGGCTGCGCCGGAGAAGTAGGAACCAGCTGAAAAGTAGCTGGCGTGTGTGCAAGAGCTGCGTTTCGTGCGCCGGGGCGTGGTATAGAAAAACGCTTTGGCGTTGTAGTAGCGTCTAACGCATAAGGTGGAGGTGAGCTTAATAAGTGGGACATTAATGGATCTTTCTCGGATCTTTCCTCTTGACCTTGTCCCTTATTTGGTAACATCGGGTAGCATTTATCTACTGCTAGTTTCTTGCTCCTAAGTATTTGTTCGCTTTCTTGCTCTTCCTCGTTATCCCTGTATGCAACGGCAGCTTGCACCATTGACATACCTTTTTTATTCCTTTTTGCTAACTTTATTTCTTTCTGTTTGGCTTCTTTGCGCCATAAGCGAAAAGAGTCAAACATCGCCGGCCGGGCTTTTCTCTTAAATAATTTGACCTCTAGGTTATCTAATATTTCTGAGTCGAAACTACCATATTGGGGCCATTTTAAAACACCATCCTTGCGGGTGTATTTTATCCACACTTCATTATATGTGATAGGGCCTACGCCGTGCTTTACGTAGAGCTCATATGTTGGAGTTCCAATCGGAGGAACCGGACAGGAATCCTCTAATCGGGAGTCCTTACTATAACCAAGACAAAACAAGTTTCCAAGTCTGCTAAAACCAGGCATCTTTGCTCACTAGTCTAGCTTCAAACTTCAAAGGATTATCGATTACGATATTTCTCGTGAAAACACAAGTCCTTCGGCTTTGGGGCTTGCAAGTACCAAATCAAGGCGTATCTCAAGGATACCAAAAACTAAGGACAAACTAAGGACTGGGAGACGCTCCACTTATACTTAACTGAAGTATTTGAAGATCGGTGACGTCGCTAGAAGACTCGTCTATCGTTTCGCTCTACCAAGGATCACTGGGTCCAAAACAAGGCGATAGTCAGGGCAGCAGTCCTTCGTAGCCGTCGGGACGCGGGGAACCTCGCAGCAAAGACCTTCGGAACCACGTCGATTTACAGGGGTCGCTGAAGTGGCTGGCCGTCCTCCGGAATTTTCACACGAAGCTCCTCACGAGCATCTGGCTTGGACCGTCGCCGCTTGATACCGCCCCACGTTGGGCGCCAACTGAGGTAACGGGTTTTTAGGAACCCGTTTGGTGCCAGGGGATAACACCCGAAGACCTCTGAGTTCTCCCTGTTCCGGACCACAGAAACACGGAGTCTTCTAGTCGCCGTCAGAGATCAAGTTTTATTGATAGCTACCAAGTAACAGGTGTCCTAGAAGCACGACAAACACGGGTCATGTGTTCTCAGGAGACTGTTCGTTTTTACAGAACCAGCCTTCTCCTTATATACAGAAATAATAGCTGCGAGCAAGAATTCTTGAGTTTATGATATGGCTATACACATATTTCTACAATAATACAAAAGAGCGAAGTCATGTAGGCAAGCCCGTATTTTAGATGTCCAATGCGTGATAGATTACTCAGCCAAGCCCGGAACTCCCATCAGATATCGATGAAACCCCAATAAAGGAGGGCACCTCCTAGTCATAAAACTGGCCATAAACAGGGAACAGGACAGGTGTGTGTTTGTAGAAAGCATGGTTTGTATGTAGTGAATGGTTTGAGGAATGCTATGCATCGATGCTATCGCATTTGGCCACTGGGCGAGGGGTTGCTCAAACAGGTTTGGCTAAAGGCAATGGAGTCAGTTGGGACAGGTCAGGGGGAAGTCAGGGAAGGAGGACGTGTCCTTTTAGATCAAGCTCGACCTTTAATTGACTTATCATGAGGGCAAGACGTAAGATGGATGTCGTTCACAAAATGGAGTCTAAGGGGTTGGGACGGAAACTACGATTTGGGGGTGTTGGCGACCCTCGATTCTGACGCAAATGCATAGAAATGATGTCCTAATCATTATCGGTTCGCTGACACCAAATTCGTCATGGTACGTTGATATTTTGTGACACGGGTATTGGACCTCGATATCGGGATGACAACAGGGTCCAGATTTTCAGAACCACACCTACTAATGTGTACGAGATGAGTATGCAAATGTTAGAGAAGAGGTTTGTAACCAAAATTAATGCTGTTTTAGAAAGACACAAATTCTTTTGTTGCGTACAAAAGAATGATGAAGACATAGCAAGTTACGTGGCAGCCCTAAGGGAATTATCTTTAAATTGTCAATTTAAAGATTTAGGCGATTCTCTAATTCGTGATCAGATAGTTAGGTGCACCAATAACAAAAGAGTAAAAGAGAAGTTGCTTATAAAAGACTGTACTTTAGAAGAAGCAATACAACTTGCTAAGGGTCTTGAGAATACTGACCTATGGATTAAGGAAATGGACAAGTGCACTAATTTGGTGGTATCTAAAGATAATACTGCAAAACAGACAGAATCTAGTGAAAAAAGTTCTCAAGTCCAAGCCAGTGTTGATGAGACGAAAGTTGTTAAGTCTGCTGGAAAGTTTGATTCTAAATCTATCAATACATTTCCTGGCTATCGTCCAATTAATGTTGGACAACAAGGAAATTCTCGTCAAGTGAAATGTTATAGGTGTGGAGCTCCTGGACATATTGCGTCTAGCACACGTTGTAGGGCCAGGAATGCTATTTGTAGGGGGTGCGGTAGAAGGGGTCACATAGCGAAAGTTTGTAACGCTAAAACACAATATGTCAATGAGATTGATGATTGTTGCGAAAGTGTCCAAGAACTGATGTTATGTGTTGATGGGTTAGCCTATAGTGAGAATTGTGTTTGTACCCAGGACCCAGTATGTCTTGTTGATATAGCCACTGAAAGTACAGATAAATTAGAAAAACCGCACTGTTTGATTAATTTTGATAGCAGAGATGGAAAACATCCTGGAACCAGAGATGTTAAAATGTTAATTGACTCCGGGAGCCTATATACATTATTATCCAAGGATATATACATTAAGGTTTGGGGGGAACATGGTGATGTAACTTCCTGGGGTGCGCCAGACATTAAAGCAGTAGGTTATAGTGGTAAGACTATAGATATTCTAGGGCTCAAATGGATGGTAATAACTTTCTCAAATAGGAAAGTATTTGGACGGGTTTACCTGACGAAACAAGGTTCCAACTTACTTGGTTGGCGTCACCAGAAGGATCTAGGTATTTTGTTAAATCCTAATGCTGCTGAACCGGTTTCTTCACTAACTGTCCTTAATGTGGACAGTTTTGAGATTGACATTATGAGAAGATTTCCTAATGTCTTTTCTGAGAAATTGGGGAAACTGAAGGGGTTTTCACACAAAATCATACTCAAGAGGAATGTGGTGCCGGTAGTCCATAAGGTGAGAAACGTACCACATTTAATGAGGGACCTTCTCAAAGATGAGTTGGATAAATTGTTGGATTTGAGAATAATTGAGCCCATTGAAGCTTCAGAGTGGCTCGCGCCCATTGTGGTCGCACCCAAGGATGGTGGAGCTAAGATTCGGCTCTGTGTGGACTTGCGGGACTTGAACAAAAACATTTGGGTGGATAGACAGCCATTACCAAACATTTCTGAAATGTTGACTGCAATGGGTGGTGGTGTGATTTTTAGTGTGATCGACATGTCTGCAGCCTATCACCAAATAGACTTGGATGAACAGTCTAGGCATCTCACTTCATTTGTGACTCTGCTGGGAGCGTCTAGGTATTGCAGAATACCTTTTGGATTAGCATCTGCCTCAGCGGTGTTTCAGAGAGTGATGCAGCAGGTCTTGGTTGGCATACAGAATGTCTTATGCTTTCAAGATGATGTATTGATAGTTGGGAAGGAGTGTGAGCATCACGATAAGGTCTTGACAGAAATGTTAGAACGTATGGGAAGTAATGGTTTAACCATAAAGAAGGAAAAGTGCCAGTTGAAGCGAGATAGTGTGACTTATCTGGGCCATGAGATATCTGGTCTTGGCATCAAGCCTAAGAAACGTATAATTTCTGCAATTAACAATGCTCCTACACCATCCAGCAAAGATCAGCTAAGATCCTTTTTGGGTTTAGCCGAGTATTGCTCGAAGTTTATAAAGGGGTTTTCCGATGTTGTGGAACCTTTAAGGGTGTTGATGAAAAATGGTGTAACGTTTAAATGGAGTGATGCTTGTGATGAAGCGTTCAAATGTATCAAACAGGGAATTTTGCATGCACCAACACTAGGTAATTTTATGTCAAGGCTAAAACTTTAGTTACCACAGATGCAAGTGCTGTGGTAATTGGTGCAGTTTTATCCCAGATTTGTGATGGTGTAGAAAGAATCATAGGATTTGCCTCAAGGAGACTTCAGGGAGCTGAGGTTTCTTATTCTGTTATTGAGAGGGAAGCTCTCGCTTGTACTTGGGGAATCAAACATTTGAGGTATTTTCTTTGGGGTTTACCTTTCAGGGTGAGAACGGATCACAAGCCCCTTGTACATTTGTTCAAGGGGGGAAGAGGTTTGGAAGGAAATATAACTCCCAGAATATCTAAGTGGATCTTATCCGTGCTTGAGTATAATTTTGATATTGAATATATGAAAGGAGAGAAAAATGTAGTTGCAGACTATTTGTCAAGAATGCCGGTAGAATCGGTGGTTGAGGAGTTGGAGAATGATGACATAGGAATTAGTTGCAATGAAATATTGGCATTTGACAAAGCAGAGTGGGAATGTGCCATGTCTGAAGATCAGCTGATATCACTAGTTATAAAAAATGTCTCTGGGGGATGGTCTAAGGAGTCGTGTGCTGACATCCGTTTGAAGGGTTTTCATCATGTAGAGGGTGAATTGAGTGTTTCGGAAGGCGAGTTGTGGAGAAGAAACAAATTGGTGCCACCATGCAATCTTAGGTCCAAAATTATGAGTTTAGCGCATGAAGGCCATTTGGGAAGGAACATGACAAAGAGGAGGATTCCTGAGTCGTACAGGTGGCCGGGCATGGATGGGGAAATTGACGATTTGGTTAGGAATTGCTATGCGTGTGCTGGAAGTGATAAAACAAAAGTAGTTAGGCAACTTCCCCTCTCTTGTGTTGATTTTCCGGAACGTCCCTGGGAAAAATTGGCGATTGACTTTTTAGGTCCAATCTCTAAATTGGGTGTTCGTAATACATTTTTAATGGTTCTTGTGGATTATTACTCGAAATGGTTTGTGGTTGAGTCTACTGAGAGTATTGATACCAGAAGAGTGATTGGTTTTATGGAAAGAGCATTTCTAAATGAAGGTATTCCGAAACTTTTAGTATCAGATAACGGGGTATAGTTGGTTTCAAGAGAGATGAAAGAATTTTTGGATGGTATGGGAATTTGTCATGAGAGGGTTGCGTTATTCAGGCCACAGGCTAATGATCTTGTGGAAAGAATTAACAGATTGTTGATGGAAAATATTCAGTTATCTCTAGCTAATGGTTTAGCTTGGTGTGATGAACTTAAGAAGATGGTATGGTCTTATAGAGTTATGCCACATTCAGTTACAGGTGTCTCGCCTTTTGTTTCTCTTAAGGGACGTGAGCCTGGTGTGAAGGAGGTTCCGGGTTGGCTGAGGAATAAGGAGTGTGTTTGGGTTGATCGGTTGGGTGTGAAATGTGGTGTTGACAAACAGCAACGTGATTCTGCTCAGGCATATAATTTGAGAATGAGGGTGCGAGAGAATGACATTAAGGAAGGGGATTGGGTTGTGACAAGGAAAGGTGGTATAGTGATTAAAGGAGAGAGTACATTCTCACAACCAAAACAAGTGAAATGTGTCAAAAGAAATGTAGTTATCTTATGTGATGGTTCTGCTTGGAGTTGTGGCAACGTTGCAAAGTGTCCTGCTCTCTAATGGTTTTCTTCTTACTTATTTGACTTTACTTTTGTGAATATAAAGTGCAATTGAATTGTTTTATGTTATATTGTATTTTTATTAATATTTGTGATGGGGGAGATGTGTAAGGATCTATGCTTCATAGAACTGTGAGAGGGTTGCTAGGAGCTTAGAATGTTATGTTGTGAAGTGAAGACCAGTAAGAAGAAGCTGGAGAAGGAGCTGGAGGTCTCTTCATGTATGACCATTAAAATCAAGTTTATCTACCACATTGTATTGGACTCATCTTTACACTTGGTCTCCAGATATGTGCCAAGGAGGTCTCTTAGATCCACTGGTACCGGGCTGTTGGTGATACCAAAGATAAAGAAGGTCAGGATGGGGGGCCATTCTTTTAGGTTCCGGGCTGCTCAGAACTGGAATAAGCTCCCTCCAAAATTCAGGTTGGAAAGCTCTGAGGTTAAATTTAGAAAGATGCTTAAAACTTATTTGTTCTCCGGTTAGCACGAAGTGGTCTTCAGTTGCGGTGAACTGCTCCTCCCTCTCACTTAGCGTGGGGGCACACCGAGATGGCGTAACCATGTGCTTTATAAATTTCTGTATTATTATTATTATTATTATTAGGGAAAGGGCAGGAATGTGCTGTTTGCAGGTCAAGACTGTGCATTCCTGCCCTTTCCCCTTTGCTAGGCTTTTTTGGCCTGGCTAGCACCTAAGCAGGTGCAAATGCACCTGTGTTGAAAGGAGGATTGTTTTTGTAGGAAGGGCCACCTTCCTGTACAAAAAAATCCACTGAGGCTTTTCCCTTTTCTACGAGTGCTGCAGAATGCAGTACATATAGAAAGAGGGGAAAAAGAGGAGAATAAAAAATATGTCTCTTCAATGCGCCTTTTTTGGGTGTATTCCCATGTATATCACTTCTAGTAAATCTGAGAATGCGTCAAAATCCCTGAATGTAGTGTGGGTACACCCACCCAATGCCCTTGGTGCAGAGTAATGCAACGTTGCACTGGTAGTAGATCCGGAAAAAGCCTTTGACTCTTTGGAGTGGCCCTACCTGGCAGCTGTGCTAGACAAATATGAGTTGGGTGCTGAGTAATGCAACGTTGCGCTGCTATACTCAAGATTTATGAACCCACTAAGGGCCACAAAAGGTGGCCAGCGTGGCTTGATAAATCTCACTTTTAATTTGCGTCGCTTTTGAACCACTTTTTGTGGTGCACGAGCAACACAAAGGGACTCCTACATACGCCCCCAAGTGTCTGAATATGAATGTGAGTATGCATGTGAACAGTGCAACTGCTGGCAGCCTGCTAAAATATGTTACTTTGGGAGAAGAGGAGACCCATACGATCACAGATTGCAAAGACGCACGTCCAGAGCTCCTCCACTGGGGGTTCATACCAAGTAGTGATGTATTACCTCTTTCGATAAAGGCTTTGTGATGACAGTGTGATCTGTACCCTTAATGACAGGGGGCATTCTTGTGTGTATTTTTTCATGCTTGTCTAAGAGCGTGCAAAGCTGACAAGATTTTTTGAAAACATTCACAAAAGCCTATACGGAAGTTTTGACTGTGCAATAGCTCATGAACTTACCTAACATTGTAACAAAATAATTCTGCATAAGATGTATTGCACACTGTTGTGCATAAAAAAGCTCTGCAGAAAGCAAAGAACCTACAGAAAAATATTCAGCAAATACTTGTCTGTGCATCAAAAAGCATCACAAAAGGTAAGCGTGCTGGGAAAAAACATGGATATTTTCAATGTGGCTGAGTTTACTAGATTGAAAACTGTATCACTTAGCTGACTTAAGTTACCATATGTCTTTGAGCCTGAAATGATCTGGTTCGCACATTCCAAATGCGATTTTCCTAGTTCAGAGCAAGTGGGCCTGAACTTGTCGGTGAAGCAAAGGGCTGCGGGCAGCTCCTCACTGGGCCCTATCCCGTCCTACTTCACAATGGGAGGTGGGGAGACACGTTCCCTTCAGCTTTAATTAAAGCAAGACTGTCCTCCTCTCACTGCCTCCCCCCTCGACCCCAGAATCATGGCCAAAAAAAGAATCCCCACACATTTCACTTCCTAGGTAGTTCAATCGCTCAGGTTCTTCTCCACAGTGTTGGCCCCTGGACCTGGCTGTATGTTTGGCACCTGGGAGCACTCTATGAGATGCGCTATAAGGACAGTCTCCCCCCCCTTCTACATGTATACTGAAGCACACTGCTATGCCCACCGCACACTCTCCGTAGTGTGCTGGGACCCTTGAGGGAAAAGTAAGAAGAGCAAATACAGCAGGACCATCCTGCAGTGAGGCTTGATCATCAAATTCAAGGCCCCAGGAGAAAAGGAGCGAAGGCCAGTCCTGACAGGTCTGCAGGACACCCTAAAGTACATGGTGGAGACTCCCATGATGGCACTGTTTTCCCTGCAGAGGAGGCAGTGGCCAGTAGCCTGATTCTTGCTCAATGAGCCTCTTTGAAGAAGTTATCAATACTGAAATGAAAGCAGGTGGCCTCATGGACCATTAGCGACTTTTAATGTAACTTACTCTATATCTGAAACTAAAATAGCATCTTTTACCCACTGGGATTGATTTCTCATCCAAAAAGAGCATCATTTCTAGGCAGTAAAATGGGGATCCTGCCAGTGTCTTATACAGGCGAGCTGCAACCAATCTTGTGTTAAGATATGTTACCAGAGATTTGCATACTGCTTTATTGCTATTAGTATGACCTTGCAGTGTCATCGAGTTCTGATAACTTAGTGATCTCGTCTCGTATATTCCGCTACAGGCTGGACTCTGGAGACTGTCTTCTGTTCAGCTAGTATCACCAGCACTATGGGCATGATTAATGTTTAATAGTTCATTTAAATGTTTGAGTGCAGTTTGTTGAATGTAGCTAGAAAGCTTTACCAATTCACATAGAGATGCTCTAAATTTACTGAATTCCCTCATGGTTAATGGCACATATCTTAGGATAACTCTTGAGAGGAAGCAATCAACCTATCATAGCAGTTTGTAAGTTATAAAATAATTTAGCAGATAGAAAAAGCATGTGTGTACTATCTAGGGAACAAGGACAATCACTATCAAGAATATCCCTGCTCTTGTGAGTTATTACTAGGGCTCTGGGTTTTATGGTATTTATTTTTCTGGCATTTCCGTCTGTTTTTATCCATATTTACTTTTTGTCAACTTTATATGTATTTATCCATATTTATTATGGGTTTTGTGAAACAAATATAGCTGAAACTGGTATATTTTCACATTTATTTAATCAATAACTATGCAGTCATGCTTCAATGCCTGCCAGGTTTCAGTGATATGAACACCCGCAGACGATAAATCAATGCTGTTATATGAAAATATGCACATTTCAGTATCAGCCTTGTGCATATCAACTGCTGTTTAAGCCTCTTTACTAAAATTCCTTTCTATTTTAACCCCCTTACCTATCAATCCACACAGTTATTGGTCTGGCAGTCATGGCAAAGTGTATTTAGAATCACTCAAAAAGCACCTAATATCCATGTTTATCCACATTTAAAAATAAATACAGACAAGAAAAGAATTGGTTTCCTGTCTGTATTTATCTGCAAAAATCAGTAAAAACGGAAAACAGGGAGCCTTAGATATTACCTGCTCGCTAATGACATCTGTGGGTCATGACTGTTATTTTTTTTTTACCATTTTATTTGATTGTTGTTATATTTTGTTGTATTATCATCACATAATGTAATTTACAACAGATTACTTTCCTGTTTCTAACAGTTTTGTTTGTGTTCTTGTCAGGATGCAGGTTGCTTGTTAAGCATTGGTAGATAATGTCATTATAATTTGTTTTGTGTTTCCATGACTCATGTGAGATCATTCTTCCTGCCTCCTGTCTGGTGTGTAGAGCTACCAGGAGATTCTGTTTATTACTAACTTTGGGTTTAAACTGGGTAAAAGTGGTTGGGAAGGGGAAGGGTATGTTTGGGTAAGCGGTTATTTGTCTCTGGTGGCTTCGGTCTGGGGTCGAAGGGGGCTCTTTCTGCTAAAGGCGGTCCTACCTTTGTTGGAGCTGTTGGGTGGGCTATGCTTGTTCGTTGTGTGCAAGGGGTTCTGCACGGCTTGAGGTTCCACACGGATTGCGATTTGGTGGGGGGGTCCGGGTTGGCTCCTCTGTGGGTGCTGGTGAGTCTTGGCTTGATTGGGTGTCTGTCGTCTTGTGTCGGAAGCGTTGCAGGAGTATAGCCCATTCTATGGAGATGTGATGCTTTCATACCCCTGGTATCTTTTCCTGCCTTATGGCATGCTCCTCTGCCGCTTGGATTGGAGTGGTCAGTAAGTGTACTGACCACTCCAATCCAAGCTGCTATCGGGGGTCCTGCTGGGGCTCGCCGGTGCATAGCTTTCCCACGTTTTGCTAGTAAGATAGCCAATAACGCATATCAAGTTTGGGTTTTGAGCTGTTTTCGGTGGCCAACACCCCCAGTGTGCAGGCTTCCCATGTGTTGGTGGCTGTGAGCTCCGTGACCTCACGTATCCTGTTGTGTACCGTGTTCCAGTATGATGCTAGTTTGGGGAAGCTCCAGAACATGTGTTAAAATATTGCTCTGGGGTACCACAGCGCATACATGAGAACTGTGTGTTGGGATAGAATCTCTGTAGGCGTTCTGGTGTTAGATAGGCTCGATGCAGAATAAAAAATTGGATATTTTTAAACCGTGGATTGCAAGAGATTTTCTTTGGGTACTTTAGGGCCTGCTCCCATTCTTTGTCATGTAATGGGTGCTTGAATTCCTCTTCCCACTCATGTCTCAGTGGATTTAATGATGTGGTTGTAAGTTTGGATATGGCCTTATATAACTAGGTAATCAAGAGTCCCCCGGGGCCCATGTGCAGTGTCGTATGGAGTACAGGTGTGTCGTTGGTGCTCCCTCGGATAGGTTCCACAGTCTGCTGCAGTCTGAAATGATCTGTCCATGGAGGAGGAACTGTCCTCTTGGGAGGCCACTTTCCTCTGCCAACCGAGCAAATGGGATGAGTTGTCCATCTATGAACCGGGTCTCCAGCTCGAGTAGAGTGGTCCGCCTATGTCCGTAAGAGTTGGGTTGTATAATAGCCTGGACCCCTTGGTAGACCAACTACGGATAACAGGGGGGTGTAGGGTGGGGTCTCTCAGGAGATACAGTGGCTTTTCATCATACATTTACAGGCTTTAGGAAGGACACCTAGAGGAATTCTCGCAGTGACCCTGGGAGTTCCCCCCCTTTCATCGCCGGTTTATACATTTCTTCCAACTTGGGCGCCAGTTGCGCAGAGAGGGGGAGGTGATCGTGGCCTGGGGCCTTGTTACTTGCCAAGGTTTGGATTGCGTGCTTCACGTCCGTAGCCGTGATCACCATAACTAGGGCCGACATTTCTGCGGCTGGACATGCCCTTCCAGCATCCAAGTCTTTGAAGAGTGACACCAATCTGTTTTCCACCTCTTGTAATTGGCGATCTAGCATCCGTCGGACCCCAGTTATCTGTCTGATGCATGCTCCTCTGACAACCACCTTGAAGGTGTCCCACTCCAGCGTCCTGGAGGATGCAGTGTGGGCATTCATTGTGAAATAGCCACGGATGCTGTTTTCTTGTTCGTGGCGGAACACCTGGTCCTCGAGGCAATCGCGTGGTTGCTTCCATGTAGGGACTGGAGGCACTGGGGGTCGCCATCTAAGGGTTAGAAGGTACGCCTCATGATCAGATACTACTCTGCGTAGGTAGTCTGTGTGCTGCGTCATGGTGATGAGTGCCAGGGAGCACAGGAAGCGGTTGAGGAGCACATGTAAATTGTGGGTGATTGAGTTGAAGGCGTATAATTTAGTCATTGAATGTCGGTTTCTCCATGCATCTACTAGGGACCTGTGGTTCACCCAGACCCTATACCGCCCCGTTTGGGCATGAGCCAGCGCATGTGGAGCAGGTGAATGATACCTGTCTATGGGATATATCTAATGCGCTGTTGTAGTTTCTCCCCAAGATCCAGGGTGTCGTTGCGTACTGTGCCAGGATCCCAGACAGGAAGTTCCAGTATTTTCCCTGCTCAGTATTTGGTGCGTAGATGCTGCCTATTAGTACCGATTGGCCGACTAGGAGCACTTCTATGAGTGCAAATCGTCCCTCTGTATCTTCCACTCTACTAACTTCTTGGAATGCAACCCCTGGTCTGAGCCATACTAACACTCTTCGTGCATAAGCTGAATATGTAGTAGCACAGAATGTGCCTCGTCATTGTCTGCGTAATTGCTCTAGCGCAGTCTGTGTGAGGTGTGTCTCTTGCAGCAAGGTGATCTGTGGTTTTGTTGTTTGATGTAGGATTAGTCGGCCTATCATTTACATGCTGTATGCATCCCTCGGATATTGATGGTAACAAGACTACTAAGACTAATAATGTTAGCGGAGGCATGGTGGGGCGCTTGGGGTGAGTGATGTGGGGTACCTAATGGGGTCATCTCGTGGGTGGCACCCTTGCCCTGCTCCTAGCTGTTTGTTAATTATTAACACATCTGCCCATTGTGGGTATGTGGTTGTGGAATAGGGAGGGGACTGTGGGAAGGGCAATAACTGTGGTGGGGGATAATCCCAATGCTGTGGATCTACCACAACCGGTAGTACGTCCAAATTAAACATGATGCGTTCACACTAGTGTACTTTGGGGGGTTAAGCTATTGTATCCAAAGAGCTCTCAGCGTGCGTTGGCCCTCTGGAAAATCTATGTGCCTGCTGGGGCCTATAATATCCTAGGTGGTATGTTGTGGAGGTTTTTTGAGATGTTCAGAGTCATGCCTGTATGTCATGAAATGAAATGGAAGGTGTCACAAAATGCATTAAAAGAAAAGACACAATTTATATTAGGTGCATGTGTCCATTAGATGAGTGTGTCCACTGTTTGAGGGGTGACGTGCGATGGGGTCATCGACTCCTCCTTGGAGGTGCCTTAGTTCGTCTCCTGTCATGAAGATGTGTGAGCCCCTTTCACTGTCCGAAACTTCTTATGTGGGACCTAGTTCCGTGGCTGCCTGCAGTTCCTTCTTGCGTTTCGCCATATTTTGTTCCAGATTGGGGAGACTTGTGACCACCCTCTGTGATTGCAATGTGGCTCGTTGGTGGGCTTTTTGCCCACACCGTCGTTACCTGTTTTCGTTTCGTGTGGCTTCCCTGGATGTTTCGCCTTGCTTTTGAATTTCCAGCCAGTCGTATGTGTCTTTTGGGTCTGTGAAGAGCATGGTGATTCCTTCATTGATTATCTTGAGTCGCGCTGGAAAGAGCAGGGAATATTGTATTTCCTCTTGACGCTTTACTTCGAGGAAAGATGTTCACTGCTGTTGCACTGCTCTGGAATAATGTGGGAAGATCATTACATGATTATCTTCTTCTCAAAGGGGCCTGCCCTGTCTGGCAGCCCGTAACACCATGTCCCTGTCTCGAAAGGGAAAAATCTTTGCCAGCAGTGGTCGCGGGGGTGATCCCAGAGTTTGGGCATCTTGCTGGGACTCAGTGTGCTCTTTCCACCGAGAAGAAGGTGGGTAGTTCTGCGTCTGGCATGAACGACTTGAACCATGTCTCCACGTAGCTGATCGGATCCAACCCTTCCACTCCTTCCGGGAGATTGATCACTTGAATGTTGCTCCTTCTGGAGTGTCCCTCCAAGTCGTCTGCCCTTACCTCAGGAAGCACAACTCGTCTCTGGAGCTGTCTGAGGGTCTCCTGCTGCGTCTTTGCTAATGGTTGCAGGACAGTCAGTGCTTTTTCCCCGTCTGCAAACTTCTCTGCTAGCTTACAGTGGTAGTCCTGCAGCTGGTTGAGATCTGTGGTAAGGGCCTCAAACTTGTCCTTCATAGTGACCCAAAAGTGACAAATTGCCGCAAGCTCCTTATTTAGCTTAGCCGACATTGAGATCTTGGACGGCGTCCCTTTGTCCAGGGTTTGATTGTGGATGGGGAGTGATTTGGTGCTGCAGGCAGCGTCTGTGGTCCCGCATTTGAGCATAGCCTTCCCATACTTGTAATGAGGGGGTAGCTGGTTTCCCTCCGGCTCTCTCCTAGAGCTTTCCTACATGGTTACGATGTGGCTTATCCGGTCAGTTCTCGGAAGTTCCCCGAATTGGGGTTGAGGACTCCCTCTTCAATGTAGTTCTGATGTTGATGGTTGGAGGGTCTTTGTCTATTGGGGGGTTCTCTGTATGTTGCTCCCCAAGGATGGGGGACTCCTGCCTATGTGGGTCGCTAGGACAGGTGTTCAGTGTCTTTGCTTTTTCCCCTCTTGCACCTCAAGGCCTTGTGCCGAGTGGTGTGGTCTGGCCTCTGTATGTTGCTTTTCCTGTTGGTGGATTCTCTGTAAGTTGCTCCCCTAGGATGGGGGATTCCTATTCCTTTGAGCTATGATTAGGGGGCCACTTGAGCTCTATGCGGGTCTATAGGACTGGTTTTCAGTGTCTTTGCTTTTCCCCCTCTCACACCTCTAGGCCTGTGCCAAGTGGTGTGGTCTGGTCTCTTCTAGACTCTGTTTGCTGATTTTCCTATTGGGTGACTCTCTGTATGTTGCTCCCCCAGGGGGGCCTGTCCAGGTGCAGCTGGGGAGTTTTTGTTGCACCTCGGGCCTGCAGGAGGCGCGCTTACGTTATCGTGCTGCTCTCATCGGCTTTTTGGTTTGTCCTTCGTCAGCCCCAGCTTCGTCACCGCTGCCTGCTTCTCCAATGCGAAAGCCTGCATCGCTATCGGAGTGCCGCCATGTTTATTTATTTATTTATTTATTTGCGAGTTTGTAACGCGCTAGGATCACCTCCCGAAGGAGTATCTCCGCGCCTTTGGCAGCCTTGATGCAAATAAACAATCCTATCACTGTAACTTTATGGTTTAAAATAAGAAAGTTTTGAGCTGTCTCCTAAAGAGGAGATGCTCCTTGCAGAGTCTCAGGGAGAGTGGGAGGGTGTTCCACAGCGTAGGGCCAGCAATGGAAAGAGCTCTATCCCCTTGTCTCACCTTTTTTGCTCTAGGTACCTGCAACAGAGCTTGTTCGCTAGATCTCAAGGATCGTGAAGGCACATATGGAGAGAATTTGTTAAGCAAGTACAAAGGTCCTTTCCTCAAGAGACACTTGTGCATGATGCAGCACACCTTAAACTTCACCCTCTGTTTCACGGAGAGCCAATGTAGCGTGATCAGGAGGGGTTTAGAAGGTGTTCGAGGGGGTTGATTAAGAACCAGACGAGCAGCCGTATTTTGGACTACCTGCAATCTAGAAATTACCCCCTCATTTGCTGAGAGAAGCAACCCGTTGCAGTAGTCCAACCGACTCAATACCAGGGCCTGTACCAAGGTCTTCCTGGTTGAATCTGGAAGTAGTGGGAATATCCTCCGCAGCATCCCAATGATGTGGAAGCAAGACCCGACCACTTGGGCAGTATGTAATTTAAAGGAGAGGTCCTGATCCAAACGAACACCGAGATCCTTAACCGCCTGTTTAGGCTCAGGAATTGGGCCAAGATCCTGCGGCCACCAGTCCGGGGACCAAAGGATTTTGGCTTCCCCAAACAGCATCACCTCCGTTTTTGCAACGTTACATTGCAGGAGGTTAGATGTCATCCACTGTGCCACTGCCTTCATCCCCTGGGAAAAGGAGTTCTTGATCTCATCCGTAAGGGATTTAAAGGGGAAGAGGAGTTGGGTATCATCCGCCTATGACACAGGGATAAACCCATGGGATCTCATGATGTTAGCAAGGGGGGCCACGTAGATATTGAACAGGGTAGGGCTCAAACATGAGCCCTGTGGCACCCCCTTAGAGATTCCCAACTCCTCTGACCGATAGGCACCCAAGGTGACTGTTTGGGTGCGATCTGTCAAGAAACTCCTCACCCATGACAGAGCCTTGTCTTCCAAGCCGATGTTAGCAAGCCTGGTGGTCAAGATGTCATATGACACAGTGTCAAACGCCGCAGACAAATCCAACAGGACCAGGATAACAGAGTACCCCTTATCCTGGAACCTGTGTAGATCGTCTGCGACTGACAGCAAGGTAGTCTCGGTGCTGTGACCTGGCCTAAAACCCGACTGGGAGGGGTCCAACCCATTTGTCTCTTCGATGAATTTGGACAGATGCCGATTGACGTATTTCTCCACAATCTTTCCCATAAAGGGGAGAAGAGAGATAGGTCGTAGGTTGGCTAAATCCGTCCAGGGAATGGCTGACTTTTTCCTCAGAGGTCTCACTAAGGCCCGTTTCTATTCTCTCGGCACTTCTCCCGTGCTCAGGGATAGGTTTATTAATTTTTGAATTTCTGGGCCAAGAACTTCAGACAGCATGGGCATAATACGGGCTGGAATGATATCAAGGGGGCTTCCACTCTTAATCTGAGTGATTAGTGCAGTAACCTCTGCTAGTAAAATAGGGGGAAAGTTTTTAAAACTGACTGGGACTGAGTTCAAATGTACATTCTTGCAAGGGAGATTTATGACATCTGTCTCACATAACTTAGAGCCTACTATCTTTTCATAGATGGCATCAATTTTCTTCGTGAAAAATAGTGCAATCTCGTCACATAGTGCCTGAGAGGCACTCTCTGTGGTCTCACATGCTGCCGGTTTGGTGAATGTTAGTAAGATTTTATACAACATCCTAGAATCCTTCCCAGCCTCTACTAATTGAGCTCCTATATAGCTTTTCCGAGCTGTCCTAATGGCCTTGTGCTATGTCCTTAGGGAGGTTTTATACAGTTCCTTATCCTCCACCCTTCGAGACTGTCTCCATGCTTTTTCTAGCTTCCTGGTTTTTTGTTTGAGCAGTCTCAGGTCTTCGGAAAACCAGATTTCTTGTCTGTTTGCTTTGCGAGCTTTATATGTTTTCAGTGGGATGGTGGAGTTTATAGCCTCACTGACCGATTGCTCGAACCGCTGAAGCTCAGTGGTTATTTTCACTGAGCAGTTGGTGGGTAGAGGGGCTTTATACACCTCTCCAAAGACATCCACAGTTAATTTATGCCAGGGTCTTCTTTTAGTGGCAAGGGTGGTCTGTATGCATGGTGTATTCATAGCATCAGTATAACATTTCAGAATAAAATGATCTGTCCATTCCACCTGGGTGGGTACAGCACATATTGTTCGAGGTGAGTTGGAGAACACTAGGTCCAGAGTATGTCCTGCCTCATGTGTGGGCCCATAATTGATCTTTTTTAGACCTAAAGTCTCAAGATCTGTTAAGAGGGTTCTAACTTCCAAGCAATCTTCCAATTCTCCATGCACATTAAAATCTCCTGTTAACAGGAAGTTTTGATTTTCCTCTACAAAAGGTGCCAAGGCTTCCATGAGGGAAATAGAGAAACTGCCACTCGGGCCTGGGGGGCGATATACCAGGGCGCCCTTTCTCTGTACCCTAGATGTAGAACTGAGTTTGAAGACTAATGGTTCCATCTGTGGGGTACTAATTTCCTCCAGAATGTTCAGATTAAGTTCCTCCTTGTGCACTATTGCAACCCCCCCTCCTATTTTGTTTAGGCGATCCATCCTGATTATTTTGTATCCTAATGGGATGCTCAGCGTAATAGCGGGGACTAGATGGGGCTTAAGCCAGGTCTCCGTTATGAAGCAGAGATCTGGTAGCTCCGTATCTATCATGTCCCATATCTGTGTGCCATGTTTTATTAATGATCGTGCATTACATAGCAAATTTTTACTCCACAAGCGGGAATTGTGCCTCCTATGAGGTCCATTAACAGTGTTCGGCGCTGTGATGGACCTAGCGTCGATGTTTTGCTGTTGAGCAGTTCCCTCTATATTGTGGCAGAACTGCATTCTACACGTGAGACAAGAAAAGGGTCCTTCTAAGTGTTGCCCTATCTTACCGGCACAAGCAGCCTGTAGATGCTTACGTACATCTGATAAAGTCTGAGATGTATATATTATCCGCTTACGTGTAAGAGCTTCGGATGTGCATGTTGGATGCAGCCGGGCTCCGGACCGGGATTTTGTGGTGTTCTGCAGAATCCGCACTCAGCAATTTCAGCTACACGGCTACTCTATTGTCGTTGGCTGCTTATCCGTCCATTGTATGGACATTGAGCAGGCCACCCCGGGCTGATTGGTGCCGATGGATGGATACGGAGCAAGATTGAGAGAAAGACATAAAACAAGTGTGAGAAAAAGGCAGAAAGAAGGGGCAAAACAAACTGAAAATAAAGAGACAAAGAAACCTGTGCAAATGTGCAAAAGGGAGTCAAATGGAGCAAAAAGACGCCAAGAGGCAAAGGAGAGAGGGAAGCTGGATGCAGTCATGGCTCGCATGACTCGTGGGTGGGGGGGTCACATGGGTTTTTGCGCGGGGTGGGGGGACACGTATTTAACAAATAAAAAAATAAACGTACCTTACCTGGTTCCTCGCCGCCTCCACTCCTGGCTGGGTCACGCTGCTGGAACAGGAAGAAGGCCGTCTCCCTTCCCTCCCCTAAGCCAAACCCACCTGCCCACCCACCCCAACCAGGCATACTGTTCTTCTTTCTCGCAGCGCGAGAAGCAGAAACATAAAATGGTATTTAAAATACCATTTCATGTTTCTGCTTCTCACACTGAGATAAAACAGTGAGGTGACACTCCTATGTCCTAATGGAGGGCCCGCACCTGGTTGGAAGGCCTCATAGGAGCACAGCTGTGGTCTAAAAGGGTCGGGCCTTTGATTTCTCGAAAGACCAACTCAGCCCTCCAACACTTAGTGGTCAGCAAGTTGAGTCAAATAAATTGTGAAATATCTGAAAGAGACAATTTGTTATGGATTCCTCACCTAAGAATTGCCCCCAGGTGTCAGACAGCATCCGAAAAAAAATTCTTCAGCTGTACCCCTGCGTGTCGGTCGACCCCCCGTTCGTCGTTGGTGTCGTGATCGCCGGAATGATGTCACTGATCGACTTAGATGCCGCCCCTGCGCGCTGAGGTCAGTTCTTTCTTTTTCCGCACCAGCCAGTGCAGATCCGGAGAGAGTAGTACATCAAGTCACTTTTTGACTCTCTTTTTGTGACTTTTTGTCAACATGTTTTCGAGTCCTCACGACTCCTGGTGCAGAGGGATGTCATCTCGGCGGACAGGCTAAAAACCTTGTGGCCCCTGCCACAAGCTGATGTTAGTGACGGACCCCCATCTACTGTGCCTATGGTGTCTGGAGCTCGACCATGACCCAAAGTTGCGCTCCAACTGCTGGGCCATGGCTGGAAGTCTTTGCAGGAGCGCTCCTGAATGCTTCTGGAGGCCCGGTAGTTGGCTCTGCGCTGTTTGAGGTCCGGGTCAAGAGGGAGGTCGCTGGACTGGTCGCTGAGCCATCACCTCCACTCCTCGTCGAAGTCTTCGTCTTTGGGTAAGTCGAAGCACAAAAAGAAGGTGAAGAAGCATTGTTGGTCTTTGTGTTCTCCCTGTCCATCAGCTGATGCGACACTGGTTGCGCCCGCAGAGCCTTTTGAGTCGGCCCAAAAGGCTCTGCAGGCCCTCCCTTTCCGGGAGCTGGGGCGACCCCATCCCAACTTCGTAGCTTTACGAAGTCCTCCACTCGATCTTTGGGCAGCCCAACTTTGCCGGCGCACCTTTGGACCCCACGGACTTGGCTGGGGGTCTAGGTCTTTGATGCCAGTGGCTTCGACTGTGGCGCCGCAGGGCCCCCAATGATCCAGGCCTGGATCCGGATCGGTGCTGGTCGACCATGTGACATCTTCTCCGGCGCCAAAATTATTGGCAACACCTCCATCTTCTCCGAAACCGGTTGTGTCCCCAACCGACGGCGACCCCAGCCTCGCCCTCGATGTGGACACGGAGCCGAACCGACGTCAATCGACGTTGGGACCTGTGCCGACCGGTACTTTTGTACCCCTGTTCTCCCCTGGTGTTCCCTATCGCCCTGAGTGGCTACCAGAGGAGTGTGATGAGGACTGGAAGGTGTCTGTGGACCCTCTGGTAGACCAGTTAGAAGAAACGGACTGGAGAGAGGAGATACGTGAGGCCAGTGGTCTGGACACCTCTTCAGACCTTGGCATGCTATCTCCCCCTACCGTGGCTACAGAGGAGGGTGCATCATAGGCAGTGGTGTTGCTTAGGGTGGCTGAGGCCTTAAACCTTGAGCTTCCTACGGTGACGGTCAGGACTAACCTGCTGACTGAGGTGCTTCAACCGGCAGTGGCCTCTTTGGAGCCCCTCCTGCCGTTCAATGAGGCCCTCACTGACATCTATTTGGGCACTTGGTACAAGCCCAACACAGGGGCTCCTGTGGATAGGATGATTGCCCAACGCCACTACCCAGCCCTGGGCGACCCCATTTCCATTGCCAACACCCACTTTTTTTCCATTATGCAGGATTACTTAAGTCTTCTTCTGCACAGACACTTGCACATACTAATTAGGGCAAGATTAGCATTTGCACTGATTTACAAGTGCATTGGATTGTTGAAGATTTGTAGCACTGCCCTGGAGCCTGTTGCAATCTCAAAACATTTGAAAATGCATGTGTAATATTACTCCAGAAAAGATGCAATCTTTTGACGTCTGGTCCTGTCATTCAGATAACTCTACAGTTTACATGTCGGTGATGCTGGCAATAATGGGTTCTTTTATACTGTAATGTTAAAGTCTGCTGGTCCATCTTTTTCTAAATTGATGTTTATAATTACTGCATCCTCTTTGAACTCCAGTGAGAAGCATTGAGTTCAGTCAGGATAGGAGGTTATCATATAAGTGAAGTTTTTTTCCCACCTGGTTTCATGTGCCTACAGTAACTCCAGGCTCTGTGCTGTTAGAGGGCACACAATTTTGATAAACCTCTTACAGCAGGGTCTCCTACCTTTTATATATTAAGAGCTACTTAAGTTTAATGAAAACGAGCCACTAACATTAAGGGAAGGAATTTGTTTTATATATGCTTGTAAAGTGTAGATTAGTATCCAACCTTTAGATATGTGAATACATATAGGCGTTCATAGAGTAGGTGATGTTCTGTCTATGAGCAATTCATTACAGATAGATGTAAGCAAGACATAGCTGAGCACATCAGAGGGGTAGACAAAGTAAGAACCTGAAAGGCGGTAATTTTGGAAAAGCTAGGAGACTAGCATTTTTATATTATGGAACTGATCATTTCCCATGAACAGAGAGGTGAAGTAAGTCGTGATTAGTGGAAGAAAATAACAAAGGCTACTACAGGAGCAGATAGAAAGGCAAATTATGCAGTCACTTGAAGATGCTTCTCAATTAGCATTCTCTTAAAAAAGTATTCAAAAGCAAAATAAGAGGGGGGCTTGCATCTTGAAAGAGGTGGTCCGGGAACTCTATTTTTTTCGATTGCAGTTTTTGGAGTCTTAAGGTATGAGGCTTCAACAGTGAGGAAAACAGTTTTTATTAGGTTACGAAAATCAATAGGTAGCCATTTGTGGAAACTAAGAGCTAGGGTAACATTCACATTTTACTGTATTTACAGAAATCTCGCATTACCATGGAAGATAACTCTAAATGTAGTGAGGCTGCTTTTGGCGAGGCCAGAGAAGAAGTCCAAGCTGTAATCAGGACTGGAAATTACCAGAGCATCTATTACTAATTTGAAGTCTTGTGCACTTTAAGTTTTAAAAATGTTCCGATTTACCCATGGCTTGAATATGCTCCTTGAGGTGAATATTTAATCTAGGTGGCATTCAAGGCATATGGTATTGGTGCAAGTTTGACTTGATGCCATTAGAAATGCTGCCATCACTTTAAAATATGTCTGTTGTTACATTTAACTTTGGGAGTGAGTAAAAAATAAAAATCAGTGTTTGACACATTAAATTCAAGGTTATTTCCCTCCCAACCATCTACGTTTGGTTCATATTTCCATTCTATTTCAGGACCGGAGGCAAGGATTATGTTTATTCCTTCTTCGCTTTTTAATAACATTTTAAACAAAGCAGCCATCAATATAAACTACATTCCCAAGAACACCAGGAAAACTACAACAAAAAATAGATCAGTCCTTTGTCAATGTCCATGCTCAGACATCCATAATATCCTTTGGCACTTCCTGTTTGTAGTGTTGTTACCCCAGAACATACAACACCAACACAACAGGTAATTCGGTGGGAGCTTTATTACTCACTTCTGCCTCCTTACTTTCCCTGCTTTTACTGTCTCCCCTGACTCCTCCTCTTTATCCTCTCCGTGTCCTTCCCACATCACATGGCTGGGCCGGTCCTAGTGCTCGTCATATCCCACAACATTACATCTCCCCCATTCTTACACAATTTGAAAACACCCATGAGATGTCTATCCATATCAAACTAAACTACAGAAAAAGAAGACATCACTGTTACAGTTCTTCAATGAGACGAACAGGTCTTTGATTAATTCGTTGGGGTAGGGGAGCCACCTCTTGCGTCGCCATCTCCCCTTCACCAGAAAACGTGGAAGGCCGATGTTCACTTCCTATCTCCGGTGCAGTCTTTCAATACACTATCAGGCACGACCAGCTTTTCTCTAACAGTGGGCGTGCATTTCTGAAAGTGCGACACATTCCTTGTGATCCTTTTATCCTCTGATTCAGCTGTAACCATAGTGCCTTTTTGTTTGGTCACCAGCAGTGGGCACGCATGATATCGACAGTCAGCTTTTTTTGATTGTTCTTGCCGTACCAGCACCCAATCTCCTTCCTGAATGGATGGCTGTTCAGCTTTCCTCCGACTGTCCCCATATACTTTCATCTTCTCCTTTTTCAGTCGGTCTCTGACGACTAATCCTTCGTGATCAGAATCTCGATGAGTACCACTAGCTATATCTTCCAAGGCTGGTATTCTTGTGCGCACTGTGCGACCTAACATTAAGGTTGCGAGACATCGGTCTGTGGCAGTATGTGGTGTTGTTCGATATGCTTGTAACAATACATTTAAGGCCACTTGAACATCACACTTTGAAAAATCTGCTTGCTGGATGGACTTTTTTAGTGTTGACATAAATCTTACTACCATCCCGTTTGCCTGTGGCCACAGGGGAGTGATCTTCCGGGGCCTAAAATTTAAATGACTGGCAAAATAAGCAACGTCTTGTCCATTTAATGGCGGGCCATTATCTGTTTTCATCACTTTTGGTATGCCCATGCTGTGAAGACTTCATCCAACACAGGTATGGTGATGGCAACTTTGGTTGACGAAATGAGATGTGCAATTGGGAATCGTGAGTACTCATCCATTATGACTAAGATGTATTTGCCAGATGGCATCAGGCCATAGAAGTCTACTGTGACATGTTACCATATGCCATCCAGCAGTTCTGACATTTGTAAGGGCTCAGGTGGTTCCTTTCGACTTACTAGCTGACACTGCAGGCAATCTTTTAGTGTGAGTTCAACCATTTGATCAGCGTAGGAAACCAGACCTGCTCACGCAGCGCTTTCTTCGTAGCTACGATCCCTATGTATTCTTCATATGCCAAGTTAATAACTCCTTGACGCAGCTGTTTCGGAAGGATGATTCGCTTGTCTCGTAGTAACAGACCATCTGAGGTGATGGACAGTTCATCCTTCACATGTCTGAATGAAGACAGTTCCTGACTGTCAATTTGTTTGCTCTGTCCAGGCTCTTCCAGATGTCTCCAGCTTTTTGTCTGAATACGATGCTTGATATTTTGTAAGGTGGTATTCTCGTTGGTGGCTTCAAGAATGGCCTCTAGAGGGACTGTAGGTGGTTGAGCCACTACAAAGTGAATGTGATAATAATAATCTTTATTTAGATATAAAACATATCTTTAAAAGAATTTACAAATTCACAACCTGACCAAATATTAAGATAAAAACTTCTAGGAAATAACAACACAATATAGATATAAAAACACAATCCATTAGCAAACATTATAAAAACAGGGATTTTGTCTCATAATATATTTTAAAGTCACAAGAATTGAAACAGAGCACCAGCTTGCATTGGGTATCACCAGATTATGTCTCACATTACTGAGAATAATGCCAGTTATTGCTCATTTCGGTGAGAGAAAGAGGAAAATTATGCACTTTAACATGGTCTCCTTAAGTTAAAGGTGTAATATGCTCGCTGACCAAATTTTGTAAATTTTATGTTTAGCACTGTGTTTTCTGGGTTTAAAGCTGCCATGATGGCTTGCCTGCAGGTCCGAACCCCCAGCCTGTTCCATTCTAATTTTAGTCCGGACCTGCGTTCTGTGTTAAGGGCTGGGCAGAGGTAACTTACATGCAACAGGGTTTCCGCTGTTTTCCCACACCCTCTACAGGAGAGATCTTCCGATGTACGTCGCCATGATGGTAAGTCCTGCAAGAAACGCCAGTTGCCCAGTCTGATGGCAATGAAGCCGCGTTTCAAGTATAATGGGTATGTGCTGGCCAAATAACAGACTAGGGCTGGGTATCTGTAGGAATTTATCATGGCCCAGGCGTGACTACGTTTCAGAAAAAGTGCTTTGTCAGTGAGACAAGAAGTCGTTCTCACACATTTTTTTATGGCTTTTTTAAAAGCTATCTGGCCAGGGTTTAGGGCCCACAGATCGCTTGCTGACATTTGCTTAATGGCGTCTGTAAAAAGTAATCCGTACAAACCCCCCGGGTTAATCTGGCTGATTTCTTGCCAGACTAGGGATTCTAATGTTCCTGGCTCAGCTTGTCTTAACTTGTGACACAGGTTAAGGTATGCCCCAGTGGCTGAGGCCTCGTAGTTTATCAGCCCCATCTCCTACCTAATCTGTGCTGCGGAGGCTGTCTTTGGCAGCCGGAGCACCCTTTTGTAAATTTTAGTTGTCTGTTGGTTCAAGGTTGTGTTCATTTTACCACAGAAAATCTCAATGCCGTAGGATAAAGTGGGGCCAACCTTTGCTCTCATTACCTCCAAGAGGGGAGCTAAAGTTGGACCGGAGAGATCTTTTGCAAGTTTGCCTAGTGACACCATTAGGGTCACTGATTTGGCTCCGATCTCTCCGCGCTCTGAATGTATTCCTCTGCTACTGACAGATTTGATTTGGACGTTGACTTAGGATGTCTTGACATGTAGTCCGCAGGATTTGCAGCTTTTTCACGTTTATGGATGATTGTATAAGTATACTCTTGAAGAAGAATGCCCCAACGTTCTATCCTGGGTGGCATTTTAGCTTGGGGATTTCCAAAGATAGTTAACTCGGCTTGGTGGCCCGTGATTAGAGTAAAGTGCTTGTCTAAGATGAAAATGTGAAAATGTTCACAGGCCCAGACTGCCGCCAAGCTTTCCTTCTCGGGTTGAGAGTATGCTCTCTCTGTGTTAGTCAGGGTCCGGCTAGCATATGCTACGATGTAATGTTGATCACCCTTTCTATCATATTGAGCTAGTATAGCTCCAAGTCCTACAGGACTCACATCCACTGGGATTTCTGTTTTTCGCCTCAGGCTGAAATAGGCAAGATTATTGGCAGACTCAACAGAAGCTTTAATCGAGTGAAAGGCTTGATCACATCTTGTGGTCCACTGGAATGGGTGACCTTGTTTGGTTAGCTTTCTTGAAGGATAACTGATAGTGGCGTAGTCCTTGATATAACGTGCACAGTAGCTTGCCATGCCTAGAAACGAGCACACATTACCACAATCTCCAGGTCTGGGAGTATCATTCATTGCTGCAATCTTTTCTGGATCAGGTCTCATGTCTGCGCCTGAGAAAATGTGTCCAAAGAATTTCAATGTGGACTTGTGAAATTGGCATTTGGCTTTATTTAATGTGAGGTTGGCGTCCAAAAGAGCGTGACACACCCGGTCCAGAGCTTTGTCATGGTCTTGTATCATTGCTCCATACACGAGAATGTGATCACTGTAATTGAGGGTGTTGGGAATGTGATGAATTACCATTCTGATTGCCTCTTGAAAAATCTCAGCAGCAGACGAGACCCCGAAACTGAGCCGTTTGTATCTGAACAGTCCTTGGTGAGTCGAGAATGTGGTGATATATCTCGATTTTTTGTGAAGTTCAAGCTGATGATAACCTTTGTTGAGGTCTAATTTGGAGAATATTTTTGCCCCATTAAGAGATGCAATCATGTCACTGATATGATGTCCTGGGTGTCTCTCTCTTTCGATGGCTGTATTGGGTGCTCTCATATCAACACAGAGACGCACTTTGCCAGCGGAGCCTTTTTTCGGTACTACAACCACCGGAGAGACCCTGGGAGTGGGTCCTGATGTTCTCTCAATGATGTCAGCCCGAAGAAGATCCTGCAGTTCCTCCTCTAAAGACTGTTGAAGATAAAATGGAATTTTCCTGTGATGTTGTGCTATGGGTGGCACACGTTCATTTATGTGCAAACAAACTTGACAGTGAGCCATTTTTCAGAGCCCGGTGAATAGTTTAGGAAATTTGTGAACTATGTCAGGTTCGTCATCAACTTTGTATAGTATTTCTCCTAATTGAAGTCGTTCTGCCGTGGGCAAGCTAAGAAGACAATCTGCTTCAGGACCATCAATGACATGAATGCGAGCTGGAATGGTCCTATCCTTGTATGTAAAGTTAGTCTGGAATTGTCCTAGGCACGGTAAAGGTTCTTTTGACATCTATGTGTATACTCGCACAGCAGCTTTGTGCAAGTGCGGTCGCGGATCCATTTTATTGTATTCTGCAACTGAGATATAATTGAGGGATGCCCCACTGTTCAGTACAAATTTAGCCATGTGTGTATCCATTTGTAGATGGAGTCGCAGATATTTCTTCAGCCTATCAGGATCTGCGACCATGTATACATATTCATCACTGTCTTGAGATACTGGTGATGGTGATCTCGACTCTCAAGATTGTGACCGTCGTGATCTGTATGTGCCATGAAAATGAAGGCTGGATCTTGAGGAGCCAGTGGACGGATCTCTGCGGTCCCACACCGCCTTGACATGATGGCAAGTGTTGGATTGTCTGTAATTATCTCTGCAAGTGTTTTGTGAGGTGCTTTGGAGACATTCTCAAAATGATTGTCCCTGCCACATTTCCTACATCTTTGGCCTAGCGCAGGGCAAGTGTCCGTGTGAGGGAAGTCATATCCACAGCAATAACAATTAAGTTGGCGCTCCCTTCGTTTGTCAGTCCAACTGTGGCTGCGATGACGATTTGTACGGTGAGACTGAGTTTTGGATCTTGAGGATTGTTGTTTTGCAGGGGAGTTCCTGTCTGTGGGATGAGATTGGAGCCGGAATGCCTGCTCTCGTTTTTTGCCTCTTCCAACTTCCATTCGCTTTGCATGTTCTTCCGCCTGATCATGAACTTGCGTCATTTCTTCAATCTCAAGAGAGTAACTTTTCTTTAATAGGTGTCTTCGTAATGACTCAGACTGGCATCCTTCTATGATTCGTAGACGAACAGCGTCTTCCGTTGTGAAAGAATTAAACTCACAGTAGCGAGCCAAACTCCGGAGACGCTTGATGAATGTACTCATGGGCTCATCCTTTTCTTGAGATGCCAGATTGAATGTGTACCTTTCATAATGGATGTTCTTCTTCTGAAGAAATTTCCTGTTTAGAGCATCACGCACATCTGCAAAAGACGACGCACTCTCAGTCGAAAGATCCTTTATAATCTGACCAACCTCTTTCCCAATTAAATTGCGTAGGGCAATGAGCTGCTGGCTCTCGTCCATCACATGTGAACCTTTCATGAAGTCCTCAAAATCTTCAAGCCATTCTTGCCAGCGAAGGCCCATGCCACCGCAAGAGATGAAAACTATGGGTTCCGGCTGGCGCAGAAAAGGGACTCTGAGCATGGCGAGTCTGTGACCTCCTGTCTGGGATGTTGATGTAGGAGCCTCCGGCCTTGTGCTGGCGCCAGCAGAGGCATGACGCTGTCTCGACGATGGAGACCCAGACATGGCATATGGATGGGCAGTGCGCAGATATGTAACTGGTGAACAAAAGTATGTCTGACCACTGTAAACTGCGCAGCTCCTTCTGACTTGGTGCAGATGAGATGAGTTTTATAATGGCAATGTTCGTAGAAATGTGTAGAAGCAGCAGCAGCGAGAGGCTTAGTAGTACATTGGTCCCAACAATTAAGAGAGATGTGTATCTTGCAACATTGACATGGATGATCTTCAAATGGCTGCAGCAAAACTTTGTGGCCCACTTCACTTTATTTATTTATTTATTTTTTCACTCTTTATGTGCAGGCAAGGTGTGCAAAAACTACTTCAGTGGTGCTCTATCCTGATTTTAAGCACTGGCCTGACTTTAAAATGGCTGCCGTACCCTCCTCGCAGTGGATTGGTGGTGGCGCCTGATCTCAAGATGGCCGCTGTGGGAAATCTCGCTCCTCGCGAGATTACAGTCCAGAACTGGAGTGCTGGCAACGCGGAAACAGGCAGACATCGGGGACTCACCGGAATGTGTACAACCCGCCTCCTAGCCCACCGCACATGTCCCGCAGGGCCCCAGGAAGCATACACAGTCAGAGGGCGGCAACACCGGCAACGTACTGGCCAATTCCTGGGCGACCGGGGTGGGCCCCCGGTCGCCACTAACAAGCAGCACTGCAGGGGTCACACGCGACCGGGGCGGGCTCCTGGGTTCTCGTTTAACAAAACGGATGTCAGGAGGCACACGCGCCTGGGTGGGCTCCCTGGTCGCAACTTTTCAGTGGGATGGCAGGAGGCACACGCAACCGGGGTGGGCTCCCGGGTCTCGACTTTTCAGCAGGATGGCAGGGGGCACACGTGACCAGGGTGGACTCCCGGGTCGCGACTTTTCAGCAGGATAGCAGGAGTTACACATGACCGGGATGGGCTCCGGGTCGCGATATCGCAGAAGAGGCCTGGGGCAGCCAGCCCCCAAGTAAAGGTCTCCTCTGTAATACCATTTCCCCTTTTGGTGGTTATCACCCATACGGAGTACCTGCCCTCTGTCTCTTTGTACCGATAACAGCTACGCACTTGATTGCCCCTTAGTGCTCAATACTAAAGATACTAGTGACGCCGCCTTTCTGTTGTTCTATTGACGGCGGCGGTACCATGGCAACTTCACGGACTGTCCCCGTGAGGCTTCCGTATTGAACCCTCCGTGTGACTTCATCACGCATAGTCCACCACGCCCACCACAACTGCGATGGCGGCCGTCTTATTGCCGGCTTAACGCTCGCTCTCATTACGGGCGCATGGAGGGGCTCGATAGGTACAATGCTTTACCAGAGCTGCGAAACTCTAAGTAAACACTGCCTGCTCCACGAGGAAACGCGAAGTGCTCCGTTTCTTTACTCGAACTTTTCGAGCACCCACCCAGGTACTCAGCCTCGCCCCTTTTTTCATTTTGCCTTGCAGAATATGTCTTCGAACACAGGCCTCCCTTCCCTCTAAATCCCGTGCTGCCCAATAACCCCTCATTAGAAGTAAGCCTTTCTACTGTGTGTTCACTGTTGTGTTTGTCTGTGTATTGTCCTGTGTTGAATCATGAGGGAATAAAAACACTTCGTTATGCCTTTCACCTAGAATGATGTGACTGCTGCATAGTCACGCACCGAGAGTCTTGGGATGCGTGTGATTAATTAAATGATCTTTTTCACCAAGCACACTACCATTGATAGGTGTGCTAGGAAGCCAATCCGGCTGATTTACGCCAATATTCAATTCTTATATATCTGAGCAGCACCTTGCACCCTAGATTTAATGCACTGTACTAGTCCGCATTAATTCAGTGCGGGATGAATCATGAAGCATAAAGACATGAGATTTCGTCACTTCACTACGTTGCAGGCACGTAACGATTTTTCTTGTGATTGATACATTTTGTCTCCACAGGTCTTTTTATTCTAGGAAAACCACCACCGGGTTATTTTTTGTTCATTGTTTTGCCGGGTAACGCGAATTTTGTTACTTAGGCACAAAGGAATGACGGTATGGCAGGGTGTTAGCGTACCCTGACCACCAATTTCTTTGCTTTGGTCCTGAAGAAAAACCGGTAATTCCAATTACGGTTTGAAACATGTAGACCCTCCACATATCTCCCAGATACACTTGGTCATAATCATACCTATTATTGTATCTACACACATATTTTAATATTGTCCAGTAGTCTTAAGAATAAAAAAAATTCTAAAATAAGCCATACCAGGACAATTTTTAACACACCTACTTCCTTTTTCTTACATTCATCACTCACATACCAGCTCCACTGTACTTCAGGTGTTGTAGCACACCTTGGTGGCATTCGGCCATCGAGGTGGACCCGATGATGAAGCATGTCACCGACCAGGTCGGTGAGTAAGGGGTTATTAAAAGACAAAGAAGGACTCTCTTCTTTCTGTAAATAAACCATCCCGCCGAAATCGCTCTGTGAGCATTTTTTCAGGTGGTACTCCTCTTTTTGTTAATTTAAGCAGCGGAACACTCACCAGGCCATCAGGTCAGGAGCAGCAGACACGGGGTAGGCTCCCAGATCGGAGAACAACGCAGTAGCTCCAGGACAGCGGAGCGCTCAGCTGGACACTCTGGCACCACAGTCATTCACAGCCAGGGTCCACGACCACCTTCGTCGCCAGATGTAGTGTTGTTACACCAGAGCAGACGACACCAACACAACAGGTAATTCGGTGGGAGCTTTATTACGCACTTCTGCCTCCTTACTTTACCTGCTTCTTATTGTCTCCCCTGACTCCTCCTCTCTCTCCTCCCTGTGCCCTTCCCACATCACATGGCTGGGCCGGTCCTAGTGCTCGACATATCTCACAACATTATACTGTTTCTCCTCTTTCTTCGCGGCTCAGCAGCCAGTTAAATTGAATTTCTCTTTTCTTATATTTTTCAAGCCTGAAGTAATTATTATCAGGGAAGCGCGAAGCGTTGTGCGCGGAGGCTCTACTGTGGTTTTTCTTTTTCAGATTTCCTGATAGTCGCGGGACCGCAATTGCGCCCCTTACGTGACTAGAATACCCAGAATTACCCTTGTGCGGTCCTACGCCCGATAGAGGGTGCTGCGGGTGGCTGCGACATGCTGGCCTGAGGAGCATGCTTCCCGTCTGGGGATTTCAAATGCGCTCCGTACGGCCTGATACTGCTCGCACCTTCCTGGCTGCCTGGAATCTCCCAGTTCAGTTTGGGTCAGTATACACCTCAGTTCATGTTGCACATCTTTTGTTTACACCCGTTGGGGCCTGTAGTGATGCGGTGCGCCTTTTTTGTGAGTACCGGTGGGTCAGTAATATTTAAGTCAGGTCAAGAGTAGCCTAGGTGGAAATAAGTCTTCCCAGGCAGTGAGACCCTAAGTATAAAGGGTGTTAGGTGTCCTTAAGCTCGCGCCTCATTAATTGTGTGCTGCCTGGCCACCCACATTTATTTATTTATTTATTTATTTATTTAGAAGCTTGTAGAGCGCACGGCTACCTCCAGCGGAGGTGTCCCGGCGCTAAGATTACAGGAATATCACCAGAGAGGGTTGCCTAGTTCAAGTCCATCTGAAAGGAGAAATCAAGGGATGCAGAAGCTTTAATTATCGTTTAGTAAACAGCCAGGTTTTTAGTTTGCGTCGGAAGACTGGCTCAGATTCGATGAACCTAAGGTCAAGAGGTAGGCTGTTCCAGAGCTTGGCAGCCGTGACGGTAAAAGTTCTACCGCCACATCGGGTAAGCCTGAATCTGGGGCTGTTAGATCTCAGATGTCTTACAGAAGATGATATCTTGAGTCGTTTGCTCAGATAGGCCGGGCCAATTCCATGAATTGCCCGGAAAGCAAGGATCAAGGTTTTAAAATCAATGCGTCGGGCTATGGGAAGCCAGTGTAGCTCATCCCGATATGCTCTAACCGAATTGCGAGCAGGGATATTTCCAATGAGCCTTGCTGCAGCGTTCTGAATGATTTGCAAACGGTCTATAAGATATTGGGGGCACCGGCATATAAACTATTGGCATAATCAAGATGTGCCGTGACAAGTGCCTGGACAACCGTTTTGCGGGATGTTTGGGGGAGGTAGGGAAAAATCTTCCTAATCATACGCAGCTTATTAAAACAGGCCCCTGCCACTTTATTGACCTGGGTTTTACAGGACAAGGTGTTGTCAAATGTAAAGCCAAGGTTGCGGGCGGACTGCACTGGTATGGGTGGAGGGTTCAGGACAGTAGGCCACCATAGGGTTGCAGGGGGTGTCGATTTCTGGCTAAAAAAAAGAACCTCAGTTTTGTCGGTGTTTAGGGCAAGGTGATTGGCAGACATCCAAGCGCAAATATTGCCAAGGCAGTTTCTGAAGTTGGTAAAGAGGGAGTCAGAATGGTCTCTGAATGAAAAAACGAGCTGAGTATTATCAGCATATGAGACCACCCTGACCCCCCAAGACTCTACTACCTTGGCAAGCGGAGCCAAGTAAGCGTTAAACAATAATGGGCTTAAGGCGGAGCCCTGGGGCACACCGCACAAGAGGGGTTTATCCTCCGATTCAAATGGATGCATCAGAACCCTCTGAGACCGTCTGGACAGAAAAGATTTAGTCCATGCCAGGACTGCACCACCGATCCCCAGCTGTTGTAGACGGGCTGTAAGTATGTTGTGGGATACAGTGTCAAATGCAGCGGATAGGTCGAGGAGGACCAACATGGCCTCCTCGCCCCTATCCACTGATTCCCTGATAATCTCGGACACTTCCAACAGCGCCGTCTCGGTGCTGTAGCCGTTTCTAAAACCGGACTGAGAATCGTGCAGCAGCTGATTTGTTTCAAGATACTGAGCCAGTTGTTTCTGGACCACTTTCTCCAGTACCTTGGCAGGTTTAGGCAGGAGCGATATAGGTCGGTAATTGCAAAATTGTGAAGGGTCAGCGTCGGGTTTTTTCAGAATGGGAAGTAGCCTAGCCTGTTTCCACACTAAGGGAAATTGACCGCGGGTCAAGGAGGAGTTCCAGATGGAGAGGAGAGGTTTGATTAAAACAGGGGCAAGATTGCCCATTACTTTAGCAGGGACGGGGTCTAAAGGTGAACCAGACTTGACTTTATACAACAGCGACAGCGCTAGGTCAGGGGTTAACTCACTAAAAGAGTTGAAAGAGCAGTGAGAGGAATATGGAACATCAGAATGGTGGTTAGGTGGGGCGCTATCAAAGGAGGAAGAAAGTTTAATGATTTTATTCTGAAAAAAGTCAGAAAGTCCGTTGCACAGGTCTTGAGTAGGAACGCATTGGGTTTTCATGGCAGGAGGATTCACAAAATCCTTCACGATGGTGAAAAGAGTTTTGGAGGAATTCTGCGCCTGTTGAATGAGATTTGAAAAATAAGCTCTCATCGAGGAACGTTTAAGTTTTTGGAATTTATTTAGGGCAGATTTATAGGCCAGTTTGGCCAAAGGGTCATAGTTTTGTCTCCATTTGCGCTCCATCTGTTTGCACTTACTCTTTTCCTCACGAAGCAAGGGGGAAAACCAGGGAGCAGAGGGGCGAGATCTGGAAGAAGTAGGCGGGACAAGAGGGACAATGGAATCCAGAGCGGAGGTAAGGGTCGAGTTATATCTTGCCGTTTCTTTGTCAAGATCTTCCAACTGATTAAATTGAAACTGAAAACGGGAATCTATGGACTCACAGGTGACTTTGGTCCATTTGCGACCACTGTCTGTTGAGGGAAAGGGGAGGAGGGGATGGAATAGTGATAGTAAAGGGAAGAAGGAAATGATCTGACCAGGTAAGGGGGAGGGGGGAAAGGGCAGAGATACCAGGATGATTAGAGAAAATAAGATCAAGTGTGTGGCCTGCTATGTGAGTGGGGCCTTTAACTAATTGTGACAAGGTAAGTCCTTGTAAAGTTTCCAGAAGAGAGGATGCTTGTGTACAAGACGGATTATCAATATGGAGATTAAAGTCTCCCAGCACTGTAAAGTGGGAGTGCTTAAGTGAAAAGTCCGCAATAGAGTGCGTCAGGGCATTGAGAGAAGAAGCAGTGGCTGCAGGGGGATTGTAGACCAGAATACCAGAAAAAATGATACTTGCAGAGTCCATGATCGTAAAGTGCAAGGCTTCAATAAGGCCGAGATTGGGAATTTTTGTGATGTTCAGTGTAAGGTGGGATTTCGCGATTACCGCGAGTCCCCCCCCGGGTTTGGAGTTTTCTCGATTAATGCCTAAAAGACGGTAGCCAGGGGGAGTGGCCAAGTTAATGTCCGTTTGGACGAATCTTTGATCCAAGTTTCTGTGAGAAATAATAGGTCCCATTTGTGAGTGTCGAGCGATAGCCAGATGTCAGAGGCGTGAGCAGGTAGAGATCTGCAATTAATTAAGGCTGCTTTTAGAGTGACCGGGGGCTGGCGGTGAGCACTCATGGGCTGATGAGACAGTTTGATAACAACAGGGATAGTGAAGTTACATTGTGAGCAGGAATATGCAATAGTTTCCAGGCTATGTGGATTACAACAAGTTGCGGGGTTGCACGCGCCTTGGCGTAGATGTAAGAGTTGATCGGAGGTCCAGGAGATTGTTGGGGTGCAAGATGCAGGGGTTCTGGCGCTGTGCGCGGGCCCGGCGCGGACGGGCGCAGACGGGCTTGCCTTAGGCGCGCCCGCTGTGCCCGCCCGCCCATTTGTCTGGGGTAACCCCTCAGCCCACAGTCGCACACGTAGTATGTGTTGCTCCTTATTTACGCCTCAGCCTCCCTCTTCCCTGTTAGGAGCTACCCTCCTACACCCTCGAACATGAATATTACGAGGAGGATGACTCCTTAGCCTACCTCCAATGTGATGATAACTTTTATGAGGTCATTGATACCTCTATATACCAGGTGGTGAATTACCTGGTGATACCCATGGAGCAGAGATTGCAGGAGTGTGCAAAGATGGGACAGTCCGGGTTCCGGCAGAACACCTGCCTCTCCCAAGGATAAAGCCCCTCAGCAAGAAAGGAGTGAGGGCTCCCAGCCCCACAAGAGGAAGTGTGAGGAGGGGTGGATAAAGACACCTTAGCGCGTCTTAAGCAGGCTTTTCTGGCAAAAAGTACTCCGGTGGAGTCCCCACAGGGAATTCCCATTCCAGAGTCAGTTCTCCCGACCCGATTCACCCCAACCCCAGGAAGTCGACTCCCCCGACGAGTCTGAAAAGGAAGCGAGTTCCTCTAGATCTTGACAGCTGGCAGGCCCTCAGGAACCTTCCAAGGAGGGCATGCCGGATATGCTTGACCTGGGTGACATCGTACATCTGAGGTCAGCTGAGTGTACGCCAACTGATAAAGTAGCCAGGTATGTGGCAGCCCGTCTCAAGAAGCCATTGGAGAATGAAGCTCATAGTAGATTGATAGCAGAATGCCCATGCCCCACCTTAGAAGGGAAGGTGGCGCTCACACTGGATATTGACGCAAACATGGCCACCTTCCTGGGAGAGTTTGTCAAGGACCCTAAGAAGGGAATTGACCGGTCCTGGTGGGCTTGCCAGGACAAGCTCTTGGATGTTATTGGCCGCATGACAAAGATCTTGGACATAGCCAAGGAGGCCCGAGTGTCAGGTTCTCTCATTGTCCCGGACATCCTCTCTGCTTGGGCGCAGCACGCCATTTGTTTTATGGGGAATGCGAACTGTGCCCTGTCAACAGAACATCCTCGTTCTTTGTTGATCAAGGTAGACCCTAAATTAGGGGAGCAGTGGCGCAGGGTTGTTTGTTCGGGGAACCATTTGTTAAAGAGTTGGGAAAGTTTGTGGCAACCTTTACCAAGTTGGATAAGGCCCAGACGACTATCAAGAGGGTCTTCCACCCTCAGGTTTTCCAAAGGGCCGGTCGTGGCAGGAGCTGCTCAACTGCCCAGTTCTCCTCCCAACCCCCCCAAGCTCGGGGCAAGGATCCGAATGCGGGCAGTATTGGGCTAACCCGCTCTTCAACAACTTCTACCCGACAAGAGGACAGCCCTTCAAAGGCCTCTGAGGATACAAGTAGTGAAAACAGGGAAGGCTTGGGTCCTGTACTCCCCAGACTGGACCACCCAAATATTGAAATCACATAAAGGTGTCAAGGGAGGTTATTTTTAAATATTTTCACGATAAACCTGAGACCACTAATTCTGATGTTTTTGAGCATTTATTCTGCTTAGTTTTGATACTTCAAAAATACATTCATAAATCAATTGAACATGTCTTTTAAATGAAAACACCACATAAGTAAATAATCACAATTGCAACACATTTGTATGCGTGATTTAGAACCATTTCTTTTGTGAAACAATATATACAACACATACATAATACGAAAACTTTATTTGTGACAAAAATATATACAGCAAACCAATGATCACAAGACAAACATCAATAAATTATGAGTGCCAGCCTGAAATTAAACCAGTCCTGCATTTGCACTGAAAACACAAGGCGGACAATTTCTCATTCAAAGACACATGTCTACTGTCCTGCCTGTGGGAGGGTGGGGATGCATATCCTACTTAAGGGTGTTAACAACCTAGAAAAAGAGGGGTAATAATTTCTCTTCAGACCCCTCGTGGCACACCCTGTTCTACCTTCCCCCACACTCAACAGCCAACGTGTTTCGAATCCCCAACAATTCCGAAATTCTCTTCAGGACTCGGACTTGGTTTTGTTTGGGCTCTTAATTGTGCTTCAGACAGATGTCCGTTACCTGTTCTTCAATTCATAGTATTAATCAAGGCCTACATTTTATGGGTGTGTGGAAGCTCTTGATAATGATTTTAAAACGGTCTAGGATCTTGAGACTCGTGAAATGTAGTTAGAGCTCGTGGGGGGGTCGCCGTAAATTTCCTCCCCAATAATCCTGACTGTTTCCTTTCATGTCAGCCATGCGAAAGCAGTTGGAAAATCATTTCGCTCCTCTCATTCAAACCGGCAGGATACAAGGGTAGCAACAATGGCAATTCAAAAGGGGAGTGTTTTCGCCTCGGCGTGACTGAGAGTGGGGGGGGGGGGGGCGGGGCTGGACTTGTTCCCTCCAAGCTTGGGAGGCCATTACAGCAGATGCATGGGTTCTCCAGACGGTACAGGGGTTCCAAATAGAGTTCTACAGCTCCCCCCATCAGTTCACCCGCCCTCGCCCCATTTCCTTTTCCGCCCGATGTAGATATGAAAGACGAAGAGGTCTCTGCCCTGCTACAGGAAGGAGCAATCTACTGCACGGCAGTTAACCCAGGGGGCTTCCTCGACAAACCCGATGGGGACCAGAGGCCAGTGATCAGCCTCAAGGATTTCAACGAGTGGTTGGTGTTTCGCAACTTCAAGATCGAGGGTATCAACCTTCTCAGAGACGTGCCACTTCCATCCGATTGGATGGTGCGCCTGGACCTTAAAGATGATTACCTGACAGTTTTGATCCTTCCCCCCACTGTCGTTTCCTCCAATTTCTCTGGCATAACCAGGCTTACGAGTTTCTAACTCTCATCCACACCTTGGTGATTCACCAAGGTCCTCAAACCTACGGTGGAGTTTTGGCGCGCCCAAGGGATCCGGCTTTTCATCTATCTCCACGACATGCTCATCCTGGCGTAGTGCCCCCTTGAGGCTGAGGACGCATCTTCAGGTGGCAGTAGACCTTTTGCAGGTCTTAGGTTTTGTGATCAATGAGCCAAAATCTCTCCTCATGTTGACGCAAAAAGCAGTCTTTCTGGGTTTTGTCATAGACTCCATCTCTTCCTCCTTGAGCCTTCCCTCTCGCAAGATCGCAAAGATATGTCACAAGATTCGCCAAACTCTGCCCAAACAGCGTACCTCGCTGAGACAGATCGCACGTCTTGTGGGTCTGCTCTCTGCCTTGATTCAAGGAATCTTTCCTGGCCCGCTGCGTTATCGGGCCCTGCAGTGCCTCAAGGTGTACTATATGAGGAGAAGCCCAACGTGCTCGCAAGTGGTTCCTTTGACGGACGAGGTAAAGGAGGAACTGGAGTGGTGGCTAGCTCACATGGAGGCTTGGAACGGTAGGGCTATCTTTCGTTTCGACCCCGACTTGGTGATAGAGTCGGACGCCAGCAGGTCAGGCTGGGGAGCTTGGTGTGGGGATTTCTCTGCAGGCAAAAATTGGACTCCTAAAGAACAGCACCTACACATAAATTGCCTGGAGATTTTGGCAGGGTTGTTCGCGGTCCGATGCAGGACCAAGGACCGGATCCAGTCCTCAGTGCTGTTAAAGATGGACAATGTCTCGGCTGTGAGATATATCAATCACCTGGGGGGTACCAGATCCCAGGCCCTGGCGAACATGGCCAAAGATTTCTGGAATTTCTGGACAACCAGGTGTCGGTGACAGCAAGATACCTCCCTGGCTGGGAAAACCAAGTGGCAGATTGGCACTCTCGTCACCTACGGGACACCAGTGTCTGGAAGCTGGACCCACAGGTCTTTTGCCTGCTGGCCAACAGGTGGGGCCCGTTTTCCATTGACCTGTTTGAGTGTTGCCTAGACCACCAGCTGCCGAGGTTCTTCAGTTGGAGCGACACCCAGTGGCGGAGGTGACGGACACGTTTCTCTAGGATTGGAGCCAAGAGAACGGTTAAGCCTTTCCCTCGTTCTCGATGATCACGCGGCCTGCAGCCTTGGTCAGCAGGCAGAGAGCGAAGGTGGTGTTAATAACGCCGCTCTGGAGGTCGCAAGTGTGGTTTCCGGTTCTTCTGGAACTTTCTTGGACTTCTCAAACCCAACTCCCCCACTTTCCTCGCATTCTAACGAATCCGGACAACGAGGCCCACCACTTGGTGGAGGAGGGCTTGTTACACCTCATCGCAGATTATAGGCAGAGGTGGAGACTCCCAGGCCTTTCGGGCCACGCTGAGTTCCTGTTGTCCACCTGGGCTGACAGCACGTCCAAGCATTATCAGCCCCATGGACAAGATGGGTATGTTGGTGTTTGCGAAGGGAAGTGGCTTCTGTGGGATCAGATATAATTTACATTCTCAATTTCCTGGCAAGTTTGGCAGAAGAGGGATTGGTCAATAAATGCCGTCCGGTCTGCCATCTTGGCGGGGCATTCCCCGGTGGAAGGGGCACCGGTGGGCAAACATCCTTTTGTCTACAGGTTCCTGAGAGGGGTCCATCTGTCTCTCCCTCCGGAACCAAGGTATTCTACTCTTTGGGATGTCAATTTGATCTTGAACCTTTTCTCATCATGGCGAAGGAATCGTTTCCTATATCGGAAAGAGATTTCAGCAAAGCTGGCGATGTTGTTTTGCCTCATCTCTTGCAGAAGGGTCTCTGATGTACTTGCCTTAGATATCACAGCTCAGGTTTTTTCCCCTTACGGGGTATCGTTCACAGTAAGTAGACGTACCAAGTCAAATACCCGCACAGTCTCCTATCCAGCCTTTGTGTATTCCCCTAAACTCTGTGTGGTGAGATGCCTTAAGGCCTATGAGGAGGCAGCAGAGGAAGTCCACCCGGCCGGGGGAAAGACAACTGCTGATATCACTGAGAAAACCGTTCAAGGTGGTCTCTTCACCCACGATTGTCCGCTGGATCAGGTGGGTCAAGCAAGAGACAGGCATCAACACAAAGGCATTCAGGGCACATTCAGCATAAGGAGCTATGGCTTCAAAAACATTCACTTTGGGTGCGTGTTTGGAAGACCTCATGAGAGCAGCAGACTGGTCTTCAGACTCCACTTTTAAGAGGTTTTATTTCAAACGGGTGCTGAATGTGGCCCAAGTGGTGGTGAATGAGCTTTGAAGGAGCATAATCCTCACTTCCGGTCCTGACATATAATGAAAATTTGCCTAGCTCTAGTGAAGGTAAGTTTCAATTCTATCAAGGACATGAAGGTGAGGATTATCTCACCCAGCAACCTGGAGGGCTGTGTACCCGCCCATAAGGGAGGAAGTAGTCTGTTTTCTTTGATTACATGTACTATGATATGGTTTGCAATGTTTCATTGCTCAACAAAGTTCTGTACCTATGGTTATCTCTGCTGTAAGACAAGTTGGATATTTTGTCTTTCCGATTACTGACGCATAATGTCTTTTCAGGAAAAGATGGGTCAAAACAAGACGCATGAGAGGAAAAGAATGGTGTGACTCGCGTGAAGAAAGAGGAGGAACAGGAAGTGCCACAGGATATCATGGATGCCTGAGCATGGACATTGATAAAGGACTGATCTATTTTTTGTTGTAGTTTCCCTACAGTTCATGGGAAATGTAGCTTATCTTGATGACTGCTGTGGTTAAAATGTTATCAAAAAGCGAAGAAGGAATAAGCATAATCCTCACCTCCGTGTCATTAATAGAATTGAAACTTACCTTCACTAGAGCTAGGCAAATTTTCATTCTGCAGGAGTCCCTTGCCAATAGGGAAGTTATGGTCTGTGCTTCACCAGATTTGGAGAAAGAAGGCAGAAACTGAAAGCCGAGACTGCTGCTCTCTAACTGTCTAGCCTGGTAGAGCAGTGCAGAGACACATACTGGGTGAGCAAGATCTACAACTTAAGTATCACCCAAAAGCGAATGCGCTGTATGTGTATGTGAGGCAACAGAGGTGTTGACAAAAGCAGCAATTAAACTCTGGCTCAAGGCAAGCAATGGGTTAGCCATGAGCCATGAAGTGTTTAGTGTCCTGCCATTCTGATCCTGCCTCCTTCTCTTATTGGCACAGCAGGGTAAGTGATTGAGAGTAATAGTGCCGGAACTAACTCAGGTGAGGATGCTGACCATTAATGGTGTCTCACTAAAATCATGAACTTGTAAAGTGAATGTGTTTCTAACAGTGGTGGAATACCAGAAAAGTTAGAAGTATCGAAATATTGTAGGTGCAAATATGTAAAGCCACTTATCAACTACCCCAGACCACACAAGCATTTTTTTAAAACAAAATATGGCTTGGCAGTTTCTTTAAAATCACATTTCCTTAGAACACTAATACAAGATGGTAATGTAATCTAGTATGTCCAGCTCCTTTATAGAGAGTACTTTCCCTAGCTGAATAGTCTCTTAACGACAGCAAATTATCAGAACCCAAATACTGAAAAGCAGCTTCAAAGTCCTATGGAATTAAGAATCTATCTTAATTACTGCAATTTACTGCATGATGGTCTTTTAAAAATTATCATAAGAAGTGGCTGAATAGGTCATCCACATATTTAAAGGATGAGTGGTTCCGATATTTTTTTCTAAAACACTTTTTATTGATTTCAAGACACTACATAAGCTTGTGAAACATGTCGTCACTAACGAACCATGCTCACCCTGACATTTTACATAAGAATACATAAAAGGGTCAGCTACATGAAGGCCCACATACCATAATGATCCAACGATTTCTCCCATATTTGTTACATATAAGGATTTCTCTTGTGCTGCAGAACAGTCCATCCCCTTCCTCCAGTCATCGTTTGTGCGGTTGCCAATTTCCTTCATTGGGCCATGTCTCTTTCTGCCACTATTGTAGCCATTCCAATGTGGTATCTGTAATGAAGAGGTGGCACACGGTGAAGTTGGTAAATGTAGATTTAATTCCACAACAAAGGCAGCTTAACAACCACCATGAAGAGACAACTTGTTAGATCAACCGTCGCCTGTTGAATACCGAATCCACCCCCAACATTTTTCATGACAGATCGAACACTACACACCTTTCCCCTTAACAAAAAAACACAAAAAGGAAAATAAAATAAATAAATAAATAAGTAAATACACAAAAATCAAACGTGAGAATGATGTATACACAATGCTAGACTATATAATGCAAAAGGTGACTAAAGCATCAACATATCATAAATCAATACTGAACAAAATCCTTCAGTTTCATGGGAGCATTTTTAACACGTGAACTTCCTCTCATTTCTACAACATGTTGTTGACCCATAGGTTGAATTATACATGCCCTAAGGGCATGTATGTGTGCCACATGGCACACAAGCCTAAAACAGGGGTGCCAGAGGGTGTCAAAGTGACACCCCCTGCACCCTTGCAAAAATCGGTATTTACCGATTCGGTAAATACCGAATCGGTATTTGATATTGAATCCTGGCACAGGTGTACATGCACAGATGTGCATGTACACCTGAATCGGTATTTTACCATGCAATTGTATTGCATGGTAAAATACCGATTTTCAAAGCCCTGTGTCAATGTTAAACTTGGCACCTACATACCAAAAATGCATTTTCGGTAATTTTACCGACCGGTATATTTACCGATTCGGTAAAATATACAGATTCGTAATTTTACCGATTCTGTAATTTTACCGAATCGGTAAAATTGCCGATTCGGTAAAATTACCGAAAAAGCATGTTTTTTATCCCCCTACATCTCATGGCCATTTACCGGTCGTTAACGGCCGAATTCGGCCGTTACTGGCCGGTAAATGGCAAAAATCTCCCATCTACATCTGGCCCTGGATGTTCAAACTGTAATACATATCATCAAAACCAGCAATCCATTAACAATCCTCATCAGACTTGCTGTGAGAAAATTCCTTTCTCAAACTTACCCTGTCATCCAGACCTTCAGAACACTGATCATTCGTAATCCCATGTAGCTTCTCTCCAGCATGAAACTTTCACACAGAAATACGTCTAAAATTCCATATTTTCACACCTTCTACTCTTACTGCTTTACTAAAAACTTCAGATACTTTCACAGGATCAGACCATTTGGATAACTTCTTGTTTAATAGTCCTCCAAATTTGACATGGACCAAATTCCCCACTTTTAATCTAGACTCCTTAGACCGGTTCTTAGAATTGTCACCTACCATCTTTCCTTTGTATTTCTAAACACGCTCCTTGACTTCAGCAAAATCCAAATCTGTATCATAGGAATTTTTCTCTTTCAACCACCAAGGCATAAGTTTAGATCTAGGTTTCCTGCCTCACAATATTTTGAAAGGAGATAATCCTGTGACAGAATTTGGTGATATTTACATAAGTCAATAAAGTCGCAAGTAAAGTCTTTCTCTACAGCATACCGCTTTTGATGGCTAGCTGAATTGACTCCTTAACTACTCTGTTGAAGCATTCTACTTGACCATTAGCATGAGGATGATAGTTAGACACCCTCTTATAGAGAACACCACATCTTTTGAGAAACAATTCAAGTTATTTTCTTACAAATTGTGGACCATTTTCGGAAATAAATTACTCCGGTAACCCTTCACGACCTAAAATGTCATTAAAAAACTCAATAACCTGTGTTGACGTAATCTTTTCTACAATTTTCAACTCCGGCCATTTTGGAAAATAGTCCAAAAGAACTTACGCATACCACATACATATCCTTGCCAAGATATGTTTCAAAAGGACCCATCATATCAACACCCAATTTTCTAAGCATGGGCGTAAAATCCGTTACGCTCGCGGATTTTTCGGATTTTTCGTATTTTCGGTAAATCCGCAATCCGCGAACTCTCGCGGATGTGGCGAAAATACGCAAATCCGTGCGAAGCGGATTTTTTGCTTGTGTTCGCACTGCTCGCGGGCCGCGGCGCGGGCAGCAACAATCTCGCACTCGCGAAAGTACAAAAATTACAATTGGGGAGGGGTGAAGGAAGTGGCCCAGTCTCCAACTTCCTGTTCCTGTCCAGCAAGCTCCTCCCATTGCTTAGTCCATTTCCTGGCCACTTTGATTTCGACCTTGACTGGGAAGGATTACTTTTTGTGGATGCTGCTGGATATTTGGATTTGAGGCCTTTTGGATTACTTTTGGATTCGAAATTTTATTTCACAAGGAAGTAAGTTGATGTTGTTTGTTTGTGGTGATTTTTGTGTGTGTTGCTTGTTTTTCGACTTTTTGGGGGGGGAAAATCTGCAAGTTCGCGAGCTGAGGATTTTTTTGCTTGTGTTCGCACTGCTCGCGTCCCGCGCAGCAACAATCTCGCACTCGCGAAATTGTAAAAATTACAATTCTGCACATGAATTGAAAACCACCAGGCTTAGTTATGGGTGCATGGCTGCATGCATGATACAACTGTTTTGTTGAATTTTATTTTTAACATGATTCTGGCCAGGGCATGGATGGCATTGGATTGTGGTGATTTTTGTGTGTTTTTACTGTTTTACGACTTTTTGGGGTGGTGTTGGGGGCTTGTTATGTGGGTGGGGGCCATTTTATTGCCTGGTCCCGTGTGGGTGGGGGTCTATGGGCCATTTTTAAGCCAGTTTGTGTGCTTTGTGCCATAGGCCTGCACCCAGTGTGCTCTGATTTCATCCATTATGGCCAGGGGGCCCAGAATCGGTCTGTTCGCGGATTTTGCTGGTTTTTCGGCACGTTCGCGCCGTGAAGCAAAAATCTCGCACTCGCGAAATTGTAAAAATTGCAATTTTGCACCAGAAAACCACCAGCAGGCAGCATAAGCCTTCTGAAACTTGATGGATGGCATTGGATTGTGGTGATTTGATTTGTGTTGTGTTTTTTGACTTTTTGGAGTAGGGGTTGGGGGCTGGCTATGTTGGTGGTGGCCATTTTGAGGCATGGTCCTGGCCATGTGGATGGGGGTCAAGCGGCCATTTTGAAGGCAGGCAGTGAGCTTTGTGCCATAGGCCTGCACCCATTTTGCCTTGCTTTCACCCATTGTGCCCAGGGGGAGTCAGTGGTACATGAAACTATAACCCTCTCTGTGTGTGCTCTCTTGGATCAATGTTAAATTCCTGTTTCCCAAAAATTTAGCAATTCTTAATTTTGAAATTTCCATATTGTGTGGTGTGCACGAGTGTATTCATAAATGCCTACTTGCAAACTAATTATTGAAGTGCTACATATGCAACATATATTTACTGATGTTCCTCTGTCTTCGTTTGCTTGTAGGTGCATAAAGTCAATAAATCCGCATCATCGTTGAGCATCAGTGCCAGGAAGAAGTCCTGCTGCGGCCTGTTGTTCCGACATCTGAAGAAGATGGCTCCAAAAAAAGGTGCCCGTAGGTCCTCTAGCAAGAAAGATGTCTCTACTAAGGAGAAGAAGAAGCAAGTGGCACCACTTACCAAGGAGACTGGTGGCACCACCACTAAATTTTTGTGGGGAAAACAAAGGCCCACCATGAGTGCTGCACAGGTAGCCTGTTTAATGGTTAAATCACCAACGACCAGTGATGTTGGCTCATCGCAAGAAAGTAGCAGCACACCATCAACACAGGTTGTAACTCATCTCACAAGTACTATTCAACAACCAAAGCCGCAACAACAACTGTATGGGCTACTAGTACAAGCACAAGTACATGCGCAAGGAGCTGTCCGAGAAGGAGCTGTCCGAGAAGGAGCTGTCCGAGAAGGAGCTGTCCGAGAAGGAGCTATCCGAGAAGGAGAAGGCCGAGAAGGAGAAGGCTGAGAAGGAGAAGGCCGAGAAGGAGAAGGCCGAGAAGGAGAAGGCCGAGAAGGAGAGGTCCATGGAGAGTTGCAAGTAGCGATCAATGAAGAGGCCCATGTAGCGGCGCATGGAGCGGTGCAAGCGCCCACAATGGTTGTTCTTCCAGAAGTAGGGGCACAGGAGGAAATTGACTTTGGAGCCGGTGTATCATGTCAGGAAGACGAAGGCACTCCTCCTGATGATTCATTTTCTCCCAGCTCCCCACCAAAGAAAAGATCAAGGAGTGTGTGTAGAAGTTCCTCTTCAAGCCCCGCTCCATCAGATGATGATCTGGATCTAGATTGGCACCCATCTCCGACGTCTGAGTTGGAGGCACACCATGAGCTGCGAAAGGTATCAAATGTTAAAAGGAAGGGCCCCGGAAAGCTCATACTTATGGATCCGAACGTCGGACTTGATGAAGTGGTTCATTCTGATGTTGATGAACAGGATGACAGCAATGACCTAGTCATCACACACGTCATTCCAGCCACACCGGCCATGCAGCAGACAGACATTTATACCCTATCCCGACGTCAGGCTGAGCGTGACCCTGGCGACGTGCCACTGGTAGCACCACCAATGCAGTCAAGTAGTACAACAAGTTCAACAAAACCTACAGCTCCCATATTTTCTCCCCAGAGGGGGACTCCATCCAGCTCGACTCCCTCAAGTAGGGTTGCTGAAATAATTGCACAACCCAGTAGATGTCTGCAAGGCTCATCCACCACTGCTTCATCTGGCATTGGCAGTATCATCTCGTGCGCCAAAACCAGAGGTTTCAAGTCCCCAGTTTGGAACTTTTTTAGTGTCCATGCAAAGTATGATAACATAGCCGTTTGTTGCATTTGTAAGAATAGCGTTAGCCGTGGTAAGACTGGTACCAACTATGGAACCGGAGGCCAGATAGGTCATCTTGAAAGAAGGCACGCTGTCGAATGGTTTGCGCACCTAGCAAACATCAAGGGAAAGCAATCCCAAAGGGCAAGTGGCCAAAATATACCCATACTAGGTGTTTCATCTGAAGATGACGGGGAGGTAGAAGAAGCGTCAGACATGTGTCCGGTTGCACCCAGTACCCCTGGCAGCACCACACCCTCCGGAACACATAGGAGGCACACTGAGAGTCTGGGAGACACACCAATGCGGAAAATGTCAACACTGATCAGAAGTGGGTCGAATAAGGCATCAGCATCATCCCGTAAATTTGTCCAGCACACCATTTCAGCCATGTTCTCCTCAGATGTGCAATTTCAACGCAACCACCCAATTGTACGCCTGTATAACACTAAGCTGGCTAAAATGCTAGCGGTGGACCTTCTCCCTTTTTCGTTTGTCGAAGGTGTGGGTTTCCTTGAACTCGTGGCAACACTGGCCCCTAAATGGAAGGTTCCTAGCCGGTTCTATTTTGCCAGGGTTGCTGTTCCAGCACTATATAAAGAGGTGCTTGAGTTGGTTGGGGCAGCTCACACTATACACCTGACAACAGACATGTGGACCAGTTGCCAATCCCTTGATTACATGTGCATCACTGCACACTGGGTCTCCTTTTCAGGGGTTGCACAACAGATAAATGCAGGTGGTGACTTGGTCGAGATTTTTAAGGGTGCTCGTAAACATGCAACATTAGCCATGTTTGGCATGGAGAAAAGTCATACTGCAGCCAACATTTTGGATGACTTTAACAAAAAGGTCTCGCAATGGCTGCCCCCAAGAAAATGCAAGGTTGGTTATGTTTCTACTGATAATGGCAGCAATGTAGTTAGGGCCATGGAGGACGGTTTCTATTTCAGAGTGCCGTGTTTGGCGCACTGTATGAACCTTGTCGTGCAAAAGTTCTTGAAAAAAGAACTTGCAGTCGACAAAATACTGACCATCTGCAGAAGAATATGCATACATTTTAACCATTCGTTTAAGGCCCAGAAGGAGCTGAGGCGCAAGCAAAATGAACGTAGTATGCCAGTGAAAGCACTTATCCAGGAGGTGGCAACACGTTGGAACTCAACCTTCTACATGCTTGAGCGTCTGCATGAGCTGTTTCCAGTAGTCAATGAGTATTTCTACAACCTGGGTGGTGATACGACAGAAATGATGCTAGCGGTGGAGCAATGGCAGCTAGTTAAAAGCCTGACAGACATGCTTCGTCCTTTTGAGGTCTTCACGCGTGACGTCAGCAGGGAGGACTGTTCTTTAAGCAAAGCTATCCCATTGTTGCTGAAGCTCGAGCACCAAGTCAAGGTGGTGTCTTCACAATTAAAAGATGCTGGAAAGAATGAAGCATATGAGTTGGCGCAGAGATTATTACAACGCCTAGTTAGCAATAAACGGCTTGTAAATATCAAGAAACAACAGCACTACATTTGTGCTACTATTCTGGATCCACGTTACAAAAAGCCATTGTTTGGCAAAGTATTAATTCCTTTTGAAACATCAGATGTTACAGAGTACAAAGGTTGGCTAGCTCAGTCAGCCATTCGTTTTGAAAGAGAGCGGAAGGAAACTGTACGAGAAGACAGTACTACTAGTGAATCAGCAGGCCATCAGGCGTCCCAAAAAAGCACTTCTGCATCTGTGCCTCTGGCAGAAGTGATTGACTTTTCCACTAAGCCGTTAACCACACCAGCAACCGTATCATCTGCACCAGGCCCAGGCGATATGTCTGAAGCGGATTGGCTAAGTGAGCTAGGGTTTCCTTGTCCCAGAAAGGACACAGAAGTGCAAAGTACAGGAATGCGGGAGGACATTCTTTCAATGGTGCAGGCCTATCTGGATGACTCCACAGCGGTCAATATTACTGAGGACCCATTGGCGTATTGGCATGGGAAAAGAAAAATATGGCGAGAGCTCACCAACCTGGCTATCAATTACTTGTCTTGCCCACTCGCAAGCGTGTCTTCAGAACGTGTTTTTAGTTCTGCTGGTGGCATTGTGACTTGCAAAAGGTCCCGCCTCTTGCCCGCAAATGTGGAGCGGCTCACCGTGATAAAGATGAACCAGCACTTCATACCACCAGATTACAAAGTACGAGAATGCACGAAGGAAGAAGAGGACACCGACCTACCTGAGGAAAGTTCTCCTCAGTTACCAGAAGTACAACCGACTGATGAATTAGCAGAATATGAGGACGAGTTCTGCTTCCCTGACAGCGAGTTCTGAAAATGAGTCAATGACTCATTAACTGTAAATTTAGTCCTCCTTATTCACTTTTATTCCTGTGTGTCTGTCTTTCTTTGTTTAGCAAGTGCTTCATCACATTCACAACAAAACTGTAATCACCCCATCACAAGCAACAACAAGCCCATCAGCAGAACTGTCTTGATTTTGATGCCGCAGCATTCCTCATGTTCACAACAGTTAGTTAACAAGAACTCAGTCCTGGTCGTCTATCCTCCTCCTCCACTCATCCTATCCATTTCCCGTAATGCTGATGCCTGGATTCTGCACAACGAAGAAACTTACGTTGAGTCCCCTAAAGAGGGACTGGAAGTAGTGAGTCCTCATTTAAATACATTTTGCTAAGTGTGACTTTTTTTCCCCGCATTTTTGGCTGTTTGGGGGTGTCAACTGTCAAACTTGTTTGCGCTTGGGTTTACGGGTCTTGGCTGGGCCATTGCTGGCAAGGTCTATTAAGGGATGAAATTGGCCAGTTGTGGCCCTGCTGCAGAACGCTTTAGGACTCTGTGAATTCCAGGTGGAGCCAGCCCTCAAACACAAATTACAGGTAAGATAAGCGTTTGGATGGGAGGTAGTATAATGGAGTGTTCGGAGAGGCGAGAGAGTGACAGTGGTACTAGTAGTAAAGTCCTAGGGCTCTTGAATTAACAAACTCTGTGACAGGCATTTACTTTGGAAAACATTTGGCCTATTGCACGTGAACAAACACGATGACAGTGTTCAGTTAAATGAACTTACTGCAAAACCACCACCCACCAAGCTCAAAAGTAGTAAAAAAACAGGTATGCTCAGATAAAGTTTGAAAAAGTATATTTATATCCCTAACAAAATAATCTCCCGCAAGACCCTCCCTAACCCCAACAAATAAATAGTCCTTCAAAAGTCCCCAAAAAACCCAACTCCCAATTCCCACCCCCCAAAAGTCTCTAAAAAAGGGGCAAGGGACACTCTAGGGATGCAAGCTGTTAAGTTTGGCCTCCAGGGCATCATGCCTTAGGGCCAGGGCATCATACTTCTCCTGGAGGGTGGCGTGATCTAGGCGGAGGCCCTCCACCACATTCTGATACTCGTTCCATTTCTGGACCTCCGCCTCTAGGTCGGACACTCTGCGGAGTGCACGGCGCAAGAGAGCCTTAACAGTACTGTGAGGTGCAGCCTTTGCTGCTCGGCGGTGGCGTCTTCCAGCACGGCTCCGGTTCGCTGGAGCACTGCGCTTACCGGCAGAACGTGGGGTCACGGAGGAGGATGTTGATGTTAGATTTGATGCACTGGAGTGCGTGTCGTCCCCCTCCAGTTCCACCAGCCGCCGATATTCGGCAACAGTTGCTTCCAGCCTCCGTTGCCGGGCCAGTACAGCCAGCATACTCCTCGTCGGTTTGGAGGTTTTAGTATTGCCAACTATATGAAGAAAGAAAGACATAATATGTAACCAATGCTCTTTAAGAATATGATTAACACAAAATAATTCAGCAGGAAGTTGTGTCACAGTACAACTAGCAACTAGCCAGCGCAGTACAAAACTATTCAGGCCAGTATCATGGGCGTCCGCAGGGAGGGGCAAGGGGGGGCGCTTGAATCACCATTTCCCTTCCCACAACTCACTTGTATCCTTGGTTTGATGCTCTTTCATATGAAAGAGATCTGGCAGAAGCCCAGGCGATATGTCTGTTTCCCTCTCTCTCTCTCTCTCTGTCTCCCTCTTTACGTCTCCCTGTGTCTCCCTCTAACTCGCTATCTCTCTCTCTCTGTCTCCCTCCCTCACCCTCCCTCTGGCTCCCTCCCTCTCTCTCTCTCCTTCTGTCTTCCGCTCTCTCTGTCTCTGCCTCTATCTGTCTGTCGGTCCCAGCCTGCTGTAATTACCATATTGTAATTTGTCACTGGGCCACCACTGGATACACATCATATCCTATCTAAGAGTCAGATAGTACCATGATCCAGCTTACCTGTACTCGCCACCGCCACTGTCTCCTTCCTCACAGTCTGTACTTCTTGGTCCGACTCCTCTAGCGCCGCCTCCTCCCCAGAGTGATCCTCGGACTCAGAGTCAATGATCACCACCACATCCGAGCTGGCCCCGCCACCAGATGTTCCACCTACAAAGTATATTTAAGAATGTTAGATTACACCACTCACTAGTATTTGGTCTATGAATGAGAAAAAAACAGAAAAATTATTTGACTGTCTACTCTAGTCTAAAGTAAAAATGTCCCTCCTTCCAGGGAAGGCTGTTGTCTTGCTTCATTTTTTTGTCACAATTGTTGAATGCTTGCTTAATTTTAACACACACCATTTTTCTCTGAACAGACAGAAACTGGACTTCTAAGGACAAGAGCAACATCAACTTCAAACCAGGTGAAAGCTCGGCTCGACCACAAGAAATGTGTTCCATTACTCATCAACTCAGCACCAAGCACTTTTCCAACTAACTTTATTTTAATATATGTGTTTACTTAAACTTTTAATAAAGCTTTTAAACTTGAATAGACTCTGTGGTTTTTGGTCCTCCAGACTAGAGTGACTGAGCGAAAGGTTTTGCAATTTTTGCAAGGAGGAGTCCGTGCCGCTGACACTACCAGGTTTATACAGTGTGCCAAACACGCCACTCTGAAATATTATTACTCTGGTCTTTGGTGTCCATAGTTCGGTTTGTGGAGAATTGTCCCTGCAACAGTAGGATTATTGATTTTGCTCCTATCTAAACACTATTTAGAAACAATTAAATTAGGAACGCTTGGACAACAATAGGTCCTCTATATTTAAATGAAAACTTACTGGGGCCAGCAAAGGAGCACTCGCCGCCCTGGCCTGCATCCTCCTCCTTTGGAGCCACTGCATCCGATTTTTTGGTCCGCTTGCCCCTGGGCGGACCTGACGTACAACATGAAAGAATTAACAGAAAACATTGATGATTGCTGCTTGCCGATGTCCTTGTCAACCAAATCAAACATTTAGAAAGAACAAGAACCAACTATTTCATTCAAAAAGAGGGCTACAAAGGAAGGACTGCACCTGAGCCTCTACTCTAGGGGCAGATTTACAAGCCCCTTGCAGCTCTTTTGCTCCATTCTTGCGTCAATTTTGTGACGCAGCACCACAACAAGAGAGGCGCCATGGTGTGGCGTATATTAACAACGTGACGCATATGGGAGATGCATCCCATTCTAAAGCCCTGCGCCATTAGGGAGCATTCCAGCGCAAGGGAGGGCGTTCCTGCGCAGGAACGCATGCTAAAAGTGGCTATGGGGAATATATAAAATTTCAATCAGTCATTTAGGACAATGATGCGCCACTGAAACCCTGCGCCTGCATGAAGCAGACTTACGGCTTGACGCAGCATTGCTGGAGCTGCGCCATCGTTGCAACGCAACTCCATCAATGAGCCGCCTTTACGGCACCGATGCGTAACGCTTCGGTGACGTTTTGGGACCATGGTGTGCAGCATTGTAAATACGGCGCACCATGGGTGGTGCTGGCGTGCCGCACACTTTGCAGGGATGCGCAGGTAATTGCTAATCTGACACTTAGGGGCATACTTACGAGTTCTGAGCTGGACACCTCCAGATGTGCACCAGAACAAATGCGTAACGCAAAACTAACCTTGCGTCACGGCAGATGTGCCGCTATTACAATGCGGCAAACCCTGGCGCAAGGGTAGGCAGATGCGTGACGCATCTCGTGACGAAAGAGGGCCGCATCTCTAGAGTCGCGTCGCGGGCGCGATGCAACTATAGCAATGCTCAGGGCTGCCCAATACTCAACATACCGCATCAGTCCTTACGCCTGCTTCAAGCAAGCAGGCATAAAGAATTGACATAGCAGCGTCGCGGAAGTGCCTGCGTTAAATCTTGTAGATTTCACGCAGGCACTTTTGCGAGGCGCACAGCTGCCTGACCGCCACCCCCCCCCTTGCGTGGGAACGCACCCACTGTGGCGCAGGCCCAGGCCTTCACGTGGCGCATCTCCTTAGATGGATCACGTTGTACATGACTCGCAGGGATGCGCCACGTTTACGTCGCTGTGCGTCAGGTAAGGCAGCGTAAACGTGGAACAAGGGGCTTGTAAATCTGCCCCTTTGTGTCTAGCATTACGCAGTTCTGTAAAATACGCTCATACATTACTCAGCCCAATTAAATGAACACAAAATAGAAAACAAATAAGCAGTGGCACCGCCACAGAGAAGGAGAACATTGCACCTGAAATGCACAGAAGATTTTGAAATATTAATTTACCTCTCTTATCAATGTAATCAGCAGCATTATTGCTCTTTGTAAAAAAATTAAAGCAAACATTTGCAATATAACACAGTCACACAGAGCAGGAGAAAAAACAGAGTAGTGAGTGATGAAAAAATTGCTACTACTACTCACCAAGCCCGGGGACCTCCACTCCCAGCACGTCTAGCAGGTCACGCTCTCGGTCAAGGATATCGGTCCAGCGGTGGGTGACTTGATTGTAGGTGCGCTGGACCCCCGTGATCTTAAAAAGGGCCCGGCACACCTGCCCCCACCTCTTCCGTCGCTCCTGGCTGTTGGTGTAACCAGCAGCGATCCTGCCGCCTGCCGCAATGGTCCTGGGGAGACGGCGCTGCACATAAAAAACAAGTGCGCCCACCTCCTCAGGGCTGAAGATCTCCCGGGGCACCACCATTTCCGCCCTCAAGCGACCACACGGGAGCCGGGCACGGGCTGCGGTGCCCGTCTTGGGCAGCTTGACAGCTGTCTTGACCATGTTCTGGGCAGGTGTTAGCAGTAAAGAAGAGACAAAATGAAAAAGAATAAGAGTAGGGAAGAAGGAAATAAAAGTTTAAAAAAGTAGTTGAAAAGTAAACAAAAGTAGCCTAAAACACAAAAATATAGATCTAGAAAAATAGAGGGATAGAAAATAAGTTAAATAGATCAAAAAAATATTAAAACAAGCAAAGGATGGCAGAGATATACAGAGGATAGAAACACCATACCCAGACACATAGGAATGAATGAAAAACAAGATGGCGGCCCGATCACGTGCGCGTAAGTAAGTTCGCACGCGATTTCTCTCGCGAACTCGTGCGAACTTGCATTCGCAAGGCGCTCATTGCGCGAGATTACACATAGCGGGCGGAAACGGAAATACGTCACGCAAACAAAATGGCGGCGCCCATACTCAACCTTGGGGTAACTCGCACGAGTTCGCGGCTTCCACGGTCGAGTTCGCACGACGCCGCGCCTCGCGAATAGGGTGAAATTACCGAAAAACGAGTTTTGCAAAAGCAAAACCAACGAGCAGGTGCAAAAGTTCGAGCTCATCATTTGTAACCATTTACCTGTAGTGCTTCCTGAAGGGGCCCTCCAGAATCCGGTTGCCTACTTGCAACTATTGTGTGACCCTGCTCTGACAGTCACAGAATAGTTACAAGTATGCCATTGCATCCTGTTATTGCAACAAAAAGGAAAGGGAGCAGACAAGCAGGTGCCAGCCTTCATTAATGTCAGTTGGGGCAGGGCAGGTGGTGTTGTTTGCAAAACTTAGTGCAAGTGTGCTTGGCTTTGCCACAATAATGTACACTCACTAGTCAATCAGAGGGTGCTGTGATGACACCGAGGGTGGCATGGGTGTGCCAGCCAGAGGGTGGCATGGGTGAACCAGAGTGGCAGTGTTGACAGAGGATGGCAGTGCTTTGCTTTGCCCCAATAATGTACACTGGTGAACCAGAGGGTGCTGTGATGACACAGAGGGTGACATGGGTGAGCCAGAGAGTGGCATGGGTGACCAAAGAGAGTGCCAGTGGTGACAGAGGGTGGCAGTGATGAAGAAAGCCTTGCAAACAGGCTGGGCACGTAGAAACAACAAGTTCGCAAAACTGGCGACCCGACAAGTAAGTTCGCAATTTGCGAAATTGTCCAAAACCCTCGCGAACTTGCAGAAACACGTGCGAACACACCCCCCCAAAAAAATACGCAAATCCGCGAGAATTCGCGGATTTTGCGTATTTTCGCAATCCGCAAATACGCAAATCCGCAAATTCGCGGATTGCGAATCCGCAAAATTTGCCCATGCTTACAATTTTCTCCAAGGTCCCCAAGCATATTTGATGGGCGTAACATCAACAGTTAATGATTTAACAGACTTGTCACTCCGAACACAAGGAGAACACTCCGTGCCCCACCTGTCAACCATGCCATCAATCCCAGGCCACCAGTAGAACTCTCTTATTCTTCTCTTAGTGGTGGACATTCCCATATGACCCTCATAGGACAAGTTCAAGAAGAGGAAATACTACAAGGGATTTTGTTTATTAGCTAAGTTAAATTATGTTACTAACATCAGTCAATGGAGTTCGTTCAACAGAATTAAACTCAAATGGAGCCAAAGGATCCTGAAGATGGTCTTATAGACAACAGCACTCAAGACCGAAACGTCGACCAAATCATCATCTCCAAAGCTATTTTTTGCTTCAAGAGTATACCTCTGTTCCTGTATGGACTTGGTTACACTGTATCAAAGGAAGGAGCTGATGAATTGTTATGTACTGATCTGTTGACTTATGCATACAACTGTCCATAACTGGATTTGCCTACATTATTATGTCTTTGATTCCCCATGAAACATTTTTTTGATTAACTTAATATAAATACCTTTTCAGATATAACTTTTGTTCCGTGTGCTTCTTTTATCTTTTCTCATTCCTTCGCTTTTCCCATTGAATGTTTTTCGCATTGAAAGAAACATTATCGTAGCTCTTTGGCTCCATTTGAGTTTGATTCTGTTGAACGAACTCCATTGACTGATGTTAGTAAAATAATTTAACTTAGCTAATAAACAAAATCCCTTGTAGTATTTTCTCTTCTTGAACTATTCATTGCCCATACCTACAAGGGTCAACTAGGTTACCCACTACCTCTTCATCCCTCATAGGACAAAGCACAAATCATTTCCCTTAGTTTCCCTGGCGGAACAATTTTGTCCCCCCTCATGACAATTCCATGAAAAAACATGAACTCCTGACTGAGTTTGAAAAAAGAAGCTAGTTCTCCACTCAACTTCCTCTCTTCTTTGTGCAAAAACTTCTGAACTTCACTCACAATACAGTCTTCTTTCATAGCTTCCTTTCATTCCTCCTCAGAAATGGCTTTAGCAGGATGCCCCACCCCCAAATGTCTATATACATCATCCATGGTATAAGCCACATCACATTCCTCCATGTACTTGATTTTGGTTACATTCACTAAAGGTAGATGTGACATACAGTCTGCATGAACATTAACCCTACCTGGAACATATTCAACCACACACTGGTATTCCTGAAATTTGGCAGCCAATCTCGCTAACTCAGCTGTCAATGTCCTGCCTCCACCAGCTGCAAGCATGTTAATCAATGGCTTAAGTAATACAAAAAAGGGTACAAAGTTCCCCAGCATTGGAAGGAAGGGAGAAGTGAACCTAGCGTGTGCTCTAATAGGAGGGAATCAAAGGGGGAATCCCCTTTACTGAACTAAAACCCTCACACACCCAGCAAGCTAGGTGTCATGCTTCATCATATGGGTTCTGCTCCTCGTCAGACTGGCGCTGCAATGTCTGACGGGCACCCGTGAAGGGGCTCTTTATCGGAGATCTTCTATTCCTGCCATATTTTGCATGTGGGTATGAGGGTTCAAGTAAAAGGTGTATGGTGGTGTAGTCGTGAATAGTGAGTGAAGGCTAAAAAAGGTTAGGAAATCCACTAGGAACTTTAATGTTGTGGTTTACTACCTTGGTTAAAAATGGAGCAATGGAGAGATAAGCACTGGTACTAAGATACAGTGGTGTATCCACTACCCTAAGGTCAACATGTTTCATGCATATGTTGCAATTCGTCAGGACCTAGAAAGTGAAAGAACTGTACTACACACAGTGGAAAATATTATACAACCTTAAATTGTAGAGGTCAGTATGTGCGCAGGCCAATTGGTCCTGCTCTCTATGATGCGACCTAAATGGAATGACAGAAAAAGAGTAGTCAAGGTAATATTCAATTACTATATTGCTGCATTCAACAGGTCACGGAACACGCTAGGAATCAAGATGGATGCATACAAACAAACAGTGGTAGTGCACAGCATAGTAGAAAGCTCAATTGGTCAGGGATTAAAAATTAAAAGACAGAAGACACTCAGAAATGCTCTAAAAACAGATGACCCCAAGGAATGGGCCACTGGTGAATAATGCTTACCCTAGTGTGTTCTACAGGGTGCCTCAACGGTCAACTTCCGTGGAAAAGGAACTTAAACTTAGGTACCTTGGGAAAGAGAGAAACCAGCGATTAAAACCAAAGTGCCAGATTTCCTGAAGGCAATAGGGAATGCTCCAGGGTACCACCGCGGCATGCTCCTAAATGGTTTATACAAGGTGTTGCTGGGACGCAAGCGGCAACTGCAAGCCATTATCCCACGTTGGAGGCTGCTCGTAAATGACAAAGCCACCACCCCTGTAAGTCCGATCGCGGCACAGTCGCTGTGTCATCAGAACAGGCCGGGGAGGCAGCGAGCCAGAATGGGGGACATCACAGGCAGTAGCCATATGCATGACAACCACTAAACTCACTGAAATTAACAACGAGCTTGCTGATAACAAGGAGTTTCTGCTTAAGCAAAAGATTGCGAAATTGCAGAAAGATGTTGCTAAGTTCGATAAAGAAAAAGTGTATCCCTACCTTAAGACCGATTACACTACATCAAAAACCAGTTACTCCTCAGATTAGAGCTCTGATACAGGCAGTAGAAGGGGCTCCTCTAGTAGTGATTTGAGTGGCGGGAACTCCAATAATAGTAACCAACGTCGCACTTACCCCAACCAAGGTTACAATAACAACCAGATGTTCCATGGGCCCCACAATTACCACCCCCGTGGCAGTATCCTTTCTACCAACAAGGCCCTCCACAGTTCTACCCCATGAACCCCCCTTTTTTAGGCAGAGGTTGGGGCAGAGGAAGAGGGCGCAAAAGAGGAGGTCAGAAAGGTGTTCAATGGCAAGACCAGACAACAACAACTCCCACGGTGGAGACCAGGAGCACGACCAGGGGAAGGAGAGTCTAGTTGTTAACCTATCAGACAGAATAATTACTCCAACTGAGACCACGGTCCTGGAAAAGGGATTGGGCTTTGTTCCAACTCCCAACCGAGACAGCTTCAATGAGATGTGCGAGATGAAACAGTTCTTCAGGAAGATACGGCTCAGAGACTTTTTTCAGGACAGACAGGAAGATAGCGAGTGGACACTGGGCTACGTAACCCCTCCACTTTTACTCCAACTGACAGCATGGTACCCCCAGAGATACTGGCTTTTGAGGGGGCAGTACTCAAGAACCTGGAGAGAAAACCCGCAACTAATTCCTTTCACAACTTAAGTAAGACAGAGAGACTGGCTGTCCAATCCCTGGCTAATGATCCTACCATTGTTATCAAACAGGCAGACAAAGGGGGCGCTACAGTCATCCAATCTCTCAGTGACTACGACACTGAATGTAGACACCAACTCTCGAACGCCAACCACTACACACCACTCACGGTGGACCCCACCAAGCGACTAACCACTGCTATTACGGCCTTGGTGATGGAGGGTGAAACTAATGAATGGATCACCAAGAATGAAGCTGCATTCTTAGTCACAGATAACCCCAAAATACCATACTTCTACACCCTCCCCAAGATCCACAAGGGAGTAACACCGACACCTGGGAGACCTATTTTCTTGGGCATTGGGTCACTCTTGGAACCACTGTCCAAGTTTTGTGACGCCTTTCTTCAACCGTTGGTGAAGAAAATACCATCGTACCTGCAAGACATGGATGTGCTCCGCCTAATAGAAAACATAGAGGGAAGGGAGGGAGTTGACCTCCTTCTTACTCTAGACGTAGAAGCACTTTACACCAACATCCCCCAGCTGGCCACTTTGGATGCAGTAGAAGCAACTCTACTTCAGGAGGATTGGCTCTCACCCACACCAGTCTCTTTTATCATGGCATGTGCAACTATTGCCCTGACGGAGAATTTCTTTCAATATGAGACACGACTCTACCACCAAATACGTGGGACATCTATTGGTTCTACCTTTGCTCCAAACCTAGCCTGTATCTATATGGCTACTTTTGAAGAACGCACTATAAGGGGACCCACCAATCCCTTCAAAGACAATATTACGCTATGGCGGAGGTACATTGATGATATCCTCATCCTTTGGAGAGGCGATCGTACCACCTGCACATCTTTCTGCACATGGATCAACTCGCAGAACCCCTACCTTAAGTTTACCAGCACCATCTCTGAAACAGACATCCCCTTTCTGGACCTGATGATCTGGCTCAGTGAAGAGGGATTAAGTACGAACCTCCACCGTGAGGACACTGACAGGAACAGCCTGCTGCTTTATGAAAGTCACCACCCGAAAGCCCTGAGGACAACCTCCCCTTTGGTCAGTTCCTCAGGGTGCGTAGGAATTGTACCACCCTGAGGGACTATAAACAGGAGGGCATGACATTAAAACACAAACTACTAGACAGGGGATATCCCACGAGACAAGTGCGCAACTCCTACAAGCGGGCGATGAACAACCCCCGGGAGGCATTGCTAGAAGTAAAACCCAAGGAGGCAGCAGACATGATTACCTGCGTCACTTGCTTTACCAAAAACTCGGCCCATATCAAAAAGACCATTCTCAAACACTGGAGGATTATCAACACCTGTGGTTTAGATATACCAAGACCGAGGTTTGCCTATAAACGTACAGCTAATCTCAAAGACGCACTCATACACACTAGGCCCAAGAAGAAGGAAAGCAACACCTAAAGCACCCTTTGGGGCTTGCCGCCAGTAGTGGGCCACTATCCCTGTGGAGGCTGCGCTGTCTGCCCTCAAACCAGTCAGTGTAGAGAAGTCCAAATCACGGAAACATTCACTTGGCGCCTTAAAACACACACCAACTGTAATACGTCCAAGTGTGTCTACCTGCTCACCTGTCCTTGTGGTAAGAAATACATTGGCATGACCATGAGACAAGTCAAAACTAGAATTACTTAACACAAGAGCAACATAAGGTGCTTGAAAACGCACACAAGACTATATGACCATTGCAAACATAGTGGGCATACAGCAGAGAGCATTAGATGGCTGATTCTGGAATCCCACCAAGACATAAGCACAAGCACTGTTCAGAATAGAGCAGACATGGGTCCACCGCTTAGGCTCGGACAGAGAGGGTCTTAACGACTCTGTCCCGTGGGCCTCCCTAGCTCAATGACCGTACTCTGCAAACCAGCTCTTAACTCCACCCCTTCACAGGGAACATGATATGAAATTAACTTTCTAAAACAAGCAACAACTTGCCCACCGGGTCTCTAACATGTACTCTACAACAACACAGTACCCCAGTGGTCAACAAACTTATCCAACATTGCTACTCGATACCTGTGATTGGTTGCACTACTCTCTCTAGCATACTTATGGGATGGTAGACTGCAGGTCGCCAGTTGCGATTACATATGTATATAATTTTACATCCACTGTTTCTGGTTAATTTCACTGGGCAACTCTGATCTAGCGCACAGACATGCAATACATGTCTACCTACAACTACCCCGCTGGTACCTCATTGAGCCAACAGCCCCGTTGGCCCCGATGGAGAAGAGTGGCTCAATGGTTAGAGCGGCAGACCCTGATGCAGAGGTCTAGCCCGGGACCAGGGTTCAATTCCCCGCCTCGGCGGGTCTTGGGCTCAAAATTCCATGGACCTGATAATTCTCGTCTCGGTGCTTATTCCAATCATGGAGTCCCACTCTGACACTCTGGGCAATAGCTTGCTTAATCTCCACAACGGCCCCCACAACGCTAAGGATGCCTGGCCTCCACCTTGGGGGTGCCCAGGAGTGGACACCTCACAGGGAAAGCCAGGATGGGTTCCACAGCGGTATTCGTACAAGCGCCTTGAGACCCTTGCGGGTGAGTAGTGCGCTATACAAGTATCAATTTACAATTACATTTCCCGCCCTACCTAAGATGGCAACCAGGTTTACACGATAGTAAATGGTCTGACGAGCGGTGCAGCTGAAACCGCACGTATGTTCAACCGCGCATGCGCGGCTTTGCACACGAACCTACCACGTGACGCGGTAACACTATGGAGTCCGCTGCAGTTAAAAGAGGCTCCCCTGGTTGCCTCGGCTTACCGGTCGCTTCCAGGCTATTCCTGACGTCGTGAGGGTAGGTGTAGCAGGCATCGTCCGCGCATCGGCAAGGTAAGAACTAAGTGAGCAGCCGCAGGTCGCGCATAGTGAGACCGCCCCTCCGGTAGTCACCGGGGCTGCTTCCTTGTTTGGTGGGGTGAGTGGCTATCATGCATATGGCTACTGCCTGTGATGTCCCTAATGTCCGCAACTGCCCCGTTCTGGCTCGCTGCCTCCCCGGTCTGTTCTGATGACAGAGCGACTGTGCCGCGATCGGACTTACAGGGGTGGCGGGTTTATCATTTACGAGCAGCCTCCAACGTGGGATAATGGCTTGCAGTTGCCGCTTGCGTTCCGGCAACAGCTTGTATAAATCATTTAGGGGCATGCCGCGGTGGTACCCTGGAGCATTCCCTACTGCCTTCAGGAAACCTGCCACTTTGGTTTTAATCGCTGGTTTCTCCCTTTCCCAAGGTACCTAAGTTTAAGTGCCTTTTCCACGGGAGTTGACAGTTGAGGCACCCTGTAGAACACACTAGGGTAAGCATTATTCACCAGTGGCCCATTCCTTGGGGTCATCTGTTTTTAGAGCATTTCTGAGTGTCTTCTGTCTTTTAATTTGTAATCCCTGACCAATTGAGCTTTCTACTATGCTGTGCACTACCACTGTTTGTTTGTATGCATCCATCTTGATTCCTAGCGTGTTCCGTGACCTGTTGAATGCAGCAATATAGTAATTGAGTATTACCTTGACTACTCTTTTTCTGTCATTCCATTTAGGTCGCATCATAGAGAGCAGGACCAATTGGCCTGCGCACATTCTGACCTCTACAGTTAAGGTTGTATAATATTTTCCACTGTGTGTAGTACAGTTCTTTCACTTTCTAGGTCCTGACGAATTGCAACATATGCATGAAACATGTTGACCTTAGGGTAGTGGATACACCACTGTATCTTAGTACCAGTGCTTATCTCTCCCTTGCTCCATTTTTAACCAAGGTAGTAAACCACAACATTAAAGTTCCTAGTGGATTTCCTAACCTTTTTTAGCCTTCACTCACTATTCACGACTACACCACCATACACCTTTTACTTGAACCCTCATATTCACATGCAAAATATAGCAGGAATAGAAGATCTCCGATAAAGAACCCCTTCACGGGTGCCCGTCAGACATTGCAGCGCCAGTCTGACGAGGAGCAGAACCCATATGGTGAAGCATGACACCTGGTTTGCTGGGTGTGTGAGGGTTTTAGTTCCGTAAAAGGGATTCCCCCTTTGATTCCCTCCTATTAGAGCACACGCTAGGTTCACTTCTCCCTTCCTTCCAATGCTGGGGAACTTTGTACCCTTTTTTGTATTACAGTTCTTCTGGGCTTGTACACTGGACCCCGTATAAAATAGCCCCCATAGGTTCCCCCTTTGTTGATAATCAATGGTCAGTTCATAATCAAAATTGTGTTCCCTATAAAAACTGACGAAAATGTTGGGACGCCCAAGTACATGCTAACAACTCCTTCTCAATAGTAAATTAATTTTACTCAGAGTCACAAAGCATTCTTGAAGAATATGATACCACATATTCACCAGTACTGTCCTTTTGCATGAGCACTGCACCCAAACCCATACTACTAGCATCCACTGATAATGCATTCCTTACCAATTGCAAAAGATTTTAAAATGGAGCACCAACAATTTCTTTCTTAAGTACATCACATGACAGTTGTTGATCTTTCCCCCATACAAATCTTGCATTTTTCTTTAACAATAGTCTTAACGGATGCACTTTGGTTGAGTTATTTTGTATAAATGTTCCATAAAATTCAGTTAGACCTATAAATAACAATAATTGCTCTTTGGTTACTGGAGCAGGAGCATTAGAAATACTTTGGACATGGTTACATTTAGGCTTGATACCCTCACTGGAAATTTCATGACCCAAATACTCAACTTTATACTGCCTAAATTTGCATTTTGAAAATGTCATGGTGAACCCTTTATCTTGCACTCTTCTTAAAACATGCTCCAAATTCTAGTCATGTTCTTCATATGTTCCTCCAAAATTTAAAACATCTTCCTGGAAAGCAAATGCTTCCTTACTACCTTCCAACAGCTCCATCAAACTTTGAAAAACAGAAGCAGCACTTGCCAAACTAAATGGCATTTGCAAAAACTGAAACATATCTTCTAATGTTACAAAAGCTGTTAAGCGCTTAGATTCCTCCTGCAACTTTACTTGGTGGTAGCCCCTGGCTGAATCGATAGTGGAGAACACAGAAGCACCTGATAGTGTAGATATTAATTCATGTATATTAGGGAGGGGATGTTTGTCAACCCACATCTCCTTACACAAACTTCGAAGATCCACACAAAAACGAAGATCCCCTGTACCTTTTAGGGATAAAACAATGGGAGACATCCAAGGTGAACATTCGATGGGCTCTATTATAGTCTTCTGAACTAAATCATTTAACATAACGTTAAGTTTGTCCCAATATGCTAAAGGTAAATTTCTCACCTTGTGCCTGACAGGTACTGCCTCATCCTTAAGTATAATCTTGTGTTTGAAATTGATGTATTTTCCCAGAGTTCCATCAAAAAGTTTCAGAAATGTTTCTTTGATTCCATTGACAAACACTTCATTGTCAACAGAAACAACATAGACAGATGGAATAGCATTAGGATATAATCTTATCCCCATTTCTTGTTGATGTGGCCATCCCAGAATATCCACTTCTTTAGGAGCCACATATATTTGTCCTCTAGTTCTTCTTCCCTCAAACTCCAAGTCTGCCCACATATACCCTTCTAAATCGACCAGAGCATCCACCAGGTTTGAACATCAGGTGGAAACTATTTATTCTCACTCCAAAGTTCATTGAACAACTTTTTCCCAATCATGCTATACCAAGCACATGAGTCAACCATCATTGAAACTGGTTTGCCATCAATTATTGCTGTACATCTGAGAAAACCCTTGTAATTAGCGTCACCATCACATAGCAATGAATTTAACTCAGAAGGTGTTTCTTCCTCATCATGTGTGATGTGATAAACTTGTTGAGACAATCTACATACTTTACCAAAATTACCTTTTTTTTTACACTTGACACATATTTTGTCTAAGGCAGGACACCCTTTGAAATTTCATACATGATTCGTACTGCCACACCAATAGCAAATTATAGTATTTCTCTGTCCATAACATTTATTGTCAAACATTTTTCCTTCAACCTCCTTCTTGGAAGAACTAGTCAGGCCCTTCTTTGGCCCGATTTGGTTCCTTACCACCGAAGTTTCAGGTTCAGTATTTTGAACTTAGATATTTTGATTTCTAATTTCAGTAACAAATTTCTCAGACTGTTCAATGCCTTTTGCTATATTTACCACCGCACTAAGAGAAGATGCAGTACCCAACCATAATCTTTCTTGAATCTTTTTACTCTTGGTCTTCATCATTATCTGACCTCTTAATACTTGTTCTTAAGTAATAGTTTCAAAAAAACAAGACCAGTGGCGTAACGACAATTGAAGGGCCCCCCTACAAGGTACACAGAGGGGCCCTCGCTCTGGATTTAATCTGGAGCAGTCAGGCCTGTGTACAGTACTGAGGGGGCCCCTGCAGCTCAGGGGCCCCCTGCACCATGTGGGCCTGTGCCTGTGCCTGTGTTACGCCCCTACACAAGACCTGGCCAAAGTACATAATGCAGATACGTAATGTTCTATTGACTCCTCCTCCTTTTGTGCACATGAATAAAATGTAACCTTTCCATCACTACATTGATCTCCTTTCCAAAATGGACCTTCATCTGTCTGATTGCCTGTTCAAAAACATCAATGTTCCCAGCATTCTCTATGGGGGTTAGGTTGCTGAATTGCTTCAAGCCTGGAGCACCCAAACAATGCTTAAGTAATGCTTGTTTCCTTTTAGCAGGACAATCCTCTTTCTCAAGACCTCCACATATGCTAAAAACGTAGGAAATCATAATTCCCACTCCATGTTGGGCTCACCTGCCACTAGTATGAAATGTGGCTGTGCTGAAATGTGGGCCATAATGTAAACACCACCCAACAGTATGACAATTGCCCCAAAAGGAATAATAAAAGTACAGTATAATTCTTACTGTGACTAGAGGTATGCCGTCACCGATAATACAGGCTGGATATTCCAAAGTTGCAATTAATGTGCCTGTGCCAGTGCAGGATATGGGACCTTCTATTCACAGAGGTGTGCCTGTCACTGAAGGTGCAGGCTTGTGTTTGTCATAAAATTCAAAAGCATTTAAGCACAATAAAACGCTGTAAACATGATTGGCAGTACACGAGGAAAGGCCAAAATGACAGCCCGATCCAAAATAGCTGCCACAACGTGGCCCTTATGTGCTGACGTAACAGCAAGGTCACTAAGGATTCAATACGCATACAGAGTCACACTCAACAGCGCCCGCTTCAGAATCCAGTACTCACGCAGAGTCTCACTGGACAGCGCACACTAATCCACCGCCAACTGCCAGTAAAACCCTCCAAAAACAACAAAATTCCCAAAAAGGAACTCACGAGGGTCACTACAATGTGGCAAGCTTGCAGCTGCACCAACGCAATTCATGGTGCAAATTCACTGCCGCACCAGCTTAACAACCACCATGAAGAGACGAGTGGTTAGAACAACTGTCGCCTGTAGAATACCGAATGAACCCCCAACATTCTTCATGACAGATAGAACACTACAGTATCTTTCCCCTCTGGTATTATCAATGTCATCCAGAACCCCGGGAAAGCCTCTTTTGGTGACGTGTGAGTTTGTGCCCTAGGACCCATAGAGAGAGGACATTATTTGTTTCCAGTAGTCACTAATTAGAGGGCCAAGCTTCATCAGGTGGGAGAAATCGGCGTCCAGGCGGAGCATGGGTAGCAAGTGGGAGTCTGTAGCTTCCTCGCCTGCCAGTACTTCAGGGAGGTGATGTATGTAAAATGAAGGTAATTCAATTAAATAAGTCATAAACAAGGGGATACAGCTATCTCGCCATGGTGGGTGGTCATGTGGGCTATTTACCAGTCTATGTCCTCTATGGGACTTCCTATTTCCTCCTCAAGGAGGTAAAGATGACAGGGGTGCTGTTAATCATGGTACAATAAATGTGTGACGACCCCCTTCTCCAACTTGGCCATCAATAGCTGAGCTTCCAGCAGATTATACTCAGGGAGTGCAGCAATGCCATCTTTATATACGGCAAGAGGATGTCTGTTTTGCAGATATTTATGAAACTGGGTCTTGGAAAGGGTGTATTGTGCCTAAAGGTCCTTGAAGGACTTAATATGGTTCCATTTCTAGATGTTGCCTAGGGTTGTTTTACCTATGTTGTCCCATTCTGGGAAGCCTTGGATGCTGGAGGTATAATGAAGGTGGCGACCCTGCCAAAGTGGGGTCTGTTGGGTAAGTGTAACATGCCATCTCCTGGACTAATACCACCCGCCAGGTCTGAAAGACTACTTAGGTCACCTTGGGGAGTTGTTTAGGGATATGATCTCCGTAGAGCAGTCCCATGATTTGATCCAGGTTTAGTAAGGCTAGTTTGGTTCGATATGCGGGGTCATCCCACTGACCGATTAGCCAGTTGTTAATCACCAGTAATTGCTTGGCTCTGTATTAGCTTAGTAGATCCGCAATCGCCACACCACCATCATATACTGATAGTCTACATCTAGCCTAAGCAATACAAGGCGGATGATTGGCCCATAGGAAGGTACGGACCATTGAAGTGAGGTCTCTAAACCACCGGTCTGGGATTGACAATGGGACATTTTGAAAGGCATAGAGGCAAGGTGGAAGAACCATCATTTTAATAAGGGTGACATGGCCCAGTATGTTAAGTGGAAGAGCCAACCAGCATTGAGGGTCCACTCTCATCCGGGCAAGAAGAGGTGTCATGTTGAGCTTCCAGGTCAGCTTGTGAATAAGGGAAATATAGATTCCCAGGTGTTTAAAACTCAATCATGTCACTGACATGGAGAATCGGGAGGGTTTGTTGCATATTGTCATTTCAGGGCAGCGGCTTGAATAACCAGATATATTATGGTTTACCATTTGGTTGTCTGTCCACCGTATGAAGCCTTTGGCAAACCCAAGCATTGCGACCTTCCCAGCAGCCCAGAGCATACTTGTAGATTCTACAAGTCTGGCATTATTCTCAAAGTATGCCTGAAGTTAGGTGGCAAGTAATGCCTGCATAGTGTTGATCTTGAAGGAACCATGCATTAAGATGCCACATGGGGCGTGCTGTGTGAATCCATCCACCAAGTTGAAGCTCAATGGAGGAGTGACATTAGATGCCTCTGCGGAGGATGTCCACACAGATAATGTATTGAGCGTCATTCACTGGGACTAGTATGAGATCTATATGTGAAAGAACCTTATGTGCCTCTGGCATGTGGGTGTAGGCTTTGTCTCAAGGGTGCTAAATTCTCCATATCTTGCGTAAGCTGAAAGATTCTAGCCACCATCGCAGTTGCTTTACCTGCACTTGGTGATGTGGTGTGGGAGTGCTCATGGTATCTATGTCAGAGTTTAGTATATCATTAAAGTCTCCCTTTTTAATAGTGGTACCAACAAGGAGGGCTGAGAGTATGTCAGTGACGGCTGCGTACGTTTGGATGGACAATTGTGATGGGATATAGACACACCAAATTTTGTATGAGCCCCCTTCAAGAAGACCTTCCACCCCCACATACCTACTTAGGGGGTCCGTGATCGTGTGAGTGACAGAGAGAGGAAAGGCTCCGTGTAAGAGTATTGCTACTCCTTTGGAGCCAAGGTGAAACCACAGGATAGTCCCTGTAGTATCCAAATTATTTCAGAAAAGGGAAGTTTGAACCTAGAAGGTGCATTTCCTGCAACAGCAGGCATGATGGAGGGGTGGAGGTGCTTAGCATATCGGAGGACTGCTGTTCTTTTAATATGGTCAGGGAGTCTGTTAACATTCCAGGTTAAGGCTGTATGAGCCTCCATGAGTGTGCTGTAAATTTAGTGTGGTGCGATGACCACCCTTGTAGGATGGACACCAAAAACTTGGGGGGAGGGTGAGACTGAGAAGCTTCAGGGGGGAGTGGTCATGGGTTGCTGCCTTGTAGATTTCATGTGCATGATGAACCACAGATCAGCAAGACAGTTAGAACAAAACAATAAAAATGAAACAACAAACTCCCATCCCCCTAAATACCCCCACCCCATCCCCCTAAATACCGGCACCCCATACTTCCTCCCTCAAAGCATCTGTCGCCCAAAAACACTAAACTCAACATTCAATTCAGAAATAAAGAGTTTAAGTCTTTGGGGGTGTCGCTGACAGTGACTTCCATGTATTTGGCGAATTCTTGTACACTTTCTTGGCGCAGCTGATCTGCACAAGCCTTAAGGGCAGTCATTCAAGGTCACTTTTGTGCTTGTCTATGATTTCACCAGCGGAGCCATTTCCTCGCCTGAACACTCTCAAATTGTCATGTAGTCCCCCACTTCCTAGTAGGAACTGCACGTTTATTGGGTAACATAAACGTACAGATGGTGCCAGACTGATTCTGTACACTCACCGCAGTATACGTTGTCCTAAAGGCCAGCTAGCCAAAGTAGCACCATAAGGTCCCCGAAAGCTAGATGTGTGTTATATGGTTTTGGCAACCACTGAACATGACAACTTTGAGCTCTCCCAGGGATCGTGTAACATATGTAGCACCCTTTTGCTCTCTTACTGTCAGTACAAAAGGAATACACAGTGGGGCGTTTTTAATATTTATTGAACCAAAGTGTTCCTTGTATGTTAAGTTAAAATGTTATGTTAAAAATACTTGTAGAGCACACATTCACCAAACGGTTTCATGGCGCTAAAAAATATGTTCTCCAATGATCAATAGACAGAAGCCGATGAAAGTGATTAGCAATACCAAGACAGTGAATAAGATGAAAAGTTCCTCCATCTTGCTAATACAACGTATACATGTAGGCATATATAACTAAATATGTAGGTATATAGAGCATACTCCTACTATGCTTCCCCTAACTTAAATGCCATGGGTGTATGTATGTGCTCTGCCAGAAATCCCCCATCAAATGTTCCAACCCCATTACCTTAAGCAAAATAATGTAGGTCCCCTTCGTGGTCACTGAATGGGAATCCCTCACCAAAGGATCAGCAAGCCGCTGGGCTGAGAAGTCAGCATGTGGTGACCTCACAAATGACAGCAAGTGCTCCTCTCTCACAAGCTGGAAATGCTAGTTTATTTATATCGGAAAGCATCCTTGTCCTGGGCTGAGATTCTAGTCAGGCCGCCATTGTTTATGTGCTATAGATAGCTGTGTCACTGAAAGAACGAAAACAAATAATCCATTTGCACACTGTATGTATAGACCATGTACAAGATGTTCAAGGTATCATGATAGTGTTCTTGTGAAGTTGATTTTGTAAGCAAGTATACTTTCAAGGAAACTAATCTGCACTGTCATGGATGCAATTGTGTGTCATAAGTCATAGTGTGAGAGTGAAGTCATCTTCGGAAAAGACCTGTGTGTATGTAAAATAGCAGTCTTTCCTTCTAGTCTTAATCTAGACACATGACACCGACTCCGCGAACATAAATCTAAAATAACTAGAAAACTATGGCTAAAAAATGCATTAGCATGTGCAAATGTAAAAATGTAACTGTAAAATACATGTTCTAAAATCAAGCTAAAAACTATTAAAAGGCAGTCATGCAATATAGAAGCCAAAAGCACAAAGAAAGCCATCTTCAATAAAAGCAAAAATAAAAATCAATGTTAAAAACTATTTGGATGTAAAAAACAGGCTGAATCAAAAGTTCCCACCAAACAGAATAGCCAATGTTTATGTGTTCCAGATGGCAGACAAAACATTTCTTGTCCCAGCATTTGCAGATGATGATCCCAGAGACACACCTTGGAGCAGGTTTAGAGAGCAAATGTGTTCCCATCCAATACCCACAGCAGCCGCAGAGGGAGTGCCTACAGCCATGGGTAGTCCAGCCAAAAAAGAGCCCAGAACCAATTCACCAGGAGACGATGCATCCCAGAATGGGTAACGGAATATGCAGTGGACAGCTATACACATGAGCCTTTAAGGGTCCATCAGTACATTTATATCTGAAGGCTCAACCAGTTGCGATCTCAGGCATAAATCCAAAGCACACTTGAAGGTACACAACAAACAGCGGAACACGGGCTGTACACAGTGAAGCCACACAGGCTAAAATGATAAGAACTAATACTCATGTAGTATCAAAGCAAGGGTGCCCCAAAGCAATGCACCCTACACTCATGCACAGCACCATATGTGGTGGTGCTATCTCTATTTGATCTAGAAATGGAACATCCATTACAGAGCACAAAAATTAAAACCACAGTCCCGATAATCAGACACAGGACTAGCAGAAGACCTACATAGATGTTTCCAAGCACAGAGTGTATGAAAGATGGAATCACTCCAAAAACTGTCTGGAAGGCGCTAACCAAACCAGAGCCTAAACTTTTGAAAAAATTAACTATTCCCTTTGTACTAGACATGTTGAAAATATAACGCACCAGCTCTCCAAAATGTAATTGAAATTAGTGTGGAGAAGCACCTGTATCACTGAAAAGGACCTTTCAACCTGAAGATCAAACCTCTCCTTAGCAGAAGTGAAGGCCACATTTTTCAGAAACAGTAAGGCTTTCAGTTTGTTCAGGGCATCAAAACGCGCATTGGTAAGATTTATTGAAGGCCAAAGCGTATCCTTCCTAATTGCAGACGTGAACAGTACTTGTGTGCAACAAGTAACAATGGAAGAAACCTTTACCAGATAGGCAACCTCTTCAGCCTGATATCACACAACACTGCAGGAGCAAAGATAGGCCCAGTCCGCTACCCCTGCCTGGCAGCTACCGCCGGTATATAAACAATAAGATAGCTGCCAAGAACACAGGGAGAAGGTGGGGGTAAAAATAGGGAAAACACAAAGGGTCATCACTGGAGCATCGCACTCCCCTCTAACTGCAACTGGTAGGGAAAGGGCCCATGTACTCTGAGAGGAAACAAAAGACAGAAACATAGATTAACCCCAATTGCCATCACTCCTTAGCATGCATGATCAGGCACTGGTTGGCACAGGAACAGATAAACTCTTACCCGTAATACGAGCGTAAGTTCTTCCTCTAACTGTGAAGTCACCCAATCGGAAACTTGTAACTTCAGGAAGGAAGGAGGCAAAAGTCCTTAATTTTGATTCAAAATGTGTTTCTCACAATATCCGATGTATATATCTTCAGTTATCCAAAAACATGGGTTAATAAGTCTGGCACAGACACAAAAAACCCTGTCTAAATAAACAAAAGGAAGGCTCAAAGAAAGAAACAATAATTCCATGGATTATACCCCAAACCGGTTGTGAGAAATGACCCAAAAACTATAAAAGTATGAAAAATGACCTAGATTGGTCACAGAATATCCAGGAAATAGTCGAAGTGGCCCAAACAAGGAATAGGCATGCAGCCGTGAACCCACAGCACAAGGAATCCTTATACTGACAATGACCGCGATACCAACGCCGCAGCGTCAGCATCCAAAACGGGAAAGGAAAAAGAATAAAGTCTCAGAGCAAACACCACTCGCAATCCTGCGAGCGGCTGTGATCCCAAGAGGAGGAGGAGACGAGACGGGATGATCCGATGAACAGGAAGCTGAATGCTAAGGCAAAGTCCTTCCGGGTACCAGGACATGGAATTGAAACCAAGCAAGGACTCACAGCTGACGGCCAGGTTGTGCTTGCACGCCAAAACCACGCGCGCACCAGCAGCCCCAACCATGCATTCACAAAGAGAGAGGACAAAGGTAGGAAACAGTGGAAAGCGGGTACAGGCACCCATCTAGTTCCTAACACAACCCTTGGTTTTTATTCCAAAGCAACATTGACTGTTCAGCATGAGGTAACTCCCATTGAAAAGCAATCTGAAAGCCAGACAGCTGGAAACTTGTCAAATAGCAAGAAAGATGTATCATGGACGCGCTAAAGGCTCAGTAAAGCAAAACAACATTGCACACTAAAGAGCCACTTAAATTATTTTCGCAGTCCAAACCGGTGAAAAAACTTCTGTTTTCCTATTTCAACATAGAAGTTTGAAAGACAGTTCCCAATACTTGTGCACAAGCCCTTCCCCCAACATTTCATTTTTGCCTACCTGATGGTGTTGCAAACAGTACTGAAAATAAAATGCTGAAATTGGCAGGGTGATGTACCCATGTGTTATCCAATCCACGGATGGTAGTTTAGCAACAGTGAAAGGTAACTTCTCTAGTTTCTAAATGTGTTACAGTGTATTTTGCATCTTTGCATGCCATGAGCATCTGCAGTTTTGTAAGCTGGTATGGGGGAACAAGCCAGTGGTTTTAATATGTCGCTATGGCTCATGACCAGAATGTATTGTTTCTAATGTCCAGCCTAATAGCTTAATAGATCTAAGCTGTGACTGCCCATATTGTTATGCAGACATGTCTTGTTGAATAATCTCTATTGCTGATGAAACTATGTTTCATAAATACTACTTCCTAAAGGACAAGGTGTTCATGATATGTCATAATTTGGTTTTTGAAATAGATTACCGACAAACGAAAAGAAGAGGACAGCAAAGAAAGGAATTCCATTCCAGTGTTCAAAGATTCGACCGAATAAGAGCAGACCCCACAAGAACTTCAAAGAAAGATCGGGGAGTGGAAGCCATGCAAGTTGGTGCAGTGAGAGGTCCCCATACAAAATAGGAGAAGGAAAAAGTTAGACAAAACAACTTGTGTCTGTATTGTGGAGCAAGCAGACATTTTGCAAAAATCTGTCTAAAGAAACCAAAGAGTTTTAAGAAGGAAAACTTGCAGCACCACCAGTTGGAGGAGTTGGACTGATGAGTCGTACTGAGGAAACAACTCCAAGAGATCATCAAGGAGCCAATCCTTCACAATCATCAGCTCCACATTTGACCTTATTAATGACATTAAAGTTCTGAGGAATTGTACTACTGAAGATTGCAGTAATGGTGGACTGTGGAACAACCTGGAATTTCTGTGATATAAAATGTGCAGCTAAAGTTTGCCTAAAAGCAATTAAAAAAATTAGAAGTGAAGCAGTGAGAGCAGTGGATGGGACCAACTTATCCTCTGGACCCATAGTCAGCATACAGAACCTGTACTCATTTCCACTGAAGAACATCGAGAAGAGATACAATTCAACTTAATAGATATCCCATAATTCCAAATCATCCTGGGTTTACCATGGTTAACTGAACATAACCCCACAATAAACTAGAGTGAGAGAACCATAGTCATGGATTTCAGTTACTGCAAAGATCATTGTTTCAATGCTAAGCCTCAAGAAAAAAAGACAATCCTGCCACAATGTTATGTGAAAATGATGTGGTCGCGTGTGGTGCAAACGGCAGGGATTCCAGAAGAGTTTATTGAATTTGCAGATATTTTCAATGAGGTAGATGCAGAAAAACTCCCACCACATCGGTTGAATGCTAGTCAGATAGAGTCGGAGCCTGGAGCAAATCTTCCATGTAGTCGGATATATGCACTGACGGAAGCCAAAAATTTACACCTGAAGGAATATATTCAAACATATTTGGCTAATGGTGTAATTCGACCCTTGCAGTCCCCGGTCTCCTCACCATTATTCTTTGTTCCAAAACGAGAAGGGGAGTTGAGAATCTATATAGACTATAGAGCCTTGAATCAAATCACCACAAAGAACCATTGCACCTTACCTTTAATATCTGTCTTGTTACCTAAGCTAAAAGGAGCTCACATTTATACAAAACTGGACCTAAGAGGGTTTTCCCATCTAATAAGAATACAAGAGGGTGACTGGTGGAAAATTGAATACCAAGTAATGCCATATGACCTCTGCAAAGCACCTGCGCGTTCAATACTTTTTTTTAATGATGTGTAGAAGGAATTCATTGACCAATGCACTATAGAGTACGTTGATGATATCTTGATCTAGTCCACCACTGAAGACAAACATCAATTCCAGGTGAGAGGAATATTACAGCTGCTATGAGAGAACAGTCTATACGTGGAGTTAGCGAAATGTGCATTCAATGTAAGATTGGTGGACTTCCTGAGGTTTATCATCTCACCTGAATGAGTAACCATGGATGGGAAGAAAATAAGAGCTATGCTTTATTAGCCTTTCCCCTCTACAGTAAGACAAATATAAAGTTTCATCAGTTTCTCAAACTTCTACTGGAGATTTATAAAGAATTTCTCTCAGAAAGTCATTCCAATCACCAGAGTTCTAAGCAGTGGTGGCTGTTACTGGGCAGTAGTGGTGGGGTGGGGAGGGGCAGGGTGGGGAGTGTTCAAAAAAGAAAATGAGGAGGAAAAAAAGAAAGAAAAACGTAGTTACCTTCCCGTCGACCGGCTCGCCTCTTCCCTCTTCGTCCACAAGTCACGTAGGAACAGGAAGCACCCTGGCTCTCCATAGCCAGTGACAAAGATGCAATGCAGTGTTGTGATTTGCTCCCCTAAGTCAGGGACAACGATACAATGCAATGTTGTGATTCGTCTGAGCGCCATGGATCGGTGCTCAGATGGGGACTGGGGGACTTGGCATGTTCCACACCAGGCTGTGTAAGGGAGCCTGGTGGGGAACATGAAAAGTGCGCAACTGTTTGGCTGGGTCAAGGCGGCCGGTAAAGCAGCCATGCCCATTTTGGAGTGTGAAAAACACTCCTCCCCCTGCTTTACGCCCGGCACAGCCCCACCCTGCACACACCTTTACATCGCCAGAGAATCGTGAACAATAAAATGATAACAACATTGTAAATATAATTTTATTTTTCTTGTGGGGTGACGCTCCTCCGCCTTAGTGGAGGAACCGCCCCTGCTTCTAAAGGAAGGAATTCCTTTTCAGTGGACAGAAGAAGCTAACAAAGCCTTTCAATCTTTAGAAAAAAGCTTCAACACCACTAATTTTGCTGCATGCAGAACCTTCTGAACTATTTTATTTGGAAACCGATGTCTCGGATCAGGCTATAGGAGGAGTGTTGTCACAGAGACATAAGGAAACTGCACATTCATGGCCCATGATTAGTTAAAGCATTCCATTGAAAATTCCCTCTCAAACCACAACCGGAAGGGCCATCCTTGCAGAGGGGTACTGTCAGGGCACATTCTAAAACACTAATCTCTGCCTTGCAGAACATTTGTTCAACTTTAGGTAGGTAGAGTCTTAATCATTCAGCAGCAGCAAGAAGATGTAAATTACCCACTTGGTGTTCTAGACATCATGGGTGGAACGAGATCAGAAGCGGCATTCAGCTAGAAATGCATTAGAAGAACAGATGCAACACCTGGCGAGGTTTGCGGGTCTAGTGTTCTTCCTGCTGAGCTCTCGCAAGAGTTTCAGAGAAGCAGTGAAGTGTGCAAGTAACCTTCTTAGAGGTGCAATTAACCTCAGACTCTTCAATGGCAGTTTCGGGTTTTCGCTAACCCTGGGCATAGTTTGCATAGTGGCGCTACGCATAGCCACGCGAAGTGCACTTCACACTACACATGCTACGTGTAGCCATGCGAACTGCGTAGTGCGGTAGGGAAAATGCTGTTGGCACTGATTGCACAGTGCCGGATGCTTGTCCGCACTGTGCAATCATTGCAAACGGCATCTTGCACAGTGCAAGGAGTTATTTTCTACCGCTCCAGTAGATTTGTACTTGAGCGGCAGCTTTCTCAACACGGACTGGTAGTTTCTGATCGCGAGCGGGCGTGAGCATGCGCGACCACTCGCAATGAGAAACCTGACTTGCCCGCATTGAAAATCTCACCGGGAGGTTTATTTTCCACGCTTGCAATCTACAACTTGATGTTGCTGATCACGAACGAGGAAAAAGTCTCGCGGGGATGTTGATTTTGCTCGCTCTCGGTCACCAAGTCGACCTTGAGGACCGCGAGCAAGCAAAAAATGCCCACTACGCTACACGTTTTTGCACTGTGCTACGTTCAATTCACGTAGTGCGTAGTAGCGCAAATTACGCACACTCCGCAAGCGTAGCGTAGTCCTATGCCAAGGGTTAGTTTTTGCCCCTGGGGGGGAATAGTTAGTCAGAGTTTAGGGTAGTGTCTTTGTGATTTGCGAGTTATAGTATTAGAAGTAGGGTAGGGTCTTTCGTTAGCTAGTTAGTTAGCTTTTGTTTTTGGAAGTTGGTCACATCAAGTCAGAAAATGCTTATCTGAATCTAGCGGTTGGCAAAAGGAACCTTACCTGAAATCTTCAGAGCTTCTTGGAGTAGTTTTCAGATTTTTTCAACCTTCAAGAGTGTCCCTTGAAACATTATTATTTTCTTTTGGAAAGGATCTGCTACTTGTGTGTCACAAGTAGCAGATCTTTTACAAAAGAAAATAATAATGTTTTTCTCTTCAGTTAAGTTCCGGCATTGATTTAATTAGGTTTATGAGATATTTTTAGAACAAGAAATATTTGAGAATAAGTAATATAGCCCAGAAAGAAAAAGAAAACACAATCTGTGTAATTAGCAATTCAGCATTACTTGAGAGCATTGAAAAACAAAACTGTAGAAGAGAAGCTAAAGACCGTAGCCTAAAAAAAAGATACAAACAAAGGGAAATTAACAATTATGTTTTACATTGACAGTTAACCCAGCATCTCCAGCGTACATAAAAATGCCTATGGGAGAAGATGGAGGAGAGCATGAGGTGAACCAGGAAAACTAGACAAGGCAGTCTCTTCTTTATCCCCATCTCCTTTCCCCCCTCGGAGTTCACTTAGCCTTCTTTTGTTTGTGTGGCTGGGAGGGATTCTGAGCGGGCAGTTGGGATTAGTACATCATTCTACTCCTGTGAAGTTATGGAGTGTACTCTGTGAGTACAATGCCCTGACAAGGACCCATATCTTTACCACAAATAGGATTTTATAGAAAGTTAGATCACCAAGGGATTTTCTAGGTAGGGTATTGTGTGTCCTCTGAATCCCATAGAGATGATGGACCCAACTGCGGCTTGAGCCTAGAACCCTTGCTGTTAAAGATTGCTTTAAGTCACCGTTTTTCCTCTCCACAACTACATTTCCCTCAGGATGGTATGGAGATGAGAACTGCATGGCCTCTTTCTAAGCCCTAGAGCTAAACACTGGACTGTAGTCAGAATGTAATGTGCTAATTGCTTATGTCCCTATGGAGACTCGCAGATCCTTTATAACAGTTCGGGCGGCAGCCGTTTGCTGTGGCCAGACACATAGGAATCGAGAGCAGGAGTCCACTGCTATCAAGATGTACTTGTAAGCTGCATCCGATGACAGAGAGACGCTGTGGTCCTGGTGAACACAAGCCAGAGGCTTGTCTGAAATCAGTAGAGGTTTCTGTGGTGAACGTGCCATGGTGGAGCCTTTCATTTGATTGCTAATGTCGCATTTAAGGACAAACTCTTTGGTCTGTTTGTAAAAACCGGGCCATCAGTAATTTTGCTGCAATAATTAAATTGTAGCAACCACCCCTGCGTGTGCAGATGCAAGTCCCTTGTGTGGGGCTGGGATTAAACCCATCCTCCCATCTGTGTTCGGTATTACTCTATCCCCCACTCCAGGAATGTGAGCAGCATATGGAATGTTTTGTGCATCTAACTTGTACAAGTAGTTGAGTGGAACACCTTTCGGCAAATGGGTGTTGTGAACAGCATTGACAGCCACCATGATGTCTCTGTCTATCTTTGTACTTGAACGAGTCATTGCAGCAATTGTAGCAGTGTGAACTGTCGCTTTTACGGCTTCATCGGCAGTAGAATTCCCTACAAAGTATATGCCAGCATGTTAGTGACTCAGTTTGTGTATTACATGAGTACGTGGCAAGCAATCTATCATCTCTGCCACCTATTCCCAAATCAGGTTGTGCTTGATTGTGCAACCCTTTGCGTCTCTGAATCCATACATTCTGCTCCAATAATGTAGATTGTCATAAGACTGGACACAGAAAAAAAGCACACACAATAAGTGTGGGGAATCCTGAATTCGTTTTTTTTGGTGCCAGAATTAGAGCCCTAAGTTTGGCTAGCTGCCACATACACTCACCAAGTGACTGCGTGTAGGTTTTCTCAGGGTGGAATTCTTTACTGTGCATGCGGCCTTTCACAATAGCGCATGACGCTGAGTACTGATGCTTTGTCTCTACGGCAGGCTGAGCCGAATCATCAATGTATGATGTAAGCATCGGGGTTGATTAGGTTGGTGGGCGGATCGCCACCGCCGGCCCGGGGGGTGGCGATCCACCCACCATCGCAACCCGATTTACCCCCGCGATAGTATAATGGTGGGGGGTATCGCTGTGGACGCAAAGTGTGTCCACCGCTTTTCCGCCGGTCGGCAATCGTTCCGATTGCTGGCTGGGCGGACCTTGGCCAAATATGGTGGCGGTGCCTAGCAGGCACCGTCATCCATATTAGGATGTCAGGCTCTCAAGGCCTTTCCGTGGCGGCAATGCCGCCATGGAAAGGCTGGCGGGGATTTCAATTGGGGGCCCGTTGCGGGACCCTGGGGGTTGAGGGGCTGCACTTTGGTGGTACCCCTTACATTGCCATGCACAAGGTGGCAAGAATCGCGCGGTGCCTGCCACCTTGTGCATGGCAATGCAAAACATGGCATCTTCACCATTGCAGCGGGTGCTGCAGTCCGCAGCACCCGCTGCAATATTGAAGATGCCTGATGCGACTGCCACATCATGATTGGGGTGGCATGACCGTGGCATGGCTGGTGGGTGGTCCTGTTACCGCTAGGGTGGTGAACAGACTAAAGTCCGCCCGCCATCCTAATCACCCCCATAGTGTTCTAGAGGCATTATTTAATTGTTTTATAGACCTGAAGGCTGCCTTCGACCGGGTGGATCGTTCACTTCTTTGGGCCAAATTAAGAAGTTGGGGCATACAAACAAAGTTACTAACTGAATCATTATATACAGACACGTGGATTCAAATTAAAGTAGGGGATGGAACCAAATTGTCAAGGAAAATACCAACGGCTAGGGGGCTTAAGCAAGGCTGTGTGCTAGCCCCACACCTGTTCAATTTGTTTATGGCGGATTTGTCTCTCCACCTGGATTCCGTTAACGCACACGCACCAAGACTAGGACCACTGACGATATCTCATTTAGCTTATGCTGACGATATTGTACTGTTGAGCCATACGGAAATTGGTCTTCAAAGACTAGTTCAAAAAACAGCGACCTATACAAAACATAACAATTTAAAAATAAATAGCTCTAAAACAAAAGCTATGCGTATAGGGAGGAACATTGGTGCATCTTTAAAGATCAAGCTGGAAGATCAAATCATAGAAGAAGTTACTACCTATAAGTACTTGGAGTTTTATTTCGATAAAAAGTTTAGTTTTCAAGCCCAACATAATTACATGGCTGGGAAAAACAAAGCTTTGATACATGCATTTAGCTTGTTAGCAAGAAAATTAGATGGACCTTCCTATCAAACTCTGCTTACAGTAAATAAAGCAAAGCTCCTTCCTTCGCTAACTTATGCAAGTGCGGTGATGTATGGCAGGGATGCTAAACTATTAGACAGTTTACAAACAAAAACCTATAAACAGGTTTCCCATCTACCATGTAATGCCTCCCAAGCCCAAATCCATCTAGAATTTGGTTTATTGCAGCAAAATATAGCAAGAAGGTATCAGTTTATTAAAACCATGCATTAAATACGAAATAATGAATCAAGTGTTTTAGTTAACGCTCAATGGGAAGCCATAATCCATGATGCTAAGTCAACCTACAGTAAATACTTACATTCCTCTTTACGTTTAATAAATGCGGGTGTTGTGGGCCTTAAAACTGTCGCATTAAACGTTTTGCGAGGCTATGAATAAAGCCACAAAAAATCAATCATTGATAGAGGATAAAAATCTCTTTTCACGACGAGCTCATGCATTGATGACAATCCAAACATATGTCATATTGCAACCTGCAACTTATTTCCAACTAACCTATCCAGTGCGCTTTAAGAAACAATTAATGACTATGCGCCTAGGGGACCTGCCATCCTTATCTGAAAAACCACTTTGGCGATATAATGGACCAAAAACATGTAGATTATGTGACGCTGCAGAAGAAGATTTTGTGCCTTTGGTTTGTATATGCCCCGAAATGATGAATGCACGCCGATTACTTTTAAAGTTTTTATTAATGAGCGAGGGATCCGTACATGTAGAAGAGCAATCATGAGAAGCTTGGACTCTACCGATCCTCGCCTAAATTGTAAGTTACTGAAATATTTGCAAATCCACGACAAAGCAGTAAAACAGACAGTAGAAAGTATCCATAAAGGCAAGCTTTAACTGTATGTCATTGATAAGGAAGCTAAAGTTGTGGTAATCGATGACATCATGAACCATAGAAGTATGCTTGCCATATCTCTCACGTACCAACCATACAAATAACCTGTTGAACTGTAAAGTACTTATAACTATGATGTGAATCTTTTTTATAAAATTATAATATAACTCTGTTATTTGATGTATTAATACATGTAACGTTTTAATCATATGGAGCAACATCCTTTTAATTTTTTTTTTATTTAAACTGTATTTTGTATTATGATGGTTTTTATTAACTAAAAACAATAAAATTGAATCAAAGAATCAAAGCATTATTTCATTAGGAAGAGGATATACTTGTTCGTATTGCAAAAAGGCATGTGTTTGTTGTGTCAAGTCAAATTTTTAGTCTGCATTTTGTATACCTGAATGTTCCTGTGATAATGCGGTTGACCAAGTTGGTTCTTTTTACACATGTGTGTAAATGTTTTGAAGCGATCATGTCAGCTTGTATGGAATGTAAGTTATTTGTGTGTTCCTGAGTCCTATGTGTATTGGAAAAGTCTGGAAGTATTAGGCCGTAGAACGTTTTAACCCGTTCTGCGTAATCTGGATTGTAAATTCTGCCAAAATTAAAAAATGTCAATATGGATTGTAATCTCTTCAACGTAGTTGGAGGTTGAAGTAGCACACACTTTTCTAAGAAGTGTGTCGCAAGGCTTTTGCCTTCACTTAACAAATCGTATCCCAGAAAAAGGACAATGAGATTGCAAATTTTGATTTTTAAAATTAAATTTGTAGCCCATCTGAGCAAACCCAACAACTAAGCAGTACACTCTTGTCAAGTGCTCCCAGAGGTCATCATCCGTTAAGTAAATGTCATTGACATAGGACAATGCCTGGTCATCAAAATTTTGTAGTCACTCTGTTACTCTGGCTGAGAACATCCCAGGACAATTTTTATACCCCTGTGGTTTTCGACAGAAGTTCTTCCGAGAGCAGAGGGTGCTGAATGTGGTCAGATATCTTCTTTCAGGTACTATGTTTTGGCAGAAAAATCCATTTCAGGTGTAAAAAGTAATTTTGTGTTTTTTCCGCACTATGTTAATCATTCGTCGTTCCTTGTGTGCATTTTGTACAGCAAATGTGCAAGTAGCTGTATTTAAATGCCTGTAGTCTAATACTAGACGGGTTGAATGATCAGTTTTCATTACGGGAAACAAGGGATTATTCATTGATGAGGTGTGTCTTTATATTACATCTTGGTATTCAAGTTGCTGGAGAATTTCCATAACTTGTTTTTTAGCTTCATGCTTTATTGGGTATTGTCTTTAAGGTTGCGGGGTTGTCCTCAGTGCTATTTTATGGTAACTGTCATCTCACCCCACATGGTTGAGGTATAACGCCGGAGCTAGTGCTAATGCCCACTCCGTGGCATATGAATGTTTTACTGATTCTGGAACGAGGTTGGAGAAAGCAGGTAAAATTGCAGTTTCCCCGTTTGGGCACTTCATTATGAAATCAGGTTGCCAATATTTGCAGCCAAAAGAATATTGTAACCTTGCATTAAACCCTCCCAACAGAGAACATTGAGGTTTCTGAGTATGTCCCCCTCCAATTGGAGTTGTATTTCGTATAGACGATATGGGACACTTACCCAAGTAACAGGTGTTTCCACTGTGATATATTCACTCAGTGCTACTCCAGCCAGACAATACATCAGGTTCTGGTGAATTACAGTGACTTCTGCCACACTGTCCAGCATTGTCACTGCCCATTTCCTGCTCAGAAGCAGTGTCCTCAAGATCCAGGGCATGCGTGTCTTTAAGTCCGGCTAGCTTCTTTTTGAAGTGAGGTCTGGAAGTCTTTGGATTTTCTTTGTGTTTAATTATGTAACTAGATACGCATTGTGAGTCCTTCTTCAGTTTCATGGGCTTTTCTGATAGGCGCTCTGACCATCCACCTCTCCCTGAATGCTTATTGGATTAATCCTGAATGGAACGAGACAAACGTGTATCAGTATCCTGATATCTATCAGACGGTCTTATATTATCACAGTTTTGCAGGTTTTAATGTTCATCAGTGGTTTCCTGTTGAGGAGACCCACCCCATGACTTAGTTTTGTCATTGTTTTACTTATTCTACCACTTCTTCTTTGTGGAAGAGTCTGGTGCTTGCTTTGAGTTATCCTTTTCAGAATTACTCCTTAATTGACGTTTAACAGGTCCGACTCCCAAATTATCTCTACCCAGTAAAAGATGATATAATATTGGATTTGAGCCACCGTATTCCCTGGTTGCATTTTGTTCAAAGCACTTTATGTGAGCTGGTTTATTCCCATTTTTTTTTTATTCCTGAGTAAAGTACCAAGGCAGGCATTGGGCAGGCTAGGAAATGTATTCCGAGCAAAAGCACACAAATCAAGATATAATAGATATGCTGGCGAAAAAATCTGGGGCCCAATATGCGATGGTTAAATCCATGATTAATACAGAAATGTACTGACTTTAGACATGGCAATTTTGCACAGACTCTTTTTATCCTATTTTTACCTGAATTTGTTCCCTCAACTGTTACTGCGTGATTACGATGCGGTTAGGAAATCATCCCGATCGAATCGGTTTGGAAATGGTTTCCGAGTATCATGCATCCAGATGCTTCCAGATATGATTTAGTGCAACTCCCATTCACTTCTATGGGAGACTATGAGGCCCATTAGGATATCGGGCGGATTGCCACTGCCCCATTGGCGGTGGCGATCCGCCCAAGATCCTTCCCCCCGCCCGCCACCCATTTTCCCCGCCATATTACTATGGAAAGACCGTCCCCCGCTTTTCAGCCCAGTCAACGAGTTAACCGGGCGGAAAAGAATTTAACCGCCAGCCATATTACCATGGGTGCGGAAAGATGTATATCCGTGAGCCCCCAGGGACTCTGGGGATGGGGGGTGCACATGGGGGGTACCTATGGTATCCCCCAGCAATTCCATGCACAATATGGCAGGCACCGCGCTGTGCCTGCCACGTTGTGCATGGAAGTGCACAACATGCCTTCCTGGCATTGTGGCAGGTGGTGCACCGCCCGCCACAATGTTATGAATGCAGGATGCGCCCGCCACTGTGGTGGGCTAATCCTAATGGCAGCCACGGGACCTCGCCCTTATGGCGGGCGGTTCCTTTGTACGACGGGATGGCAGGCGGACAAAATCCACCCGCCATCCTAATGGGGCCCTTTGTTCCTAACCGCATCGTAATCTGGCCCTCGGTCAGGAAGACACGTTCCCGATCCAATTCAGAAGGAGCAAATGCCGTTAAGAGGCCTTCCTAACTGCATTGTAATTGGGCCCTAGGTGGGAATGCTTTTCTAACTGCATCGACCGAGTATCATGCATCCAGATGCTTCCAGATATGATTTAGTTCGACTTCTATGGGAGACTATGAGGCCCATTAGGCTACCGAGTGGATCGCCACCGCCCGCATGGCGGTGGCGATCCACCTGAGATCCTTCCCCGCCCGTCACCCATTTCCACCTGCCATATTACTATGGCGGGGGGGACCGTGGCGGACCAAAAGTTGACCAGGCGGAAAAGGGTTTAATATGGTGGCGGTGCCATGGGTGCGGAATGCTGCCTTCCCGTGGCGGCATTGCCGCCACGGAAAGGCATGTGGGAATAGACTGCGGGGCCCGTTGCGGGCCCCAGGGACTCTGGGGTGTGGCGGGTGCACATGGGGGTACCACACAGCACTTTCATGCACAACATGCCTTCCTGGCATTGTGGCTGAAGGTGCTGAGTGCACCGCCCACCACAATGTTAGGAATGCAGGATGTGCCCGCCACTGTTGCGGGAGCATCCTAATGGCAGCCACGGGACCCGCGCCCTTATGGCGGGCAGTCCCTTTGTTCGACGGGATGCCATCCCAATGGGGCCCTTTGTTCCTAACCGCATCGTAATCTGCCCCTCGGTCGGGAAGACACGTTCCCGATCCGATTCAGAAGGAGCAAATGCCGTTAGGAGGCCTTCCATTGTAATTGGGCCCTAGGTGGGAATGCTTTCCTAACTGCATCGTAATCGGGCCCTTATTAGGCTGGAATAGACCTCTGAACTACCAATCTGCGCATGTGATATCGTTAGTGTATTTGATACTTTACATGTAGTTCTTATCTGTCATAAATATGCATCATTACGGCATAAGTATATTCCCCCATTTATTGTAAGTAAGAATTTTAAACAAGTCCAGCCAGCACTACTCTACTTGCAGTTTTTATCTAATGTTAAGGTCTGATTTTATATATGGTTTTTAGCTGGGGCTTTTCACACTGAAAAGAGATATGAGAATTTACATTTTTATGTTTGCATTTATCAGTGTATTTTATGTTTTCTGTAGTTTTATGATTTACTGAATTTAAATCTAATATAGTATTTTTTGATTTGATTTGACATAGTTGTGTCTTTGTTTTTCTTATCCTAACATTTCTTCTTTGTAGAAGAGTCACATGCTTGCTCTGTAATTGAGGTTTACCAGGTCTGGCTCCCAAATTATATCTACTCAGAGTGGCATAGTTTTCTTCAATCAATTTTAGGTAAATTGCACTCCTGTTATGCAGGAGCCAATTCCCGTATACTCTGGTATATAGCAAACACTTCTGCCTCCCCCTTTATGTTACTTAACATAATGTTGGATACAGTGGAAAAATTGGCCAAAAGTTTCAACCCCAAGTCCAGGGCAGGTGCTTCCCCACATCTATTCTGAATCTCCTTCATTTTGATGGGAACTTTTCCCATGTCTGCAGAATATCTAATAAAAATATCGGGTTGCACAAATATCGAGTAAAAAATATCATGGTTCAGAAATATCGACAGCAAGAATATCGTGGTCAAGAATATCGACTCAAGGTAAGTAATATCAACGTAAAAAATATCTAAGTGTTTAATATCGTTTCCAAAAATATAGTTGTTAAAAATATCGTTTTTAATTAATGTCATGTATTTTAGTAAATATTTTATATGTATGTAATTAAAAATGTTAAACTATTTGGGCAAAAGCTTCACCTCATTAGCATCCGTTTGACACTCAGATAGAGCAATAAGAAACAGAACAAGCATTTGCAATGCAAACGGTCTCGCCTTTGGGGCCTTATAAGTATTTAGCCATGCAGCATATTTTCTGCAGATGGGGGCCAGTCGTGGTTCCACAGAGATGCAGGGAAGCAAAACAGTGTGTTTCCAATCGAGGACCAGCTGTGTGCAAATGCAAAATATCGAAGGATTGATTAAATGAATAAGGTAATAATGCCCTAATATTAAAGGGAGGGGGTGTTAAAGCCATTACTGAATTGAGAGACCAAGGGCCCATGCCACTTGCTTCATGCGAGTGCATAAAATAAAGATAAATACCTTTGAGTTAGAAATGTATCTTTTTCATTTTTCTCTAGTTTTGCATGTGTATGCATGTATGTATGTTTGTACGCATGCATAGGTATATATAAAGTGCAAAGCTAGCTGCAGCTCAGGGGAGTTTTTTTTTTTTTTGTCCTCATAACCACCATGTAGACAAAGTGCCAAAGGAATTAACGGAGAATAGCTGTCTCAGTTTGTCTGAAAAACTGGAAGGGACGCATATCTTATGGAGGCCGACTCTCCCTCAGTCTTCCACCGTAATCCAGAGAGGCACTGGGTCCTTAATTTGTCAACCCGTAGCAAATCTTGGGGTAGTTTTAGCAGCCAAGTGGGGGCCGGGCATGAACCGGATAACGGCTGTTCCATTGGTGCAAAATATAGAAGCACCATAGGAGATCAATCATTGGACTCGGGGGGGGGGGGGGAAACCCGAATAAATCACTGAAGCCACAAGAGTAGATGCCTAAAGGCCCTTTTTCTGTGATTACCAGATCTGGCCAGATCTGTAACTGAGGTCTGCAATACTGATTTTTGCCAATCTCTAAAGGAGGGAGGTAAGGGGTCTTTCCATTTCCTGCAGATCTCTCTTCTTGCGAGCAGGATGGAATAAAAAACTAGACATCTGGGTAAGTGTTGTACTCCTTCTAGGACTCCGAATATTATTAGAGACAAATCCATTATGACAGGTCTTCCTAAAGTCTCCGTAAGGCAATTGCTGATATCCTGCCAAAATGCGGTTAATACCGGGCATTCAAAAAACATATGTGCATCCGAAGCAGCAATCAAACCACATTTAGTACAAGACACTGACTGTCCTCCTGCGAATTTAGAGAGTCTTAGAGGGGAATAGTACGCCCTATACAGGGTAAAGATATGATTTCTGCGAAGCCACGATGGCTTGACAATGCTCCACAGAAGCTCGAAAGAAGACTTCCAAAGAATTTGTAGGTTCAGATCCACCAGAACAGAACCCCATAATGACTCTGGCAAGAAAGTCTCCATCTGCCTCCTCCAGAATAAAGTTATACCATTTAGATATTTCTTTCTTTGCTGGGCCTCTGTTTAGTAAATCGGAGATAAATGGGCTATGTCCTCCAAGTTTAAACTTATTCTTATTGGCAGGAGATGCTTTATAGGCTGCAGTCTAACTATAGATCTGAATATATTTGAAGCGTGAAAAATTAGGGCCAACCTTGGCTTGCAGATGTTCCCACGAAAATAAATCTCCCTCGTAGAAAAGGTCCCCCCAAACTTCCATACCTGCCTCTCTCAGAGGAACTGCCAAGATGTCATCAAGCCAGGCAGGATTTTCAGACAAATCCCACAACGGAGTTTTTTCACAAAAGTAATTTACTTTTATGGATTTCATAATTTCAGCCCATGTTCGAGCAAAACCCTGTAGAGTCTTTAGTTTAATTTTTTTTTTAAACTTAGGGTTTCCAAACTTAAAAATAAAACTAGAGTGATTATTATTTTCCCCCTCCAACATAGCTGCATACATTAGACCCACCCCCGAGGCTTCGGGATCCTTCAACAACATCCTTGAGTGGGATAATTGAAAGGCCCAAGCATAGATTTTTAGATCTGGAGCCGCCAAGCCACCCTTATCACGTCGCCGTCTTAGTTTTTTCCAGGCGATACGTGGAAGATGATTGTTCCAGATGAAAGATGAAATGTTTGATTGAAATTTGGCTAAGATGTTTTGATCAAAGTATAAAGGAATGGTATTAAATAAAAAAGAAATTTTTGGAAGAATAGACATTTTGATAAGGTTGACCCTACCTATTATTGACAGAGGGAGGTGTGACCAAGGTTGGAGAAGCTTACGGCAGTCTTTAAGTACTATGGACAAATTAACTTGGACTATTTTGTTAATATCTTTTACAATTGTCAAACCTAGATAACGCAATGAAGTGCCTGGTTGGAGTTCTGTTGGAGGGTTCTCATCATTCCAAACAAGCATTTCCGTTTTGGCTGCGTTGATTTCATAACCAGACACTTGTTCAAAAGCATGAGCCAATTTCACTATAGCCGGAAGAGCCGTAGCGGCATCTGATGTTAAAATAAGTACGTCGTCGGCATATAGTGCCACCTTCCTCTTCCAGCCTTGATAATGGAAAGGTTTGATGGAGACCTCCTCCCTTAGATATTGCGCAAAAGGCTCGATGTAAAAATCGAAAAGCAAGGGGGAGAGCGGGCACCCCTGTCGGGTTCCCCTAGTGATAGAAAAAGGGCTCGATAGATCACCATTAACGAGAAGACATGCAGAAGGATTACTGTACAACAGGCCAATCGCCCTACGAAAACTTCCCCCCACACCAAACTTGGCCAAGGCCTCCGACAGGTACACCCAATTGACCCTGTCGAAAGCCTTGGTTGCGTCCAGCGTTAGGGCCGCCAATGGAAGCTTATTGGATGTTGCGATATCTATGGCACCAATTAAATCATAGGTCAATTCATATAATTGTCTGCCCTTTAAGAACCCCTTTTGATCCGAATGAAGGACAGAAGGTGCGATATCGGCCAATCTTGATGATAGAACTGTGGTAAAGATTTTGTAATCCACGTTCAGAATGGATATTGGCCTATACGACCCACACTCTTCCTTAGGTTTACCTGGTTTTAAAATAAGGGTAATAGAGGCGTTATCCCAAGATGCTGGGGGGGACATTCCTTCTAAAAGTATTAGATTAAACAGCTTTGTGAGGAAAGGAGCGATCTCTGAGTCTAAGATCTTGTATAACTCAGCTGGCAGGCCATCGGGTCCCGACGCCTTCCCCTTCTTAGATATCTTAATAGCAGATATCACCTCACTCTCTGTAATGGGTCTATCCAAGTATTGGGATTGTTCAAGAGAAAGGGAGGGTAGAGTAATATTATTCAACCAACTCTTAACAGACTCAGCCGATATCACTTTGTCTTCTTGGTATATTACCTGGAAGAATTCCCTAAATGCCTTCCTGATATCATCATCTGAAGAGAGATTGATGTTTCCTATTTTTATAGATGCAATGTTGTTCCGGACCTGATATACTTTGGTCTTCCAAGCCAGTAATTTGCCTGCGCCTTCACTATATTCGAAGTGAGCTAACTTACTGGCTTCCCATCTCTGTTGGACCCTCAAATTTAAGGTCGAAGCCAAACTTCCCTTCAGAGTTACCAATTTGTTGTAAAGAGGATCTACTATAGACCTCGAAGCTGTACTATTGAGGTCAATCTCATGTTGAACACGAGCCATATCTAATTCTATAGAAGAAATCATTTCATTATAACTCTTCCTCCGAAAGGCAACTTTGGCAACAATCAACCCTCTCAATGTTGCCTTAAATGAATCCCAAATAATTCTATTAGAGGCTGTACCATTATTGGACAAAAAGAAGTTGTGAGTCTCTGACTTTAAGAACAAGATATCCTCCTCATTAGTGAGGAGGGAACGATCAAAAGACCAAGCAGTCTGGGTTTTTTTACTACAGAATCCCACCACCAATTTAACCGCAGAGTCATCTGAAAGATGCGAAGGGAGATATTCTATTGTTTTAACAGAATCAACCAATCTTTGAGTGGTCAAAATATAGTCAATCCTTGACTTATGGTGATATTTAAAATTTCTATAGGAGACCCCCTGTTGGTTTCCTGACCTTTGTCGCCAGACATCCACAAACCCATGCTGTCTCATAGCGTCTAGTAAAAAAGATCTAGTTTTAGACAAAACCATGGATCGATTATTAGGGGACTTGTCCAAGATGGGGTCCAACACAATGTTAAAATCGCCGGCTAAAATTATAGGTCCAGAAATAAAAAGTAACTGCAAAAAAATTGTTTCCAATGAAGAGGGGTCGTCCTGATTCGGACCATAATAGCCAACTATTGTAATTGAAAACCCAGCCATAAGAACTGAAGCTATGGCCCATCTGCCAGAAGAATCTACAACCTGTGAGATTAGCTTAGCTTTAGCTCCTTTTTTAAAAATAATCGCAACCCCTCTTGTATGAGAAGTTTGTGTGGTAGAGACCATAAAGTCAATCCATCTATTCTTTTTAATTACTGCCGACAGTTCAGAATGCGTAAGGTGGGTTTCCTGCAACACCATGACCTGCGCATCCGAGTCCTTCAGATATTGCAGAATTCTACTAGCTCGGGGCTTGGTGCGGAGGCCATTGACGTTCCAGGAAAGGAGACCTACACTACTCATCTCTTAACCAATAGAGCACCATGATTAGTACTATACCAGAAGAGATAATTATAGTGATAATAAGTACTTGCGTCCAGCGATTATATGTGAAATATGAGTTACCATTCCAAAAACTACTATTTAGGTTATTGAGGACTTTTTTAAGTTTTTGCCACCCCTGCGCACTCACCCGCTCGAGGTGAGACCCCCCCTCCCCCGTGAAGAACCCTTGCATTATCTAACCGGAACAGAGTCCAGTAGATAGTGCCCCACCGGTTGATCCCCTACAAAAAAAGTCTAACCGCTATCTATACAAGTGAGTAGACCTAAGTGAGTGAAGAAATTCTGAAAAATTTTGATTGAAGCCATAGGACTTTTAACTAGTGTTTATTTAGTGCATATATAGTGCATATATATATATATATATGTGCCTTTGCCCCTTGATATTCATATTGAGAATATGAAAGATTGAACAACAGGACATATTTAGGCAGTTAGGGAAAGAAAAGAAAAAAAAAAGCACCTAATATTAAACCCTGCGGCTCCCTTTGCCCAAATCATTAGTAGCTCATCCACTGGTTGCATGGGTCTAACATTAAGCCTAGAAGGCCGCTTTACCCAGATCCATTAATAACTCATCCGCTGCTTGCACAGACCTGATGTTATACATCTTATTGTTGTGCATTACTTTAAGAGCTGCCGGAAATATCAGTTGAGCTGTTACGCCCAATTTTCTGAAAGCATCCAGGCGCCTCCCAAATTCCCATTGCTTTTCGAGTGTTATTCGGGAAAGGTCTGATCTTACCAAAAAAGTAAAGCCTTTCCCAGACAAAGACATTTGTTTCAAGGCCATATTTAAAATGCGTTCCTTTAGGACATAAGTGTGAAAATTAACCAAAATTTTGCGTGGTTTAGATGTCTGTGGATTCATTTGAAAGGGGTCTCTATGTACCCTCTGAATATCGACTGACAATTCTGCGGGAGTGTATTCTAGTGACAGTGCTTCCTTCAGTAATGAGACGATGTATTGTTTAATGTCTGACCCTTCAGATCCTTCTGGAACATTCAAAATACGGATGTTTCCCCTTCTCGCATTGTTTTCAAGGGACTCCATCCTCTCGCTAAGAGCCAGATCTTCCTTTGTAAGTTTCTTAATATCCTGCTTCGCCTGATCCAGATAAACTGAATGGGTGCCAACCGTCTCTTCTAACACTCCAGTTCTTATAGTGAGACCTTCGATTTTATTGTCAAGTGATTCACAATAATTTTTGAACTCTAGTTGATTAGCTGATGATTCGGCAAATCCTTTCCTTATCTCCAGAGTGAGAGCTGAGAACATCTCTAGAACAGAGGCTGCCATCATCGGAACTTGAGAGGCTAAGGGAGGGGCCAATAAAGAGTTAATATCAGGTTGGACGGAATTAACAAAATCATCTTCATCTGGACCCCCAAACGCGCCTCCCAAGTCAGTAGGATCTAATTCTTCAGCCTCTTCAGAATAAACTGTGGTAGGATCTTGGGGTAAACTCAGCTGCTGCGTGGATGAAGACTGAAACTGAGATGGACCTGGCTCTCTTTCTGGGTCTAGCGATCTTTGCGGGCTTGCTGCTAAATCAGTAGTCGCAGCCGTTTCGATTACTTGACCAGGGCACTTTTCAGCTTGATCTGACCCCCCAGATAACGATGTATCCAGTGTTATGGCAGGTTGGCAAGAAAATAAGGAGTTACCCTCTGAGGTTGACGCCATATTTTGACCGTTTAAGCCTTCAGGAAGATGTAAGATCTGTGGAATGGCTTTAAAATAGGAACGAAGTGAAGGAGTAATTTTGGAGCCTGCTGGAAGTAGTGCTTTAGAGTCCTTGGTCTTCGCTTTGGTTTTACTCTTCACACTTGGGGTTTTGGGCTTGAATTCAGTGTTCAAGAAAGAGGAAGATTTCGTCTTGGATGATATATTGACCCCTTTCCCGACTTCTATTCTCCCTTCTAGAATACCGACTTTATTTAGATCTATTTTCTTTTTTCGTCCACGACCTCGACCTCGTTTAGACTCGCCTTTGGGAGTGTTAGGTAAACTGTCAGTAGTATTAACTGCACCAGGGATACTTGGAGTATTCTTATTTGTGGGGGCTTGTAAATGCTCCTCGACAACGACAGCATTAATGTCAAAATCAGGCAGAGTGAGTGTGGTTTCTATCAATGACTGGTCTGTAAAACTAGTATTAGCCAATTCATACCCAAAAGACCCCTCCACTGCAGCAAAGGGAGCGGAGACTTGCAAATATTGGGGGTGATCTTGTACTCCTCTCTTAAAGACTGAGACTGTACTTGTGTCGGTACTTGTGTCAGTACGTCTCTCTGGCTCTGACTCAGTAACCCTTCGGGGAGAAAAGAGATTTCTCAATCTTTTACCCTTTCTTAGCTCCAGGGCGGCTATACAGATCCTCGGGCTGGATAGAGTAGCTGGGACTTCTAAGCGTTTTTCCACGAGGGGAGAAAAGGGGGCTAAATGAGCAATGGGACTGATAGACGTTTTTATTATACTTTCTAATCTCCCTCTTACACAAACACTCTGAATGAAACAGAGCCCGGAGCTTGGCACATCAAAACCCGACTTACCTGCATCAGATGAGTCCACACGCCCCCCCCCCCGCAACACCCGCTACCTCCGTAGCCGTATCTGCAGCCGTCTTCGACTCCGCACTCACTTCGGCCGAGGCCGGGATACCATGGAGACAGAGAGAGGACTCCCGTGCACCGCCAGCCGCTCTGCCAGGAAACCACCATCCGTACGGAAATGAAGGAAATGAAGATCCGTGGATATATTTCTACTTAAGCCGAGATTTCCTCCAAGAATGCACTCGTATGTTCACGAGACGATTACTCATGCCCCCATGTACAGGCACTCTTCAGCACAAAGCGGGAGACGATCCTGCAGGGAGATCAACACGGAGCACTGCGGCGAGCTAGCTTGCCGCCGCCATGTTCTTCCAACCCCACTCAGGGGAGTTTTGAGTAAGGCTGGGAGTCCTGAGTTAAGATTCAGGATTGTTTACAGCTAAGCAAAGTGTTTGAGGGTAGCAAAGTCTATATTCACTGAAGGAGTAGATTTTCAGATCGTTTCTGTGCTGAAGCAGGATTGGAACAGTGCTGATGTTGATGGGGATGTTGGTCCAAACCCTGGGAGCCTAGATGGAGCAAGTAACTCTTCTGGTTTTCCCTCTTCTTTTTGCTGTCTAATCTTTGATACCCCCATTTCTTATTTGCATTTTCCTGACTAGTATACAAAATACAACAGTACATCATTTTCTGCTCTCTGCTCAAAATGATCACGCAATGTGTTCAAAAAGGGAAGCAGGGATTCATCCTAGATGTTCTGGTTTCTCATTGTGCAATTCAGCTACTAAATGGATATCTCTTTCTCTAGCCCATTTTACATCAAAGGTTATTTGTTGTTAGTTCTTGGTACATGAGGTTAGAAGTTGGGGGCAGGCTGATGCCACAGGAAACTGCATCTCTTATTCTGCATCCCCTTTTGGGCTTGAGGGTCCAAGAGGTTCGAGAGATAAGCCAGGCATCTGGCCTGAGCTTTCAGTGGCCTAAGACTGAGCCTATAATGGTAGAGTACCTGCAAAGATGCGTGATGTCTGCAGGCTGGGCAAAGAGTGCAGATCTGATTGGGCCCCAGCATGTCATTCACTTCACATCAGTATGCCAGCTGCAGGGTTATAAGTGGGTTGAATCCTGCCAGGTCTCGCATGCAGCAGTAATTTAAAACTATACTTAAAATTGGGCCCTACTGGGTCCTAAATTCATGTACTTTACAGGCAAACACTTCAGAACAACTATTGTAGTAAATCTTGAGGTAATTCCATAACAGCAGTGCAATCCTTGTTCGTATTTCATTTTAACATCATCTTGCATTCCCTAAGAGGATTTTTCCCATATGTCGTGTTTCTTTAGTTTTTCATATAACACATGTGCCTTTATATGAACCGAGTCACATCTAGGCGTCTGGGTGTGTTCCGGTTGTTGGTGAGTGTTCATGACATGGCACGACAGAGAGCTGAAGTGAGAGTATGAAGTAGAGTATATTTCTTACAGTGCCTGTCAGTGTATCATAAACGTGTTCAGACTTTATGCACATGCACTCCTTGGCCTCGCTGCAGAGCGCACAGAATGATGGCCATATATGTGTCAATTGTAATTGTGATTTTATGACAAAGTTTGTGAAGGAGGTGCACAACTCAAAATTTTGGTTTGTGTAAACCTCCTTGGGGCAGATTTACAAACATGTTGTGCTGCGATACAAACCTGCACAGAATGTTATTTTGGATTTACTTTCTAGTGTGAAATGTTCTGCGCTGATAGATTTCCTGAAAATAACAAAGCAGCGATTTGCACTGCTTTGCATTACTTTGCGTCAAGGGGCATTCCATGGGTGGTGCATGGGCGTTCCCATGTAACCCTCCACGTTTTTTATGAATAGTAATTAGGGCTTGCAATAAAAAAAAAATAAAGCATATATGAAGCTGGCATAAAAAGATAACTGTTTTTATTTCTCCTAGCATTTTCCCTCTGAGCACTGTACAACACACATCACAAGTGGGAAAAATAATAAAGTTAGTCTCAATATGATGCAGAAGTGTGTGCATGGTCCTAGGCAGCCTGATTGTGCGCCAAGCCAGACTAGCACATCTCCCTACAACATGACAGATTCAACACAATTCCTGTCACCATCAAAAGCACAACACAGTTCAAAGTCATACAGATGTCTAAGTGTTTGCTTCCACAGTGGTAACGTCCTTTCAAGTTATGCTGGCAAATGATATCTTATCATTCATCTACTATGGAAATGTTAGATTAAACCTACTACATCAACAATGACTTTGAATGGCTTCAAAGTCACATAATTAGGAAAGGTAGATCAAAACGTAACCTCTTGAAGCTGAGAAATGGACAATTGTACACCCCAGCAGAACAAAACAACTGCAATGTCCTTCAGCAGACACATCAATGTGCATAGTATTCATAGCTTTACATTTCTGATACAATTTCTTTATTCTCTATTAAAAGGGAAAAAGAAATGGGGTTCACTGGTTCCTTGATGATAGGTTCACCACGATGTGTATGGGTTTTATGATCAAGTTAATTTCAAACTTTTCTCTGCTGGAGTTTTAGCTGCCTTATGTCATTACACACTGCTAGGTATTCTGCAGTATTTTCTACTATTTTCAGTTTTACTTAGTCTGCCCTTCCTTATTCCTCTTATCTGTAGTTCCTAGGATTCTCAGGACCTGCGCATTTTGGATGAACTAAACTGAGGGTTTGGTGTGCAGACAGACTGTGGACACCCCCACAGGATGAGGCAGCCGTTAGACCAGCTAGCTCTACAGTGCCACTATCACCCCCCTGTATTCTACCGTGGTGTAGGTAGTTTCTGGCAACCACTGTACATGACAACCCTGATTCCACAGGTATCATGGAAACAATACGGTATATTTCGCTCAGTCCCTCATGCTTACTCTTCTCAGAGTACACATAGAATGACGATTGGAACGGTTTCAATAAGTATTTATTGGTCAAGCATCAGTCTATTGTGAAACGTATTAGCTGCGACAATCAAAAGACAAGAGCAGACAAATGTGATCACTAGCACCAATATCGTAAAAAGTAGATACATTTCTACCATAGTACTAATAAGATGAATACAAACAGATTATATAAAACAATAGCACTGGCGTACTCTTACGATGCTTAGCTTACTTAAATGTACCTAGCCTAGATATGTGGTGAAGCATGTGTATGTAAATGTCAGGATAGATCCTAATAAAGCCAAGAAACCCCCAGGGAATGAAGGACCCCATCTCTGCATTGAGGATGGCACCCCGCAACGGATGTTAGGTCTCTGCCTGTTGAAGGATCAGCTTGCAGAATCTCGGTCCAGCCTGGAAGGAATTCTCTTCTGTCCCTGTAAGAGGGAGTGAGGTTTTTTTTCTACTAAAGTGGTCACTCCCTCATAGCTGGCTTTTGGCCATGGATGAAAAAAAGAGAGGTGACCCTTATACAGAATAAATCTGCTGTGCCTGGGGACATGTTTATGTATGTCAGGTACAGGGATTAAGATAGGGTACCGAGAGCCTGTTGTCGAAAAGACAATAGTCAGCTACTGGGTAAAAGGTCACCTGTGTAGAAGCGTTATGTCGTGTGGATGCCACAAAACTTATGTAATTTGGTATGTACATGATGGGACTACCCTAAAGGACATGACACTCTCTTCTTCCAAGCCTGGTCTGCCGCTCAGTTTGGGCTATTGAACGATCTGCTCTCACTGCCTATTGTAAGCTGGGTTTGCTGATGTTAGGTGTCGGCTGATGCTAACCTGCTCTACACCCATCGCCTGCTTACTGCCTCTGAAAACAAGCATGAAATCCACTGCCTACAGTGGTTTTAGTTTGTTTTCCTACCTCCGTGTGTTTCCAGCACTTCACTGGGTGACCGTGTGAAGGGAGCCGAAATTGTGTAGCACACAGTGGCACTGTGTAAGTTGGCAGGTCTGCTGCTCTCTGGGCAGTCTCTGCCCTACATTGATATGAGCAGGAACAGGACTAGAGTGGACAACATAGTCCAGACTATGTCCCCGAGGCTCCCAACTGACTCCTAACTTTTTCAAACAGCAGAAAAGGAATACACCTACCCTGTCCACTGCTACCACCCAGTGACCCCAGCCCATCCTACCCTTCTTAGTAGGGTACACCTGATTGCTTGTTGTGAATTTTCAGACTCACATCCCCCTAACATTATTTACCAAGCTACGCCCCTGCAGCGATCTCATTTGTATTTTAGACTGTCTCTTCATTGCTGTTCCAGTACTGTAAAGGAAACAGGTTGAAATGTGAAAATCAGTGCACTATACTCCATTTGTAATCGTTTGTATCGAATAATCAGCCAGTCAAGAAGAGAAAGGCGTCCTCAGCTGCGTTCATCTGTTTCCAAATACACCCCTGCAGTAAAAAGTACCGCCTATTGGAAGCCCCACAGTAGCACAGATAATATAGCCTTATCGTGCCTTGACTATTCCATTGAAGTAGGAGTGCCTGCAGCATTTCGTCTGCACGCCTCCACGCGCCTCAATCCTACCTACCCTTGGTTATGCTATTGCATTATTCTAGAAGAACTTTACTTTTCCAGCATACTCTAAGCTGCAGCTCCCCCTGCTGTTCCAGGATGTATACGCACTTATTCGGTCCTGCTCCAAACTGGCTCTCTCCCCTGTCCGATCGACCTCTCGGTGGTACAGATCTGATTGAAAAAGGTCTTCAAAATGAGCCAGTTCGTCTTTGTTACTAGACTCCGTGGAGAAAACCAGTGTCCTGCTTTCAGCTGGCATTACCCGAAGACCCTAGCGGGACTTAAGATGGCTTACCAGCCCTTGGCCAGAAAGGTCAACAGATTTCCATATTATATCAGGAAACTCCTGACAGGTCTGGCTTGAGCGCTGATGCTGCCCAGCCCGGCAATCTTTTTTGACCGCCTCCTTTTTCAAGAATACCTTCACTACCACCCTCCAACAGTGCCTCTCATCTCCCCATCGCCCCTCTTTAACATACATTTAAATTTTAACAGCGCTAGTAATAGTTCGCCCATACTCTCAGTTCGGCGATCTGCTGGTACAAGTTCTTTGCAGCCGGAACATTAACACCCTGCACTACCTTTGATGGGTCAAAAATGCTACTAAACGAAACTCTGATTTCTCTCTAACAGGAACATTAATCAAAAAAGCTTTCTTGATATTTTTAATGTTGCCTGAACATTGCTGGACACACAAGAATTAAACCCATAAGTTAGTTTGAACACAGCGTCCCCAGGTCAGCGCCAGGTGCAACTGCCCCGGTCGCACCGCCCTAAAGCCGGCTCTGACTCCTGATTGGCTATTTGTACAGATCCTCACGTTGCCACACGACTCACGAGACACACTGTCACGGTAATTGGCTGCACTCAATCAGACGTTGTGATGTCAGTCAGAAGGTGATCCGTCAATTCGTCAACATGAAATTGATCCCAAGTGAACCAAGGGCTAATGACTCCACCTGGAGGGCATCTGAGCTCTGATCGGGCTGATAAGCAGGGCCACTTAGTCAATGTTCGGTCACATGGAAGGACATGCTACGATGAGCACCGGACTAGAGGAGCTGCGACCATGCGAGACATTTTTCCCCGGGCTTCGTGATTTCCCTCTGCCAGTTTTCTTTTCATCTTGCTCCCATACGCTGCACGGCTTCACCTTTGTGAGTAAGTAAGGTCCCATCACAGAACTGCTCAACAGGCGGGACGGCCCAAGGCCTTGGCACCGGATGAAAGCTGCCCACATCTGGCCAGGGTCGTTAGTGATCCGAAAATCGTTCACAGCCTGCTAGATTGATCATGCAAACGGGAGATCGGTGAACACCATGCGTGGTCCCAGCGGGCAAGTGTTGGCTTTGAAGCGGAACACCAGTCGCACAATCTGTTATCCAGTGCAAGAAATCGAGGATGGCAAAGGCATGGTGATGGGACTAGTAGATTTCCTAGCAGGATGCTTTTGAAAGGCTCGTAGGATTGGGACACAGTCAGGGGCATATTACCAAGGGGGGCGTCGGCGATAGGCAATTATCGCCGATTTAGCGGCCAAAATCATACTGGAAACCAGGTTTGTCTAATTTTATAATTTGGATACTAATTATTTATATTTTATGTAGTGCTAATTCACTTAAGCATCAAAACATTACTTATAACTAATTTTGTGACTAGCCAACACACTGGTACTGGTTTTACTGACATTGAGGAGTGAAAGTCTGAACTTCTGTGCCACTAAATCAACCTATGCAAGTTGCACAAAGATGCAGAAGGCACATAACTGTGAGTGAGATGGTTTATCTATTTTGATTTACAGCAAAAGTGCAGTGCCAACTGCATCCACTTACACATTTCAACAGTACTTCCTAAATGCTAGAACGGTGGCAATGGGATTGGCAATTTAAAGCAACAAAAGCTGATGGGTGGAATAGATGGTGGCCCAGTGGTGGGCTATAAGTATTGTAAGTATTGTTCTGCCTTTTTCTGTCTGCTTTCTCTCTTTTTACTCATTTGTGCTTGCTCTGTCCATCCGATTGTATTCTCTCTGCTCATCTGTGCTTGTTTTTCTGTCCATCTGATTGTGTTGTGTCCCTGTCTACCTCACTTTTCTTTCCGTTATTCGTGATCCCCCGTTGTGCTGCCTCAGCTCCCTTCTGCCACCCCCGAGTGAATAAAGTTGCCTCCTTGTCTTTTTTGCTTTTTTCGCCGTCCTTTCCTCCTTTCCCCGCCGCCCGCTTCCCGCTCTTTACTGCCGCTGCGTCCCCTGCGGCCCCGCCCCCTCCCTCCCATTGGCTCCCGCTACCCACCTCCCAGCTGCTCCTCCCTCCCTTCACTTCTTCTTAATGCAGGCCGCTGCGCGGCGAGGGAGCAGACCTTGACCCTGTTTCAGGCCAGGCTGCTCCCCCACCGCATCAGCACACCCTGCTGGTGCCGTGTCCCTACCCCTCGCTACTGTTGCTACTGTTGGAAGTTCAAAGCCCTCCTCCACCCTCAGGCTCCCACCTGCGCCTCATCCCTGGTAGCCCAGTGGTGGGCTATAAGTATTGTAAGTATTGTTCTGCCTGTTTCTGTCTGCTTTCTCTCTTTTTGCTCATTTGTGCTTGCTCTGTCCATCCGATTGTATTCTCTCTGCTCATCTGTGCTTGTTTTTCTGTCCATCTGATTGTGTTGTGTCCCTGTCTACCTCACTTTTCTTTCCGTTCGTGATCCCCGGTGTGCTGCCTCTGCTCCCCTCTGCCTCCCCCCCGAGTGAATAAAGTTGCCTCCTTGTCTTTTTTGCTTTTTTCGCCGTCCTTTCCTTCTTTCCTCGCCGCCCGCTTCCCGCTTTTTCCTGCAGCTGCGTCCCCTGTGCCCCCGCCCCTCCCTCCCATTGGCTCCCGCTACCCGCCTCCCAGCTGCTCCTCCCTCCCTCCACCCCTTCTTAATGCAGGCCGCTGGCGTGCCGGAGGTGCGCCAGAGGCTAGCCCGTCTGTGCCCGCCCGCGCCTGGACCGCGCCCAGTGCTAGAACTTCTAGCCCCCGACAGGCCCACCACGCACGACGGACCTTCAATGCCGCCACCCCGCTCGCGCTCAACACCGGCTGCTCGACTGCCTGCTACCAAGCCACCCCGAAGTGCACTCACGGAGTATTCTCCTGCCGAAACTGCTGCTACACCAGGACCCGAACCACCGCCTCCCACACTACTCAACACCCGCTCCGTACACAAGCACGCCATCGAACTCTGGGACCTCCTCGACTCAACAGCCCCGGACGTCGCGTTCCTGACGGAAACCTGGATGAACACCTCCTTGGCCCCTGACATCGCCAATGCCATCCCGGACAGCTACAAAATCATCCGGAGGGACCGTACCAACAAGCCCGGAGGAGGAAAAGCCATCATCCACAGGAACCCCCTCAGAGTCACATCCAGCACCGAAGAAACTCTCAGCACCGCCGAGCACCTACATTTCCAGATCCACACAGACCCCAAGACCACCCTCAGAGGAACACTCCTCTACAGACCACCGGGTCTACGCCCACAATTCAGCGAATCCATCGCCGACTTCGTCAGCATGCACGCCACCACAGACTACCTGGGGGACCTGAACTTCCACCTGGAGAACAACAACAACAACAACACCACCACCCTGCTCGACAACCTCTCCAACTTCGGACTGAAGCAACTAGTGAACACCGCGACCCACCACGCAGGCCACATGCTGGAACCCATCTTCTCCGCCAGCACCAACGTCACGGTCAGCCACACCACCACTCTCCACCGGACCGACCACCGATGCATCCACTTCTCCTACAAGAAACTCACCGCACACATCCAACCGCCGCAGATCCCCCGAAGATGCTGGAGCAAAGTCACCACTGACCAGCTGACCGCCTCCCTCGTCCAGGGCCCCCCGGCCAATGCCTCGGACACCAACACCTCCGCCCGAAACCTCACATAGTGGATAAGCAACTGCGCCGACACCCTCGCCCCTATCAAGAACCCTCCGAACAAGCACCACAGCAGGAGAACCACCTGGTTCACCACAGACCTCAAGGACTCCAAAAAATCCCACCGAACTCTAGAGAAAGCCTGGCGCCAAAAACGGACTGCGGAAAACCTCGAGGCCCTTTAGACCGCCACACGCAGACACCACCAGCTCATCCGCATCGCCAAGACAACGGCCTTCAGAGAGCGCATAGACAACAACGCACACAACAGCAAGGAGCTCTTCAGCATCGTGAAGGAACTCTCCAACCCAAGCTTCAACTCCAACGACATCCCCCCCTCACAGGACCTCTGTGACTCCCTCGCAGCCTTCTTCCACTGCAAGATCGCCGAAATACACGACAGCTTCGCAAATCAGACGCCTCCACCAGCCGCAGAACCAAAGCCCCCCACCACCCTCCTCAGTCGCTGGACTGTGGAAAATGACTAAAATCGGTATACATAAGCGGCGTTCATTTATGTTCACCACAGCCACTGTTGAAAGTAGAGCGACAATCATGAAAACAGTAGCCACGCCATCTTGTCCCTTTTAGGCCCCATCGCGAAAGTAGGTGGCAGCCATTTTTGTCACGACCTCTCTGCCCACTGCCAATAGCCTGCACGCCTCTCCCCCTCACACCCCAGCCTCGCAAGCATTCCCCCGCGCCCCGGCAGCCCCCGGTTTCTCCTGCTTGGACCATAAGCGCACCTCTAGCGCGACCCTGTCTCCAAGCCACATCCCGTGCTGAACCCCCTCGCTCTTTCATCTCATTCAAAGAACAGGCCCTTTTTGATAACCTCTTCCTCCCTGCCCGGTTGTCCAGCCCGATCCCAGGCCATCACCTAGCCCGACAGATGCAGTTTATTGCCCCCTACAGTAGGGCCCCGCCTCACATCAAAGGAGCGGTGGTTAATCAATACCCTCACACCTCCAGATCCGACCGATCGCCCCCTTTCCCGTTCCCAGCAGAATGTCCAACTGCGCGACAACCACCACATGCTGAGGTCGAGGTGGGAACTCTACTGTAAATATGTGTGGGAACGGGGGTGAAGCGGGGATTCCGAGGATGTCTTTCCGTACATCAAGTATTGACAAGAATGTGTTTCATGTAATAAAGCAATAAACCTGTGTATAAGAGGCCAGGCCTCAAGGATGCGTTTAGAGCACCTCGAGAAGATACCCTGTTGTCTGATTTGACGTGTTCTGCTCCGTCGGAATAAACTCCTGTTTCCTGCCTTCTGTCTCCAGCGCCTGCCTCTTTGTTTGGTAATCTCGAATGGTATGAGAGGCGGCTAACGTCGGGCAAATACTGAAGGGTTCTTGATCGAATTCGGCCCTACCATTCAACAATTGGCGCCCAACGTGGGGCCCATCAGCGACGCTGGATCCAGTGAGAGAGGTCCCAACGACAGAGTGAACGACTGCAACGATCGGGAAGTGCACCTGCCGGATAGACCCTCTTCTGGCAGCCGATCACCCGAACTTCACCGGTTCCGAGCAGACCTCTCTCGAGTGATCTACGGTCCTGACTGGGAACCATCAGGAGTGCCACAGCAATTACAGAGAATAGAGGACGATCAGGCGCTGGAAGCGGAAGACGAGAAACTGTCCATGCGGTCCGGGTAAGGTCGTGTAAACACGACGAATTGCGAATTGATTGTTTGATTGTTTGAAAATACTAGTATTACTCATTTGATTGTTTCTGAGAGATTCCCTATTTGCAAACAAGCACGGAGTCGCCATACTCTGTTTAGTCTTTGCAGATAGTGAAGGGTAGGTAACGCAGGCCTTTGCCCCCGTTGTAACCCGTCGTGCCTACTTCCCTCTCCATTTGATTGATTGTTATCCAAACATTTACTGTTTTGGAATTGGTTCTCTTTGGATCATTCTCTATTTACAAAAAAGCACAGAGTCGCAATACTCTGTTTAGTCCTTGTGAATAGTGAAGGATAGGTAACGCAGGCTTTTGCCCCCGTTGTAATCCGTCCTGCCTATTTTTATCCCTCATTTGATTGATTGTTTGACCGAACATTGATCGTTCGGAATTGGTTCTCTTTGGGTTATTCTCTATTCACAAATAAGCACAGGGTCGCAATACTCTGTTTAGTCTTTGCGGATAGTGAAGGATAGGTAGTGCAGACTTTTGTCCCCTTTGTAACCCGTCATGCCTATCTTTGCCCCGTTTGTCGGTAGGTGGTTCAGCCCGGACCGTTTATTAGAGGTAGATCATCCGGCTCCGCCGGAGGACGCCCCTAATAAAAAGGACATAAATATATATAAAAAATTGCGGGTTAGCCGCTGTATCGTGCTAGCAAACAAAAACATAAAAATCGTTAGGATAACCAAAAGGAATCGAGTAAAATCAGTAGGCCACTGATGGGATCTCTTTTCTGACCTCGCTAAAATAGAAACATTAGGAACAACCCCTCATGAGAAATATGAAACTAATGAGAAGAATCGAGCTCGACGCCATGATGGCTGCAAGACAGCTCGGCTCCACCGCCCACCCCGCCCAAATAACGACAAACCCTATGCAGGCATTATAAATATATACAACACTCCAGCAAAGTAACATGTTAAAACTTTTTATTAAACAACTATTTAGAACTTTTTATTAAACAACTATTTAAAACTTTTTATTAAACAACTATTTACATGGCAGCCGGCTGCAACAACAAACCCAACGCATTCGCCGTCTGCTTAACGCTGTTCCTGTCCCGCCTTCAATGTTGGGCTACTTTGAGCTACTTTTTAGTAGGCTTTGGGCTATAAAAAGTCTACAAAAGCCATCAGCTGGCGAGGTAGCGTCGGTAGCGGCCCGTTGAGCGAATAGGCCAGAGGCTACCCAACGCGCCAAGACTTTGCTGGCAGCCATCGGCCGAAGAGGTCGTCGGGTGGTTGGCCCGGAAGCACCACGGCCACGATGTCATTGTACGGGCCTTCCCATCCGTCCGCCCTGAGGTGGCATCCGGACGGCATGGGGTGCGCCGGGAGGGAGAGGCGGCGCGAACGAGCCTCCCCCACCTCCCCAGGTGGAGGTGCCTCAGCTACACCCCAGCGCGTCACTCGGCCAACTGAGTTGCGCCCGCTCTTGCGGCACAGTGCCTCGCGCGGCCAACTGAGTTGCGCCCGCTCTTGCGGCACAGTGCCTCGCGCGGCCAACTGAGTTGCGCCCGCTCTGGCGGAACAGTGTCTCATCCACCATCCAACTGAATTGCACCCGCTCTCGCGGTGCAGCGACAGGCGGCTGCCACGGAACTCACAAAATGGAGGCTGACACCCCGGATTTGGGCCTGGTCCATTGGAGTGGCGCTGGGCTGCCTTGGAACTGGGATGCTTGCCTGCTCGGGCATGAGCCCCACTCTTGAAGACGTCCTCTCAGTTTTAAAAATTCTTTGAAAGTCACTGGCCCTCGGCTCCCGCAGGCTTCCGGTGGGGGCCACCGCCACTGTTGCTCGACTATCCCCCATGGATATGCCACTGCCCCGGTCGACCGCCACCTTATCCACATCTGGTATCGTAGGAAAGACTGATTCAACGTGTCGGTGGAGGGATACACCTGCTGTCCCGCTCTCCGGAGTGGCCACAACATTGTCACAAGATGGTGGTGCTCTCGTGCTGACACCGGCCTTTTGTACTGTCAAACTCGATCAGCTCCGGTGGGACCTCAGCGGGACCCGGTAGGGAAGATTTTGCCTTCCTCGCCTTTAAGCCGCAGTCCACGCCGCTTGTCCTCTCTGTTGGCGCTAACAAACTTTTTGGACTACCGAAAGGGATTCTGGTCCGGCCGCTAGTTGTCGGAGGCATTTGAACTATACTCTGGACCCACCCGGCCACGCCCCAAAATGGCGCCAGTATGGGCGAGACTTGCAACTCCTTATGACGTTTTAGCTGCGTAGCCTTGATATTATGGGATATGTATACGGTCCTTGGACACGTGGCGGGCAGGGAAGGGTACTGACTGGGCATGCGGACAACCCTGCTGATATTGGTTCTTATTCACTATTGATTATTGTATTTTCAAAGTAATGCTACTCATGATGCTCGCCCATGGTATGCGTATAAACGATTTTGTTGTAACTGATCTTGTTTTACTTTCGGTTATAAAATCAACCTTCATTGATCCTGCAACCATTTGTCTCGTTTGAGTATTTACAAATAAAATGAAGCAATTTTGGTTATGAAAAATTAGAAAGGCATGGTACATACGAACAATGCGAAAAGAATAGTCAAGATCGGTCGTATTTTTGCATTCCTGCAGCATAAGCAATAGGTAAAAGACTCGGATATTTAGATATATCTATGAATAGGACGATAGACCAGTTCCTCTGGGCTGCAATGCCGAGATGCAAGATACTGCTTCCCACAAAAGATAAGTTAGGCACGTGGTAGGTAAAAACCTTTTCGTGTTTTTGCGCGCTGATGTGCTTTGTACGCTGTCATCCCCCCCCCTTTTCTCTTCCTCTGCAGGTTAATATCGGAATTTCAGCTGGAGTATGGAGAAGACCCAGAATGCACCGTGTTACACGTAGAAAGAAGAAGAATTGTATGGTATGAATGCACGCGTGGGCCCCGATTTGTGTTGTATGAATGCTCATGTGTGGCGCACGTCTGGGTTGGCGGACGAATGCTTTTTTTTTGTATGACTGAGGTATGGATCGAGAGGTTAATGGAATAAGAAAACCAAGCCCGAACATGGTACCTGCATGTGAAGGACGAGAAAGAATATAGCACTTACCTTACCTAGGAACGACTCTCTCTCCCTCTCTGGAGCTAGTGAACGGGAGAGTGACCTACGCCAGAAGCTTGAAGGGTTATTGTAGTACCTCGGACCCCAACCGATATCCCAAATGAACGCCCTAAATGACGCACACCAGTGAGTCAACTTAATGTGCAGACTAGATGAGAAAAGTTAAGGATACCCCGGGTTGGGATTCATCTAAAATCCCCCCTCAGCCCAGAAATTAGGGATATTGTCATGTTTTAGATTCACCCCCTCTTCTTCCATCCTCATAGAAAAGTCAGAATTGCACCATCGCACATCCGACAGACACCCCTCCTTTACCTCAACTTGGGTCGACATTTGTTAGATGTTGGAAGGCCCCACCGTGAGTATAAGCACGACTGGACCAGTGTCCGACCAATTAAAAGGAGTAAGTATTTATTAAAGCGAGGTTACCAACAGAAATTGTCTGCTATTAGGAAGGAAGGAGAACAAAGAGCTCGACCCCCAAATGAATTAAATGGAGTACTGAAAATATGCAACACGCATGAAAAGGCTCTTTTGCCAAAAATAGCCCTCTGTTTTATCTTAAGTTTTCGTACTTGATGTATGTACTGTCGCACCCTATCTGGTATTTGTGTTTACGTACACTATGAATTTATGTTTTTCCTCAGCTTGTGTTTTTTTACGTGAAACTGACCCGTACTGATCTATATGTGTGTGCACTGAATAGCCTATTATTGTACACGTCTCTCTCTCTCTCTCTCTCCCTCTTTTTATGTTGTACGTGTACTAATAGCCTATTTGGTACGCACGACGCTCTCTCCCTCTGAGGGCTCCCTTTTGAATAAATGACGACACTGTACCTCGCCGGTACGGGAATAATTGGCTCTTAGACACGACAGTGTTTGAACAAATTGACAGAAACAAAACGATCGTATTTTTGCCATAGTACTGCCTCTCCTTTCTGTAAAATGATGAAACTTAATTGGCCGAGAAAGAAAGGACAGGTGAGACGACTGATGTCCCCTAAGGTATACACCCGTTACAACGGATCTTTTACTCCGCACTACCATTACAACGCGACTTTGACTCCGCATACCATTACAACGCATTGCGCTGGGGGGCGCTCTAGGATAGGGAATAAGTATAATTTACTATCCAACACCTTCCCTAGGGTCCACGGGGACTGGAGTTAGAATAGTAAATTATACTTACCACTATCCAGCGCCCCAAGGCGCTATGCGTTGTAACGGTATGCGGAGTAAAAGTCGCGTTGTAATGGTCTGCGGAGTAATAGTATGCGTTATAACGTCATACATCCGTCCCCTAATCTGACCCTTAAAAAGGGAACTATATGTCAGTGGCTTTTTCTTAAGTACTTTGGTAACACCACCCTCATCGTTCGGATTACCTCCGCCCATTGTACAAAAATTGAATGTCCGATACGTCCCCGTTCCTCCAGAATGGTCCTAGTTCTGTACCAGCCGTCCCAGAAAATCTTAAAGACTGTAGCTATAGTCCCAAGATAACAGCATTTCACAATTTTTATAAATTAACAGACCTTGAAGAAACATAGCTCAACAGGATTTGTTTTAGACAAACGCGAGTCTCTACTGAAGGAGCCGGTTTTGAATCCGATAAACTATGTAATTTTTAGACATCAGACTTCTTGCCACGTTCCCAGCTATAACAAGAGTAAAACACCAGACAGACGTGTTGTTTGAAAATAAAAATGCTTGCCAACCTGCACTACAGCAATGATGCATGAGTTAACAACATACACCGATGTAAGGATTACTAAGCATCCACCGTATCGTGACCAATGAACGTTAGCCCAACTACTTGGGGTTGGGAGAGAAATTAAAGTGTGTAAACATCTTCTCCTGCCAATTCTCTAAAAATTGTTTTTTATACTCATTCAAGGATAACGTGCAGTCGTCGGGAGGAGAGAGGCCGGATGTGACGCACAGCCTGGCTGCAGATCGGGGAAAATCTATGTCCTCGACCTAGGGGGAGCCACAGAGCAAAGAGTTGCGGGACAAGGCACCGTTCTCAGCGTGGAAAGTGAAGGAAAGAAGGGCCACCCAGAAGCCCCTGCACGTTGATGAGCCCGTGTCGAAAGTCCCAGCCCATTGTGCCCGATTGATTGGCCCGCTTGCTTGAAATTTCTGCCCTCCTTGGTCCGTTTCAGGTCTGATCCCACTCCACCCTCTCTTCCCTCGGCCTCCCAAAGCACGCCCCCATAACCCCCCTTTTCCATATGGAATTTTTGAACTTGACTCTGAGGACAAACACAGGACTGTGGTCCAAGAGCAAAGAATGACCACACCCTGCAACGCGAGATCTGAAGTAGAGCCGGACGCGTAGCTCCACCGCCGGTGCTCAACAGCGCCAACGAAAGAGGAAGAACGACGAGAGCCTACCAGTGATGGCTCGCTGTAAAAAGACACTGGACAGACGAACCCTTTTTTTGAACATTGCCACCCCTTGACTGTCCCTTGTCAAGTTGAATTTCTCTCCCAACCACTTCATATTGATTACCACCCAATTGAGTTTTCATAACCTTACATCGGTCGCTTTTCAATTGTACAAGGATAACTAAGAAGGCGTTAACTCTATACCTTGATGATTGTAGAACACCAGTTATGCACATGAACATGCTGTTTAGTTTTGATCCCCATGGAGTCCAGACCTCAAGTGATAATAGCCCTTATTCTGCCAGAACATTTTCTGTATGACATCATGCTTGTATTCGAACGAATTTCCTACATCGTCTAAATAATGTCCCCGTCTCCAAGGTCTGACGTATGACACAGCTAATGTAATTTTGTATGCACTGTCTCCTCGCCTATCGCATTTACTACATGTGGTTATGCACGATTCTGTCAACATTTATAGTAGGATTATTTCCATCTGCCCGTAATGCATATGGGCTACCAAAGACCTCGATAGACAGCCCAGCCACATACCTCCCTTATTAGTATAAATAAAATGTCAGCTTGTATGTCCTTACCTCAGACATGAACAGAAAATGAACTTACTCATGATAAAAACTGGGGACTGTGGAAAATTACTAAAATCGGTATACATAAGCGGCGTTCATTTATGTTCACCACAGCCACTGTTGAAAGTAGAGCGACAATCATGAAAACAATAGCCACGCCATCTTGTCCCTTTTAGGCCCCATCGCAAAAGTAGGTGGCAGCCATTTTTGTCACGACCTCTCTGCCCACTGCCAATAGCCTGCACGCCTCTCCCCCTCACACCCCAGCCTCGCAAGCATTCCGCCGCGCCCCGGCAGCCCCCGGTTTCTCCTGCTTGGACCATAAGCGCACCTCTAGCGCGACCCTGTCTCCAAGCCACATCCCGTGCTGAACCCCCTCGCTCTTTCATCTCATTCAAAGAACAGGCCCTTTTTGATAACCTCTTCCTCCCTGCCCGGTTGTCCAGCCCGATCCCAGGCCATCACCTAGCCCGACAGATGCAGTTTATTGCCCCCTACAGTAGGGCCCCGCCTCACATCAAAGGAGCGGTGGTTAATCAATACCCTCACACCTCCAGATCCGACCGATCGCCCCCTTTCCCGTTCCCAGCAGAATGTCCAACTGCGCGACAACCACCACATGCTGAGGTCGAGGTGGGAACTCTACTGTAAATATGTGTGGGAACGGGGGTGAAGCGGGGATTCCGAGGATGTCTTTCCGTACATCAAGTATTGACAAGAATGTGTTTCATGTAATAAAGCAATAAACCTGTGTATAAGAGGCCAGGCCTCAAGGATGCGTTTAGAGCACCTCGAGAAGATACCCTGTTGTCTGATTTGACGTGTTCTGCTCCGTCGGAATAAACTCCTGTTTCCTGCCTTCTGTCTCCAGCGCCTGCCTCTTTGTTTGGTAATCTCGAATGGTATGAGAGGCGGCTAACGCCGGGCAAATACTGAAGGGTTCTTGATCGAATTCGGCCCTACCATTCAACAGGACCCCCGTCAACACCGAAGACGCCACCCAGATCATGAACACCATCCACTCCGGCTCTCTATCTGACCCCTGCCCTCACCACATCTTCAACAAAGCAGACACCATCATCGCACCCCACCTCCGAGACATCATCAACAGCTCCTTCGAATCTGCCACCTTCCCTGAGAGCTGGAAACATGCTGAAATCAACGCCCTCCTTAAGAAGCCGACAGCAGACCCCAAGGACCTCAAGATTTTTCGGCCCATCTCCCTGCTCCCCTTCCCGGCGAAGGTCACAGAGAAAGCAGTCAACAAGCAACTGACCAACTTCCTCGAAACCAACGGCTCCCTCGATCCGTCTCAGTCTGGCTTCCGCAGCAACCACAGCACCGAAACCGCCCTCAGAACCCTGCTTGACAACGGAGAAACCGCAGCCCTCATCCTCCTAGACCTCTCAGCTGCCTTCGACATGGTCTACCACCGCACCCTAAAAACACGTCTCCACAACATAGGGATCCAGGGAAAGGCCCTGGACTGGATCTCCTCCTTCCTCACCGACAGAACCCAGAGAGTCCGCCTACCCCCGTTCCACTCAGAGGCCACCAAGATCATCTGCGACATACCCCAAGGTTCATCACTCAGCCTGACGCTCTTCAACATCTACATGAGCCCCCTCGCCGACATCGTCCGCGCACACGACCTCAACATCATCTCCTACGCCGATGACACCCAGCTGATCCTCTCCCTGACCAAAGACCCAGTCACCGCTGAATCCAACTTCCTTTTTAAAAAAAAAATTTTTATTGGATTTTTTACAGAAAAAAGACAATACAACACATAAGACAACCCCCCCCCCCCCCCCCCCCCCTCCAATCGGGCAGATTAGATGTACAACAAAAAGAATTTCAAAAGCATATATATATAATAAAAGAAAAAAGTAAGTATATGAATTAACACATAATTATTCCAGGACAAATAAACATTGGATTACATAGGTACACATTGAAACTAGACGATTGTAGCCAGATTATTGTTATATAAGTCACTAGGATTCAGACCATTCTATTAAGGGTGACCAAATTTTTAAGCCTTTTATTCTACGTTTCCTACCTTTAGTTTTATATATTGCCATTTCTAGATTAAAAATTGCTAACAGTCTTGAAAACCACTGTTGGCATGAGGGGGCAATAGGATCTAACCAAGCTGATGCTATACAAATTCTTAATACGGCCATCGAAATAAAAATCAGTTCATGACCAATATTCTGGTTAGTAGAATTTGTTAGGCCCAGAACAACTGTTTGATCAGATAGAGTAACAACGGTTTTGAGAATCAATGAGAGGAAATGTTCGAATTTTGATTTGAGAGAAATTAAAGATGGACAAGATGAAAAAATGTGTATACAGTCCGCATCTTGTAAGTTACATCGAAAGCAGCATGTTCCTCTCCCACTACCCCATTTGGCGATTCTATCTGGAGTATAGTACATAAAAAAACATATTTTATAAAATTGTGTTTGCAGTTTGGTTGACATAAGTGTAGTTTGTGATAGCCCATATACATACTCAAATTCTTCTGTAGAGATTATAAATTTCTTTTGCCATTTCTTAATAATCTTCTGCCTGTCATCCGATAAATGTATCAGTAATAACTGGTATAACCCCCCCCGATCCGTATTTCAGTTAAGGTACTTTTAATCATAGTTTCCTCTCCCCTCACACGTCGTGATAGAAACTCTCTTATTTGGAGATATTGAAAGAAATCTCTCCATTCCAAATGATACTTGTCTTTCAAAAATCCAAAAGAATATAGCCCTTCTGAGAAAAAAAAACACCCTATATGAGTAATTCCGGCTATGATCCATCTATCGATATAGGAATCTTTAAATATGTCTTGTAAGAGGGGATTAATTTGTATGGGTGTATAGAAAGATAATCGTCCCAGGCCTATCATTTTCATCACAGATTTCCAAACTTTAAACGCTGCTATGAGTGTTTTTAATCTTACTTTTTTATGGTAACTATCGAAGAGATATCTCCAAAGATAGCCGGTGCTTCTGTTACCTAATATTATTTGATGAATTGTGGGAGCGTCTTTATCCCCAGTTGTCCCTGTTCCGTCGAGAAGGAAAAGCTCATGGTTATATAACAAGACTGTTGCCCAGTAATATAGCCTAAAGTTTGGGAGGCATAATCCTCCTCTTTCTTTGGGAAGTGTCAGTAGTTTATAAGCGCGACGGGGCTGTGTGTATGACCAGGTAAAGTCCGTGAAGATATGTTCCATTCTTTTAAACCACTGGTCTGAGATTTCTAGATTAATGGCTCTAAATATATACAAGAGTTTTGGAAAGTAGACCATTTTTAAAGCATTGACCCGTCCGATCAAAGAGAGATGTAGATTATTGATACGGCGGAGATCTTTTTGCATTTTATTTAAGATAGGTTTTAGGTTCAGGTCAACTAGATTCTCTAATTCAGATGTTATTGTAACCCCTAGATAAGTGGCTGAATGTGTTATGCGTGGAGCTGTCATAACACATTTGTTGTTGATAATTATTTGGGTTTTCCCTCGATTCAGAGCATATCCTGAAATTTTGCCAAATCCTAAAGCCTCCTGCTCAATAATTGGCATAGCCAGGTTTGGGTTAGCAGTGACAATGGCGATATCATCCGCATAAGTGAGAATTTTTGTTGAGTATTTATTTGTCAAAATGGCAGTTATATTCCAATTATTTTGCAGTCTCCTGATAAATGGATCAATATAAAGAGCAAACAGCAGCGGGGAGCAAGGGCATCCCTGCCTAGTTCCTCTCGAGATTTTTATTTCTTTTGAGTTACCTCCGTTAACCATCACCATAGCCTGAGGATTAATGTAGAGTTTTTGTATTGCCTGTATGAAAGCCTGGTTGAAACCGACCCTGGACATTGCCTGCCACAAGAATGACCAGGAGACCCGATCAAAAGCTTTCTCGGCATCGAGTAGTATTAATGCCATCGGGTCTCCTGCCACCTGGGTATAGTCAAATAAACTGATTACCCACCGTGTATGATTGGTAGTGTCTCTCCCAGGGATAAAGCCATGCTGAAATTTAGATGTAACTTTATAGATTATTGATGAGATACGGTTGGCGAGTAGTTTGGAGTAAATTTTAGAATCTGCATTTATTAATGTGATGGGTCGATAAGAGCCCATCTGGTCAGGGGGTTTATTTTTCTTAGGGAATATCACGATTTTTGCCGTAGACCATGAGTTGGGGGGTTGCCCTCCTCTAAATAAATGTAAGCATAGATTCAACAAAATTTCTTGAAGTTGATCCAGAAATACTATGTAAAATTCAAGGGGGATAGCATTTAGTCCAGTTGCTTTCCCGCGGGAGAGATCTTTTACCGTTTTTCTTATTTCCTCAATGTCGGGGGCCTTTTCCAAGATTAGCTGGTCTTCAGTGTTGAGTTTGTCACAGGCATCTATATCTAAATATTCAGTAATTTTCTCTTGGTCTATTTCTCCCTCTTCTGTATAGAGAGCAATGTAAAAACGCCAGAATGCTTCTCTGATCTTATCTGAGTCAGATACTCTGCCAATTATAGGGTCTTGGATTTCCTGTATTACATTTTGTGTAGTCTGCTGTCTCATCCGGATTGCTAATTGCTGACCAACTGACTCACTAACCTCGTATATTTTTTCCCGATGAACAGTAGCCTTTTTAACTGCTTTATTGATATATATATATTTGTAATTGCCGCCTTAGCTATTGCGACCTGAGTTTGTGCGTTAGTTATCTCTTCTGTGGTAAAAGAGCTTCTTGTTACCCTTATAAGATCTTCCTCCACCCTTTTTAAGGTTTCTTGTAATAGTCTTAATGTTTCTCTTGCACACTTGTTAGTTCTGAGTGAGTATTGTATAGTTTCACCCCTAATGCCTGCTTTTAGGGCGTCCCAGACGAAATCTATCGTTGTGCTGCCGTTATTAACCACTAAAAAGTTTGAAATCCAGCTTCTCATATGTTTACAATATTCACTCTCGAGGAGCAGAGACCTCTCAAATGTCCAAGCTTGTGGTGTCTGTGTCAAAGATGTTGTCTCCACTGTAAGTATCAGAGGATTATGATCCGACATAGTACGGGGTCGCTTTTCTACTTTGGAGGAAGTTTTAATTGAACTAGAAATCAAGAAGTAATCCAGTCTTGCATGTGTATGATGTGGATTTGAATAATATGTATACCCTGGATCATAGGAATTACTGTTTGAAGTCTGCCACGCATCAATTAACCCGTGGGTGATACATAGTTCCTTGATTGCTTTGAAGACTTTTGATTTCCGTCCACGGTAATGCCAGTCATCTTTTATTGACCAGTCATATGAAAGATTTATATTGAGATCACCACAGATTATAAGAGGTAGCGGCCAATTAGTAAGTTCGTTGGAAAGAATATTAATTACCAAGGGGTCATCGTTATTGTTCCCATAAATTGTGCAGATGGTCATTGATGAAGATTGACCTGAATGAACTTCTGTGATCACCCATCTTCCCAATTTATCGGATTTAGTTCTATTAAAAATAAACCCTCTTCCTCTGGCTAAAAGTGCTACCCCTCTTGCCCGCATACCCTGTGTAGTTGCACCAATCAGATTATATCCTAGTGAATTTAGCATTTGTGATTGTGACCCTTCAATATGAGTTTCCTGCAAACATACAATATTAGCACCAATAGTCTGTAGGCCTACTGCCACCATTTGTCTCTTCTTGATGTCATTTAAACCACAAATATTTAATGATAATATTTTTAGTGGACCCATCTATCAATCCATTTTTTATGTCGATATAGTGATGCTTTTCTTTCAATTCGCTGATGAGTTTGTCCAATAACTGGCCGTTCTGTAGTGTAGCTCCTATTTTCCCAATAGGCTCTGCGCATTGGAATAGTACCTACAGCAGTAAAGGCCTAGGCCAGACGTTAACTAGGTCTACTACTGTCGATGCTAGACTTAATTTTTGGGTTTGCCAGCTAAGCTCAGAGTTCGCTAGAAACTTTCTCGAATGTTCAAGGAAGGATTAACTTCCCTGATTAGACAAGAAGGGATTTAGTTTCTGACAACCATAGAACATGACAACTTTGCTCTCCCCTAATCAAGAGTCAATCTCAAGAGTCGTGTGAGCACAAGGCAATTATTTTACTCAGTCAGTACGTGCATTCTTAGTCTCATCAGAATGTAGAGAAAAGGAAGAGACGGGCGTGTTCAATAAAAGATGTTATTTATTGATCAGTCTCTTTTCTCGTACAAGAGAAATGGATCGATATTATTGCGATACTTATAGTTAAGTAAAGTGCATACATTAGAAGCAATAGTATAAAATAATACTGTAAAAACATTGATATGGTTTCTGAGCCATATGATGTTTTAAAATGATTAAAATATATTTACATACACATATACATTTGACTAAACGTACTCAACTGGTGTTTCTAAATACGCCTACCCCGTGTACCTGACCTAAGTCTAATGCGTGGGCGGGAATAGATAGTTACAGTTTAAGTTAAGTTTGTTTTTGCCAAGTGAATAACTAAAGAATTCTCTAGGAGGGGTTATTCAGTTCTGTACCTGGAATTTAGGATGAATGAGGAATGGTATCTCTTTCTCTGCTCTCGATATTCCAGGCTGCCTGCGAGGGCTACCCGGAAGCGCCGGTGCTGGGTCTCTCGGCTTGAGATAGCAGCGCGTCTCTCAGCGCGTCAGGAAGGCGGGGCTGCTGCCTGCGGGGTCTGCTTCTGCTCTCTGCTTCGGCAAGTATGGCTGCTCCGTCTTGTCACCACGCGTGTGTTTTGCATAGGGCAAGGTCGGCAATATTTATACCTTAAAGGTGCCGGGATTGACGTAAGGATGGACATAGGTACGTCAATAAAGATGTCATACGACTTGCTCGTTAGCACATTCTTTACTAAAGTTCTCTGTGAAATCAAAACAATGGCCGCACGGATTATCCAGGTTGTCATAGGTTTGATTTGTTATGAGAACGTCGTATGCCTTATCAGGGGCTGGAGGAATGTCGCTTGTCTAATTAGATCTCAAGCGTTATGACCTAATCAGATAACACGTTCCTGTGCCGTAGTGTTACTGCGTCAGATAACGGTATCTGCATCATGGGGGATTACTTGCCTCATGGGCTGACTGTTAGTTAACTAGCTAGTAAGTTTAACCAGAATAGGGTCAGGAATAGGGGGATCGATTCAGAACCTATAGAAATACACGACACCCACTCCACGCTAACTATGGTCATATCTACTAATCTATGCATAGTATAACATAGTACAACATACTATAGAGTATAGTGTATACCTTACCACCCCAAAATACATAAATGCATTTCGAAATTTTCAAATATACTGAAAAATTGCAGTCATATATATTGTATGCACTTAAGCTATGAATTAAATGCAAAAGTAAACACGCATTGTTATGCATTATTGCTTGTTGGTATATGAGAAGTACACATGAAATGGCTCTTAATATGGCTATACAGAAAAAAAGTCGAAACCATTTCATCACATAAAATATATTGTGAACATACCAGCGGGCAGCTAAAGTCTATATAAAGTCTATAAAGTATCTAAAAAAATAGAAATCTTAGTTCTCTAGGAATAGTTTCTTACTTTAAGCAGAAGATCAGTGTCCCGGGGAAAAATATATAGAAAAATATTTTAGGGGCTTGCTGAAAAAAGTTGCTGTCCGTGAACTGGATTGTAATTGTTCATGTGACTTTATTTTTAAAGTTGAAGGCCGAATTCAGGGAACGCCGTGTGCGAGTTTACTCAAAAGTCTCTATTTCTGTTCCGGAGAGAACATCATATCATTCAGGCTTTCGAAAAAACTGTCAACAGCTTCATGGGAAAGTTCCTCTAAGTCGGAAATAGGGGTAACCATGCATTCGTGCGCATGATTGTCTCCATTGACATTCTGATTTGCATTGCTGACAGAAGGTCGTACCTGTTCGATGCTGCTTTCATCTTGAACTTCACTACTCTTCAATCGCAGTGGTGAAGATTCCAGGAATGCCGTCATCAGAATTGGCAGCCTTTGAGGGCAGCACAGTGCGTGAACCTTGGTAGGAACCAACAGTGTATCTGCATCCACCGGCGCATCCGATTGTAGCGTCAGACAGGTGTCTAACACGCATTCTTCTCCGCATAGCAGACACCTTAGTACAGGTAAAACACACCTTTGCCACATTGGTCGAAATGATAGAAACCAAGTCATGTTTAGGTCTCTAAGCCGGGAGAGTCCCAGGATTTTTGATATCCGGTCCCGGTATCCAATGGCTAGGATCGTATCTTCCGTTGTCGTCAGAGTTTGGTCTGTGACATGGGTTGCCATAACGAAAAATAAGGACTAGGAATAGGATTCCTGCAATTAGTCCCAGGATCAGGGGAAGTCCGCCAAAAATCGAATGGACGAAATCTGGAAAAATACCCAGTATGGCTTTGAATGGTGTTAATGCCATCGAAAATACTGTCTTAAATACCTTTGAGACTCCTGTGGTATCAGAAATATTTAAGATTTCGCTCAGGATTTCCGCGAAATGTACGGGGGAATTGGTTGATAATAATGTATGTATCTCTGCAGTCGTCCTTGCGACTTGTAGATCGTACGTTTCTTTAGATGACGTGAGCCTTGTAGGCGTCTGAAGAAGCACTGTTTTCATTCTGCTTAAAGTGTCTATTCGAATAGAAGTAATTTTCAGACCGGGCCATGCCCTTGCCTCCCTGTCTGGAAAGGAGCTGGGGAACAAAGAACGTCCACAGCACTTGACCTTCGCCGTCGTAGTGACGAGATAAGGAGTCCCGGGCATAAGACTACAACATCTGCGGTCTACAATAAGAATGTAACTCCCATTATAGAGTCTTTGAAAGAATGGTTCTATTTCAGTTGCAGGTGCGCCTTGCTGGTGACATGAAAGGTTGTATGAATTCCCTTCACAGGCTCCGTGCAAACTAATACCGTTACACAGAAGCGTGCCGCTTAGTGACATAGCACAATTGTTGCCACTAAGAAACACTTTCTGTCCTTTGTTACTGACACATGCATGTGAATAGGGCAGGTTCCAAGTTGTTTTAAGGTACCCCTTTCCCAATTTCTCGTACATGCCAGCCTGTATATATTTTTGGCAGTATTGAAACCTGAAGGTTGAGATTGGAATATTTATGATTCCGTGGATTATCCACTCACTGACAGGTCGTTCTGACATTGTCAACGGTAATCTTTCTAGTTTTTCAATGCTCAAGATTGTATAATCAGCACCCTTCTGCGCCATACCGATTTGTCTATCAGTAAGGTTAAAGATTTGGAATAGTGACGTTGTGTTGATTAAACGCCAAGGCACGTAGCCTGAACGCAGATTTTGTAACGTCCAGCCAAGCTGTACGATAGAACGCAATTGTGACTGACCATGTTGTAATAACAGTAAGTCTTGCGATAATATATCGATTGCTGAAGACACAATGCTGTCCAATGAAAATATTCTGGAGGACAGAGTCATTAACCCATTGTCCACTACAGAAAGTGATTTTTCCAAATTAATACGGTCAATTTCCCGTATTCTTTCTGCTGTCTCAATTTGAGTAACCTTCCAGGCCTCATTGTATGCTGCATATACAGAGGCTGCTATGAAACGCTTTTGACGCTGTTTGCGTGGTCCCATTATGAAATCACGCAAGTCAGCACCATCAGTAAGTAAAGTTAGGTGTTGCTTAATTTCAGGCAGTGTGGAAGTTTGTAGCCATTGAAGGCATAATTTGCCCACACTGTAGGTTGTTATTATCCCTGGGTGATGTCTTTGGGGATATCTAGGGTCTGGCCTGGTCATTTTGAAACCCTGTGTTTTATTCAGGAATCTATCTTGACAGTTATTTGTATCTGTGGGCCAGATCAACCATTGTTTCCAATCAGGATGTGTTCTGTTTTGGTTAAGTATATGGTTTATGTCTATTTCTTCATCTGTATCAGAGTTATTGCTAAACATTGTTGGCTTTGGAATAGACGGGTTATTTAAATCTTTGATTTTGGCTAAGCCAAGACAGGTGGTTTGTTGAACAGTGTCATTTAAAAATATCATTTGTTCTGGGATCATGCAGGCTCTAAACAAAGCTTCTAAACCCTGTACTTGCCATTCTTTTGTGCCCCAAACACTTTTCAAATCAACATTTTTGTCCCAATAATCGAATCCAAAAGTATTCATTTTTTCAAAGAATGAATCAGAATAAATCAATTTTGTGTTGGTTATCATGGTTTTGGTCCCTGTCTTGTTTGACAATTTGTAATAAAATGTTTCAGCATTACTAGTGTTAAAACCTTGAAAGTATGAATATTTGTCATAAACGGTTCTAGAGCTCCCTTTTGGAGGTGTAGCACAATGTTCTCATTGATTAAAATTTAAAACATTTCTAGGTTGTGCAGATTTATGCAAGAAATGGTTACCATAGTGGTTATAGCAATACATACTATCATAATTTGTAGAACCTTGCAAATAATCATGTTTTGTAAATTTAGCAGACATTACTAAGTCAGACATCATATTGTTTATACTTTCAAAGTCCCAATCATCAGCAAATGAGTTTGGTTTCGCAAAATCACTCAAGGAGATCTTGATTTGGTGTGGATATTTCAGGATCTCGACCGGACCATAAATTTCATAGTCAGTGTTGTCCCAGGCTACCCCACCAGGTATTGGAATTGCTGTGAAGTTGGCTGAAGAAAGTTCTGAAGAAAGTTCTCGTTTCTCGACGTGTGAAGATGTGTGTGGTTTGAGGACCAAGTTGATGTTCTGACTTGCTGTGTCCATTTTAGCATATTTTCCCTCAATGAAGCGTCCCAAGGTAAATACCATGATGAGCCAAAGTATGAGGATAAATGCACCAAAACCCACCCAAAATTCAATCCATGGAGAAATCAGATATGTTTCTTTTAGTTGTTTCAAAAGTTCCTTCGCTTTGTCTTTAAAGGATTTTGGTGATGGCTGTGTCTTTTGTTCACTGAAGCCGTCAGAGGAATCATCGAAGTTGATGAAGTAACCAGATGCAGTTCTATCAATTGTTCCAATTGGTTCAGGATTTTTGTTTTTTGCATTTTCACTTGGAACTTCATTGTAGATTGGTGTGTCTCTGCTAAATGTCTTTATTTGGGTTTTCAGAGGTCTGAGTTCTATTGCATTGTTGCATAGTCCTTGTTCTTCTTCTTTAGGCGTTTCGAATGTGATGAGCCTCTTTGTTAGGACCTCTGTACTGGTAGCAAACCTTGGTGTTCTGCTACTTATTGGGAGTCCACTTGGCCTACTGTTTGTTATCGGCCACATGTTGTGGTTTTACCAGGTCGATGGATACAACTCGGTTCTCCTTTTTTCCAGCAAGTGGCGGTAGTACAACTGATCTTGTCCCGTAGATGGACAAGACAGGAACTGCTTTTCTGTAAGAAGGCCCAAATTCCTTCTTTACCGCGATCTTCTCCCTGACTAGATCCCAGACTTTTGGAATCCAGACAGGTCTTGCTGGGACAGGTGGTGATTCTTCAGTGGTTGTTGGCTGTTCTTTCAACTGTATGTTGCTCAGGTCTTTTCTTGTTTTGTTTAAGTCCTGTAAAATAGCCAAACGGTCTTTGACATCAAAGCTTTTTTCTATTACCACTGAAGTCTGACTATCAAGGTCAGAGATCAACATCCTAGTTCCGAATAATAATTCGTACGGACTGAATCCCTTCAGAGAATTTCTTGGCAGGTTATTTAGACTACGTTGGACACTTATTAGATGTTTGACCCACCCAGCTCCCGAACCTAATACCCTTTCTATTATAGATTGCTTTCTGTCTTGGTTTTTTCTTTACACCATCCCATACCCTCAGGAAGGAAGTGAGAAGATTCCCGCTGGGCTGTGCTCATTTGGCCATTCTTTCCCCCCCCCAGGCTGGATTGCCTGAGAAAAAAAGAAAAAAATGGTCGAACGTAGCATGCTCTTAGCGTATATGCCATTTAGACTCGCAAATCTTGTATAACAGTCCGGACGTCAGCCGAGTGCTGTGGATCTACATTATAAGTGGGAACTAGCCTGTATATGTTAATCGCAAGCCATTCTTTTTAGTGGTGATGTTATCTGCCTTGATACGACGAGGTATTAAACTGCTTCTCTCCCCACTGCGATCTCTGTTGCAGTTTGGGCAGTTTTTTACAAACATGGTGTAGTGCAGGCTCATGCCTGGCCACCAGTACCGTGATTGTAATTCTTCCAGAGAATCTTTTAATTTAAGGTGTCTGAGACCCTCGCCCATGTGTGCGTCTGCGATTAACAAGTTTCTCCTGTCCATGTTTGGAATCACTCTATCCCCCACTCCAGGGATTCGAGCAAAAGGAATGGAGTTTGCATCTATGATGTATGTGTAATTGAGTGGATAGTTGATCGGTAACGCCGAGCAGTCGCCTTTTGATGACGTTTTTACTGCCAGCAATGTTTCGCCGTCAATGTATTTTAATGTAAGCTTTTTTCGATCTACGGGAGCCGGTTTACTGGCTGCCGCTGCGGCTGTTTCAGCCAATGAATTCCCTACAACGTGAACGCCATCACGCTGGTGACTCAGTGAGTGTGTCACGTGAGTCTTTGGTAGTTCTTTTTTCAAAAGAGCTACTTGTTCCCAGAGCAGTCTCTGCTTTATTGGTGCATCTGTGTCATCTTTGTAACCGTTCTGAATCCATGTCTGCAAATCCTTGTTATATGTTTTGACGCAGTAATATGGATCTGACACTATAAGTGTCGGGAATTCGCGATCCGCATTATCTAGCGCCATTTTCAAAGCTAATATTTCAGTTTGTAGTTCTGAATTAGTTTCTACTGAGTGTGATTTTGTTAATAGAGGTCTTAGTTTACCTCCGTGCCACACTTCTTTTGTAATCTCACATGTGGGATTGTATGCATGTTCTCCCCAAACGGAGGGTTGAGCATGTCCGTCTGTATAGATTACACAGGCGTAATGTCGTAGAGGCAGAATGTCGATTGGCAGAGGATACGTTTTTTCATATTTTAGATTTTTCAATTCTTCTAGTTCTTAAAAGACTGTCAACCAGGCAATACTTGATAATTCATATCCTCCGTACTGGATTTTCAGATGGGCAATTCTGGATTTTTTGAAGTTGAATTTGTAACCCTCTGCACCGAAACCAAGTATTATGGTGTTCACTCTTTTCAAGTGAGTCTCCAAGTCATCATCTGTTAAGTAAATGTCATCGACATAAGATAATGCTTCATCATCATATTGTTGTAGTAATTCTGTTACTCTCGCTGAGAATACCCCCGGGCTGTTCTTGTACCCCTGGGCTAACCGACAGAATTGTTTTTGAGTGCCATTTACTGAGAATGCAGTTAAATATCTGCTCTCTGGTGCTATGTTTTGACAAAAGAATCCGTTGGAGATGTCCAAGGTTGTTTTGTATTTTTTGCGCACTATGTTATTCATTAGTGCAGCACTGTGTGAGTTTTGCACTGCAAAGGTTTTGCAACATGTGTTAAGGTGTCGGTAATCCAAAACTAGACGGTACGAATTGTCTGGTTTGGAGACCGGAAACAAAGGATTGTTCATTTGTGAGGTGCAAGTTTCAATCACCCCCTGGTATTCTAGCTGATCTAGTATTTCATTTACTTGTTTTTTAGCTTCTTGCTTAATTGGGTACTGCCTTTGTGCAGTAGGTTGTGATTTTAACTGGATTTTGTGAGGAGGAGAATCCTCATCCCATCCTACATGATTTTTATATAAAGCAGGTGCTAAGGCCACTGCCCACTTTCTAGCAAGTGTATATTTTTTATGAATCGGTATTTGATTCGAGAAGGCAGGCATAATTACTTCTTCGCCATGAGGGCACTCCCTGACAAACTCTGGTGGCCAGTCTTTTTCAGCTAGAAGGATGTCATAGCCTTTGGATAGGTTATACCAAAATAGTCCCCTTATTTTCCTAGTCTTATCTCCCTCTATACGTAATGTTATCTCGTATATTTTGTGGGGCTTGCTAACTCTGGTATCTGCAGTTTCCACTTGAAGGTATTCATTCGTGTCCACTGTCTCCAGATGATCCATAAGGACTTTGCGAGCTATGCTCACCTCTGCTGCGCTGTCTAGCATTGTCTGAGCCCATTCTCCGTTTTTCAGTTGTGTCCTCAGTATTCTCGGCATTGTTAACTACCTTGATACTGGCTACCTTCTTTTTTGGAAATTGTGATTTCTTTTTCAGTTGAGCAGGTTCCTTGTCTTTGGACTTGGCGTGCTCTTCTGATCGTCCTCTTCTTTCCGATTTCTGCGAGGAATTCTGAAAAGATTGAGAGGGACGTGTATCAATGTCTTGATATCTATCAGGTTTTTTAATATTATCCCTATTTCTAAGGTTATATCTATTCCCAGAGGGTTCACTCTGGGGTGACCTTTGTCTCGGGTTTGGAGATTTCTCTCTTCGCCTAGGAGACCTTCCTCTGGACTGGAATTTCTTTTCTTTAGGATTGGATTGTTTGTTTCCATCCCAGTTCTTTTTTGGTGAATTATTATTATTAAAAAATATTTTTTCTGGACTTGTAGTCAGTTGCGGTTTTACTGGTATTCCACCTAGACTATCTCTGCCTAGTTCTTCATAGGATTTTTCTATGATTCTGGCAATTTCAGCTGGTTGGTCTGCTATATCTGTCTCTTTTAACCTCTGGCGGATCGCCACGTTTGCTGCTTCACCCTTTATGTTGGCTAGTAATATAGCCGAGACCTGCTTGAAGTCTTTTAGTAATTTCATACCAAGAGTTAAAGCAGGTTCTGGACCGTATTCATCTTGAATTTGTTTTAGCACATCTGGTATTACCGAAATGGATGGAACACCGTGCGTTTTTGTGTAGATGGAAGCAAAGACTGTACCCCAAGTGTCACAGTCCTCAATGTGTGGTGCGATTCCCATTGGGAGACATATAGTCAGAATCCTGTGTTTTTCCAATGGGGTGGTGTCAGGAAACACCGCCTCTATTTGGGTAATTTTCTGTGCCAACCAGAATGGTATCTGTTCCCGTTTAGCTGGAACTTTACCTAGGCAGGATTGGATGTTCTGTGGTGTAATTTTATTTGTGTTCCCCTGGTGAGGGGTCAGCTGTGGAAGTTTATTCGCTGGCTGAATTGTTGAAGTCCGCATTACATACTGAACTAATTGTCTGTGAATTTTTAGTAGTTGTTTTAGCTGTATTAGCAGCTCTGCTGCAGGCATTCTTTCGATGTCTGGATGTGGTGTGTATCCGGCTAAGACCGGCCACGTTGCTCCTGGTCTTCCTAAAGGACCGAGCCTTGTAATGTGATTGTTATGTTTTAGGGCGCCATCAAATAAGAGCAAATGCTCTTGGAATTTGAGTGGTACTTCCACCTCCTCGAAAGGAGTGTACTCATTAGGAGGTTCCTCTACTTTGTAATAGTGGAAGTACTTTGTTATAGTATTAGCTGCTGGAAAATGTATCCATGTATAGTATACCTCTGTCTGCCGATATTCGTGTGCCTCGATTACGAATATGACTGTGCCACCTCTAGGTGTCAGTCCATTTTCTATAAGTTTTAAGGTTATAGATCTCCTTTTGGCGACCGGAATGAGTATTATATCCGCGTCTGCTGCTTGCATGGTAGCATCAGCATCTGCTATTTCAGTGGCTAATCTAATTGCCTCTCTTTCATCATCACTCTCTGCCATTTTACAGACAGGATGGTATTATGTTTGTTTGCAGATCAGGTTTCTTTATGGAAACAGAGATTAGATGCACAATATTCTGGAACTGTTTTATCCTTCAACGTTGACTAGACCAAGAACCATACATAGGAGTTCCCTCCTGCGAGGTTTTGGAGGATATTATAACCTTTCACCCACTCCAGACGTCTTTGGAGTATTTGGGAAAAGGGGTCTGAGTGAGAAAGCACGACTGAGTTACTCTAAATGTCTTACGTTAGTTTTATCGCCCTTTCCAAACACGTTGGGCGCCATGTAGTGTAGCTCCTATTTTCCCAATAGGCTCTGCGCATTGGAATAGTACCTACAGCAGTAAAGGCCTAGGCCAGACGTTAACTAGGTCTACTACTGTCGATGCTAGACTTAATTTTTGGGTTTGCCAGCTAAGCTCAGAGTTCGCTAGAAACTTTCTCGAATGTTCAAGGAAGGATTAACTTCCCTGATTAGACAAGAAGGGATTTAGTTTCTGACAACCATAGAACATGACAACTTTGCTCTCCCCTAATCAAGAGTCAATCTCAAGAGTCGTGTGAGCACAAGGCAATTATTTTACTCAGTCAGTACGTGCATTCTTAGTCTCATCAGAATGTAGAGAAAAGGAAGAGACGGGCGTGTTCAATAAAAGATGTTATTTATTGATCAGTCTCTTTTCTCGTACAAGAGAAATGGATCGATATTATTGCGATACTTATAGTTAAGTAAAGTGCATACATTAGAAGCAATAGTATAAAATAATACTGTAAAAACATTGATATGGTTTCTGAGCCATATGATGTTTTAAAATGATTAAAATATATTTACATACACATATACATTTGACTAAACGTACTCAACTGGTGTTTCTAAATACGCCTACCCCGTGTACCTGACCTAAGTCTAATGCGTGGGCGGGAATAGATAGTTACAGTTTAAGTTAAGTTTGTTTTTGCCAAGTGAATAACTAAAGAATTCTCTAGGAGGGGTTATTCAGTTCTGTACCTGGAATTTAGGATGAATGAGGAATGGTATCTCTTTCTCTGCTCTCGATATTCCAGGCTGCCTGCGAGGGCTACCCGGAAGCGCCGGTGCTGGGTCTCTCGGCTTGAGATAGCAGCGCGTCTCTCAGCGCGTCAGGAAGGCGGGGCTGCTGCCTGCGGGGTCTGCTTCTGCTCTCTGCTTCGGCAAGTATGGCTGCTCCGTCTTGTCACCACGCGTGTGTTTTGCATAGGGCAAGGTCGGCAATATTTATACCTTAAAGGTGCCGGGATTGACGTAAGGATGGACATAGGTACGTCAATAAAGATGTCATACGACTTGCTCGTTAGCACATTCTTTACTAAAGTTCTCTGTGAAATCAAAACAATGGCCGCACGGATTATCCAGGTTGTCATAGGTTTGATTTGTTATGAGAACGTCGTATGCCTTATCAGGGGCTGGAGGAATGTCGCTTGTCTAATTAGATCTCAAGCGTTATGACCTAATCAGATAACACGTTCCTGTGCCGTAGTGTGACTGCGTCAGATAACGGTATCTGCATCATGGGGGATTACTTGCCTCATGGGCTGACTGTTAGTTAACTAGCTAGTAAGTTTAACCAGAATAGGGTCAGGAATAGGGGGATCGATTCAGAACCTATAGAAATACACGACAGTTCTGCCCGACCACCCCCCCGCTTGCCCACCCCCCACCCACCACCACCTTTGAAGGTTACCTGGTCTCGTTGCGACCAGGGATGTGACATCAGTGTAAGCGAGCCCAACGGGCTGGGCTGGTTTGTTAATGTATATTACATATTTATCATATCTCAAATAAACTAGGGTCTAGCAAGTTTAATAACATTTCACTTGTAACAGTTAAGTAGGCTTGTTTTCCAGCCTGTTCAACCGATAAACAAATTTTCCATAATACCTCGAACTTTGTACATGAATATGAGGTGGGATAGATAATTCAGTTTATCATATCCTCTTACATGTCCTGGTATAAGATTTATATTATTTCCCAGAGTTTCGTGGATTAGTCTCTGTAATTTCTCGAAGATAATCCTCCGCTTGTATTTCACTGTTAAAGCTTCTTGTTGAGCCCTTGTATATGATTTTCAGGTGTGATGGATTTTGCAAGAATACTTTCGCTCCGAGTTTTTCAAACGGATCAAATAGTTTGCGCATTTTCCATCTACGCTCCACTGTAGAGTGAGCGAAATCCGGTCTCGCGAAGAACTTGAATCCCTTATATTCTCTTTGTGTGGTTGGTCTTGCAAGATCATAAATTGCTTCGCGGAGGAGAAAGTTACCAAAGTAGACTAACATTGATCTGGGATATTGATTTTGCTTGTTGGAGTGTTTTGAGAGAGTTAAGGGGAAGCGATGGGCCCGTTGCATCTCCCTTGCCATATCCCATGCTTCCAGTTCCGGGAATGATTCTTTTAGAATGTTGATCATTGCCCCTCTGGCGTCATCTCCCTCAAATTTCTCTGGAATTCCAAGGAACCTTAGATTGTGCCTTCTAGATCTATTTTCATGATCTTCTACTTTAGCCATTAGATCCTTTATGATTCCATCTTGCTCTTTTTCGTTTATTTGAAGTTTCATAACATCCGTTTCAAGGTTCTCTGTGCGAGTTTCAACCATGACCATTCTCTCCGACATTTCAGAGCAAATATTGGCAACTTTTTTTACAGCACCTTGTAGTTTTTCAATGGCCATGCGGTTTTTTAGGCTGTCTTTTTTAACATCCTCATGGAAATTCTTTATAGAATTAAGCACCTCGCTCAATGAGGGTTCAATTGTTTTTTGACTTGAGGTTTCTCCTGATAATTTATTCATTGGGCTTTTTCGGGTAGGATTGAATCTGGTTTTGCTGTAGTCGGTATTGTTACCAGGGTCTGTGGTCTCTTCGTTCAGCAGATTTTTTTCGCCCCTTTTATGTTTTATCCGTTTTTTTCCGCTCTCGCTCCTTTTTTTCCCCCTGAGGCTTTTTTCAGTATGTAGTCTTGAGTCACTGGAGCCAGTGATTTCTAGAGGTGCTGACTCTCTTTGCACATCTGGACTTAGTTCACTTGAGTCGCTTAGTTCCCTTGAGTCACTGGAAATAGACATGCCTGTTTCATATATTTCGGATTCCGAGTCTTCGTCAGAGACTGATAAATTCGCTAAGTGCGAGTCTTTCCCTGCTGAAGAGCATTGCATGTGATTAGCTGGTTGTAGATACTCTATTTTCTGATTTGATCCGCCCGACATTTGGCCCGCTTCCATGCCAATTCCGCATATCATTTTACTATGGCAGTGGGGAACCCGGCGGACGGAAAGATCGTCCTCTACCAGACGGAAAAGCTGTTAATATGGTGGTGGTGTCTGGTAGTCACCGCCATCCATATTAATATGCATGCGGGGACATGCCTTGTTGCTGACATGGAAAGGCATGCGGGCTTCGACATTGGGGGCCTGTTGCGGGCCCCCAGGGATTCTGGGGGGTGGGGGGTGCACATGGGGGTTACCTATGGTACCCCCTACATTTCAATGTACAATGTGGCAGGTACCGCGCGGTGCCTGTCACGTTGTGGATTGAAAGGCACAACTTGCTTTTGTGGCATTGCGGCTGGTGGTGCTTTCAGCACCGCCTGCCGCAATGTTACAAATGCGAATGCGCCCGCCACACTGTAGGTGCGGGACCGCCACAGCATTGCGGGCGGTTCTGTTTCCTGGGGGTATGGTGGGCGGACAAAGTCCGCCCGCCATACTAATGACCTGGTAAGTTTGGTAGACCTCCTATCAAACACCTTTTCAAATTCCTCATGGAATTCATCCCATTCGGAAAGAAGAGGATTATTAGTCCTTACTAAAGGCACTGGCCATGCAGCATCATCACCCACTAGGTAAAAAAAGGTGAAAGCCACCCTCAAGAGATTGGTTTGAAAGGCAGCCGGATGACAAGAGTAGTGCAATAGGATCTGGGTTAAAAGCACTTGAAACTTGTTTGGATCCCCTGAATACTACCCTCAAGTTCCTAGTGGTATGTGAGGTGGGACGGTTACTGAAATCTGAGGCACAGGGAGGGGTAGTGCTTACAGCATCCGAGAAACAGGCAGCATCCCCTGCCGTAAACCTCCCTGAAGGGACATCAAAGGGTGTTCGTTGCTGCCTACCAACCTTTCTCCCAAAGCTGTTTTTTCTGCACAAGATGGAACCAACTGTTGCTCTACTAACATTAGAGCCTGTAGAACATCGTCCAGGGTACCCATTTTGCATTTGCATTGACCAGGAGGAGCGAGCTTCTTGGGCGCTTAATTTTGTCAGGACTGAGTCTTCTTGGGATTGGTGCAATGCTCAAATGGACCACCTGTCAACAGCTATAATTTTGCTTGTAGTTAAGGCACAGGAGGTGGTAGTGGTCGAGTAAGGGAAAGGGTGTTGGGAAGGGGATGGCAGGGGTAGAGAACTGAAAAAAGAAACAGTAACAGATTTGACCCACTAGATCATACACTCGAAATGCTTTTAAGTCTTAAAGGAATGGCATTGGGATGCCCTTCCTCTTGAGATCCAGAGTGTATTAAAGCATACAAATCTCTCAATAAAAGGTTTCTTGGCAATAGTTCTTAATCATTTAGGAATCAGCAAAAAAAAAAAAAAAGAGAGCGCTCTTTACCTTGGACTCAGGCACAGTACCTCTGTACAACCCCAGGTTTTCTCCTAAGGAAGTGGAGAGGAGCCGACAGACCAATGAAGCTCCTTCTCTTACTGAGGCTCCAGAACAATGTGCACCGTCTCTCGATCGGGGCTCTTATTTATACCTTTGCCCTGCCCAATATAGCCACCGTGTGAGGACTTTGGGACATGTAGTTCCCAAAATGTGGCACTGGTTGTCCCCCTGAAGGGAAGGAGGGGCAAAACACAAATTCCAGGTCTTTATCACAACAAGAACACAAATCAACATAAAATGTAGGTCCACATCCTTCCACCAAGTTATATCTCTGCTATACCTCTGCCCCTTAGAAGAACCTCTCCAATTTGGGCCATGCATAGTCATTGAGTCCTGGAGCTAAACCGCCAAAGCTTCGGGGTACATGGCATGCTTACAGGTACCCTAAGGAACCCCAGCAATGGCACTCACAAGAGCCCCGACACAGTGGATCCAATCCAGTTGACAGGTAGGTCACTGGCTTAAAGACTCCATCATGTTTTTGATTAAGGAGTGAAAGCACACCGCCTCTCTCATGACACTAAAGAAATAAATGCTACGTTGCAATCAGGCATTCTGAGGTTTGGTGCATTACACCATTTTTCTCTTAAAACTGCTAGGCCTCTAAGCAATGACCATCAAATGGTACCGGTCTCTGACAACATTCTGGGTTAGCCTTACTAAAGGCTTTGCAATCAAAGAAAAGTTAGGAATTCGCTGATGACAGTAGCCAACAATTCCCAGGAACATCCTCACTCCTCTCTGGGTGGTAAGAAGATTAATCTTCAGAATTGCAGAAACGTGTTCTTTTGAGATTTTCCTCCCCCCTTTCACAATGTGATGACCAAGATAAATCACTTCTTTCTTATAGTGCTGTAACTTTGTGAGGGAAACCTTGTGAACATTGACAGCTAGATGATTCAAAAGTGCAATAGTATGTAGCTTACAATCTTCCTTTGTCTTACATGGCACCAATAGGTCATCGTTTTTTCAAACAATTTCATTAAGTTTTTTGTATCACATAACCATGACACATTGGCCATTACCCCAGTTCGCTTTACATTGATAATACATGTATATAAGGACCCTGTCTCGTTTTACATCAAATTCACATTATGATATCTATTTGTCCAAGTAGGGACTGGGGGAAGGGAGTAGGCGTTTCTAAATTCGTTCTGATTCTGAGAGTTCCAAGCGAAGGGTGGGTGGTACATGCCAGGACCATGCACTTCTCCCCATAATAAAGTATTTATGCAGTTGTTCGTGTTCCCTCGGGGAATTTCTAGCGAGCCATCAGCCCAGTGTTTTCCTGAGACTAACTCGCTCCCCTGTAGGCATGTTGTCTCGAACGGGCTAGTTTGCATTTTAAACACATTGGGCCCGATTCACAGAATGAATTTAAGACTCAATCCTAAACTTACTACTATTTTGGTATTCACAGAATGCACTTTATACCAAAAGTAGTAAGTTCATTCTGTGAATACCAAAATAGTAGTAAGTTTAGGATTGAGTCTTAAATTCATTCTGTGAATCGGGCCCAGTATCTCTATGATCAAGCCCCTTTTCAGATGTTGGTGGCGCCTTCACCTTTCACCCTTCCTCACTTTTAACACTTTGACTCCCCCTGCGGGGTTCCGGATTGCCTTCTGTTGTGTCCTCAACAGTCCCAGTAAGTCTTCATGTGCTTCTGCAACATCTGGGGGATTTATACCCACTTTGGCTTCAATGTGCATTAAGGGACCCTCCGCTGTTGCCCTTTTTGTCAACTTTGGAACTAACGTTAGTGTACTGAGCTTGCATCACCTTCCCAGTTGTGGGTAATCTGCTTTTTTGCTAACACTAGTGGTAAGTCAATAAAGCCTAAGGTGACTTATTTTGCTTGCAGTGGAGCAAATAGGCCTAGTGCTTACTCTGCTGAAGAGCATGGGATGTCCCTTTCGGTCACAAAGTGTATTGTGTCTGCCAGTTTCACCCAATACTCCCGTAAACCAGTGCAATCCCATCTCATGTGATAGAATGCTGCATCTGGATGTAAACACATAAGCCAAGTGGCTTGTGCCTCCAAGTACATTTTGTTATGTTTTTTCTCTTGGTTTTAGGTAAGTCCTGTACATAGAATACAGCTGAATCATGAGAAACATTGCGTTTCTAGAGATACTGGGGCTTTCTCCATATTCCTCGTTTGTCATTTGCCCACTCTGTCCTCAGGTCATCCAGCCTACACTGTTCCTGAGAAAGCCGCTCCCTGTTCATAACTGTAACAGCTTTGGTTATTCAGCTGGTGGTGCATATCAGTCTAAGCCCCTTACGATCCATTGGTTCCTCAGCTCGAAACCCCCACTGGGTATGCACCACTCTTGGTAGTGTTCCATAGAGAAGAAAGCGTCCCCCCCTGGTATGTCATACTCTCCTCTCAGGTTGTCAAATCCCTTCAGGATACTCTCTGATACACGTCACTTATGACCTCCACCACCAAGTCAATGCAGTGCTCCAGCTCTTTCTGCTGATCACAGCATGTGAGTAGGAATCCGCCCGCCTATGGTTTTGGTGCTTGTCCTAATAAGTGCTCTATGCCGCCTATAGTGGAGCACTCATACATGCATTATCTCAGTTCAGGACTTTCTGCGAGGTTTCTTCAAAATTGTCAAAATGGCGTTGAGAGGAGGTAAGTCCAGCCAAGCTTCCCCCACATAAGAGGGAAACATTGCCCGTCTGGTAACCCACTGAAGCTGTGCATCCAAATAGCACAGTTGAAAGCTGGAAGTTGCACCCACCATGCCCCAAGTGTGCAGCCACAATTTTGCCAGCGCAAACTGTTGGCGACTGGTACCCCAAATAATATCTATTAGAATAGTGTAATGGTGTCCATCTCCAAAGTCAGGCCACATCTCGCAGGTGATATCCACTGAAGGTCCCCATGTGTGTACAAGGAAGACCTTTGCTTTACTCCAAATCACCTTCAGGCCTGATACTCTCCCGACGTCCTGCAGCAGTTCAATCACTCCCTCCATCTGTCCTTCTTGTACATAAAGCAAAATATAGTTGGCATAGAGGAAAATATTGTTTGTTTCCCTTTTGCGTCTATTCCCTGATATTTTTTGCTGTTCCTACACGTCTCAGCCAGCAGCTCCACTGCTATAGAAAACAGAAGGAGGGCAGAAATCATCCCTGCTGATTGGCATTGCCAACTGTGTATTCCTCGGAGTAAGTCCGGCTTATGGGCACTCTAGCTGTTGGGTTGGTGTAGAGTGTAGGAGAGTAGGGTCTGCTTCCTATGGTCACCCCCACTTTTTGCTTTTGCTTTACTGGTTTTCGACTTAGATGTGGCTGTGGGCCTGCTAATCAGACCCACAGCCCAGATGCACTCTCTCTAAATTCACACCATGTACTCTAGGTACATCCACAATTGGGAATTGGCTCACCTCATCAGCCCCTGTAGGAGTGTACCCTAGGTACTCAGGGCATAGGTGTAACCAAGGCCTACCAGGGGCTGCAGCATGTATTATGCCACCCCTGGCTGGCCACTCAAACTGACAAAACTGGCTGATCACTCAGCTGGGGCAAGGTCTTGTAATCACCCCTTGCTTAGGTATAGTATTCCTATATCTACCCTTAAATATAGACACACAGTAACCTATAAGTCACTCCTATGGCAGGCCTTAACAATCCTGGAGGCAGAGTGCTTGGTTATGTGTGAGATGGTGCTCTAGCATGAGCTGAGTTGTCTGCAGCTTTCGGAACCATGTCCTTATAGCTGTTCTATGATATTGCCATACCATATACTCTTAAGTGCATTATAATCCTCGCGGTTGAATGCTAACTTTGGTTTGGCTTTATCTAAACATGTCGTGTAAGGTGTCATACGCTTTGGAATACTACCCCCTCGCCAATTCTGGCGACGGGGGTAGCATTCCACCCTTCTAGAGGGAGAAGACATGTTGTTGCTGACTATCCCGGTTAAAGTTAACCAGAGCCCCAGCGTCACAAAATGGATGCTGCTGCTACAGACACAAGTCTGACCTCCTGCTGCTGGGAGTCCTTCCAGCGAGGGAGGCATGGACAATAGGTTTCCTGCCTGGCAAGGTTGCGAGCACCGCCCCAGACAGGATTTTGTGTAATGGGACAGGGAGGGCTGAATAGAATGAGACATGCCTGGGGCACACTAGGTGCTCCATGCATACCCCAGTTCAAACCGGTTTGCTGGGGCACTCCAGCCCCAGCTCTGGCGCAAAACTGCACAAAAGGAAAGGGGGTGTAACCACCCCCCTTCCTGGTCCCACCCATTGGAGGGACCTAGTGAGTAACCCAGCCCCCTTTAGTAGTATAAAGATAGGAGCTGACCCAGGAGACATTAGATTTGATCCTGAACTGAAACTTGAAATGAAACTCTGGACCCTTCGATATTCAACTGACTTGAAGACTGAAGAATCTCCCTTGTGGCCAAGGAGTGACCACCCTGGAAAGCCAGGCACCATCCAGCAACTCAACGGCTTGCTTTGTCCCCGTTCCCGCCGGAACTCGAGCGCAGAGCCTGACAAGACCTCGACTCCAGGACTCCTCTAACCCCACTGCACGACTCCAGCACAGCTGAGCTCCGTGCAAGACGTCGGAATCCGTGGAACCAGGCAACTTGGAAAGTCTTCAACTTGCTAACAGCGCAACTCCTGAGGCATCCTCGAAGCTATGCAATGGGGACTGAGACACCCTGACACCGAGTTCCACCTGCACCGAAGACCAGCCCTCCACACTCCACGAGATCTGAGTGGGGCCCTTCTGCTGGTGTTCTGCTCGACGCGTTGTCCCGGTTGCTGGCCAGTTGGCTAGTAGCCCTGTGACGTTGATTCCTTTGAAAATCCATTGCTGGTCTGGTTGCTCCAGACTGGCACTTGCTTCCCTGAAAAGGTGAAGTACCTCAGACCCTCCTGGTCTGCACCAGAAGCTCCTTGTGTATCCTGCGTGGGTTGCCTTTGCTTAGGCTTGTTGGCTCCAATCTTGAAGTCGACCCCTCCATCTGCGAGAACCTTCGTGGGACAGCTCCTCTCCAGCACCTGGTCGTCCTCGACGCCTCCTGGTCCGCGTGGCTGCAATGCCAAGCTTCACATCCGCACCTGATTGCTCCTCGACGACGTCTGGTTCCTCCCTGGTTCCACCCGGTCACTGACTAGTGACCTAGACTCTGTCCCCTCTGCTTTCAGGTCCTCTTCATCCTAGATCCACCCGGACATCTTCCTCCTGGTCGCCTGCAGCAGTTTCTTCCAAGGCTCCATAGGAATCAACGAGAAAACCCGACACACTTTGACACCTATGCACCCGCAGCCCGTGGGTGAGGTAACACGAGTACTTCGGTGCTCCTGTCGGGATTGACTATCCTAGTGTCTAGTTTTGTTAGTTGTACATTCCTAGTTAGACCGGAAGTGTCCTAAATCTTCGATTACTTACCTCTAAAGTTCCCATTGACTCTCGCGTGAGTGTACTGACACTGCACGCGCCGCCTGTGGGCCTCCCACTCCTAACCTAAGGGTCAGATAGTGTAGCCCCAGCGATTCTCTAGGCCCTAGGCCTTCTCCTTTCCCAAGTCGTGGTTCTTATACCACTTACTTAGTATATGGTTTTACGCGCCCCTAGGGCCTAACTGTAAATTGTGCTATTTAAAGTATTTCTAAGTGTAACTTGTTATGTGCTTTTCCCTCTGACCTCATAAAGAGTTCATAGGAGTGTGTTAGTGAATAAATACATATATATTTTATATATATAACCTGTGTGGTGTCCTTTCATTTGGTATTCAAGGGTTTACATATGGTAAAACAGCTGGCTTTACACGCCCTCAAGAGTCTTTTAGCCTAAGACTGTTCTGTCCACGCTACCACTAGGATAGCTGGTCTATAAGGTTGACTTACAACCATCACCATAAGGGTTGTTTGGACTGGTGCAAGGTGCTCACTAGAATAGTGAACATCATATACCAGGCCAACTTCTCACATAGAGTAGCTTAGTTCATCACAGGAAACCTTACCCCAGCATCATGTTGTCCATTATGGCATATAGAAAATACCAATGCAAGGAGTCAAAAGCTTTTTTTATGTCAATAGAAAGCACTGCTGCTACTCCTTCCTGATGCACTCTAATACCTGTATCGACCTACGATTATGTAACGCTCTACTCCTTCGCGGGATGTACCCGTTCTGATTCTCATGTATAATATGTGTTGTGTGCTGGAAGAGTCTAGTTGCTAGTAGTTTGCAGAGTACTTTATAATCTGTATTGACAGTGGCCTGTAGGCCAAGGGGCGTGCTGTGTCTTCCCCTAGTTTAGGGAGGGCCACCATCAATGCGTTGACATAGAGTGTGGCAGTGTGGTTTGTTCCTGTGCAGCATTATACAGAGTGGTTAGGATTGGACCTAGGAGGTGTAAAACTCAAGTGACAGGCCATCTGACCCTGCCACTTTCACTCTCGCCTTGCTTTTAATTGCGGCCCATACCCCTTCAACCATCACTTCCCCTCCCATAATCTCTGTGTCAGCAAGACCTGTTGCAGTCAAATCCACTTACACTAAATATTGCTGTCTGCCCATTTCTTACCATTGGTTTGTTGCATTGTCGCTCTCATTTGCTTGCTTCTAATTTGTAGGTCTTTACTTTTTCTTCTTGCGTTTTTCCCCTCCCTTTGAGCATGTACTCATTACTTGTGCCTTTCAACTGCTCACTTTTTAGGCGCTACTTTTTATTACTTTTATTGCAGCACTCCATGAATTTGCTCCTGTTTCCTTGCTGTTTGCCTCATCTACATCCCTCTTATGAGCTCGTGTTGCTCATTCTCTGCCCTTAGGCTTCTCCGCTTCGTCCTCCATGATGTGTACGCCCCCATGTTATTTTCTCATTTCGTTCTCGCCCTCTGCTCCCCCCCCCCCAAGTCCAGTTGTGCTCTCTCGTCCATGTTTTCTCTTACTCAAAATTCTTCTCTCTTCTCTTGTTTCACACCCCACTCACTCTGTTTTGCTTGTCCCCACCTGCTCCCTCATGTTGCTCCTGCCCACCCCATGCTGCTTACTCAGAGCTTTTTGTTGCTTCCCACCCCAGCCTTTGTGTTTTCAAATCCCCATAATGCTTCCCCCAACCGTGTTGCTTCACCCTCCCCCTCCTCCCAATCGTGCCACTTTTTTTTCTTTTTGATTAATGATCTAACTTGGATTGGTAAACAAATAGTAAAAAAACACGTCTTTTGTAGGTGGGAGCGTGCTTGATGCGCGCCCTTAAAATTACTCTTCTACAATTTTTTCTCTTTTCATAGCCATGTTGTAGTGTGTCCGGCATGCTGTACAGCATGGCTAAAACCCTTGGTACAGCCAATCAGTCCTAAAGGTGAGACCTATTGGCTTTGTCAATACTTGTTTAATTGCATGCAATCCTTACAGCATATTTCAGAAAGAGCTAGAAGGCAAAAAAAAAAAACCTCAAATGTTGTGTTCATGCATGTGGGTCAGAGTGCATATGAGGGAGGGCGTGCAGGTAGGAGAGTAAGAGTTTGTGTGCATGTGTGTTTGCATGTATGAGCAAGTATGGCGACTGGCTCCTGATCTTAGCACACTGGAAGTAAGCATTTTAAGCCACCCTCTGGAGCTAATTCCTGGCTTTTTGGTACAATCCTTGGTAGGATAGTGCCCTCCTGGAAAAACTCCTGGCCCTGAGATAGTTGTGGTAATTCTTAGCATTGTGGACACACTAATGGCATAATGAGGGTAGGTCATGCCGTTTTGGGCTCATCCATGGCTTATTGGTGGTAATTGCTGGCATTTTGTGCCCTGCCATGGGGTGGTGCCCTTCCAGGACAAATATTGTCCCTGGCATAATGGTTGTAATTATTAGCATTTTGGTTCTACTTATATCATACGGGTGGTAATCCTTGTCATTTTGGTTTACATGGTGGCCTTGGCATATTCATTCTTTTTGGCATATTGTGACCTAATATTTCCATCCCATTGTATTCTGCTAATAGTGGTAATACTTGGTTTAAATGACAGCAGCAATTATATGAGACGGTGCAACATGAGCACGTAACGCAGAGTGCATTCATGTGTGTAAATATTAAATGTGAGTACTTGATTGAAAAGGAAAAACTGATGTTTGGACACTGATCGTGTATTTACCAGGGATATTTTAAGTTATAACATATGATGGGGTTATCTACCCGGAAGGGACAGGCTAGAGATTTGTAAAGTAAAATTGTGGATTTACGCTATGGTAAATAATAGGCCCCATAAAATGTAAAATTGTGGATTGACGATATGGTAAATAATAGGCCCCATAAAATGTATTTTCTGAATTTCCTTTTTCACTTATGCTATGCTGAAGTTGAAAATGCAATATTTTACCTCCATTTTAAACTGCAGCACTTCTGAGGAGGGTCAGGCATAGTAGGCGCAACCCGAGAGTATGATAATATTTCGAGTGCCCTTTTAAAGTTTTCGCTTTTCAGGAAATTTTGGTGAAAAATGTGTTGCAAAATATACTTTCTTACCCTATTTTTAGAAAATTTTCTCACAGCGAAGAACTTCCATGAAGCACACCTGGGAGGGGATCTTGCAAGCTTCACACACTCACTTCTTGAAATTAAAGGCAGTTGTTACGTCCCACCACTTTCAAACAACACCACCCACCAATAGGTAACTATTTTACTGGTTTAACTTGAAAAAAACAAGGAATTAAATGATTGATCTTTCATTCCATGCTATTTTTAGTTCTTGTATACCAGACAGCGCAAATCTATTATGAACTTACAGTGGGCTTTCAGCCCATCCATTGTTTACCATTGGTTGAATTTTTTGTCCTCCATTTACATGCTTTGTATTCGATTGCTTGCCTATCTCTCTTTGTGGTTGTGTCTCCCCTGAAGTAGAGCCTCCTTACGAACTTCTACTTTTCACATTTAGTGGTCTTTTTGTATTTTTCATTCAGCCTTACATGAGAGTATATGCGTTTTCAACTCTTTCCCTTGTGTGCCGTCTTCCCCTCAAATGCCTGCCCCAGTGTTTTGTTGCTACTCACCCCTCCAACTTTGCTTGTAAAAGCACAGCAAAAGGCATACTTTTGCTGGGGTATGGCTGAAGAATAGACTTAAACCCCTTTGCCGTGGCGGTAATTCCGCCACGGCGCTGGGGGGGACGGGGGCAGCGCGCCTTGCCATGCTTGTGACGGAACCACTCAGTCACGGGCGTGCTGTGCTTGTGACAGAGTGGTTCTGTCACAAGCACTGTCACAGCCCCGCCCGCTTAATAGAACACGCCGCACAGGCGCGAAATTGATGCTATGCTGCGCAGGCGCGGCGGCCGGGCCGTGACGGAACCATTCCGTCACCAGCACAGCGCGTCCGTTGCTGGTGACTGAGTGGTTCCGTCACAAGCATGGATGTGGTTAAGTGTTGTTTGTGTATTATCTCCTACACTACACATATTGCATTAAGGCACACACTTTAGTAGACAAAGGCTTTTACACCTGCTGCACTCACTCAGCTATCGTCTGAGGCAGATGTTCTTAGTAAGACAACTGCACTGGAGACCTACAAATCTGCTCTTGGGCTACTGCAGAGGACCAAATGGCTGAATACTGTGGAATGTAAATTAGGCCTTCGCATGCATTTCCCTTTACATTCTGGCACTTTCTTGCTCTTTTAAAATTCTGCTCAGACTTTCCCGAGTAAAAAGTATTTGAAGAATAAACCATGCCATTTATAAAAATTAGAAATGCTGAATTACAAGTAACCTTTTGTGAAACCATCAGATATGTTTTTGCTTTTCCTCCAGTATTTTGAAATGTTTTTCTTGGACTTAAATAACATTTTTTTGCAGAGTGGCAAAGCCAACAGCTCAGCATTCACATTATAAAGATTAAATGTATTGGCTTTGCCAGTGGTTTTTTTAAATGGACATCCTACAACAGACTTTTCTGTACAATGTACGTTTAGCTTTAGTAAAAGACTAAGTTGTATTGATTATTCGGTTATTAACATTGTAGCCATATCACTAAGGTATGTCAGGAAAATGAACTTAGATGAAAATGTGATGATGACCCCATAGTAGGTTTGTGTACTCGCGTCTGAGTGTCAGCACCAAATGACATGCTTCTTAGAAGAGATCACTTGTATGACAGCACCTTTCCCACAATGAGGAGAAAGAGCTCACAGGGCAGTAGAATGAAAAAACTGGTTGCAGAGACGGTGCCCAGCCTAGTAATGTAATTAACATTTTTAAATCTGTCACCTGGCAGTAAACCTGTATGATATTATAGTCAATGCAACTTATTGGGTAGCATATTTTTCCCATCTCTGCATGTGAAGTATACTGGATTCTCCTATGGAGTCGAGCTAAGGGAGCTGTGGATTACTAGTGCTGAAATGGTAAGACCTATTACTGACTAGAAAGCAAATAAGGTACCTGGGCCTATCAGTGCCTAGTAGAACTTTATCATTCAGAACCAATGATGTGTGTACTTGTAATATCAAAACTAACATGGATTGCTATAATCAGTCGCAATATCTGTGTGATGGAGGACGGAAGCATCATACTGTTGCCTAAAACCTGGGGTAAAACAAATCCTGAGGACTATAGGACAGTCTTGCTGGTAAGATTTACAATGGAATGGTGCTTAACTGCATCCAAGGGTGGATTGACTCTTGTGGTATACTTACAGAGGTCCAGGAGGAGGTCAGTCTTTTTTTGAGTCAATTCACAAAGCAACACAATGATATTTTACCAGAGTCCACTGCTTTGTTCTCGAACATGTCCCCACTTGCCCAGTGAATCTCCTTAAAGTCCGCTTTTGACTCTTAACACTGTATAATTTGGGGGTACTAAAACAAGAAGATCTCGAGGAACCTGTGATAAAAGTTTGATCTCCCCACATATACAATAGCCACGGGCCTACATGGGCAGGGGTTAGACTACGGTGCATGCTTGTGCTATGATTACTCAGTATGTTTCTCAATGCCAATAGTTCTCTACATAGCTAATATCAGTCTATCCTAAAGTTTACTGGCAAAACAAATGCAGAAAAAGCAGCACTGATATTGACGGTTTTCAGTATTAGTGCTTACCAAAGCATGTAGCAACCCATGGAAGCACAACTAAATTGATTGCCCTAGGTTCTGATCATCAATAGCAGTAAACTCGAGTTTCACCTATTTGGATTGCCTGGGAGTCTGCTTTTATAGGAGGCTCACCTTGGCTTACTATTGGGAGAAAGCGGTTGATATGTTGAAGCAGACTTCAGCAACAGTCTCGAGATTTAAAGAGAAAGAAGACGGCCAGTCATTTATGCTACTCTGCAGGTACATAACATAAAAGCGGTAACTGCAACAGTTTATAGAGCCGCATTGCAGTGATGTACAAGTGTTTCTAATGTCTTGCTACAGCTGGATCAATGACCTGAAATGCCACATAGTACCACTAACGCTGGAACTAGGAATAAGTCGCCTTGCTAGCTTTTATCCCTGCAAATTGAGGTGCTCATTTAAAAGCTCTGTGCGTCGCCATAACGTCACTATTTGTGCCGTGCCAGTGGCACACACATATTAGCCATATCAACAAGGCCAAGTAAAGCCACCCTGCGTGGCTTTTTCGTGGCCTTGATGATTTGGAGTGAGGCAAGGCAGCGCAAGTCTCTGCATTGCCTCACACTACGATGGGGAGAAGTGCAATGAGCGTTACTATGGGTGTTCCCACTTAACACCCATGGCATTTGACACATTCCAAGATTTACAATGGTCTGTACAGCTCGGAATGCGTCAAAAGCCTACGCCTTCCCAGGTAAGGCATAGGGGAGGCGAAACGAGAAGAAATAACATTATTTCTTAACATTTTTCCCTCTATGTGTGCTGCATTCAGCAGCACACATAGAAAGAGGAAATCACCTCCACTTATTGTTTTTGTGCAGGAAGGGTCCCCTTACTGAACAAAAACAACCATCCCTAAAACGCAGCCACCCGTGCACCATGGTGCAAGGGTGCTTGCATTGGTGCAAGGCAGCCCTTTGAGTGTCAGTACAGGGAGAAAGGACAGGAATGTGCCGTATCTTGTAGATACAGCGCATTCCTGCTCTTTTAATATTTTTAAGGTACAGCAGCGCAACAAGAAGGCTTGCAGCACTGCCCAATGCAAAAAAAGGGTAAAAGCGGCCCTGAGAGACTGGCCTAATAGGCATAAAGAATGCAAAACTTTGCCAGACTGAACTTGTTGGCCCCGAGAGACTCTTGAATTGATCTACGAGTTGGCATTGGGTAAATAATAGTGATCTGTGCCTAACCTACGCCATACCTGTATCTTTGCCTATTGTACCCTAGACAAAGAGGAACAGAACAGAGGGGAAGTAAGCACCTGGGAAAGTAATAGCATTTCACTAGGCCTCATAGGGAAATTACGACCCTGTAACTGGTCATCTTTGATGTGTACATGATTTTATTTTGCTATACATCATTAAAGTACTTTTTGTAACTAATAGATAAGTCCTGGGAGAACAATATTTTATTGTGCGATGTTTGTGGAGTTCCGAGTTCTTGCCCTCCCCTATAGTACCTCCCTCAGAAGCCTATTACTACTCGCTCTTGCAACCCTGAGAATCAAGTGTGGAATCAGGGAAGTACTTTTTTAATTTATGAATTTGGGGAGCATCTGGAGATGGTGCTAAAAACTACATGGGAAAGTAATGGAATTTGTAATATCTGTTGAAGGCTTGAGTAATTTACATAATCGAGGAGTGAGTTGTTAATGCTTTTATTTTTTTAAGTGTTTAATTGATGTTTTAAGGAATAATTGTTTCTATTTGTGAATGTATATCTATCGTTTACATTGCCAAACCATATTGCTGAGTGCAATTAATTAAAACTGGACTGAAAGACATTGTTATTATAAAGAATTGTTCACCTTGACCTGATGTACTGAGTCTGTTCTTATTAGTTACTCTGAAATGTAATGCAAAAACTATTTCAGGATCATTTTTAATTAGGGCTCCCAGTTCTCCATTTTAACTGATTTTTACAGTTCAATACAGACAGAAAACGATTTATTTTTCTGACTGTTTATTTTCAAATACAGAAAATAGGCCTTCTGTGGATGATTTTTCCTACTGTCAGTCATGAGTGCCAGGACAGTAAGTGTACAAATTGAGAGGTAGGAGAGATGAAAAAAAAGACAATCCATATCTTAATGAAGTGTAGACCTACAGTTATTTATGATATTCTACAGTGCACGTGTTTTCAGATAACCGTATTGGAATGTATACTCCTGCAATCTTTTGGACAAACAAATGGGTAAACATTTTTCAGTTAAATAAATGTGGAAAAATAGCCATTGCAGCTTCAATTATACAAAAAAGCAAAACAAAAATGGATTAAAACAGAAACAGTGAGCAAAAAATAAATATGGATAAATACATATGGAAATGTCCCAAAAATAAATACGATAAAACTGGAAGCCCTATTTTTAATATAAAGAAAACACAGGAATAGTCCAGGAAAAAGAAGGATGAAACAAGAAAGCAGATAAATCAATCAATCAGGGAGTTTTAAGCATGCTACTCCCCTGTGAGGGTCTCAAGGCGCTGGTGTTGAGGGATGCCAAGGACGAGTATGGCTGCAGTGTTCTGTAGGGTCTGCAGTTTGTGGGGCAGACATTTGTTGATCCCGGCGTAGAGGGCGTTTCCGTAGTCCAGTCTGCTGGTATGAGTGCTTGGGTGATGGTCTTCCTTAATTCAGTGGGGATCCATTTGAAGGTCTTCCTGAGGATGCAGAGGGTGTCGAAGCAGGTGGAGGAGACGGCGTTGACCTGTCGGGTCATGGAGAGGGAGGAGTCGAGTACGATGCCGAGGTTTTGGGCGTGGTCTGTGGGGTTGTGGGGGCTTCAGAGAGCAGTGGGCCACCAGGTGTTGTCCCATGCAGAGGGGGGGGGGTTCCTAGGACGAGGACCTCTGTCTTCTCTGAGTTGAACATCAGGCAGCTGTTGCTCATCCAGGATGCAACGTCCTTCATTCTTTTCTGGAAGTTGAGTCTGGTGGTGATGGGGTCCTTGGTGAGGGAGAGGATGAGCTGGGTGTCGTTGGCGTAGGATACTATGCTGAGTCCGTGCTGTCCGACGATGGCGGCGAGGGGGGCCATGTAGATGTTGAACAGTGTGGGGCTGAGCAATGATTCTTGGGGTACTCTGTAGTTGATTTCCGTAGGATCGGAGAGGAAGGGTTGAATTCTGGTTCTTTGGGTTCTGCCGGTGAGGAAGAAGTGGAGCCATTCGAGGGCAGTTCCCTGTATGCCGGCGTCGTGGAGTCTGGCAGTGAGTGTGTGGTGGGAGACGGTGTTGAAAGCTGTAGAGAGGTCAAGGAGGATCAGGGCTGCGGTGTGTCCTTGGTCAAGGAAGGTGCGAATGTCGACCACAGAACGGTCTCAGTGCTGTGGTTACTGCGGAATCAGGATTAGGAGGGGTCGAGGATTGAGTTTTCTTCAATGAATTTTGTTAGTTGGGCGTTGACTGTCTTTTCGGTGACTTTGGCAGAGAAGGGGAGGAGGGAGTTCTTAAGGTCCGTAGGATCTACTGAGGGTTTCTTAAGTAGGGGTCTGACTTATGGGCATTTCCAGTCATCGGGAAAGATGCCAGTTTCGAAGTTGGCATTGATGGTGCATCGTAGTACTGGTGCAATGGCGTGGTGGCTCTGTGGTAGATGTGCGGGGGGAAGACGTCCATGGGGGATCCTGAGTGAATGCCTTTCATGGTCGATACGGTGTCTTCGGTAGTGACTGGGTCCAGGAGGTAATGGTGGTCTGATTGGCGTTGCTGGAGGAGGCCGTGGTTTTGGAGTCATGTGTCAGATCGTTAAAGTTGTTGTAGAGGCCCTTGATTGTCAGATGGAAGTAGGAGCCGAGCTTGTTGCAGAGGTCTGTGGTTTTGCTGGAGGAGGTTTGGTGAATTCCTGGATGATGCTGAAGAGTTCCTTAGAGTTTCTGGAGTTGGCGAGGATCTTGTTCTGGATGAAGGTCCTTTTGATGGCTTTGAGGCGTTGGTGGTATTTTGTCATGGCATCCTTGTAGGTGGTGCGGTCCTCTGAGGATTTGCTGTTTCTCCAGTTCTTCTTGAGATGTCTGCATATGCGTCTGGATTCTTGGAGGTCGGCAATGAACAAGGTAGCCTTTCTGGGGCGCTGTCTGTTGGGGTTACGTAGGGGTGCGAGCTCGTCTACGAAATTGGTGATCCATCTGTAGAGTTCTCTGGCTGCGAGGTTGGCATTGGTCAGGGTGGAGGGGGCATCGCTGTTGAGGGTGGAGTTGAGCTGCTCCTTGGTGACCTTGCTCCAGTTCCTACGTGGAGGGCGGAATGTAGGTTTGGGGGCAGTGGGAGTGTCGACGTGAAAGTGAATGCAGTGGTGGTCCGTCCAGGGGGGTTGCATGGTGTGGCTGAAGTGGACGGAGTCAAGGGTGTGTCCTGACTTGTGGATGGGGTGGTGAAGAGTTGTTTGAGTCAGAGGTTGGCAAAGTTGTCCAGGAGGGCGGCGGAGTTGGGATCGCTGAGGTTGCCGAGTTGGAAGTTGAGGTCACCAAGGAGAATGTAGGTCATGGAGGTGATGGTGTGGGGCGCGATGAGGTCAGCGATGGTAGTGCTGAATGTGGTTTGAGGTCAGAGGACTGGGAGGTCTGTAGGCGAGGGTGCCTCATAGGGTCGTTCTGGGGGTGGTCTGCATCTGGAAGCGGAGGTGTTGGTGGTGGGCGGACTGTCGCTCGAGCTGGAGGTGGTGAGTCAGAGGGGATCTAGTGTTCGAAGGTAATTTCTCCTTGGCAGTTGGGGCAGTCCTTCCTCTGGATCTTGTATCAGTCAGGGATGGCGGTGGCGATGTTGGGGGCAGAGCGAGGAGTTGGTCCAAGTTTCTGTGAAGAAGGCAACATCTGGCGGGAAAGTGTGGAGGAGGTCCCAGATCTCTACAGCCTGTCAGTGCAGGGAGCGCACTTTGAGGAGGATGCACCTCAAGGCTTCGGTGGTGTTGGCATCCGGTGTATGGGCGGCGGCCGTGGGGGTGTGTAGGGCGGAGTAGGTTTGGCGGCAGTGTCAGCAGGAGAACAGGCCATGGATGTTTTTTGGTGTGGACAGCTGACAGTTGTTGTTCCTTCCAGGGTTGAATGTGAGGAAGGCAGCTGAATCATAGCGGTGGGTGGTTGGAGATCCAGCGTCTTATTTTTTTTTTGTTTAAGCCATGTTGCACAGCAGCTCAACTGTGCGACATGTAAAAAAAATTAACAAAGGGATGGATATCGCGTAGGTGAAGCCTTTTGGCTTTGCCAATGCTTGTTTACTTGCCTGCCTGTCGAGAGACAAACTCTTTACACGATTATGTGGCGGGTAGAGGGCGGTGTCGTAAGAGGGTGCCTGTGTAAACTGTCAGGAAGCACGCAAGTAATATACTGTGCTGCTGGTAGAAAACGGTAGCTAAGTTTCTAAACCTACAAAGCTAATAGCGTGCACCGAGCACATGTTTAGTGGAACGCAACAGCCTTGACACCGTGGGGTCAATGGCAGTGTTTAATATGTGTAAAACAACATACATACATATATATATATATATATATATATATATACACACACATACACATACACACACACACACATACACACACACACATATATACACACACATACATATATACACACATATATACACACACATATATACACACACATACATATATATATATACACACACACACATATATATATATACACACACACACATATATATATATATATATATACACACACATACATATATACACACACATACATATATACACACACACCTACATACACATATGTGTCTGGCCCAAAGTTTTGGTCAGAAGTCCGCAGCAGTCCCTACAAATGTCAGGGGTACTGATCCAATAGTCTTAATCCAATCTCATACCTCTTTCATCCATTGCCAGACACTCCCTGTCCTTTTATCTCCCTCTTGCAGGCTGTTCTTCATCCCTTTAACACAGTTTTTTTCTTTTTTCTCGTCCTCTTTCTCATCCCTTGTATGCGTCTTGCTCGGAATGAGTCTGATGGGAAAAAAGAAGTGCCAGTCCCCACAAATTATTGCCGGTCATCCCAACCCAAATTAATCACTTGGTGGATGGAGGGTACATGCATGCTATAAGACAAGGGAGGGGCTAGGGGAATCACTTTCATGAAACATATCTCGCGTCCCCTGTGTTCCCTCACTGCCCTGACTCACCGACCTGCTTCATTGCTGCCTGGGTGACTTGTTGCCGTACCAGGGATTTGCTGAAATCTCAAATGGGTGTCAGCAACCCATCCACCCCCAACCAGCATCAAGAACCCTGGTCCTCCAACCCACCAGCGCTAAAGCTCCTCGGACCTCTATGCTCCCAACATCGGCAAGAACAACAACTGCAGGCTCTCTTCACCTCTCGACACCCACAGACCCTTCACCTGCTGACACTGCCACCACTCCTTCACCGAGACCCAGGACCCACCTCCACCGTCCAGCAACAACTCCACTACACCCCAAACCCTGCAATGCATCCTCCTCAATGTCTGCTCCCTCCACCGACATGCCATGGAAATCTGGGACCTCCTCGACAGCACCACCCTGATGTCTCCTTCCAGAAACCTGGATGAACTCCGCCTCAGAACCTGACATCGCAATCGTCATCCCCGAAGGAGACAAGATCAACCGAAGGACCGCCCCAATCACCCTGGGGGGGAGGCATTGCCATCACTCATAGGCCAACCTTCATCTGAGCACATACACAGATGGGCCCACAGACCTGATGGAACACCTCCACTTCAAGATACAGATCAACCAATCCACCACCCTCCGAGGCACCTTCATCTACAGGACCCCAGGCAACATTCTCCGACTCCATAACAGACATCATCTCCCCACAAGCCATCACCTCCACCGACTGCACCTTGCTGGGAGCCATCAACTTCCGGTGGAGTTACTGTCTGAGATGCGATATTTAGATGTGGCAGTTGGGATTGCACGGTTCCTACGATCTGTTAAACAGAATTTTAAAAAATGAAATGTAATGGGGATGGGGTAGTGACGAGGGGGGTTCATTTAAAGGTTTTAATTAATATGTACTTTTTAGAATGTTTTATGGACAATTGTCTAAATAAACTTTTCTTTTAACCTGAACCTCAACTTCCACCTCGACAACCGCCAAACCCCAACTCCACCTCCCTCCTAGACAACCTCCAAAACATTGGACTGAAACAGATCATACCAGAACCAACACACTCAGCAGGACACACCCTCAAACTCACCTTCACAGCAGGAAACTCCATCACCTTCAGCCACACCTCCGAACTCCCATGGACGGACCACTGCTACGTCCACTCGGCCTTCAAAACAAACATCTCCTGCAGACACACACACCACATCCAGCGCAGTAATTGGAGCAAGATCTCTGACGACCAGCTCACTGCCTCCCTCAGCAGCTCTGCTCCAACTAGCACAGACAATGACCCAACCACCGCCGCCAGTACCCTACACAACTGGATCACCAGCTGCGCCAACACCATTGCCTCCTCAAAAAAACATCCAACCCACACACCAAGAAGGCCAGCTGGTTCTCCACTGTACTCCGAGAATCCAGATGTACCTGCATATGCCTCCAAAAGCTATGGAGGAACTCCAAAACCCCAGCCGACCTCAAAAACGTCAGAGCAGCCACCACCGCCCACCACAAACTCAGACACTGGAGGAAGAAAGCTCCTGAGGACAGAATCTCCACCCACGCACACAATAAGGAACTCTTCGGCATCATCAAAGAGCTCGCTCAACAGTGAGACTACTGACATCCCACCCTCCCAGGACCTCTGCGACAGACTCGGTGCTTTCTTCCATCACAAAATTAAGACCATTTATGACAACTTTGATGACAACAACACTCACGAGGAACCCACACCCACCGCTCCCCACACCAAGCAGTCGACACTGGACAGCTGCCCCCCTCAGCATCGAAGACACCCTAAAGAATATGAAGACAACCCATGGACCCCCTGCCACCCCCACATCTACCACAGAGCCACAGACATCATCATCCCCGGGCTTCAACGAGTCATCAACCGCTCCTTTGAGACCGCCTCCTTACCCGACGGCTGGAAACACACCAAGATAAAATCTCTCTTGAAAAAAAACCCTCTGCAGACCCTACCGACCTCAAGAACTTCAGACCGATCTCCGTACTCTCATATCCGGCGAAAGTCTTAGACAAAGCAGTCAACTCGCCTCCTTCATAGAGTAAAATAACATCCTCGATCAGGCTTTAGGAAGAATCACAGCAGCGAGATTGCCCTTCTCGCCACGACAGACGACATCCGCTCACTCCTTGACAGAGGAGAGATTGTGGCCCTCCGTCTCCTGGACCTGTCTGCCACCTTCGACACAGTCTCACACTACACCCTAGCCAGCAGGATCCACGACGCAGGAATCCGGAACAAGGCCCTTGATGGGATCCCCTCATTCCTCTCCGGCAGAACACAGAGGGTCAGACTCCCTCCTTTCCTCTCGGAACCCACAACGACCACCTGCGGAGGCCCCCAAGGATCCTCCATCAGCCGCACACTGTCCAACATCTACTTGGCCCCACTCACATCCATTGTCAGATCACAAGGGCTCAACATAGTATCATACGCATACGATACCCAACTCATTCTCTCCCTATCCAACAAACCAACATCTCCAAACACAACTTCCAAGAAGGAATGGAAGCAGATGCCAGGTGGATGACGAACAGCTACCTACAACTCAACACAGACAAAAAAGAAGTGCTCATCATGGGCCCACACCCAGATGCCTGGACTGACACCTGGTGACCCCCCACCCTCGGAACTCTCTGTCCCCCACAGACCACACATGCAACCTCGGAATCATCTTGGACTCCGAACTCAAAATGGACCACCAGATCAACGCCGTCACCTCCTACTGCTACCACACCCTCCGCCTACTCTGGAAGACCTTCAACTGGATTCCCTTTAAACACAGAAAAACCGTCGCCCATACCCTCATCAGCAGCAGACTAGACTACGGCAACGCACTCTACGCTGGGATCAACAAGAACCTCCCCCGGAAACTCCAGCACGTCTAGAATGCTGCTGCCAGACTAGTCCTCAACCTCCTGCGCCACAGCCGCATCAGCCAACACCTACAGTCACTACTACACTGGCTCCCTGTCGAGAAGAGAATCACCTTCAAGCTTCTCGCCCATGCCCACAAGGCCCTCCGGAAGACGAGACCCGCATATATGAACCACCACCTCACGTTCCACGCACCCCAAAGATCACTCTGCTCAGCCCAGCTCTCCCTTACGATGGTATCACGCATCAAGAAGTTCAGAACAGGAGGAAGCTCCTTCTCCCTCCTCGTGGCCACGGCATGGAATACCCTCCCTCTCCACCTCCGACAGACACCTACACTCTCCAAGTTCTTGAAGGACCTCAAGACCTGGCTCTTCAGAGAATAACCATGATCACCCAGGAGTGGCGTGCCCACCCCCTCCCTCAGGCCCTTGAGACCCTTTCAGGTGAGTAGCTGCGCTTCAGAAACCCATGATTGATTGACATTAAGACGTCCTCTCTCCTCTGTGTGCTTACAATAGCTTGGTCCATTTGTACAGGTCTGGCACCGTGTTGCGACTGTAACTTGATGTTCTGCTCCTGGACGTCAATAGGCCTGGGGCATCAGATGCTACTCACGGTTTGCTAGATTACCATTGGTACGGCCCATGTGTCGCCTTGTCTCTGGAAGTTTACCTGCAATGGTTTCCACCCTTGGAGCTTCTCCGAACCCCTCAGCAGCAAAGAGGAGGCTGCTGAGAAGAGGCTCAGAAGTGGCAGCACTACGAGGTCATTCAGGGTCAAAAGGTATATCATGTTACTTTCATCCAGTGGCGTAGGGAACCCCCGCTTAAGTGGGGGTAGACAATGCACCCCATGGCCTTCTAATTTGCGTCCCACATAAATATTGATTGTTTTTATAGTTGGCCTTCTATGCCTGCAGACAAAGACTCATAAAACGATCTATGGGAAGTGCAGGGCAGGGCTGAGTTGCAGGTCAAGAACTGCTAGGGGAGGCAAGTTCTGGAAAGGAGAGGGAACAAGAAATTATGAAAACATAATTCTAAAAACAAAACAATTACCAGAAAGCAGAGTGAGTGGGGGCACGTGAGGAAAGAGGTTGTAATAAGATTTTTTTAAAGTTTGAAAAAAAAAGGAAATATTTTGGTAGCTAAGAAATAGAAAGGCGTGAAGGTTGAAAAGAAAAGTAAAGGGAAGGAAACAAGGAATGAAATATAAAAGTAAGGAGGGAAAAGTGAAAGGAGAAGTGAAAGAAAGAAAGGGTGAAAACTACTAAGAAAGGGTGCACGGATTAACGGTGGAAGGAAGAAAGCTTGAATCAAGGGGTGAAATTATCAATTAACAAAAGGTTGGAAGGAAGGGTAAAAGTTAAACAGATGAGTAGGTGGATGGAAAGTTGAACAATCGGCTGATAGCATAAATGAATGGACGAGTGAAAGGATGGATAATGGATATGTGCTGGGAATGCTCAGTGAATGGATGGAATGGTGAAAAGATTGATGGATAGATGAGTGAAAGGAGGAATGAGCGAAATAATGGATGAATAAATGAATGGATTGATGGGTGGAAGAAATGTCAATAAATTAAAGGATGGGGCAAAGGATCCAGGAGTAGATGGATAGATGGGTGGGAGGATAAATGGATTGATTGGAGGATGTAGAGGTAAAGAGAACTAATATGAGAACGGTTCGGCTCACTGTTTCTCTCATTTGCTGTCTTTAGAGATCTGGTTAAAAGTGGGGAGGATTTTCGTTTTCTAGCTACTCCCTTGCTTTCATCCTTCAAATAGGAAGTATTGGGGGGTGGGGGGCGAGGTGGAACGAGGGATTGTCAATCCTGTGTTTTCGTTCAGGGTGAAAGCGTGCAGATGTCACTTTTGTTGCCCCGGGCAATTTGTTGCAGCTACATCCATGCCTCAAACCCGCTCCCGCCCTCCGTCGCCTAACCAGGTCTTAGTAATGGTTTCACTAGGGGTAATATGAAGGAAACACGCGTCAAATACATGTCCATTCGCTTATTTTAAATGAGGTGGCACCACCTGCAGGCGTAAGACCGTAACTACATTTATGCAAGGAAAAGGAAGCGGTCAGCTGTTTGATTATAAGCAGTCTGTCCAAATATCATTAATTTCACACTCGGAGCTGGCGTGGGCTGCTGCTTGCATATGGGTTGGTAAATGGGTATCCAGGACGAGCTCGTGCCTTGTAAGGAGGATGCTTAGAGCCTTTGATAAGGTATTTCTCGCCTTGGTGATGGTTTCCTGTACAATATCTAAAACAATCTGTACATCTCGATCTAATTCCATGTAAGCAAAGTAACATATTTGCATAGATTGAATTTTCTGTTTCTGGCCCTCTGAGCACACTAGACACCATCCTGTTATACCGCTACACTTCGATTACTACACCCCGATCAGAGAGGTGATGTCTACTCCGTGCGTTGGGTTTCTCCACTCACAAAACTCGTCTTATCGTCTCAATGAAAGTTTTTTTTTTAAATACACTCAATTCGATGACTCGTAAAGTATGTAATTAGATTTATTTGTTTAAAAAAGAAGTGACAAAACGTTGGCAGTAAGAAGGCACACGGACATAAAATGCACGGGTTGCTGCTGCCCCATACGAGAAGGGTGGCCTTCATGTATCCCAGCTTGTTCTGCCAGTTGTATTAGGCAGCTGAGACACGCACGCCTCACCTTTCCCTCCAAAAAGCACCCGCGTGCTGGCGGTTGAAGCCCGTGGTTGCCTGAAAGTCCCCCTCGTTTGCTGGGCCAGTTTACAGTTATGAAGATGGAAAGGAAGGGGGTGGATGAGATGAACCCGTTTAAAAGTATCTGTAAACATACGAGGTGAGCACTAAACATGGGAGGCCTGCCAGATTGCCTAGTATCTTCCTGACTCTAATCCCAAAAATAAACACAACTACCTACTCCACGCCTGCCTACCTAACCCACAATGGTCACCAATGCCTGATCATCTCAGGAAACGCACACAATTGTTATAGACCGAGAAAACTATTATATATGCTTTTTTGATTCGGCATTGGGACAGATGAGATTATGGATGAACATAGGATGCAAATTACATCGTGCCCATCTCTCCCACAAAGACACTCAATCATTTGCTCAAACGTATGCCCCGTTCAGACCTGAAAGGGAATGACCTTGCTTGTGCTAGCGAAAAATGCAGCCTCCACCGATTATTGGGCAGTGTCTGAGCACAGAAATGAAATGGAGAAAAATAGGAAAGCAAAGCAAATTAAAATACAGTCTCCTAAAAAAAGCAACATTGAATCCACCTATTTAAAAGTCTGCTTCCTGCATCTCATGTTTCTACGATAACAAACACAAGGAGAGGAAGTATCCCAGAGTGCAGAGAGTGAGGAATGGTGTCTGCGGTGCAAGGCAGCTTTGGCTGCAGAGGTCCATGTAGTTAAAGGTTTGCGGAAGGTCCTGATGTAAGTGGTTGGCCTTGCCAATGTGGGGCTCTACAGCGAGCTTGCGGCAGCGTCTCAGCTGATGCGTGGCAGGGCTTCTAGTGTCCACAGTGTGACTTTCACCATGAACCTCCAGCACTGATGAAGCGTCCCAACAAATGCTCTCCAGGGATCAAGTTAAGAATAAATTGTTGAAGTTGGCGCCATCCATAGAGGAAGCACATCATGGTGCAAATATGGGCAACATATTCCCGGGGGGTGGTGGGGGGTTACTACCACACACTCTGCCTCATTACATCTCATTCTACCAGGACACGCTTGTGGTCTGTAGAACAGAGAACTAGCCGAACCATCTGAAGTCTTAGTAGCCAAGAAGGTCCAATGTTTTCCATCTCAAGAAAGTTGGCAAAAGCAGTTAGTTCCGAATAGAAGAAACACTGGGAGCAGAGGAAGTGTGGGTTTGAGCCCTCAGCACCTGCCGTCACTCTATTCTTCACCGTGTGAAAAACGTAAAAGTCCTGAAATGACAAAAAGGGGAAGAAAAAGAAAACTGAAGTTAGCAAACTGTTGACCACGCAACTACAACTTCCACTGGCTGTGAACAGTTTACATTTCCCCAGCAAAGTTCTGCAAAGTCCTTCGTTTGAGAACTTTGTGAAGTCTGCAGGAGTTGTGCAACTCTGCCAGATTGTCAAATAGCCAACAAAACCAATTTTTGGAAGATAATTCTCCCATAAAAGTAGCTTTTGTGGGGGAGTTTTGTGCCATAAATGCAGCATTTTGTCAGAGTTTACACTACTGTTTTATTCAAAATGTTGAGGTTTTGTATAGATCACAAAGTACCATAAGTTGTATAAAAGTTCCTGAAGTGAGTTGCAGCAAAATCACACAACTATACACACACACACAGATTTCTGAAAATGCATATATTTTTGTAAAACATCACCCATAGATGAATTCCACTAAATATTTCCAGACTAACACAAGTTATCACGTTTCTTCTCGAATGCTAGTATTTCATTAGGGTTCCGAGAACTTACAGTAAAATAATGCAGAACTGCGGCCAGGACTTACAGATCGCATCCGTAGAGCTCTGAAATGTTGGCATGAAAATCTGTTTTTTTCCAAACAAAAGTGCATTTCCAAGTCAATCCTTCCCAGGAGCAGAAACTGCTTTCTGGCACCACTACCATATTAATGGAGGGCCCAAACCTCCTCTTCGGGTCCTGCTGAAGACACCGAAAAAACATCAGTTTCAGCTTTTTCTGAAATACGACTGTTCTCCGTGATTTTGGCGTAAACTCAAAAGAGCTAATTTCTGGTTTGATGGCCTGAGCATGAACTTTCCTACTTCAGAAGACTTGTGTATATTACTCATTCAGCAATAGTCTTTACGTAAAAACTGATAAGTAAACATATTCAAACTGGGTTTGAGACATGACGATAGATGTGGGGTTAATAAAGATACTGTGTGTACCTTCCGACGTTTTAATATACTGTACTGCATAGTGTTATGTTACAGATTCTGCAAATTTGTTTGGTTAGGTAGGAGTTCAAACAAACTTCTAAAATAATATTTTTGCTGTTTCGATGAACAAATGGTTTTGTCAGAAATCCTCACGCATTTTTGGTAAGGCTCTGAAGACTGCCAAGAGCATTATTTTGAGGGTCTGGTCCTTATGAAGAGTTGGTCAATAAAGTGGGGTGCTGATAATGGGCCTGGTATTATCACTACCTGATGTTATGGCAAACTCATTTAGTAAATGAATTAGGTAGTGAAGATTAGTGCACAGCCTGAGATTCGGTCGTTTTTCAATAGTTCGCTTTTTTAGTTTGAAAGTCCCGGGTGCCACCTGGGTGACGTCTCCTGTCCTGGACGCCTATGTCATACTCCAAAAGAAGTGCTTCTAATTATCATTAGTTGCATCCCCTAGGTGCACACCTGTATCTCCTAGATGTTTAATCAAGGATTTCTTTCACAAAAAAGTGTTATGCTGTTTCTTAATTTGATTGAATTCTCTTTATTCCATTGTCATCATTGTTTTTACGAAATTATTTTCATTTCATGTTTTTATGCTCGTATCATTGTTTGCAACTGACATCATCATGGCTTTATCCAATGCATTTCGGGCATTGTATGCCCTTCACCAGGGAGCATGTGCTATATAAATAAATAACAAAAATGTATTCACTAATACAGTAAGCGTCTATCATGGTCAACTTATAGACTGTAAAGCTCACTCCATGCGTGTTGACATGCTAGCAGTGCTCAAATTGTGGTGCTCAGTGTTCTAATAGTGAGTGCTAGTGTACTATTGGGAACAAAGTAAAAAACGGGCAGTGTGAAAAAAACGGGCGAGGGACTTGCATGTCTGTATAGTAGCGTATTGGCGCTCAAGTATCAAGTATTCCACAAAAAGCTAAAGGAAAAATCGGGTCGTAAATAACATGAAGCTAATGGTAATGTCACGAATATTAAATGGATCCCCAAGGATCGCGTGAGAACTTACAGTTTATGGAGACGTGCAGCGTCTTCTCCTTCATTCGACTCGGCTACCGTGGTGCGCTTGGTTCCTTGTGTTTGTTTTGGTTGCTTCCGGATACTTAACCAAGAAGCAATTCAATTGGTGAATGTGCCGGTCATGTGACCACGAAAATGGAACCATGGAAATGAATGAGAGACTTGCGAGTCTCGAGTCTGTTAAAATATGAAGAAGTTTAAATGCTATATATTATATGAATGAATAGGGTGACACGTGTTATGTATTTGAAAGAATGTGTGACATATGAAAATGAACATAATCATGAACATAATTCAAAAATACAAGATACAAAATAAATTGCATGGTTAGGGAACATTAGGCCATAGACATGGCATCAATAAAACAGAATACAGGAATGAATTAGCGGCATCAAATGAATTGCCATGTCACATTAAAGATAGCACGCAAATTCTATGCGATCATTTAACCCAAAAAGTTTGCTAGAGTTCATAGTATAAATCCAACTATTTTCTCTTTGGAGGAGATGTTTATTGTTGTCCAGTCCTTCTTTTCTGGTGACGTTTCGAGGATGAGAAATTTTAATTGGGACACGTTGTAGTGTGCTTCCGAGAAGTGGAGTGCAACTGAAGATTTCTGATTATGGGTTCTTATGTTAGATTTATGTTCATTAATCCTGGTCTTAATTTTTCTCTCAGTCTTACCGATATACACTTTGCCACACAGGCATTTTAACATATAGGTTACGTTGGGGGTATCGCACGTCGCATTGACTTGCAGTTTAATGTTGTGTCCCTTCATGGGATGAGTTATGGTGGATCCTCTTAAAATGTTATTGCAGTTCCCACAATGTGAGCATGGTCTGGTCCCTCTGTAGGTTATTGGTATGGGTGTTTGGGATTTAAGGAGTTCACCTAGATTCGCCTCTTGTGAATGCAAAAATAGGAAGATTGTCAAAGATGGCGACAACAAGTCCCAATTAAAATTTCTCATCCTCGAAACTGTCATCCATTTAATATTCGTGACATTACCATTACCTTCATGTTATTTACGACCCGATTTTTCCTTTAGCTTTTCGTGGAATACTTGATACTTGAGTGCCAATACGCTACTATACAGACATGTAAGTCCCTCGCCTGTTTTTTTCACACTGCCCGTTTTTTACTTTGTTCACAATAGTACACTAGCACTCACTATTAGAACACTGAGCACCACAATTTGAGCACTGGTAGCATGTTCAATACGCATGGAGTGAGCTTTACAGTCTATAAGTTGACCATGATAGACGCTTACTGTATTAGTGAATACATTTTTGTTATTTATTTATATAGCACATGCTCCCTGATGAAAGGCATACAATGCCCGAAATGCATTGGATAAAGCCATGATGTCAGTTGCAAACAATGATACGAACATAAAAACATGAAATGAAAATAATTTCATAAAAACAATGATGACAATGGAATAAAGAGAATTCAATCAAATTAAGAAACAGCATAACATTTTTTTGTGAAAGAAATCCTTGATTAAACATCTAGGAGATACAGGTGTGCTCCTAGGGGATGCAACTAATGATCATTATAAGCACTTCTTTTGAACTCATTTAGTACCCATTCCAGGTATGAGGCGCAAAACCGGGTGTAACATCTTGCCTGGTATTACCAAGTCCTTTACACCATATATATATATCCCAAATGTCCTGGCCTTTTTCCTCTTACACCCTTTACCTGATGTCAGCAGGTAGGACTTGTGGCTGGTAAAGCAGTTGGTAATGGAGAGTATGGTATTACCAGTAGTACCACCCAGTACTACCACACTTGGTAACATTTGTAATGGTGCCAAAAAGGTATCATCACTGAAAGTAATACCTCTAAGCACTACTTGTAATGAGGGCTCTGGTAACACTTGCAGTCATGAAGAGGCTTGTTATCACTGAAAAGTATGTGAAAATACTACTCTGCACTATTGGTAATGATGGACTTGACAGGATGATATAGAATTCACAACATCGCTCATTGTATTTTAGAGGTGTTCTCAGGTGGCCTTAGAAAACAATCAAACACTGAAAGGAGTTTCTAACACGTAGCTCACGGTAACTGGAATCATTTTTATTTATTTATTTGTGTGATTTGTAGAGCGCCCAAATCACCCCCATTGGGGTATCTCCGCGCTGTGACTGCTAATCGCCCGACCAGGGGAGAGATTCAGAACAGTGAAGTTTTCTGAAGGCCAAGAAGTTGGTACATAGGCGCAACTGGATGGGGAGTTGGTTCCAGTAGCCCGGGCCAGATGGGAGAAGGCTTTGCCGCCCATGCGGGCTAATTAAAAAAGTGCAGGATGTGGAGGAGAGCTAGGTGACTCGATTGCAGGGGCCTGGACAGTGTGTATCTGACCAGATTTTCTGTCAGATAGCTTGGGCCCATGCGGTTTAGGGATTTGTACACCATACAACAAACTTAAAACATAATTCTTTTTTTTACTGGAAGCCATTGAAGTTTTCAAAGTAGCAGGATAGATGCGGTTCTAGGGGGGCATTGCTCACCAAACAATGCAATGTTTTGCACTATTTGTAGTTTTTTAAGGGGCATTTCTTTTGCAGTAATCAGCAGGGCATTGCAATAATCCAGGAGGCTGATGATCAAAGCCTGGATTAGGGTTTTACAAGTGGCTAGTGGCAGGAGAGGGAAAACCCTTCGGTGGAGGCAGAGTGTGTGAAAGCATGTCCCGGCTGTAATATTCACGTGATATTCAAATGTTAATTTCTTGTCTAATCGCACTCCTAGATTTCTCACCACCTGCTTAGGGAAAGAGGCTAATCCTAATTCCCCAGGCCGCCAGCTGGGGACCATCTCACTGTTGCTTATCTGAACAACATATTTTCAGATTTTTCAGTATTCAGTTGAAGGAAGTTTTCTCTCATCCAATGCGCAATGGGTTTCATCCCTTCTGAGAAGGTGGATTGAATGTTCTGGTCGGTGTTATCAAAGGAGAGGAGAAGTCGCGTGTCATCGGCGTAAGAGATGGGAATGAAGCCCAATTCCCTCAGTAGCCCGGTCAAGGGGGTAACATAGATGTTAAGTAATGTAGGGCTCAAGCAAGAGCCCTGCAGAACCCCCTTGGTCACTATGGTGATCTGTGAGCAAAAAGAACCGAGATTGATGGTTTGGGTTCTATTGGTTAAGAAGTTGGTCAACCATTTCAAGGCTATACCCTGAATACCTATGTCCTCAAGACGTTTGAGCAGGATCTGGTGGGAGATGGTATCGAAAGCGGCAGACAGGTCAAGCAGCACCAAAAGTACTGCCCGACCATTGTCCGCTAGCATTTGGATGTTATCAATGACTTCCACTAGTGTCGATTCAGTGCTGTGCTTAGGTCAACATCTGGATTGTGAGTGGTCAAGACGATTAGAGGATTCGACAAACTCGGATATGTGTTGGTTTATGTGCTTTTCTAATAGTTTGCTGTGTAATGGGAGCAGAGAGATGGGACGATAATTTGATACGTCTTCCAGAGCGGCATTAGGGTTTTTCCCAATGGGGATGATCTGAGCAGCTTTCCACTCAAGGGGGAGGCTGCCTTCCTCCATGGAACTATTAAGGATTGAGCAGCAAGTGTTTTAGATAGCATAGCAGTGGTCTTAGCAGGTATGGGGTCAAGTGGAGACCATGATTTGACAGTTCTTAAGAGAACATCTACTTTAATAGTCGTAAGAGTTTGAAAGATTTCTAGAGTTAAGGCGTCAGGTGTGATTAAGGGAGGATCTATGCTAGAACCTGACTGGGGATGGGTGGCTGAGGTAATCTTTTGGTATATGTTTTCTATTTTCTGAGAGAGATGCTTTGCAATGTTGTCACAGAGAGTTTGAGAAGGGGCGTTTTCAGTGTTACATGCCCTTGGATTGGTAAACGATTTTAATACCTGGAACAGTGTGCGCAGGGAATTTTCTGCCTTTTCGATTTGGAGTGCGATGTGTAATTTCCGTGCATATTTCAAGTTTTTGTGGTATGTTGCTAGTCGGTTGTAATTTCAGTGGGGCTAGGCGGTGAATAGTGGATAGCAACTATTTGTTAAGGAAGATAGACGTTCCTCTGTGCTGTCAAATTCAGAGTACTGGGGGGTGTGAAAGCTTGATGGAAGTTTGTGGGTGTAATTTTATGCCATTGTCTGTGTTTCCTAGCGGGATTTGTTTTAGGGACTGTATTTCCTTTTTGGCCGCTGATTAGAAAGTCGATCAAAGAATGATCTGACCAGGTCAGGGGACTGGTAGCTCCATAGGTTATGTTGGGGGAGTTAGTTAGAATTAGGTCTAACGTGTGTCCAGCCAGGTGGGGGGGATCATTGTTTATTTTAGTTAGTTCAAGCGTGGCTAGGTCTGTCAATAATGCTGAAGCTTCTTTGTTTGCAGGAATTTCACCGTGCACATTGAAATCTCCCAATATTAGGAAATTCTTAGTAGAGATAACATGGGGGAGATAAGCTCCATTAGTTGAGAGGAAAAATTGGAAAGGGGTCCTGAAGGTCGGTATACCAGAGCTCCTTTCCAGCTGAGTTGAGGGTGTAGGTTAGCTCTAAAGATTAGGAGCTCCATGGTGTTGCTGCATTGTTGGTCAATAATGGAGATTTTAATAGGGTCTTTGTATATGATAGCTAATCCTCCTCCTACTTTATGGGGTCTATCCAGTCTTTGAATGAGGTAGCCCTCAGGAAGCGCGACAGCGATGTCGGGATTGGAGTGAGGCTAGGTCCAGGTTTCAGTCAGAAACCTGATATGAGGGAGAGTGGAGAATAACAGATCCCAGATGTTTATTGAATGTTTGGTTAGGGATCGGACGTTAGCCAGAAAGCAATTCCAGCCTCTGTTATTTTGATGGGCGTGTTGCAGGGGATCTTTCTTTTCGCTGGTAACCTGGGATGGCCTGATATCTGTCGGACGAGGTTGCAATGATTACATTGGCTAGGGGCTCTGCAGGCACTGCACTTTGAAATCTGCAGGTCCTACAAGAGAAAGGCCCTTCTGAAATTATTGAAGGGGTGCAGGCTCTGCTGGCTATTATATTAGAGAGATACCCATCTCTGATTCGTACTAACTCTTGGCTTGAGTATTTCTGAGGGATGGTTGTCTTATTAGCCCGATCTAAACTTAAACTGGCAGGGGTTCTGGCTCCTGGTGACGTCCAGGCACAGACGGGCTTGACTTAGGCGCACCAGCAGCTCGCCCGCTGGGCAACGTGCCCTGCATCCGTTTTTATGGAGGCAGCTGAAATGCTAACCTCCCCAATCTAGTGTCAGCCGGAAGTATACTCTACGTAACTTCCGGTAGGTGTCCGCTACCTCCACACAAACGGAACGATCCGTGGTGGACCAGGGAGGCACCCTACAGAGAGCAAAGGAGCAGTGTGTGCAGGTAGAATGTGAAGTGCTCTACCGTGTAAATGAATTTTATAAGATAAAAGGCGCTTTAGCTTCTAAAGTTATATACAATTCAATTACAAATTCAATATCAATTAGTGAGTCCTTTACCAGGCGCTCCTTGCGCTACAAAATAAGGTTTACTGATGAGAATTCACTCTCCTGGGTGGCCTTCTGCGCGTCGAGCCCTGCATCCATTTTTATGGAGGCAGCTGAACTTCTAACCTCCCCAATCTGGCGCCCGACGGAAGTATACTCTAGTTAACTTCCAGTAGGTGTCCGCTCACTCCACACAAGGGAGGGAGTGTAGTTGGTACCTCCTAAGCCAGACTAAGGACAACTAACGACAAGAGCCGGGCCTTTAGCATAATTTTCACTCTTTTGAAAAAATCAATACCGCAGGGGGTCAGTAATAGAGGTGCATTCCAAGATAATCTCTCAGAAATGAGTAATAGCATTGGCCATCTGTGTTTCACCTATCATGCCAGCAAGATATTTCTCATTTTACGCACATTTTTCACCTACAACTTTTGGATGCTTTTAGCCAGTTTAATGTCTAGGGAAATAAATATAGCAAACATTCCAGATTTTTTTTTTATTAGTCAGCCGGAATGCGCAGTGGGTGTGGTTTAAATGACAACTCTCTCTGACTGGATGGGAGTAAGAAGCCAGGAGGCTAGGTTGCTCCTCTGTGCAGCTTGCCTGTATCCCATAGTTGCGCGAGTGTGGCGGGAGTCGACATTTTCATTTACACCAATAGCACAAACTCTCCCAAATGCGAGAATGATTGCATTCACCATTGGGTTAATACACAGTCCATGCATTTGTAATTGATACACTGTTGCAAGTAGTGATGCTCGTGGTTCACCAGCTCTGGTATTACTTTGCACGATAACTTCATTCACACCTATACGTTTGTCATGCACATTATAAGTGGTTATGGCTTCTCTACACATGGTTCCTGCCATTTGAGGGCCTGGCTGGATAGATTGGAGGGAGAGGTTTTGATACTTGGCCTCTGGGAAGCCAGAATATTGCTCCACTAAAAATTAAGATCTGCATTCCATGGCCGCATGGCACTCAGGACTGAAATTTAAGAGAGACATATATAGTTCAAGGGGAAACCCTCTGACCCACCCCCAACTTCAAAGGCACCCTGCAGAATAACTAGTAGATCCTATACTTCAGCAGGGCGGGATACACTAGTGGGGATGTGGGACCGGAGATACTGGAACTGCATGGTGCACACTGCAAGAGGAATGTGCGCAAGGAGAATTGCTGTCATTGGAAGGAACCATGCACCCTTCCTGTATAGTGGCTGGCCTGGGCGGACTACCTGCTGCTGTGTGGCACCCTGGCGTGTGCACTCCAAGGGCTTCTTGGCTTGCCCCCCGTTTTCTCTCAGGGACATCAACGACTTTTCCAGAAGGACCCACACCATCTACCTGTGACACCTGGAGAGCGGTGCCCTCTTAAGTGCCTGCATCGTCTTCTGGATTCCCACTGGTAGCGCGGTGTGAATGTGTGAACTAACTTTTGTACCTAGAGACCGTATTGCCTGGTGCGGAGCCCCAAAAACCCTGCCAGCACCTCAGGAGTGTGACCCCTGCAATGCAAGGTCTCGATACGCATAATCATCTTGTTGGTGGCGAGCAGATACAATTGTTGCAAGACCCCATGCAACTCGCTTTGTTTATCGTGCTACATCTCTCTAAGGCGACTTGCTAACTGCATGAACATTGCGTGTGGGCTCCGATTCACAGGCTGAAACTCTCAGAGGTGGGGTTGTACCCGTAGCAGTGCCTCATTCTACCTCCTGTGACACAGCTGAACTTGCGTCTGTGTTTGACCGGAATTGTCTGGTGCAACTCACCTCGACGTGCACACGACATTGTGCCTCATTTCCAGGAGAAGATCACATCGACAAATGAATGGCAGCCTATGAGGTGGCTTTATAGGTACACAGCGCCCCGAAGAGGGCTGGGGGGAGGTAGTTTATGGCAGTAGATGCCCCCTGTTGGGAGGGACACCCTCCTTACACTGGATGAGGGGACCAGAACGACTATTACCATCAGCCTGCTTCTGCTACACATACCCTGGGTGAACTTCCCGATTAGTGTCCAAACCTCCATTCGTCTGCCGCCTAATTAGCCCTGTTACTTACCCATACCTTCTTGCCCGGGACCCTAAGTGGGCTCCCAACACTTCGTTATTGTTAAGCCCCCGGGTGGCCGAGTCCCGGAGGCAATCCCAAATTATATAGCAGGGGCCCCTACAGCCCCGGGGACCGCCACCTCCCCGGGGCTCTCATTTTTTAAAAAGATATATGTCTGTGGGGGGGGGCTCGAGCCCCCCCCCCACACCCCAGGGACCAACCCCCCCCCCCCCCCCCCCCCGGGGCTTTGCCAATTAAATGTTCAGTTCCTTAGCACGTGTCAAATTAAATTCATACAGTAAATGACAGAAATAGCAATAGTGTGTAAGCGCAAATGTATACACATTTCATAGTAGTGTCTTCATTCTTTATTCTTGTATTGTAGACTCTTCATATGCAGTTTTGTATGCCAGATCAACAGCCAACACATGTTTCGTCACCTCAGTGTATATGTACATGCGACTTTTTCAAAGCTTCACTGTCTTCAATAGAGCTTATTGTCATATGGTGATAATACCAACCCACACGATTCACAGGCGTGGGGAAAATATATAAATAGGTAGATCCAATTTGACGACGCTTCCTCTTCCGTGTATGGTCAATTCACGTAGTGATCTCCTGTGCTGTGTATGAAACTCCAATGCCGTCTCCTCACAGGAGAGGGCAGAACAAATGTGCCGGCTCCCGCCGCAGCACACGAGGGTGCTGGCGAGTAGGGAAGCCTGGGGTGGGCTCCCTGAGTGGCTCTCCAACGAGCCTGGCATGCGGGTGCCTGGGTGGGATCTGGCCCACAGAGAAGCAGCCGGCGTGGCCGGGGTTGGGCTCCCTGCGCTGCTCGTAACTCACCTGAAGATAAGTGGTCCGGGTGAGGCTGAGCCCCCAACGAGGGGCTAATGCAGTGCAGGGCCGCCATCACGGGCAGTGCGACTCTCCCCGGAGTAGCAATAGAGCTGCTCATCTAAAATGCACGAGATGGGGGAAGAGCGCCCCTTAATGCTTTGCAGAGCCTGGACAGGCCTGCAAGAAAACATGCCAATTTTTCACATGTGGTGGTCCCAGGAGGACGGGGTCACTGCCAGGTGTGTACAAAGATGCAGGGGGAGCTGCAGGAGCAACGCAGTCTCCCCCAGCACGAAGATGTGAAGTCCCTCCTTAAGTCTCTGGGGGACGTGAAAGAAACAACCCCTCAAGGGCTTAGCCATGCTTCAACAGCATCCTATGGCTGTAACTTTTGTTCTTCAGCTAGGGGTGTGTTAGGGACTGCAGCTAGGTGTGAAGGGCTGAACTGGGGATGTCTGGAGAAGATCATCCCCTGGAGGTGAAGGGGTGCAATTGAACTTCACTTATGACTTCACATGTGTAATGTGAAGTCATAAGCAAAGTGGGGTTATGTGGCTGGTCATTCCTGCTAGGGTGTCTGGCTGTATAAGCTTAATCCTGTGATGGTCAGTATGAGATGCTCAGTCAGGGTTATGCGTCACGAGGGCAGGTGTGCCCATTTTTAATGCTTGTTGAGATAATGGAGTGGGTCGCCACTGGGATGGAGCCAGTGGGCATGGCCCTCACTCCAGGTTATGTTCAACCCACTGCATTAGGGGGACAAGATGATGTGCATACATGGGAGTGGTGGTACTAGACCCCCCCCCCCGCGGAAGGGGTGGAAATGTTATTCAATGTCATGAAGTACTTCCAACAACTTATCTATATTTGTATATTGTTGCATTGTATTGAGTAGTGTGTGTTTAATAAATGTACTCTTCCTTTTATTAGGCAAAGTACAGACTGTACAGAGTGTAATTTCTGCGTTCTGGTAAATGGTGATTACTAGCCCACACCACCTCCCTTGAGTAAGCCTTAGACTGCTCTGCAATGCTACCCTCTGAGAGTCAAGCGCTATAATGGGGTGTTTGGTTCCCAGGGAAGGACAAATGTAGTCCTGTTATTTGTGCAGGCCTCACAGATACTGCAATATATATATATATTTGAGGTATTTGCCTAATGAGATGCAGAAATAAGGCAGTGCATGTTCACAGGACTGTTGCTTTTACCCACTGGGGTTGTACATTATTTTTGAATAAACGGCCTCTTGGCAAAGCTTACTTAAGCAACACTACGTGCTACTACAAGAACCAGAAGCCTGTGGAAGCGGCAACGCCCACTGGAGGAGGGTCGAGGATATAATTAGCAGCACTCTTAAAGCCTGTTTTCCTGACTGAATGTCGCTGCAGCATTTCATTAAAAAGAGTGCAACTAACCTGTACCTGGTGGCTCTTCTATGGGGGTGACTTGTGTTTTGTGGATTAATAGCGGCTGACCCAGCCGCGGAAGAAGCCCCACTGCTGTTGCGGACCCGTGGTGTCTTCAAACATGATATATATATATATATTTTTTTTTTTTTTTCACTGAAAAACCATAGGTTTCACACATGTTATAGTTAGCTGGACATTTCACTCATACAAAACCAATGAAATACCCCCGTTATAGTTGACTATAACTCGAGCGCCCGCAATGCACTGCTGACGACGTCACATATTACATCACTCATGATATGGTCAGTGACATCACTGATAACATCACTGATGACATTGATGGAGCGAGGTGGTGGCAAATGAAAAATGTTGTGTACCCCTCGTAAAGTTAATGTCCCATAACGTTAATATTTACTAATTGCATGTTTTGCGAAATTAACCAACCATCGAGTAAAATGCACACATTATTTTTACTATTGCACATGGGGAAAAGTTAACTTTGCTTGCATGTTGCAATAAACCCAGCTAATATGTATTGTTATTGTCTTGTACTAATGTGCAGCTTAATTGTAAACAAAAGCAATTTAATGTGCTTATTCTACACGTTTCTGTATGGTGGAGAGGTCAAAAATGTAAGTATAAAATAAATTTATGTGGCTTATTTGCTAGGTAACAACTAACTGGGAAACATTAGTTAGGTGGGAGATAAACAGAATGGGTTTAAATTCAATAATTAACATAAATCTGTGTTTGTTTTTACGATAGTTCCAAAAGTGGCCTCTGAGGCCTATGCAAAAGATGGCTGCTTGGGTAAACTGCGAGCAAGAGCTGAACTGCGCAGGCGCGCCAAAATCTGCAAGTCAGAGTGAACTGACTGTGCTCGAGGAGGTTCAAGGCTATCATGGCTCGGAACCTAGGATGGGTGCCAAGCGTGGACGATGTAATGCTTAGAGCCTGGGAGAGTTTATGCATGTTTCAAATGCAAGGAAGCGCCTAGGCCACGGACTGATTTAAACAAAGACCCTTTCTCTTTTCGCTGACACGTTGTGAAAATGATGCTGTAATAGTGAAGAGATGTTCACCCACCCGATTTTGTCCAATAGGAGACCAAATAAGTGATAGTAGTTACAATTTAGATAGATTAAGTTAGGGAAATAGGGTATAAAAACCCCTGGTTTTAGCTAGAAGGGGTCCCCTTTTCAATTTCTATCGGAGATGCTGCCCGATTGCTGACAGATTCCTGGGTGTAAGAATCTAATGACTTTTTACTTGTTTGCTTTACAGGATTGAAGGATAGGATGAGGGTGCTAGTTAGGGATGTTAGGAGAGAATGAATTTGGAACTATCTGCTCTTTGCTAATCTTTAACTGACTTCTAAAATAAAGCGATTTCCTTGAGCTCTAAATAAAATGATCATTTTGAAATAAAGTTTAAGATTTTACTGAATAAAGATTTACTACTGCCTAAATGTCAGACATGATAAAGATTTGCTTTGAATAAAAATTAGATAAATGAAGAAGTAAGAGCTGGTCTTTGGATTCTTCCTACGCCTAATTTTCATTCTAGTAGATCCATTGCCACTATGGTGGTGTGTCTGAATAATTTAAGTCTGAATAAAACCATGGAAAATGTTTAAATCTGCAGGTGTAAATAACAAATAGTTAAATAGGTTTAGACGCTCCACCAAAATGTTACCGCGTTTCTCCTTTACGATTCACCTGAGCCTTGAAGCCAAGTGTAAGTGAACAGGGTAAATGAGCAGTATTATGGGCCCCACTGATGCATGATGTGTGTGTTTTTAAGGTTTCAGGGTAATGGTGAGTGTTGATTAGAAATGATTTCTGGAGCCGCGCTGTAGCAACATCATCCATTGAATGTGTGTCTTTCTGAAAAATAAATATGTTTTATATATTTATATCTAAAGGTCGATGGAAGAATAAATGTGTAAATAAGTGTCTAAATGGACTTTTTTTGTAAAAATGATTGTATAACTGACTTATTAAGTGTATCTTAGTGAATACATGGGTTAGCGAGTAATGTCTAATTATGTAAATATCTGTATCAGTGTCTCACTTTGTGTATAAGTGGCTGCATGGGTTGGTGACAGGGTAAATGCGCAGTGTTATGGGCCCCACTGATCCATGATTTGTGTGTTTTTAAGGTTTCAGGGTAATGGTGAGTGTTGATTAGAAATGATTTCTGGAGCCGCGCTGTAGCAGTATTAACTTGGTAGCAGAGTAGTGGTTACTAAGGAAATTAGCTAGGGTTATGGTAAAGTACTATATAGAGTTTGATGTACAGAATTATGACTAACATCTGTTGAGTTTGTATTATGTTACATGTAGTTCTGGAAAGGCTTCATAGAGTAGGGTGAAGCCAGTGCCTCTGTCTGCAGGCAGAGGAAGTGTTGCTAGGTAAAGTCGCACAGTGAATTAGTCAGTTTCAAAAAAGGAGCATTGCCGAATACTGCGGTGGTATCGTCACATATCACTGTTTAGGGACCTTAGGTGTGAAAGGATAAATGTATAGTGAGGACAGTCTATGAAATTTCAGCCTTCAAGTATAGGGATCATTCCGTGCTTCCCGACTAAAACTTACTGCTGGGAGAGTAATAGGTCCTAACCCGAGCTTGATTGAAGGGTAAAGGGAGTGACGTCTCCCTTTTGCTAACAAAAGAGGAACTCTGTGGTGGGTTAGTGGACGCGCTGCCTACTGGTAACACAGAGTTCATGTACATATGAATAGGGTTTTCCGTATGAATGTGTGTAAATGATATTGCAATATGCGTTCAATTGTAACTCTGGGACTGTCTCTAAGGAGGTGAAAAAGATCTCTATATGTGCTTTCCTGGAGAAGCGAGATCGTTATTGCCTGATAGAAGGGTAAAGCCAGTAGTGTTGCTTTATCGGCGAGTCTAAAAATTCTGAGGAAATAAGCGTTGTCTACTCCGGTTACAGAATACTTGAGCGATTGAAAATTCTATCACTTTATTAGCGAAACAGATTAGTGGATTTGTTTTGTGTAAGTTACTAACTGATTTTGTAAAATATCTTGTAAATAAGGCTTCTTGAAAAAACCCTGTAAGGGAGGGGTCAGTCGGCGCTGCAGAAGCCGGAGCGCTGATGACGTCAAAAGTGTCGCGCTGGGATTGGTCCGTGTGACCAAGACAGAGTAGGAGTTGATTGGTTCATCACAGAAAGCAGCAAAGGCTATTGGTTAAGCACTATAGTGACGTATCGTGTTCTAACTGGTGCATTAGTGCGAACCGCGCTGTGATAGGTTGGTGTTACGGAATCAACAACAGAAATAGCTCGCGATCTTTTGAAAGCAGGAAACTTTACCGAAAATGTCATACTACTATTATGATGATGACCGAAGAAATCTTCATGGTTTAAAAAGCTGAAAAACATGTTCGTAAAAGACAAAGAGGTAGTTACGAGAGAGGGAAAAATACTTCCTTCACCGAAAACGCCTGCTTCCTGTGTGTGGTTGGAAAATTGGGTACATTATACCAAGGATGATGGTGTGTTAGCTTTTCCGGAAGGAGGATCATTTGATTTGGCTATTCTGAGAAATTTGAGAGACAAAATGATGAAACTTGAACCGAGACCCAGACCAACTCAATTTGAGGCGTTAGTTGAGTGGGAAGATGAGATGCATTAAATGGAAAGTGAAAGGTTGAGTAGGCATCTTAGACCGAGAGGTAGAGGCAGAGATTTGTGGGGAGAAACACATGAGACTAGAATACGAAGATGGAGGGATGGAAGTATGTGCGATGGCATGCATCCCATCAGATTGGTTGAAGAATATGAGGGACGAAAAAGTACAGAAAAGAAAAAAAGAAAAAAAAATACAGAATTGGGAAATCAAAGCTATGGTGAAAGCGAATCAGAGGATGCTGTTTTAGAAGAAATATTAAATAGGAGACCACCCCCATATCAACCAAGTTCTTTATGGACTACCCCCAAATGCCCCAATGGCAGAAGAAAGAGTTAATGAAATCGCCAAGACAAATTTTAGAGATTTTCCTGAAAGAGTAGAAACAAGATATGTCCCGAGTACGCCGATAGGAGAAGCTAGAATTACAGGAACTCCTGTACAAAGTAATGATTCACACAGAATTGTGTTAAGCGCGGAAAGACGAAGTAATGAACAGCCAAATAGGTCTGATTATGAGCGTCCTGCACATGAATTGATTCAAAACCTTACTAAGAATATGGAAGCTGTAACTGTGCCAGTAACCATAGGACCGGTAATACCAGTATTTGAAGATCAGAAATTAAAAGAGCCGAGACTAACCATTCCATTACAACAAAGTTTACAGAGAGCAAAAGAGAGTACTTGTCCTGATTTATCAGAAATAAGGCAGAATATAAGCATAAATCCACCAGAGTTAACTTTTAATCAAAATTTGTTATGTGGATACCCAACAGGAGCAGAATCTGACTCTGCTACTCCAGAGAAAAGTGCAGATAAAAGAGATTTAACGCAGACACCCATGGGACCATCAGAAAAAGAATTGAGTGAATGGATAAAATCATTAAAATTAAAAGAGCAGGAATTAAAAGTGTTGGATGAATCTAAATTAAAAGTAGAAATGGAAGAATTAATAATTGGAACAATTGGGACAGACAGATTGAAAACTTATCAGGATGATGAGCTCATGTTTTTATGTAAAAGTATAACATGGAGAGCAAAGACAATGTACAATCAATTGGAAGAAGTGGCAAGTGAATGTGGAATAGACTTTTCCAAAATAAAGTAATTGCAGAAATCTTAGAGTAGATTTTGCAGAAAGAGACATTGAAAATATGAACACTGCAGGAAGACAAGCGCAGATAAAAGATTTGATTGTGTTATTGCGCAAATGGGGTGATGTAGGCAAATGGAAAGTCAAGTGTGCAAAGAAGAAGGAAGAAAATAGTGATAAGTCTACTTTAGCTTTTCCCATTAGAGAGAAGGAAAAAGTGGCAACTACATTCCCTATGACAGAAATTCCTGGAGGAAGATATGTACATGTGCCCTGGAGCAGACAAGATATATTGTCATTTACGAATGATTTCCCCAGATTGAGAGAGAAACCAGTAGAATGGTATCGACAAGTTGATAGATTTGTAAAGGTGTCAAAGGTACTATGGATTGATTTAGATGGATTATTTGACATAGTGGTACCAACAGATTTATGGACAGAATGTAAAATATCTGTGGATTGGCCAAGGGAGGAATATCCCAGAGATGAGAAAACTGGAGCTCCCTCACCAGACGTGATGAGGAAATATGAGCAAGTGATAGTATGGTTGAAGAACAAAATACCTCCAAAAGAAACTGATTGGGCAAAGATAGACAGAACAACGCAGGAGCCGAAAGAAACTGTGCATTCATTTTACGAAAGGTTGTTATTAGTCTTTAAACAGTACAGTGGTTATGAGGAATTAAATGAGAAAGACATGAGTCACTTTGTTTATAGATTTGTATATGGATTAAGACCAGAAATTTCAGACATGATTAGACATAGCATGATGGATTGGCAGTCGAGTTCAGTAGATAAGGTTCTGAGACAAGCAAAATATTGAGGAGATTGATGCAAAACAAAAGAAGCTGAAAGAGAAAGCCGTGTGGGCACAAGTATAAGTAGCCAAACAACAAGTAGCACAGATGGAGAATAAGAATGCAGGGAATCAAGGTGGGATTAAATGTAAACGTAAATTAGTGGGGAATATTGATGAATTGAAAAAGAAAATGCCACGTTTCAACTGCAGCCAGATAGGGCATTGGAAACAAGAGTGCAAATGTCCGCCTAGAGTTAATGGGGAACATACATCATTGAATCCGCAGGTGCAGTTTGAGGTAAATCAGCAGCAACCGCAGCAACAGCAGATAGCAAATCAGCAAAGTCAGGTGCCACAACCGCCACTGCCATACAGTGGGAATCAGCAGAGATACAGTGCAGAGACAGGATTCAGCGGTGGTGAGCAGGTAAAAAGACCGCAAAGAGTAAATGCGTGTCCTCAATATTGGTTGCAAGAAGAGAATGGCAGTGAGCCGGATGAAAGTTTCTGACGGTGCCTGAGGGAGGAAGAAGTGTGTGTGCTTGGAGCCACTCTTGAGGTAGATCAGTCAGGTCCATTTGTGAGCGGAAAGGTGAATGATGTGGAAATAACTTTTCTAGTGGACACTGGTGCTACCCGTTCTACTGTTAGATCAGTGGAAATTCAAAATCTTCCTCTCTCTGGTGAGACAATCCAGGTTGTAGGTGTAGCTAACAGACAAATAAATACTCCTTTGACAAAACCAGTTGAAATAGAAATTGGGACGTATAAAGATATGCATCGGTTTGTGGTGTGCGATAGCAGTCCGGTTAATTTGTTAGGCAGGGATATATTGTGTAAAATGAACTGTGCCATATACTGTTCACCAGATGGCATAGAATTACAGACTCCAGACGAAGATAGTTTGTATAAACTGACAATGCTCATGATTGAGGCAGAACAAGACAAACTGTTTCCTGTTTTTGATACAGCGAAAATTTCTGTTGAACTGAAAGAGGCAGTGAAAGAAAGTGTGTGGGATTTCACTGGAAAGGATATAGGTTTGATGAAAGGAGCTGATCCTGTGAAAGTTTCCATAAAAGAAGGTGCAAGTTATCCGAATATACCGCAGTATAAAATGACTGCCGAAGTAATTGAAGGAATTACTCCAGTGATTGACAAAATGATTGAGCATGGAATTCCAAGAGGAATTGAGAGTAGTCCTTGTAATTCGCCAATTATGGGATTGAAGAAGCCAAACGGAACATTTAGAATTGTACAGGACCTGAGAAAAGTCAATAAAATTGTTGTCCCATGTTGTCCAATTGTCCCGAATCCAGCAGTGATTTTGTACCAAATACCTCATGATGCAGAATGGTACACAGTGACTGATTTGTGCAATGCGTTCTTTACTGTTCCATTGCATCCAGAAAGCCAACCATTTTTTGCGTTTCGGTTCCAAAAATCGTATCCTAGCATGGTGTAGAATTCCACAAGGGTACACTGAGAGTCCATCGATTTTTAATCAGCTACTAAAGAAATCTTTGGAAAATGTGAGCATGCCTGGAGAATCTGTGTTAGTACAGCATATTGATGATCTTTTGGTTGCATCAAAAACAAAGGATGCCTGTGTAACTGATACAGTGGCATTATTGAATCATTTGGCGGAGGAGGGACATAAAGTGTCTCCATCAAAATTGCAGTTTTGCCGGAAAGAAGTACAGTATTTAGGCCACAAGATTGCAAAGGGAATCAGACAGATCACAATTGAAAGGATTAAAATGATACAAGGAATGCAGCCCCCCAAGACTCAAAGACAGGTAAGAATGTTCCTAGGAATGGTGGGTTATTGCAGACAGTGGATAAGTGGATTCTCATTGATTGCAAAACCATTACAGAGACTGACAAAGGCAGATATCAGAGACCCTATTGTTTTGACCAAAACAGAGATGGAGGCATTTGAACAGCTAAAAACTAAATTGTGTAAAGCACCAGCTTTGGGAATGCCTGATTATGAAAAAGAATTTGAACTGTACTGCAGTGAGCGAGAAGGATGTGCTCCGTTAGTATTCATTCAGAGGCATGGAAGAATGAGTAAACCGATTGCGTATTCCTCAGCTGTTTTGGACCCTGTTGCAAAGGCTTTGCCAGGTTGTCTGAAAGCAGTAGCAGCAACCAGTGTAAGTCTGGAACAAAGTGAAGGAATTGTGATGGGATTTCCTGTGAGAGTCTATGTACCTCATTCAGTGGAGATTCTCCTCACAAGAGCAAAAACTCAGTACATGACTAACAGCAGAATGACACGTTACGAGAAAATAATTTTGGGAGCTGAGAATGTGACAATTGCAAGATGTGTGAATGTCAACCCATCGACACTGTTACCTGATGCAGTAGAGGCAGAAGTGAAAGGTGAGCTTGATCACGAGTGTTTGGATGTTCTGGAATATTGCACAAAGCCACGTCCAGACATTAAAGATGAACCTTTGTCATGTTTGTGGATGGATCATGCTTGAGAACAGAGAGTGGTGTTCTAAGTGCTGCATATGCTGTTTGTACAGTGGCAGAAGTGCTGGAAGCATCTTGTCTGAAAGGAATTCATTCTGCTCAAATAGCAGAGTTAAATGCTTTGATACGAGCATGTGAATTGGGAAAAGAGGTGAAAGTAACCATAGTGACTGATAGTCAATATGGTTATGGAGTTGTTCATGATTGTGGACAGCTTTGGTCCCAAAGAGGTTATCTGACCTCTGCAGGAACACCCATTCGGAATGCAGAGTTTGTAAAGACATTGATTGATGTGATACAGCTGCCTGAAAAATTGGCTGTGGTAAAATGTTCTGCCCACAAGAAAGGTGAGGATTATATCACCACAGGAAACAGTTATGCTGATGCAATTGCAAAGCATTGCTCCAAAAATCAAATTTCAATCAATCGACAGAAAACTGAAGAACATGTTCCAAGTCCTTTAATGATAACCACTGTAGTGGAAACTTGGCAGGAAGTGAAGCAGATGCAGGAAGAGGCAGGAACAGAGGAAAAAGATATTTGGTTAAAATCAGATTGTAGACAAAGGGAGGAAGATGAAATTTGGGTTTACAAAGATGAAAGACCAGTAATGCCTGATAGCACGATTTCAGATATGACCCGAATGTACCATGGTCAAGCACATATTGGCAGAGACGATATGATTCGTCTCTTTAGGCAGACTTGGTATAATCCTAAATTCAGAATGATTGCTGAAAGTTTGTGTCAGAGATGCTTAGTCTGCCAGCAATTTAATCCAAACAGAAAAACTGTTGTAAGTTTGGGAACCATAGGACGGGAGGGTGGCCCATTTACAAGTGTTCAGATGGATTTTGTTGAATTACCTCCATGCAAGAGACTCAGATATGTTCTTGTGATAATCTGTTTGTTCTCTCGATGGGTAGAAGCTTTCCGCACGAGAAAGAATGATGGAATAACTGTTGCTAAACTGTTCTTGCGTGAGATAATACCACGTTTCGGGTTCCCGGTCATGATTGAGTCGGACAGAGGCCCGCATTTTCAAAATGAGTTAATGCAGATGATTTGTGAAGCTCTGGACATTCGCCAGAAGCTACATTGTGCATATAGACCTGAGGCTTCAGGAGTAGTTGAACAGGTGAATGGAACGATTAAAAATAGAATTGCAAAGATGTGTTTGGCAACAGGAATGAAGTGGCCAGATGCTTTACCACTTGTGTTAATGACATTAAGAAGCATACCTGACAGAAAAACTGGATTAAGTCCTCATGAGATCTTGATGGGAAGGGCGATGAGGCAGGCTTATGTACCAGTTAACAAATTGCTAACCATAAATAATGACATCATTCTGGATTACTGCAAGAATCTATCTGATGTAGTAACTTCTGTGCTCCACCAGGTGGGAACTGAATCAAATACCAAAGAGAAAATTCCAGCTCATGATCTAGTCCCTGGGGACTGGGTACGAGTGAAAGTTCATCGCAGAAGGAATTGTTTGGTACCCAGGTGGCAAAGACCACGTCAAGTGATCTTGGTCAGTACTACTGCAGTGAAGTGTGCTGGACTGAAAAGGTGGGTTCATGCTAGTCACACCATCCGTGTGCCTGAACCTGAATACCCATACGACGGTAAAAGTACAACTGACTGATTCTGAAGGTGAACCAGAGAAGGATCCAGATATTGAATATCGACAGGAACGTCGACATCTGGAAGCATCAGAAGCCAGTTCTGCGTCTGAAGGTGAAGGTGAAAGGGAGATTGTTGAAATACCAGATTCAGAAGATCAACTTGAAGGTCGAGAATCGGTACAAACAAGCACCAGTAAAGACGCAATAGAAAGTGAAGAAAAAGTTATTGGAAAATAGAAAACTGTAAAGCAAACTGAAGACTCTGAAAGCAGGAATGGAAATCCTGAAACTGGAGAAAAGGAAGTAACTCACGATAAGGATGAGATTCCAAGTACCAGTTATGAAGGTGTTCAGTAAAGAGAACTGAAACTGATGAAGACAAAGACATTGTGAAGATCATAATCAATGATACAGTGGAAGACACTTAAAGTGAAACTGATGACAGTGCAGATGAAACTCCATGAAAAAAAGCACAAGAAAAAGAGCTTGGAGAGTAGAGCATAATACAATAGAGCCGAAGACTAAGAAAGTCTGCAAAGGAGATAATTGGCCTAAAGGAACTGGAGGATTACGATTCAAAATAGTGAACAAAACAAAAGAGCAAGAAGACCAAGTGAATGAGATTTCTAGCCAGAAAGAAACATTGGGAAAGAAAATAGAGACTATTCAAAGCCCTAAAAGAGTAAGAAGTCCAAATCAGAGGTACAAATCACCTGAGTGGACATATATCGTCCTGCCGCCCATTGTTGAAGTTAATAGTAGTCAAGAAAATGTGTATGACCCAAAGCCAATTGGGAAAAGTGATTAAAGAAGTCAATTAAAGAAATGGAAAAGTTAGATGCTAAAAGTATATGAAATTCAAATAAAAAGTCGGAAGTCCTGTTAGACAGATTTGTAAATATAGAAGACGTCGGAGTTGACAAAAGGTCAAAGAAAAATTTGTTAGAAAATCTAATTATAGTATAATTTAGAATAGAAACTGACAGAAGGTCAAAGAAAACTTGTTAGAGTGCTAAGTGGTGTGAAATGTATAGGTGACAAGGTCGAAGAAACGGTGTTAGGGAAAATGACAATGAATAATCACAGAACGAAATGTTCTATTTTTAGAAAATGGTGTAGATGTTTTACAATTTGTCTGGGATTGTTGATGGTATTGTGGGTAATTTTAGCTATTGTGATACCTTTCCAAGGTAATTTGATAAAACTAAAGCCAAATGTGAGTTCAAGTAAACAAAGTGAGAAAGAAAAGGTGCCCGAGACTCATGTGTATAAACCAGAATTGCATCAAGATAGATCCATCAGTGATTACACCAAAAATACTTTTTCAAAATTATTGCTTGAGTATATTAAAACTATGAATGTTGATGACTGTTATGTTTGTGTAAAATTGCCAGCATCAGTGTCAGAAGGGGTGACCTATCACCACCTTCCTCTTACATATGGAGTAACTTGTAGTGTAATTCCAAGTTTGTTTTACAAGACTGGGAAACTGGAGTATCATTACTCTAATGTGGATGAGATATTTGCAAAATTAAAGATTGACAATACCTTAAATAAGAGAAAACATGCGGAGGTAATGGGAGATTATTTCCTAGAAGTAGATGATCTAATGCACAAGTATGAATTTAATAATAATTTGACATGTAAAATGAGAGTTGAAGAAAAGGCATTCTTAAATATGGCTGAGGAAAGAAGAATTGCTTACAAACGGAAGGAGAAAATGAAGCATGCAAAGTCTAAATATTACACATTTGATGATGAGAACATCGAGGACAAGAATGTGAATGTAGCAATCAATATAGATGCACCAATGTTGGGAAAATGTTGTATTAGGAGAGACAATTCGAGGTATGACAATTATTTTGTGGGTGCAAGTCAATGTGAAGATACCTAGAGAATTTTAGAGGGTTGGGGATTTAAAGGAGGAAATGATCCGGTTTTTCCTGGAATTTAATTTATATGCGGGAATAGAGCTTATTATAGACTGCCAGACCACTGGTATTGGACATGTTATGTGGGTTTGGTCTTTCCTAAAATTTTCCATGTAGATAGAGGTACTAATGGAAAGCATGAGTTAGGTAAAGTTTTAAGTAGAAAAAGAAGAGAAACTGTGTTAGAAATAATAGGTGATGTATTTGGAGCACGGATACCAGCAGTGGGAATTTCGTTTAATGCAAATAGAATCAGAAAATTGTCCACAATAGTTGATAAATTATCAACAGATACAGCAGGGGTATTCCTAATGGTAGATACTGAAATGGTTGCTATGAGAGCTATGGTTATGCAAAACCGACTTGCCCTTGATGTAATTTTAGCAAACGAGGGAGGAGTCTGTGGAATATTGAAAGTTCAACATTGTTGTACTTATATTCCAGATAAAAGTCAAAACATTGAAAAGTATATTATAAATATTACAGATTTGCATAAAGAAATTGAACCACTGGAGGTTGAAGGTGTCCTTGAAAGACCGGGTAAAAGTTTCTCAGCAATTAAGCACTGGTTTCAAGAAATAGGTAGTTAAATTATAGGTAAAATACTAATACCGATAACAGTCTTAGTGGTAATAATCCTTATGATAAGGTTATGCTGTATATATAAAAGGTAGAAGAGATTTCAGAAACTTGATAAAGAAAAAGGAATGAAGAACGATTAGCAAGAATGAGAGAAAAGAATGAGATAGAAATGGTGGAAGTAAAAGAAAAGGTTTTCAAATATTCAAAGGAGACAAAGTATAGATGACATTAACAAAAGGAAATTTACACATGTTCTGCTAAATTTTCCAAAATTTTGAGGGTTATTTGGTGATAAAATCACCAGGATGAGGGAATTGATGGAGCGAGGTGGCAAACGCAAAATTTTGTGTACCCCTCGTAAAGGTAATGTCCCATAACGTTAATATTTACTAATTGCATGTTTTGAGAAATTAACCAACCATAGAGTAAAATGCACACATTTTTATTATTACACACGGGGAAAAACTAACTTTGCTTGCATGTTGCAATAAACCCAGCTAATATGTATTGTTATTGTGTTGTGAACTAATGTGCAGCTTAATTGTAAACAAAAGCAATTTAATATGCTTATTCTACATGTTTCTGTGTGGTGGAGAGGTCGAAAATGTAAGTATAAAATGCATTTATTTGGCTTATTTGCTAGGTAACAACTAACTGGGAAACATTAGTTAGGTGGGAGGTAAACAGAATGGGTTTAAATTCAATAATTAACATGTGTTTGTTTTTACGATAGTTCCAAAAGTGGCCTCTGAGGCCAATGCAAAAGATGGCTGCTTCGGTAAACTGTGAGCAAGAGCTGAACTGCGCAGGCGCGCCACAAACCTGCAAGTCAGAGTGAACTGCCTGTGCTCGAGGAGGTTCAAGGCTATCATAACCCGGAACCTAGGATGGGTGCCGAGCGTGGACGATGTAATGCTTAGAGCCTGGGAGAGTTTATGCATGTTTCAAATGCAAGGAAGAGCCTAGGCCACGGACTGATTTAAACAAAGACCCTTTCTTTTTTCGATGACACGTTGTGAAAATGATGCTGTAATGGTGAAGAGATGTTCACCCACCCCGATTTTGTCCAATAGGAGACCAAATAAGTGATAGTAGTTACAATTTAGATAGATTAAGTTAGGGAAATAGGGTATAAAAAACCCTGGTTTTAGCTAGAAGGGGTCGCCTTTTCAATTTCTATCGGAGATGCTGCCCGATTCCTGGATGTAAGAATATAATGACTTTTTACTTGTTTGCTTTACAGGATTGAAGGATAAGATGAGGGTGCTAGTTAGGGATGTTAGGAGAGAATGAATTTGGAACTATCTGCTCTTTGCTAATCTTTAACTGACTTCTAAAATAAAGCGATTTCCTTGAGCTCTAAATAAAATGATCATTTTGAAATAAAGTTTAAGATTTTACTGAATAGAGATTTTCTAATGCCTAAATGTCAGACATGATAAAGTTTTGCTTTGAATAAAAATTAGATAAATGAAGTAGTAAGAGCTGGTCTTTGAATTCTTCCTACGCCTAATTTTCATTCTAGAAGATCCATTGCCACTATGGTGGTGTGTCTGAATAATTTAAGTCTGAATAAAACCATGGAAAAATGTTTAAATCTGCAGGTGTAAATAACAAATAGTTAAATAGGTTTAGACGCTCCACCAAAATGTTACAGCGTTTCTCCTTTACGATTCACCAGAGCCTTGAAGCCAAGTGTAAGTGAACAGGGTAAATGAGCAGTGTTATGGGCCCCACTGATGAATGATTTGTGTGTTTTTAAGGTTTCAGGGTAATGGTGAGTGTTGATTAGAAATGATTTCTGGAGCCGCGCTGTAGCAACATCATCCATTGAATGCGTGTCTTTCTGAAAAATAAATATGTTTTATATATGTATATCTAAAGGTCGATGGAAGAATAAATGTGTAAATAAGTGTCTAAATGGACTTTTTTTGTAAAAATGATTGTATAACTGACTTATTAGGTGTATCTTAGTGAATACATGGGTTAGCGAGTAATGTTTAATTATGTTAATATCTGTATCAGTGTCTCACTTTGTGTATAAGTGGCTGCATGGGTTGGTGACTAGCTACATGAGTGTCGATATGGGTTATTAGGTGGTTTTTAGATTATCAGTATGAGTGTCTGTATGTTTGGTGGGAGGTATTACTTACCGCATAGATGCATGAATGTGCGACTCACTGTTTGTATGTGTTTTGAAGACAACATGTGTGCAGGACTGTATGGGTGGATGAGTGTGTCTATGGGTGTTAGTGAGTGAATCACTGTCTCAATAGTATCTTTATGAGTAACTACATATGTTTTAAACTAGTATATGTGAGTATTGATGTATATAAGTGAGTATACGTGATAGCGAGAGATTGTAAGAGTACCTGTATAAATAAGTATGTGTTTCTATAAGTGATTGTTTAAGAGAGTAAGAGTGTACGATTCTGTAGAAGTAAGTGTAGTGGTGGGTGTATAGCTGTTTATGCAAGTAAATGGATGTTTGATAGTTTATTTCAATGTGTGAGTATGTGTGTGAGTAACTCTATAGAGGAGTGTCGGTGTGCAATAAGATGCATAGGTGTAGGAGTACACATGATGAGTGAGTACATGTATGAGTGCCCATATAGAACGGTTAGTGAATGACTGGATGTGTTTCAATGTGTGAGTATGTGTGTGAGTAACTCTATAGATGAGTGTCGGTGTGCAATAAGATGCATAGGTGTAGGAGTACACATGATGAGTGAGTACATGTATGAGTGCCCATATAGAACGGTTAGCGAATGACTGGATGTGTATGTATATTTTAGAATTACTGAATAGGTTGTTCTAACTGGAATTGTTTTTTCCATTTTTTTTTTAAGATTTTAGTTTCTATGTATTATTGTGTGTATCAAGGGTTAGATTACGCTATTACGCTGAGAGGAGGTCGGTCACTCTTTCACAAGGATGATGTCATCAGTGATGTCATTTGAGATGTCATCAGTGATGTCATGAGTGGTGTCACTGACCATGTCATGAGTGAAGTAATATGTGACGTCATCAGCAGTGCATTGCGGGCGCGCGAGTTATAGTAACTATAACGGGGGAATTTCAATGGTTTTGTATGAGGGAAATGTCCAGCTAACTATATCATGAGTAAAACCTATGGTTTTTCAGTGAATTTCTAAGGTTTTTTTAAATGCTAATTCAAGTTACTGGTAAGTACAGTTAAATTTACTTTTCAGGAACAGTAGTGAGCTGAAAGATGCAGCACTGAGGTCTCTCCTGAAAACAGGTGAGTAAATCGGAATTCGTAGTTTGGCTGATTTTTGAGGAATTTTTTAAAGTTCCAAAACTCCACACTTAGAAGAATTTCCAAGTAAAACATGTCAATGTTAGCCTATGGAAGGAAATTCAAGTTACTGTAACTACGATTAGAATCTTTTTTCAGGATCAGTAGTGGGCTGAAAGATGCAGCACTGAGGTCTCTCTTGATGACAGGTGAGTAAATCGGAATTCGTACTTCGGCTAATTTTAGAGGATTATTCTGCTCAATAGTGAAGGAAGGGGGCGGGGCCTGAGCACACAAGTGTGCAAACACACCCTGTGGCGCGTTTTAGGTTGGGGAATATATTCCTCTTCAATCCTGAGGTCACCTGTGAGCCAACTAGCCCATCAGGTACCTCCAGTTTGCGCCAGGGAGCTGCGTTGTAGAGAGGTGTTCAGAGGGTACGCCCCCTTTTTACAACACTTTGCAAAGCAGCTTCATGGCAATTACTAGAGGTACCTGTTGGACTAGTTGGCCCCTAGGGGACCTCTGGATTGAAGAGGGATATTTTCCCCAACCTAAAACGCGCCACAGGGCGTGTTTGCACACGTCACCTCAAGCCCCGCCCCTACCTTCACCACTGTGCAAACATGCCCCGTAACGCGTTCTAAGTTGGGGGATTAAGTCCCCTTGCATACGGGGGGTCCCTGGGGGCCACCTAGCACACCAGGAACATCCAGTATGCGCCAGGGGGCTGCGTTGCAGAGAAGTGTAATGAGGCCATGCCCCTTTTTACACCTCTCTGCAACGCAGCCCCCTGGCGCGTTTGCAGAGGGGGAACTAATTCCCCTTGCATACTGGGGGTGCCTGGGGGCCATCTAGCCCACCAGGAACCTCCAGTGTGCGCCAGGGGGCTGCATGGCAGAGAGGTGTAAAAAGGGACGTGGCCTCTACACGTCTCTGCAAGGGAGCCCCCTGGCCCATACTGGAGGCTCCTGGTGGGCTAGTCCCAGAAAGCATTGCTTCAGGTGTTACACCTGTGTATAATTACTGTGGGTATTTACTGGTGCTTGCAGCTTGCCGTCATGTCACATGGTCTGCCACTGAAGAGGGCGTTGGCCCGAAACGCGTCTGTCAGGAAAAGGACTTTGTTCACGGCTCGCGTCCTTGCATTGGCATTAATTCCTACCTGTAAGTGCATCCCACCCAGGGGCAACTCTTTCTTCCATTTGTTAGCGGCCAGCCCGGTCGCGGGTTTGCACTACCGCGGAAAAACTGCGGGTCCACAGCTACCTTATTTGGGAAGCTTACTGTGGTATGGGTGGTGCCTTTTACTTGCGGGGTGCTTGCGGGGACATTAGCAATCCTTTTAATACTTTTTTGCATGTGAATGGAGGCGGCAACCCACTTGGGTTCTACTAAACCACCAGTCCCAGAAAGCATTGCTTCAGGTGTCACACCTGTGTATAATTACTGTGGGTATTTACTGGTGCTTGCAGCTTGCCGTCATGTCACATGGTCTGCCACTGAAGAGGGCGTTGGCCCGTAACGCATCTGGCAGGAAAAGGACTTTGTTCGCGGCTCACGCCCTTGCGTTGGCATTAATTCCTACCTGTAAGTGCATCCCACCCAGGGGCAACTCTTTCTTCCATTTGTTAGCGGCCAGCCGGGTCGCGGGTTTGCACTACCGCGTAAAAACTGCGGGTCCACAGCTACCTTATTTGGGCAGCTTACTGTGGTACGGGAGGTGCCTTTTATTGCGGGGTGCTTGCGGGGACATTGGCAATCTACTTTTTTGCATGTGAATGGCGGCGGCGGCGACCCACTTGGGTTCTACTAAACCACCAGTCCCAGAAAGCATTGCTTCAGGTGTTACACCTGTGTATAATTACTGTGGGTATTTACTGGTGCTTGCAGCTTGCCGTCATGTCACATGGTCTGCCACTGAAGAGGGCGTTGGCCCGTAACGCATCTGGCACGAAAAGGACTTTGTTCGCGGCTCACGCCCTTGCGTTGGCATTAATTCCTACCTGTAAGTGCATCCCACCCAGGGGCAACTCTTTCTTCCATTTGTTAGCGGCCAGCCCGGTCGCGGGTTTGCACTACCGCGGAAAAACTGCGGGTCCACAGCTACCTTATTTGGGCAGCTTACTGTGGTACGGGAGGTGTCTTACTTGCGGGGACATTGGCAATCCTATTAATACTTTTTTGCATGTGAATGGCGGCGGCGACCCACTTGGGTTCTACTAAACCACCAGTCCCAGAAAGCATTGCTTCAGGTGTTACACCTGTGTATAATTACTGTGGGTATTTACTGGTGCTTGCACCTTGCCGTCATGTCACATGGTCTGCCACTGAAGAGGGCGTTGGCCCGAAACGCATCTGGCAGGAAAAGGACTTTGTTCGCGGCTCGCACCCTTGCGTTGGCATTAATTCCTACCTGCAAGTGCATCCCACCCAGGGGCAACTCTTTCTTCCATTTGTTAGCGGCCAGCCCGGTCGCGGGTTTGCACTACCGCGGAAAAACTGCGTGTCCACAGCTACCTTATTTGGGCAGCTTACTGTGGTACGGGAGGTGCCTTTCACTTGTGGGGTGCTTGCGGGGAGATTGGCAATCCTTTTCATACTTTTTTGCATGTGAATGGGGGCGGCGACCCACTTGGGTTTTACTAAACCACCAGTCTCAGAAAGCAATGCTTCAGGTGTCACACCTGCGTATAATTACTGTGGGTATTTACCGGTGCTTTCAGCTTGCCGTCATGTCACATGGTCTGCCACTGAAGAGGACGTTGGCCCAAAACGCGTCTGGCAGGAAAAGGACTTTGTTCGCGGCTCGCGCCCTTGCGTTGGCATTAATTCCTACCTGTCAGTGCACCCCACCCAGGGGCAACTCTTTCTTCCATAGATATATATATATATATGATATAGATATATAGATATGATATAGATATATAGATAGGCACATACATACACACATATACACACACACACAAATATATATATATATATATATATATATATATATACACTGTTAGTAATGGGGATCTCTAGTTGGCCGCGGCTGGTGCCGAGGTCCAAATAGGGAATCTTCTTCCTAAGTCAGAGTAAAGGGGCTACACCTGATAACCCCTGCTCAACCCTGTGGTAACGAAGCACGAGCAGACAGGCCTATCTCAGAGGCAGTGTGTGAAGCATTTATGACCATACACAACGCAGGAAGAACGATACAAACAGACACCACCAGTAGTTGTAGAAAAATAGTTATCCTTATATAGACTGAACACGAGGCTTAAAAGCGCTCAAGGAGCCACAATGCACATAATTACAGATTCACTTCAAAGGAATAAAGGCCCCCAAAAAGCATGTGGAACGAACTTAGTTCACGGCCGGGGTCCAGGGGACCCGGTCATGCACTATGTACCTGAGATTTAATGGGGCGCGGCACGCAGCCTCACAAGTAAGCCAAGGTAATGACAGGGGGACTCACAGGGGCGAGAAGGCAGAAACATAAATGGTAATAACTACCATTTTATGTTTCTGCTTCCCGGACTGCGAGAAAGCAGAATTGTCTGCTTGGGGGTGGGTGGTGCTGCTCGAGGGTGGGGAGGGGGGCGGGAGGGAGGAGAGTGGCTTGCCCACTGTTGTGGGTACTGACTGTTTGGTCGGCCCTAAGGCAAACCACTCCCCCCTGCCCTCAAGCAGGGCTGCTCACTCTCCCTTGTTCTCTATGTAGGCTGCTGCATGCAGCCAAACACACAAGGTGATGGACGGAATGTTGCACATTGGCAAAACATTCACCCCCAGTCACAGATCTGCTGCATGCAGCCTACATAGAGAAAATGGCCCGGCTGGGGCGCTCTGAGCTGCGCCTCACCAATCACAACGCTGCCATTGCAGCGTTGTGATTGGCGGAGGGTAGGGAGGGAGGCTGCCTTTCCTGATGATGATCATCACGCTGCAGGAATTGGAAAACACAGGACGGCAGGAAGCGGAGGTGTTGCACGGCAAGTTTTATTTTATATATATTTTTAGTTAAACCCCTCCCACCTCTCCCCCGCGACTACCCCATTTCCACCCCCCCACCCGCCAGTCATGCCGGCCGCGACTGGTTCACATTCTTTATAAATGCAGAGATTTGCTTGCATGCATCTGCTACTCAAATTGTATATATTCCCTTTTGTTCTTGAACTGCTGCTGTGTTTTGCCATTCTAGAGTTCAGGCATTATCATTGCTGAAATGTTCGCATTCTTCCATTCAGTCGCTTGTTCAGCTTTGCTTTTAGCCTGTGTGGTCATTTTCCTCTGTCGCTTCATAAAACTGACATGGACGCAAGGTTTGTGCTACAAGAATCATGGCTCAAATGTGTTTGTTACCGGTTGTCACACATGGTACAGACTTCACACGGCCCAGCTTAGGTGAGGTCTAGGCCTTACTGCTGCCTCTTTGCATGATGATACCTGCAGCCCAGGATCACAGTGGGTTTCATCTGCTCGCAACTGTTATCAGTGGAAGCCCTGTGAGGGACCCATATGTAACAACGAACATGCAAGTGAGTCGGAGGACCACTGTAGGGGACAGGGCCTTGATGCATTATCTGTACACTGTCAATGCGCGCACTTTTAAGAGTGAGTGCTTGTGTTTGTATGTTTTAATGCTTTAAAATGTTGCAATTGATTTGTCTTGATCGATCACGAGAATCAAGCCTATAGCAGCCATGTGGTGTAAAGATAGTATTGAGGCCAATAAATGTTTATGGACTGGTATGTGAGTGTGTATGTTATGGGGCACTAGTTGGACTACAGGAAGTGTCTGATTACTGAAGATGCAACAAACATTAGCTGGTGTATGACTTTAAACGGATTCAAAAATCCAAGCAATCTAGTTTGGTGACTGATGTTACCATAGGTGCTACATTTTTGGCAAAAGAACAATATATTTGAAAAAACACATTGTCAAAGTTTCTAAATTATATTTGAGGTTATGCGGGAGTTTGTTAATCCTTTCCATATTTAGTGTTACCTTACTGCATCCTGATCTTTGTTTGATTTGGCTTGGCAGATACCTCTCTAGTGTACAAGGTGCATAGCATTCACCATCCACTTTCTAACAAGTGTCTGACTGGCTAGTGACCTCCCTTAAAGGTTAGTAGGGCTGGGTGGTCTCATATGTTTAGAGCACTTATGTGAGGCCTTGGAGTCTCATGTACAAGCTACATATAAAGGGCCAGTAGGGTTGGGTGCATGATGAGCTGCATCAGTTTCAGCTCTGAAAAGACTGCAATAGCTAGCTCAGAGAGCACATATGTTTGTTGTTACCCAAGTCAATAGTACTTATTTTATCAACCTTGATTGGTATGGCTGGAATTTGAACCTGTGACCCCAATAAAGTCAGTGGGAAGCATTTCATATGTTGAGAGGTTGGAAATGATTCCAGCATAGCTAATGCAAAAGAGATTATGTTCAGAGGTTAACTGAATGTCCAATGTCTCTGAATAGTCAGTTGAACCGTTCCCATGCCTGCCCATATCCCAGCAGCTCCTCTGAAGGACTGACAGACTGAGGCAAGACTTTAACACATGTGGACCACTACCTCATACCTCTGGAGGTCCATCCTCCTGGTGTGCAGCCTTCCAATGTAGAGGAGGGCAAGTAGGACTGTAAGGGAGTCAGTACTATATTAGGTCAGCCATTAGCGCTGCTGTAGGGCAATGAATCCGAATGGATGAGGGGGGGGTCATTATTGTTTAGCACAACTTGAAGAAGTGTTGGTAGATTTGATTTGTTTCTTTTCCAAATGGCCTGGAGCACCTCTAAAACTTTGAAACGTGTACCTGAAAATGTACTAGATGGTTCTGTATCTTCTTGGGAGAGAGTCCTAAAACCCCTGAGTGGGAACTCAAGGTTGCTCACTTTGCATGCTCACTTGGTGAAATAAGGGGCAGCAGTTGTGCCTCACCACCTTCAAACGTCACCAGCACCACTGCGCACAGCCTTTGGCGTGCGTGGCGTAGGGTGTGTCTTCGGGCCCCTGGGACCTCACACCCTAAGGCCAAACATATATATTAAGGGGCGGGGCGTGCAGCTCCCCTCCCCAAGCCTTAATTGGCCAGGGAGCCTGGAGGGAGCAGCTGCTTTCTGCATGCTTCCCCTGGGTGGGAGCAATATGTGTTCTGTTTATGTGAACAGGAAAACAGAACACAAGTCTGCTCCCAGCCGGCTGGGGCAAGTTTAAATCTCCTGCCGGCTGGGAACAAACTTAGTGTTTGCTCCCATTTAGGGGGACATTTAAAAATGTTCCTGCCAGAGGGGAGGAAGCATATGTTTTCTTGCCCGTGGTAATGGAGGCAGGGAAACTACTGTCTCCTGAGGGGTGGGCTTCACGGGACACAGCAAGTGAGCCAGCCCTGGGGGATGGTGTCCCCTGGGCCATTTAAGGTAGGGAGGGGTCAGTATTACGCAAACTCGGCCTGGGTGCAGGAATAATAAAGCAGGTGGTCGAGGGTTGCAAAACCACCTTGTTTTTAAGGTGGCATCCAAACATCCGATTTGAGTCTGGGTTGCTAACCCACCTGCACTGGCCAAATCATTAATGACTTAAGGGATTTAAAGAAGTACTTCGAAAGGAGGTGTTTATGTATTATTCATTGTGTGCAATAAAAGTAGCTATACAATGAGCAAGAGACTAGGGAGAGAGAGAGTTTTCTGGGGGGTTTATTTTGCCCAGCAAGTATTTCGAGTTCCTATGAAGCAGAATAGACGTGAACACCTGAGAAACTCAAAGAGGGTGAAGGGGACAGCATATTTTCGGTATCTCCACGTGAAGGGACTCTTGGGCTGTGATCCTTTCCTCTCCATAGTGAGAGTCGATCGCCTGCAGCTCTCTGCCCGGGGAGGTTCGGGGTGGAGGTGAAACTAACCAAACAAGCTTGAACCAGAACAAATAGATCTTGCAAATTTAATGACAGGAAACAGGAGCTAGTATGAGTTGTGAATGCTTGTAGGAGAGTAAAATCCTACCTGCCAACACTTGGGGGCTGGGAGGAAGCCCTGCACAAATGTCAGTTTAAAAGCAAAGGCCTTCAAACAGGCAGGAGGACCTCTCTAAGGCGGATACGGGCTGGGTCAGAATCGGTCAGATGCCAGGCACTTGTAAGACTGGAGACAAGCAGTTGTTTTGTCAGCACAGTCTCTGGGGGAAAAGTTACTGCCTCTGAAGTCAGAACATGTGAAAGGCTGCCAGAAATGGAGCAGAATCTGCCAGGCGTCAAGCTGGAGTCTGAATGGCGGGCAATCAAAAGTCAGGTTCGTAAATCTATGAAGTGGCAAGTGGAACCTCCGTCAGACATGGAGGGATGCGCTCTGTCAGGCATAGGGCGGGCTGGAGTCTTGACCGAAAGATTAGATAATTCCGAGCAGGTCGCCTGTCAAGCTCTGCTCCTCTGGAAGCCTGGTAGGCCCGGAGCAATGCCAAATAGAAGTCAGCCCCAACCCGCTGTAAGGCTGGCAGGGCTGGGGTATAACAGGTGCCTTCAAAAGTATTGTAAAAAACACAGTTGATGGACAGAATGTAGAACAATGTCATACATTCATCCCAGTACAAGGATCTGGGCCTAAATCCATTGTTTTTTTGCACTCCACACCACCCTGGGTTAGACACTGGCTATATGCAAATCAGCTCTGACCCTGTGCCTCATGGGAACAGTCCAGTCCGAACTACCAAGCCATGTCTTTCCCAGACCGGAATCAAGCATCCAAGGACCGGTTTCTGGCTATCAGCCTTCATCAGCCTGGATAGCTTGACTCCAGTGGTGTGGAGAGCCTGGGACTCACGTCTGAGCATCCCCAGCCCACTCGGGGTGAAAATTGCAAAATACACAGTTGATGGACAGAATGTAGAACAATGTCATACATTCACCCCAGTACAAGGATCTGGGCCTAAATCCATAGTTTTTTTGCACTCCACACCACCCTGGGTTAGACACTGGCTATATGCAAATCAGCTCTGACCCTGTGCCTCATGGGAACAGTCCAGTCCGAACTACCAAGCCATGTCTTTCCCAGACCGGAATCAAGCATCCAAGGACCGGTTTCTGGCTATTTTTGCAATTTTCACCACGAGTGGGCTGGGGATGCTCAGACGTGAGTCCCAGGCTCTCCACACCACTGGAGTCAAGCTATCCAGGCTGATGAAGGCTGATAGCCAGAAACCGGTCCTTGGATGCTTGATTCCGGTCTGGGAAAGACATGGCTTGGTAGTTCGGACTGGACTGTTCCCATGAGGCACAGGGTCAGAGCTGATTTGCATATAGCCAGTGTCTAACCCAGGGTGGTGTGGAGTGCAAAAAAACGATGGATTTAGGCCCAGATCCTTGTACTGGGGTGAATGTATGACATTGCTCTACATTCTGTCCATCAACTGTGTTTTTTGCAATTTTCACCCCGAGTGGGCTGGGTATGCTCAGACGTGAGTCCCAGGCTCTCCACACCACTGGAGTCAAGCTATCCAGGCTGATGAAGGCTGATAGCCAGAAACCGGTCCTTGGATGCTTGATTCCGGTCTGGGAAAGACATGGCTTGGTAGTTCGGACTGGACTGTTCCCATGAGGCACAGGGTCAGAGCTGATTTGCATATAGCCAGTGTCTAACCCAGGGTGGTGTGGAGTGCAAAAAAACGATGGATATAGGCCCAGATCCTTGTACTGGGGTGAATGTATGACATTGCTCTACATTCTGTCCATCAACTGTGTTTTTTGCAATTTTCACCCCGAGTGGGCTGGGTATGCTCAGACGTGAGTCCCAGGCTCTCCACACCACTGGAGTCAAGCTATCCAGGCTGATGAAGGCTGATAGCCAGAAACCGGTCCTTGGATGCTTGATTCCGGTCTGGGAAAGACATGGCTTGGTAGTTCGGACTGGACTGTTCCCATGAGGCACAGGGTCAGAGCTGATTTGCATATAGCCAGTGTCTAACCCAGGGTGGTGTGGAGTGCAAAAAAACGATGGATTTAGGCCCAGATCCTTGTACTGGGGTGAATGTATGACATTGCTCTACATTCTGTCCATCAACTGTGTTTTTTGCAATTTTCACCCCGAGTGGGCTGGGTATGCTCAGACGTGAGTCCCAGGCTCTCCACACCACTGGAGTCAAGCTATCCAGGCTGATGAAGGCTGATAGCCAGAAACCGGTCCTTGGATGCTTGATTCCGGTCTGGGAAAGACATGGCTTGGTAGTTCGGACTGGACTGTTCCCATGAGGCACAGGGTCAGAGCTGATTTGCATATAGCCAGTGTCTAACCCAGGGTGGTGTGGAGTGCAAAAAAACGATGGATTTAGGCCCAGATCCTTGTACTGGGGTGAATGTATGACATTGCTCTACATTCTGTCCATCAACTGTGTTTTTTGCAATTTCCAAAAGTATTGTAGCACCGGAGCAGTCAGAAACACGTCTATAAAGGTTTGGTGACATTTACTCAAAGGACTGGTACCTACTCAGGCTGTTAGGAATGGGACGGAGTCAGTTATCTTAGGTATATACATGTATTACTAGATTTACAGGCCTCTGAAGGCCACTTCACTGCTGGGAAACGTTATTTATCTGTACGCAGGTGCAGCTTTTTAAGGAAAAGAAATGTGATAGGTTTAAATAAAGATTTCTCGCTTTTTACTAGATAAAAGGGGACTCACGGGGCACTCTGATCTTCCATGTGGCTGTTCTGATGAAATGAAAAGGACATTTGTAAAGTGAATGGCTACCAGGAGGCCTCTGCTTTTACATGGCCCATTTCTTGTGTCATTGACATGGGTCAGTGGCTATGGAGACTGGGAGCTCTGCACAAAGCCGGTATGTGCTGCCAGGTGTGACGGGAACCTGCAGGCTTTCCCACAGCAGGTAAACCGAGCCCTCTCTAAATGTGGGGGCCGGATACTGGTGTGGCAGGGGAGTCGGATTTCAGCTCTTTTAACTATGAATGGGGACTGGAAGGGCTTCAGAGCCTGTCCCTGCCAGGTGGGAGCAGCTCACGTAGTCCTTACGTTGCATTCTGGTACTTGTTGTTCTGCATTCATTTATGATAGAATAAGTAGCAGAGTGCAGAGAAAAAAAGACGAAATAAGATTATCATGCCTGGCATGGGTTGACTAGAGTGTATATCAGACTACAGAGCTGCTAGGGCAGACCTTGTACTCATCCCCGTTTCCTAGTTATATTTTAATGGAGAATTAGATTGCTTTTTCTACGAATTTTTGGCACATAATCTCATATGTCTTTACTTTTTATGACTACTTCATTTCAGGTCTGGCTGCAGACAGTTTCAGGTGTTGCCAGAGGGAGTCATCAAAACCAAACATCCAGACTTTGGGAAGGTGAATGGCCACGTCACTCGCAGGGGAACACGAGAAGGTACAGCAATTGCGACAGTTTCTTTGAAGAAAAGCAGGATTTGAACGCTATAGGTAGGATATTCAATTCATTTATTTGAAAGCTTTTGAGGGCTGTGAGGTCTCCCTGTGGCTGATCAAACGCCAGAAGATGAAGCGTCCACTGGGCACTGAATCTCATCTCGCCGCTACATTTAACGACAAGACCAGGCTAGTATTCACATTGACCCATTAAGCACATAGGCCTCGATTGCGAGTGTGCAGGCCCTGACACTGCGAGGGACAATATTAACCACTGCTGTTTTAAATGTATATTCAGAAACGAGCTCGGTGCTGAATCTGAGGCCCCCAGAACTGCTCAATACACTAAATATGGGGAGTGAAGACTGAGACTCCAAGAAACCAAACTTCACGGAAGATGAATCTTCCAGAGCTGAGCACCGAGTACTACGGCCTACTCGCCACAGCACCCCCTCCACGCCCCAGGGCGCACGCGAACCAGAGATACTCCTGGTGTTGCTTCACAGAGAATTGTAGCATAGTTTCAGAATAACCGTTATTCGTGTTATTTTTTGGGAAAATACAACGTTGTTTTATTTCTAGTACTCCTTGAAAGGGCGCAGACGGCGCTCGTTTGCCTGTTAAGTTTTAGTTGAAAATGTCCGCGAGTTAGAAATTTAATTATTTTTAAGTCTATTCAAATGTAAAATTAGACGTTCTACTGAAAATTAAACAAAAAATCCTAACAGAGCAAAATAAAAATACCAACAATAAAGCCCACTAGATAAATGGGTTCACAGCGTCGGGTATGCCAGCAGTTAAAGGATATTTTTGAGCAACTCTGTCAGTGTGTGGATTCCATGTTGCTCCCATTTCTTCCTATTGAAGATGCTTATCGGGTCAGATGCGTATCGGGCATACAAGCATCTGACGCTCCTAGGATCACCCAGGCATGGGCAGTTGAGCCGAGGTGTGATCTCCCGCTTGTGCTCCTTGCCTGTTGCAATCCCCCCCCGCCCCCCAATTGCACGCATGCAGGAGCCGAATGAGTAAACACCCGTGACTTTTGATTCTAACTCCACAGGCGATGGGGCGCACCCTAGTCTCGTGAGTGGGTAGCCAGGACTCCAGGTCAGAGGAAGCACCTCCCATCTTTCCCACCCATTCATGTATTTATTTACAACCAATGCATTCTGGGAGTTCTAGTCTTGATTAATTTGACTTGAAACAGTCGGACTACATAATTGGGTGTGGAAGGGTAAATAAAGTCTGACGCCACACAGGCCTTGTGTGCATTAATAAGATGGGAAAGTGTGGGCCCAAATCGTACAAACTCACTTCGTTTTAACATTATCTCCCTACCGGGTCGGAGTTATTGCAGGGGGGTAATAGTCTGTCCTTAAGCCGCCTACCATGGCTTATGGCTATCGATCGGACTGACTTCCACACATCAACATTAACTCTGTTGTCGCCATCTGTAGACCGAAGCCATGAACGCCGGGGCGAAACCTTCGACTTACCCCAACAGGTCAGGCCGGGAACCCCCTCGGGGACGCCTCTTCTTCTGAGGGCGGCTCCTTGATGCGGGGCAGCTGCAGGCTGTCCTCCCCCGCCGCTGCCGCGCCTCCGATGCCCCTGTGAGGCCCTCCCTTCTTCCTCCCAGCGCCCCCTGGCTTGCCACTGCGGCGAGAGAGGCGGCGGGAGATTTTGCGGGCCAGGTGGGCGAGCGTGCCCCCTTTCACGACATAGTCTCGCTCCAGCTCCTCCAGGGAAATCTCGATATTGCCCGTGTACCAGAAGATCCAGCCGATGAGGCTCAGGAACACCAGGATGGCGCCGGTGTAGATCAGCAAGTCGCCAAAGTCCCTCCCGTTGATCTGCAGCTGGGCGAAGATGCCCACCAGGAGGGAGGCCACCCCCACCAGGTCCATCACCACCGCGAACAGGAGAGCCATGCGGCAGCGTCCGAGGGCGGCCGGAGCCATGTCTGCGCATCCCCAGGTGTGCGAGCGAGGGCGAGGCGCTGCGAAGGTGTGCTGTGTGCACAGCAGACTCGGGAAACCGAACCAACCTGTTGTGGGAGGCAGGGATCACGTTACACACTGCCGGAGGGGGCCAGCAGGCTTAACCGTTTCGCCTCATCTCACCCCACACAAGCTGCAATGACAGAAAAAAGAAGGAAGTAGCGAGAGCCGTGGGCCCCACCCCGCCTCAACCAGCGTCCGGGAACAGCATCAATTATGGACGGAAGCCGGAGGTTCTTTTGTGACTGTCATGGTTCGCTGACAGCTTACCTGCAGACGTCTTGAAACATTAGAACTCTCGAACTCTCTCTCTCTCTCTCATTCTCTCATTCTCTCATTCTCTCATTCTCTCATTCTCTCTTCCCAGTCGCCCTTACAAAAACTCCTTTCAGTGTGTATTCCCAGACTCTATGCAGACCTGACACTTCCTATTTCAGACCCCTCAATGCTCACAGTCTTACTGCACATTCCCGTAGAGTTCCCACTGCAAGCCGCGGAGTCCCGCGTGACCCAAAAACTCCTCCGCGCTACACAGAGGGAGGTGGTCTGGAGTAAAATTGTCCTTGCTCGCCAACTTAATGCTGGCAAGCGAGGAACCAAGGCGACGAAGCGCTTTTTCACTCCAGCTAAGAAAGTGTGTGTCCTGGAAGCTACAACTGCTGGGGCTGAGGCACTCCAGGGAGGAGGGGTTGGTGGCGTTAGGCGCGGGTGCCAAAGGCCTTTCATCCCAATGGGCGTTGTGTGCCTACCTAGGGCCACCTGTGTCAGACAGAGGCCCCCTCCTCCCCCCCCCCCCTCCCCCCCCCCCCCGGGCCACGCCCTTGCCTTGGAAGCCAACAGGTGGAGAGCCAGGCTGGGAGCAAGGCGCGGAGAGGCGAATGGAGAAACAGGCAAGGGAGAGAGAATGGGGGCCCTGGGGGGGGGGCGGCCGACCAAAGGGAGGCCTGCCCCGCCCGGGGTAATTTGGGGGCCGGGGAGAGGGGGGGGGGTGGAGCTGGCGCCGCCCGGGGACGGGTTGGGCGTTTTTCCGGTAGTTTTTGGGCTGGGGGCGGGTCTTGGTTGGGCTCCTTTTGGGCTGGGGGTTTGTATCCGCTGGCCACGCGGCAGAGACACCATTTTGAGTGTGGTGTCTCGGCCGGCGGGCGGGGGATGGCGGAGGGACAATTTTTTCGGAGGAATGGGCTGATCGATACCAAAAATGAGAGGATGGACATTTCGCTGGCACGTCGCTGGAGGTTGGTGGAGCTTGGGTGAGCAGCATGCGGCTCCACGCAGCCGAGCGGATGGGCCGGCTCTGCTTGGTGCGGGCGGTCGGCTCCCACGTGGGACTTGGTGAGTCTCCGCTGCTCCTACCCGAAGGGTCCTACGGCCGCCGGGGTGTGTTGTTTCGGGGCAGGGGAGACAAAGACTGCTGGACTCCTGGCCGCTGGGCCCCACATTAATTAGAGGACATTGTCAATATGTGGTGGCGTAACTTGCTTGCTTCCGTTAATTGCTATAACTGTTTCACATGATGGGCCGGCTCTGCTTGGTGTGGGCGGTCGGGTTCCCACGTGGGACTTGGTGAGTCTCCGCTGCTCCTACCCGAAGGGTCCCTACGGCCGCCGGGGTGTGTTGTTTCGGGGCGGGGGGTGAAAAAGACTGCTGGACTCATTGGCAATGGGCCCCACATGAAATGGAGGATATTGGCAATATGGGTTGTGTAACTTGCTTGCTTCCGTTAATTGCTGTCACTGTTCACATGTAATGTACAGAAGTATAGTCGTCCAGTATTCATTTGGTAAACAGCGCTTGCTAGCGGACACTGATACATCAAGCGCAAGGAGGTGGCTAGCGGACACTGATACATCAAGCGCAAGGAGGTGGGTTTCGTCTTTACAAGACGGCTGCTATTTCGCAGCTTGTGTCGTTCTGGTCACGTTCAGGGCAGTATCTCTTCTCTTTCAAATCTACGCTGTGTGAGTCCTTCCTAGCTAGCCTGTTTCTTTCACTGCCAGGGCCCGAGTGAAAGGGTGCGTGACGGAATGGGCGTTACTGTACCTGTGAGTTTTGCAGTTGCGATGCGTGGGTGTCATGCGTCATCGACAGGGGCTGAGGTGAATTCGGGTATTTCATTCCTCACTTTTTGTGCTTTCCTCACTACTACGCAGGGCCAGTGACGTCACAGGCCCTTCCCTGTTCACAATACAAAAAAAAAAAAAAATTCAATTAACACCCCTACCAGCGTTCCAATATGAAATTGGTTGTCAAGCACAATGCACGGCCCTGGGCTTCAGCGGGTATAAGGCAACTTCATGGGGTATGCGTTTAGTCTTCCTCATTTGCTAGTGCAAGCCATATTACACTGTAGTTGGCCTGATAAATCAGCTCTGTACTGGAAGAACTTCAATGGTAAGATGCGGGTACAGGAATGCACCTTCTCGCCCAGTGTCGGCACATTTTAAATGGTGGAGATGTTACTGAATTTTAATTGTTAGTAAATGTGCCCTTTGAATATTTTATGGCTGTACACAGATGGCATTTGGCACTTAGTTAAGGCAGTAGTGTACACTAGGGTTCATCTAGGGGAGAGCCAGTCAGGGTACAGTAAAAAAATGAATTTGGCTGGTCTCCGTTGCCAGACCCTGGAGCTATTAAATATACTTGCTTGTACATACCATGCACTTTGCGCTATGGTCTTTTACGGCTTTTAAAGATTACCTATAGGGTGACTTGACAGTCTTTTACAGGAAGGTTAATGATTGGTACAAGGTTTTTTTTTGCCGGGTCTGAAAACCATTATACCGGCTCACTCAGGCTGCAGTGTAACCTTGGAGACATGTTTTAGACATACTATTTTGTGGGGGGCACAATGAGGGCTGCAGCTCACTAGCAGCATTACTTGGCAGGCCCTAGTTTCAGGTGGGTCTATGTACTAGGGACCTTCAACGGGAATGAAAGGTGCCAATTAAGTGAATAACAAGTTTACATTGTTTCAATGGAAAGCACAGGCATTTTGCCACGGGCAAACAAAACAGGTTCAGAAAAGGACGGCGACAATCTGGGGGGATGCCACACAAGAATTGGTAGTTTTCTCCAAGGAATCATCAAATCTATGGGGAAGATTTCTGTGAGTTCATGGGTAGCTAGTCCTTTTGGGGGAAAAAACCTGGGAAATGATCATGCGTAGGCAACTTTAGACAGAAATAACTTTGAGGTGATTCAGGATTCGTAATGGTAATTGGAGGGCCATGTTTGCCTTAATAGTAAAGTCCCTTGTGAGGTGCACGGTGGGTGCCAGGGCTAGTAAGTCGAGGGTGCGTAGGGAAGGGAACTCAAGGCTGCAGTGTAGGAGCTGCGCAAAGTTTGCTAACTCGGCGTGTGTTCCGGACAAGTGCAACCACTTGTCAGGCCTGCCCCTCCTTCTTTCATACACTTTGGGGGCACCCCTATGGTTGGTCCCGGGTAATCCCTGGGCAGGGTGGAGTGTGGGTAAGGCGATTGATTGATTTGCTCAGAGGCACTGGGCCGTGGGCTGATGCTGAGACTCGACCCTGCTTCCTGAGCTCCGAAGTTAGTAGCTCTCTAGCCATTGCGCCACAACCACTCGCACAGGTGCCACGACATTTTCCTTAGTACATACCACAAGGACATGGTGTTATGGATGCATGTAGTATATTTATCTTATCCAACCAAAAACTTTTGACAAAGCCAATAGTCGTGGCTGGTTGTAGGTAAGGTTACTTGTATGATATGAGCGGAGGCAATGACAGAAGCGGCGAAAGACCAGTTAAGCTTAGCACATATGGGGATTTACGTGGGGGAATAAGGGCAGGGGTAGATTGTACAGAGCGTCTGGGAGGGCTATGGCGTTTTGGAGGACTACACAGGGCTTGGGGCGGCCTGGGTGAAGGTCTGGGGGGGGGGCTGGAGTTGTAGGCAGGGACACGGGGGCATTGATGGGGGGTCGTTCGGGCCTCTTTCGGGCTCCGGTGCACCGTGGTTGGTAACCTGGGGCTTTCTGAAAGGGGTGGAGTCTACCCGTCCCGCAGGGTCGGGGGGGTTTGCCGGAGCGTACGGGATCCTTGTCTTGCCGTCAGGGTGCACGTGGGGCGGGTTTAGGTGCTGACACATTTTGGGGTGTCGGCCTAGGTGCAGGTTTTGGGAGGCTCGAGCGGACGGTGCTGGCGTATAGGTGGGAACAGGGTAAGCGGTTTGGTTAGGCCGCAGGCATTTCAAGGGCGTTTGGGGGGTCGTGCGCGGGTGAGAGGTACGTTCTTTGTAGTGGGCTTTTTCCTGGTGGACAGGCTCTGGGGGGTGACGCACTGTGTGGAGGACGTCTCCCTGGGCGCCAGAGGGGACGCACGGTCCTGTGTCGGTGTGGTCATTTCTCCGTGGTGAGCTCGACTCCATGGTCAGGGATCACGCCCGCCGGAGGACAGGGGGGTCGCGACGTACGGCGGGGTCTGACGCGGAACGGTGACGCGGCTATGTCGGGGGCGGCGGGGTATGGTGGGTGACGGGGGGATGGGGGGCGATGCGGCAGGGGTTTTTCCGGGCGGACGGGCTCCGGTGTGGGACGCACCATCCGGAGGGCTTCTCTCTGGTGTAGAGAGGGTACGGCCCGTTTTCGGTGCGGTCACATTTGGTAGAGAGCTCGATTCCGTGGACTGGAAGCACGCCCCGGGGGTGACGTTGACTGAGGGCATGGCCCTATACAGTTGGTGATGGAGGGCATGGCCCTATACAGTTGGTGATGGAGGGCATGTCCCTATTCATTGGTGACGGAGGGCATGGCCCTATGCATTGGTGACGGAGGGCATGGCCCTATACATTGGTGACAGAGGGCATGGCCCTATAAGTTGGTGACGGAGGGCATGGCCCTATAGCTGGTGACGGGGGGCATGGCCCATACATTGATGACGGAGGGCATGGCCCTATACGTTGGGGACGGAGGGCATGGCTCTATACGTGGTGACGGAGGGCATGGCCCTATACGTGGTGACGGAGGGCATGGCCCTATACGTGGTGACGGAGGGCATGGCCCTATACGTGGTGACGGAGGGCATGGCCCTATATGTGGTGACGGAGGGCATGGCCCTATACGTTGGGACGGAGGGCATGGCCCTATGGTTGGGGGGGAGGACCTGCCGGCGTTACGAAGGCATAGACATGGCAGCACGGTGTTGAGGGGGGTCCGCGGCGCGCCATATGTTTAGGGGAGTGGTCCTGCCGGCTGGGTCGGGCGGCACGTCCCGGGTTTAAGCGTTGGGGAGTCCTGGGGGGGGAGTCAAGGACCGTTAGCACGTCCCTCGAGTGGCGGTTATTCCTATTATATGGGGGAAGAGTAGAAAACCTGTTGGGATTATCGGGGGGTAGGTCAAGCACAATAAAGTATTTAGCCAGGTGGAGAGGCAAATTGACGTTATGCTAATTGTTATGCTAATTACGCTATGCTATTATGTTATGCTAATTGTTACTGTTTGTGGCTTGTGGGAATCAGTTAGGGGAGGGGGTGAGGGTGAGTCAGGAAATTACGTATGTATGAGGTTTAGATTGTGCAGCGCAGGCCGAGGATGGTATTGTGTAGGATGCACCTGCTTCCAATAAAGTGGCCTTTATCACACCTACATTGAGCCTCGGGTCGGTGCTTTTCTCCCCCCCCTCCCTTTCCCCAATGGGCCCCAATGGGGGCCCTGGGGGGGGGCGGCTGACCAAAGGGAGGCCTGCCCCGCCCGGGGTAATTTGGGGGCCGGGGAGAGGGGGGGGTGGAGCTGGCACCGCCCGGGGACGGGTGGGGCGTTTTTCCGGTAGTTTTTGGGCTGGGGGCGGGTCTTGGTTGGGCTCCTTTTTGGGCTGGGGGTTTGTATCCGGCTGGCCACGCGACAGAGACACCATTTTGAGTGTGGTGTCTCGGCCGGCGGGCGGGGGATGGCGGAGGGACAATTTTTCCCCTCCCACCCTCCCTGGGACATGTGTGGGGGGGGGCCCATGGGCAGGCATTCCCCTTTGTCGGGGGAGTTTTCTTTTCGGGGTAGTTTGGGGCGGGGTTCCGTAGGATTTTGGGCGATGTTTTGTTGGAGGCTGGTGCAAGGGGGGGTTTTATGATTGGGTGGGGGGTTTCTCATGTCGCTGGAGCAGGTGTAGGGTGCATTCTGCATGTAGGGGCGGTTATTCCTATTATATGGGGGAAGAGTAGAAAACCTGTTGGGATTATCGGGGGGTAGGTCAAGCACAATAAAGTATTTAGCCAGGTGGAGAGGCAAATTGACGTTATGCTAATTGTTATGCTAATTACGCTATGCTATTATGTTATGCTAATTGTTACTGTTTGTGGATTGTGGGAATCAGTTAGGGGAGGGGGTGGGGGTGAGTCAGGAAATTACGTATGTATGAGGTTTAGATTGTGCGGCGCAGGCCGAGGATGGTATTGTGTAGGATGCACCTGCTTCCAATAAAGCGGCCTTTATCACACCTACATTGAGCCTCGGGTCGGTGCTTTTCTCCCCCCCCCCCCTCCCTTTCCCCAATGGGCCCCAAAAAACCCATAGAGACACATGAAATACGCTGGGGGCAACGGACGACAGAACGCGATACGACAGAACGCGATACAAAATGAAAGGGCAGTTGTGATTTGTGAGGAGCAAAAACGGCCCTGTAACAAAAACGGCCCCCAGGGCCCAAAACCGGCCCCCACCCTAGCGGCGCACCGGGGGGATTGCCCGGTGCCCGCAACGGCCAGTCCGGGCCTGCGAATCAGCAGAAAAAGCAAAGTGTGTTGAGAGTGAGAAGAGATGAAGTAAAGAGCAGAGATGGCTAGACGAGAGAGAGGACAGACAAAATAGAATGAGAAAGGGAGCTAAAAAGAGGGAAAATCGTGAAGAAGAAACAAACATAATTTTAAGGAAGATAGACAAGATTACAAGACAGCATCAGAGGAGAAGTGGGGGTAGAAAGATTGATAGGAGAGATACGGCGGACAAGTTAAGTAGTAAAGAAAGAGAGAACGGAGTCAAGATGAGAAAGACCAGGCAAGAGTAAGAGAGGAATTTGATCAGCTATTGTAAAGAAGAAAATAATGAAGAGGGGAGTCTGAGAGAGATTCGAGAAAGAGAGTGAGGGCCAGAAAGAAACAACCAGACGTAGGTAGATACAGAAAAAACGAAGAGGAGAGAGACAGAGGGGGGAATGGAAGAGATAACATAGAAAAGGAAAGAAAAAGGAGATCGGAAAAAAGAACAAAACAAAATTGAAGAACAGTGAAATAATGCAACAGATAACGTAGGCTAGAGAGGACGATACAGCACTAGAGAAAGAGAAACGTCAAGAGGAGACACCGGGAAGGGGCAGAGTAGGGAGACCGAGAAAGTTAATAGAAGGATGAAGGAGAGGAAATGAGAGAAGGGTAGAAAATTCAAAGAGAGGGGAGAAAATACAAAGAGAGGGGAGAAAATTAAAAGAGACAGAGATAAAGAAGTGGAACAGACAGGGATAACAAGGAGGAATGTTGAAGAATGGATTTAAACAGGAAGGGAAAGAGACAAGCGGAGAAAGAAGAACAAGATAAAGCCAAAGGCTGTTGGTGGGAGAATATTACAGGAGGTAGGGTGTGATGGATGGACAGGGAGGACAGAGAGAGACCGGGGGACGCGAGAGGGTGAAAAGGACAGAGAAATAAAGAGACGCTTGTGAATGGGGAGAGGCAGAGAGAAATAAGGAAAAAGAGAAAAGGGTGGAGACCAAGAGGCGGGTAGGAGAAAGAAGGAAGAAAAGGTGAAAGGTGTAACACAAGAGGCTGTGAGGCAGTGTACCTGTGGAGCAGGAGCTCAGGGGTGAACGAACAGATGCTGTGACTACAGCGACTGCAGCGATTTTAGAATATCACTTCCCGCTCAGCAGCTTTCACTAGAGGGTTCTCGCTGGGAGAGAACTATCCCAGGTACCACCTCGCCTCAGCTCTGCCGCCAGCAGACTCTGCTACGAAGGGGAGGAGGCGGGTGTATGGGGACTCGTCTACTTACTAACCAGAAGCCAGACATCTCACAGTCTGTGTAGAAACAAAAGTTGTGTGGCGAGGGGATACGTATGCTTTTATTCACCGTACCCCGGTAGTTCGATCTGTATAGCTGGGCCCCAGAGCCATCTAGCCTCTGAGATCGATAAAACGATGACCACCATGGTTTTCCGATGTTCGATGTTTCCCTTTTACATTGCTTAGAACCCTACACAATGATACTATATATTATATTTTCTGTCAATAAATGTACGCCTTTTGCCTGGCTGCTGCCGCACCCCGCTTTCCATACCAGTGATGTTGCAAAGGGGAGGATGCATTACTCAGCGGACCTCAGATATTCGCTTTTAATTTCATAATACCCAACTCAGATTATTTAATACACTTAAAGCGACAGCAGAGCAGAGGGCATTTCAGAAACAGCGGTATTCGTCTGCTGATCATGGGCACAACGTGAGAATAAAGTTTAGACGTCAGAAAATTGCACCTTCTCCTTATCCCTCTTCAGCCTTTTACTCAGGACTGTACATTTTAAAAATTGAGCTCAAACTCGTTGTATGCATTTTAGAGCTGCAACCTCAACTGTGTCTGTGCGCGTGTGTGCGCTTGCCAATATTCCTACAGTACAAGCCTGGCTGTGGAGAGAAAGAGTGCTGTCGTAGACAAAGAAGTGCTTCTAGGAATTGTGAATGTGCGCGTACTGGTGCTCCCACAGTTTAAGCCTGGCTGTACTAAGCAAGAGGGTCCTCTATGAGCTGCGTCTGTGTGCGTGTGTGTTCCTACAGTGCAAGCCTGGCTGGGAAGCAACGCAGGGCAGCTCTCTTATAATGGATATCATTAAATTGAAGCAGGATGTACAATAAGAACAAGCATTGGCGCGGGGCAGTGAAAGAGACGCGGCTGCGTGGCCGTGAAAGTGAAAGCAATCAATGGTGACACGGCCGCGCGGCCATGAGAGAGAAAGATAAGAACAAGAAAAAAGCGCTTGCGCTGCAGCAGGGGGGAGGAGTTTACTTGCGGAAGCGATAATTGCGATCAGATGGGCTGCGCGCTCCCGCGAGTGAATCTCCTGATGTGCACGCGTTGCCATTGAAGACAATGGCAATGCGTGCACGTGCTTGGTTGACAAGCCTAAGTGCTAGGAAAAGGTCGTTTTCCTTTGCAGCGCATGCGCTGCGAAGGCTCGACCTAAAAACTCCTCTCAGCGTAGTTGAGTTTTTCGGAAGTCCGCGCACTGCGCTGAGTGGGAAAAACTGCAAACTCCGCCAGTGGAAGGGAATTTCACACCCAGGCCTACTTCCCACTCATCCACAGACACACTCGTTTTCCAGTTCATTTGCACCACATGGAATGAAAGTTCTCTGCATGGCTGTTAGAAGCTGTGCCATCCTGCTCTTGCAAGCTTTTGTGTTTTTTTGTCCTAGTGATCTTGAATGTCATGGAAGTCCATTGGTGCGCCATATGTTTGAAGTTTTTGTAGGCATTTGTGCTGGACATTGATGTTAAGGGCACTCTTTCTGAGTGATCATGGCTACTACAGCTGAACCCTGACTGACGGGGATGGCATCAAGATTCGAGTCGTTCTTACTGTTGTGGGCCTATTGGGGAGACTGCCTGCGAACTCACACCGGTAAAAGTTCTTTTCAATCCCCATAACTGAGGCTATTTGTCATCCTAATGTCTGAGGCATATTTAAGGATGCCTGTTGTATGTTTTGGAATCTGCAGCCCATTTCTTGTGTCCCAAATGTAGGTTTCGCCTGCCTGGTGAATCTCAGCTTCCCCCTTTTTGTGTGTTGTGGCTAGCTCCCTTGGCAAGCGAAACAGAGCATCTCTCCCGATGGGGGTAAATGACAATATTTTGAGCCAGTCAGAAGTGGTCTCGTGGTAGACACTGGACAGGAAGTCCACAAAGTCTGGTCAGCTGCCACCCCAGAATGCTCTGCTTGGATTGGAAGAACTCATACTTGTCAATGTGGCAGACCCTTTGTAGACCTGACCTATGTGTGCCCCTGGATACAAGGTTTCTTAAGTTTAGGTTAATGTCGACTTGCACGAATAAAATCATAACAAACATTCACAATAAAAAAGAGCACCCGGAATTAAGAAAAAAGACAGTATCAAGCAGATTACAAAAGATACCATTGACAAGTAAAAAGTATACACAATTGCATAATTAATAATATATAAAAAAGTAGCCGCAAAAAGCCCCATTCATAATAGCAGCAGTGGGAGATCATGTATCACTCTGTTAATAGATACAAATAACAGGATAAAATGCACACTGACACATGATTAACAATATAGCAGCAAAAACCCAATACATATCAACAGTCGAAGGAGATACTGGAAAACTTAGGCAAATGCTCAGTAAAAGCGCAAGTGCTAAACGGAACCTACAGAAGCAAGAGGATCCTCAAGTGCATTCCCACTGAGTCCAAAAAGATGGTCAACCACACGCTCATCATCAGCAGGATCAACTACAGCAACGCACTCTATGCCGGCATCACCCAGAAACTCCCCAAGAACCTGCATAACATTCCAAACGCCTCCACCAGACTATCCTCAACATCTCCCCACTGCAGCCACATGACCGGCCACCTGAGAGACCTCCACTGGCTCCCAATCAACAAGAGGATCACCTTCAAGCTCTTCAAACACGCATACAAAGCCCTACATGACGCTGGACCTGGGTACCTTAACCACTGGCTCGCAGTCCATGCCCCGAAGAGAGACATCCGCTCCACCCAATTGGCCCTAGCTACTGACCCACATATCCGCAAGACCACGGCCGTAGGAAGATCTTTCTCCTACCTTGCAGCAAAGACCTGTAACACCCAGCCTCTCCACTTCAGGCAATCACAGTCACTGCCTCAATTCAGAAAGGACCTCAAGACTTGGCTCTTAGACTGAACCACATCGTGTACGGCAGACAAGCAGTTCTCCCCTCCCCACCTCCAGCACCTTGAGACCCTTATGGGTGAGCAGTCGTGATTTATAAGCACCTGTTATAAGCTGTTGGTCCTACTAAACCTAACAGCCACTTACAATACGATCTCGCACCAGATTCTCCTTACCCGGCTCCACTCGATTGGCATTAGGGATTGGGCCTGGAAAAGGCTGGCATCTTTTCTCGACGGAAGGAGTCAGGAGGTCTGGTGCCATCCTTACTCAGCCATGTCATGCATGCTGAAGGTTGGTGTCCTGCAGGGTTCGGCCCGGAGTCCGACCTTGTTTAATATCTACCTTGCACCTTTGGCCTCAATGGTAGAATCTTTAGGGGCTAAAATTGTGTCCTATGCAGATGACACGCAGCTGCTGTTTACGTGAAAGAACAACAAGCCCTGCCCTGGCAAGTTAATCAGTACCTGCCTTTCAGCTGTATATGGGTGGCTGGCTGCGAATTAGTTGAAATGTAATGCAGGAAAGACAGAGGTACTTTTTTTTGGCACAGATGCAGAAACACCGCTGCAGTTCGTTTGGCTAGCAGGCGCTCCCACCCCGTTACAAACATTCTGGTAGTGAAAAACCTGGGGTTTAAATTAGATAACCAGCTGCTATTCAGCACCCAAGTAAATTTAAGTAATAAGCACACGCTTTGACTTTCTGCACCTTCTTCGGATTTTGTTTTCTTTCTGTCAGTGACTGCCAGACAACAGGTGATATAAGCCCTGATTATATACCGTCTTGATTATGGGAATGGCCTCTATCTGAGCATGCCCCGTTATTTGCTGGACAGGCTTCTGCCTGTCTGGAATGCAGCAGCGTGTACCATCTTTGAGCAACCCGGAATGTGCATGTTTCTCATCTCCTGAGGAGTTTCATTGGCTTCCAGTAAGAAAAAGTCATTTTTAAGACTGCTTGTGACCTATAGGGCCCTATAAGGGATGGGCCCAGGCTATCTTAAATGTAGGATCTCATTCTATGGCCCACTGAGAAATCTTTGCTCCTCGACTCTTCTGCTTGCCAGTACCCCTGTATTAAGAAGGCCAGGACGGGGGGTAAGGCTCTCTCCTGCCTTGGTCCGTCCCTCTGTAACAAACTGCCCCTGCCCCTTAGAAACATTGACTTACGTCCCTGTACAGGAAAAAACTGAAAACTTGGCTCTGTTGATGTTCTTAATTCCCCCACCCCCCAACCCCCTCTGCTACCCTTGTGCATCTAGCGCCAGGACACTCCTTGGAGTAACAGTGTGCTTTATAAATAGCCCCACGTAGACCTGATTGATTGTCTATATACGCTAAAATTAAAGTGCAAGACATGAAAGTTCGAGCTGACCATAAGGTCACCTGGTCCATCAGGAAGGTGTCAGTGCCCAGCATAGTGGTATAGGCTTTGCTCTCAAGTTGTAACATTTTTGAGCATTGACGAGGCAATTGTCATAGACATAATAAATCTTGCCGTCAGTTGACAGGAGTCATCTTTAAGGCATTCAATTACTGCTGTTTTGAAGACCCTTACACTCAACTGCCTGAAAACGGGAAGAAGTTAATATCGTCTAGGTGAACATAAAAAAAGGCACAAGCATAAAATGTGTAAAAGTGTCTCCTACATATCACCACAGCCTCTACAAGTAACGTTCGAGGTGCCAGCCAAGCGGAAAGTACTTGTATTCTTTGAGTGGAAGTCAGCCTCACCTCAAGTGCATTAGTTATGAATTTACTGCAAAGTTTATAGGAAGTGACAAGTACCCTGGACAAGATAGTGGTTGATATAGAGGAATTTTCAGGTCAGCATATTTCTTGATGTTAATAGAGGGTAAGTCCTCATGAGCTGACAAGAGCCTCGCTTGCTTCATCAGTACTTTTGCCTTACTTTTCGAAGGCAAAGGGGGTCCTCAAAAGGTCTAAGGCAACCAGATGGTCAGTGGCTACCTGGATAAAGTTGTAGGTGTCAGATTGAGGATCCTGGGTAATTGTAATTGCATATATATAGCGCTTATTACCCCTGACGAGGCATCCATGTGCTTTTTGGCGAGTAGCACCCTACTCCGGAACCCATAAAGGATTAGTGGTGAATAAATTATTAAAGTAATTTGAGCGGTGGACATGTTAGTCAGTTATTTGGATTGAGAAGGATAGTGGAGGGATAGAAGAGGGAAAAAGGTTTGCATTTATATAGCGCTTGCCTCCCTTGATGGGCTGTTGAAGCGCTTTTTCAGCAAGTAGCACGCTACTTTGGAACCCATAAAGGATTAGTGGTAAATGAGTATAGTGAAAGCATGAAAGTAATTTGAGTAGTGTATATGTAAATCGGTTATTTTGATTGAGAAGGATAGTGGAGGGATAGAGAAGGTATAAAGGTTTGCATTTATATAGTGCTTGCTACCCCTGATTGGGTGTTGAAGTGCTTTTTTTGGCGAGTAGCACACTACTCTGGAACCAATAAAATGTTAGTGGTGAATTAGAATAGTGAAATATGAAAGCAATTTGAGTGGTGGATATGTTAGTCAGTTATTTTGATTAAGAGGGATAGCGAAGGGGTAGACAAGGTAAAAAGGTTTGCATTTTTGTAGCTCTTGCTACTCCTGATGGGGTGTTGAAGTTCTTTTTTGGCAAGTAGCACGCTTCTCCGGAACCCATAAAGGATTATTGGTTAATTAGTATAGTGAAATAGTATTGTGAAATATGAAATTAATTTGAGTGGTGGACATGTTAGTCTGTTATTTGGATTGAAAAGGATAGTGGAGGGATAGAAGGGAAAAAATTGAGATTTTTTTGTGTGTGTTTATATTTGAGCTCATAGCAGTAGGAGTAGGCTAGGGATGAGTAAAAGGGAGGTGGAGGGGGATGAGTAAAAGGGAGGTGGAGGGTAGGAGTCAGAGAAAGGCTTGTTTTGGGTGATAGGAATAGTAAAAAGAGGTATGAGATGATGCGAGGAGGGGTGGAGTACGAAAGAGTCTCAAAAGGGTTATTTTATGGATCATTGTTGTGGTATTTTGTTTGGGATAAGTGAGAGGTTGGAGGTAATGGATATATTGATAGTAGTGTAGGGTGAGAAATAGGGTAGTGCATTGGAAAGAGTAGTAGAAAGAGGTTTGAGATGAGTCAGAGTTGAGCCAAAGGACATATTGAGAGCAGTATAGGGTGAAAAATAGGGTAGTGCATTGGATATGCTGGATTAGAAGAAAAGTAATAAATATATAGATCTAAAAGTAATAAAGATATAGATCTAAAAGTAATAAAGATATAGATCCATAAGTACATGGAAGGTATATAGATGCATAAAGGAAGATATTATACATAGATTAAAAATGCATTAACTAACTCTGGCTTTCAAGTGTTGTACTTTAAATTTCTTTTATATATATATATATATATATATATATATAGTACGAACTCAGTATCAGGGAATACGACACCCTGATTTTGAAGTGGTACAACCTTTCCATGCTTGGTAAAGATGAACACATTTTCTTGCGTAGTGGTAATCCGATGATACCTACGTTTTACCACCTGCCAAAATTACACAAAGATAACATCACCCCTCCAGGTCGACCGATTGTGGCATCCATCGGTGGGCTGACAGAAAATATGTCTACATTTGTGGACAATTACATCTTCCCTCTGGTGCTAAATTTGGAATCTTATGTCCAGGACACCAAAGACTTTTTGAACAAAGTGGACAATATGTACTGGCAAGCAGATTATCTGTTCTTAGTGATGGACATCACCAGCTTATATACCATCATTGAGCATGCCCACGGATTGGCTGCCGTGGAACACTACCTAAACAAACGCTCGATACGTTTTGCACAACACAATAATATGTTAATAGAATTTGTGCGATTCTGTTTAAACAACAACATATTTTTGTTCGAGGACAGTTTGTATCGGCAGACCTCTGGGACGACGATGGGCACCTGCTTCGCTCCCAGCTATGCAAACTTGTTCGTTGGCTGGTGGGAGGAGCAGGTACCCAGGAGCCATCATGAAGGCGGGGAAAGCGGGAGAGTGGTACATTGGTACCGCTACATTGATGATTTGTTCATCGTGTGGCAGGGGACTGAGGATATGGCAGCAAAATATATTCATTCCCTCAACAATAACACCTACAATATACACCTGTCTGGGACCATTAGTGGGGTGGCAGCCAACTATTTGGACCTATGGGTGTATATTGAGGATGGCCTTGTACATACCGCTTTATACCGTAAAGAGACAGCGGGGAACTCAATCCTTTTTGGCAAAAGTTCCCATCCACCCAAGCTCATTAAGAGTATCCCCTACGGGGAACTCTTAAGAATAAAAAGAAACAGTACCCAAGATAAGGACTTCGAGGCGGCTGCCTCGGATTGCCTGTCACGCTTCCGACTTAGAGGTTACGATGAACCGCTTCTAATCAATACCTTGAAGAAGGTGAGATCGATCCCGAGAAAGGATTTACTTTGTCAGAAAATGGGTGGAGAAGATGCCAATACAAAAAATAACTTCAGAATGATTACTCCTTATTCTACTGGTGCAGATAGTCTCAGAGCCATGATGCGCAAGAATTGGCATATCTTGCTCACTGATGACGTTCTAAGGGAAGAGTTACCATCGCATCCATTAGTGACCTTCAGTAAGGCGAGGTCTTTGGGTGACAAGCTAGTACATAGTCATCTAGAACCCTTACTACCACAGACTAACACTTTAAAAACAATGAGTGGTTTTTTCCCTTGCGGGAAATGTAAAGCGTGTAGCAATAGTCGAAGGGTTTTACAATATGATATTCCTGATGCCGGTAAAACCAAAAAGATTCAGAAATTTATTACCTGTAGTGCCACCTATGCGGTGTACTGTCTGATATGCCCATGCGGTCTGAGATATATTGGGAGCACCATCAACCAACTTAAGCTCAGAGTGCTGGAACACCTTAGGGCTATCGATAAAGTTGACCAAGCCTATCCGGTAGCACGGCATTTTGCCGAATATCATAATAAGGACAGGAGTAAATTACGCTTTTTCGGATTAGATCATGTCCCATATAATCCACGGGGTGGGGATAGATTGAGAAGGCTTAGACGCCTCGAATCGAGGTACATCATCGACCTGTCCACCAAGTTCCCTAAGGGCATGAATAGCGGAGAAGAGATGATAGTTCATCTGGGCAAATAAAAGAAAGAGCATAATCCGATAGAGTAGCCAGATCAGCCTTCATGTCCGCTACACCATTCAGCAATTCTCAGGAATATAATATTTTTCATATTGTATATAATGTATAAACTGAACAACTAGACTTCTCACCTATGAGAATAACACTGACCATATGTAACAAGGATTTTAACACTGCATCAATATTGAATGTATTCTGTATCCCACATTTTTCTTTTTCTTTTTCTCCTTCTTTGTGTTCTATTACTGTATGACTGGTGTTTATTGAGACGTGCATCATTATGTACCATGGTATAATGAATTCTTAGGATACAATTGATACACCGTTTTATGGATGATTGGCTTGTGTATATATAATTATCATCAGTTTTCCATTCTTATCTTCATTTTTTGTTCTCTGCCGGACGGACGTTTGGCTGTCCACAGTGTTGTGAGATCTGTTTCTCTGGGTATACCAAGCCCTTGATTAATTAAGTTCTTTGATCTATTGATCATATAGGGCGTTAACAAAGAACAGTCGTAATATTAATTGTGCAATATATATCTCCGTGTATATAGATTTTTGCCAGCATGCTTTCATTTATTCTGATGCGCATCTTGTTTCTCTTTGTACAAGGGACCTATGCCGATCCACGGCTTTATTATTTCTATAACTAGAAGTAATTGTTTATTTTTGACCCTTTTGAATGTATGGCTACCCAATCCATGGGTTAATCATGCATTGGTGTTAAGGTTAAAAAACCACTCCAAAATGGCGCTCATCGTGACGCTATTAGGGTTTGTCCCTTGTTTATGCTCATCACTTTTGTATGACGTTATTTAAATGTGCTTGTTGGGCAGCGGGTCGTGACACTGACGAAGGCTTCTGCCGAAATGTTTGTTTGCTGTTGAATAAACTACACGCTGTGCTAGTAACCGCCTGAGTGCTGCTCTTTCTTTTCCTGACACGGAGGAGTGTTTGAGCGTTATATATATATATATATATATATATATATATATATTCACTGAAAAAACCATAGGTTTCAGGCCTTATATAGTTAGGAATTAGCATTTAAAAAAACCTTTGAAATTCACTGAAAAAACCATAGGTTTCAGGAGTTATATAGTTAGGAATTCGTTTTTAAAAAACCTTTGAAATTCACTCAAAAAACTATAAGTTTTAGTGGTGTTATAGTTAGCTGGACATTTTACTCATACAAAACCAATGAAATTGCTCCTATATAGTTAGTTGTACTAACTATATTTCACGCACCCGCAATCCACTGCTGATGATGTCACATATTAGATCATTCATGACATGGTCAGTGACATCACTGATGACATCTCAAATGACATCACTGATGACATCATCCAGTGAATGTGGTTTGCTTCGTTATTTAAATATGCATTATATATATAGCAATTTACATTGAAGAATGAGTGGATATATATAAATACATATTTGGATGGAGGATTTAGTAGCAGTGTAATTGACTGTTTACTTGACCAATTTATAATGTCTCACTCAATATAGTGGATAGTGACTAAACTGTGTGAATATCTGTATCACTTTGTCAGTTGTTGTGTAAACTGATTCTACAGTTGGTTACTAGCTATGTGAAAGTCTATATTAGTTATTGATTAGTTAACTGAGTATTTGTATGGGAGTCTGAAAGTGTGTGTGGTTCGGTGTGGGGTGTGTGACTGTCCAAAGATGTGTGAATAGTTGATTCAGTAGATATATGAAGTTAAAACTACATGTTCTAACAGTTTGGGTGAGGGAATCTCTTTATGGGTGTGGTGATGAGCAAATATATTTCTCAAAGGTACAGGTCCAACAAACTAGAAAAATAAAAGGCAGTGTATGTGTCAGTTGTATATAAATAAGTATACATAAGACACAATGATTGTGTGAGTGACTGTATGGATAACTGTATACTTGTAATAATGATTTTATAATTCACTAAGTATGACTTACTATCTAAATGAATAGAAGAAGTGGTGTTTGTATAAGTGTTTTGCTAGGTAAATATGTAAGTATGATCCATTGTTTGCATAAGTGAGTAGGATGACTTCATATGTGAATAGGATGCGTACTGTTGTTTAATGTCGATATAGATGTATAAGTATTTTTGATAGTGTTCTATTGTTCATTGACAGCATGTATGAGTGAATCCAAAGGTAAGTGATTAGATGTGTGTATACATCTATGAATCACTGAGTGGATTTTTAGATACTTGTATTGGTGTGACAATGGATTTAAATATGATACTCTGTATTTTACAAACAGTGATGAAAAATTGTAATAGTGTATGAAAAGGTGTATGTGATTGTCACGTGGATGATGTCATCAGTGATGTCATTTGAGATGTCATCATGTCACTGACCATGTCATGAATGATCTAATATGTGACATCATCAGCAGTGGATTGCGGGTGCGCGAAATATAGTTAGTACAACTAACTATATAGGAGCAATTTCATTGGTTTTGTATGAGTAAAATGTCCAGCTAACTATAACACCACTAAAACTTATAGTTTTTTGAGTGAATTTCAAAGGTTTTTTAAAAACGAATTCCTAACTATATAACTCCTGAAACCTATGGTTTTTTCAGTGAATTTCAAAGGTTTTTTTAAATGCTAATTCCTAACTATATAAGGCCTGAAACCTATGGTTTTTTCAGTGAATTTCAAAGGTTTTTTAAATGCTAATTCCTAACTATATAAGGCCTGAAACCTATGGTTTTTTCAGTGTTTTAAAAAAAAAAATTGATTGGTTAACTGGCTTATTAAGTGTATCTTAGTGAATACATATATTAGCGAGTAATGTTTAAATATTTAAATATATGCATGAGTGATGTAATATGTGACGTCATCAGCAGTGCATTGCAGACGTGCAAGTTATAGTGAGTCCAACTAACTATAACGTGGGAATTTCAATGGTTTTATGTGAGTAAAATTTCCAGCTAACTATAACTGGGGGAAACCTATGGTTTTTTTCAGTGAATTTCAAAGGTTTTTTAAATGCTAATTCCTAACTATAACTGGTGTGTAACCTATGGTTTTTTCAGTGAATATATATATATATATAAAATTTCTATGGCAAAATGAAACCCCTCATTTTGTTCCTTTTCAAATTAAATGTATTAAGTGTTACCACTTTATTCCAATCAAGATGACTTCAGGTGTGCCATACTTTTGTAATAAGTAAGACTGTTAGCGTTCTAGTTGTTCTTTAGAACACTCTGGGACATTCTGTAATTGGGCTATAGTTGGGCTACATTTGGCTGATATTTGGGCTACATTTGGGCTCTTTTGCCTCTGGTGGCCATCTTGGGAGACTGCATATCAGAATTTTTTTTAATGAAATATAAGAGGATTTGAGAAGTCACTCAAAATGTGCCCTAATGTTTCTTTCTTCAGCACTAATCATAATTTCTATGGCAAAATGAACCCCCTCATTTTGTTCCTTTGTAAATTAAATGTTTTAAGTGTTAACACTTTATTCCAATCAAGATGACTTCAGGTGTGCCATACTTTTGTCATAAGTAAGACTGTTAGCGCTCTAGTTGTTCTTTAGAACACTCTGGGACATTCTGTCATTGGGCTATAGTTGGGCTACATCTGGCTGATATTTGGGCTACATTTGTTTTTTTTGTCTCTGGTGGCCATCTTTGGGCTACATTGGGCTACATTTGGGCTCTAACATATATATAGCCCAATGTAGCCCAATATATATTTTTTCAAAGTTAATTTTCGTAAAAACCACTGGAGCACATATCTTGAGACATAGCAAAGGCACATCGGGCTACCAGTCCCTACAATTGTGCCAAGTTTGGTGGAAAACCATTCAGCCGTTCGGGCTAAAAGTGAGTCCAACCGCCCTATGGAAATTAACATGGGGAAAACACGTTTTGGGACCCCCCTTTTATCTCGGCCCCCGCTTGACGAATCCCCCCCAAACTTTCAGGGAAGGAGCGGAGCGCCGCGAGGCAAAGTTAAGGAAAATTTCAGGAAGATTCCTCAACCGGCCCCAAAGTTATTCCCAATAGAATGTTGCAATTTCCCTATGGAAAACAATCCTAACTATATATACCTACTGGCTATCGCCAGTAGGTAATTTATATATATATATATATATATATAATGTGACCAAGATCACGGACGTGGTCGAAACCAATCTTTCTCTGGCTTTTGAATAAACACGCTTGTAAATCGATCAGTGGACTTTTGGAGACTGGATTTTTTGTGGATTCTCCTTGCTTTGCGATCAATAGTGAAGCAATTGTAGATAGTTATGATAAAAAGATTTACTTATTTATGCATTCACTTAATATACGTGTTAAAAACAGAATAATGTAACTATCAGCAATATGTACATTTGTCAAGCAGAACTAACGAATATCTATATATAATAAAATAAAAAAATGTAAACATAAGTATTCTACATGTTATCTAATCTTTTCCTCCTCAGAGCTTCTAATGTCAACTACAAAAAACACATCTTTAACGAAAAAGCGTCCTTCCTCCGCTCCCAACTTGATCAGGCTAGAAACCGTCCTAGAGAACTTTTTAAAATTGTCAAAAACCAAACTACCTCAGCCCCCCCAAGTTACTAGCTTCTGTTGAGAGATGTGAAGAAATGTCTAGCTTCTTCTCTGATAAAGTCACTAAGATTGATCAATCCTTCGCCCCAACTCCACCACCTTTTAGCCAACACCCCCTCAGTAACATTCCCCTTGTGCCTCCCTCCACTTCCCTCCGCCCCCAGGATCCCCCTCAACCCCCCATCCCTACCACCCACCATGACCTTTACCCTACTGACCCCCAGCTAAAAAACAATGCATCTTGGAGTGATTTTTGTCCAGTATCTGAAAATGATATTCTCAACATCATCACCAAGCTTAAACCATCCTCGCATACCAGAGATCCTCTTCCTGCACATTTGGGACAAGCACTTAAAGACATCATTGCCCCACCAATATTATCAACTCTTCCTTTACCACTGGTATTGTTCCAGCTTCCCTCCAACTAGGCCAAATTACCCCCATCATCAAAAGTATAATGGTAGATCCCAACGACTTAAACAATCTGCGCCCTATCTCCAACCTTCCCTTCCTATCTAAAGCCCTCAAAAAATGCGTCCTGAAACATTTGGACAAACACATCGACACATTCAACCTCTTAGACGTTTTCCAATCTGGTTTTAGAAAGGGATGCAGCATGGAAACAGCTATTCTCAACATTATTGATGACTTACGTCAATCCATGGACAAAGGCGAATCCTCCCTCCTCATTCTTCTTGCCCTCTCTGCTGCCTTTGATATTGTTAACCATGTCACCTTACTCAACATTCTCAAAGAACGTTTTGGCTTTGACTGTAATGTTCTCAAGTGGTTCGCCTCCTATTTCCAAAATAGAACCCAACAAATTAAAGTCAGTGGATGCCTTTCCAAACCTCAACCTGTCTCCTTGGGCGTTCCACAGGGCTCTATCCTTTTTCCAACTCTTTTCATCCTCTTCATGGAACCCCTCACCCTTATTCTTAAACAAGCAAAAATAAGTTATCAACTCTAAGCCGATGACACCCAACTATACTACAAAATCAAATCCCACGATGACATCTTACATTTTAATGATGCCTTGACCAAGATTCAATTATGGTTCCATCAAAACCACCTCAAACTAAACCCCCAAAAAACAGAAATCATCCTATTCTCCCCCAAGAACAATTCACTCCCTATTCAACACTGGTTCATGGACATTAAAGCTTTAAACTGCTCTCTCACAATCTCCAACTCGGCCAAATCGCTCGGCATTAGCGTTGATCAGAACCTTAATCTGACTCCCCATATAAAAAACTCGGCAAAAGGTGCTCTCTTCACACTGCATCACCCTGAAAAAATTAAACCGTTCATCTCAGCTGAGGACTTCAAATCAGTTGTAAAATCACTGGTCCTATGTCGAATAGACTATGGCAATGCCACGCTCGCTGGCACCCCTAAAGTCCACCTACCCCCTATCAAATCCGTTCTCAACCTTGCTGCCAGGCTCATCTCTGACCGTAAGCGATACAATCACATCTCCCCTGTTCTCAAAAACCTCAAATGGCTTCCAATCGAAGGCAGATCCACCTGCAAGATAGCCTGCATCACTCACAAAGCCCTTCACCAAAATACCCCTTCTTACCTATCAAATAAACTCCAAAAAGCCAGGTGTGCTAGAACTTTGAGGAGCACTAACGCCCTTGTTCTAATCCCGCCTCAGCTAAAAAAGAAAGCAACTGAAACTCGCTCATTCTCCGGTAACGCCCCGTCTATCTGGAATACCCTTCCCAAAGACCTACGCTGTAACCCTTGCTAGCCTTGCTTAAAAAAAACCTCAAGCTGCTCCTTCTCTACAAATACTGGGGTCCTTAATTATACTTACTGTCTCTGGCCTTGAATTCCCATGCTATTCATTACTTTTTCAGGCTCCCCCCTTACTTATTACTTATCTCATCCCTCCCTTCCACAACTTTATACCTTTATCTCTCGCCCTTCTCCAACTATTGACCTACTATACAATTCTTCTCTGTCCTCCTGATCTAATATCCTCAATTTGCTACTTGATTTTGAACTTCCCATCTGTAAATCAGTCTCAGTGTTCAACTGCCTTACCTTATTTTAGCAACTATACTTAGTTTGAACTGTCTTTTGTTTAACCTACCCTGTAAAGCGCTCTGATACTCTTGGGTCCAGCCTGTGCTATATAAAACCTTTTTAAATAAAAATAAATAAAAATCCCGATTTAGTGTAGACTACACAGGCAGGTGATTTTATAGATCATGCTCTTACTGTTACATGTAGTGAACTTATGTTGTTCCCACTGCATGTCATTGTTGAAGGTAATGTTTTTACTAATTCTGGTTAGATGGCATACACTACAATGTCCACATGGGTGATGTCCTTCCAGTGGCAGAAGGAGAGTGTTTGATACTACATTTTCTGTTAATCTCCAAGGTCTTGTATGCACAACTAAATCGTGCAAACTTTTCCCCCTTCTGTGTGAATACAAAGGCTTGGGAAAGTTAAGGTGTCCCCAGTTGAGTGTGCGCCAGCGCTTGTTCATTATTTTGGTTACTTGATTGGAACATGTGTTAAATGCTGCTATAAAGATTGGTCTGTCATCTTGGAATTTTTGCCTTGTAGGTTCCAATAGAGCGTCCCTGTTGTTGTTCCTAGCGCGTTTGAAGGCATTTTCTACCACTTTGGTCGGGTAGTTTCTTTTCACCAATTTTTTTCGCAGACCTTCTGCTTGGGCTTTAAAATCCTTGACATCTGTGCAGTTTCTCCTCAGGCGTAAAAACTGACTATAAGGGAGATTGTCCTGCAAAGGTTGGGGGTGGAAGCTGTCATATAGAAGGAGGCAGTTTTTTGCTATTGCTTTGAAATGTGTTGCAGTTATCAAGCCGCCATCTTTTGGCAACATTTTGAGGTCCAGAAATACTAGTTCCTTATTGGAGATGGTATTAGTGAATTTAAGGAACTGATTCTGATGATTCAATCAAGTCATGAATCTGTTGGCCGTTTTTTCGTCGCCATTTTCGTTGCCACGTAACGCTTCTGTACCCTGATATGTTGTTGAAAAGGATTCTGAGGGTTAAGAATGTTATGTGATTCCAGGTGATGGACATATAGGCCGGTTATACTATGGGCGAATTTACTGCCCATGCTGGTCGCGTGGTTCTGGAGCTAGAGTGTGTTTTTATATTGAAAGAAGTTTTCGGTAAGAGCCATTTTACAACAATCCATTACTATGTTGTGTGGGGTCTGGTACTCCCAACCAATCTCAAAGAGTACATCTTCTATGATGCCCAAAGTCCCATCATGAAGCAGGCTAGTGTAAAGGCTTTCTACATCCAAGCCCATAAGTAATTCCCTTTTTGGGTCAAAACGCATGTCATGTAAGAGCCTCAGGAACTCCTTAGTGTCCTTGAGACAGGTATCTGTTTTTTGTACAAGAGGGCGCAAGAACGCATCAACAAATTTAGACAAAGGTTCTAAATTGGACCCAATGCCTGATACAATGGGTCATCCTGGAGGTTGGAATACGTTTTTGTGGATTTTGGGTATTGTGTAGAAATAGGGAATAGTTGGTGAGTTGGTCATGATAAATTCCCCTTCCTTTGTTGACACCCAGTCATGCTGGCGATCTGGATCCGTATTGACTTTGTCGGATCCTCTGTCAGGATCTTGTAATTCCCTCAGACCTGTGTCATCATCTCCTTTGGTTTATGGTTCCTTGTCGCTGAATTAGGTTCTGAGTTTCAGCTTCCTTATGAACTCATTGATCTCTTTGAGAAGTTTGAACTTATCTAGTCTTTACGTGGGTATGAAACCCAATCCTTCCTCCAGGATTTCCTTCTGTGCTTGAGTTAGGTCTTGGTCAATGAGATTCACCACTAAGTGGTCTTTCTGCTGGTTCCTGGTTGATTGCTTAGGGCACCGGTCATGCTCCTGGTCGATACCCCAGATGCTTTCTCTTTTGTGGCCCAGTGGACTTGGCTCCTCTTCCGATTCCATCCTCTCTTGGGGCCAGGGCGCAACCCTAAAAAAGGGGTGTTTGGTCGGTAGTACTGGAAGTCTTGTGGGACATTCCAGTGGTTGAATGGTCCATCCGGGATTTTACAGAACATCCGCAGCAGCCTTGGAAACCTTTTTTAATTTCTTTCTTTAGTGGCGGCTTTCTTGGGCAGTGCCAAGTTTTAAGCCCCATGCCTTCTCCATGGCTGTAGCTCTCTGTGGTTGGCTGGGTGATTCTGGGCTCAAATCCCCGCACCCTCTTGAGATCATGACCTTTCAAAGACCCCTTCTTCTCACATGGTAAAAATATTTTCAAAGTTCGCAGGTCTGCCCCTGGTTGGTTCTGACTGGACAGAAAAACAGTAAACGAGCAATAAGTGCTGGATGCCTAAGCAAGTAATGTGTTCACCATTGTCAATTTAACACTGAGGAGTCCTCTACACCCACTAAGGTGAGAAAACGTAGGGACATAGGGCAGATTCTCTGTCTAAGTCGAGAAAGCCTGTGAGCAGTCTTGCTTGCTGTGACCTGGAAAGAGACGGGCACTTAGCCTTTCAAGTAGCTGGGCTGTGCCTGCCAGAAGGAGTGACCTGATTTCCTGAAAGGTTGGCTCAAGGCCCAGCTGAATGAAAGTACCTGCTACAGAACAGCTTGACATGTTGAGACTGCTCAGGTAGCATAAGGTCACCAATGCCCAGCTGCCTAGGTTAAGCAGGAAAGACATCTGTGTAAGAAGCTTCTCCACTGCCTCCGTAGTTCGAGACTGTTGAGTGTGAATCATCACTGACCCACCCACTTTCGGATGGGGTCCCCTATTCACCTTGCTTCAGTTCCAGAGTGACCTGGAGAAAGACAGTTCTACTGGCTGGGGCAGATCAACTTCATTTTGGTACAATTTGACCATTATTTTAGAGCTACCACCAACGGAAGCATTGTTTAAAATGAACTAGTGGTCTATGGGTACTGGTGGCACCTAGACCAGCTGTTGGTTTCCCAGGCCTTGTGGGTGACCTGCCACTTTCTGTACGTTGATTACTATATTTCTTATTATAATAGATTCTTGTTTTGAAACTGAAGTAGTTCACCAAAATTGCTATGCTTCCCACTTTCCATAACCTTTTTAGGTCTTGCCTAGTAGATAGTGAATGCGCTGTCTTTTGCAAGACATATTGTCAGCTTACAGTGGGCTCAGAGTCCGACCATTGCTTACCATTGGTTTGCTTCATTGTCACTCTCATTTCCTGCTTTTTATTCATGGTGTGTGGGCTTTGATTCCTCTTCTTGGTTTTTCCCTTCCCTGGAGCATAAACGCGTTACTTGTATTCTTCTTTGCTCATTTTTCAGGCGCTTCTTTTTTCTTTTTTTAAGCAACACACTGGCATGCATGTTTTTCATCTATCTGCATAGTGTGCTTCTCTTCCCCCTCCATGCTCCATGTTGTGATCGCTCTCCCTGTGCTTTTCCTTTGCTTTCTCACCTGTTTACTTTTCCTGCTCTACATTGATCTCTCTCCCCATTAGTTTGCACCCCTCCACGCACCCTCTGTGATGATTCTCCCCACTCACGCCCCGATGCTGCTTCTCCCTGTTCTCATGTTGCTTCTAACACCCTCGTCCTCACAAATTCCTCCCCCTCCACATTGCTTCTGCCCCCCATTTTATGTTACTGTCTCCCACTCATGCTTCTCCCTTTGCGCTCGATAACCAGAGAAGCTGAGGATATTTAGATCTGCTTAGCGAGGGAACAAGTAACCTTCACCGCTTTTGGAACAACTTTGCTTGGGAACAAATAAGGCAGTTTCACTTCTAAAGGAGCATGTTTGCACCAAGAGCGCTGGGATTTAAGATCATGACGCGGGGTGTCACAGTGGAGGAGGTTAGGTCTATGGCTTTGTTTCTCTGGCGTGTGCCACCTTCCTCCACCGCAAGATCACAGACATCCACGGCAGTTTCAATGCCACGACTGCCCCGACAACCACTGAGACCACCACCACGACCACCATCCGCACCAACCGCCTGCTCTACTGGACCAACATCAACGACGATGACACCATCAAGATCATGAACACCATCCACTCCGGATCTCCGTCAGATCCATGCCCACACCACATCTTCAATAAAGCCAGCACATCCATCGCACCCCATCTCCGGAAAGTCATCAACACCTCCTTTGAGACAGCAACCTTGCCGGAGAGCTGGAAGAACGCAGAGATCAATGCCTTACTCAAGAAACCCAAGGCGGACCCCAAGGACCTCAACAACTTCCGGCCCATCTCCCTGCTCCCGTTCCCGGCAAAGGTCATCGAGAAGACCGTCAACGAAGAACTGACCCGCTACCGCTAGGAGAAAACATCCTGGACCCTTCCCAGTCCGGGTTCCGCAGCAACCACAGCACCGAGACTGCCCTCATCGCCGCCACCGATGACATCAAGTCCCTGCTGGAAAACGGAGAAACGGCGGCCCTCATCCTCCTGGACCTGTCAGCCGCCTTCGACACGGTCTGTCACCACACACTACGAACACACCTCCACAATGCTGGGATCCAAGAGAAGGCCCTGGACTGGACCACCTCCTTCCTCTCCGGCAGAGCACAGAGCATCCGCCTTCCCCCCTTCCGCTCCTAAGCCACCGAGATCATCTGTGGCGTACCCCAGGGCTCAACCCTCAGCCCAATTCTGTTTAACATCTACATGGCCCACTCGCCCAAGTCGCCTGTCAGCACGACCTCAACATCCTCTCCTACGCGATGACACCCAGCTGATACTCTCCCACACCGCCAAAACCAACCTTCACGAAGGAATGAAGGCCGTTGCTGAATGGATGAGGAACAGCCGACTGAAGCTGAACTCGGACAAGACGGAGGTCCTCATCCTCGGATCCAACCCTTCGGCCTGGGATGACTCCTGGTGGCTGCCCGCACTGGGAACCGCTCCAAAACCCACTCTACCACGCACGCAAACTAGGGGTCATCCTCGACTCCACCCTCTCCATGACTAAACAGGTCAACGTCGTCTCCTCATACTGCTTCAACACCCTCCGCATGCTCCGTAGGATCTACAAGTGGATCCCCACTGAAACGAGAACAACAGTCACCCAGGCCCTTATCAGCAGCAGGTTGGACTATTGAAACGCCCTCTACGCATGAGCCTCGGCCAAACTCCTGAGACGGCTCCAACGCATCCAGAACGCCTCTGAACGCCTGATCCTCGACATCCCTCGCCCCAGCCACATCATACCCCACCTGAGAGACCTGCACTGGCTCCCGGTCAACAAGAGGATAACCTTCAAGCTCCTCACCCACCCACACAAGGCACTCCACAACACCGGACCAACGTACCTCAACAGACGACTCAGCTTCGACACCCCCACCCGTCAGCTCCGCTCTGCCGACCTCGCCCTCGCTACAGTCCCCCGCTTCCGAAGAGCGACCTCAGGCGGCAGATCGTTCTCCCACCTCGCCGCCAAGACCTGGAACACTCTCCCCATCCACCTACGGCAGACCCAAGACCTGCTGACCTTCGGAAAACTCCTCAAGACCTGGCTTTTCGAGCAGTAGCAGCATTCCCCACCCCAGCGCCTTGAGACTCTCACGGGTGAGTAGTGCGCTTTACAAATGATATGATTGATTGACTGACTGTATGAGAAGGGAGTGAGTGTGTAATGTTACAGAGTTCTGTGTTCTCCGTGACTTTCCTCCTTCTAATGTGTCATACTGCACATTTAGAGTGGCATTAAAGGAGATAATAAAAAGACAATAAACTTCTGTTATGATATAATGTATGTTGAGAACCTTCGGTCCTGACATGACATCACTTACACTGCGCATGTGTTAGACTAGGCTGCTGTAAGTATGCCAGAGCCGTTGCTAATGAAGAGATATGTACCGAAGTTGCTGGACTGAATGCAACAGCATGGTTTTTGTGCATGCTGCCTGGCTATCCAGTACTTTAGGTCTCAACCAGCACTGACTTTTAAGTGTGGATTGGTTTTGCCAGTGTCAGGCTGCAGGCCCTTCAGCCAATAGGGTTAGGTGTTGTCTCTGCAGGGAGGCCTCTAAAAATGTCTGCACCAGTTGTAGTCAGCAGCGAGGGGTGAGAGTTCATATGCCTTCTTAGTAAACCTGAGTAACTCGCACATTAATGATGGAAGCAGTGACTTAATAGTTCTGACTGCGGGTCTAGCACACATCTGCGGAAGGCCTGCCCACCATAACTGTTTGCACAATACTGCAGAATTCCTTGAAGAGCCAGTAAAGCATTGCAAAGGGTTTGTTTTACTGCTGGAAAGACACTTTGTGATAATTGTCCCAAATTGACTGACTGGCTCTGTCCCAAATTTCGAACCACTTAGAAAATAATTCCCGAAAAATATTGCTTTAAATGGCAAGGAGTAAACAGCCTATAAGTACTTCCGGTCTAAAGTTCCAGTGGGAAAATAAGCCAAGAAATATTTCGAAAACGCAGCCCGCATGAGGTATTAGCTTTAGTCAACAAGCACGCTCGTGAAAGCTCATTAGAAACAAAAACAAGCCCGGCAGTGGTGCTTCCGCGTGTAGTCTGCTGTTTTTGGAAGCACATACTTGTGCTTGTGGCGCGCTCCTGCTCGCTCCCGCAAGGTGGTTGCTGCAACAAGCACCAGTATGTGCTTCCAAAAACAGCAGGGCGACGGCTAAAGGTCTCCTAAGCAGCGCATGCGCGTTGCGTAGGCGAGACCTAAAAAACGGATATTGGAACTGCGTTGGGGCCTATCGCACTTATGTTCTGGCCGTCGGAGCTTGGTTCCCCCCCCACCCCAGCTAAAACAATAAAAAGCCTGGGCGTAATTATTGACGCCGAACTTACCCTCAAAGCCCAAGTTGGAGCGGTAATTTCATCATGCATGTTCCAGCTTCGGAGGATTCGCAAAGTTCGTCACCTCCTCCCCCCTGTAGCACTCCCCCAATCTGTTACTTCACTGGTACTGTCACGTCTTGATTTCTCCAACTCTATTTATCACGGTCTCCCACTTTATCTGCTAAATCGCCTCCAGGTCGTCCAAAACCAGGCAGCTCGCCTGATCCACGGACTACCTCGCTGGCAATCCGCTAAACCTTTGCTTCATAGCCTTCACTGGCTCCCTATGAACCAAAGGGTCGTCTTCAAGGTGGCCTGCCTCACTTTCAAATGTCTCCACTGTCCTAGTCCTGGGTTTCTCAACTCCCTCATCCGACCCTACCGCCCCACACGTAATCTCCGTTCTGCCTGTAATGACCTACTAATTACCCCAAAAAATAAAACCAAGAAATTTGGCGGCCGCCGTTTCTCTCACTTAGCTCCCACTCTCTGGAATTCCCTCCCCTTATCCATCAAATCCTCCCTCTCTCTTCTCTCCTTCAGGAAACTCTTAAAGACCCATCTTTTCCCATCCTTATGTTAGGTTCTGCGTATCTTTGTTTCTCTCTCACCTGCCTAGCAGCGCCAGGAAGCTTCGGCGTCAGAGCGCTTTACAAATAGCACTTAACATAACATAACATGTTTTTCATTGATCCTATGAAATAATCGATCGGCTCCGTCTCGGGCTTCAAACTCAAATGGAGATATTCCACACAAGAATATTCCCCATCATTAGCCGTACATAACTTAGTAATATAGCTGCTCTATTGTTCTTCCCTGATAGGAGTGGGACAAGACCTCTTTCTCCACCCATAGCATTCTGCGATGATATCCCAGAGTTTTCTCATATGCTTACATGAGGCTGTCTTACTAAGCTCAATACATTTACGATCACATTCATGTTTTTTCAGACTCACCTTTAATTGTTTTCTTCTCTTTATGCAAGTAAATAATTGACCTATTTCAGCTGCTTCTGTCGGCCAACGGCCATCGCGAGCCCTACCTCAGTAGTGTTGCGTACCAGTTGCGTAACAAAACTTGAAGGGGCCCCCTTGCAAAGCACATGGAGGGGGCCCCCACCCTCCCCCGGCGGCGTGACCCACCATCTACCACTTTGCCCTACTACCCAGAAATCTAGTATATTTTGATTTGAAACCTCCAACATTTAAATAAATGCCTCTATATTGTCTTTCTCTAAGTTCATTTATGGACAATACCGTGAAACTTTGAAAGACCAAACCAAACCTGCAATTCCATAAAAACTCGACTGATAATATACATGAGAAGTACACAAGCTATAACTCAGTATCCTGTGAAAGTCAAGAGAAATAGACTGGTGAATTATCTGCATGCCACACACTAGTGACTGTCAAGGGTTGTGCATGATAATATCGTGAACTGAGGTAGCAATTTCAATCATAATGTCTTATTAGTAAGCACTACAGGCAGGCAAACAAGGCTGAGGAAAAAAACTGCTTGGATGCTTCAGAACATTGATGCTGATGTTTGTCTGTTTTAATTTATCATTTCTGTAGTGTAAACAATGCTAAATACAAGATTTAAGGTACACGTATTACAGACAAGTGCAAGCCATACCATAAATAACACTTCATGTAGAATAAAAACAAACCATAACAGCAAGTACCTAATGACAATCTATACAAACTGTAGATGGTAAAGCAAAAGAAAAAGTGCAAATACTTTCAAAGTGCAAAATAAAGCAATCACCAGTCCAGCAATATACAAAAATCAAGCATGATTTGTAAAACAATCCAACTTTCTTCTTGCATTAAGGTGAAATACTGTCAAAGTGCATGGTAAAAACAAGTCCAGCAGCTTCTCTCACAAGGACTGGCCTGAACCACCAGACTGGGCCTTACTTCACAACAAACAGAGGCCTCAGACCTCAGTGTATCAACACTGCCGGTATATACAATTTACTAAGAGTATAGATACGCCTGCTAAATTACAGATTAACCATTGCCTCCAAATGGTGCTATCGTCACGTGTGACACCGCCAGCAAGGCCTGGATTTTAAGCCAACAGCGCCTTGCATTCTGGGAGTTGTGCTGTGACCATCTGATTAAGGGGTTAAACATTCCAGGATGCAAAGTGTTGTTGGATAAAAGCTATGAATGGATACGACATGGTGCCAATCACACTTGGCAGCTATGTTTTATACAAGCACAAGGGGATGTTTAATTTCCTCAACACAAGCTGCAGAAGTCTGGCGTCAAATAGCAAACACGTTGTGCGGAGAACCCAGAAACGTGCTGTGTTTAGCCCCGTGTATGGACCTGAGGTGTCATTCTCTAAGAGACCCAGTGGTAAACGCCCACAGTTGTCTCTAATGCATGTTAGTGCCAGGCAGTGGTCGAAGTGGGGGAAAAAAAGTAGGGAAACTGTGGGAGGAGAATCAGAGGGCGGGAATAACTAATGGATTGGGTCAGTGGGCGGAGTGATAGGTGTGGCAGAAAGAGCAAAATATCCCAATTTTTGGTATTCATTTCCCATTTCACTAACCAGTTACAGCGTATTACATTATTTAATTTAACCAATAGATACCCATGTTTATTTAAGGTTAAATATGTGTTATTGACATTAAAATACATTCCCAAAGTGGGATACGTTTCCAATCACAGAATGTCCCAAACAACCTTAAAAGTGGAATCACAAGCCATTTGTCTGCCAGCCATGGAGTTTCTGTCATCAGCACTTCTCTCTTTTGCCACAAGAGCAGTTCAAACATGAATGGCAAAATATCCTAGTTTGCAAATGTTTTCCACATAACTATGGCTTTGCCATATTTTATTTATTTTTATTTTTAATTTCTTTTATAGCGCAGGAATCAATCCCGTAAGGGTATCTCCGCGCTTTGCCAGCTATAGGGTTATCAGGTAGTACATCCTAGAAAGTTAAGTGGACAGAAATGCTTCTTGATAAAGGAGGGTTTTTAATGTCTTTCTGAAGGATAGGTGATTGATGGTTGTTCTTACATCAATGGGAATTTTGTTCCACAGGGCAGGTCCAACTGAGGAGAAGGCCCGGTCTCCTTGTCTAGACTTCTTTGTGGCCGGGGGTTTTAGAAGGGCTTGGTTGCTTGAGCGGAGAGACCTACTGGGCTGATACAGCTCCAGGGATTGAGATAGATATTTAGGACTTGCTCCATAAAGGCATTTGTGAACCGTGCAGCAGATTTTGAAGTTGATGCGCTGCCGTATAGGGAGCCAATGCAGTTCTTTCAGCAAGGGCTTGGAAGGAGTCCTGGCTGGTGCACCCATGACCAGTCTTGCTGCCGTGTTCTGGACTACCTGCAAACGACCTACTGCATCAGCATTTGCTAATGTCAGCAGGCCGTTACAGTAGTCCAGGCGACTGGTCACCAAGGCCTGTACAAGTGTCTTTCTATAGGTGGCAGGGAGATATGGGAAGACACGTCTAAGTAGGCCAATGGTGTGGAAACACAACCCTGCGATGTAGTTGGTGTGTTCCTTCAGGGTCAGCTTTTGGTCCAACTTCACCCCAAGGTTCTTTACATGAGGTTTAGATGTAGGTACTGGGCCGAGATCTATTGGCCACCAGTCAGGGGACCAAAGGATGTTTGCCTTGCCAAAGAGCATGACCTCTGTTTTTGTCACATTGCATTGGAGGCAGTTCACCGCCATCCAATGTAACACCGCCCTCATACCCTCAGCAAAGTTCTCCTTGACTTTGGGGCCAAGGGAGCTGAAAGGGTAGATGAGCTGGGTGTCATCGGCGTAGGAAACCGGTATGAACCCATATTTCCGCACAATGTCAGCAAGGGGGGCCACATATACATTGAACAATGTAGGGCTAAGGCATGAGCCCTGTGGCACCCCCTTCGTGAGCCCCCTAGAGATGGAACGGAAGGGGCCCAGGCTGATAGATTGTGATCTCCCGGAAAGGAAACTCTCCAACCATGACAATGCTAAGCCTCCAATTCCTACTCCCTGCAAACGGCTGAGAAGGATGTTGTGGGACACAGTATCAAAGGCTGCAGACAGGTCCAACAGCACTAGAATCATGGAGCCACCTCTATCCTGTGACATTTTGATCTGATCTGTCACAGAAAGAATGGCTGATTCAGTACTGTGGTTGGGCCTGAACCCAGATTGTGATTGGTCCAGGCCCCCTGTCGCCTCGATAAAGCTGGAGAGAGTGGAGTGGAGAAGCGTGGCTCAGTGGTTAGAGGCGGCAGACCCGGAAGCTGAGATCAGCCGTGGACCAGGGTTCGATTCCCCGCCTCAGCAGGTCTCGGGCTCAAAATTCCACGGACTCAACAATTCTCGCTCCGGTGCCTACTCGACTCACGGGGTCACACTCTGCGACTCTGGGCAATAGCTTGCTTAATCTCCACTACGGCCCCTCGTGGCGGGATGCCTGGCTTTCACCTTGTGGATACCCTGCCGGGGTATCTCACAGGGGAATACCAGGACGGGTTCCCTAAGCAAGCGCCTTGATACCTTCGGGTGATACGTGCGCTATATAAGTCGCAATACATTTACATTTACATTTACAGTGGTGTTAACGTGTTTCTCTGCCAGTTTGCTGATGAAAGGAAGGAGAGAAATCGGGCGGAGGTTGGAGAGTTCTGACCAGGGCAAGGTGGAATTTTTGCGTATGGGGTTCACTACCGCTTCCTTCCAAGCTAATGGAACTTGACCCTCAGCATAGGAGAGATTGAGCAATTCCTGAATAGGAGGTCCTACTATCTCAATTAAAGGGGAGATAAGTTTGGCGGGTATCAGGTCAGTGGGAGAGCCAGTCTTTATTTGGTTAATGAGTGTAGTCAGGTCCTTGATGGTTATTTCTGGAATTACCTGAAGAGTTTTTCCAGAGGTCAACATAGGGGAAATTTCAGGGACCTCAGTTTCCAAGGGATCTGAAACTACAGTGATTTATTTGTATATCCCTTCTATTTTGTCCTCAAAGAACTGAGATATTTCATCACATAGGACTTGGGTGAAGGTATCTGGACTCTCACACACTTCAGGGTTGGTGAAGGTCTGAATGATTTTGAATAGTTCTCTTGTAGAGTTGCCCGCCTCTACAATTTGGGTGGTAAGGCTTATTTTTCTTGCTTTTTTTATATTTTTGTAATAGGAAGTCATAGCTTCCAAATATCGGTTCTTATCTTCCCCATTGCCTGTCCGTCTCCAAAGTTTCTCTAATTTTCTGCATCCCTGCTTTTCTGTTTTAAGGGCCTCAGTATACCATGCTTCCCTTTTAGCCATGGTAGGTTTTTTCACATTTTTCTGAGGGGCAAGAGTGTCAATAGCTGTCATCAGTGTGGAATTAAACTTGGAGAGAGCAGTATCGATGTTATCAGAGTTGGAGAGTATCGGCTGTTCCCATGTTTGCATGAGCTTAGCAGAAGTAATTTTATGCCATGGTCTACGTTTAGTGGACTGAGTAGCCGGGCGATTCATGGGATTGGATAAGTGTGGTATAGAGAAATCTATCATTTTATGGTCGGACCAATAAATGTGCTTAGGGGGATAGCAGTGGACGTTGGGATGGGTAGTAAGGATCAGGTCCAGAGTGTGACCACCTGAGTGAGTAGGTCCACTGTTTCTTGGATGTAGACCTAGAAGAGCAAGGTCCGCCAGAAATACATTAGTATCCGGATGATCATCAATGTCAATGTGAAAATTAAAATCTCCAAGTAAAATAAAGTCCCCATTAGCTTTCATGTGGGGGGCTAGCAATTCAGTGAGGGCAAGGGAGAACCCGGCATTGGGTCCAGGCGGGCGATAAACTAATGCTCCTTTCCAATGTACCTTGGGACTGATTTTTAGATGAAAGATTAATACTTCCATGGTAGGTAGCATCACTTGTTCTAAGACTCTGATATTCAGAGTGTCTCTATATATGATAGCAATCCCGCCTCCTACCTTCACGGGGCGGTCTAGACGAAGAATTTTGTATCCCATGGGTATCCCCAAGGTGATAGTGGGGATAGTATGAGGTTTCAGCCATGTTTCAGTTAAGAAACACATCTCTGGCTGAATGCTGTAGATGGTGTCCCATAATTGTATATAGTGCTTAGGGAGTGATCTGACATTTAGCAGAAAGCTTTTCCAGCCTCCCTGGGAACCTGTGCTATCGACGGGCCGTCCGGCAATGATGTGAGAGTCCGTAGCTTGAAAACCGCATTTAAAGCAAGAGAAGGGACCCTCAGGACAACTTAGTGTTCTATTGGTACAATTATATTTCCCCTGGGGTTGCAGTGCTCTAAGAGCATGTGGTGCATACCTGATACAAGGGGTAGGCATAGGGCAGTCCATATTAGCAGGGGCAGAGTGGGTGGCCCCTAGCCCCGTCCAGTCGCGGACGGGCGCAGACGGGCCACTCTTTGGCTAGTCTTCGGCGTTGTCTTCGGCTCTCCTGCGCGCGATCGCTGCGCGCTCAGGAGGGGGCGAGGGCTAAATAGCCCCGTCAGCCCTGGCCGCTAGAGCGCTAACCGCTCAGCGAGACCGGAAGTGGTGTCCTCCCTCCCCGTATCACAATCACGGGGAAGCGAGCACTTCGAGATCTAATGCCACAGGTGATATCGGCGTGTGTGTGCGAGTGTGTGCACTTTAAATTTCTAATGATACAGATGTCGGTTTTAAAAACAATTCCACAATTTCCTACTTTAAAATTGCGTTTTAGTCGCAACACGCACAAGGCACAAGCACAAGGCAAATTATACGGGCTGATAGTCCCAGGCGAGCCGGCGGGTCCGGGAACACTGCCACTGTCCCCCTGCCGCAGCGCGGAGAAGAAATGCTCAGCCTAAATAGCCCCGTCAGCCCTGGCCGCTAGAGCGCTAACCGCTCAGCGAGACCGGAAGTGGTGTCCTCCCTCCCCGTATCACAATCACGGGGAAGCGAGCGCTTCGAGATCTAATGCCACAGGTGATATCGGCGTGTGTGTGCGAGTGTGTGCACTTTAAATTTCTAATGATACAGATGTCGGTTTTAAAAACAATTCCACAATTTCCTACTTTAAAATTGCGTTTTAGTCGCAACACGCACAAGGCACAAGCACAAGGCAAATTATACGGGCTGATAGTCCCAGGCGAGCCGGCGGGTCCGGGAACACTGCCACTGTCCCCCTGCCGCAGCGCGGAGAAGAAATGTTCAGCCTAAATAGCCCCGTCAGCCCTGGCCGCTAGAGCGCTAACCACTCAGCGAGACCGGAAGTGGTGTCCTCCCTCCCCGTATCACAATCACGGGGAAGCGAGCGCTTCGAGATCTAATGCCACAGGTGATATCGGCGTGTGTGTGCGAGTGTGTGCACTTTAAATTTCTAATGATACAGATGTCGGTTTTAAAAACAATTCCACAATTTCCTACTTTAAAATTGCGTTTTAGTCGCAACACGCACAAGGCACAAGCACAAGGCAAATTATACAGGCTGATAGTCCCAGGCGAGCCGGCGGGTCCGGGAACACTGCCACTGTCCCCCTGCCGCAGCGCGGAGAAGAAATGCTCAGCCTAAATAGTCCCGTCAGCCCTGGCCGCTAGAGCGCTAACCGCTCAGCGAGACCGGAAGTGGTGTCCTCCCTCCCCGTATCACAATCACGGGGAAGCGAGCGCTTCGAGATCTAATGCCACAGGTGATATCGGCGTGTGTGTGCGAGTGTGTGCACTTTAAATTTCTAATGATACAGATGTCGGTTTTAAAAACAATTCCACAATTTCCTACTTTAAAATTGCGTTTTAGTCGCAACACGCACAAGGCACAAGCACAAGGCAAATTATACGGGCTGATAGTCCCAGGCGAGCCGGCGGGTCCGGGAACACTGCCACTGTCCCCCTGCCGCAGCGCGGAGAAGAAATGCTCAGCCTAAATAGCCCCGTCAGCCCTGGCCGCTAGAGCGCTAACCGCTCAGCGAGACCGGAAGTGGTGTCCTCCCTCCCCGTATCACAATCACGGGGAAGCGAGCGCTTCGAGATCTAATGCCACAGGTGATATCGGCGTGTGTGTGCGAGTGTGTGCACTTTAAATTTCTAATGATACAGATGTCGGTTATAAAAACAATTCCACAATTTCCTACTTTAAAATTGCGTTTTAGTCGCAACACGCACAAGGCACAAGCACAAGGCAAATTATACGGGCTGATAGTCCCAGGCGAGCCGGCGGGTCCGGGAACACTGCCACTGTCCCCCTGCCGCAGCGCGGAGAAGAAATGCTCAGCCTAAATAGCCCCGTCAGCCCTGGCCGCTAGAGCGCTAACCGCTCAGCGAGACCGGAAGTGGTGTCCTCCCTCCCCGTATCACAATCACGGGGAAGCGAGCGCTTCGAGATCTAATGCCACAGGTGATATCGGCGTGTGTGTGCGAGTGTGTGCACTTTAAATTTCTAATGATACAGATGTCGGTTTTAAAAACAATTCCACAATTTCCTACTTTAAAATTGCGTTTTAGTCGCAACACGCACAAGGCACAAGCACAAGGCAAATTATACGGGCTGATAGTCCCAGGCGAGCCGGCGGGTCCGGGAACACTGCCACTGTCCCCCTGCCGCAGCGCGGAGAAGAAATGCTCAGCCTAAATAGCCCCGTCAGCCCTGGCCGCTAGAGCGCTAACCGCTCAGCGAGACCGGAAGTGGTGTCCTCCCTCCCCGTATCACAATCACGGGGAAGCGAGCGCTTCGAGATCTAATGCCACAGGTGATATCGGCGTGTGTGTGCGAGTGTGTGCACTTTAAATTTCTAATGATACAGATGTCGGTTTTGAAAACAATTCCACAATTTCCGACTTTAAAATTGCGTTTTAGTCGCAACACGCACAAGGCACAAGCACAAGGCAAATTATACGGGCTGATAGTCCCATGCGAGCCGGCGGGTCCTGGAACACTGCCACTGTCCCCCTGCCGCAGCGCGGAGAAGAAATGCTCAGCCTAAATAGCCCCGTCAGCCCTGGCCGCTAGAGCGCTAACCGCTCAGCGAGACCGGAAGTGGTGTCCTCCCTCCCCGTATCACAATCACGGGGAAGCGAGCGCTTCGAGATCTAATGCCACAGGTGATATCGGCGTGTGTGTGCGAGTGTGTGCACTTTAAATTTCTAATGATACAGATGTCGGTTTTAAAAACAATTCCACAATTTCCTACTTTAAAATTGCGTTTTAGTCGCAACACGCACAAGGCACAAGCACAAGGCAAATTATACGGGCTGATAGTCCCAGGCGAGCCGGCGGGTCCGGAAACACTGCCACTGTCCCCCTGCCGCAGCGCGGAGAAGAAATGCTCAGCCTAAATAGCCCCGTCAGCCCTGGCCGCTAGAGCGCTAACCGCTCAGCGAGACGGGAAGTGGTGTCCTCCCTCCCCGTATCACAATCACGGGGAAGCGAGCGCTTCGAGATCTAATGCCACAGGTGATATCGGCGTGTGTGTGCGAGTGTGTGCACTTTAAATTTCTAATGATACAGATGTCGGTTTTAAAAACAATTCCACAATTTCCTACTTTAAAATTGCGTTTTAGTCGCAACACGCACAAGGCACAAGCACAAGGCAAATTATACGGGCTGATAGTCCCAGGCGAGCCGGCGGGTCCGGGAACACTGCCACTGTCCCCCACTGTCCTATTTGCCACATAATACATCATCTGCTGCATAATCTGACTATTTTAACTAATAAATTGTTTATAGCTCAAACACATCAAATGCTACTACAAAATGTGTCTTGTGCTGCTGTGAAGTGGAGGGCCCTTTGCAAAGGTTGACTGGTCACCTTTCTCATTGCGGCAGTTGTATGTTCCACAAGTACTAATAAGGAAAAATCTTTTCAGAGACTGTTAGCATGTGTAAAAATGTCAAAATAATAAAGTATCAGAAAATTTAAAGCACCACTAATACCAGTGTAGGGTGTCAGAGCACTTTACATCACACATATTACACAGAGACAATCATTCATATGGGTGTAAATCATTGTGTAGGAAATGTTACATAAGACAAAGAACTACAAGGTGTAGGAGTCACATGACAACCATACTAGTATTCAGCATAGTTTAATAGTGATTGGTCTGCAGAAACACAAACTCAGAATTAAAAACATAATACCAAGGTTGGGGGGTCTCTTTAATAATCAGAATTGATTTCTACCCAAATGATCCCTTTTTGCAACATTAGGATAATCGAAGACTGGGGGAAAAAACATAACACTCTAATTTATACCTTGGAGTTTGTATGCTGCTCTTACATGACAGTTAGTAGCTCACTGTTCTATGATAGGATTATAACTTAACTGCAAGTAACAATAGGGTCTCTCTGACAAAAGCACTAAACCGCTGACCTATTCACATTATGTGCACTTTGTTGACTTCATGGCACATGTTCTTAGCACCATGCGCATTACACCTCCACCATTCCTTTTCATGAGCCAAACCTTACACTTGACAAAACACCATCTCTCTCTACTAGGAACATTAATCACTGGAGTTATCAAGACATTGTTCTTGTTGCCCAGAAATGTTGGAGGCCAGGAAGGAGGCAGCAAGTGCTTTTAAAACCATATTATACTTACAAACACAATTAAACAGAGGAAATGCAGCCGACCAAAGGCTCAGCACCTCAGTTCCTTAAGTAAACCGATTTGTAAAATGTCTGTGCAAACACTTCCGGAGTATGCCACACTTTTACTCCACTGGAAGCCAGATAAGTATATTGAAAGAAATAGGACGGTGCACCAGGATGAAGTCAAAGGATTACGTATATATTCCAATATAGATTCTTTATTTAGTTTCAATTAAAAACATGGACATCAGCCAACGCGTTTGGTTCCAGATGGAACTTCGTCAGGGCAATTGTGTCTTTAAATCAGTCCAACAATCAAATAATTCCACGTTTGGAAAATATCCCGTAAACGCCTTGGTTAAAACAAGGATAATCAGCGCCTTCGTAATCCCAGTTTTCCAGATAAAAAGGTTTATATGTACAGGACCCAAGGTGTCCTTTAAATAACTTTGATGTCTATAGTGCATATAATTAATATACATGAAAATGGAATCAAAGGGTCAAAATCACAGCCAATGTTCCTTATATTTTTCAAATCGCGCGTTCGCCAAAGCGGTCCCTCATTTGGACTCCCAGCTATGGAGACTGATTTAAAGACACAATTGCCCTTACGAAGTTCCGTCTGGAACAAAACGTGTTGGCTGATGTCCATGTTTTTAATTGAAACGAAATAAAGAATCTATATACTTACAAACACGACGTCCACACCTGAAGTTAGCGCCCGGTGCGTTCGCACTGCCCTAGAGCCACCCTGCTCAAGGGTCCTGTGACCTCAGTGACAGAGTCAGTGCCACTCTATGGTGTGCTGCTTAATAGGTCTGTCCCCAAGGCTGGAGGTGAACTTCATGGATAGTGGTGGACAGGTCTTCAAGGTTAATCCACACTTGCCACTGCTAGGGTCCACCTGCTGGTGCTAAGACACCAGGGCTTTTAAGATTTCGCGGCACCTTCTAAGGTGTAGCACAGGAATGTGCTCCCTCAGGAGAGTGGTCTGGGGGCCTGGTCATTAAGGCTGAACTTGGTTCAACAGTTCCACTTCAGCAGCTCTGACCATAGCGCCACATCCTTTCCCCCACTGAACACCATACTGCCCCACTTAGAGAAACTTGCACTGCACTGACCCGCTATAAACACCTGGATGTGACTCAATTCTTATTACGCACTAGACAAGGGCAGTATGCTGCCTAAAAAATTAACATCTTCCTAGAACAAGCATTTGCAATGCAATAGGTCTCGCATTAGGAAAGTTTGAGCTATTGGTATTGTAAATGACAAATGTTTTATTTATGTGTTGGTTTTGAAAATAGCGAAATTAATAGCTTTGTCATTTACAATGCCAATAGTTTTAACTTTCCCAAATGTGACACCTATGCCTTGTCTTTCTCACAACCACGCTATCAAAGCAAATGCTGTTTTATTAGAAATAACTTACAACGGTTTGTCCTTGTAAAATAAATGATATATGGTCACCCTGGCTCTAAGCTACTTAACTCATGCTGCGTTTTCCAGTGTTTCATATAGAAGGCAGTACGTACTACTTCTTCTGGTTTTCCTTTGGCAACACTGTCAGTAAGCATTACAAAACATGCCACGTTTTCCAGCATTTCGTACAGAAGGCAGTACTGTTGCTGGAGTTCCTTTGTCAACATGGTCAACAAGCATAAAAGCGATTTACATGAGAAGCACATCTATACTAAAGCTTACCTTTCTGCCTCCGTGGCTTGGGGGAGGTCCATCTGAGCTCCTGGTCAACTTCCTGTGTTTCTGGGAAACTCACTTAATCCCCCGCTCCACAAAAACGAGACCTATTGGCTATGCCAATGCTTGTTGGAATTGACAAGTGTGAATAAATCGTGGAGTTGGACTTGGAGTGGGGCAGTTGTGCAGGTTAACATATGTGAAACTGTGCTAGGGGTGTTTGGTTATGGGCTTTGTGAACGTGCTGTCAAGTTCCCCAAGTCCGCTAGTCCAGTTTTATTTTTGCTTTGCATTCTGGAAGTTGTAGTCCTAATTTTATAATCATTTTAACTGTCTAGAGGTCCCTGAAAGTAAAGCAAAAACTTGGAGTGAATGAGCAACTCTCACAAAAACTTTGGAAACTTTGAAGCTCTGAGCTTTATGCAGTGTACGGTTTGGTTAATAATCTGGGGAGACACTGACATTGGAAGACAAGGACCATGGAAGACATTTAGAAGTCCGGGGAGGGGTTATTGGTAGAAGTCGTGGATAGACTAGGCGGTGCGGTGCCTGTGGAGACACTGGAAGATCCGGACAGTAGAGCCAGGAGGAGACGGCCATAGAGACACTATTTCTTTATTTAATTGATGTTTTATAAAGGAGAAAGGGGAGAACATAGTACGCAGGGACATGAGGCAAAAAAGAGCACTGAAAAAAAAAAGCCCGGGGTAAAGTAAACAAGTGGGAGGGGTGTGGGGGGGTGCATGCACGGGCAGCCCTGACCTGTGGTGCGTGGTGTGTGGAGAAGAGTGTTAACAAATAGTACAACTCCGTAATTAATGTTGTAGTCCCTGTGCGGTGGGTGCGGTCCCAACAGACCAGCATCTATTTGGTTTGTTGACCTATTACCCCAATGCTGAACAATACTACGGCCTTTCCCTGTGCTACGTAGAATATATTGGCACAATCAGGAAAGCCACAATTAATTTCACACAAACCTGTGCACATACAGATATATGGAAGCTTTTGGCAACACAGACTTGACTAAAGCTATATATAGAAGCATGCCACCGGGCCCTATCCAGACGGTACACTCCCGAGTTTTAAACACAACACACCCTCCGTCCCCCAAACATGATTTTAACGGCCCCCGCCTGAAACTGCCTGTTTTAACATAAGTCAAGGGGGAAAATGCATTTGCACAATTTTTTAAAAAATCTTACGCTTTCCTAATGAAAAATGTTTCAATGTTTGCTCTGTATGCACTGCCACTTGGAATCGAACCTTACAGGTTGGAAAACAAGATCCGCAGCCCGGCTTGAACAGGAAGCCAGGCAACCTGTGTTGGGACAGGGGCGGGGCCGCAAAAAGACAGGAAGCAGACGGGAGCCTACCCCGCGCTCCTGTGCTGAAGCGCTCCTGTGCCCGCCAGCCGGAAGATTTGCGTGTCAGCTAGCGGGGCTCCCGTGCTCGTGGAGAGCCCCGCCTGCTGCTGAGGATGACCTGCTGCCTGCCGAGGGAGAGAGGGACACACGAAAAGAACTCGGTGAGTGGGGTGTGGGGGGGGGATGTGTGCGCGCGCGCGCATGTGTGTGTGCGAGTGTGTCTGTGTCTGTGTGTGTGTGTTTGTGCCTGTGTGTGCGCGTGTGTCTGTGTGTGTGTATGTATGCATGCATGCATGCGTGCGTGTGTAAAAAGAGCCGATGACTGGTGGGGGGATGGAAAGTGAAAGTAACCAGCGCGCGTGTGTTTCAGTCTGTGTGGTGGCTGGCTGTGTGCGCACGCGTGGACGGAGCCGACGTGCGCGTTCGCGCACCCAAATCCAGGAGAAAAGCTCGTAACACCCTTTTGTCCCTCATTCCCCCGAGACAGGCAGCTATAAGTCTCCAGCCTGGATGCATCCTTCGGATGCTAATTCCAGGCGAGACCTAAAAAGCAAACACTCATAGGGAATGCAAGATTAAGTAAAGCATGTGAAATGTAAGCAGGAACACCATGGTTACCTTTTTCCTTTTACACTCATTATTCTGAAATTAGTGAGTGCTTTTGCATGAAAAGGTACGGCCATGACTACAGGGCATGGAAGGGACCCGTTTCAGTGCCCATTGCTTATATCCTTTCAAAACATAGGCAGTATGGTTTAAAAAGACCACATTCGTAAACACATAGTCGCTGTACACATTTTTGTTTTCCAATTCACCCATCAAGCAGGCATTTCAGTACCTCCAGGCAAGGTGCACTTTCCCATACAGGGAAAACAATGTTGTTCAAAGAGAGAGGAGAAAACACAAGTATCACTTCACTGGCAAACACTGTAAAGTGGCGCTAATGAGTTTAGGTGTAAATAACTCAATCTGGTCACCTTGCAACCACTCTGTCTTGCTTTAATTAGTTATATATTTTTGGAATGTTTTATTTCTCTCCACCCCGAGGCTGCACTTGTGTCAGAAAAAGACGTTTCCAGCAAAAATGTTTTTCTTTTTTGGATCCATTTCACAGGGGAGCAAATAAACAGAGAAAAGAGAAAGTAATACCCGTTTCTTGAAGTCTCTGTTTTCACTGAGGAGCAAGACAGAAAGAGAGGGAAGACTCGGAGGCTTAGAGGCCGTCACCGTGGCTAGTTTCATTTATGGGGACTTGAGGAGGCCGTGGGCGCCTGAGCACCATTTTATTTGCGAATACTGAAGAGACTTGCTTGCAGGTGCAGCCGTCTCCGTATGCTGAGAGTGAGGGGGCCCCTGGAGCGTGGGGGCTGCAGGGGGCCTGTGTTACGCCCCTGCTGCGCACGTCCGTTGGCCGGCGCGGCCCCGCCCACTCCTTTAAACCGCCGCACCGTGGCGGAATTTGCGCCGCAGTTAAGCTCTAATTAACCTGTTCATCTCTTTATTCAGTGGTGCCAGATGTTGCAGATATTTACGCTATATAATCGTAGGGCTATGAGAATCCCAGTCTATGAACTGATTCATAAACTGGGTGAATTGAAGGATTACATCGGAATTCCAGGATTGGGTTTTCTTGAAGCCTTCTTGATGTTTCAATCATAACTAGCCTCCAGTGGATTCCATCAGATGACTTCTCAAAGCGCGCTGCGGCCCTGTTAAACTTCAATGACCTCTTTCTCGCCACATGATCAGCAAAGTGAGCTTCAGCTCCACACCAGAACCCTCCAAAGCAAAAGTAGCCTCCCATCCCCTCCCAATATGGCCGACTCAGGTCACCCTTGACCTCTAGAAGAGTTGGGCCGCCCAACCCTTCAGCCTGTTTTTTTGGTTCTGTGCGATTCTCTCCAGAGGCACTGGCAGGTAAGGGTGCCTGCTGTAGCAGGTACTTGGGTCTCGGATTGGCGGTCCTGCTCTAGCGGACCCTAGGATCTGGACTTTCTCCTACTTCCTTCCCCCGGTCTCTTTGAACCGGTTAGGCTCCGCTTTAGCGTGCCACGGGTCTACAGCTGGGTTGGAGGGGGGCCTTGGCTGGCCTCTCCGTGCTCTCTCCCCAGCCGCGTTTGCTGGTCTACGCGCTGGATTTACCGGTTGTGAGGGCAGTGCTCACTGCACCTTTTTCCCACTGAGGTGCCGCGCTCTCGCGTCAGCCGCCTGCCCCTGGCGGGAGCCTCGGCGGTCAACCTCTGGCTTCATGCCTTGTTTTCCCCTGAGTCTCCAGTGCTTGCCTGCTTCTGCTGTGTGGTGTGGTGTGGTGTGGTGGCTCAGGCTTACTACTTCATGTGAGCCAGGCTCTCGCGGGTTTCCTTTGGGCTCTGTGTTTGCCGGACCGGCGTGCCTTCTTCGGCTTGGGTGCCACGGCTCAGGGCTACGCTGTTGCTCCAGGGGATTTCTTCACTGTTCTGAGGCCCGGGGTTTCGGCATCTCTGTCCCGCCCTCCGGGGCGGGTTTAGGCGCGTCCTCAAAGTTCAGCCGGTTCAGCTGCACTCCCTCAGCTGTTTCTGGTCCAGCGTCTGTGAAGGTGGACTCTCTGGTGGCGGGACTGGCCTCACAGTGTTGAATCATATCCGGGGGCACCTCACCTTCTGACCAAGTGGACAAGCGGGTGGAGGCAATGGCCAAACACTCCTATTTGGCTGCCAATTTCTCCATCTGGGCCTCGGCCTACCTGTCATACATGGTTCAGTCCTTGTTGAAGGATTTTTTGTCCTTGGCGGAACTCCTGGAACAGGGGGCTGTGTGGTACCGACCCTGGCTCTGATGGAGCAGCAGACTCGCCTTCTCTGATTGTTGTGGAGGGAGAACAGAGCAGAGCGTTTCGCACTTCCTGGTGGTGCCATTAGCAGGCGGCCATCTTAACAGGGTGACGCTCCAGTCTTTCCTCGAGCTCTGACTATTTAAGACCCAGAGCGCCGACGCGCACGATCTAGAATTGGAACCTCGATCATTACTGCGCTAGCGCTTGGGTGTTAACATCGTGATTACTGCTGCAATTGTTTTTAAACCACGTACCTTTTAAAACTGTTCTTTGTCACTTGATAAATTGTGGGCTGACTCCCCGTTCCACCGCAGCAATTACTGCTGATTGTTGTGGAGGGAGAACAGAGCGTTTCGCACTTCCTGGTGGTGCCATTAGCGGGCAGCCATCTTGGCAGGGTGACGCTGCAGTCTTTCCTCGAGCCCTGACTATTTAAGACCCAGAGCGCCGACGCGCATGATCTAGAATTGGAACCTCGATCATTACTGCGCGAGCGCTTGGGTGTTACCATCGTGATTACTGCTGCAATTGTTTTTAAACCACGTACCTTTTAAAACTGTTGTTTGGCACTTGATAAATTGTGCGCTGACTCCCCGTTCCACCGCAGCGATTATTGCTGATTGTTGTGGAGGGAGAACAGAGCATTTCGCACTTCCTGGTGGTGTCATTAGCGGGCGGCCATCTTGGCAGGGTGACGCTCCAGTCTTTCCTCGAGCCCAATCTATTTAGGCCACACGTCTTCACCGCGCAGCGGTTACGCGCAGCGGGAGCGCCGTAGAAGCGCCGAAGAGGCGCCTAAGAGAAGCCAGTCTGCGCCAGTCCGCGCCCAGCCGCGTCCAGATCCCATGATCCCTGGCAATATGGCTGGTAACCTAATCACCTATGACTCTTCATCCTTGCATGAGTTAAGAACAGTTGTTAACCCTAAATGTCTGCACTCTATGCGCCTTCCGGGCACAATGGCCAGCTGTATTTATTGCAATTGGGAACCACCATCTAACACCATAGGGAGACATCCCACCTATAGCACATGGAGGATGCTCCTCCTCAATTGTAGATTGGTGCCCAAACACCATACAGAGTTGGCCCTTCTTATAGAAGAGTACAAGCCCGATGCACTCTTTCTAACAGAGACTTGGCTCCAATTAGAAGCCGATCCAACCACAGTATGGGCAACCCCACAAGGCTTATACCATGAAGAGGTCTGACCTAAACATGGGCAGAGGAGGTGGTTTTAGCCATCATCTATAGAGAGCGGTACAAATGTCGTATTACCCCTACCACAACATCAGTTTGTGAGAGTTTGTTGTTCTCGCTAGAACTATCCTCTACCAACACCTTTACAGGCCTTCTGGTCTATCGACCACCTGGAACGGTAGGTCAGTTTATTTCGAACATGGCTGACCTAGTTGCCAACTTAGTGCTCACCTCGGCGAACTTCACAGTGTTGGGCGATCTAAATCTGCATTTAGATGATCCACTTGATTCCGCAGCCAATAGTCTTCGGCTGAGCTTTCAAGCGATAGATCTGGCTCAAAAGGGATTCCTTCCAACACATAACAAAGGACATCTTCTAGATCATGTCTATAGCAATCTTGACAATCTAAACACTGAGTCGCCTCTACCATTGCCCTGGACGGACCATTATTTGATACCCTTCACTTGGGTAACAGGGAATCCCCCTCCTATCCAAGAACCTAAAAAACATTGGGGAAGAAAGTGGTCCAAACTTTCCTCCACCAAATGGGAATCTGGGACTGTCCAACATGGGACTGAGACAGCCTTGCTGGCAGTGACCGAGGAAACAAGAACTGTGCTGGACCGGGGAGGGAAAGCAGCCATTATATTATTAGATCTCAGTGCCGCATTCGACACGGTTAACCATGCCACTTTATTACATCGACTCAATGGCATGGGAGTGTCGGGCGCGGCCCTGACATGGCTTACTTCCTTCCTGGACGAGCGCTTCTTCCAAGTTTTTGAAGGAGAGGCTGTATCCACCAAGCAGCCACTTAGTTGTGGGGTCCCCCAGGGCTCCGCCCTGACCCCCACACTTTTTAATGTCTACATGAGGCCTTTAGCGGAGATAGTCCATCCTTTTGGCGTTCGAATTGTCACCTACGCAGACGACACTCAGCTGGTGGTCTCATTGAACCACGCTGAGGGGTCGTCTAGCACTCTGAGCCCATGTTTAGAGGCAGTGGCCAGATGGATGGAATCCTCCTGCCTCAGACTAAATGGGGAAAAGACGGAAATTATGCTACTGGGCAACCCCTCACCTACCATTCTGGTCCCCATTTGGCCTACGTGTTTAGGCCCCCCCCCTCCTCCCAAACCACAGATAAAAAGCCTGGGAGTTTGGCTAGATAAATCACTGGATTTCACTTTCCAGGCCACCAATACCTCATCTACCTGTTTTGGGCTGATGAGAATGCTCCAGAAAGTTCTCCCTTTGCTCCCGTTCCAGCCGAGGAGAGTCATGGTTCAGGCCCTGATACTCTCACGTCTGGATTACGGTAATGCTCTTTACCTAGGAGCTCCGGTGGCCGCGATCAACAAACTCCAGGTTATCCAAAACTGTGCGGCCCGACTGCTTTTCCAAATTCCACGCTGGCAGTCGGCCAAACCCGCTCTGAGGAAGCTACACTGGCTTCCTATGGCAGATAGGGTACAATTTAAAGCTATGTGCCTGGTCCAGAAAGCCATACACAAAACAGGTCCAGCTATAATGCACCCTGTAGCCACTCCCTACCTTCCCCTCATAGCTCTCCACTCCAGCTCGTTACACCTGGCCACCACGACTCAGATAAACAAAGCTCACTGGGGCGGCCGCTCATTCTCACATAATGCTGCGAGAATATGGAATTCCCTCCCGCTTGACCTTAGAGAGAACAACAATCTGCTGGCATTCAGAAAGCTTTTAAAAACTCATTTGTTCGGAAGAGCCTGTTAGCACCCTATCCTGACGCCTTTTGATTCCAGTTAAAGCGCTGCGAGGCCTCAGGGTAGACTACGCGCTATACAAATATAATTTTCATTTCATTCATTTAATTTCGTTTAATTTCTCTGACATTTAGTTTGACACTTTGGGTGCCTCTGCTGCTGCAGGGGGGCCGCCATCCAGACCTGGCGCCAGATATAGCTGCGCCACTGGAAGTCGGAGGCTGCCCAGAAGGCTTTACTGATGAAGATCCCCTTCTCTGGGTCGAAGCTGTTCGGGTCTCCATTGGAGGAGATTATTAAGAAGTCAGCTGAGGACCGTAAACTGCTGGCTCCTATCAAGTCCTCCAGGGGTTGCTTCCCTGGGCATAGCTGGGCGTTCTCCACTTCGTCCAAGGCTAAGTGCAGCACGCCCTTTCGGGGCAGGAGTCGCGGCGGGGCACCCCGTTTTTCTTCAAATCCTGGTCTCAGCCTACAGCTTCCACTTCCGCTCCCAAGTCCTGACTTTCTTCTGGTGTCCCCCGCGGTGCTTCCTGTGGGGGGACGGCTTTGCCATTTCATCTTGGCATGGGAGGACGATGTCTCGTATCTTTGGGCTCTTTGGATCATGAGGGAAGGTCTGTCCATCACCTTTGCCTCCCCTTCCTGGATTTTTTCCACGCTACTCCTCTGCCTTCCTCCCCGGTCAAGCGTCAGGCCTTGCTGGCTGGCATCCAGGATCTGCTCTGCAAGGAGGCCATCCGGCTGGTCCCGTCTTCTCAGAGGGGTTACGGTGTCTATTCCATCCTGGTCCTGGTAAAGAAGGTGTCGTCCTGTCTTGGACTTGAAGCAGGTGAATTCTTTCATTCCCCATACTAAATTCAAGATGCTCTCTCTGCAGGAGATTCTGCCGCTTCTGGTCCAGTGGGAGGTGGTGGCTTCTCTGGACCTGCTGGACGCTTACCTCCATGTGCTCGTCCATCTGGCCTCTCAGCGTTTTCTCCGGTTCTGCATGGGGGAGAGCCACTACCAGTTCCAGGTACTTCCCTTTGGCTTATCCTCTGCCCCGAGGGTGTTCCCTAAGGTCCTGGCCTCCTTGGTGGGAGTTCTTCAGCGGAAGGGGATCAGGGTGTTTCCGTACCTGGATGACTGGCTAATTTCTGACTCTTCTCTCTCCAAGGGGGTGCTGCACGTCAGGAGGGTCTGCGAGGTTCTCTCTGTCCACGGCTTCCTGATCAACGTGAAGAAGTCTGCCTGTCTCCCACCCAGGACTTGGTCTTCATTAGGGGTCGTTTGGACATGCTCCAGGGGAAGGTATTTGTGCCACAGGAGCGCCGGGACACCATGTGGCAGGATCTGGGGGCTCTTCTGGCTCTGGATTGCACTCTGGTGCACCTGTGGTTGAGGGTTCAGGGGTTAATGTCGGCCACCATCAATGTCTGTTGGGTTTCAAGGGGGCCTGGTTCCTTCTGTCTAGTTCCCCGTTAGCAGTTTTTCTTAAAAGTGCCAAGTGCATATGCGAATTTATGGACGCTCCCTAGAGCTCGCTTTAAAAGGGGGCTGCCAACAGGAAACAGGTGCTTGGTTTCTTTATTGGTCCCTTGCCGTGTGTTTCCTGTTCCTGTGGTTCTACCTTGTTTCCCTTCCTTCGAGCTCCGTTCCAGCGGTCTTTTCTAGTGCTGGGTTTTGATCCCCTTTTTTCCCCTGCTCCCTTGTTTTCCTATTCCCTTGGGCATTTCAGAACCCTTTATTGGGGACCTGTTTTTGATCTTCGGTGACGTTCTGGGATTCGCGGCTGCGTTTCCTTTGAGTTTTAACGTCCCGTTATTATCCCTTTTTGTATCCAAACCATCTTGTTATACGCTGTGTTTGGGTGGTTTCACGAAGGAGCTGAATAACGGCCGTTTTTGTGCTACCTTCGTGTTCTTTTTTAGATTCCAAGGGTTTTTTGGGTGTCTTTCGTATTCCCTTTGATACCATTTTTCCCCTGTCCTTTTTTGTCCTAAGAATTGTGAATTCCACCCCCTTTGTCATTCTCGGTGTTTCCCGAGGGGGCGTGGTTGGTCTGGGGTTACGCAAGAAACAACCAATACGATTGCAGTGGAAGAATTCCTGTTTCGTATTAAGCCACTCCCGTTTGTTATCTGGGGTAAGCAGGGAGGTCGGTGGTTCGTGTGTGTACTTGGCACTGGTAATAGTAGTAGGGGTGTGTTTAATCTTGTCTCCTTCTTTCATTTTAGCGGTCTCGTCTCTGTCAAGCTGTCAGCTGCCAAGAAGCCAGAGGAGACGAGTTGTGTTCCCCAAGACCTTGGGTTCCCTTGTTTTGTTACCCACCTTCTCCCGGGGTCGTGTTCTCCACCATCCGTTTTGATTGCGGGTGTTGGGGGTCACGGTGAGGGTAGAGGATTGGGACGTTCTTCACTCCTGCGGTGTTGGGCCGGTCGGCAACGGAACAGAAAACCAAGCCCACGAATTAACACACCGCCCGAGTGAAGAATGGTTGAGGAGGCAGCAGGGGGGGGGCTTCTTCGATGCAGGAAATCATGCAGGCTTTAGCGCACATACAGGGTGAAGTCCAATCCCTGCGTCAGGAGAATCAGGAGTTACGGGGGACACTGAGTGAGGTGAAGGAAAGCACTAAAAGAAGAGGGAGGGATCCCTCAGTTAAGGCTAAGCCCCCATTGATTCAACCAGCCACATTTAAATATGAGAGGAGTGGGGGGCAGAGTGGGTCTCCTTCTCCTTTGCCCGTTACAGTGAACACTCCCGTGCCGGTGCCTCTAGCAGCTCCAGAGAGGTTTTCCGGGGATAGTAGCAGATATGCTATATTTATGAACCAGTGCCATTTGCACTTCATGTGTCGACCAACCGCTTTTCCTGATGACACTACTAAAGTAGCGTTTGTACTCTCATATCTTTCGGGTACTGCAGCTAGTTGGGCGGTCCCCTCAGTGGAAAACAATGACGCTGTGTTGAATAGTTTCCCGGCCTTTAAGAACCAGATGCATAGTCTGTTTGCTAAGCATGCTTTTATGCAGGCAAGCGATGTTGAATTGTTAAAGCTACGGCAGGGTAAGCAGGATCTTTTGGGTTATGTGGCTACTTTCAATCACCTAGTAGCAGAGACACAAATGGCCCATGGCAAAAAGAACCTCTTTGTTTTATCAGGGCTTGTGCGAGGACTTAAAAGATATAGTCTTCCAGGTTGTAGACCCCCCTGAAGATTGTGTTGAGTTCATCGATTTGGTTGTCAAACTCAACCATCGTATGAGTGAAAGAAAAGGGGAAAAGATCAGGTTTCAACCCCCAAGGACAACTGTAACCAAGAGAGAAACATCTGAGAATGGGGGCGTGAAAACAGATCCTGAACCTATGCCTTTGGGTGGGGTGCGGGGTCCCTTATCCAAGGAGGAAAAGGAGCGAAGGCGCTTGTTGCAGTTGTGTTTGTATTGTGGGAGGGGTGGACACTTTGCTCGAGAGTGTCAAGTTAAACCGTCCCGTATCCCGGAGAATAAGGCTGTGGCTTTCGTGGGAAGGGATTGCAAGAGTCCTTTAGTCCATGAAAGAGGTTTTTGTAACCCGTATGACGTACAAGGGTCGGTTTAAAGAGTCCAGCATTATTTCACGGTATCGGCTTGCTTCGCTTACTCATCTTGTGGTAGAGCTTCCTTGTCGGTATTATTGGATTGTGGGGCCACAGGGAACTTTATGGACATTGGGTTGGCCGAGTCGTTGATGGTTCCCTGTGTGATGAAGAAACAACCTGAACCCGTGAGGGCAATTGATGGCACGGAGCTAACCTCTGGGTCGATTGTACGACAAACCGAACCTTTGTTGATGACATTTGATAATGGGCATTCTGAGACGGTCTGTTTCGATCTGATTGCCGCACCAGCATTTGGGGTGGTACTCGGGGTACCCTGGTTACAGTCCCATAATCCCAGAATCGATTGGGCGCGGAGGCTGGTTACGCTTGATTCGGAGTATTGTCTTCTTCACTGTTATTGTGAGGTGACTGATAGGGTGTCTCCGTTGTCTTGTGCAGCGAGTGGTTGCGATCAGAACGGTTTGCCTCCTTCGTTTGTGGCATATAAGAAGGTGTTTGATAAGGATCAGGCGTGTGTATTGCCACCACACAGGGCTTTTGATTGCCGTATTGATTTGGTTCCGGGGGCCATTTTGCCCTGTAGTAGGGTTTATGCGTTGTCGGAGCCGGAGGAGAAACATCTACGGCAGTATTTGGATGAGATGTTAAAGAATGGGTTTATTCGGCCTTCTTCTTCGCCTGTGTCTTCCTCCATATTTTTTATACCGAAGAAGGAGGGTGATCTTCGCGCTTGCGTGGACTACAGAGCGTTGAATAAGGTCACAATAAAGAACAAGTACCCATTACCTCTGATACCGGTGTTGTTAGACCAGCTGCGACATGCCAAGGTGTTCACAAAGCTTGATTTAAGAGGCGCTTACCATCTCGTTCGCGTCCGCGAGGGCGCCGAATGGAAAACGGCGTTCCGTACTAAGTTTGGTTTGTTTGAGTATTGTGTTATGCCTTTTGGTTTGTGTAACGCCCCTTCCGCTTTTCAGTTTTTTATAAATCAGGTTTTGCGTGAGTTTTTGGATGTCAGTGTGATTGTTTACATTGATGATATTTTGGTTTTTTGCCCGTCCTTTGAGGAACATGATGCTCATGTTTCGCAGGTTTTGTCTAAGTTGTTGGAACACCGTTTATTTGTCAAGCTGGATAAATGCACTTTCGGTGCGACACATGTTGAGTTTTTGGGATTCCTGATATCTGCGGATGGTATAAAGATGGATCCCCGGAAGATCGAAGCTATAGTTAACTGGCCCATACCCGCATGTGTTAAGGATATACAGGTGCTATTTGGTTTCGCCAACTTCTACAGGCGTTTTATCAGTCATTTCTCTGACATTGTTTCGCCTATGACTTCATTGTTGAAGAAGGGAGTGGTGTTTGAGTGGACACCTGCGGCACAGTTGGCTTTGGAAAGATTGATTGGGCTTTTTACATCTGCTCCTGTGTTGATGCATCCTGATCCTGCTCTTCCGTTTTATGTAGAGGCGGATGCGTCCCAGCTAGCCGTTGGGGGCGTGTTGTCTCAGCGTGACAATGAATCTGGGTTGATGCATCCAATTGCGTACTTTTCAAAGAAACTACTACCTGCTGAGCAGAATTATACAATTGCCGAAAGGGAACTATTGGCCATAAAGCTGTCTTTTGAGGAATGGCGCCATTACCTTTGGGGGGCTCGTCACCCCATTACCATCTATACGGATCACAAGAACTTGGAGTTTTTCCGGTCCGCTAGGGCTTTAACTCCCAGACAGATGAGATGGGTGCTATTCTTCAATGAATGTGATTTTACCATCATGTATAGGCCAGCTGCTCAACAGGGGAAATCTGACGCATCATCTCGGATTTATGCGGATCCGTCACAAGGAAACAAGATGGAGGAGTCCTGTTTTATGATTCCTGGTGATAAGATAGTTGGTTGTGCTTCCATGGACGATTTCATGGTTAAAGTGCAGGATGAAATGAAGCAGTTAGATCTGGCTCCGTGGCTGTCGGAACCTGGAATCACGTTAAAGGATGGGTTATTGTATCAGGCAAAGAAGTTGTTTGTGCCCCCCGAATTGCGTACACTGGTTCTTACATATTGTCATTCATCGTCCTTGGTTGGGCATCCGGGGGTCAATAAGACCAAAGAGCTGTGTATGCGTTGGTTTTGGTGGAAGTCTCTGGCCCATGATGTACAGGTATTTGTGGCCTCATGCCCGGTGTGTGCTGTTAGTAAGTCCTCGCACATGTCTCCGTCTGGGTTGTTGCACCCATTGCCAGTGCCTCCTTCCCCCCGGCATACGGTCAGTATGGACTTTGTGACCGATTTGCCGCTTGATTCAGGGTTTTCGGCCATTTTAGTTGTTGTGGATTTATTCACAAATATGGCTCACTTCGTTCCCTTGCTTGGGTTACCTACATCTAGAGAATTGGCTGATGTGTTTATGGCCCAAGTGATCCGACTGCATGGGGTTCATACTGCCATTGTTTCAGATAGAGGGGCACAGTTTGTTTCACATTTTTGGACTGCCCTGTGTCGATCATTAAAGATGAAAGTACGTTTGTCAACAGCTTACCATCCACAAAGCGACGGGCAAACAGAACGTACCAATCAAACCATGGAGCAGTATTTGCTCTGTTTGCTAACGTCACTGACGGGCAGTTGGGTACAAGCCCTTCCTGTGGCTGAGTTTGCATATAATAACAGCATGCACTCAGCTTTAGGCATGTCACCGTTTTATTGTTCAATGGGGTTCCATCCCAAGACTATTCCTATTCAGCCATCTGAGAGGGTACCAGCAGTGGATTCCCTGAGTAGGGGTTTGATTGAAATCTGGAAGAAAGCCCAACAGCATTTATTTGAGTCCAAGAAAGCCATGAAAGTACAGGCAGATAGGCATAGACGGCCAGCTCCTCTGTATGCAGTTGGGGATAAGGTTTGGCTATCAACGAAGAATCTGAAGTTGCCAGGACCAAGAAAATTACAGCCTCGGTTTGTAGGCCCCTTTCCTGTCCAGAAGGTGGTGAATCCAGTTGCGATCAGGTTAGCTTTACCGGCTGAGTATGGTATTCATCCTGTATTTCACACCTCTTTGTTGAAGCCATACATCACCACTTCTCAAGAGTTGCCACCTCATCCTCCCGTTTTAATGGATGATAACGTGGAGTATGAGGTTAAAACTGTTATGAATTCCAAGCGGATGAAGGGACGGCTGTATTACCTAATTGACTGGAAGGGTTATCCCCCAGAGGACCGTTCTTGGGTTCCGGCAAGTAGGGTTCATGCTGCCCGGTTAGTTCGTCTGTTTCATCGCCTGCACCCTGGGAAGCCAAGGCCTGTAGGGAGGCTTTTGGGAGGGGGTACTGTTGGGGTTCAAGGGGACCTGGTTCCTTCTGTCTAGTTCCCCGTTAGCGGTTTTTCTTAAAAGTGGCAAGTGCATATGCGAATTTATGGACGCTCCCTAGAGCTCACTTTAAAAGGGGGCTGCCAACAGGAAACAGGTGCTTGGTTTCTTTATTGGTCACTTGCCGTGTGTTTCCTGTTCCTGTGGTTCTACCTTGTTTCCCTTCCTTCGAGCTCCGTTCCAGCGATCTTTTCTAGTGCTGGGTTTTGATCCCCTCCCTGCTCCCTTGTTTTTCTATTCCCTTGGGCATTTCAGAACCCTTTATTGGGGACCTGTTTTTGATCTTCGGTGACGTTCTGGGATTCGCGACTGCGTTTCCTTTGAGTTTTAACGTCCCGTTATTATCCCTTTTTGTATCCAAACCATCTTGTCATACGCTGTGTTTGGGTGGTTTCACGAAGGAGCTGAATAACGGCCGTTTTTGTGCTACCTTTGTTTTTCTTTTTTAGATTCCAGTTTTTTTTGGGTGTCTTTCGTATTCCCTTTGATACCATTTTTCCCCTGTCCTTTTTTGTCCTAAGAATTGTGAATTCCACCCCCTTTGTCATTCTTTGTGTTTCCCGAGGGGGCGTGGTTGGTCTGGGGTTACGCAAGAAACAACCAATACGATTGCAGTGGAAGAATTCCTGTTTCGTATCAAGCCACTCCTGTTTGTTATCTGGGGTAAGCAGGGAGGTCGGTGGTTCTTGTGTGTTCTTGGCACTGGTAATAGTAGTAGGGGTGTGTTTAATCTTGTCTCCTTCTTTCATTTTAGCGGTCTCGTCTGTGTCAAGCTGTCAGCTGCCAAGAAGCCAGAGGAGACGAGTTGTGTTCCCCAAGACCTTGGGTTCCCTTGTTTTGTTACCCACCTTCTCCCAGTGTCGTGTTCTCCACCATCCATTTTGATTGCGGGTGTTGGGGGTCACGGTGAGGGTAGAGGATTGGGACGTTCTTCACTCCTGCGGAGTTGGGCCGGTCGGCAACGGAACAATGTCCTCCCTTGGGCTCGCCTCCCCTGGAATCCCTTGGTCAATCACCTTCTGTCTCTCTGGGATCCCTGCTCGGAGGACTACAAGGTCCTGGTCCGGGTGTCCCCACAGATTCGTTCGGACCTGGGTTGGTGGTAGGTAGGCTCACACCTCCGCGAGGGTCTTCCCTTTCTGATCGCTCCGTCCCGGGTGGTCACGACAGATGCCAGTCACCTCGGCTGCGGTGAAACCTTGGGGTCGTGGTTGGTTCAGGGTCTTTGGTGTCCTCTCCAGTCACTTTGCTTGTCGAACTTCCGCGAGTAGAAGGCTTTCCTGCTGGCCTGCCGGGAGTTTGCACCTTCTCTCTGGGGTCAGCACGTCTTGGTCCGGACGGACAACCAGGTCGTGAGGGGTTACATCAACCATCAGGTTGGGTGCCGGGTGCGCTCCCTCTAGTTGCTGACTCGGGAACTGATGTCCTGGGCGGAGCCGACGGTCCTGTCTCTCAAGACAATTTATCTCTCGGGGTCAGAGAATGTGGCAGCGGACCATCTGAGTCTGGTGGGTTCAGGGGTTAATGTTTCAGATGGCTCTGATCTCAGGGGCTACGTCTCGGAACTCTTTCGCTTCGTCCTGGATGCTCCATCAACTCTCGACATTAAAATTGTCTGGGCGCACAGAGTAGGCCATCAGCTCTCATGCTGGGGCCCACCAGCAGATATCCTGGTCTGCTTGCACAACTTCCCGTTGAAGGAGGACAATCTGCATAAAGCTAGAGAGAGCAACCTATCTCTTTCCGTGACCAGCCTCTCTACCCTCTACCAGGATCTGGCGGCATCCACCCTTCAGAAAGGGAGGACCTTTAACCCGGTGACTGCACATGGGGATTCCATACACCTGGGGTCACCTCTTCTGTCTGATCTTCTGGCTGGAGGGAAGGCTCCACCAATGTTGATCCCTCGAAGACACATGCATGAATGTTATTAGGCATCGACCCAGCACCAACGGATCCTGGCTGCCGCTCTTCTACACGCCTGGCTGCTGAGTGCCCTTGCTGGTATACCCGCGGATGAAGAAACCTGATTATGAGACCAAACCCAGGCACCATCGCTAAGGGCCAGCAGGCCACCATTGATGCCATCCCTGGGGCTCTGGCGGGCTTGGACATCTCATAATACAAATGGGAAAGTACAGTGTAACTCAGAAGTGGTGGTGGGTGGGTGGGTGGAGGGGCTGGAGGGATTGACCACAACATGACCCCAATTTAGACTCTTGGACTATAGACTGTAAGTTTCTTCTGTTTGTCACAATGATTTCAACCCCTTTTGGGTTTTCGCAGTTGGGGCAGGGGGTTTGTTTGTTCTGGAGATCCACACTCACTTATCATGCACACTGTTCTTCACACATGCGCTGCCGATGACACAGAGGACTACAAAGGAAGGCCTGAGAAGTGGCTTGATCTCCAAGGCCGAGTGTATTTTGCCTTCTCCAATCTTCCAGAATGACTAGCACACTCAAGGTCATTACTCTAAATGTTAAGGGTCTTAATAACCCAGTTAAGCGCAGGGCTGTCCTATCTGGAAAGCACATGGGTAGACATTTGCATGCTCCAAGAGACGCATCTCCTCCCTCAGGACTACCACATGTTTAGATCCTGTTCCTTTCCACACCAATACTTCTCTTCTGCATGCAATAAAACATCAGGAGTTGCACTACCGCTTTCACACACCTTCCTTGGGCCTATTGGAACAATGGCGGCTGAGGTGCATGGATGCCTCCTCGTTTCCTGGTCCCTGGTAGTGGTGTTTGTTATGTTAAATGAATCTTTTATAGCGCACAGCTACTCCATGGAGTGTCCTGGCGCTTTTATTGTAAACCTGTAGCAGATAACACAACACGGAAAATAAGAGGCCCCAACAACAGAGAAGAAGAGCGCACTAAAGAGCAAAAAGCCAAGTTTTAAGGCCCTTCCTAAAAGTCAACAGTTTATCTATGCTCCAAACAAGTGCCAGGAATCCTTCATACAGGCAGCACTCACAGAGGTCCTCTCGGCCCACGACCAGACAGTCCTTGTGGGGGGCGACTTCAACTTGGTGTTGGACAATGTCCTCCACTGGTCTACCTCTGGATTTGGGCAGACGGGAGCACTCACCAAAGAGGGACACCAGAATCTTAGGGAGATAGGCCTTCATGACATTTGGAGGGAATTCCACCCACACCATGGAATATTGTTATCACATGCACACAAACGTACGCACGACTGGACTTTTTCCTAGGCACGAAGGACATCCACAACCTCACATTTGATGTTGCTATAATCCCGGCTGCCTTATCAGATCACTCTGCAGTTTTACTGACTCTAAGCTCCCCTTCCTCTCACTGACCTAGGGGAACATGGCGGCTACGGGACACTCTTGTGCTGAGACCCAAAGTCATGGCACAGATGGGGCAAGCCATTTCCAACTACCTGGAGTCGAACGACTCCGCCGAGGTCTCCATCGCAACTCTTTGGGAGGCCATAAAAGCAGTTATCCATGGGGAATTTATCGCTATCCCTGCCTAGACAATAACATTTGCAAAGAGAAGAGGGACACTCTGACGAGGCAAGTGAAGGAACTTGAGGACATTCATCAGTGCACTGGGGCCCCAAGAATCTGGCGGTAGCTAACAAGCGAATGCGCCCAGCTAGCAAACACCAACCTAGATAAAGTGGAGTATACGCTCTTCGTCAGCGCCATAATTATTACTTGGGAGAGGATACATGCGGCTGCCTACTTACTCACAATCTGCGCACTAGGCAACACAACATGGGGGTTTGCACACTCTGAGGCGCTAATGGGGCCTCTATTACGGACGCTGCCCGGATCTCTGAGTCCTTCCAAGACTTTTACGCTGATCTATATTCTGATCAACAGCTGGACCCAGTGGTTGGTTCATCATATCTTGAAGACACTCAAATCACACTGCCCTGGAGCATGACATCAGGGTTGAGTAGGATATCACAGGCCTCACATGACTCAAACAGTCAAAATCCCCCTGAGCCTGATGGGATCTCAGCCCTTTTTTTATAAAAAGTTCTGTCCTCTACTGGCTCCACTCCTGACCCAATTCTTCAACTCCTTTTCAGTTCAAGGAGCTATCCCCTCCACGATGCTGACCGCCTCACTGACTGTCCTTCCTAAACCCAGCAAGGACAGACAGTATTGTAGCTTATACCGCCTGATTTTGCTCCTAAATATTGATCTCTTCACTAGTATTCCAGCGTCTAGGCCCGGTTCATACATGAGACCATTATACACCTAGATCAAACTGGCTTCATTCCCCAACGCCAGACAAGCGATAGCAGAAAAAGGGCCTTGCACATCATAGAAAAGCTTTGCGCACAGAAGAGGAGTTTATTTTGCTAACAGTCGATGCCAAGAAGGCCTTTGACAGAGTCCACTGGCCTGTCCTCGGGATACTTAGCTGCTATCTCCTTCCCTCAGCTTCGGTGATAGTGAATGGCCACTTGTCCACTCCCTTTTCTATTAATAGGGGTACGTGGCAATGGTGTGCCCTCTCTCCCCTGTTGTATGCTCTATATATGGAGCCCCTTGCCCAGAAGGTCCGCAATAACCCAGCGATCACTGGCATAAAGTTCGGTGGCAACCAACACAAAATTTGTCTCTATGCTGATGACATTCTGGCAACTCTATACAGACCAGCCTCGGACTTATCAGCATACCTTGCCGAACTTGAAATGTTCGGCCTCACCTCGGGCTTCCGAGTCATTGTAGCGAAATCACAGACTCTGAGTATTCCCTTTCCCGTGAGACAGAAACCTGCCCTTCAGCTCAGTACCACATTCAGTGGTCTAAGTCCTTGATCCCATACCCTATCAAGCTCTGTTTAAAGTCCAAATAGAATGATCTCGTTGGGGGCGGCTCAAGACTTAATGGCTCGAAAGGATTGCGGTGCTCAAAATGACTATCCTTCCTAAATTGTGTTCCAAACCCCTCCTCTCCTGCCCCCGGCCGGAATGCTCAATAAGATTCAGCTTGAGTTTCACCACCAATTCTGGGCCTGGAAACATCCCAAGATGCGCAGAGAGGTCAATTATATCTCCCCACGGGACGGGGGGCTGGGCATACCTAACCTCAAACTCTATTTCCACATTGCCCAACTTAGATATTTGGTTGAATGGAACAGGGATGAATCGGAGCGTCACTCGTTATTTCAAGATCTGGCAGTGGCCGGAACCTCCTTATGGAGGATCCCCCTTTTGAAGAAGCCGCATTGGCCCCCGAAACATTTATCTATCACCCATCACAAAGGTGACTATGGATATTTGGGACCGGTGCAGCATGCGGTATGGACTGTCATCCTTTCCTTCCCCGTTGTCACCCTTATTTGATAATCCAGACTTTTCACCTGAGACCATCCTTAGTGCATCTCTGGTGTGTCGGCAAACAAAATGTCGCTCCATGGGACACGTGGCGGATAAGTAAGGGGTAATTCCCTTCCCACAGCTATGCGCTGACTTCAATCGCCAGGAAACTGACCGAATGCACTACTTACAACTTCACCACTGGATTTTGCACCCAGACAATAAGGCCGCTTCACACAGACATCTCTCAGCCTATGACAAATGACTGATCACGAAAACCTCGGACAACAGGGCAAGCTCTTATCTGTAAGCCTTTCTACTACATCCCACTCAACGCACTCTCCAACCTAACCAACCACACAGAGAAAAAGAGATTGGAAGACAGCTGACAGAGGCAGAATGGGGACAGATCTATAACAAAGCTCGACACACTGCCACCCACACGGCCCTCACTGAAACATTCACTAAAATAGTGACATATTGGTACCTCATCCCAAGGGATTGCATAGGATAGACTCATCCAAAACAGAATATTGCTGGAGGGGCTGTGGTGAGATGGGCTCTCTGACACACATCCTGTGGGAATGTCTGCAGATTCAACCCTACTGGACACTAATTCTCAACGATATTGATTGTCAACTAGACACCCAGCTTCCCAGATTCCCTTCTTACATACTCCTAGGCCTCCCTAATCCTCTCACTTACCCTTTGAAATCACTGTGTGGGCGTCAAATTGGGCTGGCACTAGGCGCAGCAATACAAAGCATTCTGGCTAACTGGGTTATGAAACAAACACCTAACCACGTCAGTTGTCTCCATCGCTTATGGCACATCCTCAGAATGGAGAGAATTGCCCATTCTATTAAGAATAGTGAGCTATCCTGTCGGGAACTATGGCAACCATACATTTCTTCTTGTCCCAAGATTTCCAGGAACACATGTGCCCTATATACCTTCAGGTCCTGCAGCTCATTGAGCCCTAGTAGTTGACGCTCAGTGACAGTCAGATGTTATTATGAGACAATTAAAATGAACATGCTTCACAATAGATTGAGTGTGGTGGGGGTGTGGGGCAGGCTAGGTTCTGTTCCCTTTTTTTCCTTTTCCTTCAGACATTTGCACTCTGTAATTTGGAGGACTTTGCTGTCAGATCAGATGCATTAATGTTAATCGACTGTAATCTACACTGATTGTTGGCTTTCAAGATTAAAACATTTGAACCATAAACTGGGGTGGCATGGTGAGCAAAAGAATGACAGATTTAACCCAGATGTTTTTACTGGAGGTGGATATTTGATTTGCTCTGCATTCTGTCCATCATCTGTGTGTCTTTTGCGTTCTCACCCTAAGTGCACTGGGTTTGCCCAGACATGGGTCCTGGACTCACTGCGCCACTGGATTCAAGCTAGCCTGGCTGATGAGGCGTGATGCCCCAAAACCGATCCCAGGATGCTTTTTTTACGTTCCAGGGAGGACCTGGCTTGGCAGTTTGGGCTGGACTTTTCCCATGAGACACAGGATCAAGATTGATTTGCATATATCTGGGTCTAAACTGGGGTGGCATGGTGAGCAAATGACTGATGGATTTAACCCAGATCTATTGACTGAGGGTGAATGTTTGATTTGCTCTGCATTCTGGCCATCATCTGTGTGTCTTTTGCTTTCTCGCCTTAAGTATGCTGAGTATGCCCAGACTGTGAGAAATCAGGTCGGGTAGTGCCTAACTTGGTGCAGCGCCAGGACTACAAAATCCCAGGAGGCATTGGGATAGAGGAGTGGCCTCATATACAGGCTGACGCACGCTCGCAGTCATGCATAATTCATGTTCCCGGTTTGCACTCTCTCTTGGCTGAGAGAGGCCAGTGGCTGCTGGAAGCCACTCTGTGAGGCTTCGTTGTCCGCGCATTGAGGAGCACGGGTTCCCTGAACTCTAGATTGGTAGTGACCTGGAAGCAGATTCCCGGGTGAGTAAGAACCAGCATTCTGGTTCTTGCAAGTGTTCTTACTTTGGCCATTGACCTACTTTGGGCATGCAGTGGCAAAGCATTCCCGCTGTCGCGCCATACAAATTGTGTGACATTGTTTGGTTCGGCGGATGCGGAGCTGATCGGATTACCAGAGTGGAATGCGGTGGTGATTCATAACCACGTATTACCCATTCTGTGCTGCACGAAGTAGTGCCCTCCCATTGAGTTTTCATTTTTTTATTAGTTTATGTTTCACTCGTCGAGCCAAGGATCAGTATCCTGGTAGTAATTGTGGGATTAGAGACTTGATGGATTTTTCTGCTTTACTGTTATTCGAAACTAAAGAAGGTAACACTTTTTCTTTGAGTTGCTTATGAGTTTGATCCTGGAAACTGAACCTTTGGGGATTAAAAAAATCCCATATTTTTCTCTCTGTGGATAAGACTCTGCTTATGTACCAGTACCTTTTGTGTTCTTGTTTAATATTGGACGTCTTCTCATTACTACGGGTGTAATAAGGAACCGATATGTAAGGGGTCTGCATGAAGTAATATCGTTTGGTGAAGTGTTACCTTCTGATGTGAATTAATCTCTTGCCTTATGCCTTATAGAAATCTGTTCATGATGGAAGAGAGATTCCCAGCTACATGAAGAATGAGAGGGACATCCATCAGATGATCCAGGTAAAGAGGAGTAATTAGCGAGACCATATGAGAGTAGTCTTCCTGTGCTCATTTATTTATGGTATTGTTCTTCGTTTTACAGGTTACTTTTCCCCGCTGTTCCTTCCCTACCCTTCCCTCACATGATCACCCTAACACTCTGTGCTTATATTCAGAGTTGGGGATGTCAGGAGGTCGACCCCTTATTGCTTCACCTGGATTCTGCGTGGGATCTTATCTCAGAGGAAAGAGATTTCTGACAGAATTACGCACCCACAAAATCATACTCCTCCTGATCCAGGTGTACAAATAATATGGTGTCCATGGAAGATGTCCTTCAGGCCTTAGTATTGGTTCAACAGGAACTGGCCTCTTCCAAAGTGGAAACCGCAGCATTCAGAGAGAAGGTAGACAAATTAACTAGAAATCCTTTTGATGTTCCAGCTTCTACCTCACAAATACAGGTCTTGGTTCCAGAATCCAGAAAGATTTGCAGGGGACCCTCAGAAAATACAGGTGTTTCTAACTCAGGTAATGCTGCACTTTTCATGCAAACCTGCATCCTTCCCAAACAACCTCTCTAGAGTAGCGTTTGCAATTTCTTATTTAGTAGGTGACGCTGCCATATTGGGCCATCCTTTTGGTTAGGAATAGCGATCCAGTATTGTCAGATAGGGCTGCCTTCCAAGCCGAATCAGAGAGAACATTTGTTAGAAGAGCTACCACATTCAGCGCTGATCGTGAATTGTTAGATCGGAAACAAGGGAGTAACTATTTGATCACCGACCTTACATCCTTCAACCTGTTGGTGGCAGAAGCCTCCTGGCCGCAACCTCTTTTATCAGGGGTTGCGGGATGACATGAAAGATGTATTGGCACAAATCGATCCCCAGCCTGTCAAGTGTACCGACGTAATTAATTTGACATTGAGACTGGATAGTCGGATGTCAGAAAGAGGGTGAGAGAGAAAAAGAGTAGTAAGAGCTTATTATTGGTCAGACAAAACCCCACGTAGGGCTATGTTAAGCAATGAGGCGGGGCAGAGCTGATGGAAATAGGAGCAATAAGAGCCCCGTTAACAAGAGAAGAAAGGGAGAGTCGGAGAGTGCAGGGGCTGTGTATGTACTATAGGAAAAGAGGGCATTACGTAAGAGACTGCCCCTCTAAACCCAAGTCACCAGGCACCTCATCTAGGAATAAGAAGGTGGCTGTTTCAGTCACACGCCCAGAGCTAGGAGTACCTGGGTGACAGGAACAGAATGTGACACAGACAAGGGTTGAAGGATCCCATCTTTATTGACCACTGCATTAAAAGACACAGAATCTCAGATTGTGCTCCCCATGACTCTTGAGTGTAATCCCCACATACATCAGGTGTTGGTCATGTTGGATTCCGGGACAACGGTAAATTTCATTGATAGTGGTTTGGTGACAATGTAGTAGCAAGCTTCAGCCAGGCTTACCAGTGCAAGGGATTCACCCTTCTGTGCTCAGAGTCCTCAGACCAATAGAAAGAAGTTGGCACAGAAACTGGAATAGAAAAGACAAAGTTTATTAAACCTCATGAGGTGGAACTACATTCACACAACACCCTTCGGTAAAGTATGAGGTAGCACACTGACTGGAAGGAGCTTGATCCTTTTATACCAACACAAGGGCTACAATGAAGGCGGTACAAGGTACAGAATGCTGGTTTCAAATACATATAAGGTCATACAGAGAGTGTGCTAGCAACAAGTGGGAGGGACTGACAGTTAGCTAATTCTGGTGGACACATCTTGACAGTTACAAGTTGGGGACAGCTGTATGCTGATCTGAGCATGTGCGAAGCAGAGGAGACTAAATGTATCTTGTCTCTAGGCAGATTTCAAGAGCAGTTGACAGGAAGGTAGGACAGAGCACATGGAGAGCACATGGCAAACAAAATGGCCGATAGAAATACAAAATGGGGTCCGTAAACGGACAAGATAGTCTCTAAATACAAGATGTCTTCTGCTATTGCTTAACCTAATTATTGTTAAATTACAACAACAAGGAGAGTTCCCCATGAAACGCATGAAGAGGTATTGGCCGTAAATGGCAAGCCACTGAAATCTGGTCTATTACAGATCATACGGAGTCTATATTGATATCAGTAACGGATGCTACCTGACTGCACTCCTTGAATAGTATCGAGGTCCCACAGTACGAGGTGATCTTGGGGATGCCTTGGTTCTGTCATCATAATCCCACTATTGATTGGAGGACTAAAACTGTTCGGTTTTTTTTTTCATTAGAGGAGTGCCAGAAACATTTTGCTCAAACGCTCCTTCTCAGGCGGCAGCGTTAACTTCCTCATTTCTTGTGGTGACTGCAGCTGAGAAAGAGACGGTGTTACCTTCGGGGTGTGGGCAGTTTGCAGACGTCTTTAGTGAAACCCAGGCAGAACAGCTTGTCCTCCACAGGCAATATGATTGCCAGATTGATTTGGTAGAAGGAGCAACCATCCCTGCTTGTATAGTATATGCATTGTCGGAACCAGAGACCAAACATTTGAGGGAATACATCGATAACTATCTGGAGATTGGGTTTATAAGGCCTTCCCATTCCCCGGCAGCCTCTCCACTGGTCTTCATAGCCAAAGCAAACGGTGACCTGAGAACCTGTATTGATTACTGCATGCTGAACAAAAATACCCTAAACGCAACAGATACCCTTTGCCACTCATCTAGGTGTTGTTTGGATCAGGTGCGGAAGGCTACGGTCTACACTAGGCTGGATTCTAGAGGGGCTTATCACCTGGTGCGTATTCAAGAGGGTGATGAGTGGAAGACTGCATTTAAGACCCGTTATGGCTTATTCAAGTATACTGTTATGCCGTTTGGGCTTTGCAATGCACCGTCGTCGTGTCAATATTTCTTGAACGATGTTCTTAAGGAATGCGTAGACCACTTCATAGTGGTCTACATTAATGACATTTGGAGAGTTTCTTCGGGTGGCTGAACTCCAGGCACCATGAGATCAAATTCAGTTACACTAAGAGTAAGACCAGTTTAACATTCCTGGACGTGGTTGTTATCCCAAAAGAAAAGGTACTTACAGTATCACTACATCAAAAAGAAACCGACAAGAACACGATATTACACTTTAACAGCGCACACCCTACAAATTTAAAGGAGAATCTCCCTTATGGCCAGCTACTACGTATTCGTAGAAATAGTTCGACCAAATATGATTTTGAACAACATGCAAGGAATTTTTGTGACCAAATGGTAGCTAAGGAATACCCCAAGAAAATGCTAAAACACGCAAAAAAGCGTGCATGGTTCACACCACAAGAAATATTATTAGAGAAAAGAATAAAACCACCATTAGATCGGTTGGTATGTGTCTCAACATTTGGGTCAGACACTAATAGATTCAAACAGATTGTGTTATGAAATTGGCACTTATTGGAAAATCTTGACTGCCCCTTTACTCGGCCACTATTCGCAATGAAAAAGAACAAGAGTATTGGCCAAGAGATAGTACGGTCAGACATCTTTTCAAAAGAAACCAAAAAGGATTTACGAAGTCAGTGGGGTTTGAAACCCTTAGAAGGCCACCACAAGTGCAGCACGTGTGTTGCTTGTGAATCTACGATAGGGGGAACTGAATTTGTACATAGAGAGGTAAAATGGTAACACGCGACATTTACTAACTGTAAGTGTAAAAACGTTGTATATGCTATAGTATGCCCATGTGCCAAGCTATACATAGGCAAGACAAATCAACAAATTAACCAGCGGATAACACAACACAGATCCAGAATCAAAAAGAAGGTGATCACTGCCCCTATGGTGGATCACTTCATGAAGGCTGTGCACTCAGAACGTGATTTTAAATGGACTGTGTTGAGTGCATTAAATTCAACTAGAAAAACAGCAGATGTGGAGTCTTTATTGTTGACAAAAGAGGCATATCTGATCATGAGATTTAACAGTGTGCATTCAGGACTGAACGAAATGTCAGAAGTGTCAAGAATATAATGCCCTAAATGAAATTTGTAGAAACGACAGAGTGGTCAGCATGTAATTCTATTAAATGTCCAACAGTGTGTTCAACAATGTATAAATTTGTCCAAAATTAATGATCGTGCCTTAGGTTGTTCTAGTATGAAATTATATCGCCATTAGGATGGCTCTATTGAATGACATACATATGATCTGTCTGTTTTTCAAAGCAACTACAATTCCCAGAAGGTTTGGTGAACATGCGTGGCACAACAGGGACAACTTAGCTGCGAAGCACATTTATAGATTCAGTCCAGAGAATGCCCTGGATTGTTAATGGGTCATTGGTTATAAATAGATTGATATTTCAATTCTTAAAAATTGAGTGTGTCCAAATCTTAATCATATGAAAACAAGTTAAGAGACTCGATCCACAAATGTTATGTCAAAGCCACATAATATGAGCAAGGACAAAATCAACTATATTCCCCAGAAGCTACAGTGCGAGTAGATGAATATCGGAAGGTCGGGGATGATTAAGGTGCGAGGTGTAAATATCACAGAATACACCGGAACGTTAATGGTCCACGGGTCTCATAACGAGCGATAATTCCAATTTATAATTTGAGAAAGATACACTTTATTTCATATAATAACAAGCTAAGAGATTCAACCGGCAAAAGCCTTGTTGAGTCACATGACACAGGAAAGGTTGGAATCTACTACATTGCCCAGAAGCACGAGCGCGACTAGATGTATACCGGAAGATCACGTGCACGATAACTTCCTTTGTTGAACTGATGGGAGAGCGCGAGGAGACATAATGACCTGGTGGCAAAAGTAAAGAAGGCGAGGAGCATGTAAACTTTGGGGTAATAATATAATAAGGACGTTCGGTCAAGCGCGGGGTAATAACAAGCCACGCTGTGTGATTTGTTTTAATTAGAACAAGAAATGACAGAGCGAGGAACTGAGGTCCTTGAGTAATCGGTTGTGGAACATTTTATCAGTTACAGGACACGCTGGTATGTGGTTCCAAACCAACCCATAGCACATTTTTATATTGTGATTATCTTGGGCTAGAACGTGACAAAAGCTTGTTGATTTTTTAAACAGAAATGGATTGGATTCACAGCTTAAAAATAAATATATGCCCGACATAGTGACCCCTCTGCATAAGGAGATAAGAAAGGTATGTTGGTTGCTTTGAAAAACAGTATTAAAGGGTGCAAAGAAAAATTTGCTCCAGTGTCGTTTTCAAAATGAACTTTATTGGTCACTGTGAGTGGGTAGGAGCGGGGCCCACAGGGGAAGGTGGATCCGCAATGCTATGATCGGGTTCAAAAGAGGCAGAGTCAGGAAATAGTGCACGAAGAGACGGCTTTATTTTAAGATATGCTTTTCGTCTCTTAGTGGTAGCTCTCAGTCTTGCGAAGTCAGAGGTCTCCGTTCTGACTCCCCTTGGAAATCCGGGACTAGCCAGAATGATGCAGGGCTGCTCAGGTAGGAAGTCGAGTAGGCGTCGGTCTTGTGAGTGCCTCGTAACTCCGGAGAAGTCCCCAAAAAGCAAGGAAAAGAAAGAACACAGTCACTGGGGTGTCCACACAGGAATGCAGGGGCCCGGGGAGTGAGGGAAACCAAGTGCACAACAACAACCCCGCCGTCCGTGGTGCTCGTGAGGGGAAGGGGTCTCGACTGTACAAATTTACACTGGGTCTCGAGGGCGCCGCGGCTCACTCCTTCCCACCCAGCCCGCAACTGCGCCCCGTACCTTGTCCAGCCACGCTCCTCCCGTGGGACCGTGGCAGGGCGAAGCGCCAAACCGGTGGCCTCCTGGCTTGTCGACCGCTGGGCTCTCTCCGTAGTCTTCTCCTGGGATCTCCGACTGTACCGCTCTCCGCCTCCACGCCAACACACCGTCCGCCTCCAGGGAATCGCCGTCCGTCTCCTCCGGCGCTCTTCCGGCTTTTGGAGCTTCCGCGTTCGCGGTGGGCGTGGCCTCGCCGTCCTGCCTCCTCGGGTTAAAGGGGCCGTGTTCGTATTCCTCGTTGTAGTCCCACACACCGTAGTCCTCCTGTGAACGCCAGTCCCCTAGTGCAGAGGCAGCAGTCTGTACGGGGACGACAGAAAGGGGGGTCAGAGGCATTGCGGACCACCAGTCCGAGGGCATGTCAGTGTTTTGATCCTCGTGGCCCACCGCCCCGTCACACACCTCCCCCCCTGGACTCTCCCGATCGGGGAGAGGGAGGACCCTGGACAGAAAATCAGCATTCCCGTTCTCGGACCCTTTTTTGTGTTGCACAATGAAAGAGTAGGGCTGCAGGGAAAGAAACCATCGGAGCACTCTAGGGTTGAGCGACCTATTGCGGTACATCCACCGCAGGGGGGCATGGTCAGTCTGCAATATAAAGGGCCTACCCTCCAAATAGTACCGCAATTTTTCAATCGCCCATTTGATGGCGAGACTCTCGCGTTCAACTGTGGAATACTTCTGTTCCCTAGGGAATAGTTTCCGGCTTGAGAACAGTACCGGGTGCTCGATGCCCTCATCGTCCAACTGCGATAGAACGGCCCCCAGGCCGGTCTCTGATGCATCAGTGGCTAGGAGAAAGTCCCTCTTGAAATCCGGGGATACCAATACGGGGGCTGAAGTGATCGCATTTTTCAGGCGGACGAAGGCCTCCTGGGCTTCCCGGGGCGGATGTTGTATCGCCTTGGTTTTTACATCCTTGCGCAGGAGGTCCGTTAGGGGGGTGGCTACTTCGGCAAACCTGGGAATGAACCTCCGGTAATACCCAATCAATCCGAGGAAAGCACGAAGTTCCCTTTTTGTTGCCGGGAAACATGTGTCTCTGATGGCCTTGACCTTTTCGTCCTGGGGGGCTATGGTGCCCTCACCTAGCACGTAGCCCAGGTATTTCACCCTTGTAAACGCCGCCCTTGACTTTTTGGCGTTGACGTGGAGGCCCGCCTCTTGCAGGGCCCGGAGGATGGCTTGGAGGTGTTGGAGATGCTCTTTCCATGTTTTGCTGTGGACGACGATGTCGTCTAGGTAGGCCGAGCAGAACGACGGGAAGGGTTTTAGGATGTGGTTCATTAGCCGTTGGAACGTGGCTGGTGCGCCGTGAAGCCCAAAGGGGAGCACAGTGAACTCGTAGAGCCCCTCGTCGGTGATGAAGGCAGTCTTTTTCCGGTCCTCCTCCCGAAGGGGTACCTGCCAATACCCCTTGGTCAGGTCTATGGTTGTTATGTACACCGCCTCCCCTAGGTTCTCAATCATCTCATCGACGCGGGGAATGGGGTATGCGTCGAAGGAGGATATCTGGTTCAGCGCTCGGAAGTCCATACAAAAGCGTTTTGTACCGTCAGGTTTGGGTACCATCACTATCGGAGAAGCCCAGTTGCTGGACGATGGACGGATCACCCCTAGCTCTAACATATCCCGTACCTCTTGTCGCACTGCGTCTCTCCGGGCGGCAGGGATCCTGTAGGGTCGCTGTCTGACTATTTTCCCCGGGATGGTCTCGATCTGGTGCTCCACCAGGTGTGTTTTACCAGGTAAGTCCGAAAACACAGTAATGAAGGGCGACAGGGCTTCTCTTAGGTCTTGTTGTTGTCTGTCAGACAGATCCGGGTTTATCACGAGGTGTCTTAGTGTGTTGTCTTCCTTTCTTCTATTTGGGACCGCCAAGTGGGCACTCCTGGGTGTGGGACCGATCCACTTTTTGAGCATGTTTATGTGGTAGGTCTGGGTTTTTGATGGTGAGAGGCGTAGCCTGTAAGTGGTCTCTCCTATCGTTTCGGTCACTTCATATGGTCCGACCCACTCGGTTTTTTTCGTGATCGAGGGTAATAACACCAAGGCCCAATCGCCTACCGCCATCCGTCTTAGTCGTGTCCCTCTGTCATAGGACTTCTTTTGTTTCTTCTGTTGTTGTTCGAGGTTTGTATAAGCCAGGCTTCGTAGTTTCCCCAGCTTGGACCTCAGTTGTGCAGTGTATTCCAGAGGGGTGTTTCTCTCCTGATCTCCCTGCTCTTCCCAGGCATCCTTGGTGATTTCGAGTAGGGTTCTGGGTATCCTCCCATACAGGAGCTCAAAGGCCGAAAGACCGAGACTGCTCTGTTTTTGTGCCCGGAGCACATACAGGGCTAACGGGAGCAACCGATCCCAGGCCGGTCCTTCTGAGTATAGCATCTTTTTCAGGGTGGCCTTGAGGGTTTGGTTATACCTCTCCACAAGACCGTCTGTTTGTGGGTGGTACACTGACGTTTTCAGATGTTGTATGTCCAGGGATTTACAGATCTCTCTCATGAGACGTGAGGTAAATGGTGTACCCTGGTCTGTTACCACCTCTTTTGGGAAGCCCACCCTGGAAAACAGCTCCACGAACTTTTCAGCCACATTGGCGGTTGTGGGGGTTTTCAAGGGAAATGCCTCTATGTATCTGGTGGCGTAGTCCACTATCACTAGCGTGTAGAGATGTCCTCTGGGGGTCTTCGGGAGGGGCCCTATGAGGTCCATCCCCACTCGCTCAAAGGGCACCCCTATGATGGGCATCGGCTGCAGGGGGGCTGCCGGGGGTCTGTGGGTGTTCCTCCTCTGGCAGATTTCGCACTTCCTGCAGTACTCCTGCACGTCTCGGTAGATCCCCGGCCAGTAGAAATGTCGTAAGATGCTCTCTGTGGTCTTCTCCTTCCCCGCATGGCCGGCCGTGAGATGAGCATGGGCGAAGAACAGCACTTGTTCGCGGAAAGACGTCGGCACCAAGAGCTGTAATTCTTTCCCGGCAGCAGCTTCTCTGTACAGCAGGTCTCTTCTTATGATGAACCTGGGATACGTCTCGTTGGCCTCTTCGGGTGTGGCCTGCGCGGCCTCCCACGCGTTAAACAGGGCACGGTCCTCTGACTGGGCGAACCGGAAGCTGCGGTCCAAGACCCATGGTTCGGCGGTAACCAAAGCCGCATGGGGTTTGGGCTCTTTCAGTGGTTGGTCGTACACGGTTCTCCGAAACAGATCCAGGAAGCCCGGGTTATCCACACCAAGGATCATGTCCTCAGGGAGGGTCTGCAACACTCCTACCCTCACTGTACTTACTGGGTGATTACTGGGGACAACCGACACCCTGGCGACTGGATAAGGTTTTATGTCACCATGCACGCAACGGATGTGTACTATCTCATCCGGGACATATTGGTCGGGCAGGACAAACCGTTCTTGCACCACTGACTGCCTACACCCTGAGTCCAGGAGGGCCTTGAGGCTAATCCCATTCACCTGTATACTCACATGGAATGATGAGCCCAGCTCCGTGGAGAAGAGGACTGCCTTGGGGAGATACCCCACCTCCATGGGCTCTTCTGGTGGTCTTCTCCTGGGGCAAAGGCGGGCTATGTGCCCCCACTCTCCGCACTCGAAGCATTGAGGGCCTCTGGGTATGGGCGCTTCTATCCGAGGAGGGCGGGGCCGGAAGGGCTCCGGGACGGGTCTGGTCTTCTTCTCCCCTCTTCCCAAGGACGGCTGTTTTGTGGTTTTCTCCGGCTCCCATCCTATGCCCCTGGGCTGTGCACGAGCATAGTTGGCGGCCATCTCTATTGCCTGTTCCACCGTGAGACCCGAGTGCTGTCTCAGCCACCTCTGGGAGCCATAGGGGAGCGCCTCCATGAATTGCTCCAGGTATATTTGTGCCAGTATTTCTTCTTTTGTACTGGTGCCGGATTTCAGCCATTTATCGGCCATCGTCTTCAGGCGGAAGAAAAGGGTTTTTGGATTCTCTCCCGGGATCCCTTTCTCTTTGCGGAACCGTACGCGATAGGCTTCCGAGTCCAATCCCAGGTGGTCCAGGATCACGTTCTTAATCAGAGCATAGGGAGCGTTCCCAGCCGGGTTCGCCACCTGGTAGGCGGACTGGGCCTCCCCAGTCAGCAGGGGGGCCAGGAAGAACGGCCACTTCTCTTCGGGCCAACCCAGAGCCCTGGCCGCCCTCTCAAAATTCATCATGAAGGCATCAGGGTCTTCACCGTGCACATACTTCTGCAACGCGATACCGGTTGGACTGGGTACATGGGCTCTGCTCTCTACAGGAACCAGCCCTGTGGGGTGTGTCATTGTCTTCTGCATGTTGTCCATCTGGGCGGCTATCGTATTCTTGAAGAGGTCCCTGTCGGCTTGGGCCGACGTCATCTGCCGCTCGACGGCCCATTCAAGCTTCTCCTGCCCCCTGATGAGATGCTGCAGCAGGGCGTCCATCTCAGAATCACAGATGGACTGCGATCCCACTTCTGACACCAGTTGTGAGGGGGTAGGAGCGGGGCCCACAGGGGAAGGTGGATCCGCAATGCTATGATCGGGTTCAAAAGAGGCAGAGTCAGGAAATAGTGCACGAAGAGACGGCTTTATTTTAAGATATGCTTTTCGTCTCTTAGTGGTAGCTCTCAGTCTTGCGAAGTCAGAGGTCTCCGTTCTGACTCCCCTTGGAAATCCGGGACTAGCCAGAATGATGCAGGGCTGCTCAGGTAGGAAGTCGAGTAGGCGTCGGTCTTGTGAGTGCCTCGTAACTCCGGAGAAGTCCCCAAAAAGCAAGGAAAAGAAAGAACACAGTCACTGGGGTATCCACACAGGAATGCAGGGGCCCGGGGAGTGAGGGAAACCAAGTGCACAACAACAACCCCGCCGTCCGTGGTGCTCGTGAGGGGAAGGGGTCTCGACTGTACAAATTTACACTGGGTCTCGAGGGCGCCGCGGCTCACTCCTTCCCACCCAGCCCGCAACTGCGCCCCGTACCTTGTCCAGCCACGCTCCTCCCGTGGGACCGTGGCAGGGCGAAGCGCCAAACCGGTGGCCTCCTGGCTTGTCGACCGCTGGGCTCTCTCCGTAGTCTTCTCCTGGGATCTCCGACTGTACCGCTCTCTGCCTCCACGCCAACACACCGTCCGCCTCCAGGGAATCGCCGTCCGTCTCCTCCGGCGCTCTTCCGGCTTTTGGAGCTTCCGCGTTCGCGGTGGGCGTGGCCTCGCCGTCCTGCCTCCTCGGGTTAAAGGGGCCGTGTTCGTATTCCTCGTTGTAGTCCCACACACCGTAGTCCTCCTGTGAACGCCAGTCCCCTAGTGCAGAGGCAGCAGTCTGTACGGGGACGACAGAAAGGGGGGTCAGAGGCATTGCGGACCACCAGTCCAAGGGCATGTCAGTGTTTTGATCCTCGTGGCCCACCGCCCCGTCACAGTCACGTAGGAGCGAGAACATCAGTCCATTTACTAAAGAGTGAAAGACGCATGGCTATTGAAAAAGATGTACAGAACATTGGCAGGTATGATCAGAAATGTGAATAAAGAGACAAGAGGAAAGTAGGAAGGTACAGGATTTATGAGTGACAGATTGCTTTCGTTTGTATTATAGATTGTACTAATGTGTTGTGAGTAAGAAGCCCTGATGAGAGCCCATTGAGAATCCGTAAGGCTCAAAACGCGTCAGCAATCGCTATTTAGTTAGCAGAAGTGGAAATAAAAGGAAATTCAATTGATTCAGTAAAATAATTGGGATTGAATTATTAGAGTATTGAATGAAACTTCATAGTGTCATAGTGGAGTACATATGGCACATTGGTTAATGTGTTATTCATTTTTATGTGAACTTGTATCAAATTGATGTTTGTCTAAAAATATGGGTTTTTGTATATTGTAATAAATGTGGTGTAAATTGTTGAATATGTTAATATGTATATGTTACTGTTTATATGTTCCAAGAAAAGGATATAAAGTCCTCTCAAATATAAGTTAAAGAATTGAAAAAATAGGGTGACTAAATAACCCAATCACTAAAAGAATATAGTGTGGTTGTTTCGAATAATTCTTAAGTAATTAGGATACCAGGTCTTTGCTTTGTTGTATTCATATATAGGCCCTGCCTGGATCCTGTCCAAATGGGCCTGACCCCCTTTTTGTGCAAACTTTTAGAAAGTTGGCATTTTTCTGCCCTAACCAACTGTGCTTTCCTGCCAGTGTCCTGGGTCACAGAACTGCGAATGGTTCTTCTGTTGTGCGTTGTATATTTTTCTAAAACGGTGAGACAAAGGAAGTCTAGGTGTGAGAGGAGAGTGTCTTCCTAACAAGATGACTGTGGAGGAACTGTGCCCCATCCCGGCTGTATTTCAAAAGGCTCTGTCTGCAGCACACACAAATGAACCTGGCACTAGACCTGCCTTTTGCTTTGTCATCCTAGACAGTTTGGAGGACCAGGACCATGGGAAAGGGAAGAAGTTACCAGAACCAATTTTGGGGGTAGGCCAGTTGATTCCCCCACACAAAGGCTGGCAGCAGGTATAAAAGGAGGGCTGTTAGAACCTCCATCAGAACACTTTGGACCTGTGGATGATTCAGAAGAAAAACTGCCCTTCTGTCTAAGGAAGAGAGACCGCCCTGCTGACTGAATAAATATTTGGACCTCCTTACCTTGAACCCACTACCCAGAATGACTCCAAGGGTCAGTTGGTTGACCTCCTGTGTGAGCTACAATGACACAGCAAGCTTCCAGAGGCCTCCCTGCAACTGCCCAGCTTCATGAGCCCTGCTGCTAGCCTCTGGTGGAGTGAGTCCTGATCCCCAATAGATGCTCCTCAGGTCCTGGACCCCTGGATGACACCAGTGAATGCTCCTCCTGAAGAGAAGGTGAAGTTGAAGAAGTTTTGGGCTCCTTGCGATTACAAAGTGATCTCTGTGCTGAGAAACGACTGCCTGATAGGACCACCAATGTATGTGTCTTGTAAATGTATGTGTCTTGTAAAGCGCACTGCTGCCCTGAGGCGTCGTGGCGCTGTAGACCGCTGGGGAACCCGTCCTGGCTATCCCTGTGAGATGGTCCCTACTGGGTATCTCCAAGGTGAAACCAGGCATCCCCGGCGAATGTGGGGGGCCGTTGTAGAGATGAGGCAAGCTAATGCCTAAAGTTGCCGAGTGTGATCCCTGGTTAGAGTAGGCACCGAGGCGAGAATTATCGAGTCCGCTGACCCTGGTCCATGACCCTGCCGCGTCGGGAATTGAACCCTGCTCCCGGGCCGTTCTCTGCTTCCGGGTCTGCCGCCTCTAACCAGTGAGCCACACCACTCCACCAATGAGAAGTTCCAGCGTGGCCTGCTCTTTGCGCAAACAGCACCTGTCCACGATGACCGAAAATGCAAGACCTGCACTTTGCGCCAACTGGGACAGCCCACAGCGATCACCAATAAGCAGCTCCAGCAAGTCCCAACTGGCTCTTCATGCTACAGCAATGACTGGCTGTGATGCATAACTTGCTCCTCGTGGCCTTCACCAACTCAGATGGCAACCTTTTGTGCTGGATTTGAGAAGGTAACTTTTCAGTGGAACTAACCTGGTTCCTGTATTGAAACCATGCTCCATCGCGGTTCGCCTAAATGTATTACTTTTCCCCAGTCTATCATGACCAGATAACCGCAAGTAGCACTTTGTGCTACTAGGTGTGATTTTCACCTGAAACTAATATCTCCAGTTCTACTGGTTAGATTTTTGTCGGTTTGTTGTCATTTTATTTATTAAGTTTTACTTGGGGCTTTTTAGCTCTCGCCTATGCAGCGGAGGACCTTTAGCCCTCGCTCTGCTTTTTTTGGAAGCACACACTCTTGCTTGTGGCGGCATCTAGTTTGTGGGAACGAGCAGCGGCTCGCCACAAGCACAAGTGCAGTGCTTCCAAAAAGAGCAGACTGTGCGCGCACGCAGGCACGCACCACTCCCGGGCTTGTTAGGTCTCACCTGGGTCAATCGTGGCAACCGAGCTTAACTTTGGTAAAGCGCGGGTGCTTGATTGCTGCAAAAGTAAAGCAATATATGTTTTTTTCTATTTCTTTACTTATGTAGCAATCGCGGGTGAATCGCGGCACCCACGCTTTATTTTAACCATGTTAAAGGTAAAGCGTGGGTGCCGCAATTGCTACAAAAGTAAGAAGTAGAAAAAAACATCTATTTCTTTACTTTTGAAGCAATCGCGGCACCCGCGCATTACTTAGCAGCAGAATTTGGTGGTCTGAGATACATTTTTTCTGTTTCTTAAAGTCTGAAAGCTTGAATGCTGTAATGGGGCCCGCGGCGCGGATAATTACTGAGCGCCGCGGGGGCCAGAATGAAGACTCAACGCGTGTTATTAGTTTCACAGAGTGGTTCCGACTGCCGGAGCCGGGCCACGCCTCTTTATTACATAACCGCACATGGCGTCATGCGCCAGTGCTCGTGCGTCACCTCCAGGCGTGGGTAGACTAAACCGTTACCCCTTCGGAGGACATTGCATTCCTCCTAACCTCTATTAAACAATAAACAAAACATCAACATGTAGATCTATTACCGGGTGTGCCATCGGTCCTCAGTTCCTACCAAGTCATAAGTCACCGACTGCTGCGAATCCTTGGTCCCTCACACCATGAATCCCGCCAAACTAGAGGATGGAGCCGGATTGCTCCTCAAGCCGTATCTGGAATGATCTCCCCGTGATGATGATAGGGAGGGGGCCACTTCCTGTGAGACCCCACCCTCCGGGGATCTCACAGGGGAGTCGGACAGTCCTCTGTCTGGAGTTCCGAGTGGTGATGATGTTTCTCGGTCAGATCTGTCCGGATCATCCATAGGGATAGTCCTTTGGCCATCTTCCATCTCTTCTGCCACTCTCCGTTGACTTGGACCAGCTTCCATATGATCCGGTCTTGAAGAGTTGTGAGTTCCAGCATGGACCTTTTTGAAGAATGATATATTACGAGTGAGTTCTTCAGTTCCTCTTGGGCTGTTACCATCGTGCCTGTTCGGCGGAACACTGTCCACGGGCGTCGTTCAAACGGGAGACGAAACTTGCTCCCGGGGTGTCTGTCTTTGACATAGACCATGTCCCTTTCTTGAATGGTTGACGCTCTTGCAATTCGGTTGATGCTAGCTCGGTTGTTGGTACTGGTCCTTTTGGCTAGGATCCTCGCAGTGTCGATCTGAGAAGGTGCCCAATTTGGGTGATGGAGAATAGTGTCATGCACCACTCGACCCATGCTTGCTGGTCCCGGTGCTCTCTTTCGTAAGATGAGGCGTCAATCGGTATTCTCTCAAGGGGTGCATCTTCAGCACGCGCAATGGGAATGACCTTATTGAGAGTGCGAATGAACCTCTCTACTTCCCCGTTCGCTTGGGGTCAGCGCGGTATCACCTTCCGATGTTGAATATCCCAGGATTTGAGAGAGTCGGCAAACTCTTACCCCTGAAAGGGCGGGCCATTATCCGTCTTCACCACCTGAAAGATCCCGTGAGTTGCAATGATCTTTTCTACTTTAGTAATTACCTCCATGGCTGTTTAACCTCCAACGATTTCTATCTCGGGGTACTTCGTATAATCATCGATGACCACGAGTGCATAGCGCCCATCAGGCAGATGCCCAAAATCAATACTGAAGCACTCCCACGGTTGTTGGGGTTGTCTTCTGTGATGACGGGGTGAGGATGATCTAGTTGGCCTGACACCTGGTACCATTGGAATGTCTTCTGACTGTCAGCTCGACTATCGGGTCCATCCCCGGGAACCACACCTTCGCTCTTAGCTGGCCCTTTGTCTTCACCATGCCCTGGTGCCCTCTGTGTGTGAGGTCCACCGCTTGTTGAGCAAGGCTTGACGGGATCACCAGTGGCTGACCTCTGAGCAAACAACCACTGCCGTCTACAGAGAGTTCTTCCTTGATCAGCATGATCGATTCGAATATGCCCTTCACCTGGGTCGGGTCATCGTGGTTTGAATGGGGCGCCAGTCGTTCACCCGAACTGGGGTGATGGCTAGTTGCAGCCACTCGTCGTCCCGTGTGGCCTCTATTATAGCTTCAAGGCTTATCGGAAGTGATCGGGACCTTTCCGCTACGAACCGGACGTATTCCTCCGTGTCCTCTGCATCTTCTTCCTCCGCTTTGGTTGTGACCCTCAGATGTCTTGATAGCTGGGTTGGATTAGCCTGGCTTGTATTCCACCCGGTAGTCATACCCTTGCAGTTGAAGGATCCATTTCTCTATCCTGGGGGGGTGGAGGGGGGGCTTTGATGCAGTTCCTTGAAATAGTGGGATGAGGGGCTTGTGGTCGGTGGAGACCATGAATGGGTGGCCTTATACATTGACGTGAAAATGCCGGCAGGCCAAGTGGATTGTGATTGCCTCTCTATCTGAGAGTAGCACATCTCAGTGGCCATTAAGGAGCGGCTTGCGTATGCTATCAGAGCCCATTCATCATTGCGTTTTAGCAGCGTGAGCACTGCTCCTAGTCCGTAGGGACTGGCATCAACGGCAATATTGGTGGGCCGGGCTGGGTCAAAGTACAATAGCGTGGTTTCCGCTGAAAGAGCTGCTTTAGTGTCTTTGAAAGCTTGTTCTTGGTCGGGGTCCACTGCCACGTGGTGGTGGACTTCATCAGCTCCCTGAGGAGCTTTGTGATGTTGGATAAGTTGGGATAAAATGCCCACAGAATTTCCTATCCCTAAGAAACTCTGTACTTCCGAGATGGTGGAGGGTGCCGGGGCTCTCTGAACGTCTCGCACCTTGTCAGGGTCTGGGGCTACTCCTTTGTCTGAGAACGTATAGCCAAAGAAACAAATTTTGTTCTTCAAGAATTGGCACTTTTCTTTGTGCAGGGTGGGCCGGACTCTTTGATCCATTGGAGAACACTGCGAAGCCTTCGGTGGTGGTCATCCATTAACAAGGCGAACACCAATAGGTCGTCACTTACATTCAAGACTCCAGGGAGTCCTGCCCTGGTTGTTTTGGCTTACTCGCCACTGTGATCGGGGACACTTATGGAGTAGGCCCGCTAACCTTCTCTATTATCCCTTGCTTCTCCAATGCTTCCAGCTCTTCCTCGACCTTTTGTCGCAGGTAGAATGCGATGCGCCTGTGCCTCAACGCTACCAGTTGGACTGATGTGTCAATATGGAGAGATACCTCTTTCCCTTTTAGGCATCCAATGCCCTTGAAGACGTCACCAAATTCTTCCATGATGGCTTCACTCTATAACCCCGAACCAAGATAACCAGGAACCCAGTCTAATGAACTCTTCCAACAAGATTTCTTGCCTTTTACTAAACTGCCGCTCAGCCACTAAACACGCCTCTGACATTGCCGACCTCATCCTAAGCCTGAAAATGGACATAATTATCCTCGCGGAAACATGGCTCAAGGAATCATCTTCACCATGCCTTGACCTTCTGGTCCCCCCAGATTTCAACATCATTAGATTAGACAGACCTCACAAAATAGGCGGAGGCTTAGCCTGCATACATCGATCTGACCTCTCCATTTCAAAATTTCACTCGGAACCCCTAGACTCCTGTGAATACCTTGGGATCTTGGTGAACTCATCAAGCAAACACCCCCTTAAATTCCATATACTCTATCATCCTCCAGGACAAAACATAAGCTTCACAGAACCAGTTGGACTGACGTGTCAATATGGAGAGATACCTCTTTCCCTTTTAGGCATCCAATGCCCTTGAAGACGTCACCAAATTCTTCCATGATGGCTTCACTCTATAACCCCAAACCAAGATAACCAGGAACCCAGTCTAATGAACTCTTCTAACAAGATTTCTTGCCTTTTACTAAACTGCCGCTCAGCCACTAAACACGCCTCTGACATTGCCGACCTCATCCTTAGCCTGAAAATTGACATAATAATCCTCACAGAAACATGGCTCAAGGAATCATATTCACCATGCCTTGACCTTCTGGTCCCCCCAGATTTCAACATCCTTAGATTAGACAGACCTCACAAAATAGGCGGAGGCTTAGCCTGCATACATCGATCTGACCTCTCCATTTCAAAATTTCACTCAGAACCCCTGGACTCCTGTGAATACCTTGGGATCTTGGTGAACTCATCAAGCAAACACCCCCTTAAATTACATCTACTCTATCATCCTCCAGGACAAAACATAAGCTTCACAGAACAACTTATGGAAATCATCACGGCAAACTCTTCTCCCCACTCGAATGACATATTCCTTGGTGATTTCAATCTCCACTGGGAGAACACGCTGGACAACCAGGTCAACACCCTTAAAACCTTCCTTACTGACCATTCCTTGATCCAAGCTGTCTCAGATCCCACTCACTCAAAAGGTGGCACGCTAGACTGGCTCATCTCTAAACTGAATTTTATTGAATCGATCTCGATTACCCCTTGTGACTGGTCAGACCATCACATTATCACCTTCCAAATCCCATCCTGTAACAAGAAAATACTCCCTCAACAAATTAAACCTAAACAATGGATAAGAGACACAAAGAACATCAATTGGAACAAGCTTACCTCACAATGTGAGAAGGCTCCTATCCCTCCCAACAACATAGAAGACGTCTCTGCCCTTACTGATCACTATAACCACACGATGTCCAAAATATTCGACCAAGCCGCACCGCCAAAACTCAAAAGAATTCCTGAAAAGGATAAAAATCCATGGTTCAGTGAAAATCTGAACGAGGAGAGACGCAAACTCAGATCAACTGAACAGAAATGGTGGCAAAACCCCTCCCCCACCCTGTTGAAACTACTCCGAAAAGCAAGGAAATTATATAATAAAAGTATTCTAAAATCAAAAAAAGACTTCTTCAAATCAGAACTGGAGAATGCTAAGAATAGACAAAAAAAACTATTCTAAATTCTAAATCAATAATCAAACAAATTGGCCAAATCTTCTCTCCTAACAGCATCACAGCTAAGTAGTGACAAATTTTCCACATTCTTCACAGCAAAAATGAATTCCCTACAACTTGAATTTAATAAGACAGCAACCAACTTAACCACACCAAAGATAAGTCAAGCCACTAACCTGGTACCACATAAGCGATCTCCACCCAAAAATAACTCTCACTCGTCCAATTTCAAATGTTATGATATCAATGATATCACCAAAATCCTAGCAACTACTAAACTCAACAACCACTTCAATAACCCGGTCCCAGCAAAGTGCCTGCCCCACATTTATCATATCATATCCCTTCTCTGGACCAAGATCATTAATGCCTCGCTATCACAAGGTCTCATCCTGGACTGCCTAAAATCTGGTCAAGTTACTCCTATCCTAAAAAAAACGACAGCGAGCAATTCTGACCTCAACAACTTTGGACCAGTAACCAACATTCCCATGCTAGCAAAGGTCTTGGAAAAATGTGTGCAGCAACAACTGAATTTACACATCACAAACTTCAATTTATTGAACATTCACCAATCGGGCTTCAGACCTGGCCATAGCACTGAAACAGCCATCCTACATATAGTAGATGATACTCTCTCAGCTCTTGACCGTAATGAAACATGCTTGCTAGTCTTGCTCGACCTCTCATCTGCCTTTGATAGGGTCAACCACAATAAACGTCTAAGAAGACTAGAAGACAGGATGGGCTTCTCTGGCACAGTCCTTCTATGGTTCAAATCCTTTCTGGAAAATAGAACACAGTCATTCATGACTGACAAGATCCTTTCTCCTTCTTCTCATAACCTTCTAGGAGTACCACAAGGTTCTACCTTGTCACCCACTCTTTTCAACTTATATGTCGAACCTCTCACTGATCTACTACAGCAGGCGAACATCTCCTACCACATGTATGCGGACTACACCCAACTTTACATTAAAATCACCTCCATAGAAGAGATAAAGTTAATGAATCTACCTCTCGAAAAAAATGTAAAATGGCTAACGACCAACTTCCTCAAGATAAACTCACAAAAAACTGAATTTCTTTTAATCCCCCCCACACCCAGTAAATCACAAGAAATAAAGGAATGGACCAAATTGATCACTGCTCTGAATTGCACGCCAACGTTGGTGGACTCCACAATATCACTTGGGATCAAATTGGATAAGAACCTTAACATGCAAGCGCACATTAACTTGATGGCCAAAAATGCCCGCTTTCACATCAACTATCTCCATTTATCAAGATCCCTGACCTCAAAACGGCAGTGCAGGCCTTAGTCATCTCAAGGCTAGAGTACGGTTGCTCCACCCTCTCAGGACTTCCCAAAATCTCTTCCACGTCCCTAAGAGCCTGTCTCAACGCCACAGCAAGACTCATTACAGGATCAAGGAAATTTGACCACATTTCACCTCACCTGAAGGCACTCAACTGGCTACCCTATGAAGCTCGTATTCACTTAAAGATTGCTTGCATTACTCACAAGGCGCTACACCACAACACCCCGCTGTTCCTAGCCCAAAAACTTACACAATCTGGGGGAAACAGACATTTTAGGAACACAGTCAATCTTCTCCTGAAACCCGCAAGGTTCAACAAGACTAAAACTTCCAACAGAGCATTTTCGGGAGCAGCGCCAAGAATCTGGAACTCTCTTCCGCCATCCATCAGAAAAATCGCCTCGACGCCTCTCTTCAAAAAGGAAGCAAAATCATTCCTGATGAGGAAATTCCTACCGTAATATCCGCAGAAACACCAGGCCAGCCTCAACTTCTAATTCATTTATCCTCCTCCTCCTCTGATATATCGAAGATATGACTTGCACAAGCTCGAAATGACTCCCTTTTGCGGAACTGTTCTCTACCCTACCTTTATCCACCAAACTTTATTATGTTTTGGATTTCATTTGTTTTTGCGTTGTTTTGTTTGTGTTGCTGTTACCAATTGTGCTTTTCTTCCCTTACTCACTATGTAAAGCGCTCTGTTACCCTACATTGGGTCTGGTTTGCGCTATAGAAAACTCTAAAAATAAAATAAATAAATAAAAAAGAAATGATATCAGTTTCAGTTCTTCCGCTGTCTGACCGATTACCAGCATTCCACTTCCTTCTTTGGTCATGGACATCGTGATGGGGATCTTGAGGTCTTGGTGCTAAGTTCCGTTTTGAAACATCCCAGGAGTGGGATGGGAGTCTTCTGTCCGTAGGCAAACATCCTAATCTTCGCTTCGCGCAAAGGTTAGCATGGACTCAACTGGTTGAACATGTTGGCAGCCATCAGTTCAATCGAGGCTCCTGTGTCTATGGTGGCCCTTACCCTTACTTCTTGGTGGTGAATCTTGAGTTTGCACTTTGGAAGTCTCCGTCTTTTCCGTCTTGGTTGATCTACTGCGAATAAAAAATAATGAGTAGGGTAGTCCTCTGTGTCATCATCCATATCTTCGCTGTCTTGCGTTTCAGTCACTTGCTCCACATGGGTAATCCTAATGGCTGCAGGGCCTTCATGGGTGGCAGCAGGCTTGTCTTGTCTGTGGATGCAGGCCTGCAAGAAGTGCTAGCAGACATGCATGATGTAGCTGGCTCCTCATGTGGCTGCAGGGCTTCTATGGTAGGCCGCAGACTGGCACACAATGTGGCTGCAGGGCCTTAACATATGGCACAGGCCACTCAAAGTCGGCAGCTGAACACAGAGAGCGGCGTGAGCCCATCACCGCCTTGTCGCCAGTGTAATGGGGCCCGCGACGCAGGTAATTACTGAGCTCCGCGGGGCCGAAATGAAGACTCAATGTGTGTTATTAGTTTCACAGCGTGGTCCCGACTGCTGGAGCCGGGCCACGCCTCTGTATTATATAATCGCGCATGGGGTCATGCGCCAGCGCTAATGCGTCATCTCCGGGCGTGGGTATACTGAACCGCTACCCCGCTGGAGGACATTACAAATGCCTCATGGTTTGAAACGTACAGAATTTAGACCTGGAATCTGCAGGGAAATCATGAAAGTATTGGTATAAAATTGGCTTGAAACAGCCCTGGACTTTTCTCCGATGCTATTTTGAAATAAACAATTGCGTAGGACAGACTAAGCAATAATGCGCAGGGCGTTTGAAATTGAAAGTGAGTGTGGGCGAGTGGCATTGTCTTAATCCGACTCATTTCTCAAGGCGTTTAATGGTAAATTCGACAAACTCTGTGTCCAATCATCAGCAGCACCCTTTAATTCCAGCTCATGAACTGTGGTATTTGGTTTATCTTGTTGACATACTGATGGAACCGGCAACGTAGAATTCAGAAGACCGAAAAATAATTATTGAACATGCTTTTTCCAAACTAATGCTTAACACCTACTTGACAAAAAATAAGATTATAATATTCTTTTCTTTATGATGCCACTAGGGTATTTTGCTGTGTAAAGCCTTTGTGTCTCAGGCCACCTCATTCGGTTCTTCCGTGAGTGAGTACAGAGGCTGGCTCACTTATCACCGGCACTGCAGAAGGGTTGTGGTGCTAAATAGAATGGCCGCGTAGTCTTGATTAACCCTTATCCACCTTTAACCCCTTGGGCGCGGGCACGATTCTGCGCCTGTGCGGCGTTTTCCGTAGTGGGCGGGTTCACGGCGGCCCCCAGCCGTCATCAGCACACAAGCCCCGTGATGGATGACGGCTGGGGGCCGTCATCAGCATTGAAGGGGTTAATCCACCACCAGACACTCTGTACCCCTCCAACTCACTCCTGAGCTTTCTTTTTCATCCCTCCTTTTTCCCTTTGTCATTGTTTTTCACCTTTCTCTTCCTCCTCCTCCTTTCTCCCTTTTGTGATTTTCTCTCTTGTTGTAGCTAAAAACTCTGAAGAGGAAATAAATGTGTCTGTGCCCAAAAATAAGTTTTGGTGGGCCCCACCAGCAATAATGGCATCAATTTAGCACTGGTCTGACGTATTTAAGGCCTTTGTGACTTTTACTCTAGTTCTGCAGATGAACTGGTTCTTCACTGAAACCAGTGTTTCTGCCCCTTGTTAGCATTCACTGCAGCCGCCAACCATGCTATGTCCAATAACTGAGGGACATTGTTGCTCGCTCAACCTTGTACAGGGGCAGGAATATCCCCTACATGGTTTTACAGACAGGCACCCATGCCCAAATTAACTAAACTGCAGTGTTCATAGGTATTGCCTTTTTTTGTGAGCCCAGCATGCAGAAGCAGCTATGCATAATCACTGAGGCCTTGGCTGTGTGAAAGGTTCTGGGACCCAGGCACATGGCTCTGTGGTCTGGAGGGGCACAGTCCAAAGATACTTAGTGAATCTCAAGACAACCGGCCCAAAGTTGTTGCCCCTGTGTTGAACCATGATCTGCTGATCAGGAACACACACAGATCAGTGAGTACGCCAGTCCTTAAGAAACACAACAAGCATTCGCATCCCCAACAGGTCTCGCCTTTGGGACCTTTTAAGTGTTTAGCCATGCACCAGTTGATGTTGTTGCACCAAGGATATTGTGCTGGATAACTAAACACTTATAAGGTCCCAAAGGCGAGACCTATTAGCCATGCCAATGCTTGTTTTGTGTTTTGTTTTCACTTTCTCACTGTTTGTGCACTACATAAATACTTTACACGTTGCCTCTAACTTATGCCTGACTGCTTTTGGGCCAAGCTACAACAGTTAAGCACAGGTTAAGTTAAAGACCTTGATGGTTCACCCTGGCAAGAATTGTGTTTATTATTGGAGTAGGGATTCTGCCTCCCTCAACTAATAACTCAATCTCTTGCATGAATACTTAGGGCCTGATTATGAGCTTGGCGTTCCCTGGAGTGCCAAACTCACAGTGGTGCGACGGTGGCATCCTGGCACCGGCGGACCGGCAGTGGTACAGACATATTACAAGTTTGACGATTGGACCACCAGTGGACTGCTGCAACTGCCAGGCAGCCACGTTCCACTAGTAGTGGTGCAGCGATCAGTGGCTCACAATATGCGGGTGGTAACGTTGCGGCACCGCCATGCATATTACCTGTTTCCTGACCAACAGCGGTCTCAATGAGGTTCTTATTCCATGAAACTGCTGGCGGTCAGGAATCAAAGGAGGCCGTACAGGGCCCCCTTTCCCCATACATGTTGATGCAACCAAGGGGCATATGTTGTGCTCCCTGTGGTGTGCATGCACCCCCAGTTCCTGAACGGCATGGACTGCACCAGTCCTTTTAGATAGGCACCACTGTGGGACTGCCAGAGATGAAAAAAGTCATAATCTGGCGGGCGGTGCTCACAAGGCTTTGGCAGTCTTAGAACGGTGCAGTGGCGTGACAGTCCCGCTCCAAGACCGCCAAAGTCGTAATTAGGTACTGAGTAAAGTCAATTCAAATTAGAATGCAACATTACATTAAAGCAAAGAGCGTTTACAAATCTTAATTAATTCAAAGTCATTACATGAGAAATTAGAATGTTGGTTGAGGGGGTTGTAAGCCTTTCTCTAGCCATAGCCACAATCCTTGTCAGGGTGAACCATAAACAGTTACTAAATTAATTTGTACTTACCCCTCTGACAGCTTGGCAACAAAGCAGTCATTAACTTAAAGGGAATGTGTAAAGTATTTATGCAGCACACAGACAGTAAAAAAGTGAAAATGCAGCCAAAGAAAAAACGCTCACCAATTTAAAAAGTAGAGTAAAAATAAATAAGTTATGTGACACGAAAATGACCGAAATCCAATCAGTAGAACCCGAAAATGTGCAAATTCATAGTTTTACGGTATGTACATCACCTAAAAGCAGAAAGCAGCAACTGTGGTTATCTGGTCCTCCCCAATGGGGACAAAGTCACAAGTTCAGGCTGCTTGTGATAGAGCAAGGGCCATATACAGGAGCCAGGAAAGTCTTACTGAGAATTGTACCGTATGTCATTGATATAGGGTGTTGCATCATGCTGCATCACTTCCGATGTGGAGCTATGATGGCTGTGATGTGAGGTCCTGCGTCGAGTTGCGTTGTGCTGCGTCAGTTCCGATGAGGAGCTGCGATGCGATGTCCTGTGCCAAGTTGCGCTGCACTCCATCAGTTCAGATGACTTGCAAGGGCTGTTATTTAAGGTCCTGCGTTGAGTTGCATCACACTGCATCGGTTCCAATGAGGCCTCCGATCAAGGGCTGCAAGGTACTGCGATGCAACGTCCTGTGTCAAGTTGTGTCACTCTGCATCAGTACTGAAGCAACCCACAGTTGGGCCAGATGATGACAGGAAAGGATCCAGGACCTTGGGGCCCTTGAGGATTAGGAGTCACTCCAGCAGAGTCCAGCAGCAGCGAACATGCAGGTCCAGTTGACTATTGGCAGCTGGACAGATGCAGGACAGGTCTCTGGAGCTTGTTATGTCCCTTTAACTCAGAACAGGTGGCCAGTCAGCTGGTGGTTCTGGGTTCAAGAAACAGGTCCATTCTTCCTTCCTCAGGCAGGAGGGCAGTCCTTCTTGCAGCAGGGCAGTCCTTCTTGCAGCAGGGCAGTCCTTCTAGCAGCAGGGCAGTCCTTCTAGCAGCAGGGCAGCCGAGCAGTCCTTCTTTTGAGTCTTCCACAGGTACAGAAGTGATCTGAAGAGTGGGTCTAAGGATCCTATTCTTAAACCTGGTGCCACCTTTGAAGTGGGAGAAGCTTCTGGGGTTTTCCCTCAATAAAGGTGTCTGGAAGTTCTTGCATCCCTGTCCTGGTCCTAGTCTGTCAGCATGCACAATATGTTATGGTGAATACATTTGTGTGTGAACTGAGGCAGTGTCATAGAAGTGCTAGTGTGACAGCTCTACCCCCCTTCCTGCCTTCAGTGAGCAATCCTGACAATGCCCAGGCCCTCTAGTGTGATAATGTCTGGGAGGAATGCCCAAAGGCCATATACACCTAGTCATATGACCTAGGAGATAGGCTGCAGGCACCAGAATGCGTAGGACTAGAAAATGCCAACATTTATAAAAGTGGCATTTTCAGGATTGTGACTTACAATTTGACTTTACCATGAAAGAGGGGTTTAAATTACAATTAATTTGAGTGTAAAAGTGACATTTACACATTTTCCCTATCAAAAGGTGCCAATTATTAAATGTAATAAGGTAACCCAATGTTATTGTGAAAAATGAATTAGAGAGTTTTTCACTACCAGGACATGTACAACTTAAAAGTGCATCTCTATCCTTTTAAATATAAAAAATTCTACCCTTGGGGCTCTTTAGCACCTATCCTAGGGGTGACTTATATGCAATAAAAAAGAAGTTTTAGGCCTGGCACAGTAAGTACTGCAGGCCCACTAGTAGAATTTCGTGAACATGCAATGGGTACCTCTAGTAGCACTTTGCTGGGGACTTATAAGTAAATTAAATGTACCAATTGGGTGTAAGCCATTTTTACCATGTTTAAAGGTGAGAACACAAGCACTTTAGCACGTGTTAGCAGTGGTATATTTCATAGAGTCCTGAAGCCAACAAAAACAAATTCAACAAAACAGGAAGGGTAAAGGGATTTTTTTGGGGGGAAAACGACCTCAAGGAGGTTAGGTCTAACACAGTGTATATAAAGTAACAAGCAAAGCCAATTGGTCTCAAAGACATGACCTAATGGCTTTGGCAATGCTTGTTTTAACATGATGTCTTCATAAATGAAGGTCATCCAGCAGAATGCAGTATAAACTACAGTTTCAATTACATTGCGATCCACAGACCAATGGGTTGCTGGAGCGATTTAATAAATTACTGATGAGTGTCGTGAGCTTTGAAGAATCTCTCAGAGGGAAGTTGGGCATTCGTCTAGTGTCCTTTAAACTCTAAGGACACTAGATCCTTGACCCCTGCCTTTGGGAACTTTTTCAGGAGCCTCACTGCAACTTAACTCATTCCAAAACTCACCACCAACTGTACCCCTCAGAATAGTGAAGTTGAGCAGTCGAAGGTTTACTCAAGGAGATGGTGTGGGATTAGGGATTGAGAACTCAATAAACCAACCAATGCACTCCCCAACCCTCCCCGTCCTCCCCACCCGGGAGTATGCAAGGAGCTCAGTAACATACATCGTTATTCTTCGGCATACAACATACATACTACTTTCTCCTTACTTCATAATCATTATTAAGCACACCTTAACACCTCCCAGCCAATAACTTAATTCCTCTATTGAGTCCACGCAGAACCGCAAGGTCCTAGCGCACATAGTCTCAAGACACTATCAATCAATCAATGAATCCATTTGTAGAGTGCACTACTCACCCGTGAGGGTCTCAAGGCACGGGGAGGGGGACGGGGATGCTGCTACTGATCGAACAGCCAGGTTTTGATAGTCAGCAGGTCCTGGGTCTGTCGTAAGCGGAAGGGGAGGGTTTTCCAAATCTTGGCGGCGAGGTGGGAGAATGATCTGCCGCTGGCGGTTAATCGTTGGATGCTGGGTACAGTGGTGAGGGTGAGGTCAGCGGAGCAAAGCTGGCGGTTCTTGGTGTAGAAGGTGAGTTGTTCATTGAGGCACGCTGGTCCAGTGTTGTGGAGTGCTTTGTGAGCAGTGGTGAGGGGCTTGAAGGTGATCCTCTTGTTGACGGGGAACCAGTGCAGGCCTTTCAGATGGTCTGTGATGTGGCTGTGGTGGGGGATGTCGAGGAAGAGGCGTGCAGAGGCGTTCTGTATGCATGTAGTTGTTTCTGGAGTTTTGCTGAGGTCCCCACGTAGAGGGCGTTGCCATAGTCTAGCCTGCTGCTGATGAGGGCCTGGGTGACCGTCTTTCTGGTTCCTGTGGGAATCCATCTGTAGATCTTGCGGAGCATGCGGAGGGTGTTGAAGCAGGAGGGAGGAGACGGCGTTGACTTGCTGGGTCATTGACAGTGATGAGTCCAAGATGACCCGCAGGTTGCGTGCGTGGTCAGTGGTCGTCGGTGCAGCTCCCAGTGCGGCCGGCCACCATGAGTCGTCCCAGGTGGAGGGGGTGGATCTGATGATGAGGGCCTCCGTCTTGTCCGAGTTCAGTTTCAGGCAGCTGTTCTTCATCTATTCGGCGATGTCCTTCATACCTTTGTGTAGGTTGGTTTTGGTGGGGGTGAGGGCCTTGGTGAGGGAGAGGATCAGCTGGGTGTTGTCGGCATATGAGATGATTTTGAGGTTGTGCAATCGGACGATCTTGGCAAACGGTGCCATGTAGATGTTGAAGAGTGTCGGACTGAGGGACGATCCTTGGGGTACGCCGCAGATGATCTTGGTGTCTTTAGATCGGAATGGAGGGAGGCGGACATTCTGGGTTCTGCCGGTCAGGAAGGAGATGGTCCAGTCCAGGGCTTTGTCACGGATCCCTGTGTTGTAGAGGTGTGTGTGTAGGATGTGGTGGCAGACGATATCGAAGGCAGCCGAAAGGTCCAGGAGGATGAGGGCCGCGGTTTCTCCGTTGTCCAGCAGGGCTCTGATGTCGTCGGTGGCAGCGATGAGGGCTGTTTTCGGTGCTGTGGTTGCTGCGGAATCCAGATTAGGATGGGTCCAGGATGTTGTTCTCTTTGAGGAACGAGGTCAGTTGCCTGTTGACAATGTTATCGATTACTTTCGCCGGGAACGGGAGTAGGGAGATGGGCCGGAAGTTCTTGAGGTCCTTGGGATCCGCCTTAGGTTTCTTGAGTAAGGTATTGATCTCGCTGTGCTTCCAGCTCTCCAGGAAGGCGGTGGTCTCGAAGGAGTTGTTGATGATCTTGCGGAGATGGGATGCGATGGTGGAGCTTGCTTTGTTGAAGATGTGGTGTGGGCAGGGGTCTGATGGTGAGCCGGAGTGGATGGTGTGCATGATTTTGACGGTGTTGTCGTCGTTGAGGTGGGTCCAGGAAAGCAGGGGGTCGGTGTGGCTTGGGGCCAGTGAGTCTGAGGTGTCGGTATCTGTCGGGGGGCCTAGTTGTTGAAGTTGTCATGGATGTCTGCGATCTTGCAGTGGAAGAAGGTGGCTAGGGAGTCGCAGAGGTCTCATGATGGCAGGATGTCGTTGGAGTTGGAGCTGGGGTTGGAGAGTTCCTTCACTATGTTGAAGAGCTCTTAGCTGTTATGTGCGTTGCTGTCAATGCGTTCTTTGAAGGAGGTCCTTTTGGCGGTTCGGATGAGTTGGTGGTGTCTGCGGATGGTGCTCTAATAGGCTATATTGCTGTCTGGTGTCTCTTCGTGGTGCCACTTCTTCTCGAGCCTGCGGTAGGCCTGCTTGGATGCCTGGAGGTCGGCGGTGAACCAGGTGGCCTGTCTGTTGGTGCATCTGTTGGAGGTTTTCTTGATCAGGGTGAGAGTGTTGGCACAGTCGTCGATCCATTGCCTGAGGTTGTGGGCGGCAGCGTCGGTGTTGGTGGTATAAGTTGGTGGTTTCGGGCGAGGGTGGTGTTTAGCTGGTCTTCGGTGACTTTGCTCCAGCGGGGGGCCCGTTGTGTGTTAATAACTCAATGTCCGAATGGTGCTTAATTTTAGAAAGGAAGTACTTCACTCAAAACACACATGATGTAAAACTGCACACATTGGCGGAAAAGGCAGGAAATTATACTTGGAGGTTACTGATAACATTTAGTGATCATGATGAAAGGGTTTAAACTGTTCCTGTGGGGCAACTGATTTAATACTCCTTTCTAAAGTTTGGAAGTAACCACCGCAAAAGCTCTACTACCTTTTCTAGCTCGATGGAAGTGGGGGGGAGCAGGAGACGGAGGTGGTTAGATCTAAGAGCTTGTGATGAATGGACTAGCTTCAACTTTCGTCTGAGATACCCCAGACCTTTCCCTTTCAGAGCCCTGAAGGTAAGTACCAGGGCTTTAAACTGGATTCGGGAGGATATTGGCAACCAGTGAATGTTCTTCAAGTGAGGGGAGATGGAATGGCGGTAAGGGACCTTGCAGATCAGCCTGGCCGCAGCATTCTGAACGATCTGCAACATTGTAGGAGATAGGCTGGAACTCCCACATATAGACTGTTAGAATAGTCCAAGTGTGCGGTAATGAGGGCATGGACTATAGTCTTCATAGAGTCCATGGGCAAGTAGGGAGAGATCTTTTTTATCATACGCAGTTTGCCAAAGCAGGCAGAAGTCACTTTATGAATTTGAGTCTTGTAGGATAATTCGTTATCAATTTGAAATCCAGGATTATGAGCAGCTTTGACAGGGTATTGTGGCGGATTCAGCTCTGACGACCACCACTTGGATGGCTGCAGGGGGGCTGCCTGGTTGAAAAATAGCACCTCAGTTTTGTCGGTGTTTAGCTTCAAGGTGTTAACAGTCATCCAAGATACGATGTTGGAGAGACGAGCTTTAAAGTTCTCGAGTCCGTGGTCAGAGTGGTCTCTAAAGGAGAAAATTAGCTGTGCATCATCAGCATATTAGACCACTCTGACTCCAAATGCCTCTATAACCTTTGCCAGAGGTGCTAGGTAGACATTGAAGAAAAGGGGGCTGAGAGCCGACCCATGAGGGACTCCACAGCTAAGGTTTTTTTTGTCTTTGGACATAACGACATAAAGGGTCGACACCACACCTGTTGTGTTCTGTCTGTTAGGAATGATTTTATCCAGGCCAGAGTTGTGTCACAAATCCCTATATTATGGAGTCTATCCAGCAGTATGGAGTGGGAGATGGTATCAAAAGCCGCGGACAGATCGAGGAGCACCAACATGGCTACCTCGCCTCTGTCCACGCTTTCCCTTATTGTCTCCGTGACTTCCAGTAGTGCTGTCTCCGTACTATATCCGGACCTAAATCCGGATTGTGAGTCATGAAGAAGATCATTGCACTCCAGATAGTCGGTCAGTTGTTCTTGCACGATTGTTTCTAGTATCTTTGCTGGTTTGGGGAGAAGCGATATGGGTCGATAATTACTGTACACTCCAGGGTCAGCCCCAGGCTTTTTTAGAAGAGGGATCAATGTGGCTTGTTTACACGCTGCAGGGAAGAGGCCAGAAAGAAGGGAGGCATTCCATATTGCAATTAAAGGTTGAATGATAATCGGTGCCACGGACGTGAACACCTGGGCGGGAACAGGGTCTACAGAGGATCCTGACTTACACCGCTGCATTTTTTGCAGGGCCATGTCCAGTGAGATTGTTTTAAAGGTGCAAAGCATCTTTTCCCTAGAGGGGGTGCAGAGCTGGGGCGAGGTCTCCTTGCTGGACCTTTCAGAGGAATTAAAGGAGGAAAAGATGGCAATAATTTTTTCATGAAAGAAGTCGGAGAGGCCATCACAGAGCTCTTGACTGGATTTAATAGGATGACTAAGAGCCGCTAGTTTAGTGAAGTCCTTCACAATTTGATATAACGTTTTAGCCGAATTGTCAGCGGTGTTAATTTTATTAGTAAAGTATTCTTTCATGGTAGTCTGTTTGGTTTTATGAAACTTTTTTAAGGCCATTTTGTATGTGGCTTTAGCAGCAGGGTCATAGGTACGACGCCATAGGTGTTCAAGCCTTTTACATTTACTTTTTTCTTCCCGCAAAATCGGGGAAAACCAAGGGGTAGAGGGTTTAGTTCGGGCCGATGAAAGGGTTAGTAGGGGGGCTATGGCATCTATAGCTGTGGAGAGATACATGTTGAATTTATCGACATCGGCATTCAAGTCGTTCAAGAGTTGCCAGTTCAAATTGGCCAGTGTGGGTTCGAGCGTATCGCACGTGACTTTATACCACTTTCTCCCCAGGTTCTTTGTCCTACAGTGAGGAGTCGGAGGAGGAAAAGTATTCAGGTTGAACGGGATTAAAAAGTGATATGACTAAGTCAGAGGGAGTGGTAATAGGGTAGTAAGGCCTGGTAAGTTTGAAAATATAAGGTCAAGATTTATGCCAGCCAGAGTTTCCACCAGGGACCTTGCCTTTACACACGTGCTATCGTCGATATGTAGGTTAAAATCACCTAAGATGGTGAAGTGGTGGTGTTTTAAGGATAGGTCTGCAAGGGTCACTAGTAGCTCCGCGATGTGAAGGGGCTGAGTGTTAGGAGGGTTGTAGATCAGTGCACCTGCACAAATTAGGCGCGATGAATCTGAGATACTGAAATACATTGTTTCGATAGGCCCAGTTTTAACTAGTTTCCTAGAGGTTATCTTCCAATGTGACCGTAGTATTATGGCAATTCCTCCTCCCATTTTTGTGCCTGGCCTACTGATCCCAATAAATTGATAGTCAGGAGGAATTGCTAAAGTAATGTCTGGGTTGGACGTGTCTTTTATCCATGTCTCATTTAGGAGCATCAGGTCCCAAGAGTGTGAGGTTAGGGATAGCCATATATCGCTTGCATGCCGTGGGAGGGACCGACAGTTACGGAGATAGGCTTTTAATTCTCGCGGGGGTGCTTGGCGTGGCTCCTCTATGTTATCTACTCGCAGGCGAGAAGAGGAAGGAGCGAGAGAAAAGGAGCAATCATTACATGCAAAGTGCTTGCTGAGCAGCCAGGAGGGGTAGCACTTGATGTTGCTACAATCGGTCTCGGGCCTCAGCGCTAAAAGTTGAGATCTCGACCAGCAGAGTCGCCTCATTAGGGGGGCGCCGGCAGCTTGGCTGGCGCTGTTCGCTGCACAGGCGCGGACGGGCGCAGACGGGCTTGCTTCCGCTGCGCGTCCGGAATTGCATCTACTTAAGTGTAGAAACGCCCTGCCCCCTGACTCCACCTTCCCATTGTTCTGAATGTTGATTGGCCACCCTACCCTCCACAGCAATCGGGACACGCCCGTGGTGGACCGGGGTAGGGGCGGGGTAGCTGGAGTAGCTGGCGTTACGAGTGGGCAGCAGTTTCAGGCACACACAAAAGGTAGGTTATCAAACAATTTAATTTTAAAAACAGCAGAGTAAAAAGATCACCACCTGCAGCAGCTAGCGCAACAGGCTTCTATTGCGCATCCACCAGAATACAGAGATATTCCCCGACAGAGGTTTAAATTAACAAATGAAGACTTACTGGGAGGCCCCCTGGACAGGCTTCTATCGCGCGTCCACCAGAATACAGAGATATTCCTCGACGGAGCTTTAAATGAACAAATGAAGACTTACTGGCAGGCCCCCTGGACCGTTGTCGTGCCACGGGTCCATGAGGTGGCATTGGTAATTGCGGTACGTGCTGGTGTGCCGAGGTCTCGCCGAGCTCTGTGGCTTGCACCGCCTCTGGCTCCGGTCTGGGGAGCAGGAGGGGCTGGCAGGATTGGGTGGCTCATGGCCAGGATCTGCATGAAAAGAGGGATGCCTACTAAGGCAAACTGCTCTGTTCAAGCCAAAAACACATATATTAATGCAACAACTATAACAGCAGCATCCCCTAATGAAAACACTATGTTCCTGCAGCATTCTAAGGTGGGGAAGCCAGAAACTATCACCAGCACTATTTATGGTAATCCTAAAATACCCTCGAAGGGGAAGCAGAGCCTGGAAAACCTTAAATAAGGAGAAAAGAAGGGGGAAGGAAGGCTGGAGAACACTAACGGAGAAACACAAGACTCTCAGATTGAACATCCATTTTAACAGCAGATACAATATCTATCTCAATTTGAGCAGCAACAGAGCATCATTGCATTTTTCTCCACTATTGCGATTCCTGCTGGAGACTCTGTCGCTGAAGCAGCGGAAGCCCCTGGTGATGGCAACGCAAAGGCTTGCATGGAGATGCTGACAGCCTGGAGACTAAACCTGGCGCCAACTTTGTAGGCAGCCCTGCAAATAAGGTAGAAGTGCCAACCGAAGGAAGTTTAGTCTGCTGGTAAGCCTTAATTCTGTACTTGCTTTAGAGAGGGGCCGGGTAAACAGTGTGAACCAGAAGCTTCTAGAACTTCCATCGCAAATAGCTTCAACTGAGGCATATTATCTAATGCCTGTGTTCACAAACACAGGCATTAGATAATATGGACACTAATGCATTAATCAAAGGGGCAACAAATCAAGGGGCTGGAAGAATCTCAGGAGCTGGGTGACACATTTTTCTCATTCACAGATGACTCCGACATCAGTCTATGGATTCAGAAGCAGGGAGTAATGTCCAGCTTTCCAGCTCAAGCCCAAGTAGCCAACGGGCAGAACCCATAACAGTGGCTAGAAGGAAAAGGCTCTCCAGAAAGAATAAAGACCCCCAGTCATCCGGGCCGACTGCAGATGAATTCTCCAAGCATAATGTAAAATCTGCTTTGAAATAGGACAAGTCAGTTACTCAGAAAGTCTACCCTGATTTGTTGGGACAGGAAGAAGTCTCCAGTAATGTAAAGACAAAGCAAATAGAGGAGCCGTCCTTGAGACTAATTTATGAGTCCATCAAGCAGCTCCAAGAAGAGACCAGACTGGATGGGAAAAAAAATCGGTTGGCAACCAAAAATCTTCAAGATGCGGTTAGAAAGATGGCTAAAGCCTGCGTAGACATGATTCCAAGTCTGTCGGCCACAGAAGAACGCACTGCCATTCTAGAAGAAGATGTGGCACCATCCCAAACCTAGACAGAGTCACAGGGGGCACAAATAGCAGACATCCAATTGAAACTGGAAGATTTTGAAAACAGACAACAGAGGAATAATTTAAGAATTCTAGGCATCAAAGAAGGTATCGAGGGCAATGATATTCTGACTTATACGCTGAATCTCATGAAGGGGGCCTTCCCGGAACCCCAACACTGGAATTGAGTCCTAGAAAAGCAGCGGGTGCCTCGCTTTCCACTGACACTAAAAATACCAGGTCAGTCATGCAATGGCGAAATTCCGAAACCAAGAGCAATCTTAATTTTATTTTTTGAACTTCCTACTCCGTGAAGAAGTGTTTTCAAAAGCCCGCCCGATGTCAAACGAATGTATGAATGACAGTCTTTCTTCACAAGACCAGATATTTGTCATTTTACGGTGGAGAGACGGTGGAGGCTTAGGCAACTAATCCAACCATGCTAGGCTCTGGGGGCAGAAGCATACCTGGTGAATCCGGCTCACCTGAAAATCATATTTCAGAACACCACAAGAGTTTTTACCTATGGAATCCAAGCTAAATAGTGAAATGGTAAACTGAAATAGTCCAGGCAGAGTAGCCCTGCTCTTTAGCAATTTAGCCCTGGTTTGGCACGCAGGGCTCTTGGTGTCAGAACAAGAGGGAATGTAACGGGATATCTTTAAAACAGATTAATAAAAAGAAAAAAGTAATAATAACTCAGTGGGAGGCCGGGCCCCGAGTACAGGCTCCATCACTCAGACCTTCGGTCTGCTTGTTTCACAGTGTAGGTGGGGGAGGTAGGTGGGAGGGAGGAAGCAAGGGCAGGGTAGTGGGGTAGTGGTTCAGGTATGGGGTGGGCCACCCAGGGGGGTGGACAGTGGGGGGAAAAGTGAAAAACACAGTTACATGAGGAAACTAAAGAGGCTGGGGATAAAGGGAAGAAAATGTTGGAACGGCTTAAAATAGCACAATCAGTATGCGAATTGCGACAGTAAATATATGCAGGCTGAACGATCAAGCGAAGCATCGGAAAATCAAAGAAGAGTTGCGGATGCTGCATGCTGATATAGTGTGTTTGTAGGAAACGCACATTGAGGGAAGCAGGAAAAATCTACTAGAGCAGTTGGGGTATTAGCTTGTGCCATACACTATGCATGGAACCAAAACGAGGGTGGTGGCTATTCTGGCCCGGAAGGGGAGATAATATTTTTTAAAAGGGCACCAATAGATTTGGTCGCTGGCGCAGTTGTGGCTTGTCAATTCTTGGGGCTTAAATGTACTCTTTGGTCAGTTTATGGCTCTACGGGCAATGATCCTAACATTTTTTAATTTCTTTATTTGGAGCTCACTGAATGGCCACTACCAATTATACTCTGTGGTGACCTGAAAATCAACAGCTTGGGTGGGAACTGGAATTCCAGTAATTACACTGGCAGGAAAAAGAAAGCTTTTCACGCCCTCACTCTGCTGATGCAAGATAACGGGCTTATAGATGTCTGGTCATACTTAAAACCTCTGGCGAGGGCAGCACATATTTCTCTGCCCCGCTTAGAGCAGAAGTGCAATTACTTTCTGGTTTCGCAGCAACTGCTTACGGAATGCACCATCAAGGGGTTCCCCAGGGTCATGTCAGATCACAACCCCCTGATCCTAGAAGTAAGTAGCACAGGGGTTGAAATACCAGAACGGACTAAGATATTTGAGAGGGGTTTGCTGGAGGATCCTGAGTATATTAGTCATATATACAATTAGGAATGTTTCTAGAGTTTAATAGGGGATGTGCTGGGTGCGAAATGGTATGGGATGCTCTTAAGGCCAAGGTCAGAAGGGAGACTTTGAATCCGAATAAGAAATTATCCCAGTGTCTAAATAGGATTTATAGCGCAATGGTTGATATAGAAGCGGAATTGGTCAGGGCTGTAACTAATGGCGTGTGTATTGAGGGAATCCTGCAGAAACCTGAGTTAGCAAAAGCATCCGCTGGCAAAATTTCGGCAGCAAGGGCTGCAGAAAAGTACATGGCTAAGTGGCAAAAATACTATGAATATAGTGAGCAAGTGGGGCATTTATTAGCCACACGGACAAGACAGAAACCTGTTGGGGGGAGATTTTGGAGATTAAGAACTACAAGGGTGAACTAGTCTCCGGATCCAAGGATATACCTGAGGAATTCTATAGATATTATGAAGAACTATATGGAGAGGAGGGACACCTGGACGTGAAACATATAAAGGAGTACTTAGAGTCTATCCAAATCAAGCAATTTTCACAGGAAGACACAGATTCCCTTGTGTTGTGAAAGAGCCACTCTTGTGGTTGGGCACCCTATAATGACCTTCAACTACCACCATTTTAATTGATTTTAATGTGTTATTTTACCCTAGCCTTAATGTAGGACGGTCCTGCATATGCCTGCTCCTCTTCTGTCTAGTAATCTTGCTGTCTTTCAGTGGGAGCTGTCTCAGAGTAGAACAGTACATTTATATTATGAGTTCTTACTATTGGCTTTGACATGGCCTCCTGTCATCTTGCTTTCTGACTCTGCCTTACTTCAAGCTTTTCTGTTTGCTCAGCAGTGCTTGCAAGTTGTTTGGGTTATGAGAATTAAAAGTGCTTACTATTGGCTTTGACATGGCCTCATGCCATCTTGTTTTCTGTGCTCTCACGTAGCTGCAAAGTGGGGAGGGCAGGTTTTTGCTCCTCACTTGTTTTTCGCTTTTCATTGACCAGAGTGAACTGGATATTATCTGTAGAATGTGTAACTCTGCCTCGAAGTCAAAATACAGGAGCTTGGCCAACCCCCGTGGCTTTGACGCAGACTGGTACAGCCAGCTCGGTTCTTTCTCATGAGAAGGGGGCGTGGTTTTCTAGAAGCTTCGTCTTACGTTGAGTAATGGTATTAAAGCTGGGAGCCTTCGAGGGCCAGATGGAAGTTCACTACAGAATAGGCGTATTGCTGTGGAGGTGATGAAACTTGAGTCCTGATTGAACTCCTTCCTGGGCTGTTGATGGGCTTCCCCAGCTTGAGCTGGCAAGGATGATGCAAAGTCAAGCGGTAAGGTGTTCCTAACCAATATAAATGTATATTTTCTACTCTTTGCTATTTGTATATAATGCATTCTATTTCAATTGTTCATTTAATTGATCAACTTGATATTTGGGTTTCTGCATTTACTGATATATTTGGCCTACAGTTCTAAAATGTTGCATTAATAAACTTGTGTGTTATTTTACATGCACCTGGATTTGTTTTCTTACCTCGCCTTAAGGGAGTGGTGGGTCTTTGCCTCATCTTTTGGCAGTGTTGCTCAAACATGTATTATTTAAAGGTGCAGTGGTAAACTTGCCTCACCTAAAGGGAGTACTGCTTAAAGTATATTATTTAAAGGTGCAGTGATATATTTGCCTCCACAGTGGGAGTGCAGGGTTTGGGTGTGGCTTATTAGTGAGAAGTCACATTCATTACACCTTGATGCTCCATTCTCAGGGAAAGAAATAGAAAGCACACTAAAAGAACTACCCTCTGGCAAGGATGTGGGTACCAACTAAATTCTGTTACAGTTATATAAAGTTGTTTTTTTCTGTGTAATCCATATATTATGTAGAGTGCAGAAAGGAGAGGATCCCCCAGACTCATGGGCTTGGGCTAACATTATTATTTTCCCATGAAGGGGAAACCCTCAAAGGGACGCGATCCTACAGGCCCATAAGCCTCATGAATAGTGACACAAAGGTTTTTTCTAAAATACTGGCCAACAGGCTGAGTAGTATTATAGGGAAGGTGCTATCCCCCAGGCGACACAGGTTTATTCCAGGCAGAGGAAGGGACAATCATGTCCGCAGAGTGATTACTCTATTTGATGGTATGTCTGTTACGGGAGACCCGATGGCGCTTATTCTACTTGACGCTGAGAAGGCATTTGATAGGGTCTCCTGTGAGTACCTAGAAACAGGTTAATTGAGGCCATTCAGGCACTCTATAGAGACCCTTGTGTCTGGCTTTGATTAATGGGAGGTCAAACTGATCACTCAGGGGACTAGTCAGACTAGTCACATCTCTTGGGGGACTAGACAGGGGTGTCCCTGTTCTCCCCTTTCATTTGCATATTACATATATCCCCTAATCTAGAAAATTGAGGCCAACATGATAATCCAACCTATCCAGCTTCAAGGCCTAGAAACTAAATTCCTGGGATGATCTTGCGGTAATGACACCTAACCCCTATGAAGCCTTAAGGGAGATCGAGAATGAGGCAACACATTTTGGGGTGGTTTCAGGCTACTTGCTTAATCGGGATAAAATGCAAATTGTTATAAATAGCAAGACTTGCCTGTTAGCTCCACGGGTGACGAAATCTGCAGTCTTCTTGGGTGTCACTATAACATCTGAACTGGGTAAAATTGTAGAAGAAAATCTGGCCCGGCAATTCAAAAGGAGAAGAAAGATTTAGGCTGTATAATTTACATCTTTCAATTGTGGGACGGTGCAATATCATCAAAATGATATTTCTTACAAAGATTCTGTTTTTTTTTAGAAAAATACTCTTAGCATTTGAAAGTCATTGGTTTATGGGGCTAGACAAGATGCTTAATAAGTTTATATTGGCACTTGGAACTACCGAAACAGCGCTTAGATTTATTACACTCCCCAGGGATGGCGGGGAGGGGGGCTATCCCAGATTTAAAAATGTTGTGGATCTGTGGAGAAATTATGCCCCCCAGATATGAAAGAATAGAATGAGGTCTCTATTTGGCTTCTGAAATACAACACATTTAGTTACTACAAAAGGTTACATTCAAGACATTAGGTGTGGCATCCTCTGTCTGAACCATAGCTAGGAAAAAACTAGGGCTAGGTAGGATGAATTTCTACACTCTGCTTTTTAGAAGCAAATAATTTCCAGAAATATTTCGTAACGGAGTATAGTCATGTTGGGAAGCATTAGGGGCGAGGACGATTGGGGATCTGCTTGATTCATGCGGAGTAGTACCATTTCAGAAGGTCCAGTTGTTTTTTAACATTGATTGGAAATAATTTTTCAAATACTTACAGGTCCAGAGCTATATTGTGAAAAAGAAAGGGGGGGAAGCCTTTTGTAAAGAGCCCATAAGGAAGGCAATAAGGGATCCGGAGGGCTGTACTAACACCCAGATGTACGGAGGGCTGAGACAGTTGTTGTCTGACGATTTAGAGAAACACTGTGAGAAGTGTCAGCAAAGTCTAGGTATTGATGGTGTAGAGTTCTTTGACTCACTCATACTGGGCCACTCCATACTGAGATCAGCTGAGCTACAAGCGCAGTATTATAAAACAACTTTTCACTATATTATACGCCAGCCAAGGTAGTTCAATGGGGTGGCACAGAAGGAGTCCTCTGCCCTCGATGTCACAGCATTGAGGCTGATATCATCCATATGTTTGCTTCTTGTCCGACCTCAGAGCCCTTGAAGACAGCTATAGAAAACTTCCTGATGCAGTCTATGAGGATTAAAATAAGCCTTACAGCAGAATTAATGTTATTAGGGGGTGACGAAGGAAGGAGTGCCAGAGGGGCAGCAAGATTTTGTCTTTATGGTCATGGCAGTAGCAAGAATTTGTATATCTTCTGCTTGGTTAGGTCTGGGCCCCCCATATTTCAACAGTGGCTTACAAGGCCTTTAGCTATTTACATTTTTGAAAAGGGTGTATATGAAAGGAAAGAATGGAGGGCTAAAAAGTTAGAGAAACGTATCTGGGCTCCCATTTATAAATGGAAAATGGACAGCGAGGCTAGTTACAGCCATAGGCCAAATTATATGGGGTCTTTGGTGTCTTGAATACAGGTTAATAATGTTATTTTATTATGTCAATAAAATGTTTTCTATTCTCTCTTTTTTTAACCTATTTATCATTGGTATTGTTTCCGCGTGTATTTATATTTATATATGCTGTTGCAGGGATTCTGCTCAGACACAGAACTGTGCACAGAGACTCAGGACCTCAGTGAATTAGGGTGTGCCAAAAACTCACCTTAGTACCCAAAATCCCCTACCAGACTAGCATCAGTGTCTCATTAGCTCTTTGTCCTATAACAAAGTTACCAATTATTAGACAACCTAGAACATGAGACTTAGGATACCTCAGGTAAGGTGGGAAACATGAGCACTCTTTCATTATACTCTCATACCAGCCCAGAACAGGGAGTAAAGGGAGACACGAGCAAGTTTAAAATCTTTATTTTAACGACGTGATCTCAGGTGCAGCATCTTAGCTAATACAAGCAGACATATGATAAGAAATAAGATTGTCAGCATAGTTAATATTCCATAAAATACAATGGGAGAAAGCATGTTATAATGCTAAATGGAAACAGGTTAAATATATACCTATATTTCACCCTCCCTTTGCTAATAGGTTATTTTATAACTAAAGAACGTCTCTTAGGCTTGCATAAGCGACCCCATACCTCAGAGATTAGCAGGAGTGAATCACATCGAGTTCAGCACAAGCTCTCAGCATACGAATGTTCTCCAAGTGTGTTCAATCATGCCTACACAGTGTATTAATAAAGGCGCCAGTATCTGAGCTGTCCACAGCTGCATATATGTTATGTCTAGAACGTGCGCTGATCAGTTCGAACAACAGCAACAGTGTTGATATAACCTTGAAGGCCTCGGCACTCACTGTTCAGCACTGCACTAAGCTTATGAAGCTAGTCTAGCAATGTAGAAAAACAAGTTATTTTCATGTGAAGCAAAACACTCAGTCTACCTCAAGACAATATCTAATGTGTGTACCGTGTGCTAAAGAAAGGAAAAGGTAAAATGGCGTTTAAACTTCTAATAAGCTCATGCTAACACTGTATAAATGCAAGACTCAGCCCCACTACAATGTATTTATCTAAATGCATTTAACTGCTGGTGGCTAAAAAAAAGGAAACCAGTCAGACTTGAGTTCCTCAGTATCCTCTATGCACAGGGTACACACTCTGCCCCTACTGACTGAGGGGTCACTTTGGGACTCTTGGTAGTCAGCCTCGCAGATCAGTGCAAGTCTGGTGCTGTAGAATATATTTTTGGGTTGTCTCACCATGACTCCTTCATAGCCCTTCTCTTTCTGAGGAACAATTTCTTCAGGCTAAGGTACCGCCAGTGCCCAACCATAGCAGATTGGTGGGCCTCTCCATCCAAGCAGGGTCTAGGCAGCCTTTCCTGACACTCTTTGTCGAAGTTTATAGGTTTTTGGTATGAGGGTCCAAGGTGAGTTGACACTAAAGTAAAATCACCAACCCTGGAGAACAGATAGTTTTGTGATTGCCACTGGTGTGGAGTCCCTGTTTGCTGGTATTGAAATCATGGCACACCTGCTGGAATGTTCTGGTCTATCATCATACTAAAGTAGTAAATTCCATCTGTCATCTCTGAGACAGCTTCTTGCCTCTTTTGCTTGCTCCACTCAGGCTGGTTCAGCTATTATCTTTGTTAAAAGGTATTAGCGGGAAGGTGGGATGGAGTTGGGTGTCTCCTGTCAGCAGAAACCCCAAAGAAGGTTACAACAAGCATTGGCATAGCCAATAGGTATCACCTTTGGGACCTTATAAGTGTTTATCCATGTAACAGTTGATGTTGTTGCACCAAGGATATTGTGCTGGAAAACTAAACACTTATAAAGACCCAAAGGCTAGACCTATTGTCTGTGCCAATGCTTGTTTTCTAAAGGGGTGGTCTTAGTGACTCAATGGTGGGCCTTTAGATAAGGGCAGGTGTGTACCCTGATGCTAATTTTGTTTGCCATAGTTTTGTCAAGTGTCTGATTTTGAGTTTTGCAACATGATTTGTTGAACCTTGCAAATAAAAAAGCCTTTGCCTCAGGGCACAAATGGTAGAAAGGAGAATGACATATTTGAACCAATAGCTTGCCTACCCTAAAGAACATTGACAGGTATTCCATGTCCCAAATAATAAACTTCAAAGCCTCATAAACAGTACCTTAGACTTTCCTCAAAGAGGAGCCTAGATTCTTGGAAAAAAACTACCACACGTACATCACTGGCCCAAATGATATGCAACCCGTCTTTCTGATAGCCTGTCCCGCAGCCAAGGGCAGATACACCGGAGGCGCGGACGTTCGAACTGATGAAGTTTGGGCAGAAGCATCAGCACAGACACAGGATGCAGCATGAGGAGCTGCGCGCCTCCCTGCTCAGACCACGCTATGGCTGTAAGTAAACCAGACAGTAGGCTGGCGCCCCCCAAATAAATCTCTGCATTATCAAGAAGAGTCTGTGGTTTTAGTTTGTATACGAGGTGTTGTGTTATCTGTTTTGCTGCCCCGCTTAATGTATGAAAGTGGTTTTAAAGGAGTTGTGCCACCTCCTGTGCGCCCTCAAGGTGAGTCTTGTGATGCCCTGTGGCAAAAAAAGGGGTTAAACCGTGGGGGCTGCTGGTCTGCGGATCATTACACGTTGGAAGTCACAGGTGTTCTGCGGCTTCCTCGGACGCATGCTGCCCCTGCAGATCACAGGCAAGTGGGTCTGTAGATTGGCTCTGCAGGCGCGGGGCTCCCTCTCCTCGGAGGATCAGCCGGGATCCTTCACATTGTGTGATGCTGTAGGGGCGAGGAAGCCTTGCAGAAGAGTTGAACCCCCGTCACCCGCATTTGATGCGTGGGTGGAAGCACCGTTCACCTGACCTGAGCATCCGGTGTGTGATCTCCCTGGGCACCCGCGGCAAGTCACACGTGCGATCCCCACTGGAAATCTGCGCTGCTAAGGTCAGGTGAACCCTGCAGCTAAACCTGCTGGAAGAGACGCTGATCACCATTTGCCTTAGAACATATATGAAAATGTTGGTCCTGGCTGCATTGCCCTGGTACAGCACCGCACTAACGCTTTAAGATCGTGCGTGTAAAGTTGTAGGTTTAAATAACTGGAGGACTACTTGTTATGTTCCAGTAAGTATATTTATTTATCTTGTAAATTACGAGCTTAATAGAGGAGCGCCGGCCGGCGCTGCCGTTCTGTGTTCTCCCCGGCGCGCAATGAGCAATGCGCGCGCAGCGCGCCAACATGGCCGCCGCACGTCACGTCTGACGTGACGTGCATAAACTAGAATGCACACTCTACATATCTCCCCTTTTTATCAAACTTTAACTGAGTCACTTACAGTCCAGTGTCCAACTCGAAATCTTGAAATCTGGAGGGCCTTACCACCGGCCTCCCACTTCTTGTAACCTTTACCGGGTTCTCCATAGTTCCTTGGCTTCCCTCCTCTTGGCTCTCTGCTCCTTCTCTCACAGCTCCCTCTTCATTCATGCTTCTCTCAAACCTGTCCCTTTCCATACCTCTACTTCCGTTCTCTTCTTCCTCTTCTCTATCCATTTCTCCCCTTACTCTGTCTTGCTGCTCACCGGCTTCTTGTCTCTTCTCCACGTTCGCACCTTCCATGTCTTCCCATTCAGTTCCATGTTGCTCCCAGCCCAAAACCTTATTGCACCTAGCCATCTGGTCCTGGGACCACACGTTTCCATCGCTCAGCAAAGCGGCTCGATCGTACACCTCCACAACTTGCATCGGCTTGCTGTACTTGCTGTCTCCCTTCTTCTGTAGAGTGGCCAACTTTACTCTCACCCACTCTCCTTTCTCCAATCCTGTACTTTTGACATTCCTCCGTTTATTGTAGTGGTCACTGTAAATTGTCTGTGCTCTTTCCAGGTTGGCCCGCACCACTGCAGGGGACCATTCGCTGGTGACGACCTTTTCCTTCCAAATCCTGTTGTCATGGGTGAAGGGTTCACGTCCCCTCAATATTTGGAATGGGCTATACCCCGTGCCAGTGGGGGTTATTCTGTACGCCCACACCATGTTCTCTAACGCCTTTTCCCAACTCTGTCCACTGGATATGGCGGCTTGGATGGCTCCCATCACTACCCGGTTAAATCTCTCCACTAGGCCGTTACCGGCCGGATGGTAGATCGCCGTGTGCTTGACAGTAATGCCATTCCTTTGCATGAACTTGCTCCACCTTTCCGACGTGAACTGGGGCCCATTGTCACTTAAGATCGATTTGGGTATTCCTTCCCGGGTGAAAGTCTCTGACAGGAACTTTATGATGTTTTCTGTGTCCATGGACTCATCTATTTTCACCTCCGGCCACTTTGAATATCGATCCATGAGTACGCACACGTATTTCTGCATGCCTTGGTCATCTAGGACGGGTCCCAAAATGTCTATCGATAGTTCTTCCCATGGATTAGCGGGAGGGTCAAACTTCCCTATTGCTGGTCTCAAGGGTTTTAAGGTCTTATCTGCTCTTTGACATTGTGGACATTCCCTGACATGCCTCTCAGCCTTTATGTCCATGCCTGGCCACCAGTAGTTTTGCTTTGCCCTTGCTTTTAGTTTTCCTATGCCTAGGTGTCCTTCATGTAGCAGGTCCAACAGTTTCGAGGTGAGGTTCCTGGGGGGGATCACCTTGTCTCCTCTGTAGATGAATACCCCTTTGTCCCCTACTGACAGTTCCTCTCTGACTTCAAAGTACGGCTTGAGGCTCGCCCTCACATTCCTTTTCTCAGGCCATCCTTGAACAATGTTCTCTTTTACTTCTTGCATGTCCGTGTCTTCCTCATAGGACTCTGACCATTCTTGTAAGCTTATCAACCTTTCTTGGTCCTCTATAAGGGCTACCAACTCTCCTTTGCTTGCAGGGTCTTCCTCTCCTGGTTCCATGGCGGCCGCCCTACTCAGGAAATCCGCCACTCGGTTCCGGTTCCCGGGAAGGTACTCCACGTCATACCTAAACTCGAGTAACTTTAGTGACATCTTGGATATTCGGGGAGTGGCACTGGCGTGTCCACTCGATGTCAGCACCTTCACCAATGGCTTGTGATCTGTTTTGAGTAAAAAATGTGTTCCCCACAGAAATTGCCTGAACCTCGCCATGGCCCACACAACCGCCAGCATCTCCTTCTCAATCACGCTGTATTTGCTCTCTGTATCCGTCAGTGCCCTGGACGCAAAACTGATTGTCTCCATTTCTCCTCTTCCTCTGTCTTGCATGAACACAGCGCCCAGGCCCTTGTCGCTGGCATCCGTCGTCAGTACAGTGGTGCCTTGTGGATCATAGCCCTGGAGGGGGACAGCTCCTATTACATCCCTTTTGATCGTTTCAAACTCAGCTTGTGCTTCCGGTGTCCATTGGAACACGGTGCTTTCCCTGGTCAGTAACCTCATGTTGTGGGTCTTTGAGGCGAAGTGGACCACAAACTTGCTGTAATACTCCGCCATCCCCAGGAATGACCTGACCTCTTCCTTGCTTTTGGGTGGTGGAGCGTCAGCGATGGCCTTTACATTTTCCAACTTGGGTGTAACGCCCTGTTGTCCGATCTCGTGTCCTAGGTACGTTACCGACTGTAGTCCCAACCGACACTTCGCCCACTCCGCTGTAAGGCCTTTTGTTTCCAGCGTCTGTAGCACGTGTTCCAGCTTTCAGTCATGATCATGCTTGTCTCGGCCCATCACCAGGATGTCGTCCTGGAAATACTGGACGTCCTTGCAGTCTCTGAATAGTTGGTGCATCATCTTCTGGAAAACTGCAGCCGCCGAGGCCAGCCCGAACGGCATGCGACAAAACTGGTAGCAACCAAACGGGGTGATGAAAGAGGTGAGACTTTTGCTGTCCGGGTGGAGTGCTATTTGGTGATAGGCTGATGTCAAGTCGATAGTGGAGTACCACCTCACTCCTCTGGTCTTGGCCAACATTTCTTCAATTCTGGGGAGAGGGAACTTCTCCACCACTATATTCTTATTCAGTTCTCTCAGGTCCACGCAGAGCCGGACCTTCCCATTGGGCTTCATCACGACCACCAGGGGCGCCAACCATTCCGCACATGTTATCGGTTCTATTATCCCCTTCTTTTCCAACTCCTGAAGTTCCTTCTGGACCGCCTCTCGTACCGCGATCGGCACGTTTCTCACCTTGTGAGCTACCGGTATGGCCCCTTCCTTGAGCACGATCTTGTGTTGGAACTTTTCCATCCGTCCCACCGTGCCTCCAAACACTTTTGGGTAGTTCTCCTTCCACTTATTCAAGTCCGGCCATTCCTCTTGTTCTGCGAGTAGTATTTGTTCCTTTCCACCTGGATCCAGCTTTATCCCCAAGTCACCCTGGTCCAGCCATCCAAGGACGGAGGGTCCTTTCTCCGCTATATATAGCTTGCACCACGCTGATCGGCCTCTAAATTCAAACAACAAGCGCCGGAACCCCATCATTGGAATGCGGTCGCCATTGTAAGTGACCGGCCGAATGTCTAGTTTCTCCAGCTCTGGGCCCAACTTGGGTCTGAACATTTCTTCCCACACTGCTCGCTGGACAATGGTGAAAGGGGATCCGGTGTCTGCCACTACCGTGATGGTGATTCCTCCCATAGACATGTCCAGAATGGGTTTCGTGGATTTCTTCCCTTCTACGCTTAGTACTTGGTCGTATATACATAAGACTGTGATCACCTCTTCCTCTGCGATCTCCTCTAGGTCTTCTTTGCCTTGGTCTATGCTTTTCACCATTTCCTTGGGATTTTTCTTCCTACACACCTTTTCGTAGTGGCCCAAGATACCGCAGTGTAGGCACTTAGCTCTGAACGCGGGACATCTTCGATCACGTGCGTCGTGGGACCAACTGCCGCACCTGTAGCACGATTTCTTGCCTTCATTGCCTGCTTGTTTCCCTTGCCATCTGTTGGTTCCTCTGGCCATCGGTTCTTTGCCTCTCTGGTCTTTCCGGTGGTCTCCCTCTTGAATCCTGTTCACCATCGTTGGGGGCGCTATGTCTTTCTTTGTCGCATCGGCACATCTCCGTGCGAGTTCCGCCCTTTTTACAATGACCATTACGTCTTTGAGTGTGGTGTCGCCGCTTGCCCATAACTTGTCCTGGACATTTGTGCTAGTGGTATGCATCACGATCTGGTCCTTTATGAATTCGTCTTCCCACAATGCGTATTTGCACGGGGCAGCTAGCTTCCTCAAAGCCGCTACATATTCCTCAATGTTCTCTCCCGGCCGTTGTCTTCTCTGCTGGAAGTTAAACCTGTCCACTGATACGCATATAGTGGGGCGATAACGTTCGTCCAGATCTTCCAATGCGTGTGCATATACATCCTTGTCTGCATCGTCCCTCTTTTTGGGCACCAGGCTCTTGTAAATCCTGAGACCCTCCGGGCCCAGGTTCAGTAATAGGATCCGTTTCTTCCTTTGGGGGGTGAACGACTCTTCATTTTCATCCTCCAGGACCCCTATGAAATTGTCGATATATTCTTTCCAGTCCTCCCACTTCATCAGGGGGTCCCCTGGTTTCGGTAGGAATTGCACCGGCGCAATCGCATAGCCTGCTGGCGTGCTCATCCTCACCTCCCTGCTCGCTGTCGATTTGACGTCCTTGCTGGTGGGACTCCCTGGGGTGCTGTCCTTCACCTCTGTGGTGGTGTCTTCCAGGGGACTCTCAGTGCTAGTCCCCGCCTCCTCCTCTTTGGTAGCCAGCGCTGTACCTCCAGGGCCCGGCGTGGTGGTAAGGGTTGCACCGTGGGCCGTCTCCTGTGGGGCGTGCTGCAGCCTCTCCGGCCTCTTCGCCGCCTCTTGGTTGACTGTGGCACTGCCACGCTCCTCCGCTCGTGTGGTGGCTCAGCTGTGCCTTCCCATGAACCCTCTGCAATGTGGGCTATGTGGGGCAGCTCTGCATCCTGCTGTGGTAGTGTGTGTGGGGTTGCCTACCCTGCTGCTGTCCACGTGGGGGTCCGTGTTTTTTTTCCTCTTTCCACGTGGGTGGTCAGCTGGAGCCTCCCGACGTCGTCGCCACTGTAAAGTTGTAGGTTTAAATAACTGGAGGACTACTTGTTATGTTCCAGTAAGTATATTTATTTATCTTGTAAATTACGAGCTTAATAGAGGAGCGCCGGCCGGCGCTGCCGTTCTGTGTTCTCCCCACCGCGCAATGAGCAATGCGCGCGCAGCGCGCCAACATGGCCGCCGCACGTCACGTCTGACGTGACGTGCATAAACTAGAATGCACACTCTACAGTGCGTACCACACACCATCCTATCTGCACCTTGCAATAATAAAGCTGGGGCTGTTGTGCTTGTTTTGAGTGAGTGTTTCGCTGTGGGGCGAGGGTTTTACATGTTCCACTGTGTCTCTGATACCGGAAGCAGTGAAAGAGTTTGGAATGCACACCTGTAAAAACCGAAGTAATCCGAAGTTAGTCAACCTACTCAAACAATGCATGCGTGCTGGGAAAGTGTCTTGCCCGAGGGACACTGAATTGAAAACAACAAGATGTAGAGCAACTTCCGCCCCACTACCAGTCGCACTGCTGCACTGCGGCGCACATTTCGCGCCGTATCACATTTTCAACAGCCTCCTCAATGTGGTGCACTATTTTCCGTTGATGATATGAGAATGAATGAGGTTTAAGAGTTACGGCAGTGCCCCCTGAATAAGGGCTCCAAGTAGTCTAAAATGTATTGGGCTTTTATTAAAAACTGTCTTGGAACGAATCATGCATCAGTTTGTGTTTTTGAAAGAGGCTCAGATGGGCACAACTGAAACATGGAAAAACTTTGGAAATGGCATGAAATTCATACGTGTGGATTGAATATAAGTGAAAAAAGCGTAAATTATGGATTACATTGATTAACATTGAGGAGGCTGTTGAAGATGTGATACATTGCGAAATATGCGCAGTGCAGCAGTGCGACTGGTAGTGGCGCGGAAGTTGCTCCACATCTCGTTGTTCTGATACAGTAAGCACATGTGCCCAGAGTGAAAAGATGAGCGCCACTTAGTACCCGTAAAGCCTGCTGTGCCCTCGCCCCCCTGCAGAAGAGCCTCCAGAGCTGCTTCGTGTCACCCCCCCCCACTCAACCCCCTAAGGCAGCCCTGGTTTCCAGTGATTCACGGCTCCATCTGCCAGTGACACGTCCTCGCGACCAGCAATGTCGCCGGAGTTCACAGCAGAATAATGACAGCTGCTGGATTAATGCAGCACGCTTTAAAGAACTTGCCCGCCTTTTTAAACAAGGATCAACGTTTAGCATAATTACCCATGCCTTTATCTAGGGAAGTCTGTGCCATGTGTGAAGGCAGACATGCTGTGTGTGTGGGAGGGGAGAGAGGAGGGGGCCTGTGCCTATTTCCCTTGCAGGAGCGAGCAGGAGCACCATCTGTTTGCAAGTTAATTACAAACAGCTGGTTTCAAAGCTCGCCATTAAAAGCAATGCAATGTGTGCACGTTTTTGGGCGAAAAACCGAATCGATTTCAAGAGGTCTCCTCCTATGCAGCACATGCGCGCTGCGTTCGGTGAGACCGAAAAAACGGAGGATGCTCCATTCAGCTTACTGTGTATGTGTGAGGGGCTGTGCTTCCAATAAGTAAGGAAAGGGAAATGGGTAATAGGGCACCTCTGTCTCCTCTCCTTTCCTACAATCCCAAAATTCTAACCCATCACAAAGGATCACTAAAACTACTTAGGGAACCCTGCAATGTACATTTACAGTCTGGGATCCCTCCAGTTTTCCATCTCATGTACCACTTGGATATAGCAAATACAAAATACATTCCAGTGCGGACGTGGCTAATGTTACACACGCTTCACAGACAAAATCTTTCCAGACATAGTAAGGTAGACATAGTCGTCATCCATGACCCACATAGATGGACTAAGGACCTGGTTGCCGGTGACTGGTAGGCCAATTCCAAAAGACAAACTGGCTAGTAGGTCCCTATTCCAGGCAGGTTCATGTAAGAAGGTCTGCCTTGCAATACAGTCTTCTAACTGCCACCACTGTCAGTCCTTTACAGCTAGGCGAGCTGATGGTCATGTGGTTGGTTTAAGGACTGTGTGCATGGTATGCTCTTGTTTACCACAGAAGCCATTCAGGGTCTCATGTCACTCAATCTACCCCTTGAGCATACTTATGATGGGTGTGGGGAAATAAGAACCAAACATAAACCTAGCTACTGTGATCTGGAGGCAGGACGCACGCTATCCAGAGCATGTTGGGGCCTTTTCTGTATCCAGTACCCTCACTTTGGTGAGACAGGATGAGAGGAAACCCTAGGTCAAACCCCCCAATGATGTCGTTGCTTTTGTGCTTGGTCTCTCTAAGAAGCACGCCCTAGCTCGTGAATAAGGCCAAGAGTAACCTTCAAGCAAGGAATGTACTGATGAAGGAATGGTTTGACTAGACAACTACCCTTACAGATGTAGAAGAATGTAAATGCATTTGCTTGCTTAGCGTACCTATACCCTGCTTCTGCCATGCTGCCTGGTTCATGTTAATCTAGCATCACCAGGTGTGACTATCTCCAAGTCTCAAATGCATTGCTCCCTGGTATCCAAAACAATAAAGTTTGAAAATCAAATTGTTAACCCCAATTGTTCACATTTTCCTTATTCATGAAGGCCATGTTCGTACTCTTACGATTCTAGATTTATTTTATTGCATATAGTAAATAAACACCATCAGAAATTCATCCAATTAACATTTTAAAAATCCAGTATCTAAAATGCATTCATAATACATCGAGTTCAATTCATATCAGTAGGAGGGAGCCTGACACTCTATTCATAGCCTCGGCAAATAGTTAAAATACAGATGCTACGAGATTAAGAATGTTAAAATGGTTGAGACGATTCATAATTTTTTTTTAAATAGTTGTAGCCACAAATATTCCAGTGTTAGTGCAAAGGGTGCTAGCGTGCGTCAACTCTACCGACAGCATACTCGTGGAGAATAACAAAAATGTAACAACTCAGGGTTACATCATCCTGCTTTCAGGATAATTCATGGATTTTTCAAAGTTACATGAGAGTTGCAGGTGTTCCCCACTTACACAATGAATCACAGATTGATCTAATTTGTAGTGTGTTAAAGTACTTATGTAGGAAATACGGGGCATATTATCAAGAAGGGTGTTAAAATTATCGCCGTTTTAGCGGCAGGAAACTGACGCTAAAGTGGCGATAATGGGCTTGATAATATGCCCTGGAGAATTCCAATAGAAGTACATGTTCACACCAGAACATGGGCTTCTATGGGATTTCACAAGGGCATATTATCAAGCCCATTATCGCCACTTTAGCGGCAGTTTCCTGCCGCTAAAGCAGCGATAATTTTAACGCTGTTTCTTGATAATATGCCCCCACCTTCGTGCATCCAACAAATTTGGACAAACACACAGTATGTGGATAACTGTTTCCTCTTTATGTCCATGTGAGCAACAAGATTGAGATGACCAAGTGCACTTCCATTGTGGAATTATGGGGCATATTATCAAGGAACGGCGTGAAAATCGTCGCCGCTTTAGCAGCAGGAAATTGCAGCTAAAGCGGCGATAATGGGCTTGATAATATGCCCTTGAGAATTCCAATAGAAGCCCATGTTCTGGTGTTAACATGGGCTTCTATTGGAATTCTCTACGGCATATTATCAAGCCCATTAAAAGCGGCGATAATTTTAATGCTGTTCCTTGATAAAATACCCCTATATCTTTTGGTGGGAGAGCACCAATCCATAGTCTCATGAATCTTGTCTTAATTTAATGTAATCTTATGAGCTCATTTAGGCCTCTGCTCAATCTCTCAGCAGGAAGTTTATTTTATGACTGATACTAAACTGAGTGTGTGTAGCAAGGTATATATTAGGGATTGCCTTGTGTCGGAAGCGCAGCTCCATTGCTGATGCCTGAGGGATACCAATGGCAGCAAATTCTATGATTCATAAACAGTGTTTTTTTGCCAATACGCACACTTACACGGAAACATGATACAAAGCTTTTTTCTTCACTGGCTACCACGACAATGGTGAAGTCCTGATCCTCAAGCCAATTGGCCCTTGTGCTTTAGCAGAACAAGTGATATGGCCCACACCAGGTACTGAAGAAAATCAGCAATTTTTCCATGTAAATCGTCTGACGCTTTATCTCCAGGGGAAGGAGTTGGTTTCACTCCTTCTACTCACTGACCGGATTGAGAGATACAGGCAGCCTCTTTTTAATCTGCTACAAGCAGAACAAAAGGATGTTTTGCCTCTGACCTGACACCTGATCGAAAGGCAGAACGTAAGGCAATGTTGTTCGGTTTTGTTCTCTTTTTTTTTTCAGTGCCTAGTCAGAAACATCAACATAGTATGCATCACGTCTTGCCAGAGTCGACCAGGATTAGTCACATGGACTAATAAAAGTAGATGGAAATAAGTACACTTAGGTTTTTACGTTTTAGTTATTCAGAAGCTTATATCTTGAGTTTTGATTGCATGCCATTATTATCAGATGCAGATTTAAGTAATGTACCATACTTTCAAGATGGAAGCTGAAATAGGGGGTGTCTGGTTTATCTTTCCTAAAAATGGCACTCATGTAAAGAAGCTGTCATGTCAAGTGAGAACAAATGTGAACTAGTGTGTAGTGGCCATCTTTGAACTCTAGTATAACAAATGTGCTTACTTGGAAGAACCTCACTTCCCAGTGGCAAGTTAAGGGCATTACTTACACCAGGCTGTCAGAAATGTTCTGCTATTTCAACAAAATATCGAGTTGTAAATATCGGGATACAGAAATATCAGGAGAAAAAAATTGTTGATACAAAAATATTGTGATACAGAAATACTGTTGTCAAGAACATTGACTTTTTCAGGCAAGTAATATCGTTCTTAAAAATATGCTTGTGAATATCTTTTAAATAATATAGTTGTAAAATATTGTTTTTATTTATCTTAATGTGTTTTAGTTTATATATTAATTCTATCTCTTATTATTGTTTGTATAATTGTTAATAATATTTTATATATAGTTTGTAATTTTAAGTGATATATACATTTTAATTTAATTGCTAACAGTAATTTATAGGGTGATATCGGGTTGCTAGCTTTACAGGGGTATCTGGGGGAAGCTAATCAAGTAACAATTTATTATCAAATAATTATTATTATATTATGAATTATTTAATTGAGTATTATGTAAATTGTCTAATAATTGTTAACTAATTATTTAATTGATTCTCAATTATGTAAAGGATGCTATACTTATTTATTGTAGTTATATTTTAAGTGTGGGCTGCTATGTTTATGGGGATATAGTGTGGGAAGTTAATTAAGTGATAAATACATTTAAAATACTTACATTGATAATTATTAAATTGTTTAATAATCATGTAAATTGTTTAATTCATTTTATCATATATATATACATGTATAGGTATATAATGCTTTTAGTTCATTAATAATATTCATACTAAGAGTTTTATATGTGTTCTAAATTAATAGGGTAATTCAAATATGTAATATATTTTATGTGATGTACTTATTCTACTGTTGCACAGACTGGGGTGGACATAGTAAATTTAACCTCTCCAAAGTCAAATGCTTTCCCTACTGTTGCACAGACTTGAGTGGGAACAGTAACTTTAACCCCTCTGAAGTCTAAAGCTTTCTCTACTGTTACACTGACTGGAGTGAGAATAGTAATTTTAATCCTTCCGAAGTCCAATGCTTTCACTACTGTTGCACAGACTAGAATGGGAATAGTATATATTACTCCTCTAAAGTCCAACAACTTTCCCTATTTTCATTTTATGCAATTAAACAGTGAAGCATCATAAATAGGACACTTACAGCACAGATTGAGTACATATTTCAAGCATGTAATATTGTCAATGCATATTGTCTATGGGAGAGATACAAAGAGGATTGACCTGGTGGCAAGAAACATACCGAAATATAAATGTATGAGATATTGATGACCATAGTTAACAATGTAAATATGATGGACTATGATTCCAGTGATAATCTGCTAGTGACAGGTAGACATGACAAAGCGTAAGACACAAAATATTCATGGACCCACCATCGCCACTGCCAATTCACAGATCGTCACCAATCAGGCCATCTTATGTTTAACACGGGGCCTCAATGTGTCAGCCATAACAGAAACACTTGAATAGCATCCACCAGACCCCCCCTGCATTATATTAATCTATACTACTATTATAAAGGAAGAACTTTGAACCTTTGAGGCGGGTAAACTCGGGAACCTCAGCGCCAATCCACACACCCAATACATCGTTGTAATCGTCAGGGTGTGCAGATGGACATAGGCTATATAAACGTAATAAATATACGTAATTTAAAACATTTACCAACAAAAAAAAGTAGTCCCTTGGAAGAAGCGCCGGCGCAACGTGCGTGCTGACGTTAGGAGCGCGGGGATGAGTGGCGTACAGGAGCGCGAAGAGGACCGGTGGACATGAGCGTGGGGAGGAGCGGCGCACAGGCGGGGAGGAGCGGTGAGGAGTGGTGGACAGGCGGTGAGGAGCGGCGGACAGGCGGTGAGGAGCAGTGGACAGGCGGTGAGGAGCGGCGGACAGGCAGTGAGGAGCTGCGGACAGGCGGGGAGGAGCGGTGAGCGGCTGATCAGGTAGGTTATTTATTTATTTATTTAGGAGCGGTGAGCGGCGGCAAAATACAAAAGCAAACTTTACATTAAATGAAGCAAAAATGACAATCGTGAGCCAACAAAATACAAGAGGAAGCAAACGGTGCATTACAAAAGTGAGCCAAACGGTGCATTACAGGAGGAAAAAGTGATGTGGGCAGGTTACAAAAGCGTACAAAGTAAACAGAGGTATAATATTGCATTACAGGAGGAAAAAGTGATGTGTGCAGGTTACAAAAGCGTACAAAGTAAACATAGAGGTATAATACTGCAATATATGGAGGAAGGCTCCGGGGGACCCACGGACAACGTCGGGCCGGGCGAGGGCCCTGAAGCCTAATTGCTCCCAGACAACGTCAGACATTCTTGTCCCGGTGGAAAAAGCGGCAGCTCCAACTATCACGAAAACCCTAAAAAACTCGGTCCTCATAGGAGCGGTAGGACCAGGGAGCAATAAATCTGATCAACACATCAATAGCACCGAGTAACGGCAGATGAACACACACAAATACCTGGAATGTTTGACTCAGGATGGATAGCTAGAACTCTAAACAACAACGAATGACAAATCGTCCACAAGCCAAAGGAAGACGTATACGATTCACTAAAAATATGCTCATGGAACATCAACGGCCTGGCTTCAAAAATAACTGACTTAGAGTTCATGAATTACATCAGAAAATTTGACATTGTGGCACTCCAAGAGACATGGCTCGCAGACCCGCCCAACCTCCATGGTTACTTACGTTTTTACTCAGCTGCAAATAGGACGGCAAAATATGGGCACTCCAAAGGCGGCTTAGTAACCTATATACTGGTTACAAGTGTACTGACGGCAAAAGAAGACGGGCCATCCTCTACAGCCGCCCTGGCTGTAAATATTCGCTTGCCACAACCCAAACAAGGCATCATTGAAACCGACTTCCTTCTAATAAATGCCTACATTAACCCAAGAAGGAAAGGGAAAGCAGCTAAAGACCTTTGTAGCTTTATGGAGACACATATAAGGGAAAGACCTACACCAAATGTTGTTCTTACTGGGGACTTCAACCTTAACCTCATGGGTGCGACGCAAGAAGACGTACAACTAATCCAAAATGCAATTTGGGATATCCCAACACAAGCAATCTCACAGATATCCCAAAAAACTAAACTAGGTAACAGGACACTAGAAGATCTGGAATACTTTAACATCAGGGCCCTCAATGATAGGACCCCTGGAGATAATCCTCCAGCCGCAACCTTTCACACAACAAAAACAAGTAGCATTCTGGACTATACTTTTTTATCATTACCCTTTTTCCAGCTCTTAAAATCATACCGGATCGGCTGCAGCGGGGATGGCGACCACTGCCCTCAAGAAATTATCATCAAGACCATAAAGCCCAACTTTGAGCGATCAAGTGCCAAAAGAGTCAACCCAAACCATCAACTTTTAAAAAATCAAATATTCATCACTAACAGATGGAACGTTAGTGGAAAGGGCAAAACAGCACTTCGAGAGCCGCTCCGGGCATAGTGAAATTACAAAATGGGAACATTTTACAAGTACTATGCCTATGTATGCTACAAGACCCAAGCCTCAGTCACAATTGGTGGATGTAAGTTTCTGCAAATTCTCGCGAGAAGCCAAAAGAAAAATTAAAGACACAAAGACTTCAATCTACTGTACAATGAGAGAACTCCAACGGAAACCCATGGAAATCGCAAAGCAAGACCATCTACGAAAACTAAAATTAACACTAAAAAAACTAAAATGGGAAGCAAATAAATCAGTTGAGGACAACTTATGGGCAAGACTTCACTCCGATATCAAACGGAATGATGGAGCAAGGTTTTGGAAATCAATAAATGTACTCACAAGACCTGCGCACCACGGGGTCTCATCAAACATCTCAGAGGACATCTGGGCAAGCTTTCTCTGCACCCATTTCAGTCAGTCTGAAGGAAATAACCAGCACCACGAGCCTGCCATTTATAAAAATCACACAACAATTAACGATACAAGGCCCACAGAATGCTATACTGATATGATATCGAGAACTTGCCAAACTTACAAAGCACCATCCAACGCCAAATCAAAAAAGGAAGAAAGGAGGGAGCGCCAGGGCCAAATGGTATACCTCCTATTCTTTATAAACAAGATGTGCCTGGCTGGGCAGCAGCCCTGGAACCCCTCTTTTTGGAAATAAGACAATTTAATATCATACCAAGATCCTGGAGGGGCTCTATCATCTCCCCAATTCATAAGGCAGGAGATAAGGCTTCCCCACTTAACTATCGACTGGTGGCTTTAATTGATAACGAGGCAAAATACTTTGCAGGTATCCTACTCGAAGAGCTGACGGCCTGGGCAACAGAGAGATCTTTAATCCCAGTCAACCAGACAGGCTTTACTAAGTCAGTAGGTACGATGACGAATATCTTGAGCATGGGCTTGCTCATAGATAAAGCAGAATCTAATAAAATGCCCATCCATTTCTGCTTCATCGACTACAAGGCTGCTTTTGATAACATAAACCGGAAGCTTTTGTGGTCTAAATTGAATGACTGGGGGATCTCGAGACCCCTGTTGGACCTGCTTATTAACCTGCACACAGAGACCTGGGTACAGATAAAAATAGGGGACGGATCCGCCTTGTCAAGGCCCATACAGACCAATAGGGGCCTAAAGCAAGGCTGTGTCCTGGCCCCCACGCTTTTCAACCTGTTCCTAGGCGACCTTGTCCCAATTCTAAATGGTTGTAACTCCCACGCCCCTAAACTAGGAGGGCTCCAGCTACCTTGTCTACTATACGCAGACGACATTGTCCTAATAAGCCACACTAAGGTAGGACTTCAACATCTTTTGGATGCAACACAAAAGTATTCAAGTAATAACGATCTTACAATAAACCTGGAGAAAACCCAAACAATGACCATTAGCAAGAAAAAAAGGAAACCAACATCATGGCATTGGAATACGACAAGAATTGAAGACACCCCAACATACAAATACCTAGGAGTGAAGATCGACAACGGTGGGCAGTTCTCGGTCCAGAGAACAAGTATACGAGGGAGAGGACTTTCGCTGGCGATTTCGTTGAAGTCGCTATATCACAAACTTTCCGGCCCCTCTCTCCTACCCTTGACGCAAGTAATTCGTGCTAAACTTCTCCCAACAATTACTTACGGGAGCGAGGCACTCAGAGGAAGGGATGCCAAGACCCTTGACAATACTATAATAGCTGCATACAGAATCATTTTCAGCCTACCCAGGCAAACCTCACCCGCTCAAATCAGGCTCGAATTCGGCATTGACCAACAGTTCCTGGCAAGGCAGGGAGCCTATATGATAGCTTGGGACAAAGTGAGGAAATCAAAACAAGGAACTCTGAACGAACACCTGTGGAAGGAGTTAGAACAGCATCCTTCCTCAGCAGCAGCTAAGTACCTCATGGGCAGCCTGACAAATACAGGTCTAGAACAGCTCTGGAACACCCCAACAAACCACACAATATTCAAAAAATTGGTTAAAAAATCAGTCAAATTACAATCATGGTTGCAAGACAAAGATGTCTTCTCGAAAAGAACACATGGCTGGCTGACCCTGAATTCGTACACAACTAAAGCACAACAGCGCTACCTGGCCGAAGGATACTCCAAAAGTGTCAAGATGTGCTTTTTAAGACACAGGTTGGGCCTGCTACCTTGTACTCAAAATCTCCCACGCTGGCTCAAAATCAAAGCTGACCCCCTATGTCGGCTATGCGGCTTGGCACCAGAGGACATGCTGCATTTGATATGCTCTTGTGAAAAACTACGGGACGAACGGAAACGCTGGCTAAAGCATCACTTTAATAGACAAGGGATCCGTACAAGAAGGACGGCGGTCCTTGCTTGCTTTCATCCTAATGACCCTGGCTTGAATTGCAGCTTTGTAAAATTTCTGAGGGCAGTTGAAAAGAAGATGCCAAAAAACCTAACCCGCAACTGTCCCAGTTCAACTGATTAAACACCACTCTGTTGACTGTTTCACCGACTTCATGAGCTCATGAGGACACTGAGCAATACCTTACAAATACGAAGTCCAAATATTCCTTTTAAAAATTTTATCGAATGCGAACATTTTAACTTCTAATTCTTTTAAAATTGCAGTTTTATTCTCTTTGTTCTTAGTCCATTTTATATTGCAATGGTTTTAAGTAACTATGCCAAATAAAGATTACTTATTACTTACCCAGATAACGTCGGGATGGGCTGCTAGTGTTATATATAAGACTAAATATTTAAACTATATATATATGTGTGTGTGTGTGTGTGTGTGTGTGTGCGTGTGTGTGTGTGTGTGTATATATATATAAATATATATATATATATATATATATATATATATATATATATATATATATATATTATTTATTTATTTATTTAACCATTTCCTTTCCCATCTGAAAGAAACCGGCACTCTGGACTGATTAAACCTCATTTCATTGCACCCTTTGTCAGAATCCATGTTACAGCACTTTTCATTTCTAGTTAAACCGCTCCCAAAAACGCGTTTCGGCTGGCTCTGCAGCCTTTGTCAATTTGATAATGCACTATTTATTTCTCTTTACCCTCATCCGGGTCTTTAAGTGTTGCCTTCCTTAGTAAATATAATACTATATATATGTATATATATATATATATATATACATATATATATATATATATATATATCCACGAAAACCTCCTCTCGTCACCGAAAACGCAGGAGACAGACCGCAGGACCAGATGTTAAGTTTCTTTATTTGTTCAAGCTCGTGAGGGAGTGCATAACGCGTTTCGGGCTACTAGAGCCCTTGTTCACATGCAACCATTGTTTGTACATTTTTTTTTTTTATAGTGCACTTTTCTCCCATTCACCTCCGCCCCCTCAACACATCACGTGATCATAGAAATAAAAGACAAATTCAAAATAGAAATGCCTATATGTCCGTATAAATACATAGGTACATAAAATAAAATCACATGTGTATACAAGTTTTAAATCAGAAGTCTCCGGATGAATCCATCAAATACTTGTATCTAGAGGGGGGCAAGAAAAAAGGGGGAAAATAAAAAATCCTTCTTTGAATAGTTAGAATATTTATACATTGATCAAAAAGACCAGAATGGTAAATGAGTAGATTCTTATTGTGCTATTTTTAAAGTGCAAACAGTGCATGCCCATAAAGTGCAAAAGACCAATTGTGACCAATAGTTTGTCCAGAGGAAGAGAAAGTGCCAATGTGCATGAAAAACTAGCTTGTAAACATATTAACTCATCATAATATTTTCAACAATTGGGTTAAGAACCACATTTTGCTTACATTAAAAATCATGATAAAAGCAATTGAGAAATCCAAGCAAGCATAGTCATAAATAGATAAATATTATAAAAACACCCTGTGTATGAAAAATTGTGTAAAAATACAGAATAAATATAGGTAATAAATTACATATATTTACAAATAGGGAATAAACCAAGAGAATTTCATAATTTCCGACTAACAGGGAACCTGACTAGACGGAATAAAGATGTAATAATTACATGGAAAACTATTTTTATACATGAAAAAAGCTAAAGCCACCTCCAGGCAACAGGGAACCTGACTACCTGGGAGCAAAAAACAGTGACTAGTAATCAGATCAGAAAGAGAAAATCTCAATATGACAGTATACAGGGATTTTAAAGGAAAGTGTGCAAATCCTCTGTATTATTAAGGCCATTCGGATTTTTGCTATCAAATTCTAATATCATATTTGATTCCAATTGCCTTAATTTTAAATCCCTGTTACCACCTCTTCGTAATTTTGGTATTGCCCCCACAACATAATAAGATAAGCAATTCACATCCCTATTGTGTGTAGACTCGAAGTGGCGTGCCACTGGATAACTAGTGTCATTATGTAGAATTGCCCGCAAATGTTGCAGGATCCTGACGTGCACTTGTTTGCTGGTACTGCCGATGTAATTAAGGCCACAAGTGCACGTCAGGACATATACCGCAAATTCAGTTTTGCATGTATATTGACCTACAATCAGGATTGCGGTCTCACTAAATGGGGTAAAGTAATGAGTTTTATTAGTACCAAATTTACAGGCCCTGCAACTGGAGCATTTGCAAAACCCACCTGTTGTCTGCATCCAATTCGCTTTTTGCTTCAGTTCTGGACTTGGCTGGTCCAGAGCGGCTCCAATATTGCGTGCCCTACGAAAGGTTATCATGGGTTTAGGGGGTAACAATGCACCTAAAACCGAATCTGTCATTATAATGGGCCAATTTTTGGTAATGATCTTCCTGATTGTACTTTCCTGATCACTGAATGCTGTAATGAACCTGGGACATGTCTCATTGTTAGTGTCTCCTTTAGAAGAAGAATCTTCTATGACATAATCAACCGGGAGGAGGCTATCTCGAGTTCTCAAATTTGCTTTTTTCAAAGCCTGGTCAAAGATCTTCTTAGAGTAGCCTCGTTCCCTTAGTTTCTAGGTCCCTCACACAGTTTGTGAAGTCATCATTGGTACTACAGATCCTTTTCAATTGAAGAATCTCTCCATAAGGGATACTATGGATGGTGTGCTTAGGATGAAGACTAGACGCGTGTAGGGTGGTGTTGCCTGTGGTTGGTTTCCTAAACAATGTCGTTTGGATCTTGTTGTCATTATCAATATAAACTTTAACATCTAGGAACTCAACCTCCTTCTTACTGATGTGAGTTGTAAATTTAAGGTTCAAGTGATTGACATTGATGTCATTGACAAAGGCGATAGCCTCCTCTATTTCACCCTGCCACACAATGAACACATCATCAATGTATCTGAGGAATTTGATAATTTTTTCACTCACCCATGTTTTGTGTATCTTGTTGAGGACCTGCTCCTCCCACCAGCCCACGTGTAAACACGCGTAGCTGGGAGAGAAGCAGGCCCCCATTGCTACACCTCTCAACTGACGACAAACATCCTTTTCAAAGGCAAAAAAGTTATTGTACAAACACCACTCTATTAGGCTTAATATTGCCTTATTGTGTTCATAAAATTGTGCAGGCCTAAGGCTCAGAAAGTGTTTAACAGCATTTAGACCGTCAGTATGAGCTATGCTGGTGTATAATGATTCGACATCAAGCGTCATTAACACCATGTCTTCCTGCCATTCCACTGTTTCAAGTTTTTTCAAAAAGTCAGTGGTATCTCTCACATAACTCGGTAGTTGTTTCACAGGTTCTTGCAAGAAGAAGTCTATATATTGGCCCACTTTCTCACCCATGCTGTTTATTGCTGAGATGATTGGTCTCCCAGATAAGGGCGAGATGCCTTTATGCACTTTGGGGATAAGGTAGAAAACTGGTTGTGTGGGGAATTCATTGTACAAAAATTTGAACTCATCTCCTGAGATCAAACCTTCTCTTCTCCATTTATTTAACAACTTATATAAATTATCCTTGGCCTGACCATACTCTTTATTGCTAGACTTGATATAGCACTCGCCATCATATAACTGTCTGTGCGCTTCAGTAATGTAGTCAGATTTTGGCCAAAGGACCAAGTTGCCACCCTTATCCGCTGTTTTAATCACAATCCAAAAATAAGGGGACATCAGCTGCCACTATTTCAGGAGCCCCTGAGACTGTAGCAGCAGCTTGAGTGTTTGTGCCGGTTTTCAATTTTTGCAGAGCAAAGAACTTTTTTTATTTAAGTTATCGTATATAGCAGAACACGTCGACACGAGTTGGTGCATATTTGAATGGTTGTGCTGGGCAGTAATTTAAGCCCAGAGCCAGCAGTTGTTCCTCTGCTTTTGTCAGAACAACATCCGAAAGGTTGATGACGGAATTATTTACTGGTGTTTCTTTTTCCGCCAAACTAGTGGCTTTTTTTGCTGCACTTTTTTGCTTTTGCTTCCGTCGTCTCTCGCGTCTTCTTGTGTTCCGGCGTTTCCGGCTAAGTTCTTTTGCCGCGGTCGTAGTGTTGACAGTCTTTCCGAAACTAAAAAATCAAGCTCCTGCTCTATATTGAATATTGTCTCCGGTTGTTGTTGAATGAGTGAGTCCACACTTGAGACACTAGAAGCACTCGAAAGGGTATTGGATTCTACTGACGTTACACTCAACGTGTCATCATTATTTCCACCACTTGCACATGTGCTTGCATTTGCCCCCGCAGGTGTTACGGTCTGTTGTTTATTACCCTTTCCCATGTACTGTTGTCACTTTGTATTATTGTACTTCCGTGCAAAAGTGAATATCTGACCGTTGGCATAGTCTGCTTGGTCTCGTGCAAACTTACTTATTTTCCTCATTTTCATTTTGTCCCCATGTTTTTTCAGTCTTTCCAGCATTGCCTCCTTCAGCTTTTTAGGTCTCGCGCAGCGAAGACCTTATGTCGCCCGTTTTCGGGAATGTGGACAGGAGAGGGTGCACGAGCGCAGAGCTGCTCAGTTTTGACCTCGTGAGCGCGCACGGCGCCGTGCCCCTCTCCTGCCTCATTCCCTTGCGCAAACACTCACTCACGCATGCGCACATACACACACTGCATACACACACACACGCGCACACGCACTTACACTTACACAGACACGCAGGCACCCAGACAGGCAACCCCCTCCTCCTCCCCCACAGTCACACACGCATACACACAGACTCCAAGACACACGCACGCTCACACACATACACAGCCCGCCGCCACGCGCGCGCCCACACATGCCCCCTCCGCCCTCGCAGGCCAGCCACAAAGCGAAGCCCCACTCACCGGCAGCAGGACTCTTCCTCCATTCTTCGGCACCGGGGCGCAGGGTAGGCTCCTGCCTGCTCCGGTGCTGCAACCAATCGCGGCTCTTCCGTGGGAGGCGGGGTAGGCTCCCGCCCTCCTACTGCCTGTTTCCGGTTGTCGCGCCGGCCTGCCTGACTTCCTGGTCGCAGGCCGGCAGAGTGACGGCGGTGATTTGCGGTATTTATTTATTTAGTTATTTATGCATTTTTATATAGCGCGGACTTTACCCGAAGGCGGTATTTATTTATTTATGTATTTATGCATTTTTATATAGCGCGGACTTTACCCGAAGGCGGTATTTATTTATTGTAAATGAGGCCCTGAGTGTAATCAACATTCTCCAAGATTTATACAGATTGTTCATCCATTTTATAATGCCAGCTCTTCCCAAAGATCATCAGAGTCAAAGTGTAGCCTGCCTATAAAGTCACAGTTAAACATTTCACATAGAAGTAATTAGATGCTTCGTGTTGAGAATGCTAAACGTTCAACACTAGTTCCTCAGAATTACTCACTTTAACTTTCTGACCAACATTAAAAATAAGCATTGTATTCATTTTAGCTTTAGCCTCCAATGAGTTCCACCAATGAGCTTTATATTAATAAAGGTGAGACAGTGCCTTTCCAAGAGAGTGTTCAAGACTTCTCAAACAGCTCTCTGCAGTAACTGTGACTTCAAGGTACTGTTGAAATGACACAAAACATGCATAATTCTGACAGGGAAGTACTGCGGCAGGTTGCTTTCTTTCTGACAGAAAAAGAGCTACAAAAGTCCTTATAGCCATAGGCTATAGTTCAATAGCTGTATGTGTTAGTAGCTATGCCTTTCTCCTGACGTATGTGCAGGGGCGCTAAAATCATCTGCCCTTTTCCCGGCCGCGCTTTTACAAAATGATGGATTTAGAGCACTTTCCCTATGGTCCAGGGTTTGCTGAACAGTTTGTACGTTTCAAAATGTTTGTTAAAATGACAAAATAATAGTGCCACGTGGTGCTGCCTGATCGCGCCGCCTCAAGCTGCCTGACCCTCTATTTAAAGGCGGAAGACGGTCTCCAGGTGACGAGCTTTGCCCATTCATATATTGCCACAGTGTGTCAGACACTCCATTGTGGATACTGGTCTGCGGGTACCCACTCGGCTTACAGAATTCTGATACTGAAGTCCGCTATTTTGCAATAAACCTGAACTTGGTTATTCCACCATTCTGTTATTTTTACTTTGAATATTTTTATTTCTAAAATGTGGCCTATAATCCCTACAAGCATACATTACCCACACCTTCCATATGCACAGTGAAAATGTAGCCCGGTATAAGTGATATCTATGTATCTCTGGGCTTGTGCTCATGTGCTTTGGGAAATGTAAAGTATAAACTTGATTAAACGCAAGTCAGACACAGGCTCCCTAGACCAGTGAAGAACAGCCTACGGAGACGCACAGATGGCCACTGCATTTGATGAACAAGCATTTGCAATGCAATAGGTCTCGCATTAATGCGAGTCTGAGCTATTGACATTGCAAAGGACAATGCCTTTTATTTACATTTTAAAAACGAAAAGTAAAATAAAAGGCATTGTCATTTGCAATGTCAATAGCTCAAACTCGCGTAAATGCGAGACCTATTGCATTGCAAATGCTTGTTTGAGTTTTCAGTTTTCATGATTTTATCGATGTCCTCTTGGATTTTTTCGATGGTTAGCAAAATCTCTGCCCGGTCTATGGCCGCATATTTTATTAAAATCCGGACCGAGTTCATAGACGCAGCCAGATTATTTTCTCCCCATTCTTTGAGCATCAGTGGGGTTGGTTTCTCGAAACTGGGTGCAAGTAATATACGTAATCCTCTAGGCACCCGCCCGGCAGCAAAATACTTTGATAACGAATAATCCTCCCACCACTTCGTGATTTCCAGGCGCCTCTGCTTCTCCAACTCTTTGTAAAGCGCTCCGATGTTTGTTTCTTCCCGAGTAGATGCACTCGCTGGGGGTTGCTTATTGCCAATATGTCCCGGCGCAGAGATTTGCTCAAAAAGCCCCTCGGCTTCCTCCTCCCTTGCACGGAACTCCTCGGCGGACATGCCTCTCCCACAGATTACTTGAACTTCTTTTACTATTTCACACTCACGAACACGCCTACTGCTTGAGGCGTTCGTGAAGATTAGTCCACACCAAGTGTAACTTTCCCACCTCTGCACTGCCACAATTCACTCACCACGCCGGTATTCCTCCAAACGACAAACGGAGTCCTCCGACTCCGCTACCAATGGCGGATCCACACCGTACGTTGCAACAGGCTGCTTGGCTGCTGAGGGGGCGTCTGAAAATATCCAACACAAATATTTTGAAGCAACGGCTTGAGAATCAGAACGCCACTGCAGGGAAAGGGGTCTGTTGACGAAGGCAAGCCAACCTCCGTAATTATCCACGAAAACCTCCTCTCGTCACCGAAAACGCAGGAGACAGACCACAGGACCAGATGTTAAGTTTCTTTATTTGTTCAAGCTCGTGAGGGAGTGCATAAAGCGTTTCGGGCTACTAGAGCCCTTGTTCACATGCAACCATTGTTTGCACATTTTTTATTTTTATAGTGCACTTTTCTCCCATTCACCTCCGCCCCCTCAACACATCACGTGATCATAGAAATAAAAGACAAATTCAAAATAGAAATGCCTATATGTCCGTATAAATACATAGGTACATAAAATTAAATCACATGTGTATACAAGTTTTAAATCAGAAGTCTATATATTTATATATATACATATATATTCACTGAAAAAAACATAGGTTTCAGGGACATTATAGTTAGTTGGACATTTCACTCGTACAAAATCATTGAAATTCCACCCTTATAGTTAGTTGAGCTAACTATAACTCACGCCCCCGCAATGCACTGCTGATGACGTCAATTATTACATCATTCATGACATGGTCAGTGACATCACTTATGACATCTCACTGTGTGTTTCTATAAAGTTTACATATGTATTATATATATGCCAAGGTGTATTGAAGAATGAGTGAGTGTATAAGTGTTTGGATGGAGGATTTAGTATGTGCCTCACTGACTGTTTAAGTGAGTTATTACATGTGTTTTATTGAATGCGTGGGTTAGTGACTAAACTGCATGACTGTCTGTATCAGTCTATCTGCTGTTGTATAAGCTGCTCCATGGCTTGGTTAGTAGCTACACGAGTGTCTATATGGGTTATTAATTGGTTGCCAGAGTATTTGTATGGGTGCCTGAGTGTGTGTGTGGGTGTGTGGGAGGTGTGTGACTCTGAGCATGCATGTGTGAGTGATTGATTCACTGGCTATATGGGTTCAATAGTGCATGTCGAAACAGCTGTATGAGTGGGTCAGTGTGTGTATGGGTGTGTTACTGAGTGAATGGATGTCTCAGTGGTACATATCCAAGTAACTACATATGTAAAAGGCAGTGTATGTGAGAGTTGGAGTATATAAATGACTATATGTAAGAGCCAGTGATTGTGAGAGTGGCTGTATAGATGAGTGTTTACTTGTATCAGTGATTGTATAAGAGAGTAATTATATGTTTGTTTCTATTTGAATACGTGATCTGTTGTATGTATAACTCTATAGGTCAGTAAATAGAAGTGTGGTTGATTCTTTGCATGACTGACTAGGTGTTTGAGTAACTCCATGAATGATTGGCGCTGTGTGAGTGTCTGATAGGTGTATGAGTGCATATGATGATGTTGTATTGATGAGTGAATGTATGTATGAGTGAATGAGTGGATGTGCGTGTAGACCTAGGAATCAGTGAGTAAGTATGTAGTTACTGGTGTTGGAGTGTCTATGGTTTTGAGAATGGCAGTCTGTATTGTAGAGTGGGTGTATCAAAAGTTATATTAGGGTGTGTGAAGATGCATGAAATTATCACATGGATGATGTCATCAGTGATGTCATTTGAGATGTCATCAGTAATGTCACTGACCATGTCATGAATGATGTAATATGTGACGTCATCAGCAGTGCATTGCGGGGGGGCGATTTATAGTTAGCTCAACTAACTATAATGGCGGAATTTCTATGGTTTTGTACGAGTGAAATGTCCAACTAACTATAATGTCCCTGAAACCTATGTTTTTTTCAGTGAATTTCAAAGGTTTTTTAAATGTTAATTTGTAACTATAACATCACTGAAACCTATGGTTTTTTCAGTGAATTTCAAAGGTTTCTAAAATGCGAATTTGTAACTATAACGTCCCTGAAACCTATAGTTTTTTCAGAGAATTTCAAAGGTTTTTTAAATACTAATTTGAACGTCTCTGAAACCTACATATTTCGACAGTGTATTTTATAAATGTTTCATCTTTTGTTCCATGCACCTACACTGCGAACAGCAGGGCTCACAATTCATGTCATGTCTCAATAGCAGATGACGCTGTCCAATAGGCAAGAGACATTGCTCCCAGTGCTGCCACCCCGGACCATGCATAATCACTGACTGCACACATGCTGAATGCTTCTGATGCCCCAATGTCAGTGGAGCACAACTCATACACCCTTTCTGATACAATATTTTGTGTATAATTTCATATCTGCTGTCCTACCTCAGTGTATCACAAGTCATGAACCCTTTACAATAGAATCTTTTCTGTATGATTTCATATCTGGTACCCTTACCTTAGTGCAGCACAAATAATCGACCCTTTATGATTGAATCTCTGTGTCTGATCCAATGATTACTATTGTACTTGTTGCCACCACCAACAATTCACGGAGGGTTGGCTTACAATTACCCCACACGCATCCACCACAGACATCACTGGACATGTGACCCTGGTAATAAAAAGGAGTCGAGCGCACATGCCCGTACCCAGTTCCACTATCTATCTGTATCTGTCTGTTCATTATGTATGCAACATTTTGCCCCTAGGCCCTAACACATTACATAGTGCTCTGGACAGCGTATGCAACCATCTTACCTTTCACACTGGGGGGAACCTTTAGTTATGTAACTTTGTCTCGGTCATTGTACAAGTACGTACATAGAGACTGCATCATTAGAGTACTGCAAGGAGAGTGTATACTGAATTTATAAGTGCGTGAGGATCGTCGGAGTGAATGTATAAGTAAATATGTTGGCACAGCCTAACTCCGACAACAACCTTGTCTCTAATTGGCTGCCCTCCATGTGCCAAAAACTGAAACTTCAACTTTCCATGGCCCTGTATTGCTACAGCTGCAACACTCCACTGAATGTGCAATAAACATTCATATCCACACAGATGCCTCATGTCCACCATCTTTCTTGTGTGCAACTACGGATGAATATAGGGTCAGTAATTCCCTGTACCTTCCATGTTGGCCATGTTGTGGGACTTGGCTCACGGAGTGACACTTTGGAAAGCACTCCAACACAGACACCCAGTGTTGTCAGATTTTTAAAGCTTTCTATAACCCAAAGCCAACTAAAAAGTAGCCCAAACTAGCCCAATAGTGGAGCTTTAGGTAAGGAGGGACAGGGATAGCATCAAGCAGATGGTGAATGCATTGAAATTGATGTTGCAGCAGTATGCCAAGTAAATATTTCTCTAATAAAGCGTTCTATATATATTTATAATCTGGCAACTAGCACAAACCAAAATTCTACAAAACAACCGGAAAAATATAGCCCAATTGTGTGTGATCTAGCCCGATCTGGCAACACTGATGCCACAGCCACTTCCTCACGCCTGGTATACACCCACACCACATCCATCCAGCACAGCTGTCACAGGACACGTGCCCCTGCTAATATGAAAGACCTTGTGCACGTGCTCTGTGCCATTTTAGAATTTGGAGTATGTGGCCTCACTTCTTTCTGAGTTAGTAGCACTGCACGCACTGAGCGGGTGTACAACCTGCGATGATGATAGGTGTACTAGTATGTCCTCTGCCATGGCGATATCAAGACTCATTTCCAAATGTGAAACCTGTTAGCTTGCAGAACAGAGCTGCATGATGTAGAGGGTGCCATGATTGCGAAAAGGAGAGCAGTGAGGCCCTGGTGCGCAGCATCGGGCAGATAACTCTGGGCGGCGGGAGTGGATGGGGTACAGCACCCTGAATACAGAAAGACGGCAGAGCGATTTAGGCATACGCATTTGTATATACTATGCCACAGAGTTGAATTGGTAACGCGAGCACTGGTGCAATGCCCGAGGAGCCGGTGCTGACTTCCAACTATGGGCTCTCACAGCTCGTGGCTGCCTCGCGTCGCTTTGGAAATGTTATGTTTTGAATGTGAAAAGGTTGGAAGGTAGAAGTTAATGGGGGTTCAGTCATTCTTGCTTTATACTTGCTGCTTACAAAACATGTTAGGAGGATTAAACCACATCAAGAGAATTACCATCTCTGTCTTTTCATTCCTGCATACTGGTCTTTCCTACAATTACTATTTCTGTACTATCTTTCAGATGTGGGAGCTTGAGGGTGCACTATGTCCTGGCACTTGGTTGGAGACACACCGGTGAAACAAAGGTGAGCTGCGAAGATTTTCTCAAGTGTCACTCTCTCACTCTTTCTCTCTCTCTCTCTCTCTCTCTCTCTCTCTCTTCCTCTCTCCTTTGATGGACGCATGACACACAATCTTATCTTGCTTTTTATCTAACAGGTCCTGATTCACAAATTAGCGTACACCCCCTCCAACACCACCAGAGCTAAACACGTGTAGAACCTGCGATGATGCATGGCCATCTTGGCAATCAACACCCAGTTTAAATTGTGAGCTCCATTGACCGCATGTTGACTCTCTTCGACACACGCCGGTGGTGGAAGGTGAGCAGAGAGGCTTGTTTGCGCAGCCGCGGGCACTCACCTCTAGCCAGTGGGAGTGGATGGGGTGCAGCAGCCTGGATGCGCAGCAGCAGGCAGTCAGCTCTGGATAGTGGGAGTGCATGGTGTGCAGCAGCCCAGCTGTGCAGCGACTGTTATACACCTCTGGGCAGTGCAAGTGCATGGGCTACAGCAGACTGGGACCATAATATCAAGAACGGCGATAACATTATCACTGCTTAAGCGGCAGGAAACTGCTGCAAAAGCGGCGATAAGTGGCTTGAAAATATGCCCTTGAGAATTCCCATAGAAGCCCAGGCTCTGGTGTGAAGGACATCAAACTTGGGCTTCTATGGGAATTAACAAGGGCATATTATCAAGCCCCTTATCGCCGCTTTTGCTGCAGTTTCCTGCCTCTAAAGCGGCCATAATGTTATCGCCATTCTTGATAATATGGCCCTGGGTGCGCAGCGGCTGTTAGACACCTCTGGGCAGTGGAAGTGGATGGGATGCAGCAGCATGGGCTCACAGAGCCGAAACAGAGAATTACCTGTGTGCAGTTGTATACGGTCTGAAACTACTAATTCTATATTATCTATCAGATAACTAAACTTGAGGGTGCAGTATGTCCCGGCACCTGGTTGGAGACACACTGGTGACACAATGATGAGCTGTGAAGATTTTCTCCAGTGTCAACACTCCCTCTCCATCTCTTCCTTTCTCTCTCTCTCACACTTTCTCTTTATCTGTCTCTTCCTCTCTCTCTCATTCTTTCTTTCTCTCACTTCTTCTCTCTCTCTTTCTTCCTCTCGCTCAAACTGTTTGTCTCTCTTTTCCTGTCTCTCACACTGTTTCTTTCTCTCTTCCTTGTATCTCTTTCTTTCTTTCATTCTTTCTTTCTTTCTTAATCTTTCTTTCTTCCTCTCTCACACTCTTTGTCTCTCTCTTCCTCTCTCTCACTCTTTCTCCCTCTCTCTTCCTCTCTCTCTCTCCCTCTCTCTCACTGTTTCACTCTTTCTCTCTTCCTCTCTCTCACTCTCTCTCTCTCTTCCTCTCACTGTCTTACTCTCTCTCTCTCTATTTCTCTCTTTCTTCTCTCTCACACTGTTCCTCTCTTTCTCTCTTCCTTGTCTCTCTTTCTCTCTCTCACTCTTTCTCTCTTTCTCTGTCGTATTCTCTGTCTTACGCTTTCTTTCTGTCTTCCTCTCTCTCTTTCTCTTTCGCTCTCTCTCTTCCTCTCTCTGTCACTCTTTCTCTCTCTTCCTCTCTGTCACACTGTTTCTCTCTTTCTATCTTCCTTGTATCTCACTCTTCCTCTCTTTCTCTCTCCTTTTATGGACGCATAACACACCATCTTATTTTTCTTTTTGACTTGCAGGCTGTGATTCACAAATTGTCGAGGGATGACGCGCCATGGCAGTACATAGTTTTGTTTGTTGTTGTTTTCATTTAAGAAAATATTTTACTCAAATAGTTTTATTTGTTGTTGTTTTGTTTTAATAAAATGTTTTATATGTAAATCCATACATGAGTAAGATTCTTATTTGTCCAACCTCACAAGCATCTTTTTTATTAAAACTGCAACACCAGTCGATTTGTTAGGCTCCACTTTTAAAAACGTTCCAGTCACATTTGTTTGTGGGGGTTGAGCGGGGATAGCGGACAAGCAGCTGCTGCTGCTGGGGGGATGTCGAAACACTGTTGGGCGTCCAACCTGCATCATCGTTGCCTCCATTGCATCTCTTCTCAGAGACCTGCAAACCGGCGGCCTGGCTCGTGAAAGTGCGGGCCCGAGAAGTCGCACGGATGAGCTGCTAGCCCACCAGCGATTTGCAGAGGGAGAATTGCGGGCCCAAGAATGTTGTTGACGGTATGCTAGTGATATGGGAAGAGGGTGCGTTACCTGCTGATGTGGGAGAGGCAGTGTGAAAGGGGAATCTCTCACAGACAGAGCTCCAGTATGTTTTGAGAAATTCCTCGGACAGCTGACGGACTGAATCACAAAATGGCTTTTCAATGCTCATATAGTAAAACTTATGAACAGTTTGTACCCAGGCTTGCAGAGGGACAACTGTGGCCTGTCCCCTCAGCTCAGAGTCAGAACTACGAGCCGTCCGCTCCCAACGGAACAGCAGTGTAGTAGCTCGCAGAGATACAGGCACAGCACCGTACTAGCTCGCAAAGTTAGAGAGCTGCGAGCCAACAGACTGGCTTCTAAATACATACCGCCGAAGTAGTGATGTTGGGCAGAGGTAGGGTGAAAGGGTTATCTTCCTGGTAGTGTCCTGGAGTGGAAGTCATGCTGCCTGGCACTCACTTGTTTCTCCTTTATTGTTAATAACTCTTAAACCTTCACTACGTCCAAATCATCATTACACAGAGCTCCGCTATATTAAATTGCCCCGGAACCTTTCTTTAATATTTTCCCTCAATGCTAGGCACAAGATGACTGCTAAAACTTCCTGGTTTCAAGTGTTAGCAGCCAATTAGAGGACACTTCTTGCTTTGAAGAGTTAGCAGCCTATCAGAGGCATGCTCGTGCTCGGGAATAAGGCACTGACCATATATATTCATATATTTTCCGTTTAATATCTCAAAAATTACTGTACGGATTTAAACCATTTCAGCAAAACCACGCTTTCTAGATCAAGACCTTTCTCCCTGCCAAATGTGGCGTAATTCCGTTCCGCAGTTTGACCTGTAGCCTTGTCTTAAGTTTCCTATGAAAAATTCATTGAGAAAAAACGTTTTCGCACCCCCTTTTTCTCAGCCCCCCCTCTTGACCAATCACCTCTAAACTTCCAAGATAGGAGCTGATCAAAAATGGGAAACTTTTTGGAAAATGTTGTAAAGAATCGTCAAACTATGCCAAAGTTAGAAGCAGATGAGAGCTTCAGGGAGGGGGCCACGCAAACCCCCTCCCAACATGATTAAAGCCCAGAGACTGCCGGGACCCCAGCGGGTCCCCGCAAGCCCACACTATTTTTTTTAAAGAAATGTCCCCGTAACCTAGCCCACCCAGGGACCTCAATAAAATAAAACGTGGAAACCCACGACCCCAGCGCGTATTGCGCCAATTTTTTTATTTTATTTTTTAAATAATTCTTTGGGCCTTGGGGGTCCTTCTGGGACCCCCTCAGCAGGCCTAGGGGGTCAGAGGGTTTCTACCCTGCCCCCTTCACTTGTTTTATACCTTTGTTTCTCCATTTTAGGGTGACTCACTTCTACCAAGCCACAGTATGGCTGCCAACACTTCCTGGTTTGGAGTGTTGCCAGCCAATCACAGTGAAGCTCACGGACGCGACTTAGGCTCCATCCAGACATTGAAACTTTTATTTTACTAATTTCTCAGCAACTACTGAGCGGATTTACACCATTTAAAAAAGAGGTCTCTTTCTGACCCATGCACTACCTTTGTGCCAAATTTGGGGTAATTGCGTTTATTAGTTTCGGCTGTAGCCTTGCACAAAGTTTCCTATGGGAAAAAAAAAATGTCACTCTTATTTTTTGAATTTTTCAAAAACTTCTGAACGGATTTACACCATTTAAAAAAAAAGGTCACTTTCTGAACCAAGCTCCACCTTTCTGCCAAATTTGGGGTAATTCCGTTCAGCAGTTTGGACTGTATCTCGTAGCAAAATTTCCTATGGAAATTAAAATCGGGAAAACGCTTTTTGGGACCCCCCTTTTTTCTTAGCCCCTGCTTGATGAATCACCCCCAAACTTTCAGGATAGGAGCTGACCTGAATAGACTCCTTTGAGAATTTCAGGAAGATTCGTCAAACGACGCCAAAGTTATTAGCAAATCAAAAAATGCTTTTTCTATGGAAACTAGGTTCTAACTATAACAATAAAAATGGAAACCACACACATCAAATTGAATTATTGAAAATTGTTCAACAAAAGCATTAAATATCCTTGAAGATTTGAAAAGATTTATCCACAGTCCAGGCGTTGTCTTAGTGTTCAAAAAGATGTTCTCTTTATTAGCCAAAAATCAGTTCAAATCCAGTATTGACAATTTTCATTAACCCATCTAGCCAACGCGTTTCGCCTCCAAAGATACTTCTTCAGGGCTCAAAAGTCTCTTCCCATAGGAACTCAATTTTTTGCAAAGTAATGCAAATATGGAATTTGGTAAAAATCAAATAGCACACTATTAGTCTTGAAGTGATGATGACTAAGTAATCATCATCGGCAAATGGCAATGTGGCCAGTAGCAATATTGTGGATAAATCTTTCCAAATCTTCAAGGATATTTAATGCTTTTGTTGAACAATTTTCAATAATTCAATTTGATGTGTGCGGTTTCCATTTATTTTGTTCTTGTTATTTGGGTTTCTTGCCCAATAGGAACTGTAGAGGGGTTCACCTCCTGGTTCTCCGGCACCATCACAGATATTAGTTAGCCACTTATAGTGACAGGTGTGGTTTCTTGCCTCAACCCTTTTTGCTCTCTTTCTTATAACTATAACTACCTACTGGCGGCCTCCAGTAGTTAATATATATATATATATTTGTGATCAAGGCAGGTCTGCCGCCAAAACGCGTCAAAGCTACTCGTATGGAATAAAACCACTTTTCTTTGGTAACCTGATCCCACGGTGTCAGCGCCTGATTTCGTATGTCAGAATCCAGGATTCTAATTGGCTGTCAACATGCCAAATCAGGAAGTGTTGGCAGCCATCTTGTGCTTCGGTAGAACCGAGGCACAAGAAACCTAAGATAGAAACGCGCAAAACGCGAAAAGGGGGCAGGGTGGAAACACCCTGACCCCCTAGGCCTGCTCAGGGGGTCCAACAAGAACCCACAAAGCCCCCAACATTTTTTTTTTTTAAATCGGCAAAATTCACGCAGGATGCGCGGATCCTTATGGTGGAAAAAAAAACAAGCGCGGGCTACCGCGCTTCATTGCCAATTAGCCCCCGAGGAGCCAAATCCCAGGGGCATTTTGAAAAACGAGTGTGGGGGGGCCCAATCCCCCCGCACACTGCCCCGGGGACTGCCAGCCCCGGGGCAAAGTTTGAATAATTGCGGGGGGGCACAAGGGCCCCCCCGTAGCCCTGGGGACCACTACCCTCCGGGGCTTATACTTTAATGTAGGGGGCCTCTAAGGCCCCCCCGAGCCCCAGGGCCCACCAACCTCCGGGGCTTGACTTCACTTTTATTTGCGGGGGGCACACTGCAGCCCCGGGGACCCCCCGGGGCTTTTAGAAAATAAATATTTGTACCCTGTGTGGGGGGCTCAAGCCCCGGGAACCGCAACCTCCCCAGGGCACTAAATATTTAAATTGGGGGGTCCGTGACGGACCCCCCAGCCCCGGGGACCACCACCCCCTTGGGCTTTGCAGATGATGGGAGGGGGGCCCACCCCTGGGAAACTGTAGTTTGCTATGGCCGGGCGGGAGCCTCGCAGCTCCCACCCTGCCATAGCAAACTGCTTTGCTATTTGGAAGAGAGAGCAGGAAACCTGCTCTCTCTTCCAAATAGCAAAGCAAATTGCTTTTCCACATGGGGAGCAGCATGTTAGCTGCTCCCAGTGTGGAAAAGCAATGCCAGCTCCCGCAGGATGCAGGGATCCGGCGGGGACCGTGGGGGTATTGGGGACCCCTCCACGGTCCCCAACATAGAGGGCAAGTCCCGGGGAATGGGGCCCCGGGGCTAGAAATGGCCCGGGAGGGGGGCCACGTGCCCCCCTCCCCCCTCCCCAAAATGTAATTTTAAAAAAAAGGCCAGCCCCGGGTGATGGGGTTGCCGGCAAGACAGCCCCAGTCCTGGAAGCCACATTTTTTATTTTTAAAAGGCCCATGCCCGAGGGCCGATTATTGCCTTTGGAGGGGGGCCACGTGACCCCCTTCCAGAATTTTTAATAAAAAAAAAATAGGGGACCCTCAGTATTCAAGGGGAGTTAATCTCCCAACTTAAAACACGCCACGGGGTGCGTTTGCACAGTGGTGAAGGGAGGGGGTTGGGCCTGAGTTCATATGTGTGCCAACACACCCTGTGGCCCGGTTTAAGTTGGGGAATTAATTATTCCTTGTCAATGCTGAGGGTCCCTAGGGGCCAAGTAGCCCACCAGGTACGTCCAGTAAGCACCACGGAGCTGCTCTGCAGAGTGTTGTAAAAAGGGGCATGGCATCTGAACACCTCTCTGCAACGCAGCCCCCTGGCGCATACTGGAGGTATCTGGTGGGCTAGTTGGCCCCCAGGGACCCACAGGATTGAGGAGGAATTAATTCTCTAACTTAAAATGCGCCACAGGGCGTGTTTGCAGATATGTCACCTCAGGCCACGCCCCCTTCATTCACCACTGTGCAAACGCACCCCGTGGCGCGTTTTAAGTTTAGGAATTAATTCTCTTTCAATACTGAGGGTCCCTGAGGGCCAAATAACCCAACAGGTATCTCCAGTATGCGCCTGGGAGCTGCGTTGCAGACAGGTGTTCAGGGGCCACGCCCCTTTTTACACCTCTCTGCAACGCAGCTCTGTGGCGCTTACTGGAGGTACCTAGTGGGCTAGTTTGACCCTAGGGACCCTTAGGATTGAAGGGGACTTAATGTCTCAACTTAGAACGGTGACAAGGCGCATTTACACAGTGGTGAAGGGAGGGGACGGGGCCTGATGTGATGTGTGCAAACACACCCTGTGGCGCATTTTAAGTTGGGGAAAAAATTACACTTCAAACCTGAGGGACCATGGGGGCCAAGTAGCCCACCAGGTGCTACAAATTCTGATTTAATCACCTGTTATCAGGAGAGACCTCAGTGCTGCATCTTTGAGGCCAGTACTGATCCTGAAAAGTAATTCTAACCATACTTACCAGTAACTTGAATTTCCTTCCGTGGGCTAACATTGACTGGTTTCACTTGGGAATTATTCTGTGTGTGCAGTTTTGGAACTCTTAAATATTCATCTAAAATCATCTGAACAATGAATTCCGATTTACTCATCTGTTATCAGGAGAGAACCCAGTGCTGCATCTTTTAGCCAAGCACTGACTGAAAAGTAATTCTAACCCTACTTACCACTAACTTGTATTTCCTTCCATAGGAATCCATTGTCTGGTTATCACCAGAAAAGTTTCTGTCTATTTTCACAAACTAAAAATATTCCTTAAAAATCACCTGTATGAATTAAACGTATTCTTTCAACTGTTTACAGGAGCTGCACCAGTGCTGGATCCAGGACCCACCACTGAGTACGAAAAAGTATCGATAACACTACTTACTTGCTAAGTGAATTTCCTTCCATAATTTAACATTGACTGTTTTCACTTGGAAATTCTTCTAAGTGTGGAGTTTTGGAACATTAAAATATTCATCTAAAATCATCTGAACAACGAATTCCAATTTACTCACCTGTTATCAGGAGAGAACCCAGTGCTGCATCTTTTAGCCCAGCACTGACCCTGAAAAGTAATTGTAGCCGTACTTACCAGTAACTTGTATTTCCTTCCATAGGAATCCATTGTCTAGTTTTCACCTGAAAAGTTTCTAAGTGTCTATTTTCATGAACTCAAAATATTCCTTAAAAATCGCCTGTATGACTTAAAAGCATTCTTTCAACTGTTTACAGGAGATGCACCAGAACTGGACACCAGGTGTCACACCTATACCGACTATTATGACCCAGCTCCACAAAGCTAAACAACAAAGCAACCACATACTGGGAGAAGAAACTAGGGGCCACAATCAGCGAGAAAGAACTATACCTTATATGGTCTTCCCACACACAAAACAAAATCTCCCCAGTACTAGCACAGACATAATTCTGGCAACCACACAAGATCTATTGGACACCAGCTCGTCTGGCGACCTTAGGACTCAGAGAAAACAACCGTTGCTGGAATTGCGACAAGGGGATGGGCGACCTGACACACCTAATATACCACTGTCCCATGGTCAGAAAATTCTGGGATAAGATCTTCACTTTTTTAAACAAAACACTAGGATGTACACTCAAACCAGAATTCGCCTCCCTCACAACTGCATTCCTAACTACAGAACTACAGAGCTAGACTCACAACAAGACAGAGACCTATTGGACCTGCTATTGACAGCGGCGGTAAAAATAGTTCTTACCAAATGGAAAGCCACCTCAAAGGCAACCTTCGGGGGCTGGCTCAACTGGATGACATACCTGAGGGGGGCTGACGCAATCGCCCTACAGCACCGTGGAAACAACCACGCAGCGGCATGTGGGAGGCCCTGGACAAATACCTGGACGCATATGACCCGCCTTAAACTATACCAGCACAAAGTAATCAACCTGCGCTCAGTATAACCCCAAACAGGGGCCAAGTCAGGAGCAAGGTATAGCAAACTTCTTGTATTCTTCTACTCCTTTTTTCCTTTTTTCCTTCTTTCCTTTTCACACCTCCCCTACCCTCTAAGGGGGCAATTGGATAAGGGGGTCAGTCAAGCACAATAAATCTGTAAGGTGGCGCCACCAAACCAGCGACCTTTGGCTGGAAACCCTGTAACGAGAACTCTACGGTGACTGTATGTTTTATGTTTTAGGTTGTATATAAAAAAAAACAATAAAAACATGTTGAAATTAAACAAAAAGAAAAATAATCCATAAAGTAACTAATTGCATTTAACTAGAAATTCACATTGAGCTCAATGTTGCATTGTGTTTGAAATTGTGTTGCCCATTGCAACAATTGTAACTACTGTACTTAAAATTCTACTCCCTATTTGCAAAGTATTTAAACTAAAGTAATTCATTCTGAGAAAGTATATTTTGTAATGTAATGTTTAATGTAATTGTCACTAACCATGTCATGAATGATGTAATATCTGACATCATCATCAGTGGATTGCGGGCGCGCGAGTTATACTTAGTACAACTAACTATAACGGAGGAATTCCAATGGTTTTATATGAGTGAAATGTCCAGCTAACTATAACACCCCTAAAACCTATGTTTTTTTCAGTGAATATGTATATATATATATATATATATATATATATATATATATATATATATATATATATATATTTATGTATATGTATATGTATATATATATATATATATATATATATATATATATATATATATATATATATATATATATTCACAATGAAATAACTCCTGCTACTTCCAGTGCGGCGAAGAAGGAGAGACGGACCACTGCATATATATATAATCCCAGAGTGCTCAGATATGAGGCCGCACTCCGTTGCAGTTTGGTGAGCAACCTTTTGATTTAGTAAGTATGCAGCTTCTCCCCCAGTCATTGAATCCTCAGGCCTTACGCGTTTCAAAGGTTTTGTCCTTATCCTCAGAGGCCACACATGCAGAAAGGAATTTCTCGCCGCTACAACACTTGCTGCCAGGCTTTTAACACTTCAATGAGCCTCTGATGTGCTTGGTGATGTCACTGATTTCCACAATGCAAGCTGGGTGATGTAGTTTAATTTATGACGTTTTTTTCTTCCCTCCAGTGGGTTTCTAACTGCATGCACATTTTAGGCAAAGTTATTATTCAAGCCCTCCAGTGGGCCCCAGGGGAGAGTTTGCATACCTTAGTTTTAACAACTGCAGCGCCATTAACTGTCACGGCTCGCGGCGTTGCCGCGGCCGGCCATCCCGCATCACACACGGGAGGCCGGGATACTCACTTCCGGCGGAAGTCGAGTACCCGGTCTAGCCACTGGGGAAACCAGGCACAGAAGCACTTCCGGGGGAAAACGCATAAACTGCGCGTTTCCCGCCGGCTGAGTGCTTCGGATTCCGGATTCCAGCTGAAGCTCACGTTCCTGAGACCTGCATGCCCGGAGAAGAGCCGGGCTGGATTGCTACATTGTTTCCGCGGCTTTCACGGGAGCCGCGCTGAAGTGATACTTTGTATCAGCGGCATTGACAGAAAGCCACGCTGGAGTGAGCCGCGCTGAAGTGATACTTTGTATCAGCGGCATTGACAGAAAGCCGCGCTGGAGTGAGCCGCGCTGAAGTGATACTTTGTATCAGCGGCATTGACAGAAAGCCGCGCTGGAGTGAGCCGCGCTGAAGTGATACTTTGTATCAGCGGCATTGACAGAAAGCCGCGCTGGAGTGAGCCGCGCTGCTTTGCAACTCTGTTTCAACGTCTAGGAGGCAAGCCGCGCTGAAGCGCCTCCTTGTCCTAGACAGCGCCATACAGGAACGCTTGTGTCCTACTTCACCTGGGGGTTCCAGGAAAAGCCTTGTTATTTTGTTTTCAAGTCCCTTGGTGCGCAGGAGCGCCCTAAGGGTATTAATTGGTTCTAAGATTGTGAATTGGGGTTTTACTTTGTTATCCCATCGCGCCGGAGCGCTATCAGGGAATAACTCCGTCTACAAATCCTTTCACCTTTCCAGGGATACCACAAGCTGGGTGGTTGTTTCCCGTTTTCAGCAACCCGCGCAGGAGCGCTTTCATTTTGTTTTAGCTTGGGTGAATGCGCAGGAGCGCTTTCTTTAGTTTGTACTTGGCGATAACGCGCAGGAGCGCCTTCCTCGCTATTTCGCAACCGGAGCTGCATTCATCGGGGGCTCTTCGTTTCGGAAGCCTTGGTAAGTCCTCAAGGGGTACCTGTTCCTGTGTGTGTACGTGGGGTGGTTCCTTTCGGGTCTGCTTCCCTTTCTGATCTTTCTTATTCTGGTTTCCAGTGTCTCCGGGACGCCCCACCAGCTCCACGCCATCCTTCACCCTACACCCTGGCTCCCATCCCTGCGTCCATCTCATCCCTGCTGGGTGTTGTCGTCCACGAGGGTTAGGTGGGTACAGGGACGGGTGCTCTTGTCGTCTCTGCGGAATCGCGCCACAAGCAAAGGTGAGTCTTGTGGGGCAAACCCGACAGAATCCGAAGCCCACGTAATACATTCCGCCCAGACGACATGAGTGAGGAAGTCACCCTGCAAGATATCGCAGTCATGCTGGCTGCCATGCAAACAGAGAACCTCGCCCTCCGCCAGGACATAACGACCCTACAGGGTCAAATGGCAGCCGGGGTCTCTAGTCCTTGGGGTTCTACTCCCAGCCCCAGAGCCAGACAAGACGGCCTGTTGAGACAACCCACGTTCACCTTTGGGGGGCCTTCCACCACCACCAACCAAGACACAGCCATCCAGGTCGTCACTCCCCATCCGGTGCAGTTGGCTCCACCTGAACGGTTCTACGGAGATAGCACTAAGTACGGGATATTCATCCATCAATGCCAACTACATTTCATGGCTAGAATTGCGGCCTTTCCCGATGATGCTTCCAAGGTCGCCTACATACTATCTTACATGGGCGGGGATGCGGCTCAGTGGTCCATCTCTTTGGTAGAGAACGACGATCCCATGCTTAACCACCTGCCTACGTTTAAGGAAACTATGCGGCGTATGTTCGCTCGCCATACCTTCGTGCAGGCTGCAGACAACGAGTTGCTCGGCCTCAAGCAAGGCAACCAGGACTTGCTCCATTACATCACCACGTTCAACCGGCTGGTCATCGAAGCCCACTGGCCAGAGGACAAGAAGGTATCCGTGTTCTATCGGGGGTTACGGGATGACCTGAAGGATCTCATCTCGCAGTATCCCGATCCGCCCGAAGCCATAGGCCCTTTCATAGACATGGTGGTGAAAATGAACTTCCGACTACAGGAACGAAAAACGGACAGAGGAAAAGGGAACGAAAACCGACCCTTGCCCATCGGTGACAAGGGCGCCGAGAAAGCCAAAGAAGCACCTACTCCCCAGGGAGAAGCGTCCGAACCCATGCAGATCGGCGGCATCAGAGGACCCCTGACCAGTCAAGAACGGGAAAAGAGGAGGAAGCAAAACCAGTGCCTGTATTGCGGCAAAAGCGGCCATTTCGTACGGGAATGCCCTGCTAAGCCCTCAAGACCACGAGACAGAAGGCCGTTTGTGTTGCCCATCAGCAAGGGAGGCAAGACGGGAAACGAGGAAACCCAGTAGACACAGGGATCCGTCTTCTGGGTTCTTCGTCATGCACATCTGCGATCCCTGTGGTATACGACGGTAGTCAACATGTCGGCATGGACGTGTCCTTACGGAATCAGGCGGGCAGAACCTGGGTGGTGACCGCCATGTTGGATTCTGGGGCGACAGGCTGCTTCATCGATACTGCGTTTTCCCGCGCATTGGGCATCAACACTGTGACGAAGGCCCAACCTGAACCCGTCAAGGCCGTTGACGGAACGGACCTTACTTCCGGCCCCATCCGACACCGAACCGAAAGCTTGACCATGGTCTTCTCAAACACCCGCTACCGTTGATAACCAACCTCTTGGACCAGGTCAAAAACGCCACCATATACACCAAACTAGACCTTCGGGGGGCGTACCATCTTGTCAGGGTCCGGAAGGGCGACGAATGGAAGACCGCTTTCCGAACGAAGTTCGGCCTGTTCGAATACCAGGTCATGCCGTTCGGACTCTGCAACGCCCCCGCCGCATTCCAGTTTTTCATTGATGAGGTGTTGAGGGACTTCATCGACGTCTTTTGTATCGTCTACATCGACGACATCCTGATCTATTCGCAAACCAATGAAGAGCACGTCCATCATGTTCGTTCAGTCCTACAGCAGCTGGAGAAACACCGTCTGTACGTGAAGTTAGAAAAAAGCCTGTTCCACGTCACCTCGGTTGAGTTCCTGGGGCACATCATCACACCGGCAGGCATCCAAATGGACAACAAAAAAGTGGAGGCCATCCTGTCTTGGCCTACCCCAGAGACGGTGAAGGGCGTCCAACGATTCCTCGGCTTTTCCAACTATTATCGTCGTTTTATCACAGGCTTCTCCGAGATGGTGGCTCCCATTACGCGCTTGCTGCGCAAGGGAGTACGCTTTGATTGGGACCAAAAAGCTGACAATGCCTTCCAGGAATTGAAGAGACGGTTTACCGTGGCCCCGGTTCTGGTGCACCCTGACACCGAGCAGCCTTTCATCGTAGAGGCTGATGCTTCTAAGGACGCCATAGGCGGTGTGCTCTCACAACGGGACTGCGAGACGGGCCGATTGCATCCCGTGGCCTTTTACTCCAAGAAACTCCAACCCGCCGAGCGCAACTACACCGTGTCTGATCGGGAGCTACTAGCCATCAAGACCGCCTTCGAGGAATGGCGACACTTCCTGAAGGACTCGAAACATAAGGTGACCATCTATACAGACCACAGAAACTTGCAGTTTCTACGATCAGCACGTGCCCTCACAGCCCGACAGCTCCGATGGACCTTATTCTTCAACGAGTATGACTTCTTGATTACATTCCGGCCCGGGAAAGACAACGCCAAAGCAGATGCACTATCACGGCTGGCTGAAACGGAAGAAAACGCTGAAGACCATGAGCCTGGCCTGATCCTACCGGACAAACATTTCCAAGGCATCATCGCTCCTGTTCGTTCCGATCCCGTTGTCTCGGAAGGGGACGAAGAAGGAGGGACAAGAAACCAAACGCATCTAACCGGGGTACCCGAACAAACAAAAGCCCTATACATGTGTCACAGTCATGTACTCTCCGGCCATCCTGGTTACCACAAGACGCTCGACCTTGTGCGGAGGCAGTATTGGTGGCCAACGATGGTGACGGATACAAAGGCACACGTGACGAACTGCGCCGTCTGCCTGCTTGGCAAGAACAGATCCGAACCATCGGTTGGTCGGTTGCAGCCCATTCCTGTGCCTCCTTCTCCCTGGCATACCATCTCCATGGATTTCGTGGTTGAGCTCCCACTCACCAAAACAGGGCACACCACGGTTCTCACCATCGTGGACCACCTCACCAAGATGGCGCATTTCGTTCCCTTGACGAAGCTTCCCACGGCGGCCGAGCTGGCCTTGATATTCGTACAAGAGGTGGTTCGTCTCCATGGCATTCCATCCGTGGTCATAACGGATAGGGGATCGCAGTTTGTGTCCCGCTTTTGGAAGGAGACATGCAGGATACTCGAGATGGACGTACGTCTCTCCTCAGCTTACCACCCTCAGACCGACGGCCAGGCCGAAAGGACAAACCACACCATGGAACAGTACCTCCGTTGTCTGCTGCTGTCAGTCGAGAAGGAATGGTCCGAAGTGCTATGGATGGCAGAGTATGCGTACAACAACAGCAAGCATTCGGCCATCGGCATGTCCCCTTTCTTCTGCCTCCATGGACGCCATCCCCGCACGTCGGCATGGGAAGAGCCTCAGGACTGCCCCCTGCCCTCCGTACGTTCTTACCATGAGACACTGCGCGACCTGTGGCAAAAGGCACGGTTCGAGTTGGCAAAAGCGAAAGACACCTATAAGGAGCGAGCAGATGCTCATCGGCAACGTGAACCCGCGTATCGCGAAGGCGATAACGTATGGCTTTCTATTCGACACCTGAATGTGCATGGGCCCAAAAAACTGTTACCACGTTATGTGGGCCCCTTTCCTGTGGAGAAAGTAATCAACCCTGTGGCCATGAAGCTGTCCCTGCCTTCGCACATGAAAATCCATCCGGTCTTCCACGTCTCCCTGCTGCGGGCAGTGCAGTCTGGCGGTTCTCTTCCGTCACCCCCTTCTCCGGTGGTGGTGGAGGGCCATGATGAATACGAAGTCAGGGCTATCTTGGGGTCCCGTCGTACCAGGGGCAAGCTGTTCTACCTTGTGGACTGGAAGGGGTACGGTCCCGATGAACGATCCTGGGAGCCCTTATCCCATGTGCGCCATGCTCCCGTTCTGGTCCGTGCTTTCCACCTACGTCATCCCCTGTGTCCTCGCCCTGTCTCTCTTTTCTGACTTCGGGGGTGGCTTTGGAGGGGTTCTGTTCTGGGGGTGGGTACTGTCACGGCTCGCGGCGTTGCCGCGGCCGGCCATCCCGCATCACACACGGGAGGCCGGGATACTCACTTCCGGCGGAAGTCGAGTACCCGGTCTAGCCACTGGGGAAACCAGGCACAGAAGCACTTCCGGGGGAAAACGCATAAACTGCGCGTTTCCCGCCGGCTGAGTGCTTCGGATTCCGGATTCCAGCTGAAGCTCACGTTCCTGAGACCTGCATGCCCGGAGAAGAGCCGGGCTGGATTGCTACATTGTTTCCGCGGCTTTCACGGGAGCCGCGCTGAAGTGATACTTTGTATCAGCGGCATTGACAGAAAGCCGCGCTGGAGTGAGCCGCGCTGAAGTGATACTTTGTATCAGCGGCATTGACAGAAAGCCGCACTGGAGTGAGCCGCGCTGAAGTGATACTTTGTATCAGCGGCATTGACAGAAAGCCGCGCTGGAGTGAGCCGCGCTGAAGTGATACTTTGTATCAGCGGCATTGACAGAAAGCCGCGCTGGAGTGAGCCGCGCTGCTTTGCAACTCTGTTTCAACGTCTAGGAGGCAAGCCGCGCTGAAGCGCCTCCTTGTCCTAGACAGCGCCATACAGGAACGCTTGTGTCCTACTTCACCTGGGGGTTCCAGGAAAAGCCTTGTTATTTTGTTTTCAAGTCCCTTGGTGCGCAGGAGCGCCCTAAGGGTATTAATTGGTTCTAAGATTGTGAATTGGGGTTTTACTTTGTTATCCCATCGCGCCGGAGCGCTATCAGGGAATAACTCCGTCTACAAATCCTTTCACCTTTCCAGGGATACCACAAGCTGGGTGGTTGTTTCCCGTTTCCAGCAACCCGCGCAGGAGCGCTTTCATTTTGTTTTAGCTTGGGTGAATGCGCAGGAGCGCTTTCTTTAGTTTGTACTTGGCGATAACGCGCAGGAGCGCCTTCCTCGCTATTTCGCAACCGGAGCTGCATTCATCGGGGGCTCTTCGTTTCGGAAGCCTTGGTAAGTCCTCAAGGGGTACCTGTTCCTGTGTGTGTACGTGGGGTGGTTCCTTTCGGGTCTGCTTCCCTTTCTGATCTTTCTTATTCTGGTTTCCAGTGTCTCCGGGACGCCCCACCAGCTCCACGCCATCCTTCACCCTACACCCTGGCTCCCATCCCTGCGTCCATCTCATCCCTGCTGGGTGTTGTCGTCCACGAGGGTTAGGTGGGTACAGGGACGGGTGCTCTTGTCGTCTCTGCGGAATCGCGCCACAAGCAAAGGTGAGTCTTGTGGGGCAAACCCGACATTAACGAAGGGGTTTGGTCCCCCCCTCTGGGTCCTCATTGCTTTCAAGGTTGGTGCTTCGCCCCACGGCCTTAGCCGCCGTGATTAAACATAATCCCAAAGTGCTAAGATATGAGGCCGCACTCCGTTGCAGTTTGGTGAGCAACCTTTTGATTTAGTAAGTATGCAACTTCTCCCCCAGTCATTGAATCCTCAGGCCTTACGCATTTCAAAGGTTTTGTCCTTATCATCAGAGGCCACACATGCAGAAAGGAAATTTGTCGGGACATGTAAAATGCGGCGGCTACGGCCGTGGAGGCGACGCACCGCCCAAAGATCAAAGGAGGGTCCGCAAGGGAGAAAAGGAATCCTCTCTGTATGGGCACATCAGGAAATTAATTTAAACATGCAGGGTTTTGTTCTGGGGCCCACTGGAGGGCTGTAAAATAATGTGTCCTGGAACAAAGAGCAGAGAATCAATTCACCGAAGGATAAAAAAAATGCATAAATTAACTACACCTACCGGCATGCATAGGGAACACCAATTCAGGCACACCGGAGGCCAATTGAAGAGTGAAGAAATCCGGGGGAGATGTGATTGCAAAAAAATGACTCTCTACTTCGGGCCTCTGACGAGAAGGGCAAATGCTTCGAACGTACGTAAGGCCAAGGACTCAATAACCGGGACTTAAACTGCGTATTTGTGAAATAAAAGGTCTGTGACATACCTGATGCGGAGTGCGGCCTTAAATCGGAGCAATCTGTTGGGACATGTAAAACAGGGCGGCTATGGCCGTGGAGGCGACGCACCGCCCAAAGATAAAAGGAGGGTCCGCAAGGGAGGAAAGGAATCCTCTCTGTATGGGCACATCAGGAAATTAATTTAAACATGCAGGGTTTTGCTCTGGGGCCCACCGGAGGGATGTAAAATAATGTGTCCTGGAACAAAGAGCAGAGAATCAATCCTCCGAAGGATAAAAAAAGTGCATAAATTAACTACACCTACCAGCATGCATAGAGAGCACCAATTCAGGCACACCGGAGGCCAATTGAAGAGTGAAGAAATGCAGGGGAGATGTGGTTGCAGAAAAATGACTCTCTGCTTCGGGCCTCTGACGAGAAGCGCAAATGCTTTGAAACGTACGTAAGGCCAAGGACTCAATAACCGGGACTTAAACTGTGTGTTTGTGAAATAAAAGGTCTGTGACATACCTGATGCGGAGTGTGGCCTTAAATCGGAGCAATCTGTTGGGACATGTAAAACGTGGCAGCTACGGCCGTGGAGGCGACGCACCGCCCAAAGATCAAAGGAGGGTCCGCAAGGCAGGAAAGGAATCCTCTCTGTATGGGCACATCAGGAAATTAATTTAAACATGCAGGGTTTTGTTCTGGGGCCCACCGGAGGGCTGTAAAATAATGTGTCCTGGAACAAAGAGCAGAGAATCAATCCACCGAAGGCTTAAAAAAGTGCATAAATTAACTACACTTACCAGCATGCATAGAGAACACCAATTCAGGCACACCGGAGGCCAATTGAAGAGTGAAGAAATGCGGGGGAGATGTGGTTGCAGAAAAATGACTCTCTGCTTTGGGCCTCTGACGAGAAGCGCAAATGTTTCGAAACGTAAGTAAGGCCAAGGACTCAATAACCGGGACTTAAACTGCGTGTTTGTGAAATAAAAGGTCTTTGACATACCTGATGCGGACTGAGGCCTCAATTCGGAGCAATCTGTTGGGACATATATATATATATAAACATTCGTATCGGTTTTTGTTTAAAAATACGCTACTTTTGAGTGCCATCTCTAAACTGTTTGCATTTTATTTTAATTTGTTTTCTATTTCTATTATTGTTTCTCCTAAAAACTGCATTGTCATTGAGTACAGCCATACATCACTCCTTTATGTCTATGGCTGACTTTTTGGTTGCTATGGCAACCAAGGGAGAATCTACATGAATATATTTCGAAGCTATTCAGCAAAGTGTGTAATGCAGTGACCAAGGTGGCTGTACCGCCGAAACGCGTCTGACCTTGCTACTGGAATAAAAAGCTACCTGTGCCACGAAGAATCACGGTGTCGGTGCCTGTTTTGTATATGCTGTCAGGATGGTGAAATATATGGTAACATTCCGAAAAGCTAGGGCTTTGAAAGATCATTTGGTCCATAGCCACCATTCGACAAAAAACAGTGCCCCTAGTCAAATACCACTGAATGGTTTCTATCCCTGTGGCCGATGTAAGGCTTGCAAAATAAGCAAAAGGACCTTAGCATACAAAATACCAGGTCTCAATTTCCCCCCAAAAAATCACGAAAAAAAAAAATCAATACATTTTTGACCTGCACTACTCCATATCTCATATATTGTTTGGTGTGTCCTTGTGGACTATGTTATATCGGTAGCACGATTAACCCTGTGAAGCTACGCATATTAGAACATATGTGTGCCATTAATAATATCGATGAATCCTATCCTGTCGCAAGGCATTTTAACAAAATGCATGGGCACAATAGGGATCTATTGGCCTATTTCTGTCTGGACAGCGTGCCTGCACACCCCTGTGGGGGAGATCGTTTGCAGAAATTAAGGCGTTTAGAATCACGCTATATAATAGACTTACAAAGCAAGAGCCCCACAGGTTTAAACACACATGAAGAATTAGCAGCACATTTGGGTCAATAGGCACACAGCTGTAACAATGTGTATTGATATCAGATTGTTTGGTTGTTGATTAGATTGTTCTTGAAAATGTCTGAGTATCCTATTTGTTTAAGAGTATTCTTTTTGAACTGATAAATGGGTGATGATTTTTTGTATAGCATGCATATAAATGGGAGTTTTGCACATCTAGGGGCTGCATTAACTGTGTTAAGAGGAATGCCCATCCAGGGCTAGATGAATTGATGATTACATTTGTAGTTAATAGGTTTATACCGGTTAAATACTACATTTGGATGGAAGACTAGCAATTGAAGAATGTATCTACTTTCTTTTTTACGCTAACAGTGCATTGCACCTTTCAAAATGGCGATGGTTATGGAACCTCGTAGTCTTCTTTCTATGCCTATGATTTACATGTAAAGACCTAATGAAATGTATTTAATCGTAATGCGGCGTGTTCTGAACCACAATTGACGAAGGCTAAGCGCCGAAACGCGTCTTGTCTGTGCTAGGGTTGCCAATAAAGAATTGTTGGCTCTAAACCCCCCCCCCCCCCCCCCCCCCCCCGTGAGTGCTGTTTTCTTGTTCGAAGAATGAACGTTGAAAGAACCTGGGAGCAGTAATTTCGCGTTGGTGGGTACACCCCCGCTAAAAGAGCACCCGCTCGAGTGTGCAGCAGGCTGTTGGATTTTGGAGCGAGATATATATATATATATATATATATTCACTGAAAAAACCATAGGTTATAGACCATATATAGTTAGGAATTTGCATTTACAAAACCTTGAAAATTCACTGAAAAAACCATAGGTTAGAGACCATATATAGTTAGCTGGACATTTTATTGACATAAAACCATTGAAATTCCATATATAGTTAGTTGCACTAACTATATATCGCGCACCCGCAATCCACTGCTGATGATGTCACATATTACATCATTCATGACACGGTCAGTGACATCACTGATGACATCACTGATGACATCTCAAATGACATCACTGATGACATCACTGATGACATCTCAAATGACATCACTGATGACATCATCTAGTGTCTGTGTGTTTTTGTAAAGTTTAAATATGTTTTACATATTGAAGAATGAGTGGATGTATGGAAGACTGAGTGTGTGTGTGGCTGGCTGGGAGGTGTGTGACTCTGTGCATATCAATGTGTACTTGTATCAGTGATTGTATAAGAGAGTAAGTATGTGTTAGTATATGTGTGAAAAGTATGGTGTTCTGTGTTTAACTGTATAGATGAGGAAATCGAAGTGTGATTGATTCTTCACAGGACTGACTAGGTGTATGAGTGCATATGATAGTGTTGTAATAATGAGTGACTGTATGTATGAGTGATTGTATGGGTGAATGAGTGAATGTGTGTGTAGACGTAGGAATCAGTGAGTGCGTATGTAGTAACTGGTATTGGTGTGTCATGATGTCATCATTGATGTCATTTGAGATGTCATCAGTGATGTCATTTGAGATGTCATCAGTGATGTCACTGAAGTATGGTGTTCTGTGTTTAACTGTATAGATGAGGAAATGGAAGTGTGATTGATTCTTTACAGGACTGACTAGGTGTGTGAGTAACTCCATGGATGAGTGGCAGTGTGTGAGTGTCTGCATAGGTGTATGAGTGCATATGATAGTGTTGTAATAGTGAGTGACTGTATGTATGAGTGATTGTATGGGTGAATGAGTGAATGTGTGTGTAGACGTAGGAATCAGTGAGTGCGTATGTAGTAACTGGTATTGGTGTGTCATGATGTCATCAGTGATGTCATTTGAGATGTCATCAGTGATGTCATCAGTGATGTCATTTGAGATGTCATCAGTGATGTCATCAGTGATGTCACTGACCATGTCATGAATGATGTAATATGTGACATCATCAGCAGTGGATTGCGGGTGCGCGATATATAGTTAGTGCAACTAACTATATATGGAATTTCATTGGTTTTATGTCAATAAAATGTCCAGCTAACTATATATGGTCTCTAACCTATGGTTTTTTCAGTGAATTTTCAAGGTTTTGTAAATGCAAATTCCTAACTATATATGGTCTATAACCTATGGTTTTTTCAGTGAATTTCATTGGTTTTTTAAAAGCTAATATCTATAGCTGTAAAATATATTCTTTATTACGTGACGTATCACGTAGCCACGTGAGACTCCTCATGACGCGTCGCATAACCGTGACGTATCGGCTCTGCAGCGCAAACAAAACCCGTAACGTAAGCGTGCCGGAGCACGCTTACAGATATATATATTTTTTTTAACCTTAATTAGACAAAATCCACACGTGCACATATCTTGAGGCCTTGCAAAGGCACATCAAACAAACAGTCCCTACAATTTTGCCAAGTTTGCTGGAAATCTATTCCCTTAATTTTTTTTTTACTGTTTCTCTTGGTTTTCCCCTTGTTACGCTTACCGGGACGCTACCCGGTACGCGAACCGGACGCTCCAAAAACACAAGATGGCGGACTCCCGTTACGCTGCCGGTTAGCTGCCCGGTTCGCGTACCGGGAAGCGCCTCTACCGCGAAAAATCGCGGGGGACTTTAATATCCCCCTCATCAATCCTAGGGGTTTACCTTGCCCCCTTTCCTTCATTTCCCCCTTCTTTTTTCACCACATCTTGTCTCTCGAACCTTCCGAGAGACAAGATGGCGGCCGCTCCGGACTGTTTACAATGTTGACAGCTACGCTGCTGGTTAGCTGCCCGGTTAGCTGCCCGGTGAGCTGCCCGGTGAGCTGCCCGGTTCGCGTACCGGGACGCGCCTCTACGGCGTAAAATCGCAAAAAAAATGTTTCTTTTATTTTGTGCCCCGCGGGGCACTTTAATATCCCCCTCATCAATCCTAGGGGGTCAGGAGTGGTCTACCTTGCCCCCTTTCCTTCATTTCCCCCTTCGTTTTTCACCACATCTTGTCTCTCTCAAAGTTAATTTTCGTAAAAACCACTGGAGCCTATATCTTGAGACATAGCAAAGGCACATCGGGCTACCAGTCCCTACAATTTTGCCAAGTTTGGTGTAAATCCATTCAGCCATTCAGGCTAAAAGTGAGGTCAACCGCCCTATGGAAAATTGCATGGGAAAAACACGTTTTGGGACCCCCCTTTTTTCTCGGCCCCCCCTTGACAAAACCCCCCAAATTTTCAGGGGCTGCTCAGAAACAAAATGTTCCATTTTCCTGAAAATTTCAGCCAATTCTGTCCTCAAACGCCAAAGTTATTCGACATAGAATTTTCAAAAATCCCATAGGAAAAAAATCCTAACTATATATACCTACTGGCTATCGCCAGTAGGTAATATATATATATATATATATATACACACACATATATATATACACACACGCATATATATATATATATATATATATATATATATATATTACCTACTGGCGGTCGCCAGTAGGTATATATAGTTAGGACTTTTTCTCTATGGGATTTTTGAAAATTCTATGTCTAATAACTTTGGCGTTTGTGGACGGAATTGGCTGAAATTTTCAGGAAAATGGCACATTTTGTTTCTGAGCAGCCCCTGAAAATTGGGGGGGGTTCGTCCAGGGGGGTCGAGAAAAAAGGGGGGTCCCAAAACGTGTTTTTAACATTGAGTTTTCCATAGGGCGGTTGGCCTCACTTTTAGCCCGAACGGCTGAATGGATTTGCACGAAACTTGGCAAAATTGTAGGGACTGGTAGCCCGATGTGCCTTTTGTAGGTCTCAATATATGTGCTCCAGTGGATTTTGAGAAATTAACGTTTAAAAAAAGATATATATCTGTAACAGCGGACCGGGCAGCGCTCCAGTTCGCGTACTTTTCGCGCAACGGAGCTTTGTGAAGCGAAGCTGATTGGTTCTCCGGCATCTGTCAACATTCCAAACAGTCCGTAGCGGCCGCCATCTTGTCTCTCGGTAGGATCGAGAGACAAGAGGAGGCGAAAGCGAAGGGGCAAATGACCATAAGGGGGCATAGTAGATCCTCCCTGACCTCTTAGGTTTGATGTACCATTTTGCCAAGTTTGGTGTAATTCCGTTCAGCCATTCAGGCTGTAGACGTATCTAAATGTCAATAATCGAACGGCTGAATGGATTTGCACGAAACTTGGCAAAATATTAGGGACTGGTAGCCCGATGTGCCTTTGCTAGGTCTCAATATATGTGCTCCAGTGGATTTTGAGAAATTAACGTTCAAAAAAAGATATATATCTGTAACAGCGCTCCGCTTCGCGTACTTTTCGCGTTACGGAGCTTTGCGAAGCTGATTGGTTCTCCGGCGTCTGTCAACATTCCAAACAGTCCGTAGCGGCCGCCATCTTGTCTCTCGGTAGGATCGAGAGACAAGAGGAGGCCAAAGCGAAGGGGCAAATGACCATAAGGGGGCATAGTAGATCCTTCCTGACCTCTTAGGTTTGATGTACCATTTTGCCAAGTTTGGTGTAATTCCGTTCAGCCATTCAGGCTGTAGACGTATGTAAATGTCCTATGGAAAATTGCATGGGGAAAACACATTTGAAAGTGTTGAAATTTAGAACCAATTAAAATGTTACTTTGGTTTTGTATTTGTGTGTGATGAAAGTTAATTGGTTATGTATATATGTCAAATGAGAGGAAACCACAGCCATTTTGTGATACTACTGTCTGAGGTACATTTGTGAGGAATTTTTGGTGGTGAATTTCTGGTGTTTGATTTACACAGTACTAACACTTCTCCTACTTTTAAAAAGGTGAGTTGTTAATTTGTAAGGGGAACTATGTTGTACACTTGAAGATAATTTGAAAAATGTTTTCTGTTATTTATTTGCAGTCCTTCTGTTATACTAAATACTTGATAAAGTTAGTTTTATATTATGTATTACTAAAAACGATAAATGAAAGTGATTATTTTTTTCTGCAATTTACAGCAAGCAATTGCAAAATAAAATGGCTCACAATGAAGAGACCGTGGCAATTTCTTTGTAAGGGGAACTATGTTGTACACTTGAAGATAATTTGAAAAATGTTTTCTGTTATTTATTTGCAGTCCTTCTGTTATACTAAATACTTGATAAAGTTAGTTTTATATTATGTATTACTAAAAACGATAAATGAAAGTGATTATTTTTTTCTGCAATTTACAGCAAGCAATTTCAAAATAAAATGGCTCACAATGAAGAGACCGTGGCAATTTCTTTTGAATTGTCCACTACATTGATTGAAATTGAGAGCACCAATAATGAAATATTGTCACAAGGAGGAGATGACGTGTATGATTTCATTAGATTGATTGAAATTGACAGCACCAATAATGAAATATTGTCACAAGGAGGAGATGACTTGAATGATTCCACTACATTGATTGAAATTGAGAGCACCAATAATGAAATATTGTCACGAGGAGATGACTTGAATGATTCCACTACATTGATTGAAATTGACAGCACCAATAATGAAATATTGTCACAAGGAGGAGATGACTTGAATGATTCCACTACATTGATTGAAATTGACAGCACCAATAATGAAATATTGTCACAAGGAGGAGATGACTTGAATGATTTTTTTGATCAATCTGTTGATGGCGAATTTATCGAATGTTTGGAGACCATAGAGTTACAAGAATCATCATTGCAGACTTTTCATGAGGAAATTGCTGATGAGGACATGTTACTAGTTCTTTCAAATTTAGAAAATTCTGAAGAATAAATTTATATTTAGAAATCAAAAATTGTTTGAGACATTATTCAGTTTTATTTTTAATTTATGAGGTTGTAGCGAAGTGATTGTAGTATAAAATGAGACTTATAGTATAGAGTGCAACATTTTTCTGTTACATGGTAAGTTTACTCATATTTACTTCCCTTCTGCCACTATATTATCTCCAATGTGTATTTGACATCTCTTCTTCATCTCCGGCCTCCTTTCTCTCACTGTGTGTCTCCGATGCATCTTATCGCTGCTATTTTGTGTAATTACAGAAGAGAGTAAAATAAAATAGTTCGGAACGTGAAAAGGGGGCAAAGTAGAGTACCCCTCACCCCCTAGGCCTTTTCAGGCGGTCCCAAAAGGATCAGTTTCTGCTTTCCTGAGAGATTATGGTATGAGTTCCATATACCACAATAATTTGCATTACAACATGCAAGATATCTATCTCCTATTACCAACTTTTGGAGATATTCGCGCTAAGCGCGAATATCTCCAAAAAGTAACACCTGCCCTGAGCAGTTCTTAGCCATGTTATCCAATGGGAGGTGGATAACATGGCTAAGAGCATTAGCTCGGTAATGCATGAATATCGCTGACTTTTTAGCGATATTCATGCATTGCGGCCGTTTTTTATCGCATTTGCGATAAACCTTGATAATAGCAAGGTTTATCTTCGATAATTTCTGACGATGCTTAGCGGTAAAAAATTCGTTGGTAAGCATCGTTAGCGATAAATATCGCTTAACTTTGGTAATATGCACCAACGTCTGTTAACGTTAGATTCGAAGGAAATGAGGAAGTGTTGAAAAACATTGTTTGCGCCATCTTGCCTTTTTTGAAATGCCACACTTTTGTCGTGCACGGCAGCCATTTTAGATGCCTTGACCAGACCCACTCTCTGCACGCTGTCGATTCGTAGCATGGCTCCCCACCCTCGCAAGCATCTTCCCCAGGCACTGGTCACCCCCGCTCTCTGTCTTATGCATGGGCAATAAACCTCCCCCCATCTGCGCTGCTCTTCCCTGAGAATCACACTCTGTGCCCGCCCGACACCTCCCTTTCGCCCTATTCACTACCGCACCCTCTGACACTCCTCTTCTTCTGTGTCCGATTGTCCAGGCTATCAGCTAGCCCTGCAGATGTAATTTATGGCTCCAGCTGTAAAGAATCACCCCTCTTCAAAGGAGTTATAGTAGATCAAGGCCCACACCCGATGAGATCCGTCACACCACACGTGTTCCTACTATCTGAAAACCATCCTGTATTGTGATTGGGGAGGGGACCGAGCCTGAAGCGGAAGATTCCAGGAATGACTCTTTGTACATCAAAGTTTTTACAATTATGTGTCACATTAAAAATATATAGCACTCCAACAAAGTAGTAGGAATATAAAACTTTAATAACATATAAATATATACAACAAAACAAAAACAGTAAAAACATTTAAACAACAAAGAGACCGTGGCAATTTCTTTTGAATTCCTGATGAGGACATGTTACTAGTTCTTTCAAATTATGAAAATTCAGAAGATGTTGCCTGGGGGTGGGTCGTCAGTAGCAGTCTGTTGTGCGAATAGTTCCAAGGCAGCAGAACGCGCTGAAATCTAGATGGCACGAAAGTGATGTCTAGTAAGTTGCCGCCCAGCAAATAACGGCGTGGGGCGCCGCGGGGGTGAGTGAGTCCAGTAGGCACCACAGCTATTCTTACCGGCATTGCAGAATTACTGCTGGGGACAATGCCTGTGCTGTAGCAGGGTCACAGCAGAAACAAAAAGGATTCTGTTGAAGATGTTGTTGGTTTTCAATTTGAAAACAGTTCTGGTGTCAACTGCTATGCTAATGTAGTGGTTAATGTTTTGTTTTCTCTAGAAAATGTAAAAGAGGGGGAGGCAGTCCAAAGTTCCGTTAAAAGGGCAAAGGAAAGGATCGGTGGTTTGAACTATCAGTCAAAAAGGGGAGGACAATTTTTCCTACCGGGTCACACTGTGCTTTCACCGGAACTGAGGTCTGCAGGATTCTAGTAATTCAAAGTGAGGCTGGCGCCAGCATGGGAGCGCCGACGTCCCGCGGATACAGTTTCGTCACTCCACGGGCGATCATGGCAGTCATTCCCCATCGGGGGTGTCTGCGGGGGTCGGAGACTCCCGCGGCTCCTCTAGAATCTTCAAGGTCGTGGAGGACTACGGTGGTGGAGTCAACCAGTGACCGGGCCATTTCTTTATGCTGGGCCCGCTCTTGCCAGGTCGACCGCCATTTTGAGAGTTCGGTAGCTACTGGCAATCGCGGGGTCAAATGAGCGGACGGGCTCCACCCTGCCGGGCGAGACGTTGCAGCATCGCCACAGTGGAAGAACCCTTTTCCGGGCGCTTGGAGCGCTGAGGGTGCAGGTGGGAAGCCTCCACTGGGGAGGCGGGAGAGGCCTGTTCGCATCGTCTCTCCCTCCCAGTGCACACCACGGCGTCTCGCTTGAGATTTGTTATGGCCGGACCAGGCGATGAGGACGAGGGGGGGGGGGGGTCGGAGGCATGTGCAAGACATCCCCCCCCAGTGTTGTCGCAGCCATTATTCAAGAAAGAAGAAGTGTCCCGTCCGTCTTCGGGCCGGGCTTCCGGTGGATGTCGGCCGGATGCCCCTGGCTCTGGCCCCATGAACGGGTTCCTTGGTTTATCGGCTGCAGCCGGATCCCGTCGGCCTCGGCCCCCCGACCGTTGGTGGCCGGACCGGAAGAGCATGTGGCGGGACTACCTGAAACTCTCAAGGGCCACCGCGGCCGGACTGGGAGAGAGAGGGGAGGCTCGAGGAGACATTCCCCCCCCTGCAACTCTTCAGCGTTGTAAAGGCAATCCCCTGGCCGGGTCCCGCTGGCCTCGGCCTCTCCTCCGGCTACACCCTACGTTAGGATCTCCTGGCCGAGGCGTGGCAGCAGGACCCGCCTTATATGGGCTGCTCCCGGCTGGGCGTAGCCGCAACCCTGCCCCACCTTGGAAGTTTCCAGAGTGGGGGCGGATGTTCTACTGACTTGCATTTTCCCTAGTCTATCGATTTTTTGGGCGTGGCAGGCGGTGGGACAGCGAGGGGTGATTTGGTTTCTCTTACTGTTTTTCTGGTCTCTCACCACTGGCATATTTCTAACGTTTTCTTGTTTCTAGGACATTAATAGGTTTTATCATTACGTTATGTTATCGTTTCTTTGTTCGTTGTTTAATAAAAGTTCATGTTCATCAGTGGCCTACTGATTTTCGTTTTCCTATTCTTTTCTTTCCAGGTTGTTTCATGCTAAAGTTTCTGTTAACAGGATACAGTGATCACTTCGTTATTATTGCATATGTCCTTTTCACTAGGGGTGCTCTCTGGTCGGGCCAGATGACGTATCTCTAGTAAATGGTCCGGGTGAAACAGGTGCATCAATCAGTGGGGAGTAGATAGGCATGACAGATTACAACGGGGGAGAAAGGTCCGCATTACGTACCCTTTCACTATTTGCAAAGATTTTCCTACGTATATTTGCAAACAGGGAATACCTCCAAAAAGAACCAATTCCCAAACAGTCAATGTTTGGGGAAACAATCAATCAATGAGGAACGAAATAGGCACGACGTGTTAAAGGTTTGCGTTACCTACCCTTCACTATCTGCAAAGGGAGAGAGAATATTCCTATTCTTCCTCGTTTGCAGGCAGAGAAGATTCTTAAGAGAACCAACTTCGAACAATTCAATGCTCGATTCAAACAATCAAGAAGGGGTACTGTGAACACAAATGAACGACGCTTATGTACATACACATTGGTATTATCAACAGGTTGTTCCTAATGTTTCTATTTTAGGGAGGTCAAAAAGAGATCCCATTAGTGGCCTACTGATTTTGCTTGATTCCTTTTGTTTTTTTACACGATTTTTCGCTATCTGCAAAGACTAAACAGAGTATTGCGACTCTGTGCTTGTTTGTAAATAGAGAATGAACCAAAGAGAACAATCAATCAAATGGAGAGAGAAGCAGGCACGACGGATTACAACGGGGGCAAAGGCCTGCGTTAACTACCCTTCACTATCTGCAAAGAGAGAGTACTCCTAATAGAAATGAGGGGTGGGGGGCAGCATTCAAAGCAGATCAGTGTGCATAAACACGAAAATGTTTTTACTTACCACGTACTTGACATTCGACAGCTTATGATATTTGCTATTAAAAAACCATTGAAATTCACTGAAAAAACCATAGGTTATAGACCATATATAGTTAGAAATTAGCATTTAAAAAACCTTATTTTACTCACACAAAACCATTGAAATTCCATATATAGTTAGTTGCACTAACTATATATCGCGCACCCGCAATCCACTGCTGATCATGTCACATATTACATCATTCATGACATGGTCAGTGACATCACTGATGACATCACTGATGACATCTCAAATGACATCACTGATGACATCACTGATGACATCTCATTTGACATCATTCTTGTGCTAATACGATAAACCTCTTCAGACTCTAATATAACCTTAGATACACTCAGTGTATACAGACACTCACACACTGCCACTCATCCATGGAGTTACTCACACACCCAGTCAGTCATGCAAAGAAACAATCTCACCTCCATTTCTTCAACTATACAGTTAAACACACCTTACTTATTGAAACATATACTAACACATATTTACTCTCTTATACAATCCCTGATACAAGTTCACAATGATCGATACAACCACTCACTCATTCAGTGGCTCTCATGCACAGTTATTTATATATGCCAACTCTCACATGTACTGTGTTTTACATATGTACTTACTATGACATGTAGCATTGAGATATCCATTCACTCATCAATACACTCATGCACACAGTCAACTGCCCATGTAGCTGTTTCCACATGCACTCTTGAACTCATACACCTAGTGAATAAACTGCTCACACATCTATGCACAGAGTCACACACCTTCCAGCCACCCCCACACAAACTCAATCTCCCATAGAAATACTTGGGCAACCAATTAATAACACATATAGCCTCTCGTATAGCTAATGATCAACACATGCAGCAGTTTACATCACAACAGACATAATGATGCACAAATTAAGACAGTTTAGTCACTAACCCATGCATTCAGTGAGACACATTTAATCACTCACTCATACAGTCAGTCACGCACCTACTAAATCCTTCATCCAGACACTTATACATCCACTCATTCTTCAATATGTAAGACATATTTTAACTTTACAGAAACATACAGTCACTGGATGTTGTCATCAGTGATGTCATCAGTGATGTCATTTGAGATGTCATCAGTGATGTCATCAGTGATGTCACTGACCATGTCATGAATGATGTAATATGTGACATGATCAGCAGTGGATTGCGGGTGCGTGATATATAGTTAGTGCAACTAACTATATATGGAATTTCAATGGTTTTGTGTGAGTAAAATAAGGTTTTTTAAATGCTAATTCCTAACTATATATGGTCTATAACCTATGGTTTTTTCAGTGAATATATATATATTCACTGAAAAAACCATAGGTTATAGACCATATATAGTTAGGAATTAGCATTTACAAAACCTTGAAAATTCACTGAAAAAACCATAGGTTATAGACCATATATAGTTAGGAATTAGCATTTAAAAAACCTTATTTTACTCACACAAAACCATTGAAATTCCATATATAGTTAGTTGCACTAACTATATATCGCGCACCTGCAATCCACTGCTGATGATGTCACATATTACATCATTCATGACATGGTCAGTGACATCACTGATGACATCACTGATGACATCTCAAATGACATCACTGATGACATCACTGATGACAACATCCAGTGACTGTATGTTTCTGTAAAGTTAAAATATATCTTACATATTGAAGAATGAGTGGATGTATAAGTGTCTGGATGAAGGATTTAGTAGGTGCGTGACTGACTGTATGAGTGAGTGATTAAATGTGTCTCACTGAATGCATGGGTTAGTGACTAAACTGTCTTAATTTGTGCATCATTATGTCTGTTGTTCTGTAAACTGCTGCATGTGTTGATCATTAGCTATACGAGAGGCTATATGTGTTATTAATTGCTTGCCCAAGTATTTCTATGGGAGATTGAGTTTGTGTGGGGGTGGCTGAAAGGTGTGTGACTCTATGCATAGATGTGTGAACAGTTTATTCACTAGGTGTATGAGTTCAAGAGTGCATGTGGAAACAGCTACATGGGCAGTTGACTGTGTGCATGAGTGTATTGATGAGTAAATGGATATCTCAATGCTACATGTCATAGTAAGTACATATGTAAAACACAGTACATGTGAGAGTTGGCATATATAAATAACTGTGCATGAGAGCCACCGAATGAGTGAGTGGTTGTATCGATCATTGTGAACTTGTATCAGGGATTGTATAAGAGAGTAAATATGTGTTAGTATATGTTTCAATAAGTAAGGTGTGTTTAACTGTATAGTTGAAGAAATGGAGATGAGATTGTTTCTTTGCATGACTGACTGGGTGTGTGAGTAACTCCATGGATGAGTGGAAGTGTGTGAGTGTCTGTATACACTGAGTGTATCTAAGATTATATTAGAGTCTGAAGAGGTTTATCGTATTAGCACAAGAATGATGTCAAATGAGATGTCATTAGTGATGTCATCAGTGATGTCATTTGAGATGTCATCAGTGATGTCATCAGTGATGTCACTGACCATGTCATGAATGATGTAATATGTGACATCATCAGCAGTGGATTGCAGGTGCGCGATATATAGTTAGTGCAACTAACTATATATGGAATTTCAATGGTTTTGTGTGAGTAAAATAAGGTTTTTTAAATGCTAATTCCTAACTATATATGGTCTATAACCTATGGTTTTTTCAGTGAATTTTCAAGGTTTTGTAAATGCTAATTCCTAACTATATATGGTCTATAACCTATGGTTTTTTCAGTGAATTTCAATGGTTTTTTAATAGCAAATATCATAAGCTGTCGAATGTCAAGTACGTGGTAAGTGAAAACATTTTCGTGTTTATGCACACTGATCTGCTTTGAATGGTGCCCCCCCCCTCATTTCTATTAGGAGTACTCTCTCTTTGCAGATAGTGAAAGGTAGTTAACGCAGGTCTTTGCCCCCATTGTAATCCGTCGTGCCTGCTTCTCTCTCCATTTGATTCATTGTTATCCAAGTATTTACTGTTTTAGAATTAGTTCTCTTTGGTTCATTCTCTATTTACAAACAAACACAGAGTCGCAATACTCTGTTTAGTCTTTGCAGATAACGAAAAATCGTGTAAAAAAAAAGAAAAGGAATCGAGCAAAATCAGTAGGCCACTAATGGGATCTCTTTTTGACCTCGCTAAAATAGAAACATTAGGAACAACCCCTCATGACAAATACAAAACTAGTGAGATGAACTGAACTCCACACAATGATGGCTGCAAAACAGCTCGGCTCCGCCACCCACCCCGCCCAAAATAACGATAAAGAACGGCTGCCATGATTGGTTGCGGAATGACCACGACGGAGCTACGAAATGGTGCTGCTCTCATGCTAACCCCAGCTTCAGTCTGAAACATCCAGAAACACTGTAGACTACCAATTCGATCAGTTCCGGTAGCGCCCCAATGTAACCCGGTAGAGAAGAACTAGCCCTCCCCTCTTTGACTGATGGTTCTTGTTGCCTGTCCCTTCTGTTGTCATTTAACAGAACTATTTAGCCTGCTGAAAGGGGTTGTGTTCCGACCGCTGGTTGGTGGAGACATTTTGACTATATTCTGTACCTGCGTTGTCGCGTAATGCGTCATATGACGCGCCGCGTTAGCGCATCCGGAAGTCATCCGGGGCGCGCAGCGCGTAACGTAAGCATAACAAGTCATGTGACTTGTTAATAAAACTTTTCATTGGTTCATTTTACTTTTCTTATTGTAATGATGAAAGGCTTGGTCATATGACCTAAAAATTACGCTTTTCATTACTTCCGAACATTATTTTTTCTTAAATATATGTTATAATGTTCCAGGCTAATGTACTTTCCCGGAAATTTTACAACTGTCCTGCAAGTAAAATATATTCTTTTTTCGAGAAAAAGAGCGTTTCTTCGTCCCATGACGGAGCCGTTGAGCAAAAGAGGGTCGACCTGCTGTCTTAGTCGCCGATACGCCTGAATATGAGATTCTTATCGATCACTTTATGTTGCAGGAATAGAAAACACAACAGCCCTTGACCATTTATCTTTACTGCGTTCCTTCGTATTATACCTTTTACCCTTCATGTAATTGGTCTGCTTTATTTCACTTGCCTTTTAATGATTCTAAAACAGTGACTATTATTAAAAACTTTACCAATGTATATACTACTACCATGTTTTCTTTTAAAAACCTTTATTGTGAAAATTTCATTATACAAATACGAGCCTATAACCACGTGGGCCGGCCACGGAGCAAACTGTAATCGTATATGATGAATAGACATTTACACTGTAGAGGAACGTAACGGGCGGGCCATTAGGTTGCAAGAACTAAGGTGTCTAACAGTTACGGAATCGGTGGACGTACATTTTATAATTAAAATACGACAGGGCCAGTTACAATAAAATTATCTAGATATACATTTGCGGGCAAGTACCATGGGTGACGTTAATTCGAACTTTCAACAGTACAGTAATCAATAACACATCAGAACTTAATATCAATAGGGATGTCGAAATATTCAATCAATTCTCGTCCCCGCCCGCCATGTGCTTCAAAACTGCATACGTATCTCGTGATTTCAAGGTTCTGCAACCAGTACACAACAAGGAGTTACGAGTCCCATTTATTCTGGCGCCATTTTGGGCGAGGACGGGCAGGTCCAGGATATAGTCAAAATGTCTCTACCAACCATCGACTATGATGATGTTCATATGCTGTATTTATTAGAGTAACACTCATCTGTCCACATGAAATTAATTTGCCACAATCTAAACATGTCATTTTAATCTTTCCAAAGTTCTTCTAAATATTTGGGACCGTTTCCCTTGCCTCTGAAGCTCTCAGTGCCACTTCTTTGATGAATGTACTAGCAGGTCAGGGGTTCTCCTCCAAATCTCTCTTTTATGCAGCACTATAATTAATTGGTGCCACCTCTCCATATGACGATGCATGGTATAGTTACCACAACTATATTTTTTTTCGGTTCCTCTGGAGAGTTCATCGTGGCAGATGAAGCGTGTAACGTACCGGGCATTTACCTTTTTTTGCATGTACAGGAAAGGAAAAAAAAATCGAGCGTCCGAGTTCTAAGGTGTCCCAGGGCCATTTTGGTGGACCAGGCCCAAATCCAAAGAACAGCTATCTCACAGGCTAATGGGGCGACCCACGCCGAGTTTCAGCATTGTAGGATGACCACACAAGTACAGCAACTTGCTAGACATCACCTCGGTGCCATCCGGATCTCGGCGCCCCACTGCAGATGAAGTGCCTCTCAACTATGAAACCACCACGGTGACATCCGGATCTTGGCGCGTTGTGCTGCCTTCGGCCTATTCGCACATCGGTCCGCTACTGACGCCATCTCACAGGCTAATGGGGCGACCCACGCCGAGTTTCAGCATTGTAGGATGACCACACCAGTACAGCAACTTGCTAGACATCACCTCGGTGCCATCCGGATCTCGGCGCCCCACTGCAGATGAAGTGCCTCTCAACTATGAAACCACCACGGTGACATCCGGATCTTGGCGCGTTGTGCTGCCTTCGGCCTATTCGCACATCGGTCCGCTACTGACGCCATCTCACAGGCTAATGGGGCGACCCACGCCGAGTTTCAGCATTGTAGGATGACCACACCAACTTGCTAGACATCACCTCAGTGCCATCCGAATCTTGGCATCTCAACGCCTAGTGGTATCTTCCATACAAAAAATATTGTTACGCTGCCTTTGGCCCCATTCGCACATCAGTCCGCAACTTAGACATCACCTCGGTGCCATCCGGATCTTGGCATCTCAGCGCCTTGTGGTGTCAGTCAGAAAATATTGTTGTGCTGCCTTCGGCCTATTCGCACATCGGTCCGCTACTGACGCCATCTCACAGGCCAACGGGGCGCCCCACGCCGACTTTCAGCATTGTAGGATGGCCACACCAGTGCGGCAACTTGCTACACACCACCTCGGTGCCATCCGGATCTTGGCATCTCAGCGCCTTGTGGTGTCTTCTACTCCGGAAATATAGTAGAAAATATTGTTGCGCTGCCTTTGGCCCCATTCACACATCAGTCCGCTACTGACACCATCTCACAGGCCAACGGGGCGCCCCACGCCGACTTTCAACATTGTAGGATGGCCACAGAAGTGCGACAACTTACTAGACACCACCTCGGTGCCATCCGGATCTTGGCGCGTTGTGCTGCCTTCGGCCTATTCGCACATCGGTCCGCTACTGACGCAAACTCACAGGCCAACGGGGCGCCCCACGCCGACTTTCAGCATTGTAGGATGGCCACACCAGTGCGGCAACTTCCTACACACCACCTCGGTGCCATCCGGATCTTGGCGCGTAGTGAAGCTGCAGCAGCTGCAAATAAGCTTCAGACAGTGTTACAACCGCTGCTCAGAACTCTCAACTATGACACCACCTCGGTGCCATCCGGATCTTGGCGCGTTGTATTGCCTTCGGCCTATTCGCACATCGGTCCGCTACTGACGCCGCCTCACGTGCCAACGTATTTTCTCCGCATTTTATACCCTATGCCGCATAACAGGTCATGTGACTTGTTTATAAAACTTTTCATTGGTTCATTTTACTTTTGGTTTCCTAATGATGGAAGGCTTGATCATATGACCTAAAAACAACACTTTTCATTGGATGAAAACTTTTTTATTCCCCCAAACGATGGAAGCCCCACCTTGTTTCTGGATGTTTCAGACTAAACTGGCGTCACCATGAGAGCACCACCATCTCGTAGCTCCGTCGTGGTCATTCCGCGAGCAATCATGGCAGCCGCTCCCCACCAGAAGCCTGCAGGACTCGGGGCCCCCAAAACTTTTGATGAATTCTCAAGGCGGAGGGGACGCTTTCGAGAATGGGGTCCAAGACCTAGCAGACAAGCGTCCGATTTCCAAGGTGTCCCAGGGCCATTTCAGTGGACCAGGCCCAAAAAGGAAACAGCCTGCCGCCATTTTGAGAGTCCTGTGACAGCCGCCTATCGCTGCACCGCAAGAGTGGGCGCAACTCAGCTGAATGGCGGATTTTGACACAGTGGACCAAAAGCGGACGGAATGGCAACTGAAACGGTAAAGGGGCGCCCCACTAAAACAGATGAGACTCCACCTGGAGAGGCCCGTTCACGCCGCCTCCCCCGGGGCGCTCCACGCCGTTATTCGGAGCAGCATTGTAGGATACCAAAACCAGTGCGGCAACTTACTGGACATCACCTTGGTGCCATCGTTCTGCTGCCTTGGAACTATTCGCACAACAGTTTGCTACTGATGACCCACCCCCCGCGACGCCCCACGCCGTTATTTGCTGGGTGGCAACTTACTAGACATCACTTTCGTGTCATCTAGATTTCGGCGCGTTCTGCTGCCTTGGAACTATTCGCACAACAGTTTGCTACTGATGACCCACCCCCCGCGACGCCCCACGCCGGAAATCTGGACGTTGTGCTGCGTTGGGACTATTCGCACAGCCGACCGCTACTTCGTTGTTTTTCTCTAAAAATGTTTATATGTTATTACTATTTTTGTTTTCTTGTATATATTTATAAATTATTAAAGTTTTATAATCTTACTACTTTGTCGGAGTGCTATATATTTTTAATGTGACACATAATTGTAAAAACTTTGATGTACAAAGAGTCATCCCTGGAATCTTCCGCTTCACGCTCGGTCCCCTCCCCAATCACAATACAGGATGGTTTTCAGATAATAGCAACGCTTCTGCTGTGACGGATCTCATCGAGTGTGGGCCTTGATCTACTATAACTCCTTTGAAGACGGGTGATTCTTTACAGCTGTGGCCATAAACTACATCTGCAGGGCTAGCTGATAGCCTAGGACCGGCCTGGACAATCGGACACAGAGGAAAAGGAGTGTCAGAGGGTGCGGTAGTGAATAGGGCGAAAGGGAGGTGTCGGGCGGGCACAGGGTGTGATTCTCAGGGAAGAACAGCGCAGATGGGGGGAGGTTTATTACCCATGCATAAAACAGAGAGCGGGGGTGACCACTGCCTGGGGGAGATGCTTGCGAGGGTGGGGAGCCATGCTAAGGATCGACAGCGTGCACAGAGTGGATCTGGTCAAGGCATCTAAAATGGCTGCCGTGCACGACAAAAGTGTGGCATTTGAAAAAAGACAAGATGGCGCACACAATGTTTTTCAACAATTCCTGATTTCCTTCGAATCGAACGTTAACAGACGTTGGGGCATATTACCAAAGTTAAGCGATATTTATCCCTAACGATGCATTGCAAAGATTTTTTTACCGTCAGAAATTATCGCAGATAAACCTTGCTATTATCAAGGTTTATCGCAAATACGATAAAAAACGAGCGCAATGCATTAATATCGCTGAAAACTCCGCGATATTCATGCATTACCGAGCTAATGCTCTTAGCCATGTTATCCACCTCCCATTGGATAACATGGCTAAGAACTGCTCAGGGCAGCTGTTACTTTTTGGAGATATTCGCGCTTATCTCGAATATTTCCAAAAGTTGATAATAGGAGATAGCGATGTTAGCGACTGTTTCCAGTCGCTAACATCTTGGCATGCCCACTTTGCATGTCATTAGTGATAAATATCACTCACATGCAAAGTGGGACCCAAGATGGTCGCTATCTCCTACTAGCCGTCGCTAACTGGTGTTAGCAACAGCTAGGTAATACAGATATAATTTTATCTCCGCGGAGCGCTGTTACAGATATATATCTTGTTTTTGAACGTTAATTTCTCAAAATGCACTGAAGCACATATATTGAGACATAGCAAAGGCACATCGGGCTACCAGTCCCTAATATTTTACCAAGTTTCGTGCAAATCCATTCAGCCGTTCGATTATTATTATTATTATTTTTTTTTGCCCCGCGGGGCCCTTTTAAAACCTCCACATCAAACCTAGGGGGTCAGCGAGGATCTACTATGCCCCCTTATGGTCATCAGCCGTTCGATTATTATTATTATTTTTTTTTTTTGCCCCGCGGGGCCCTTTTAAAACCTCCACATCAAACCTAGGAGGTCAGCGAGGATCTACTATGCCCCCTTATGGTCATTTGCCCCTTCGCTTTGGCCTCCTCTTGTCTCTCGATCCTACCGAGAGACAAGATGGCGGCCGCTACGTACTGTTTGGAATGTTTACAGACACCGGAGAGCCAATCAGCTTCGCTTCGCAAAGCTCCGTAACGCGAAAAGTACGCGAAGCGGTGCGCTGTTACAGATATATATCTTTTTTTGAACGTTAATTTCTCAAAATCCACTGAAGCACATATATTGAGACCTAGCAAAGGCACATCGGGCTACCAGTCCCTACAATTTTGCCAAGATTCGTGCAAATCCATTCAGCCGTTCGATTATTATTATTATTATTTTTTTTTGCCCCGCGGGGCCCTTTTAAAACCTCCACATGAAACCTAGGGGGTCAGCGAGGATCTACTATGCCCCCTTATAGTTATTTCCCCCTTTGTTTTGACCTCCTCTTGTCTCTCGATCCTACCGAGAGACAAGATGGCGGCCGCTACGGACTGTTTGGAATGTTGACAGACGCCGGAGAACCAATCAGCTTCGCTTCACAAAGCTCCGTTGCGCGAAAAGTCCGCGAACCAGAGCGCTAACCGGTCCGCTGTTACAGATATATATCTTTTTTTAAACGTTAATTTCTCAAAATCCACTGGAGCACATATATTGAGACCTACAAAAGGCACATCGGGCTACCAGTCCCTACAATTTTGCCAAGTTTCGTGCAAATCCATTCAGCCGTTCGGGCTAAAAGTGAGGCCAACCGCCCTATGGAAAACTCAATGTTAAAAACACGTTTTGGGACCCCCCTTTTTTCTCGGCCCCCACTGGACGAACCCCCCCCAAATTTTCAAGGGCTGCTCAGAAACAAAATGTGCCATTTTCCTGAAAATGTCAGCCGATTCCGTCCACAAACGCCAAAGTTATTAGACATAGAATTTTCAAAAAACCCATAGAGAAAAAATCCTAACTATATATACCTACTGGCGACCGCCAGTAGGTAATATAGACACACACACACACATATATATATATATATATATATATATATATATATATATACACACATATATATATCTATATTACAAAAACGATAGTTTGAATAATTTTAACAAGATCAGCTTGAAACTATATATTTTTTTGATATGTTTGTACTTACTATTATAGGAATAGAGACAAAATATTTTTGTAATGGATATTTTTGACACAATATTTTGTTTCACTATATTGTTGTTTTTTATATTGGTCAGTGATCCACAAGTTTCATCAAGGAAGTGGTAGTGAAGATGCTGGACCTAGGAAAAATGGAGCATTCTGCAATGAAGGAGCCAGCAAATGATTCTCGTATCCAAGCAAAGGATGGTGGACAAGCCCCTTTGCATGGACTATTGGAGCCTCAATACTGTAACAAAGATAGAAGCCCAGCACATCGCTTGAGCGGACAAGCTTATGGATACGTTGAGTGAAGCAAGTACTTTTGATTTGACCGATGGGTGCTTGCAAATAGCTTTTACATCTGCAGGCAAGGAGAAGACTGCATTCGCCACACTTACAAAATGCCCCATTCCAAATGTTGGTGTATTATGTTCTTATGGTTTAGGCATCCTTGGTGTGGCCCGACTCAATGACATTGCTGTGTTCAGCAATACTTGAACGGCGTGTGCTGGACTGGGACTCCAATTCCCAGGAGCACCCGCCAGCCCGGATTTCGATCACCTGGGCCGCTCTCCCCGACCCCTCCCCCCCACCCTAGAGCCTCTTAAAAACTGCTGTTACTGGACTGCCCAGCGGGACGCTTTGCTGCTTTGGACACTCCTTTTGGGACTGTGCTGCCTCTTCTACCTTCACTCCTCGCGGTACCCGCTCCGCGGGTCCCGCTTCGTGAGGGGTGCCTGATTGCTGCTGGGGGTCACTGTTGGAGGAACCGAGGGAGCTGTGTGCGTGAGGCGGGGCTGCGAGCGAGCGCGTGTGCTGGACTGGGACTCCAATTCCCAGGAGCACCCGCCAGCCCGGAATTCGATCACCTGGGCCGCTCTCCCCGACCCCTCCCCCTCCTTGTCTGTAGCCACTATATTTGGTCTCTAGCTCTCCCGCGGCGCGGGAGCGCGCCGGGAGAAGCCCGGGACAAGGGCGGGACTGTCTGTGGCCGTCCTAGGCCGGAGTAGGCTGGGCTGGGCCTACTCTCTTGGCTGTGTCTTCTGGCATTTGGCCCAAGTAAGGGATATAGTGCCCCATAGTCTTTATTGAACTCTAGACGCCATGCCGTCCCCGGCTAGGGAAAGCACCCCCATGAAACAGTGTGGAGTTAAAAATAAGACCTTAGAGAATTACTTTCCTCGGGCTGTGGGGGAAGGGGACAAGGAGAGCACTTTAAACCGGCTTAGGGCTGAGCGGAGACGCTCTATAGATAACCTGAAAAATAGACCTCTTGGAGAACATCTCACCACGTCTAGTGTAGAGTTGACCCCAATAGATGATGTCCCAATCCTGTTGAGGGATTGTACAAAAACTCCCCTACCGTCACCCACGAGTTCTACCCCAGTGAGCAGCATAAGCCCAAGCAAGGTGACTATTGATCTAATTTCTCAACCTCCCCCAGCTCTGAAATCTAGGAAAGCTAAACCTAAGCCAGCTGCAGCACATGGAGTTTTTGGGCCCCCCCCAAATAAACGCAGGAGAAAGGCGAAGGGTGCTCAGGGAAAAAACAAACCCAAAACCCCTCACTCCGAGTTTGGGAAGCCATCTAAACCCCCCACACCGACTGTGATAACAGTGGAGGAGCCACATCCTAAACCTGCTGCACAGGACGGTTTGGCCCCCGGTTTGATGGAAAATATAGTAAATAACATTGCCAATGCCCCCCTTTCTGTCGTCCCGTTAGGCAACTTGGAATTTCTGCTGAGGTCACTACTGTTACCAATTAGTGAAAGCATTAAAAAGGTGGAAATTAGATTAACCATCCTTGAGGCTACACTAAGTAGCATGAAAATCCCGGTCAACTCTCAAGGAAGGCCTCCTGAGCTCATCGCCACTCCAACAGCCCCTAAACATCCTCCAAAAAATGTAATGAGCTTAGCCCCGACACAGGTTGCGATTGTGGCTGCCCCACTACAACTCCAGAGGAATAATTCCGCTCGAATGAAGTCACTTAATCCTATTGGGCCTACCCCCCCTGTAAACTCTGTTTCTCCACCACAGTCCACAGATAGTGTCGCGCTAACACCACTAATGAAGCTTCCCCCCAGGCCACGTAGACCTAATTTACCACCAGAGGCAAATGACTTCACTGTAGTCATGGCGGGTGTTCCTCCGCTAGAGGCGGGTGAAGCTGAGGACTTTTGTGCCCTAAAAAGTAGGGTAATTAAGTGGTTAAATTTGAACAGACCCTTACCAGTACATTTAAATAACGAAATCATAATGGTTAGAAGGGTTCCATGGGTGGGGAGAACTCGCAAATCCATTATAGGGGATTGCATTTTGGTGAACTGCAGGGACGTTGGAACTGTCTCTCACATATGTCAGGGAAAGAATAGATCGCAGGTGTCAACCATTCAAACCCTTCATGTGTCTTTCTTCTTCCCCCCTATCCCTGTCCCTGCCCCTGCACATACGCTTCGTACCTATGATAACTGGGAAAGGGTCGGTCGGAGAGGTGATCGTCACAAATTTAACCCCAGGCCAGCATTCAGCCGCCCAGAGCCACCCCTTCGTACATTCAACCGGTTTCACTGTCTGGATGGCTTAGAGGGGGTAGATTGACAAATGGATAATGGTCTTCGGGGAGAAGGGGGTAAAGGGGTTCTGAAAGAAGAGTCGGAGGTGCACAGTTCGGTGGCAAAGCAAATGCCATCAAGTTGTGGCATGACGCCTGTGCTGGATGAACCCAGGGCAGTAGATATTGGATGTATAGGAGAGGGACATGGGCCGGATATGGAAAAGACAGGGTGTGAGTTACAAAGGGGGCGCCAGGGGGGAGTGGAGCAGGGGGGCGAGGCACTGAGAATTATTTCATGGAATATAGCTGGTCTGGCTGGAAAATTTGACAACAAAGAGTGGCTCGACTATATCAGGAAATTCCATGTAATCTGTCTGCAGGAGACCTGGGCATCGGAGAATAACTTCCACCTGCAAGGGTATAAGTGTTTTTTTGTACCCGCCCAAAAATCAAGATCGGGGAGAGCCATGGGAGGATTATCTATTTATATTGACTTGGGCCTTCCGGGCAGTTGCTCTTGCCTAGACTGGAACTCCCACAGGATCCAGGCAGTTAGATTTTCAGGGAAGGGGCTTAGATTTGTAGTTTTTAATATCTACAACAATGAGACAGCGGGAACCCAAACCCCTCTGGCTGCTGAATTGGATCACAGGTTGGGTCAGGAAACAATGGGCCAAAAAAAGGGGCAGACACACGCAATGTTGGTTATGGGAGACTATAATTGCCATCTGTGCCCGGCACTGGTTCAAAAAAACCCAGACTGGTCCCAGTGCCCCATGGAGAAGGGGCCGCACTTTTCCCATACGCCGACAGGGTTAGCTTTCAGTACGCTCCGGCTCAAGTATGACCTAGAGCATACTATCAACATGATGGGGACGCAGGAGGATGGCACACTCCCACCTACATTTAAGGGCAGAGGGTGCTCATCCTTCATAGACTATATCCTGGTCTCAAGATCTCTGATAAATAAGATAGCTAGTGCAGGGATTGAATGGAGCGGATTCAGTGACCATAACCCCCTTGTCTTGGAGTTGTTGTACAGGGTGGGCCCAAGAAATAGAGCTCAACACACATTCACTGAGAGGGCAACAGATCAAGGCAGGAGACTAAAGTGGTCCAAAATTGATGGGGAAAAGTTTTACAAGGACCTGGTGGACGCCGGCAACCTGGCCATCAACGATTGTTTAGACACAGAGGTTCACGGATTGAGGCTTCTGGAGGCATTCGATCAGATCGCCAAGTTGATCGACGGTCTACTAAAGACTTGTGTGTCCTTAAAGAACCACGGGAATCCTCGATGGTTCGATAAAGACTGCTCCAAAGCTTTGAGGGAGCTGAAAAGCTGCCTTAAATCTAAACCAAGGGTCCCCTATAAAGTGAAGGCGTGCAGAGAAAATTATAAAAAAGAGATTAAGAGGAGGAAACTTGTCTTACAGGCAGAAGCGTGGGCAGATTTAAGAGAAGTAGGGGAAAGAAAGGATCTAGCGGGTTTCTGGAGGATTATCAATAACCCAACTTTCCAGGAAAAAGATACCCCGGAGATAGGGGCTAATATCCTCCCAGAACAGTGGGTTACCCACTATAGGAGTCTGTATAACCACGAGTCTGGTACTACTGTAGTGTTATCGGCTATTTCAACTCAGGCTCCACCGGTTGAATTCACTATTAAGGAGATCACCGCAGGGATTGAGGGTCTGACTAAAAATAAAGCCCCGGGGCCCGACGGGATTCCCCCAGATCTGTTTCTGAGTAATACTGAACTTTGGGCCCCTTTAATGACAAGGGTCATTAACACTGCTATTACCTGCGGCCTGCCTCCGTCCTGGTCAAAAGCGGTAATTGTGCCGATTTTTAAGAAGGGCAATAGGGACGACCCCAAGTGTTACCGCCCGATTTCCCTGATTGATGTGTCAGCAAAACTTTTGGGAAGGGCAATTCTTAACAGACTGTCCGAGTGGACCGAAGAAAATAACATCTTCTCGGACACTCAATACGGATTTAGGACAGGGAGGTCCACTAGTGACCAATGCCTGAACCTTTACATGCTGACTGCCAAATATACCATGGCTAGTGATGAATTCATTTATATGGGTTTCATGGATTTGGCAGCAGCATTCGATCACGTTAATAGGGAGAAATTGTGGGGCATGATGTTTAGCATGGGGATTGAGAGTGGCCTAATTAACATTTTGAGGGAATTGCACAGTGACACTACGGCTAAGGTCCGTTACAATAGGGAGGGGGGATTGACTAACTCATTCCCCTGTATGAGCGGAGTTCGGCAAGGCTGCATCCTTGCCCCTTTTTTGTTTTCCCTGTATATTAATAATTTGGAGCAGTTTTTGTTAGGTTTAAAGGCTGATTGCCCAAGGGTCGGGTCGCGTCATATTCCTGTTCTGCTTTACGCAGATGACGCGGTGCTGATTGCACGTACACCCAGGAGCTTACAAATCTTGATCGATGGATTCGTTAAGTTCATGGGTGCCCTGGACCTTTTTGTTAATCTGGGTAAATTCTATGTGCTCCTGGCGGGGAAAAAATCTACCTCCAAATTTATTTACACAATAGGGAGTCACATTGTAGAAGAGGTCAAAACGTTTCCCTATCTTGGTGTAACATTTGATGGCGCCTTACAGTTTGATTCCTTGGTGGAGGAGCGTTGTGGTAAAATGATCGCATCTAACGGGGCAATAGCTAGCTATGGCAGGAGGCTAGGAAGATGGTCCCCGGAACAGGTGATGAACTTGTACAGCTCTGTATCATGCTCCAAAGTTATTTATGGGGCAGAAGTATGGGGCTTCGTTAATACCACAAGAATCCAACGGGAAGAAAACAAATACTTGAAATCAATCCTGAGGGTACCCCAAAGCACCGCTGGATTAATTGCCCATAGGGAGTTAGGGAGGCCATATATAGAAGACCTGGTAAAATTAAGGCCCATAGTAGCCTGGTTAAAAATCTGGGTCAATCCTGATGCGTCACTCAGTAGAGAAATCTTATCGGATTGTTTGGGGAGGGACAAATGTATGCGCATCCCCTGGCTCCATTATGTGAAGAACACCTTAGAGGAACTAGGTTTTGGGAACCTCTTTACTAACCCTGCAACAATTGTAGCCCAGAATAAGTTGCAAGTAGGGAACATTTTTCTAGAGCGGAAAAACCTATGCAGAGCTGAGGCGGAAGGGTGTAAAAAGACAGTGAGGGCCCATAACCTAGTGAAGAGCGCGAAGGGTATGGAACCATACTTGTACCTCATGTATAACGCACAGGACAGGTTCTTGATGTGCCGTTTCAGGCTGAACCTACTCCCATTCATGTTGGCATCACCAGTAGGATTTGCTACATCAATTGAACAGAAGGGGCCCTGCGGCTGCGACAACAGGTCTCCGCAGGACTCCCTTCATTTTGTTTTACTTTGCCCCTTTTATACAATGCCCAGACGCAGATTCCTTGTAAACCTCTTAAAAAAAACAAATTGGCCCACGCTAGGGAGGCACTAGTATTTTTACAGAAAGCCTCGGACCCCTTAACATTATGTAGTATTATGAATTTTATTAAGGTAGCGGTCCGTTTAAGACACACCAGGGGAGAAGAATGAAATGTCTCAAATTTTATGCCTTTTAAGTGTCATACACTGTTTCACTGTTTGTTTTTTATGCTTTGTTTACACTTTGTACAAAGGATCTTGGAAATGTTTAATGACTTTTTACTATGTATATATGTGTGTGCTTTTATGGTGATTTTTAATCACCGAATAAAGATTCTTTGAATTGAATTGAATTGAATTGAACAGAGAATTTAGACAACTCCAGTACTTTTTTGGGTAAAAGTGACCAAACTGACCATCATACAAACAAGGGCCAAGTTGATGAGACGTCAGAGATCTATGTGGGGCAGCACATAGAGAGGCGTAGCATTCAGACGCAATTCTAGGTTTACTATTGCTCGTAAATCTGGAAATGTGTCAGGTTCCATGTGTGTTGCATGGGAACACCCACAGCAACACCCATGGTATGTTCCTTTCACGCCAAGTACTGCGTGTAAAGGGCCTGTATATACAAGGACAGGAAAAGCCACGCAGGGTGGTTTTTCCTGTTCTTGTAAATATGGAGCATAAAATTGCGCCACCAGTGCGTCACAGAAAGTGATGCACCTGCGGCACAAGGGGCTTGGTAATAAGCCCCTTAGGTTACATAAGAAATAGGACTCCCAATGTATACCCCCATCAGGGCCGGACAGGGAACCGAAATCGGCCCTGGCAAAGTGCTCAGCCGGCCCCCCCTCCACCCTGGGGGTGCGACCGCACTCTTTGCTGGGACCGGTTTTCGGCCGATTTTGTTACAGGGCCGTTTTTGCAGCTATGCTTAAAAAAACGGCCCTGTAACAAAAACGGCCCCCTGGGGTCCAAAACCGGCCCCCACCCATGCGGCCGACCGGGGGATTGCCCGGTGCCCACAACGGCCAGTCCGGGCCTGACCCCCATTCTCGGTGAAAGTGGAATTTTAAATTGGACCTAGAGCCTTTTTACCTGTACCCCTATAATCAGCAGCTCTCCCTGGTAAAAAAAAATTCAGTCCTCGTATTTGAGGTCATTTTCGTTCATAAAGGGTGGAACTTACATTAAAAATGCCAATTACCTGTTTTGAAATGTGTGGTTTGCGAATGGACTGCTGATTGTTGAGACTGCTGTGTAAATGGATCCATTGACCTCAAATGTGTCTACTGTAAAGAAAGGTTCTATATTTCAAAAGCTATCCCAGAGTTAATCAAACTAGCAGTACATGGCAGCACTGTGCATTGGATGTAGGTTACAACGCTAACTATTACAACGCATACCTTTACAAGAGAGCTTTTACAACGCAAGTTCCAGTACAACACATGCCATTACAACACAAGCCATTACAATGCATGTTCCATTACAATAAAAATTACTATTCTAAGATCGCCGGTTGCTTACCTCAGGGAAGGTGCTGGTCAGTGAGTGATATGCGTTGTAATGGCATGCATTGTATTGGAACTTGCGTTGTATTGACTGCATTGTAAAGGCATTGTGTTGTAATGGATGTTTCTCTCGTGCATTACCACCCCAATCTCCATATCTCCCCAAACTCTGTGCAAGAATGGTATTTTTCTGCCTCCAAAGGATCAAAGGCAGCGCCCACATTTAGTTACCAAGCTCCGTGCTGTGAGGCTGGTAAATAAGCATGGGCGGATTTTGCGAATTGGCAATCCGCGAAATTGCGTATTTACAGATTCGCAATCCGCAAAATCCGCGAACTCTCACGAATTTTGCGGATTCCTTTGTTTTGTTGTGTTCGCAAGTGTTTCTGCCATTTCGCAAGGGTTTTTTACCAGTTCGCAAACGCGAACTTACTTGTCGGGTAGCAACGGTCGCGGCCCTGTTGTTTCTACGTCTGGTTCATCACAGCACCCTCTGTTTCACCACTGCCACCCTCTGTTTCACCACTGCCACCCTCTGGCTCACCCATGCCACCCTCTGGCTCACCCATGCCACCCTCTAGTTCATCACTGTAGATTATGGGGGGAAAAGCACACCTGCCCTGCCTCAACTGACATGAATGAATTAGGGGCTGATTAATGTGTCACTGAATTTGAACTTCCAGGCTGGCACCTGCTTCTTTATCTGTAATAACTTTCTGTTGCAGTGTAATTTTTTTAACAGGACCATTGTTGTATACTTGTAGCTATTCTCTGAGCCTGCTGTGAGGGTCAGAGCAGGGTCATAGAATAGTTGCAAGTAGGCAACTGAACTCTGAAGGGGCCCCTCAGGAAGCACTACAGGGAATGTTTACTAATGATAAGATTGAACTTTTGCACCTGCTGAGTGCTTTCAGTTTTGCAAAAATCCAAATATCCAGCAGCATCCACAAAAAGTAATCCTTCCAGGCACTACAGGGAATGGTTACTAATGATAAGATTGAACTTTTGCACCTGCTGAGTGCTTTCAGTTTTGCAAAAATCCAAATATCCAGCAGCATCCACAAAAAGTAATCCTTCCAGGTCAAGATCCAAATCAAAGTGACCAACACATGAAGAAAGCACTGGGAGGAGCCTGCTGGACAGGAACAGTAAGTTGGAGACTGTGGGGCACTTCCTTCCTCCCCCCCTCCCTAAATGGACTCCTTACAAAAAAAAGTGCAGGCAAATGTCAACCTGAGGAGTTATTCTGATAAAAATCATAATTTTCAAGGTTTATGCTGCCTGCTGGTGGATTTCTTGTGCGAAATTGCAAATTTTGCAATCTCGCAATTGCGAGATTGTCGCTGCCCGCCGCATCTACGTGTTCGCAAGTGTTTACTCCCGCAAAATTGTATAGTATTCTAGTTGGCAAGTGCGACCAAGCAAAAAATCTGCTTCGCACGGATTTACGAATTTTCGGCAAGTTCGCGAGTGTTCGCGGATTGCGAATTTGCCGAAAATCCGCAAAATCCGCGAGCGGAACGGATTTTACGCCCATGCTTACTGGTAAATTGCTTATACACAAAGGGAAATAGTGTTATAGCCTTTTATACTGGGAGATTTAGCCTGGGTGAGGGACAATTATCTGAGCCACAGCTGTTGATGGTCTACTTAACAATTGGTGCTTATTTGAAGCACTTAATGAAAATAAATGATAGGCCACATTTTTCAAAACAGCATTGCTTTGATACTAGGCATCTACCTGCTGCTGTTCTCGCTGGGTGTAAAACTGTAAGCAGGTAATCTGGTCAGAGTGCTCTGTTTAATGTCAAAGCCTCAGAACTGCAGTTACTGCAGCAAAAGTGCCCAGGCAGGTGAAGAAGGGATGCTAGCGTGAGGGCTGGTGCAAGACTGTCCAGGAAATATTTGTTTGAGTGGAGCTGTGTGTACAGCTCTTTAACCCCTCCCGTGCTCATGACGAGCTCAGCTCGTCATGACCGTTGCACCACGGCCACCCGGGGATAATTCCCCTGCTGTGCTGGGCGTTCCATTGGAACGGGCGTGGTCATGACAAGATCAGCTCGTCATGAGCACACGGCCACCGTGGCTCATGACGAGCTGAGCTTGTAATGAGCACTGGGGCGCTGTGCGCTCCCCCTCCCCCCAGCACAACGGGGGAATTAGTCCCGCAGTTAAGGGGTTAAAGTAAGAACAATAGATATTAGTCAGTTTGCCCCAGCAAATGGAGCAAATTGACTTGTACACACCTCTCACCTTCAGTTGCGGCCCATCCGTATGGGCTGAGGAGCCATGCCCACCTTTTTCTGGATAAGAAGAGTGTCTGTCAGGCTGAGCAAAGGTCAGCCTCTTCGACACTGTTCTTGTTCGGTCAGGCAGCCAGGAGCTAGACATGCACTAAATATGCATGCTCCTAGCTACCTGAGCTGAACTTTGGAAGGCTGAGGAATACACAACCCTGTTGGCATGAGCTCCTCAGCCTCGAAAAATTGCCTTGAGGACTTTCCTCTTGTTATGTGGGGGAGTGTCACTGATTGCCTCGGACCTGCGTGCTTCAGTTTTAATCCCTTGGTGCGGCCGGAATTTCGCACGATGAGGCAATATTCCACGCGTGCGCAGATCGGAAGGCTTCCGGCTGTCACCGTGGCTTCGGACGGCCAGGGGCTGTCCGACGCATGCAAGGGATTAAGTTCTTGATAAGGGCTGGCTTTAGGGCAGTGCCACTGGTGTGGCCACAGAGTGTGCTGACCTGTATGGGGGACACTCACCTGTGGGGCGGGCGCTGTGTCTAGCAATAACTTAAGATTTTTTAGCACCTGCTGCAGAGTTCTTTGTGCTTCCAGCTTTCAGACAGCAAAAAAAAAATGTCAAGATAACTCTTGTAATTAATGTTCCTGCTAGAGAGAGAGTTCCTAGTTTTGTCTAGTGGCAGTTTTGACCATAAAGTAGTGCAGAGAGTTAATATGCCTGCTGCAAAGAACAGATATGTATTTTGTGGGGGAAAATGAGTGGTTTGAAAAACCAGCCTTTACCAGTGCTTTAAAAAAAATTAAATGTATGTGAGAGAGGGGCAATGAAGAGATGCGGGCACTTTTGACGTGTGGTAGTTAAAGCATCTTAGGAGGTCATGGGGAAAGAGCGCCAAAAAAAGATTGTCGCACCGGGTACCACCAGCGCTAAGCTCAATAAGTGACACTTAGTTACAAAGTGAGTTTGGGCCAGCAGTCTTACTGGCCCCATCCCACTCTGTGTTGAATGAGGGGCTGCTGCGTTCCCTCAATGGATGGCTAAGGTAGGACCTAAGTAAGGCAGCAGTCTGAACCCTCCTAGGACCTGCGAGGTTTCCCTCCCGGGGAGCTGCAGTAAATGTACGTTTGATGTTTTTTGTTTGGTGCTTGCATGTGTGTATGTGCGTATTAATATATGTATGCATGTATGTGTCTTTGTGAGTGAGTGTTGTGAATGGGGAATGTTTGTGCGTGTTTTAATGCATGGACGTGAGTGAGTGTGTACGTATGAGTCTGGCCACCGCCCTCTCCCTGCTAAAATGTACCAGCCGCCCCTGCGCACCTTTCAGCCAGTGATGGCAGCTGTTTGTGCGGGGTAAACAAATTGAAGCGGTGCCCTTCAGTGTAAACAAATTGTGATGTACTGCAAATCCTGCATCTGGTGCCATCTAGTGGCTTTAGCCTTATTAGCTACCTCGTCTTTTTTTATTTCCAAGCTTTTTTATTGAGATTATTAGGAATATGAATAGGGCTTTATAATTAAATGCACAATAGAATTAACACGTTTAAAGAAAATCAACATTTAGTTGATACTAAAACATTTTGTTGAGGCAACTGTGCTTTTTGCTCAACATAGCTAATGTAGGCCTTGATTTCCAAATGGTGGGTGCTGTTTCCAGCTGTCTTTCAGCTTGTAATGTGTTTGTTTTCTTTTTACCCTGCACATAGACTATTCATGCACAAGCAACTTTGCGAACACTGGTTTGAGTTGTAATGTCACTCTCACATGTACAAAATTATATTTATTTTCTTTAGACTCCTTTAGCACAAGGTTCCTCTGAGAATAAAAAATTAGCTAGCTATCGCGCCAAGAATTTTCAATTCTATTAAAGACACAGAGGCGAGGATTATGCTTCTCTTTCTCTTTAATGCTACACACAGCAGCCAATGAAATTAGTATTATGTAACAAGAAACTACGTTTCCCATGATGCAAAACAGTACATCACATCCTGTAATTGCCCATAGGAGCCAGACAATACCGGATATCCTCCTCTTTCTTTGCTTCGAACAATAAGTACATAAATAACTTAAGTCCAACAGAAAACATCCTCCAACGTGGAAGAACAGCCAAATGGAATGAAGCCTCTTCAACCTGAAGCGTATTTAGTCCATCTTCTTCTCAGAACCTGGAAGAATGAGGAATAAAGCCCGTAAATTCTGCTTAAACAGACCATAAATCATGGTTGGGCCAATTTATTGCAATACATGTAATATAACCGGGTGGATAATCCTCGCCTCCGTGTCCTTGATAGAATTAAAATTCTTGGCGCGATAGCTAGCTGATTTTTTATTCTATTACAGGACCGGAGGCTTCGTATTATGCTAGTTTAACACTCTTGAAACACTACAAAGGAAATATCTCCCACCGGTTTATAATAAAACTGTTTAAAAGTAGATTCTGAGGACCAATCCGCTGAATGCATAATGTCCTGAACAGTACATTCTAACATAAAACTCTTAGAGGCCATGGCACCATGTACAGAATGGGCCCCAAATACTTGGGTATCAATACCCGCCTCCTGCATAACATATTTCAACCATCTGGCTATAGTAGCCGCAGTAACAGGTTTGAATGGTTTCTACAAAGCGATCAATAACTGCATAACATCTATCGGTCTAAAAGACCTTGTACACTCTTCGTAGGCTTTAAGACATTGCACCACACAAAGTTTTGCATTGCTTGGAAAAGCATGATAGTCAACACATCTAGACATTGTCTTAGTCCTGGCAGTAATATTAAAAGAGACTCCCTCTGGAGTAAACACTCTCCCTGTATTGTCCAAGGCTTTGATGTCCGATGACCGCCGACATGCCGCAAGACATAACAGCGTAGTCAACTTGGCTGAAAGTTGTTTCCTGAATAACACATCATTTTGAGGCCAACAATTGAACAGCGAAAGAACTAGAGAAACATCCCATAGAGAAGTATATTTGGTTTTGGGCGGATTCGCTACCCTGATCCCTTTCAGAAGCTTGCAAACAAGCGGATGCATGCCCACAGGTTTACCCTCAATCTGAGAATGACCTACCGAAATCGCGGAACGGAAATTGTTAACTGAACGATATGCTAAACCTTCTGAGGCTTTCATGGAAATGAAGTTCACAATGCAGGGTAATCCTGCCCCCACGGGATCCACCTGTTGTTCCACGCACCAACGAACCCAGCCTTTCCAGGTGAAGCATATCTCTTCCTGGTTGAAGGGACCCAGGCTTGGTCGATAAAGGCTGAAGCCTGTTCCGAAAATTCTGGCATTTACCAACGTTTCCGGAAAGTCTCAAGGCCATCAGAGACAGATGCCCCAACTCTACCATCGGATGCATCTCTTCATGAGGGCCCTGGAGTATCATCGGTGATTCCGTAATCTTCCTGGGACGGTCGCAACTGACTTCCAGGGGACTCGGAAACCAAGGCTATGATTTGCAGAGTGGGGTCACCAAGATCACCTCCGCCCTCTGACGCACTATCCGTGAGTACACTTGAGGAATCAATATGAATGGGGGAAACGCATAATTCAGGGACTGAGACCAGTCCTGCGTGAAAGCATCCGTCGCCAGAGCCAACGGATCCGGTCTCCAACTGAATAACTGAGACTGGAAGCAAAGAGGTCGATCTGGCAAGACCCCCAAATCACCTGTAACCATTGGACTATCCGCGGTTGGAGCTGCCAATCGCTGTAATCCCTGAGGTGGCGTGAGTGCCAGTCCGCCACCACATTCGACTGACCAGAAATGTACTCGGCTATGACCGATATCTGATGACTGAGGCAATAGTGCTAGAAGTCTTTCGCTATCTCTATTAACATGGAGGATCTTGTACATCCCAGTTTGTTGATGTAGCGCACTGCCGAGACGTTGTCCATCCTAAGAAGGATGCAACATGACACGTTCTTGGGTGAGTGAGTCTTGATCGCAAATGAGCCGGTGAGAAGCTCTAAGCAGTTTATATGGAGATCTAACTCCTGAAGGGACGCCTGTGGAAATATTTCCGCAACACGCTCCCCAGCCCCAACGGCTGGCATCGGACTCGATGACTACCTCTGGAATGGAGCCGAAAATGGCCCGACCGTTCCATGCCTCTACGTGGTGGCCCAGCCACCATTGAAGCTCCTGACGGACCTCTGAGGACTGAGGAACCAGATCCGTGCACGAGAGACCCTTCTGCAGATACTGAATTTTCAGTCTCTGAAGGGCCCGATAATGAAGAGGGCCCGGGAAGATCGCTTGAATTGATGACGCCAGGAGACCCACTATCCTGGCAATACCTCTCAGTGAGACAGTCTGTTTGGACAACAGGGCGCTTAACTCCTTCTGTATGTCGCGCAATTTGGACTTGGGAAGACTCAACTGAGCCACGTGAGAATCTATCACAAAACCCAGAAAATCTATCGTTTGGGTTGGGAAGAGGACAGATTTGTTCTCCTTGACCTCAAATCCGAGATTTTGCAGCGTAGCAATGGTCATGCACAAATGTTGCCTCGCTATGTCCTGAGTTTGCACCATGATCAGTATGTCGTCTAAATACATTACCATGCGAATCCCTTGCTCCCTGAGATAGGCTATGACAGGCTTCAACTCCTTGGTGAAACACCATGGAGCTGACGAAAGACTGAAAGGAAGGACCAAATATTCGTACCACCGGTCTCTCCACTGGAACTGCAAGAACCTCCGATGTGGAGGAAATATCGGCACAGATAGATAGGCGTCCTTCAGATCCAGGCGGACCATCCAGTCCCCTTGCTTCAGAAGATCCGCCAAAATATGGATACCTTCCATCTTGAAATGTTTGTAAACCATGAAACCATTGAAATCCTTTAAGTTGAGTACCAACCTGTAACCGCCACGTTTCTTCTGAACCAGAAAAATATTGCTGTAGAAACCGTGAGGGCCCTCGTCGCAGCGCGCTATCGCATGTTTCCGCAGCAATTCTCCTATTTCTGAATCTATGAAAATGCACTCTGTCTGGGAAAAAGACAGCTGTCTGGGACACCTGTCCTGAACGGGGACCTGAAAGAAATCCAGATGAAAACCCTGAACAGTTTCTAAAATCCAAGCATCCTGAGACAATTGAACCCAATTTTGAAAGAAGTAACAAATACGACCCCCTAGCGGGAGTGGGAAAATATCGGGAGCACTCACCTGAAGATTCTGTGGCTTGGAAGCCACCACGATAGGTTCCCCTGTTAAACCTCCGCTTGTTGAAGCGTTGCCTGATAGGGAAGAATGTTCCCCCTCAGGTGGAATCCCAATCGCCTCTACCACGGCCAAAGTCACCTCTCTGGGGGCCTTGGAAAGACTAGCGGCCAAACGAGCGTCCCCGGCCTCGTCCGGCCCTGTTAAAAACACCAGCCTGAAGGGTTCGCTTTATGCCTGACTGGGCTTTATCTAGAGTCGTGAAGGTACCTACGTATTTTGCCACATCTTTCACAAAGCGTTCACTGAATAAATTGCTGTCTGCCAGGGGCCCCGGTTCTGCCGCTGCAAATTCGGTGAGGTTGGAGTCCATCCTCATGAGGAGGTACTTACGGCGTTCAGTTGAAATAGCGCAGTTAGCGTTGCCCAAGAGGCATATCGCCCTCTGGGTCCAGCCGGCCAGAACATGCGGATCCATTGCTGCACCTGATTCCTGTGCTTCCAACGCCATCTCCAAAATTTTGCCCGGGGGCCCCACAACATCCAGGAGCTTGTCCTGGCACCCCTTCCATGCACGGTCAATGCCCTTCTTGGGGTCCTTCGCAATTTTTTTTAGAAAAGTCAACATGCTAGAGTCAATGTAGGGAGTTTCCGCAACTTTCTCGGCAATATCCGGCCTAGGGCACTCAGATCTTAGTCTATTCCTGACTTCCTTGTCAAAGCTTTTCCGGAGATTGTCATGTATATAAACAGCGAATTCCGGCGCCGGTAGCCAATCGGATGGCCTGGGGTGGACAATGTCTGCAGGGTTGAAGGTAAAGGGGGTGGACACAGGTGGAGTGGGTTCTACGTTCTTGGATTTCTTAGCTTTCTTCCTGGGAGGAGACCCATCAGGGGAGTCAGTGGTTGTAGTGTCAGTGTCCGTTTCCGGAGCTTTGGACTTACTGGGGTCTGGGACAGGCAGAGAGGATAAGGAATATGAATGTGTCCAAGAGTCAGATTTCGAACCAGGTTTTGTATGGGAAGTAAACCTATGGCGCTTGGCGAATTTCTCCAACTGCTTAGTGATAGGTTTCAGCGCAGTTGCCAAGGCTTGTTGTACAGTTCCTGGAACTGCCTTCTCCAGGGCCTTGTTGACAGAATCCTGGACCGAGGCGTCCAGGGCCTCAACAATATTATCCTCAATGCAAGGGGTAGCCACTTCCTCTCCATAAATCTCATCCTCTTCATAGGTAACCCAATCATCCATGGTATCGCCAAATTTGTACATGGACTTACTCATAAGGTAAGGAAAATTATCCTGAGAGGAGTAATGGGGGGAGCTAACCCACAGAACAAACAATAATCACCAGGTACCTAGCTCCTGAGCAAAAGCTGTAGACAAGTTCTTGCAGCCCTCAGGGCGTAAGTGGAGCCAAAAAGCAGAAAAAAGATATTCAGGAGGTGTGCACCCTCCAGGCCCAGCGTTTCTCACAGCCTGCCAAGCGTAGGAAATTGCTCATGAAAGAATCCGGACGGTCGTCTAAGTCCGTCGGCTCCACATCCCTGAGGGGAAACTAACCAGCCAAACTAGCCAGAGCCAGCCGAAAAAACAAAAAACAGGCGGGGGAAGATCGGCGCAACCAAACGATGGACGGAAGAAGGAGGAGAGCAGCCACAGCACAAGAAATCAGCCCTCAAACCCACCAAGGGCAAACAACAGCACGAAGCACAAGATGGCGCCTTGAGGCAAGTGGGAGTCACCGAAAGGAAAACCAACGGCAGAAGCAGCAAGAGGACGCTACCACATTAGCCAACACTCCCTGATAACTGTGGCCGGAGACCTTCCCCCCAACCCGGGGCAAAACCTTACCAAGTCTGGATTCGAGATCCGAGAGAGAGAAGGGTGCCCAGAGCCGACGACCAGCACGGACACAGAGAAGGGGACAGGCCGCCGCACAGGAGACAATCCGGTGATCCGAAGACCCAGCGACCCACCATCTGAGTGCCGTGAGAGGGTGCATCGCCAAACCGGAAGCGGCTGCAGAGAGGGCGCCATTGCCGGAAATCTTCTCCGATCCTGGGTGGAAGGCGAAGCAGGAGACCCGGAAGCGGAAGAGCTACCAACCGGAAGGTGACGCACGAACAGGGAGGTGTGCGGAGACCTGCGCCGGAGGTAAAGCGGAGAGCCCCCCACGAGCAGGAAGCAAGCGGAGAAAGCGCTAACACCCGCAACGCCTACCGGCAGAGAGGAGAAGGTAGGAGAGCGCTAGGGGAGCGCAGGAAGTGGTGCACAGCAGGAGCAGTGTAACAGGCCAACCGGAGGTGCCGGGTGAACGCGGGGAGGCACGAGATCCCGCACCAGAGGCAAGGAGAGGCGGAAGCGGGAAAGAAAGGCGGGAGCGAGCGCCAGAGACAGACAAGAGGAGGGCGTCTGCAGCTGGAGCCAAGGGGGGAGCCCAAACAACATCGACAACACCGACAAGGAGCCCAGGAGGGCTCTGACCCAGAACCAGCACACAAAGACACAGCCACGGGCGCATGGTCACACAGCACAAGAGCGCAAGGCAACAGAACCACGGCTAACACCCGCACAGAGGGACTGTCGAGCACAACTTCTGCGCAGCACTAAAGCCCCGGGTGGCCCTGGGAAGCACGCCAGGAGTAAATAGATAAATAAAGGCACGCGAGTCTTGAGTAAAGAGGAAGCCCAACCAGGAGAGCATATAGTGCCACAACGGCAAACCAGAGAGACACACAGACAAGGGCTCAGAAATACCACTCACCACACCAACCACAACAGCCCCAACATCTCCTGATCACACAGGGTCACTGACTCTTGAAGTGTGCGGGCTGACCAGCCGCGAACGAGACAAAGCACACGCTGGCAGGACCAAAGACAAAGACCAGGACAAGGCACATCAGAGAGCCCAGCAGGTACAGACATCAAGCGAACCTTGTGGTGGCAAGGGCGATAGGCATATCAAAGGAGGCCAGGCAGAAAGGCAACTAGGCAGCATCCTACCCAGAAGAGGCAGTGCAACAATGGCGGGCAACGAGGGGAAGAAAGGAGTGGAACAAAAAAGACCCAAAATAGACAATCAAGGATCCCCCTCAAAAACGAAAGGCGAAACAGTCACCTTAGAGACCATCCTAAGGAGAATAATGAGGGCAATTAAGTGGCGAAAGAGACTAAACTCAAGGTGGAGAACATGCAGCTTGAGCTAGCAGCCATAAGAGCGGACCTCCACAAAACGAACACAAGAATGGAAGCAGCGGAAGGCCGAATAAGCTCAGTGGAAGATGAGACTAGCGGGAACACCAAGGCCATAGCTGAACTACAGAAAGTCACGAAGGCCATACAAAAACAACTAGCGGAGAAGGACGACAGGGCAAGAAGGGGCAACATACGAATCCTGGGCATACCTGAAGGAGCAGAAGACAAAGCTGGCTCGTGTGCAGCCATGCTATAGGAGATGATTCCACAACTTATGGGCATCACATTTGAGAGAAGGTTCGAGGTGCAAAAGGCCTACAGAATACCAGCAGGGAGAGCGATGACAGGCAAGGGGCCAAGGGCGATAATCTGCAACCCACTCAGGATGAGCCAAACAGAAGCCATTTTTGCTTTTGCCAGAAAGAACCAAAATCTGTTGTGGGAGGGGAGCAAGATCGTGCTAACCCAAGACTACTCGAAGCAAACGGTAGAGTCAAGAAAAGGGTTCCTGGCCCTCAGAGAAACCCTACGCAAGAGGGGCCCCACTTTCAGCTTCGTGGGCCCATCCAGGTTCAAAGTAACGGACAAATGGAAAACAATGATCTTTGAATGCCCAGGTGATCTAAGGAACTACCTACGAGGACCACCGGTGGAAGCGATGGAGGAGATAAAAAGCCCCGGGGCAGCAAAAAGAAGTGCATCACCAGACATAAGCGGGCAATCTGTGTAAGACACACCACAACCAAGGAATACTCAGGACATAAGACAACAAATCTACCTCAAGCTACCATGAACAGTCAAACAGGAGCTGTGAAGAGTCAGCAGATACAAAGAGACATAATGCCGGATGATGGCAATACCAGAGACCAACTATGCAACAGAGACTGAACAAGACAATGTTTTTACTTCCAACCTACCTACAAACAAAGGAAGAACACAAAACCTACCTCAGGGATGATGCGGGGCAGAGGAACTTTGTCGTCGCACACCCACTCAGCAAGTAAGGGAGGGCGGGGGGTGGGAGGGGAGGGATGGGCGGGGGGTTCAAGGGGGGCGGGGGGGAGCGGGGAGCATATACATGGGCTTACTTTCTGTCATCTCTTCTTCTTTTTCTACTATCCTCCCCTCTATATCTTCACGTCGAGGTCCAGCAAACACAGGCATAGGTACCGAGGAATGCATACAACACAGTCATCGCAAGCACGCAAGGGAGGGCCAAATAGACCGCGAAACACAAGCAACATAAAATGACAAACACCAACCAGAGCAGCATCGCAACAGACATAAAGATAGTGTCCCTAAATGTCAGGGGTCTCAACAGCCCGGTCAAAAGAAGGAAGGTGCTCGAGCATCTTAAGAAACTCAAAGGCGACATCTATGTGCTCCAAGAAACTAGATTAGAAGCAGCTGACATCGGGCCCATAGGTGCAAACTGGATAAGCGAGGTGGTGGGATCTCCGGCACAGAACAAGAAGAATGGGGTAGTAACAATTATCACCAATAAATCCAAGCTAGCAGTGGTAGGCTCACAAGTCGACACTCAAGGAAGGACACTGGTGACCACTCTTAGAAGGGCGGGAGAAACATTTCATGTAGCGAACATATACGGACCCAACACCGAAGATAAAGCATTCTGGGAGGGGGTGGGATCACAACTACACACACTACCACTAGAAGATCTGCTGATAGTCGCCGGGGACATGAACCAGGTTCTAGACTCAGTGATCGACAAACACCCGAGCAGGCCAAGCCAAACAGCGAACAACCCCAACATCCTGAAGAATCTCTGCGCCAAACTCAGACTGAGAGACCCATGGCGCATAAGCAACCCAGATGCCAGAGAATACACATTCTACTCCAACCCACACAACTCATACAGCAGAATAGATTATATCCTCATGTCAGATACACACACCCACCTCATAGACCACACGGAGATAGGACCCAGATCAGTATCAGACCACTCGCACGTAAGCCTAACCTTGGCGGGCAGGCATAACGAAAAGCCAACCCGCAGATGGAGATTCGACGACAGCATACTCCATCACGCCTCAGCGAAAGCCGAGATAGAGAAGGCGATAAACGAATACCTGCTAATAAACGACACACCAGAGACAAACAGGGAGGTACTATGGGACGCACTAAAAGCCACCGTATGGGGAGTAGTTATGAAAATCAAGGGCAGATTAAACAAAGGAAGGAACAAAAAAATTGAATACCTAGAAAATGAAATTAAAAAACTGGAGAAGAGCCACATAGCCAGAATGGAAGACAAGAACACACTCACAAATCTGACCAAACATAAGTACGAACTCAATAGAATATTGAGGGAGCGAGCAGGGACCTGGATTAACAAATATAAATCTATTAACCTCTGCACTGCAAACAAGGCTGGCAAGAACTTAGCATCCTACTTAAGAGGGAAACAGCGGCAACACACGATAGGAGCCATCAAAGACAGACAGGGCAAGTCCATGACTGCAAACAAAGATATACTAGAGGTCTTTAGAGATTTCTATGAGGGACTGTACACCAGGGATGAAACATTAAAGGAGGATGGGGGCAAAGAGCTGCTAGTAAGTATAACCACCCCTACACTATCAGCCTGCGAACGAGACATCCTAGAGCTAGACATAACGGAGGATGAGATAGCCAAAGCCACGGCAAACCTCAAGGATAATAAAGCGCCAGGGCCAGATGGCTTCACAGCTAGCTTCTACAAAAACTACATGCACATCCTCAAACCCGCAAGCCTCAAGGATAATAAAGCGCCAGGGCCAGATGGCTTCACAGCTAGCTTCTACAAAAACTACATGCACATCCTCAAACCCACAATGAAACAGGTATTCACAGAATGCGTCCAGACAGGCCACATGACACCCTCGATGGCTGAGGCAAACATAATTGTCATACCAAAGGAGGGGAAGGATACAACTGAGGCAAAGAACTTCAGACCGATCTCCCTCATCAATGTAGACTGCAAGATATACGCTAAAGTACTTGCCAGCAGACTCAATGCATACCTACCCAAACTCATACACAACTCTCAAGTTGGCTCCCTCAAAAACCGCATGTCCCACGATAACACGAGACTACTATGCCACATAATCAACCACGCCTCCAGGAGCAACAATGCCGCAGTCATGATAGCCCTAGACGCGGAGAAAGCTTTTGACAGGGTCTCATGGCCCTTCCTAGAGCAATGTATGGCGAAATTCGGTTTAGGGCCGAACTATAGGAAGATGGTGATGGCCCTAAACAGCAACCCCAAAGCCAGGGTGGTGGTCAATGGAGGCACATCTAACACACTCAACCTAGGCAGGGGTACAAGACAAGGCTGTCCACTATCACCAGCCCTATTCCTGTTAGCCATTGAACCACTCCTCACGATGATTAGAACGAATGAAGATATAGTAGGAATACCAATAGGGAGAGAAACTTTCAAGCTGGCGGCGTATGCGGACGATGTCCTAATAGTCACAGAAGACCTCGAAAGATCCATTAGAGCACTGACTGACACTATTGACAAATACGCTCAAGTCTCGGGGTACAAGCTCAACAAAGATAAATCAGAATGCAAACCCCTAAATACCCACACAACAAGAGAGGTACTAGGGAACTCCGGATTAACATGGCAACAGAAGCCCATAAAATACTTAGGCATCCTTTTCGAGAGAGACCTAAAAACGACACAAGAGCATAACGAAAAGGCAACAATCAAGAAAATTAAAGAGAAAGTGGAGGGGTGGTCGCCCAAATTCACCACATGGTGGGGAGGATAGAAGAGATAAAAATGATGCTAACACCTGTGGTCAACTACATGCTAGCCATGCTCCCATTGACGAACACAGACGATTTCCATAAGAAACTAGACAAGATACTTAACAACTTCCTGTGGAAAGAGAAAAAACCCAGAATAAGCCTACACAAGCTTAGACTCACAAAAGATCAGGGCGGTCTGAACATTACAAACTTCAAAAGATTCCAGGTAGCATGCATAGCCAGACAGGGACTACACTGGTTAGACCCAAGAAAGGAATATACCCCAGCATGGCTGACACTAGAGCGTGGACTATTAAAAGGCATGAACCCCATCACCCTCCTCACAGCCACCAGACACCCAGCAGTCAAGGAGAACCCTGTCCTGAAGAACACGAAAACAGCTCTCCTGAGCGTCGACAAACTATTGACATCAAGCATAAGAGGCAGCCAACTTGAATCTATATGGCATAACCCAACATTGAAATACAGAGATAAGGTCCTAGACATGCACGAATGGTATAGACATGGCATCTCCACGGCCCAAGATCTCCAGAATCAGGGCACATACACAACTTTCGACACCATCAAAGAAACACACAACTTACAAAGCATAGAGCTCTACAACTTCCTGAAAATCAAAGTAGCCATAAGGAAGGCAAACCTCACTAAACGCACACCCCCGCTCATACAACTCGCAGCCAGTCTCAACACACTGGGACACCAAGTAGCACACCTATACAAAGCCCTCCGCCCCAAGAACTCCAAACTAAACGATAAGATCACAAATTTCTGGGGGGAGATAGCAGGGAGGGAGCTAAACGAGGCAGAGAAAGCAGAGATGTGGAGATCCTCCACTAGGAGGAAAATAACGGCAGCGCTCAACCAGACCAAATATTGGCTAGTGCACAAGGCATACTGGACACCAGCCCGCCTGGCCGCTCTGGGGATCCGAGACAGCGAAACATGCTGGAATTGCCACAAAGCGAAGGGAGACCTAGAACACCTTCTGCTCAGCTGCCCTAAGGTCAGGGGATTCTGGAACAGAATTGGAACACTCATCAATGAGATCACAGGAATAGACATACACATAGATTTTCCAAACCTAGTCCTAGGCTTTACGTCTCCGTCAATCACAACGACAGAAGATCGCGACCTCATTGACCTATTGCTAACGACGGCAGTCAAAACGGTCCTAAGTAACTGGAAGGACACCTCAAAAGCCGCGCCCCAAGCTTGGCTCAACTGGGTCACGTTCTTAAGGGGGGCAGATAACATCACAGCGAAACACTCACCGAAAACACATAGGCAAGCGAACATGTGGGGACCCCTAGACCATTACCTAACATCACATAAACCCCCAGAGGCGCAGAATCCAGACACTACAGAAGGGACACACGTTCCTGCGTACCATGCACTCTCTCTATCGACCTCGACCTCTATTCCCCCCCCCTCCTCACTATTGTCCGCGGTTGGGGAAAGAAATACCAACGAACAACGAAGCGTCGCATAGGAGGAGGCATAAAACCACGACCGACAGAACATGGACAATCGAACTACTGCCCCCCCCCCCCGGCGCTCCTTTCTTTGCCTCCTTTGTTCCTTCTTCTTTCTCTGTTTTTCCGCTCACGTATATCCCATGCTCCATGTAAATATATATTTTTTTTATATACTCAATAAAAAATTACAGAACAAAAAAAAACAAGCATTGGAAATGCAATAGGTCTCGCATCATTAGAGTTAGTGCTTTTAGAATTGTTTATGGGTTTTTGTTGTAAATCTGTAGCATTTTTGTTTCCTGTAGCCAATGGTAAAGAATTACAAATAAAAAAAGGCATAAACATTCCAAAATGTTTGTCTTTTTTTATTTATTTTTTTAAATGAAGTGTATGCTTGTTTGTGTGTGATGTGTTGTGTTATTGAACCCAAAATATAACTCGCTGAGAGGTAGCCCAAAACTGGTCGTGTGGCACAGCATATAATGCACAGTATTTTAGGTCACGTGTAAGCCAAACATATAATTACTTACGTCATTACTAGTTACAATTTGTGGGTCGCACCTTTTTCAGAGCAACCCTCACACACATTTTTCAGCCCACCTGAAGGGTTCGTACTAAGAATTTCCAACCAGAGCTTCATTCGGAAACTTTTAAAATGTTGAGAGTAGAACGGAGGAAAGGACACAGTAGAACAGTCTGAATCATGCAGACTCGCTCATTCTATATATATTTGTTGTTTGTGCTTCAGTCAGCCTTTCTGATATTGGCACGGGTTGCCCTGCTGTGAGGTTATGGGCATAGCACCGGTAGAATTTCACTTTTAATTTTAAGGAAACCTAGAATTGTAAGAAATTGCCCCGGTGCGGTTGCTAGGGTGATGGCAGTGTTCTTTTGTTTTTTAACGCACTAGGAGGGGGGAGGAGAGTGCAACCAAGAAGTGAGGGGGCGGAGCTGGGGGAGGCTGTGAGAGAGAGAGTGGGGAGGAGAGTAGGAGGAGGAGGGGGGAGGAGAGTAGGAGGAGGAGGGGGCCCAAAAGAGACAAGACGGAGGGAAGTCAGAGAAGGGGAGGGGGGAGGAGAAATGCGACACGGCAGGCTTTTATTTTTTTATTTTAAATGAAGTGTATGCTTGTTTGTGTGTGATGTGTTATTGAACGCAAATATAACTCGCTGAGAGGTAGCCCAAAACTGGTTTGACCTCTGACCCTATGCATCGATAACACCTTTCTGTCCCCCATTTTGCATTTGTTGTTATGTCATAACAATGTCATTCTAAGTTATGTTTCCCAAGGTCCTTTGCTGGGTTATATGTGTGACGCAAGATCACACCAACTCTGTGCCTTACTGCGCTATTCACAATAAAATACATCCAATTAAAGCAGAGATGGCGGTAAGGATGCCTGCGTGACCTGTTCAGCTTAATTAGTGGCCCCTTCAAAATCTGTAGCTTGAGGGTGGTGTAGGCGTGCGTTTGGTGCGCTTTTGTAAGAGGGGGTGGCCAAAACACGTCAAGAAAAAAAACACAGCCAGCAGCAGTGAAATAATGGAACACTCAGTGTAAAATGAGGTAAGCATGCCCACGCCTCCTGGGCAGGAGTAAAGCACGCATTCTCCCCTTCCAAGGGCTGTAATTAACCCCCCACCACCTGCCGCGTAAACAGCAATTAAGATAATCTCATCTTCCTGATTTAAACACCGGGCGCCGCTTGGTAACCGACGGCTGGCACGGCGCGTGCCTGGGATCCGTGCCAGTTCTCGCCGTGTGCACGACGGATCAGTGGCATGAGGGGGCGTGGAAGGACTGTGCGACAGAAGTGTGACCCGAGCTGGCCGAGTTGCGTGTGAGGACGTCTGTGAAACAAAGAGCATTGCACAGAAACGGAAATGACGACATGGAATGTTTTGCTTTGAGCGCACAAGACTACGTTCAATAACTAACAGTAACCCATAACACTGGACTAACCTTGGGTTCTGGAGCTGCGTGCTGGCCAGCGTAAAGTGCCTCGACGCCTCACTAGGGGTAGTAAGCACTACATAAATACAATTACAATTTACTATGTAAGAGATCCAGCGTGCAATGGCTGCGAGGATCTGACACGAGGAGAATGCAATGAGAAATTGCCCCGGTGCGGTTGCTAAGGTGATGGCAGTGTTCTTTTGTTTTTTAACGCACTATGAGGGGGGAGGAGAGTAGGAGGAGGAGGAGGGGGGAGGAGAGTAGGGGAGGCACGGCCTAGCGGCCGTGCAACCAAGAAGTGAGGGCGCGGAGCTGGGGGAGGCTGTGAGAGAGAGAGTGGGGAGGAGAGTAGGAGGAGGAGGGGGGAGGAGAGTAGGAGGAGGAGGGGGCCCAAAAGAGACAAGACGGAGGGAAGGCAGAGAAGGGGAGGGGGGAGGAGAAATGCGACACGGCGGGCAGGGGAGGGGGCGGAGCGGGGAGAGGGTGTGAAAGCAGCAGGGGCAGGCAGGCGGCTGGGGGCATGTGCACGCGCTTTTAAGCGCATGCGCATTGAGCTTGAATTTCACGGGCACTGCAAGGAATCGCCACGATTCCTTGCAAGTTGGTTAAAGACTGTTTAAGCCCCCATAGTCTCGCAAGCTCGATGCACATGCGCATCGACAGGCGAGACCTAAAAAGAAAGAATCCGGAGTGCAATGCAAGAAAAATGAAGACAAGCATTTACAATGCAATGGTCTCGGCATTATTAAATGTAGAGCTATTGGCATTGCCCATGACTTTTTTTTTTAATCATAAATAAATGGCATTGTCATTTACATTGCCAATAGTTTAATCGTTAAATAATTGGCATTTTCATTTACAATGCCAATAGCTTAATAGCTCGCAAATGCATGACCTGTTGCATTTACGCCGACACAGAGCCACACACACAAAGCCACCCACACACACAGACTACACACACACACTACACACACACAGACTACACACACACACACAGACTACACACACACACACAGACTACACGCACACACACATTACACACACACACACACACACTACACACACACACACACAGACTACACACACACACAGACTACACACACACACAGCTCTCACAGCCCACAGCTCTGACAGCCAACAGCCCACACAGCCAACAGCTCTCACAGCCCACACAGCTCTCACAGCCCACACAGCTCTCACAGCCCACACAGCTCTCACAGCCCACACAGCTAGGAAATCCCTATAAAACCAGAGGTGTTTTCTCAGAAGGTACCCCTCGAAAAGAAAGGGAGTACGATATGATATAATAAGGAATGTGCAAAAAAAAACGGTTTGCTGAAGGCACACAAGTGATAAAATTAAGTTCTCAACGGAGCGACAACTGACGAGAGGGCTGCGACTCCTGGAAGAAGCCCAGCGAGCACAAATAGAATATCGCTAGGGGTACCTGATTTGTGCCATCTTTTCCGTTATCATATGAATATTTACTTTGGTTGCGGAGTCGCCGGCGTTGGCTTAGCGTGACCGCCAAGAAGTTCATTTTAGGCAGAGGTTGACAGGGCTGAGGAGCATTAAATACGTTGTACTAATCAGCTCCTTCAGAAAAATACTGTTTTACTCCGACTCATAATCACATTAAATCATGCTGCAAGGTTTTCTCCGTTCACATTCTCCTTTGAAATTCCATCGGAGCTTATCACCTCTGGGTTCTAGCTGCTGGAAGCCTGCCTCCCTCCATTGCACCAAGCTTAGTGATATATTCTCTTAACAGTAGCATGCCCTGAAGAGTAGCAAAGGCAAGCATAAGGGGCAACCCGTGATCCGTCCTTTTAAAAAGGCAAAGCAGTATTCCCCCGCTAGCCCAGGGGGGCATTATACTCCCGTCTCAGACATGCCCAATGATCTTGAATTTGGAGAGAAATAAAAAAATCACACCAAGCGGGGTCATAGACTAGGCGCATCGCTCACATTCGCACAGTACCTGCTACTCAGGTAAGCCACCGTTACACAGCCAGACTGTTGTACAACAACCTTCTTTCTCTTCCTTGTTCCACGCAGAGCCAAGTCTGTTTACGGCGGAAGTGACGTAGACCGGGTGTAAGGACTAGAGGCGTGGAGAGGACCTAGCGAGGGAGGGACCACAACTGAGAGGACATGCCCGTCTCCCTCACTGCCGAGACTCCAATCTGTCACGGAGCTCAAAGTTTATCAGTTAGCGGTCTAGAATGTTCCAGTAAACGAGTCTGACAACAAGGCGTACCACGTGCTGTGGCGTCGGAAGAATTTCATTGGTCCTAATCCACACCGGGGCTAACAAACGGAATGGTAACTCCATCCCCGATACAAGTAGATTACGATTCAAGAAAGTAGTCTACAAAATAATTACGTAACAAGGAATGGTGGATGGGCTGGCAATGTGCCACTCTATCAGCCAGCCCAGTATGCTGATTCTATTGGCCTCAGAAGGATGAATGGCTGAATCCAGCAAGACACAGGACCGCTTGTGTCTTAGCTGTGTCTGGTGAAGATAACAAAGAACAGGAGTATTCAGAGAGAGAGAGGGGAAGGAAGAGAAATACAGTAAAGTAGAAGGAAGGGAGAGAAAGAAGGGGAGAGGGAAGGAAGAGGGGGACAAGTAGGAATGGAACAAAAAGAGATAGAGGGAGGAAATGCAAGAAGCGGGCAGAAGATGAAACATGGGGGAATGAAGAAAAGAGGTAGCTAAGGAGAGAATGAGGAAAACGAGAAGTAGGGGCAGATGGAAGGAATGAAAACCATGCTGGCGCCTGTTCCAGAAGTATGCCCTTAGAAGTACCATTTGCTAGAAAGGATAGAACTTTGCCACCATATTACATTTTGGTGACTAGAAGAGAACAATGGGTTCCACCTAGCCCCACCTGAGGTAATAGCTAGTCTATTTTTTGTATCCATGCACTTAACAAGAGTGTTTAAATTAAGTCTAAAGACTTCCAAGCTTAGCAAAAAAATCAAGGAAGGAGATCAAGTTCCAAAAGTGATTGCCCGAAAGCACACAATCTGGCAAAATAGGAAATCACTAGGCCACTACTACTGAGGTGGGAATGATTCTAATGGAAAGGCCGAAGGTAAATGTTGCAGTATTTTGGGCCATGCCCAGATTCAGAATATACTATTTATTACCAGCATATCTATGTAAAATGGTAAAGCTAGTTGCAACACTAAAATATACCCAAAGTGTCACATGTAGTGGTGGTGTCTGGTAATGGTGGTACACCTTCTTAGGGATAATGTTTTTTTTTTATTGTGCATGCTACCTATATTGAGCCTTTTTTAAGCTGTTGCAATATTTCAATACAACTGCATTACTAGATTGCAAGACCTTTTCTTTGGGACCTGGGATATTAGTTGCTTACGGAGCACTATCCATGGTGTGCACTGCTGCTTAACAGAGTTAATCGTTTAGTCATTTTTCTCTTCAAAGAAGGCAACAGCGAGTAGTTAAGACTTACTCCAGGAGATGGTAAACAGATTGAACTCCAATACAGTAAAACTCCTATCTTTTAAAAGGGCCTGATTTAGAGGTGGTTATAGCATGAAACCCCCTAAATGTGTCCCACAGCTCAGTTGCGCTCACTCACCAGTAGGCAACTTCGGGTACATCCGCATGCAGTCTTTTCGCACGCATATTGTGTCCTGCAGAGTGATAAAGGACAGTTGGACACCCCTAACTCAACCTTCACATATTCACACCTTTTTTGCAAAACCTCCCTCTCATACAGCTAACTGTGTTTCGTGAAAAACATTCATGAAGGTCTCGACCAGAAACCTTAGAACGTGGTTGACCACGTTGTACTCATAACATGAAAAGAAAGGAGGCTCTGACACAAAGCTCTTTAGTATTTGAGAATCGGTTATTTTTATTCAGTCACAACAGTACCCTTTCAAATATATGACTTTACAAAGCATTAATTGCAAAGTCAGTTGAATGTTTAACATCCAGCGATTTTACAGATTGCTATCAGCTTAAGTGTAGGAAAGCCATACTGTGTTTCTTGTGCCGTCAAAGTCCACTTTTAACGTTATGGACATAGATTCTTACAATTTTCGTTGATCTTGTTTAATTTTGTCACATGGAATGTATGTTTGAGTATACATACATCAATGAGGGTCATTGTCTACATCCGTTCCTGTGTTAGACTGCAAGTATACCAGACTTCTGTTAACAGGCTCAGAGGGTTGTGTCTTTACCTCCGACCACAAAGTAATATTTATAGATTCTGTAGACAGTAACATATCACTGTTCGGATAACACTGTGCAGCAGGCTTTTGTGAACCCGATAAGATTGGACAAAGTTGTCAAATACCACGCTGTCATGCAACCCAGTTTATTTCACAATTATGTTATACAGCCAGACAAATAACTCTCTCACGTCTTCTGATTGCTTCCTTATCTGGGGGTTATCGGTGTTGTCTGGTGAAGCTGTGTTGAGGTTATCAGAGAGACTCCGACTGAAATTGCCTTCCATGTTTTGTTGCGCTTTGGATAAAGGGAGTGGATGTTTTAGGCACTGCACAGAGCTCGTCTGAAGAGTACGAATTTGAGGACCGTGTTGGTAATCGTTTTCTCTCTACGCTAACTACCTTTGGTCAGCGTCATCCTGGATACTGCAGTGTAGGCACGGTGCTATAAAGATTCCCAGACCCATGATTAAGCTGCTCATACGATCCATGCTTTGCTTTACAATCTGGGATCAGAAGCCCCGTTTATTCTATTATAAAATCAAGACTACAAGGACCAGAATGCAAAGCAGGAAACACTGGACTAAATCACCTACTAACATAAGGAACTAATAAACGCGAGAGCTAAGATTATAATACAAGTCACTTCCTATTCTACGATCCCCTTATGCTTCTGCCACTTCGTACAGTCAGCGCCGTTCTCTACTGCGGATGGTGTCCCTAGTTTCCCTCACTCCTGTCAGCAGTTTCCTACTGCTTAGAAGTGGGAACTAACCTGGTTCAAGCAAAGGAAGCTCTGGTCATTTCCCCAAACGTGTCAGTCTGAAACTGAAAGCCTCTTTACGGTGAACTTTAACTTAAGGACCGCACTGAATTTCAACTCTGCGTCACACAGGGGCGCAACTAGGTCTTAAGTTCGGGTGGGGGGCTGACATGGCATAAAAAGGGGCGTGGTTAACATTGTTAATGGGGGCGGGGCTAAAATGGCAGACAATTGCGATTCTCCTATTAACATGCTTAGAGAATCTAGATTTCATTAAAGACACGGAGGCTCACATTATGCAATGACTTTTAATTGCAGATCCAAGCCAGTCGCATCACAATATAAAGGTTCCAATAAGAACACTGAGAAGAAGTAATAGACAAAACATAGCAACCATCAGCCTCTTTTAAATCAGGCGAAGAAGGAAGATGTAGTAGTTTTCAGAAAATTCGAAGTGGAGGATAAACGAAGAAGTCAACCGGACGGTCTCTTGGTGATGAAACATCCAAAGTAGTTTAAGTGGAAGGATTATCTGAAAGAAAGGAGACAATGAAAATTGTATCCTAGGAAAAAGGGAGTAATCATAAACAAATCCTGAAAGAATTGAATAGTCATAAATAACATTTAAATAACATTCTAATGTAAACATAAAATACATCATATCATATTCAAGTCATACTCAGAATATAAGATATATAACTACACCCAAACAGGGAAAGGGATGGGTGGGATAATGTGAGCCTCCGTGTCTTTAATGAAATCTAGATTCTCTAAGCATGTTAATAGGAGAATCGCAATTTCATTACAAGAACGGAGGCTACATTATGCATGTTGGTAGCCTTGTAAAACTACATTAGACATGTGATCAATAGGCTTACAATAATGTCTAGCAAAGGTATTAGCATTAGACCAGTCGGCAGCTTTAAGGATGTCCTCCAACTTACCTCCGGACCAGAGGGACTTACTTGCCATGGCACCTCTAACGGAATGAGCCTGAAATTTGGAAATATCAATACCAGCTAGGGACATGGTAGATTTAACCCATCTGGCAATCGAGGTGGAAGAGACAGCCTTATGAGGTTTAACAAAGGAAATGAGAAGCTGATTCTCATTAAGAGGACGAAGGTTAGACATTGTCCTATCATAAGCTTTCATACATTCAACAACACAAAGTTTTGGAGAAGGATCAAAACGGGGATAAAAAATTGAATCAGACATGGTCTTTGTTCTTCTATAGATTTCAAATTTAACTCCAAATAAGTTATAAGATCTATTAGAGATCTCCAGAGCTTTAACATCTGAAACTCTACGGCATGAGATAAGGCAAAGAAGAGTTGCGAGTTTAAAAGAAAGAAATTTTCTGTTCAAAAAGGAATTATCCGGCCAGGAAGTGAAAAGATCTAGAATTAAATTCACATCCCAGAGAGAGTCATATTTTGGTCTCGGGGGTCTTTTAATGCGAATGCTCTTCATTACCCTACAAACAATAAATTTTTTACCAATAGACTTGCCGTTAACAAGGACATGACCAGCAGAGATCGCCGATCTATAACAGTTTATTGATCTATAACTCAATCCTTTGTCGAAGAGTTCAGCGAGGAAATTCACTATATCAACAATAGGTGCTTGAGTGGGATCCAAGTTCCTCTCCAAGCACCAACGGAACCAGCATTTCCAGATATTGTTGTATCTATAGTGAGTTCCTGGTGCCCATGACTCTCTGAGGAGAGTAGAAGCTGACGACGAAAGTCCTGAGACTTCGTTAGATCTCCTGACACTCTCCAGGCAAGAAGGTTCAAACTCCCTGATAGGGTCATTAGGTGAGGATCTCCGTTTACGTCCGTAAGGAGATCTTTCAGGGAAGGAATGAGGAATGGAATTTCGAAGGTCAGTTCGAGAACAGTAGGGAACCACGCCTGTGATGGCCAGAAAGGAGTTATTAGGGCTAGAGAGCATCTGTCCTGCCTCACCTTCTGCAGGACTCTCTGGATCATTGCAAATGGGGGAAAGGCATAAGCATTGATCCCTGACCAGGGTTGGAGAAAAGCGTTCACTGCCTGTGCGCCGGGATCCGGCATCCAGCTGAAGTAACGTTCTAATTGAAAAGTGAGACGGCTCGCAAATAGGTCTATCTCGAATGGACCCCAATAGGAATTTAATGAGTTGAAGACAGCGACGTTCAATTTCCAATCGCTGTAGTCCGAGAGGAATCTGGAATTCCAGTCGGCAGAAATGTTCGACTTCCCTGGGTAGTATTCTGCCCTGAGAGCAATTTTGTGTTCTAAACAGAACATCCAAAGTTTCTTTGCTAAGTTCGAAAGGTCGGCAGACTTGGTACCTCCCAAGCGATTGATGTAGGCCACTGCTGAAACATTGTCCATTTTCAGAACAACCGATCTGCCTTGAATTGAGTGTTTGAAACTCATAAGGGCGTATAGGCCGGCAGTAAGTTCTAGGAAATTGATGTGGTGAGATGACTCCTCCTGAGACCAGACACCACCTGTGTTCTGGTCTAGGAAACAAGCACCCCAACCATGAAGGGAAGCGTCTGATTCTAGGACAAAATCCGGTTCTGAACCGAAAATTGCTTTCCCATTCCAAGCCTCTAGGTTCTCTAACCACCAGTTCAGTTCTACTTTGGCCTCTATATATAAGGTGATTCGGTCTTCGTACCAGAGACAGGATCTCAACGCCCTTCCTTTTATCCTCTGCAAAGCTCGGTAATTCAGAGGGCCAGGGAAAATCGCTTGGATGGAGGAAGAAAGGAGACCTAGAAGTCTCGCCAGTTCCCTTAAGGGGATGTCCTCCTGTTTTAGGACATGATGAATCTCTTTCTTGATCTTCGAGATTTTTGAAGGAGGTAGAAGGAGAAGACACTTGGAAGTGTTTAGTGTGAAACCCAAGAACTCTAGAGATTTGGAGGGGGTTAGAATAGACTTCTCTTTGTTGACGATGAAGCCTAGACTTTCTAACAGATTCATAGTCGTTTCCAGGTCTATAAGAATTTGTGGTAAATCTTGAGACAATATCAAAATGTCGTCGAGGTAAATGATAAGTCGAATTCCTCGTTCTCTTAGGAAAGAGGCTACTGCTCTCATTACCTTGGTAAAGCACCAAGGGGCGGAGGAAAGTCCGAAGGGGAGAGCCTTGAACTGATAAAGATGATTTTTCCAGAGAAATTGTAGGTAAGGTTGATGTATTTCCGCCATCGGGATAGTGAAGTAGGCATCCTTCAAGTCTAGTTTTACTAACCAGTCTTCTTTTTGAAGGAGGTCTCTTAGGAGATGTATTCCTTCCATTTTGAAGTGCCTGTAGACCAGAAATTTGTTGAGACCCTTCAAATTTATAACTGGTCTCCAACCTTTTCCTTTTTTCTCTACAAGGAACAAAGAGCTTACGAAGGTTAAAGAATCTAAGGGGACTTCTATTATTGCTCCTTTCTCCAGCATAGAGTGGATCTCTTCCTCGACTATTTTCTCTTTTTCTAATGAAATAGGAATATCTCTTGGTAGAGAGGTTTGAATAGGAGTTTGAGTGAAGTCTATCATAAAGCCTGTTACTGTGGAAAGGACCCAAGGGTCTTGAGTTATTTCTTCCCATTTTTTTGAAAAAAGGCTGAGTCTCCCTCCCACCTTCGGAGGGATAGAGGGGGAAGGTGAAAGCTTGGGACTTACTTGGAGGGTTTGACGCGAAGGAAGCTCGTGATCTTGCACCTCTGGCTCTGTTTCCTCTTCCACGGTAGAAGCCGTTGTTATAATTATTTTGTTGTCCACCTCTTCCATAAGGACGTGATCTCTGATAGGGCCTCTGGTTGAATCGGCCGGAAGAAAGGCCCCTTCTTCCGGCCCTCCCGAAAACACTATTACTGAACACTCGTTTGATATTCTTTTGTGCCTTGTCGAGGGCAGTAAAGGTCGAGACGTATTTCCCTAGAGATCTTATAAGCTCTTCGCCAAAGAGCAGGCCTTTTGGGTTTGAGGATGGCTCCTTGTCGGCCATGTCTGTAAGTTTAGGGTCTAGTTTAAAGAGGATTAGTCTACGTCTCTCAGCGTTAATGCTGGAATTGGCATTACCAAGTAGAATGAGGGCTCTTTGACTCCAACCCCTTATAAGGTCTGTATCAAGTTGGGTGCCTTTGAGGTAACACTCCTCGGCGGAGTCAAGAATCCTGCTTAGTGGGCCAAGTACATCCAGCAGGCGATCTTGGCATCCTTTAAAGGCTTTCTCAAGACCCTTTCTGGGGTCGCGCCCAAGTCTAAAGAGGTATTTAATTAACTCAGGATCCATATTAGGGGCATAACATGCCTTTTCGTCAATTGAGGGTCTAGAGCATTCAGCTCTTAGGATATTTCTTGTCCCTCTTTCGAGAGGGAAACGGATCCATTTTTTAATAAATTTAGAAACGTGTTCCTGTGGAGACCATAGAGTGGAACGGGGATGCTTTAGATTCAAGGGGGAGAACATCTCTTCTCCCAAGGGGTTTAGGATAGAATCTTTAGATGTAGAGGGGGGTTCGTCCTCTTCGTCAAAAATTCCAACATCCCCATCATCCAAGTCCAGGACGTATTCGTCTGGATCCATATCATCGTCATCATCGGAGACATCCCGATAGTATTGAGCACTTTGGGATAGTGAGCCGCTAAGGGCATCCAAGGTATTTGGGCCGCAAGGGGCACCCGAAGAAAGTGAGTCATAGAAGACATCTCTATTATTTGAGGTGTAAAGACCTCCCGAGGATTTTGTGGTGCTAGGACCACCAACAATACCAGAGGCGCTAGGGCCTCCCGTGCTCACCTGCATTCCAGTAGAAATGTTATTATTTTTCTTAGTGCGTTTCGCTCCCACTCTTTGATCAACAAAGGTATCAGATACTTCTTCTTGGGAAAGAAGAGGTCTTTTATAGGGGGCAAGATGAGCGAAGGTCTCCCTTAAACAGGACTTCATTTCTTTTTGGATCATGGATCGAAAATCCTCCTTATTAAAGGTAGGAGTTGTAGCATTATTGCCCTCTGAGTCTGAGTCAGAAGCATTATCCATCTTAATTTGTGTAATAAGCCCCCTTAATATAAACCCCCTTTTTTTATGCAAAATGCTATTTTGGGCGTGGAAGTAAAGAAGTTTTTTTTAATTTTTTTTTATGTAAAATGTTGTAAGGGCTTAGGAATAAGGGTATAGAGGCCTCTATAACCTCTGTTTTATGAGACCTGGTGCTTAAAATTGTCTAATTGTGTTGATGCACGAAGTCGCGGTGCCGAGGTGCCTCCAAACAGCTGATAATCAACTGTCGGTTGGGAGAGGATTGAGGAAAGTCCCTAGGCGAGATACTCACGAAGCGTGAGACTCGCCGAGGTACTTTCCTCTAATGTGCGTCATGACGGGTAATGGAGGAAGGAGTTGGCGGAGGGGAGAAGGCCCCGCCGAAATGAGGCAGTAAGCGGCTGGGCATGCGACGCTCCGTTTGAGGTGAGTGCCCCAGCGCCCCAGTGTGGAGGCGTACATCGGATGAGGCGCCCATCCGTCTCAGCGCCCCAGGCTACGCACATATGTCGGGCCTACCGCGGGCCCTTCCGCGGTGAGCGGCAGGCGCGCGGTCCTAATACGCGAGCGGGCATCATTTAGGAGTCTTCAGCAATGAATAGCCTGCGTGGCAACGCGTCCCTGACCAAAGTAACTTAATTTTTAACGCGGTGAGGCGTAAACACAGGGCAGCTTAAAGATAAGCAAGTAACCACTCGGCACAATATCGAAGCACGAAATCCTTAAAGAAAAGGTGAAATCAGCGATGATAGAGCAGAAGGGGTATAAGGGAGGGGGGGGATCTCCATAAATTGCAGATCCGGGGAGGATAGGGTTTTTTGGTAGGAAGTGGGTTTAAGTCACAGAGTGATAAATCAGTATTAAAGAAGGGCAAGGTAATGTTAGGTGATTAACCTGCCTTAAATTAAAACCTCCCCAGATAAACATCCAACAAAAGTTAAAGACAAAACTTTATATTAGAGAGAAAGAAGTTTGCTACTTATCTGCTTGGAGCCGCATTTAAAAGAGGCTGATGGTTGCTATGTTTTGTCTATTACTTCTTCTCAGTGTTCTTATTGGAACCTTTATATTGTGATGCGACTGGCTTGGATCTGCAATTAAAAGTCATTACATAATGTAGCCTCCGTTCTTGTAATGAAATCAGGATCGGATAATGCTCAGGCCAAGCTAAGAAAAAGAAGTGGCAAATTCTGCATTCAAAACTGGACAACAATCAGTTTTATGAGAAGTAAATTGGAGAACAGAGGGTAATGTGAACCATTTATATAACAGACAAGGGATTTGTTAATCTTGCAATAAAGTGTCACTCAAATACATTATATTGTCTCACAACGATATTATGTAGACGGTTAAAATTACACCCTTTTTTCTAATGGAATGCCCATGAAACTGGGTCTAAAGAGCCCAGAACAACATGCTACTGTCTGAAAAACCTAGACTGGTCACAGATATAATTCACACAAAAAAGGGGATTCTGTCCACCCCCCAAAGACAAAGAAGGAATTTGAGATTTTGCAATGTGTACATTTGCAGTGTTGTTACAAACTACAGTATCAATAAACATGAATTTATTGGCAGTACAGACATTAAAGCATGGTGCTTTAATGTACAGGCATAATAATCATGCTGGAATTCAGAAGGTGCATGAGAAATAATAAAGCATTTACATTTTGATAATATCATGTTACATTTGCTGTTCTTCGCACTTACTACCCCATATGAGGTGTTGAAGCGAATTTTGGTGGGTAGCACACTACTCTGGAACCCAAACAGAATTAGTGGGGACTGATATAGGGAAATATGAAATTAATCTGAGTGGTGGAGATCTTAGTCTGTTATTTGTATTGAAAAGGAATAGTGGAGCAATAGAAGAAAGAAGGAAGGGTCTGGAATGTGTTTTTTTGGGGGGGTAATAGCAGTAGGAAGGGGTTTGGGATGGAGGTGGAAGAGTCAGAGTGAAAGGTTTAGAAAAGCTTATTTGGGCGATCTGAATACTAAAAGAGGTATGAGATGATGGAAGGAGGGGTAGAGGATAGAAGAGTATGGGGTTTAGGATGAATGAAAGAGTGTAGGTAGAGAATATACTGATAGAGGTATGGGGTTAAAAATAGGGCAGTGCATTGGAGAGAGTAGTAGAGTGAGGTTTGAGATGAGTCGGGTGGAGGTAGGGAATATATTGCAAGAGATATATGGTGACATCTAGGGTAGTGCAAAGTAATAAACATAAAGATACTTAAGTACATGAAAGGTATCTAAATGCATAAGGAAGGAAATCTATGTAGAATAAAGTTGCATTTAATAAACTAAGACTTTCAAATGTTGTTGTACTTGTGTGTTTGATTAAGGTGTTAGATCATTCTGTACCATTACAGACCACTATCCCGCCTGAAATAAAGGAAAAAGCAAAAAACCTGTATTTTCACACTATAGTTCCTTCCACCAAGCTGAATCTGTTATAAGTTTCATATCTATAGCACCAAGAGGCTCCTAGCGTACATGTTTAACAAATGGCCAAATAATACCAAAGAATGAAGAAAATAACAAAATGAGACCACACACAAGCCAATTTATCTAGTAAACAAAATATGAAATGAAACTAATAAAAAGTAATTATCACAGTCTAGACTCATGGCCTGGGAACAAGCTTGGTGTTATATATCAGCTTAACACATTGGGCCTGGCTTCAGATGGAGGAAATTCTTACAAAGAACCAGTAGCGATCGGTGGTGGGAGTGCTGCCGGGCGGTGATGTGGGGTGGGGCAGGGTGAGGGGTAGAAAACTATGGAATACGGCCAAATACAGGTAAGTGAACATAAAAATAAATAAAATGAATTTCATTGCACGCACTGCATCGCCAAATGCGATGCAGTGCGCACAACAACATTTGTTTTATTTATTTTCATGTTCTTAAAATGTGTATTATGATGATGTAACAATTGAATTACTGCACAGTGAATATTTAAGATTGGCAGGTATTATCGGTCTTTATTGAGATAGAGGGAGAATCGAAGAAAAACAAGAAAATAAACTAAAAATCCACAAATAAACTTACAAACCTGTCTACAATACACATACTCCCAATCCAAACCTAGGACATGGTAGACATATTCGGCCATCATCTGTTTTTACAGTACTGCAGACTTCTTTAGAAAGGCCGATCCTACCCCTTGACTGGATGTAGTAGAAGTGGGCCCCATATGCTTCAAACATCATCCCGGACAGGGACACCCCACCTGTGGCACCACTGGCCGGGGCCACTCTGCAGATAAGGGGGCGTGTTCTGCTTCACATCAGCATCACATCTCTTGCAAGGACATGCCAGGGCCACCACCGCCTCAAGGCCACTTGCTGAGAATGCGGCTACGATCTGCTTCGCAACAGCATTACTTGGAAGTACCACCCATCCATAGTACCTCTGCTTCGCAACAGCATCACTTGCAAGTACCACCCATCCATAGCACCTCTGCTTCGCTACAACATCACTTGTAAGTACCACCCATCCATAGTACCTCTGCTTCGCAACAGCATCACTTGCAAGTACCACCCATCCATAGCACCTCTGCTTCTCAACAGCATCACTTGCAAGTACCACCCATCCATAGTACCTCTGCTTCTCAACAGCATCACTTGCAAGTACCACCCATCCATAGTACCTCTGCTTCGCAACAGCATCACTTGCAAGTACCACCCATCCATAGCGCCTCTGCTTCGCAACAGCATCACTTGCAAGTCCCACCCATCCATAGCACCTCTGCTTTGCAACAACATCACTTGCAAGTACCACCCATCCATAGTACCTCTGCTTCGCAACAGCATCACTTGCAAGTACCACCCATCCATAGCACCTCTTCTTCTCAACAGCATCACTTGCAAGTACCACCCATCCATAGTACCTCTGCTTCTCAACAGCATCACTTGCAAGTACCACCCATCCATAGCACCTCTTCTTCTCAACAGCATCACTTGCAAGTACCACCCATCCATAGTACCTCTGCTTCTCAACAGCATCACTTGCAAGTCCCACCCATCCATAGCACCTCTGCTTCGCAACAACATCACTTGCAAGTACCACCCATCCATAGTACCTCTGCTTCGCAACAGCATCACTTGCAAGTACCACCCATCCATAGCACCTCTTCTTCTCAACAGCATCACTTGCAAGTACCACCCATCCATAGTACCTCTGCTTCTCAACAGCATCACTTGCAAGTACCACCCATTCATAGCACCTCTGCTTCGCAACAGCATCACTTGCAAGTACCACCCATCCATAGCGCCTCTGCTTCGCAACAGCATCACTTGCAAGTACCACCCATCCATAGCACCTCTGCTTCTCAACAGCATCACTTGCAAGTACCACCCATCCATAGTACCTCTGCTTCTCAACAGCATCACTTGCAAGTACCACCCATCCATAGTACCTCTGCTTCGCAACAGCATCACTTGCAAGTACCACCCATCCATAGCTCCTCTGCTTCGCAACAGCATCACTTGCAAGTAACACCCATCCATAGTACCACTGTCCGGCCCACTCAGCAGACACGGGAGCAGGTATGTGTGGCATCACTGCCCCAAGCCCACACAGCTGAACTGAGGCCTAGCATGCGCCCCTGACCACCACCTCCATCACACTTGTGGTGTAAGGTGAGGACACACCAGGTGTTGCAAAACTTCACAGCCATAATTCTCAACGCAGGATCTCTGCTCTCACTTCACCATGTTACCCTACAGCCCACCCAGGAGTGCAGAAACCAAATCAAAGCACCTACATCCATCGATGCAAACATTGTGGGGAACCAGGGCCTAACATTTTATTTCCAACCAAGTAACACCCTTCAGTGGCAAGATTTGTTAAAAATAATAAAATCGGATTGATCATAGAACGGACCAGTCAAGCATTAAATTAAAGAGTTGCTTTCCCCTCGGCTGCTAGCACCTTCCTATTAGAAGTTGGGCCACTGTTGACAGCATCTGGTGACAGCCCCACCCCAGGCACCAACTGTAGGTGCTTCCATTCTCCCTACCTCAATGTGCCGCTTTCATAGCCAGCACGAGCACTGAAACCAGTGCCAAAACCCACTAGGAGCTATATCCGTGCTTACGCACATTCACAGCTCCTCTCCACCCCAACAATCCCTTCCAACCAATGAAGGGGCCATAGGACGCAATGAGCAGCACTATCGGGCACCCCTATTCACTGTGTCCAGTCAGGAAATTGATAATGCTTGTACACCTGGGATGTAATGGCGCACAGCGGCGGGTCGCATAAAGAATGACCGTATATTACCCACAGGACGCGAGTGTGGTGCTCTTCACAGAGCCCTCTAACATTTACCATTGCAATGTGTCTCCCCTCCTCACGTAGATCTGCGGTTTGAGCAACGCTCCAAGTACACGCTGGATACAAGTAAGGACAGCTCCTAAGGAAAAAAAATCAGTTGAGGTGTTCCTCGAAAAGCTGTGTCCAAAATGCCCAGGGCAGGCGGGGCCTCACTTGAGAGAGTGTGAAGATGTGCACAGCAGGGGTAAAGGGATGGCCAGTGCAGGTGACGCTTTTCCTTTGTAAAGGAATTCCTGCTGGCGTCATATCTCCCTGCTGTGCACATCTTCACACTCCATGATGCACAGCACATCAAACGTGCTTAAGTGAAATCTCCTGCTTCAGGCAAGGAAATCACCTCGGTGGCACCCCTCTGAAAGAAAACAAAAGGTAGGGGGCAGGGAGGGTTGCTGAAACCGTCAGAGGATAGCTGCCTCCGGCTGGTTCTGGGCCTCTCTGAAGGGGTCATTAAAATCACAATCTCGGATTCTAAACCATCCGAGAATAAATGTGGAGCCTTAATGCAAATGAAAGTGGGAAAACGGTTTTCATACTTTCCTTATTTTACATCATTGTAAATCAGGAAAGTATGTTGTGATGTCATCTGAACCTTGGCAGCCCGGGCTGGAGATTACGACGGGGGGGCTGAAGCCCGCTCAGCCCAATGGGTGTTGCGCGCCTGGCGTCACACCACCAACCAGTAATGGTTAAATCCGGATTTGAAGGGGAGGGGCGAAATAAAAATAGGGGACTCGGTGGCTATAAAGTCCGAGAACTTCAAGATTGCGCGGCGCGGACCACAGATGCGTAAACAAGGGTAACTAGACCCCGCCCAGTGAAAAAAACAGTTTTGTGGCAAACTCTTCGAAATGTGCAGCTGTGTTATTTGTTCGGAGGGCGAGCTGTTAACGCATCGTATATTTGGAAGGCATCTATGCACCTAGAGAAAAAGTATTCAATAATTCTACAAATACACTAAAAGTAACATAAATATTTTAAAACGTAGTAAGGTTTGCAGAGCACACAGAGGGATAAATAGAAGGCTTCCCCCATGTCTGTTGTCTTCTCGACCCCGCCCCCCCTCTTACTCTGCCCACGCTGCTGCAGGCGGGTCCCACAAGCCCACTCAGTAAGCATTTGCCGTGTGTGTTTTCGGAAAACATTTCCCTTCTTTGTCTCGCTTCCTTTTTCTGATTTTAATTTGTATACTGTAAGCAGCCCACCGGGGCGTGAGAGGCGGGGGTGGGGGTGGAGCCAGTCAGCCGCTTCATGAAGAACTGAAACCAGACCGAGCTCGGCTGCCAAGCGAAACCGCTCCGCCCTCACCCTGCACGGCCTCGCTTACCCCGGGCGAGGCGGCTACTAGTGATGTGTGCTTTCCAAAAATCTGTGTGCAGATAGAAATTCACGGATTCAGATGCTTACGGGGCAAGTGCTCTCTAGAAACCAGGTAATTGTAGGCAATTTTTGTTTCCCCATAGTCTCTTAGTGGGACAAGCTTTGACCATTAGGTCTGACTCGGATTTGGAGTCACGATTACAATATTAAAAGCGCCGACTGCAACGAAAGGCATCGGTTTTAAAACACAAGAGGACAGCGAGGCTCACCTTCATTGAATGGCGGCCGGCAAGCTCGGATTTGGGGGCGTGTTTGGTGGGCGTGGCCAAAAAGTGGAAAGAAGAACGCCGAACACACCTCCAAATCCGAAAAGGACGGAGCCTATTTGGAGTGACGGCTCACTCCTCCAATGGCTGGCCTCCATTTAGGAAGCCAGCCAATGGGAGAGAGCCAAATTTAGAGGCGGGATGAAGAGCCCCTCTAAGAAACATAAGATCTCGTTACTTCCGGTTTTGCCGAACCGGATAGTACCTCGACCTAAAAAACGGGCAGTAGCGACGTGCGTAGCCCAATCCTACTAGAAACAAGCCCAATTGGCCTACGCACATCGAAACTATGGGAAAATCGAAAGGGAAAGCTCCGAGCGTCCTCGGCCAATGAGGGGTGGCCTCCGCGCTCTACTAATTAATTTAATGTTAGTCCCCTCTGTCGGCGGGTCGGTACCGATGATTCAACATCACAATATCCCCAAACTCACCCCCACAGCAAACGCTACCTCAAGAGCCCGCCGGGCGGGGAACGAGATGTGTGGCCACCTACGTGAGACAAGCCCCTCCCGTGAAGTGAGGGAGACGCGTCTGGGGAGCACTGCGCGCAGCTCGCGCTTGTAAGTCCGGCCACAGAGACGCACCGGCTTCAAGCTCGCGTACACCCCCGATGACAGCGGGGTGGAGCCGCAGCCGAAAAGTCATCTGGGGTGCAATAAACGATGCCTAGAAACAAGCAAAGCAATGCTAGTACAGACCACAATACAATGCACACAAGATAAACAAATCGCGTACCAAGCGCAAATTAATTCCCAATCGAGACATATAATCCTCAATAGTAATAACAATCATCAATCAAAAGGAACTTAACTGGCTGCGTGAGCAGCAAAAAAAGAGGATATCCGGTATTGTCTGGCTCGTATGGGCTATTACAGGATGTGATGTACTGTTTTGCATCATGGGAAATGTAGTTTCTTGTTACATAATACTAATTTCATTGGCTGCTTTGTGTAGCATTAAGGAGAAAGAGAAGCATAATATGAAGCCTCCGGTCCTGTAATAGAATTAATCTTCCCAAAGTCTCACCTATTAGGCCCAATGGCCCAGGAAAATTTCTCATGAGAACCTGGCCTGAGAGCTAATGATTGGGTCTAGGGCGGTGTGGTTCCCCTCAAGTTGTGTTACGCCACTGAACGTGCTTTTGCTTACAGGGGGTACTATTTTTTTTGCATTTTTTTGAAGAGGCAGGCAGCAAAATAAAAGTGCTTTTGCGCTACTCGGTTAGCATACTGATACTGACATAGCCACGGTTACAAAGTGACACAGGCACATGCATCATTGCACTTTTTTTGTTTCTTTTGTTCATGCTTTAGACTCTAAAGTTTGCCATTTTACCGATGTTGTACAGCATCATACATACATGCCAACATTTCGAAACAAGAAAGAAGTGGATTTGACCCCCTTGACTAACATTGACACAGAGGAAATTTCAGACGGGCGACATCTAACATACAGCCATTTTTGACTTTTATAAGTATCTCGCTTGATTCGGCTCGGCTGTAATGTATGCAGCATGAGCAAAGGACATTGGCAAGAACCAATCGGTTTGAAAGGCGCGACTTATTGGCTTTGATAAAGCTTGCAAGGGCGCTACCCCTTTTTTATGAGAACGGTATTTTTTCGGCTTTAGTAATAACTAACTGAAATCGAAGATAGACAAGTGTGCTTTGTAACGAATGGAACGTAAAAATATACAGCATATGCAGAGCACATTATACACGGTGACGCAGTAACGCACCAGACTGCTCTGGGTTTTTAAATAAAGGATAGCAATAGTTTAAAGATAATTTTACCATAGCTTTTCAAACTATATTTAGCAATTACTTATTGATTTTAATATAAATGTGTACGTGACAAACATATTAAAAGTTTAAGAACGCATTAATATGTTCTTGAAGACATTGACATAGATATTTATAAATTGAAAAACAATAGTTCTATCATGGCCGCTAAATTATCGTGATACTTGTGGGTGGGAGCGTTTGCTGAGAGAAAGGCGTTGATTTGGTGATGGTGACGCCACTCTAGCTTTGGGAGGAGCTTGGTGCAGAATCGCCTTCTCATTGGTGGAGTGAGAGACGCCTCCTACCGGAGACAAAGTGGTGAGTAGATATATGACAGTCATGCTCTCGAGAGTGGCCAGTTTGGGGGTATATGTGTGTTATGGAAGCGGAAATCCTGGTATAATGCTTAAGATAAGGGATAAAGTATCAGGCAGTGTTTGTCATTCCTGCCTCAGCAGTATCGGAGTAGCAATTGCGGCATTGGTGTCCGAGCAAGAAAAATGCCACCTACTGCTACTCATTAAAATCCTGGACTGTTCGGTGGGCCAGCCCTTCATGCCTCTAGGCCTCAGTGCCCCTGCGCAGGGCTTTAAGTGGGCTGGGTCCTGCCGGTGAAAAAGCAGGTGCCGAGAAGCGTCCCTATCGGTTTCTGCATTTTTGCCTTCACCCTTGGGGTGAAAAAATAATCTTAGTTACCAACCACCCTTCGCTGCCTTTAATCAAACGTAACTTCAAAGACACTCGTTATAGTTCTTTCAGTCTTATCAATTTAGAATTGAACAATGTTCAATGTTATATACAACGGTGCTTATTTATCTTATGCAACTAACAACCATGACAAAGCCAATAGTCCTGGCTTGTTGTAGGTGCAATGTTACTCTTGTAATATATATCTGGATGCTAGGGCTCCAAGTGGGATGAAATAACTGAGGGGTCTCAAAGGGGCGTGGTCAAGGTAATTAAGGGCGTGTCTTAAAACACGTCAGCTAAAAATCTGTACTTAGCATAGTGTGCCTCCAGGCTTGTATTTGCCTCCCGACTTGTATTTTGCTGTTTCTGTCATTGCACCCAGATATATGATACAACAAGTAACATCATACTGACAACAAGTCAGGGCTATTGGCTTTGTCAATGGTTGTTAGTTGCATGAGATACATAAACAGCAACTATGGCTTGTGCATAATATTAAAAAAGCTTCCACTTAAAGCTCTGGTGACACCACAACAATGTTGCTGCGCCAGAGTTTCAAAAAGAGAAGGGTAATCCTGAGAGGAAATGACTTTCTTCAAATGATTTCCTTTCCCCTACAACGCTCAACTGGCATGACTCATGCCGTAACATCTCCACTAGTGAGAAGTGAGCAGTGTGAGCACACGCACACTGGTGAGAAGTGTGAGCACTCGCACATCCATATGCCTGCTGTCACTGCAGTCCAGAAAAAACGAACCGCCTGTGCCAGGGCACAGAACAGAGCCTGATACAGACCCGTTTCGAGGCATCCTTTAAAAAACTGGCGGTCCTCAGCACCAGTGAGACCCGGCCCAATTAAAGCCCTGCTGGATGCAATGACAGTAGTCCAAAATACCAGTTGAGTGGAACGATATATATTAGCTTACCTGTTAGGCCACGCCCCTTTGGAGACCCCCCCCCTGTTTTTTTTTATCCCACTTAAAGCCCTGCGCCTGCTGGGCCATTGATTGATAACTACATCCCGTAGCCTCTGCCAGTCCATACAATCAAACTGCGCTTAGAAGTTATTTGTGCAAATTCTCGGTTTCACAACCGCATGGGTAGTAAAGGTGGAAGCCTGATTTGTCGTAATACCGTGTATAAAGTCATTGTATAAAGCGTGCCAGACACCACATTCCGGCGGACACCAAATATAGAAGCACATACTGTAAAAAGTGACGGAAACTATGAATATTATAAAAAGAAAAGGCTAAACAATTTCTTTTATAACATAGTTTTATGTGGCGCTTTTTGCTGATTTCCCACCATCTCTAAGCGCTATAAAAATTGCCAGCGAGCCCTTTTCTGCCAAGATACAAACTCGTTCACTTCAGATCACTAGAGGCATCGGAGGCAATCATAGAAAGAAAATTCTTTTGAGCTAATCATTTCTCAAGTGATTTTTGTGTGGTATTTGCAATCTATTGCAATTTTACCTATCCGCTACTTGGGGTGAATTTAATTGCTGAAGGGTGTGCTTATCGGTGCTCTATTCTCTTAGTTTGTACACACAGTAGGCCTCTTCTGTGTGAATTGAATCTTTTGGTAGTAGGTGCTTTAGAGTGATACAAGCACCCCTGAGCTAATTTGATAATATAACTATTTATTCACACTACATTACTGTGTATTTTGACATTGATTGAGTTGTTGATGTGCGGTTTCTTTTCCTTTGAAGGAAAATACTACTACCAATGTGTATATCATTTAAGGTATTTTTTACTCATGCTATTTATAAGGAACGGAATTACTTCCCATGAGCATACATTCTCCTTAGGGCAAACTGCGGTTTGTTGAAATCGAAGCTGACCTGCTGCTTCGTTCTTCTTCCATAGTTTCTCTGGAAGGGTATTATAGAGAAGTAGCAGGTGTTTCCAATCTCTGGCTTTAGAAGTGTTCGTCTGTCCATCTCCTTTCAGTTCCTTCCTTTCACAAGACTAGGACTGGGGGGCGAACATTTTGTTGGTCTCTACCAAAGTATGAAACTCTTTACACCGAGGCTTGTGTTGGATGGTTCCCTGCTAGTGCTCAGCTCTGTTAAGTGATTCCAGACATTAAAACTGTCCCCCAGACGACCCTAAATTTATATCCTTAAATTTGAGTAAAAAACATGACATCTTTATTGACAATGTGTACAAGAACATATCTATCCCTTTTTAGGTCTTGCTTAAGAGCGCAGATCGCATGGTCAACTTAAAAAAGAGCTTTCAGAAGTACTACTGAGAGGGGCTTTGGCTCTGCCCACATGTTGATGTTCGGGCTGGACTGTTCCCATAGGAATCAGGGTCAAGACTGATTTGCTTATAGCTGGGTTTAAACTGGAATGGAATGGGGAGCAAAAATCCATGAATTTAGGCCCACGTCTCTGTACTGGGGTGAATGTTTGACAATGTTTAGCCTTCTGTTAATTAAGTGTCCTTTTTCCACATGTTGATGGGTAGTGGTATATGTTCTGATTAAGCAGAAGTGGATTGCTTCCTCAGAAAAAGTAGTTCTTTTCAACACTGTATGATTGTTTTGTTTGTTGTATTTTTCAAGCTGCCCGAACTAGCAGTAGGGTGGCTGCTTAGAGAAGGCTCACCAATATGCATAAAGTATGGATCTTACATTGGCCTTGACCTTTCGGGGCATAAACATTCACTGCAATGCTGTTTTAGGAAAGTAGATGATTTATGGTGTTTGTTCTTCCCTGTCAGCAGCACAGATGAGAGGCAAGCCCGTCTGTGCCCGTCCGCGGCCGACCGGGGCTAGAGGCCAGAACCCCTGTTGGATTTGAGCTGAGATGCCACTACAGCCCTCGGATGCTTCGCGCACTTTGTCCAAGTATGGATGATAAATGTAAGCACAGCATAAACACTGAGGGTGAGAGTTGGCAATGTAGTCACTGCTCGTTTAGGACGGATGAATAAGTAGAGGTTAGGGAGGGCGGCCCCTCACTCAGGCTATCCCTAATTAACTGTAGATATTTGAGGAAGCACAGAATTGAGATATGTGACCAACTGTCTGAAGGTCAAACAGATGTCCTATTTCTTACAGAGACATGGTTGGCTACTGACTCTGCGCCTGAAATTATGGAGGCACGCCCTAGTGGGTATGGGATTATGAGAGTGGATAGCCTGTCTGGTAGAGGAGGGGGCATTGCAATCATTTACAAACATGATATTCAGTGCTCTCTTGTGCCTGCTGACATAGCTGACAGTGAGGTAGGCTTTTTACAGCCACTAATGATGTCATTAAAGGGCTACTGATTTATAGACCCCCAGGACCCCATTTGAGGTTCACACCCAGCCTTATTGACTACCTCATTCAACCTGCCCTACGGTATGAAAAGTTATTGGTGCTGGGTGACATAAACTTGCATTTTGATGATGCACTCAACTCAGGGGCACAAGAGCTGCGCCAGGAATTAGAAATGCTACAATGATTCCTAAATTCTGAACTCCCTACTCATAAGTTGGGTCATTTACTCAACCCTATTTTTGCAAACTGGGATGCTCTGGAACTGGAGTCTCCGCTTCCGGTGCAGTGGTCAGATCATTTTCTGATCACGTTTAGGATAAAGCTGCCCTTGCCTAAAATACAGGAGAAAGCTAAGTCCGGTATAAAAAGAAGGAAGTGGGCTGGTTTCTCTCACAAGGCTTTTAATCTGGCCTTTTTATGGGATGGACCACCCTCTGGCGGGATGTAAATGTGGCTTGTAAAGCCCTTGAGAGACGCATTAATATTGCTCTCGATTGCATCGCACCTTGGTAAAAAAAAATGTCCACTAACAGACGTAAATCAGCTCCCTGGTTTGGTGAAGAGCTACGAACCGCTAAATCTGCTTGTAAACACCTAGAAAGGCGTTGGAAGAAAGATTTCTCAGTCCACTTGGAAGTGGAATATAAAATTAGCCTCAAGAACTACCATTCGCTTATTAGAAAGGCGAAGACAGCCTATTTTAATGAAAGGATCCAAACAGCTGAGAATTCTACCAAAGAGCTGTTTAAGGTCTTTAAAGAAATATCCTCCTTGGCATCCATTGCAGTGCCTATCGTTGGTTCTGAGGAATCATGCAATCGAGTTGCTGAGTACTTTGCAGCAAAGGTCGAGAAGATTTACTCCTCCTTTCCTGACTCTGCTCGTGATGGCAAGGGAGTGGAGAGGGAATCTGTGGATGTTTCGGAAATGCAGGGTCTTCATGAATTTATCGTGCCCCCTTAAAATGATTGTCACTAGCATTAAATCGGGCTCACCTAGGGACCCTAGGGTGCTTAGAGGAAGTATTGACACACTCGAGCATTTCATGAGATATCTTTTAGAGCTGTCTTTTACCTCAGGAGTGGTCCCAGAAACATGGAAGGAGGCAGTGGTGCTTCCTTTACAAAAGAAACCTCACATCAGCGCTGACCAGCTTGAGAACTTGCGCCCCATTTCCCTGCTTCCGTATTTTGCTAAAGGTTGCAGAGAAGATTGTGAATATTCAACTTACAGCACATATCTGTAACAACAACCTTCTCCATCCCTCGCAGTCTTGCTTCCGGGCTTCTCATTCCACTGAATCTGCCCTGTTGTACTCTATCAAGACCATCCGGACGTATGTGGACGAAGGACAGACAGCGGCTTTTTATTCTTTTAGACTTAAGTGCTGCTTTCGACACTGTTGGCCAACATACCCTGCTCCAGGACCTAGAGAGAGGGGGTGTAGCAGGTGGACCACTAAAGTGGATGGAATCCTTTGTATCTGAGCTTAGCTTTCAAGTCATGCAGGGTACCTATTACTCTAGGATCATCAAGGTGACTCAGGGGGTGCCTTAGGGCTCTATCTTGAGCCCGACATTGTTCAACCTTTATGTCAACCCCGCGGCTAAAGTCTCGGATAAATTTGGGATCAATGCCTTGTCCTATGCTGATGACACCCAGCTGGTGGTCTCTCCGACCCAAGCCCGGGCTGGAGCTGCCTCTAACTTTCTGTCCTGCCTTCAAGAACTGGCTGTGTGGATGGCAAATAACTGCCTAAAGTTGAATGGCAGCAAGACCGAGGTGTTGGTGATAGGGAGGGCTCCATGAGTAAGGTCATCGGCATGGTGGCCCCAGTCCTTGGGCCCTACTCCTACACCTTGCGAGCAAGCGAAGGACCTTGGGGTTTGGGTGGACAACAAGTTGTCTTTTGATTACCATACCAGGCGGGTGGCAGGTGCCTGTTTTGGCATCTTGAGGGGATTACTGAAAACCCTTGACACCTTACCCACTGCATCTAGAAAAATCTTGGTACACGCTTTGGTGACCTCTCGCCTGGATTATGGCAATCTCCTGTGTCTGGGTGCAACTGCTAAATGCTTGCAGCGTTTGCAGTGCATCCAGAATGCAGCAGCAAGACTGGTTCTCATGCTCCCGAAGAGAGCCTCAGCCACAAGTGCGTTGGCCTCTCTACATTGGCTTCCCATTAGGGAGAGAGTAAAATTTAAGGCAATGTGTGTGAGTCACCGGATTTTACAAAGAAAGGGACCCTTGTATCTGCATGATTTTCTAACTTCCTATGTACCGACTAGACTACTAAGGTCCAGCGGGAAAGGTAAGGTTCATGTTCCCAAAATTAAGAGAGCCAAAATGGGTGGCTGCTCATTTCGATACCTGGCGGCCCAGCTGTGGAACACGCTCCCTCAGGCTCTTCGGCTGGAGTGTTCTGAATCTGTCTTTCGGAAAGGTCTGAAGACTCATCTGTTTCCTGCAGCTTAATTTGTTCTGTGTTTAGCTCCGGTTGTTGCTGGTTCTTTTAGCTCCTCCCTTAGCGCGGGGACACACTGGCCTCAGTGTAACCAGGCGCTTTACAAATGTAACTATTATTATTATTATTAGCAGAAATAAATGCACCCAGATGTTGCAGCTGCATGCGCGCTCGCAGGGCAGCAGGCGGAAATGCGCAAAGGATGTCAGGCACTCCTGGTGCCTTTTGGGCCACTACTGGGGCTTCTCAACCAGAATCTGCCCCCCATGTTGCAGCTGCCTGTGCTCTTGCAGGACAGCTGTAGAAGCCACGAAACAGGCAACGGCACTACTGGTGCCTAACCAACCTCCCGAAATGCAGGAGATGCGGCAAGAATGCCCCCAAGTTGCTGCCACTGCCCACTGTCAGGCGGGGCAACGGGTAGGAGAAGGGAGCACTGCACCCGCACTGCCTGAGGTTGGGTCACGGGGGCGGGCACCGAAAATGTGCACCGACACACCCCCAACCACCATAACTCGGAGCCCCACTCACCACGTTTGCAGGACTCCTTTTGCTGCTCTCTGGGCGGATCCTCCCTTCGGGAACCTGCAGGGCTCTCATCACACACGGGAGCCCTGCTCAGGAAGCCGCCGCCTTTGTCCTGGAGCGCGGCAGCCCCCGCATCCACAGGGAGGTCGCGCTCACCACGTCTTCTTCTGAGGTGGGGGCAGGCACCGATCAGGTGCCTCGGGCCCACTCCGCCTCTATTGGCACACGGCTGCAGCACTCGCGTGGCTCTCCTCAGTGCATGGGAGCCCCACTGCCTTCACTGACCACCACTTCAGCCCCGCTACACCCGGCCCTTCTTCCTGGGACGGGGAGCCCTCGAAGACAAGACGGCTACCGCAGGCTTCTTCCCGCGTCTTGCCTTCTTCCTTGGCAGCGCGGGAGAAGCGGAAATAATGCTGCAGGGCCTGCCTATAGTCAGGCACAAAGGCCTGGCTTCCCGGACGCTCAGGCCCACCGGTGATTTCCTCTTAGGTCTTGGTGGCGATGCGGGGTGGGCACCCGGTCATCAAATAATCAAGGCGGGGTAGGCACCCACCAAAATCAAGCATAAGTGGAGTGGGCACCCGACAGAATCAAGCATAAGAGGGATGGGCACCCTCTCGAGTGCAGACAAATGCGGGGTGGGCTCCTGCTTCAATCTGGAGCTCAAGGGGGGGGAAATCCCACACGCTGGGACTCCCTCACAGCGCCGCACTGCCGCAGGGCCAGCGCCTCTCCTCTCCTCTCCTCCATGGGAACTAGAAGGCAGCACTCACGAGGGGCTGGGGAACCAGAAATCAACAAAAAAGGGCAGGAGTAAAACAGTCCTTGGTGCTGGGGAGACCCCAGCAAAGCGCAACCAGGCAGGCCAGCATGCAGGGACCCTCAGGAAGCAGCAGCTGGGTCCAGCGGCGGTTCCTCCTGGCAGCGTGTCCCCTCAAGAACACAAGCACAACAGAGAACCTTTTCATGGGGTCACAGCCCCTTCTTTTATACACATATCCCCCTTTGTTCACACAGCACAAGGCTGGGGGAAAACCAGATGCAACTGGTTTGGGGGAGCTTTGGAGCACTTTGTTTGCTCAGCTCTTCTCTCCTTTGTCAGGTGGGGGCTAGGTGCTCAGACGCACCACAGGGGGCGGAACCAGCATTGCAGAGGGAAGGCACAGCCCTATTCAGGTCCAAGGTGCAACTCCTCCCTCCCATCTACATGCAGATCTCCCTATTCACCACTGGTCAGACTCATCCTGACTCCTGGAGCCAACCACCCCATCCAGCATCTGTCAATCACAAGCCAGACATGCACTCCACATCAGGCAGGCAGCAGACACACAGCACACAGAAGTGCCAACTTCTAAAAGTGGCACTTCTCCACCAGTCACAATAAATCTGTGCATACCATTGCGCAGCATTTATTCTCACGATCTCGCACATACTAAACTTGACCCTGCACTCCTCTCACACTAGGAATTACCATGGACACACATATCCCCATGCATTCCCATGGGAGGGCAGCCCAATCTCACCACATGCACTCAGAGTGCGCACGCACTTTACACTGGGACACAGTGCTAAAGTGCGCAGAGGCCAAAAACTACTAACATCAGGTCACATAAAAAGGCAAAAGTTTAGGGGTGAACCTGCCAAAAGGGCCAAGTCCAACAATCAGCATAACAGGAAAACATGGTAAGAAATTAAAAGTTCTCAGTGTTTCTAGTGATCACACAATGAAAAAGTATTCTCTAGTGTATAGGCAGGGGAAAAGTGGCAAGAGAATCTAGTAATTGCATTTACAGTATAGACTTCAGAAGGTGAGTTTGGTTAATAAGGCCAGATATGGGCTAAGAAGCAAGTACTCGAATTTGGTGTATCCCAGGAATAGATTGTATATTTTGAAGAGTGATGGTTGCGCTGCCCGTATGTACATTATCCCTACTTATTGGCTACTTTATTGTGACCCTTGTCTGCCACTTCTATGAATGATTTTCACTGCATTTTCTGACCTTCACTTTGCTGCTTACACAGACTGGCACACACACTTAAAATTCTCAATTTAGTAGTGATTTGTGATTATAGGAGTAATAGTTATCGCTTGCTTTCCCAGATTTATGTGTCAGTGTTATGGCTACTGGTCCCAGGCCCATTGGCAGCACACCTTTTCTAGCTTCCTCAAACAGGATTAGCATTGGGGAGTGACCGCGGTTTCTAATCATTTAACAAATTCCACTGGGAAGTCATCAAGTCCCTGTGCCTTCCTTGTTTCAAGTTGTCTATTTGGTGCTGATGTCTTCCATCATGGGCCTTTCTTTTTAAGGTGATCTTTGGTTGTCTGTTAGTCTTCTGTTTCTACAGTATCAGACAAAACTACTCTACCTTTTTCTCGCTACTGTACAGAACACTCTAGAGCTATAAACTAGCAAAAAATAGTTTGCAAATGTTTACACTACCATTTTGTCCCCCTTCACTGTAATGCATGCCTTGGCAATCACTGCTTGAATATGTCTTGTGATCTTGTCCCTAATTTGAAGCCATACTAGTTATTAGCCAGCTTTGTTTCCCACTGCATAGAGTCTCTTATGTTCTTCTGGGTTGTTTGTTCTGGCTTTCTTAAGGAGTAATGTTATTTATTTGTTTCTTGTGGTCTTGAGTTGTCCACACGAGGATGGGTTTGTGTGCTTTTGTTCTGATTCCAGCATCTCCTTCTAAAGAAATGCATCTACCCATTCGGACGCTATCCATCCCAGTTGTCCTTGAGATAAGAAGTCTCTAACTAAAGCTATGTATCCTTCCTGTGATATGATGATGCTATTTGTAGACCCAAGATTTTCCTAAAAAGTAATTGGAATAGTCTCTCACAATATGTACAGTCTGGTTGTCCATAAGGTACCTCAGATGCAATCTCCAGTCTCCCACATATTTCGTCTTGGACAATGCTATCAGTATCATCATTGTTGAGTGGTCAGATATGCCTCTTACCATGTATGAAGCCTTAGTGAATCTGTGCGTGAGAACTGGTAGTGAAGAACTAGTCTATTCGGGAGAGTGTCATGTACACCTGAGAAAACATCTTATTTGGTTCATCATACCCCTACAGATATTAACCCTAATGCACATGAACGCCCCTGTTTCATATGAGCTATTCATCTTGTGTACATTGGCCCTGTTCTATCATCTCTCAATCCATTACTATATCAAACTCAGCTCCTAATATTAGTGAAGACTGCCGGAGATCTAGTTTGAGTTTACATAATTCTCTGACATGGTAGATTGTGTGCCCTGTGACACATAAATATTTACCAAAAATAACGTTTTTCCTTTCCACATGGCAAGTAACACCATGTATCTGGCATCAGTGTCCGCACAATTTTCTTACATGTGCATCGTCATAGATGTGTTGTTTTTACTGTTATGGCTACTCCTCTGGGGTTGGTGGACTGCCCCAAGTGGCACTCCAGGCTAAATTTGCCACAATCTGTAAAGTGACAGTTACTACCCAAGAGATGAATCTTTTGCAGATATATTATTTGTGCCTGTAGTTTAGACCCCATTTTCAGCACCGACCCTCTTTTAAGCTTAGTCACATTCCATAGAAAACATGCAGGGTTTTTGACAATTCCGTTTTGTTGTTCACTTATTCCTTTTCATCCCATCCTTGATAGTCTTTTGTTTTCCCACCCTTCAAAGTGCATGTGCTCCAGTATCGTGCCTCCTCATATAACCCTGTAGAAAGACATTCTAAAATCGCAGCTTGCCCCTTCCTCACACCCTTGAACTGTGAGTCTGCAACTATCCACCTACACAATTGTTGCTTTGCTCAACGTGTTCAAATGGGAACCAACTTAAAGTCTATTAAGTCCACGGGGATATAGCAGCATGAGCTGCAGTGGGGGAGACGAGTCCAGGGTGCTCATAGACTCTGTCTTGCTGATGACAGTCACTTGAAGTATGTCATTGTTGGCCATCGAGTACATTACTCTTCCTGGTCTGTTCCAAACTGTGTAATTGTTTCATTAGTTGGAGGGCTCTGGTGCTCCCAGTGGCTCCTCATAGTTGGGGGGCTCCGGTGCTCTCAGTGGCTCCTCATCTACTGTCGATATAATTTGCAGTATTTCCTTTTCTTGTCTTGATTGGAAAAGTTTAGTTAGATGTGTTATTGTTTGCTTCATAGATACCACTGAACTCTCTGTTAGTCCTCCAGGGCCTGCCAGCCACCCCCTGAGTTTGGCTCTGCTTCCTCTGTTTTTGCTGTCATGTTTTAGTTCGGTTTCTTTCCCCCCTCAGGTGAGGAAACCTGAGAGAGCTCCTGCTGGGGCTCATCCATTTGCTCCTCTGATCTTTTGCAGAGATAATTATACAGTTCACTGTGCTGTACAATTCCTGCACCCATTTTTCATGGAATCTCACAGTCTGGGATGGTTATCTTGGTGTGGAGCATGAGCCCTTTAGTTGGTTTCTGCCTGCGTCTTGGAGGGCAGATCCCTGCGGTGTCCTATGTGAAGATAGTCTCCTGCCATCTGCCTATGTCAGAAAAGGGTGTTTGAGAATTCATCAGGCCAGGTGTAGATCATTATAACAAAGAACACGAGCAACCCATATGTCCCTGTGAACAGGGTATAGCTAATCAGCCAACAAACAATTGTTCACAAGGAATTCATTTGTGCAACAAATGTAAAAATAATGCAAGGAGTATTAGTGCCTTGCATAAAAATTAGAGTTTGTAGTTAGACCAGCAAATGGTATCCTTCGAACACTGATATTATATTGGTTCAATATGGAATCAATCAACGTTTTTGAAATGGTAGCCCACATACAAAGCAAAATCTATCAAGCCAACTTCAGCCGAACTTGGGCGTAACTTTTATTTTGCACAGGACAATCATATGAAAGAAGAGTAAAGCAATTGCTGTGTATTCACACTATATACAAGATAAAAAGTGATTGAAGTGACTTATGTGCCCCAGAGTAGTGACCATAACCAACAATGGCATATTATACAGTGACTAATAAAAAGAAGCAGTTGGTTATCTAAACACCTAAGATTTTGCCGACAACTGAGAAAGCTTCTACAAGAGGCATATATTTCAGCAGGAGCATATCTTCGGAGCCTGTCTACAGTTTATCCCCGCTGCTGTGTTTATTTCCTGGCGGCTGTTCCTTGCTGTGGCATTTATCTCATCGGCAAAAATGCACTTCCGGATTCACATGCCATGTTCCTAATTGGTTCTTGCTTATTTTGGGAACACAATTGAGGGGCTGAGCTGACGTCACCACAATACGCTCAAGTGGTACCGATAAGCATTGCCGCTGCTCGCGCACTGTTTATGCTAAGCAGCGGTGTGCATGCCAGGCAATCAAAAATTAGCTAGCATTCGCGCCAAGAATTTTCAATTCTATTAAGGACACGGAGGCGAGGATTATGCTTCTCTTTCTTTACTGTATAAAACACAGCAGCCAATAAACATACAGTTTAGTGCAAATAAAACTTCAAAGACCATGATGCTTGGCATAGCCACGCCTCCTTCAGCATCCATAAGAGCCTAGGTCACACCTCCAGCTTCCTCTTTCTTTGCGCGAACTGCACAAGTCCATGAATCATAAACAGTCTATAAACTTCTCCAACATGGAATAACCGGAACCTTGTTCCAACTTCATTCTTCAACGGAAGACTTCTTACTCGCTTTTCTTGTCATTGCCTGGAAAAAACCAAATAGATAACCCGTAACTTCTGTATATAACAGATTAATCGTAATACAACGGGTGGGTAAGCATGATCATACATTGAACATAGCCGGGTGGGATAATCCTCGCCTCCGTGTCCTTAATAGAATTGAAAATTCTTGGCGCGAATGCTAGCTAATTTTTGATTCTATTACAGGACCGGAGGCTTCAGATTATGCTAGTTCAAAGCTGTATTAAATACCACAGAAGTAATGTCTCCCACCGGCTTATAATAAAACTGTTTGAATGTCGATTCAGACGACCAATCTGCACAATGCATAATATCATGAATATTAGCCCCCAACAAATACGATTTTGAAGCCATGGCACCTCGCACCGAGTGCGCCCCAAACAATTGCACATCAATGCCAGACTCCTTCATGATAAACTTCAGCCATCTCGCTATAGTAGCCGAGGACACCGGTTTAAATGGCTTTTGTACAGCTATCAAGAGCTGCGTGGCCCCCGGGGGCCTTAACGTACGAGTACACTCCTCGTAGGATTTCAAGCATTGGACCACACACAACTTTGGATTACTACGAAAAGCATTATACTCAATGTGTCTAGAAAGTGTTTTCATGCGACCTGTAATTGTAAAAGAAACTCCCTCCGGAGTAAAGACTCTACCTGTAATATCCAAGGCACGAACGTCCGATGATCTCCTACATGCTGACAGACATAACAACATAGCCAACTTTGCTGACAACTGCTTTCTGGAAAGCAAATCGTTAGATGGCCAGGCGTCCAGAAATTTAATAACTGAAGAGACATCCCAAAGCCCAGAATATTTTGGCTTGGGGGGATTTGCTACCCGTACGCCCTTAAGGAGCTTACAAACCAAGGGATGCATGCCCACCGGTTTCCCGTCAATGTGGGTGTGTCCCGCAGAAATGGCCGACCGGAAATTGTTCACGGATCTGTAGGCCAAACCGCTAGTCGCTTTGTCCGACAAGAAATTCACTATGTGAGAAAGTCCTGCCCCCACGGGATCCAGATCCCGTTCCACGCACCAACATAACCAGCTCTTCCAGGCTGAAGAGTACCTCTTTCTCGTGGAGGGGGCCCAGGCTTGCTTGAGGAAATCGTTAGCCGTTCCCGAAACTCCAGGCACGTTCCACTGTTGCCTGAAAGCCTCCATGCCATCAGCGTGAGGCGTTGAGACAGAATTAGCGGATGTTGTTCCCGCACTGGTCCCAGGAGCAGCGACTCCGACCATGGAATCATCCTGGGAAGGTCGCAATATATCCCTAATAACATCGGGAACCATGGTTGCGACCGCCACAGAGGCGTCACTAAAATCACCTCGGCCTTCTGCTTGATAATGTGAGAGGCCACTCGTGAAATCAATAGAAAGGGGGGGAATGCATAATTCACCGACCCCGTCCAGTCCTGTAAGAATGCATCCGTCGCTTCCGCTGCTGGATCCGGTCTCCAGCTGAAAAACCTGGGAAGTTGACGATTCAGTCTGGATGCAAATAGGTCTCTCTGGCACGGACCCCATAGGTCCTGCAACCAACTGAAGATCCTGGGAAGCAGCTGCCAATCGCTGTAATCCCGAAGATGTCTCGAGTTCCAGTCCGCTACTACATTGGACTGCCCCGGAATATACTCCGCAATCACCGAGATTTGACGACTAAGACAATAATGCCAAAAATCCTTGGCTATCTCCACTAGCATGGACAATCTCGTCCCTCCCAGCTTGTTTATGTAACGAACCGCAGAGACGTTGTCCATCCGAAGAAGGATGCAACACGAGCTCTTCTGTGGTGAGAGCGTCTTGATCGCGAAGGAGCCCGCTAGGAGCTCCAGACAATTTATGCGTAATTTTAGCTCTTCTTGCGACCATCTTCCTCCTGTGGAAACATCGCCACAACGCGCGCCCCAGCCCCAAAGGCTGGCGTCCGATTCTATGACCACTTCTGGCACGGAGCCGAAGATGGCTCTGCCGTTCCACGCTTCCACGTGGCTCAACCACCATTGCATCTCGTCCCGCACTTCCTGAGTCAGCGGGACCAAATCGGAGTAAGCCAGCCCTCTCTGAAGGTGCTGGATTTTGAGTCTCTGCAGAGCCCTATAATGGAGAGGGCCCGGAAAGATCGCTTGCACTGACGATGCCAACAATCCCACTACTCTGGCAACTGACCTGAGAGATGTCACCTGCTTGCTTAAGAGAGATATGATCTCTTTCTTCAAGTCCTTCAACTTCGATTTCGGCATGCTCAATTGCGCCATCTGTGAATTGATCACAAATCCCAGAAAATCCATCTTCTGCGACGGAATTAGCGCTGATTTGACCTTGTTGATTACAAATCCTAGATTCCGGAGTAGGGATATGGCCATCTGTAGATGCCTGGACACCAGATCCGGGCAATGAGCCAAAATCAAGATGTCGTCCAGATATATGATAAGGCGCACCCCCTGTTCCCTGAGGTGCGCGACCACCGGCTTCATCACTTTGGTGAAGCACCAAGGAGCCGAGGAAAGCCCGAAAGGAAGGGCGAGTATTCGAACCACCGTCCTCTCCACTGAAACTGAAGGAACCGGCGATGAGGGTGGTAGATGGGAATGGAAAGATAAGCATCTTTCAGGTCTAAACGCACCATCCAATCCCCTGACTGCAAAAGATCTGTTAACAGATGGATCCCCTCCATCTTGAAGTGGTTGTAGACTAGGAAATAATTGAAATCCTTCAAGTTTAAAACAAGTCTGTGACCTCCACCTCTTTTCTGCACCAGGAAGATATTGCTGCAAAACCCGTGCGGGTTGTACTCGCACCTTGCTATGGCATGTTTGTGAAGCAATTCTTCTATTTCGCTGTCTATAGAACTCGCCTCTAGTTTGGAGGGAAAAATGGAGAACCCTCGGGGCCACCCTCTGTGTGGGAGTTTGATAGAAATCTAGATGAAACCCCTGAATGGTCTGAAGAACCCATGCGTCTTGAGTCAGTAGACTCCAATTGTGTAAGAAAAACATCGTACGACACCCCAAAGGAATGGGAAAACAATCTAGAGCGCTCACCTGAATTATGCTCGGCGTGGAAACCTGCCCTTTTGCCGCCTCCATGGTATCTGTTTCTGGGGTACCTGCGACGGGTCGGGTAGAAGGTACCTCCTCTGGTCGAGTCCCAATCACCTCGACCTCTTCCAAAATCACCTCTGTGGGGACCTTGATTGCCGAAACGGCCTGGCGAGCGTCCCCTACCTCGTCCGGCCCTATTAAAAAGGTTATTCTGCAGGGCTCGCTTGATGCCCGATTGGGCCTTGTCCAGGGAAGTGAAGGTTCCCACGTATTTGGAAACGTCCTTCACGAACCGATCCCCAAAGAGATTGCCCTCTGCTAGGGGACCCGGCTCCGCCGTGGCCAATTCAGTCAAATTGGAGTCCATTCTCATTAGTAGAGATTTGCGCCTTTCAGATGACACGGCGCAGTTAGCGTTGCCGAGCAGACAAATGGCGCACTGAGTCCAGCCCGCCAGGATGTCTGGATTTATAATGACGTTGGTCTCCTTGGCGTGCAAAGCCATTTCCAGGATCTTGGCTAGGGGCCCAACCACGTCTAACATCTTATCCTGGCATCCCCTCCAGGCACGATCCAATCCCTTCTTGGGATCCTTGGCGAACTTCTTTAGGAACGTCAGCATACTGGCGTCGATTTCTGGGGTCTCGGCCACCTTATGGGGAAGATCAGGGCGGGGACACTCAGATCGCAGTCTGTTACGGACCTCCTTATCGAACCCTTTCCTCAAATTCTCTTCTAAGTATTGTGCCACGGCTGGAGCTGGAACCCAATCTTGCGATCGGGGATGCACAATTTCCGAAGGATTGAACGTAAATGGCGTGTCGGGAGGGGGAGGCTCCGAAGCCGAAGAGGCAGACTTCTTTGTCCTCGTCTTCGGGGGCTGCTCCTCATCTGTGTCAGTAGTATTGGTGTCAGTGGTGGTGGTGGTATCAGTATCCACGTAATGCTGCTTGCTCTTGGCCTTACCACTGCCTGCGTAAGCGTGATCCAAATTGGATGGGCTCGGAAGAGAACCCAAAGCGCCGGAGTGTGGCCAATTATCTACAGAACCTGCCTGAGGAGTTGGTGTCTGTTTTTTACCGGACTTGTCTTTGGCAAAGCCGTGGCGCTAAGCAAAACTCTCGAGCTGTTTGGTGATCGGCTTTAATGCTGCTGCCAATGCTTGTTGTACAGTAGCTGGCACTGTACTTTCCACTGCCTTATTAACTGAGGCCTGAACAGATGCATCCAGGGCCTCAACAATCTTATCTTCCACTGCAGCAGAACGCTGCTCCTCATAGGGTCCTTCCTCCGCCTCCTCATCATAATATTGCCAGTTTTCCATAATGAATACGAGAATCAAACTACTGACCCTAATCTCAGAGGTAGGCACAAGAGGAGTCAGGGGGGGTCAGCCCCTTGCACACTGTAACTTAGAAAAGGTAGAGTCAGTATCAGACCCCCTCAGCAGATGCTGTGGTCTATTATTGCAGCCCAGCAGGGCGTCCGAGCCAAAAAATAAATATATGGAGCGTGTGCCACTCCAACCAAAGGCAACGACTATTATTGCAGCCAGTCAGGCGTGGAAACAACCAACTCCGATCAATTTGCGTGGAGGAATGGTGAAAAACGGCAAATCGGCGTGTGTAGCCCAATGCGCACCCAAATCCTACTAAAAACAAGCCCAATGGGTGCGCGTTGTGCTACACGTTCCTGCCGTGTGGCTTGCGGCACAATATGCGACCCGGCGATTAGGGGAGCCTTCGCGCAGCCTGCCCGGGGTCAAGGGCATGGAGGAAGCCCCAGGTAGGCGCGACCGTCAAGCGGTCGTGTGCTGACTCGCACTGTTAAGCGCACCTCTCAGGGATGTCGTAGCAGAGCTCCGATCAAGCGCAAGACGCGCCTGCCACACCGCCCGCCTCCGGCGGGGATTACACAGCGGGGAAGCCCGCGCTAGAGTCTACAAGCCCCAACTACCCTATATGCAACATAAGAGTAAAACAAGCGCTAAGCACAACAGGCGCATTAGCCATTGAAAGCATTAAAATACATTTCAAGCACCCCAAATTAATCAAACAAAGCCCAAAACACACAGGCATAAAGATAAGGGGTTGGGCACTTAACTCTTGCTGTGTGAGCACCAAAGAAAGAGGAAGCTGGAGGTGTGACCTAGGCTCTTATGGATGCTGAAGGAGGCGTGGCTATGCCAAGCATCATGGTCTTTGAAGTTTTATTTGCACTAAACTGTATGTTTATTGGCTGCTGTGTTTTATACAGTAAAGAAGAGAAGCATAATCTGAAGCCTCCGGTCCTGTAATAGAATCAAGCTTCGCCTGTTGACTATCAACGACGAAACCTCTGAGTTGGTAAGCGTTGTTAAACAGCTGTGCAAGTGCCACACAACAGTTTTGCTTGTTTCTAAGCAACTAAAAAGCTTCTGGGTCCGCACATGCACACGGTTACACGTGATCTAGCCCACTTTGTTACTGCCTTCAACGATACTGTTTAGTCCCGTGTGATTCCATGTCTGCAAGTTACACGCTGAGGGAGTGTGTTTTGTTTTCTTCATTGGTCTTCAGATTCACTGGTGTGTCTCTCTTCAAGAACTCAATTTTTTGTCATCACGTTTGCCACTATTTAGTTATAACATTAATTTATTTTATTCTCTCCCTCATTTTTTTCTTCCTATTTTCTTTAGTGTTGCATTATGTTGTGACGTGGAAATGTGCACCAACCTACTCATTTTTTGGCTGAACCTGAGAAGCCTAAAATGGAGTGGAAACATTGGGTGTGTGTATTTAGACACAATGTGGTTGATATTGCTATTGATGAGATTAATTACAGCGCTGCTAGGAAGTCTGCTATCTTATACAACTGTCTTGGAACTGAATGGCAGAACATATTTGAAAATTTGCCTGAAATTCAAACCTCAGAAGAGGAATCCAGAGATGCTGGTGGGTGGAAAGTGTTTGTGGAAGCAGAAAAATTATTGGCTTTACATTTCTCAGATGAACCTAGCATTGTTTAAGAGGTGTTTAATTTGTACTCTCGGAAGCAAGTGGCTGGTGAATGTATTGATCAGTATGTGGCTGCTTTTTGGATCTTGGCTAGCAGTTGCAAGTTTGAGAATGCCAAAGATCAATATCTTAGAGACCAAATTGTTTTAAACTGCAATTCCCAGAAAGTTCAGGAACAACTTTTATGTTCTAGTTATCCTACTCTTGATCAAGCTGTTAAGACTACCATAGGCATAGAGCGCTCTCTTGAATCTGTAAAAGTGTTGTCTGGTGCTTCTGGTGGTGCGGATAGTATGAATGTAAATGCGGGTAAACAATTACAGTACAAAAAAAAGTTTTAAAATCTGCTGTGTGGTATTGGTGAGGCTCTGTTATTCATTTGGCTAACAGTCCTGGTTGCCCAGATCAAGAGAAAAAGTGTACTAAATGTAAAAGAAATAGTGCATCTGTTAAAGTGAGCTGCGTCCTAAAATAGAACAACAGTACAACCAAGTTGAGAAAGAGATGAATACTTTGACAATTTTAATTGTGGGTACTGATCAGCAAGATGGCAATAAACAGCTAAGTAAGGCTGCATCTAGTATAGATGAAGTGCCGTTAGTGGCCAGGAAGAATGGGCCATACTGTATTATTAAAATAGGCAATGTTAATATTCAAGTCATGGTGGACTCTGGTTCGCCTGTTATTATGCTATAAGAATATTCTTTCAGGTTGGATTGGGGCAATACCTTGCTTAAAAAGGCTGACATAAGAGCCATTGCTTATGGCGAGTCTGAAAAAGAGACATTAGGTTTTAATGAAAATATATTGCATTTCTCAGGCAGGGAGATATTTGCAAAGATTTATGTGGCTTTGAATGGTAGGGACATCATGGGCTGGATTGATCAAGGGCGACTTGGTATTGTTTTAGGATCAGGCATAAATGCTCCAGTTATATCTCCTGAGACCAATGATAATAATATTGAACATATTTCCAAATAACCTACTGTTGTTTTTGGAAGATGTAGAGACAATTCAAGGGTTTTAGCATGAAAATATTTTGAAACCTGATTTGGAACCTGTAAAGCACAAAGTGAGGAATGTTCCCTTATCTGTTAGGGAGGACTTAAGGAAGCATCTTGATCAGTTGTGTAAGGAGAAAATCAATGGCACCAAGTGAATCAGTGCAGTTATCCCTAAAAAAATAAATGGCCAGATTCAGCTGGGACATCAAGATTGTGGTCTTTTAGCAGGTCTGCTATTTCGTATTTATGTTTGACTAGTGAGCGAGCGTTTATGAGTGCTGCGGTGATATTTTCAGTGTTGATGTTAATAGAATATGCCTTTATGGCATCCGGGTTTGGAAAAATAAAAGGTTTAAAACTACTGTGGGGACAGGCTTTAGAAGGCGCACTGGGGGAGACATCTAATGCCATGCGGGAGCAAACATTGTTGGGTGCTGAGCATAGTTTTAAAAGTTCCATGCCTGAATAGCATAGTTCCTGTAGGTCTAGAGGCAGAGGGGTGGGGGCGGGTGGGGCCCTGGGCCTGGTCCAGGCGCGGATGGGCGCAGACGGGCTTGCCTTTGGCACACCCGCTGCGTGTGCGCTTAAGCCTTGACCTAAGTACTAGTGGGGGCGCCAAAGACTAGTGCGCTAACCCCGGCAGGAAGTTGGTGCAGCTCCCGGAAGCCCTCCGCGCAACGGCACTTGCCGCGTCGGACCGGGGCCAGGGAGAAAGTGAGGTAAGATCTTACTGTTGTGCAAAAAGGCAATATTAAAACAATTTAAAACAATTCAGCACGTTTTAAGGCAAATGTAAAAATGAGGACATTCACACGCCACAGCTAGCAGCGTCCCTGGCAATAGGTAACTGTCGTGTCCACCTAGGATGATAAAAGAAACCACAATGTTGCGCATGTTTGGCCTAAAAGGGAGACATCACATCTGATTACGGCCAATTTGCCCTCAATGGCATCTCTAGAATCTTGGATCACCTGGAGGATCACCAAGTTGTCTGGTAATCCTGTGCGTTCTCCCCCCGCTGTCATTGGTGATGGGAGTACTTTTGTGTATTTATCTGGTTTGCCCTGCTTCTAGTCTTTTGGTTCTTTGTCTTTTGCCATTATGCAAGTTGCAAGGTTGAGTCCGCCAATGATTTAATGGTTGTTTCTGCAATTCTCGTCGGAGGGCTCCCAGTTGGGCGTCTCAGCTTGTCGTCTGCATTTTCAATGGTCTTGCAGCGTTGCCATCTCAGTGTCTCTAAGTTATCCGGAGAAGTATATCAGATGATATTATTGCCTTTATCTATTTGTCCCTAGTTTTCAACGTGTCAGTCCTCCACTCCTAGATTTCGATTCTCCGTTAGTCGCACAGGCCACTGTGATGGGGCAGTTCAATCATCCATTCAATAGTTGCACAAAATCTTGCATAACAACTCTGCACAGCGCCCCAGGCAGCAGGTCAGTCCGTCGCCCGGACTTGTGCGTCCACAGGATGGGTCTCTTTCCCCAGTCTGGGCCCACTTCGTTGGTGCTGTGGTTGCTGGGTTTCTAACTGTCGCAAGGGTGTTGCCTACTGTTCAACAAGGGGCACACAGCACTGCTCACCCCAGTCTATGTACCATGCAACTGATCCTGTTATATACGGCTAAGCCCAGAGCTTCAGAGTCTCATAGCAGTGGTATCAATCAGTGGTCTGCACAGTTGCCGCACTCAGATCGGTGGTCTTCAAAATGCAACACACTGTCAGTGCTTCTGGTCAGCCCTTTTCTCCCAGGCCTGACCCGGCACCTGGGGAAGAGGAAGCTCAGGTCGTGCGGGTCACCACACCCCACCTGTCTTCTGTGCGGCGATCAATCCGTGGGGGCCACACCAGCACGTCATCCGGCAGGATCCTGTGTACACAGCGGATCGCGCCAAGGCTGACAGCCCGCTCAGTCGCGTCCCTCCGTCCGTGCCCGCCGCATCTTAATTGTCCTTTTCCTGGAGAAGTTGGCACCAACAGAACCACCCTGTACACACTCCCACAGTGCCAGGGACAAGGAGCGGCGAAGACAGCCTGTGTATGGCGGCGAAGAAGGTAGGGTTTTTCAACAGTATAAGTGATGGGCTGCCGAAACTCCGGCAAATGCAGCTCCCCGGCCATGTTGCTGGCCATGCCCCCCTGAGTTAAACGATTATTATTCCAAATTTGTTTGTGCATGGGCTACCGTTATGAAACCACTGAAAAGGATGCCCAGAAAAAAAGAAACATTTGTGCGAGGACTGGATGAACAGAAAGTATTTGGGGAGATTAAAGATATATTAACTAAAGGTCCGACATTAAAATCCTATATGAATGGTCAGCAATGCATTATAACAGTGGATGCTAGTGCGGTGTGCCATCATATTGATAGTATCGAGGTTACCATTGCTTTCGGCTCTAGGGTCTTGTCTGATGTGGAGAGATGGTATAGCATCATTGAAAGGGATGCACTTGCTTGTGCTTGGGCAATCGAAAAATGTAGGACTTACATGTGGGGTACCCAATTTGTACTATGCATGGATCACAAACCCCTGATGTACCTTTTAGGTGACAAAGGCACATCCTTCGCATCGTCACGTCTTATCAGAATATTATCTAAATTGCAGGAGTATAATTCTCTTGTGAGATATATTTCTGGTAGCACCAATGCTGGAGTAGATTGCTTATCCCGTTTTCCTATTCAGGAGTACAATGGATCTCTTGGTGAGGAGTTACTAGGAAATGAATGTGTTGTAGCTAGTCTTGATGTTGTAGATAGCTGTAAGGTTGTAATTTCAAAGTTAGAATGAAATAAAGCGTGCCAGGAGGTTGAGGTATTAAAGAAAGCTCACCAATTTGTGCAGTAGGGATGGCCATGTTTTAAGCATTTAAAGGGAGATTTGTATTGTTTTAGTCAACTCTGATCAGCTTACTGTGGAGTCAGGTATAGTACTACGTGCTGAAAAATTTGTAGCACCCATAACTTTGAAAGCAAAAGTTATGAATCTAGCACATAGACGTCATTTAGGATCTACTAGCACGAAGAAATCCTTTAGCTATTGTTTTTGGAGGCCATACGTGGGCAGAGAAGTGGACAAATTTGTGGGTGCTTGTCATGAATGTATCATGTCCAACAAGTATTGGAAATTGACAAATACCCCGCTCATTCCTACTCCTTTGCCACAGGCCCCATGGTGTGAAGTTGCTCTGGATATCGTGGGACTTATGTCAGTTTTGCCTGATGGGTCCAAGTTCTTAATAGTGCTCATAGACTATTTTTTGAAAGGGGATTTACTTTGAGTTTGTAGCAGAAACTACCACTAAGAGTGTTATTCAATTTTTGGAAAGATTTTTAGCCTGGAAGGCTACCCTGAGGATCTTGTTACTGATAATGGCGTCCACTTAATCCAGAAAGGATGGAGTTGTTTTTGAAAATCAGAGGCATCAAGCATCTTAATATTGCTTTTTACATGCCACAAGCTAATGGTGCTGTTGAGAGGGCCAACTGCCTGGTCAAAGAGGGTATCCAAACTCTTCTTTCTTGTGGTGAGAATGTAAAGGATTTTGTTCAAAGGAAATATGAGCATATCATATTACCCCTCATACTCTGACAGTAATTTCTCCATTTTGTGAAGTAGATGATCTTGCACTGGGTTGTGTCCAATTTGGTTGAGGGACAAATCTAACATGTCTGTCCAGTAACATGTGGAACTGGATAGAGTTAGATCTAATGTGAAAGTGGCTCATGAAAAGTTGAAGTTGTATCATGATTTCAACAATCTGTGTGGGGGCATGGGTTATTTTAAAGGATATGAGAAAAAAAATCTAAGATCGAGTTTCAATTCCTTGGGCCTTTCAAATTTCTAAAGTTTCACGCTCATCTGTACATTTGGTACATTTGGAAGATGGATTTTGGTGGGCTAAAAAAAATCTTGTAAATCTTGTAACTTTTAATGAATTTTAAAACTCTGTTATGAGGAGTAAGTTGCTAGTTCCCTCATAGTAATTTGTTGCTACTCCCAGTACAGATCGCCTTTGATGATAAAAGTTCTGCAGGTCCCACTCAGTCAAGTACTGTGGTTAACAACCAGTGTGACACTTCAGTAGGAGGGTTCACCAGAAGTAATTTGTCGCAAATTTCTAATATCTCTAATCCTGGTCCTGTACCAGACACTATGGATGTTTGTGTCAGCTGTGAGCAAACTACTGCAAGTGATTATACTACCAGTTGTGGTAGATTGTCTAAAACACCTGGTTATCTGAAAGAATTTGAAATGTAATGTATATATTTTTTATGATCATTTTAACATGTATGGTATTCAAATTTTGTTTTTGTTTTTGTTGTTGTTATTTTGTTATTATTAAGGGGGTAAATGTGATATCCTTATTATGAGGTCATGTTCCACAGTCTGTATTGCACATTTAATGTTCTGTGAGTGTCATGTAAATTGGAAGTTCATCTTCCAAGCCTACTCTTGTGTTCTATGTTCCAGCGTTGGAGAATGGTTGTCCATTAGGCTGTTACTTCAGGACAGCAGAACTGGGAGGATGCTTGCGGATGGGCTCCTGCATCAGATCTATTATACCTAAATAACGAGTATTGGAATCACAACCTGCCATGGTTATTGGGCCTACACATGTCAATGAGATGCCTGAAAAGACTGATTTCAGTCTTCTTTGTTGTTAAATCTCAGGGTCCCTGGTCCTTTTTAGTTTGCATACAATTGGACTGGTGATCTGGTTTCTACCAGCCCAGAGCAGCTACTGTGTCATCTCTTTGAAAGCTTTTACTTTGTTCTCCTTAATAACTGTCTGTCTTGCCTCTGATCTTTTCTGCTTCACAAACTGTGCACCGCAATCCCTTTGACACTCGGTGTTCCAACTCCACTTGAACTGCATGTCTGGTTTCCTGTTCCCAGAGGGGTGGAGGTCCAGGCGAAGGCAAGTCCTAGTTTGCTGGTTCTAAGTGTTGTGGTCTTTTGCTGCCTTGTAGTGTTCCACATTTACCCATATTGCACTGCCCAACCTCAAGTTACAGGACACACAGAGGCACAGGCCTGCCTGTTCTGCAAACCGTTGCAGTCCACCATTGCACATCTCCTGCCTCGGAGAAAAGGGAAGGGTGTGAGTGCACAGTGGCAGGCACCCATTAAGGTGCCTGCTCTTTTGTCTTAAAGGGGGCGGAGTGGAACGGAGAAGAGAGCTGATCTATCTTCTTCCGTACAGTGCACCATGATCCTAGGTGGAGCAACATCTCCACTGACCACCCTTGTTAATTCTTCCCACACTGAAGTGGCGGTGCCATACGGTCCCTATAAGCTGAGGCAAAGGTGAGCACCTCTTCCCAAACAACAGGCAACCTCCATTTGTTGAAGCCCAAATCCTTAGCACGCAGGCTCTGAACAATGGTTCACTGCACTTCAGGGCTTTTTCAACATTGGTCAGGATTCCAGCTGTCCAGTATTTTTGGAGGGTGCATCTACGAAGCAGAGAGCTCCTCTAATATGTGGCCTTCCTGCTTGGTTGCTCGCCACATCCTCGCTGTGTTCATATTTACTGTCTTAACTTTTCTTCTAGGCTGGCTCTACATCTTCTGGTGCAAGGTGAGCAAGTGGCTGCTTAAGAATTAGTGGGTAACCTGCAGCTGATACCCCAAAATCCTACCTCAGACTGTACTGCCCATCTCAACATAGAGATGCAAAAACACAGAAGCATGTTTATCTCCATTCAGCCCTGCCAGTTTCACTTTTCAGAAAATATGAGAGAAATACTTCCTGGTGGGTGACTCCGTTCTATCACATTAGGATGACAGTCAGAAAAATTGAGGAGGTAACTCATCCCGACAGTTGATTCATAGTTGATTATGCTACTTATCAGTAAATATCGGGGAAGAAGAACATCGTGACAGCTGAATCAGCCTTGACTTTGACTACCTTTATGCAAATATAGGGAAAGAAGTGTATCCCAGTAGCTAATTCAACCCTGCCCAAAAGGACTAGTAATCTGCAAACATGGAGAGCAAGCACATCTTGATGGCTTATAGACCACTGTTATGTAATACTACCTGTGCAATCACAGGGGAGGATCCTCATCCTGATAGCTAATTCGGCAGTACCTGTCTGTATATCCTGACTGCAAGTTCAGCACTGTCACACAGTTACCTGTCTGCAAGCATGAGGAAGAAAGCACATTCGGATTGCAGATTTAGCCCCAGGATTGTGTTGTCTCCCTGCTGACACTTGAAAAGTAGTGCCTTGTCTTGCACCTTTACTGTGCTTCTTGGAAGGCTGGATGAATGATAAGGGTGACCATCTACAGAAGTGTCCTTGCCAATCTGTCCATAACACGTCGATGTGTCGTGTAGGCAAATGAGATAGATATATATATAGATAGATTGAGCTGATGTAGAAAAAGGAGCCAAAATAGGGTGCTTCAAACTTCTAGACTGGGGTGTCAGCCAACAATCCACTAGGCAACACCTGAGAAAGGAAAGAAGCAAAAACATATCTTTGCTCTGAATCTGATGTTTTGCATTCAAGTGGGATATCTATGGTCCCTCATCCTTACCTTACCTGGAAGTAAATGTCTACCTAATTGACTTGGTAAAACCACAGCAGTGTGATGTATTACACAAAGACTCTGCCGTTTAATTAAAGGTTTACTGAGCAGCCATTAAAGATCCGGAAAACCGTCCGCATCGCTCCTGCAACACACTATCGGACCTCGACACAGTTACCCTCCTCCGCTCCTACGACCCAGTTCCCCTTACCAACATACCCTCCACACTCCACGCCATTCCAACGATTCATCCAAATCCCCTTACACCCCCCACGCAAAACAACATAATTTCTACCCTGAGCAACCTGAGAAAAGTCCCCCTCTCTCTAGAACACCCTTCCACCCTCGACACACCCCGTCTCAAATGCACCCTCCTCAACTGCAGATGGGCCTCTAGGCCCTCCTCTGCAATCGCTGATCTCATATTATCACTGGACCTTGACCTAATCATCATGACTGAAACGTGGCTAACTGAATCTTCTACACCCATATTGGACATACTGGTTCCCCCCAACTACCACATCACCAGACTAGACAGGGTTGGTCAAAAAGGTGGGGGGATTGCATGTATACACAGGAGTAACCTCTCTGTCTTGAAAGTAACCTCTCCTTCCCTACCCTCCCCAACCTCCTGTGAATACATTTGCCTCGATATTATCAGTGAGGGCAAACCGATATGCTCTCTTCATGGCATTTACCACCCACCAGGGGACAACTCTACCTTCTCGCAACAAATCATGGATTTGATCACAACCAATTCAGGGCGACAACTCACACAAATATACCTTGGTGACTTCCACCTTCACTGGAACGATCATAATGACGCGGTGGTAAATAGTCTTAAAAACTTCCTGGACGCCCTTGACCTCACCCAAATTTGCAACAGCCCGACCCACGAGAAAGGCTCCATCATCGACCTTATCATCTCCAAAGAGGACTCTATCCAACTCGAATCTATCCAACCCTGTGACTGGTCAGATCATCACATTGTCACGTTCTTCATCAACGAAAAAGTCAAATTTAACCCGGTTCAATCCTTAAAGCCCAAAGTCTGGAAAAGAGACCTAAAAAAACTCAACCCAAACTTTCTACCCCCCAACAGCTGCAATATATTACTTCCTCCCAATGGCGTTACGGATGTACAATCCTTGACGGATCATTATCTCAACGCTATGACCTCTATAGTTAACGAAGCTGCACCTATGCAGCTAAAAAGAGCATCCAAAAAATGTCCAATCCTTGGTACAACGGGAGTCTCAATGACGATAGACGGGCCATGCGAATGGCAGAGCGCACCTGGAGATCAGTTCCCTCCGCACTGCATCTAAAAACGCTGAAGAAAAAGAGAAATGCCTACTTCAGGAAAATAAAACGCTCAAAATCAGATTTCTTCAGCCGTCAGCTTGACCAAGCCAAAAATCCGAGAAAGCTGTTTGACCTAATCAGAACACAATCCAAGGAACAACCCCAACCACTCAGCACTCTGGGCGAAGCACCCTCCTGTGAAGACTTCGCTTCTTTCTTTATCCAAAAAACAGACAACATAAAGAACGATCTCCTCATTGACATAAGTCTCTACCCCAAACCCATCTGCACAGCACCTACTGAACCAAAAAACAATGCTACATGGTCATCCTTTGCCACCTACTCGGAAGAAGAAATTGGTAGACTGCTCAGCACTGTGAAACTAGCCAACCACCTCACGGACCCCCTTCCTGCCAACGCTGTCAAAGACCTTACCCCGTCGCTCCTCCCACTCTGGACTAAAATTATCAACAGCTCACTCCAACAAGGGACCATCCCCGACTCCCTCAAAGTTGGACAAGTCACACCACTACTAAAGAAACCTACAGCCGACCCCTCTGATCTAAATAACTACCGTCACATTACCAATATCCCGACCCTTGCTAAACTGCCGGAAAAATGCACACAAACTCAATTGACTAGACACATTAATCAGTTTGATCTACTCAACCCTCATCAATCAGGCTTCAGAGCGGACCACAGTACAGAAACTGCTATGATTCACATAATTGACGACGCCCTCCAAATCCTGGATCAAAACGATACCTGCCTCCTTATCCTTCTTGATCTCTCTTCGGCATTCGACACCGTCAAACATGAGAACTTACTCGAGCTCCTAAACACAAGAATGGGTATATCTGGAACTGTGCTCAAGTGGTTCACGTCCTTTCTACACAACAGAACGCAGAAATTCAAGAGTAACAACTTGATGTCTTCTCCTATACCGGTATCGCTAGGCGTCCCACAAGGATCCTCCCTATCCCCAACTTTGTTTAACTTAGTTATGGAACCTCTCACCACCTTGCTACAAGCATCCAATGTTCAATTCCACATGTACGCCGATGACACCCAACTCTATCTCAAAGTACAATCACCCAAAGACATTATGCTCCTGAATTCAACGATCAGAAGCACCCAATCATGGTTGGCCGCTAACCACCTCAAACTCAATGCTCTTAAAACAGAGCTCCTCCTGATCTCACCTCCTGCGAAGTCCAATACTACTCAAATCTGGCTTAAACACCTAACCGCACTCAATGTGCATCCCACCATCGTGGACTCAGCAAAATCTCTAGGCATAACACTTGACACCAACCTCAACATGCAGGAACACATCAACAAAGCAACTAAGGGGGCGAACTACCAGATCAATACCTTAAGGAAACTCAAACCCTTCCTTCCAGCCAAAGATTTCCAAACTGCGGTACAAGCTCTAGTCATCCCCCGAATAGATTACGGCAGCATCGCCCTCTGCGGTCTCCCACTAACTACCACGGCACCCATAAGAGCTTCTCTAAACGCCGCAGCGAGACTCATCACCGGATCAAAAAACACACATTTCCCCTGACCTGAGAGCCCTGAACTGGCTGCCTTTTGAAGCCAGAATACATCTGAAAATCGCCTGCATCACGCACAAGGCTGTCCACCTGAGTTCACCCGGATACCTCACCCAGAAGCTGACGATCTCCGGAGGCTCTAGAAAGACCAGAGGCACAAACAATCTCCTGCTAAAGCCCCAAAGATTCCGCAAGGAAAAAACGTATAAACGCTCCTTCTCAGGAATGGCACCCAGGATCTTGAACTCACTCCCCCCTGAAATCAGGCTCATCTCCTCTACCATACTTTTTAAGAAAGAAGTAAAAGCTATCCTCATGGCTAAATACACTTAAATTATTATTGGGGATGATTTTACAGACGTTGTACCATTCAGTTATACTGATCTTTTATGCTTTTTTTGTATGACTCGTATTATTGACCTGCCTGAGTGTTTACGCTATCAATTATTTGTACCTGTTTCATTAGTGATGTATCTGGCTGACTATGTTCCCACATGTACCTTCCCACCCCAATTGTTATTTACTCACACGCTGTTTCCTTTCGTCTGTAAAGCGCTCTGATATCTGCAAAGATCTTGTTCGGCATATATAAAACTTTCAAAATAAAAAAATAAATACAAATAAATTCACTGGGCCAGGATTAAGATCACTCAAGAAATAATGATCCATCACAGAACTCTGGGGAGAAAATTGTTGTGTATGAACTCACTGTGAACATTGTACAGCCAGAACATTTACATGTAACCATATCACTTTTTATATATAAATGTAGCATGCAAAATATGACATCCCTCCTCTTTAAAAACAACAGGATAAAAAGAAAGATAACAGATTAAAATTTAAGACTGCAAAGTAATTGTGAAAAAGTTTAGCCAAAAGACCTCTGGTCTAGAGATGCTGTCCAAAATGGTTGCAAATTCTGGCGAATTGTATAACCTTTTCTGCTACTGAGCCGTTGTATCGTCCATTGGAGCCCCAGATGAAGAGACATGAGAAAAGACCAGGACCTTTTCCTCTTGTAATTTATCTCTCTTATGCATATTGTCAGAGAAAGGAACACAATTGAAAGCATTTTTTTCAGACCATTCCTCGTTTTGTGAATTACTATCACAGGTGCAAGGTCTTCTTGAAACTTTAGCCCACATTTTAGGCTCCAACATCTTGCGTCCTCGGTGTTGACATTTCTTTTTTTGACCTTCACAATCTTGAATGACTTGGAAAACTTGGAGTTAAATTTATTAGGACAATCTGGAAGCTAAATCCTAATCCAGTCACCAACCTAAAACTAGGAGAGACTGGAACAGTTCATGGAGCCATATCGAACCCCAGTGGCATTCTGATGGGAGAGAAACCTGTTGCTGACTTCCTGTCAGCATGTAACCTATCTCCAGTAACAGTCCCATTCACAACCACCTGAAACACATTCAAAAAGAAGGGACTCTACCTTTCAGTAAAAAATAGGAACTTTCACCAATTACTGAATGCAAAGTAGTTCTATAAGTCTGTGTAATAAAACGACCATGAAGACTCACCACTACAATCCCTTTCAAATATTGATTAAAACGCTCCGCTTTGGAATTTCAGTGTAGATCAGCTGACTTGATGTGCATAATATTAAACTTTGAAAAACAATCGACCTTAGCATGAGAGGTCGACCGAACCCATTTATGAGTTAGTAATGTTTCTGGAAAACCTCCCTCAGAGAACACTTCTGTAAGGAAAGGAATCTGTAGTTGTCATTTCAGTTAATTTAACCTCGTGCAGTTTACTGGTAATCCACTGTGTATAGTGCATGTGCTTAGCAAGACTATTAAACAGGTTAGTAATGTCAATGGACACGTTTTGCCAAGCACGTTGCTGCTATCTCACAGGTTGATTGGGTTGAGTGTATGTTTTAGACACCTGGAGTGGAATCACAAACCTCACAAAAGGTTTCCGTTGCTTTTTTCTCTAAAACTGTCAGTGACAACCCTTCAGATGATGTTAATTCTTTGGTAATGTCATCACACACCATAACATCCACGTACATCTCTGGCGTTTAGTGTGTTTTCATCCTTCTCTCGGTATGTTTTGTGTTCAAAGCACTGTCGTTCACTCTTGGCTACAGTAGAGTTGTGGGAATTAATTGAAAGTTTGAGAACTAAGATCTTCATCCATCAAAACCACGACAGATTACAGGGAACAAGAAATAGAAATAAGCTTTAGTCGTTTTTAGTGCTATCAGGCAACAGCACATACTCCTATGTGGGCTACATATATTTTGTATACATTTTGTACCATGCTGAACTATACTTTTATCATATTACCCATAAACTATTATGTGTCCTTCAAATGCATCAGCAGTCCCTCTCGGTTCAAATAGTATGATCACCTTATCACCAAATACTTTAATAAACCAATCCTATGGTAACATTATCTGGTAAAAGAAAGTTTGCTGTGACATAAAGGTGGTTACCTAATAATTGTACCAAACACCTCTGAGGATTCACTTATTCGCCAATAGCCTCCTTGCTCACACTGCAAATGTCTAAAACCATCATATTGACATTGTCAAACATTACGTTTAACCAGTCTCGACTTAGAGCAGTTTATACTATCCTTATTAACCTTAATACAAGTATCCCTTCATACTGCAAGTCTTGCATTCCCTGCCAGGGCCTGGACAACCTCCGAAGGACACCAAACGAAGCGACCATCCATAACTGTGACAGAAGTGTTTGGCATCAATCTTATTGTCTCAGGTAAGACTCGGTCTGCTTCTTTAACTACCTCTAATACGACTTAATCCACTGAGCTGGTTATGGGCTCAGTGTGTGGCCCCAAACCATTCCTTACATCGTCGTTCTGTACCGCCTAAAGCTGCTTCTCAGGTTGTGCCTGTGAGATCAGAACACAAAACTTGACCTACCACTATACCCATCACCAAGGAAAATTTGACAGATCCCACCTACATGAAACAAAGGAGTACATGTATGTACCTGTCTATGTGATGCATGAGGTCTTCACAGTACAAGGCTGTAAAAACCTACTGTACTTGTAGTAATCACATCACTTATGTTTGCTGAAGGCCTGGATTGGACAGACATTTCTTATGTCTTAAAACACTAAAAGGTTTTCACATTTGAAACCTCAAACCTAGGCAAATACCCTTCAGATGACCACCTGAAATGGACCCTTCTCCTGCACCTGTTAAAAGAGTGCTCAGTCTTGGAGTCCTAGTCGATTCTGACCTCTCAGTTACCCCAGGTGTTCACATGGTGATGAAAACTGCCCTTCTCGACTTACAAAATCTTTCAGAAGTCTCTCCCATGTGAAGCATCTTCCGCCGAATCCTGCTCACCCAAGTAGTTGTCTTCTCCGTACTCTTAAACGTCTTCACATAGTACCTCACCTCAGCCCAGAAGCACATGTTCAAATTACAAGCTATGCAAAACTGAGCCATAAGAATTATTTCAACATGAAAAACGATGATCATCTTTCCAATACAGGTTCCAAATAAAATAGTTTCCACCGAAACTCGAATCAAGATTGCCACTCTACCTCTTGTCATAAAATCCACCAATCAACCAGCTCCCAATGACCTCTCAAATCTCCTTCAACTGACCAAAATTCAAATACATCTTTGCTCCTAAGACTTGAAATTGACTATTGTCAAATGGCACCGGAGCAGACTGAGAGGGAAACGACTTGTAATGGTTAACGCTGCATTGTGGAAACAGCTTTCAAAATCTTGCCAAACGCCCCCAATCTCAAGAACCTCTAGACTACAATCGAACCATTCTTCTCACACAGCCAACCTGTCCATAAGCACCAGCTCTGAATCCTGCCATTGCCCGGCCCTACATATTTCTCATATGATTGCTGTCTTTCTTTCCGCAGTTTGTTTCAGTAACATGAAACTGGATTATTTTCTGGTAACTCCACCAATACAAAATAAGGTACATTGTTAACTGAGTACAATGACAGTACATTACAGGTTTATTTGTGTTCAGCAGCGAGACTACCACAAGCTACTCTCACTATTATATGGACGAAATTACACCCCAGGTGTTATTTAGCAAGTCCACTGTGCTCTTGAATGGAAGTACAGTAGAAAGGGACGTGCTGCACCCGTACAGGGCTGCATTTATTACACAGCGCTGTCTGAACTTGAGGCTCTTAACCAAAGGAGTCTGTGGTCGAGTTGCAGGTCACATCGGGTGAACTAACATTGAGGTGGGGCTAATGGATTTGTGTGATGTAATAAATTTCACTGTGACACTAGTAACAATGGTACTACACACTACACTAATTTGCTGTTTCTGTTATCACTTTTACATAGAAACATATGATTTGAGGGGCCCGCAAGGTGAAGTACATTAGCTATCATTTATTTTTATTTTTATGAGTTTTGTAGAGCGCATAGCTGCCCAAGGGCTTCCCAGCGCTACGGAGCAGGAGAGAGCGGATTCCAACGACTCATCCTGGGAATAGCCAAGTCTTCAGTTTTTTCATAAAGGCAATCTCATCTGTAAGGAATCTTGTTCTATAGGCATTGAGTTCCAAAGTTTTGGCAACAAATGCATGAAAGGTCTCTCCCCCCCACCCCCCCAATCTGGATCGCCTAATCCTTGTAGTTTTGGCCAGACGATCTGAAGAAGATCTTAGGGTCCTTTCCTGTGTTTGGTGTAATCAGGGCCCTGAGTAAAGTTGGCCCTTAGCCGTTCAAGGCCCTGTGTGCTATGCACAATGCTTTGAACTGGACCCTGGCATGTACCGGCAGCCAGTGGAGTATTTTCAGAGCCTCTTTCGCTGACTCATACCTAGGTATACTTCTGATTAACCTGGCTGCTGCATTTTGTACCACCTGCAGTCTAATCAACACATGTTTAGGTGACCCCAGGAAGAGAGAGTTCCCGTAGTCTAGGCGCAAGACCACCAAAGACTGTATCACTGTTCTCCTGGTCTCCTCTGGGATGAGGTCTACAATTTTATGGAGCATCCGGAGAATTCCAAAACAAAAGACGGCCAGTTTCCTGACTTGCAGTTGTGGTGTATCTACACTCCTAGGTTCTTTATGAAAATTTTATGCACTGGTGGACATCCCAATTCTTTTGGCCATTCAATAATGACTTGTGGTGGAAGATTATTACCTAGGAACATGAGTTCTGTTTTTGTCCCCATTTAGTTTTAGCTTGTCATCCAGCTACTTACCCTTCCCATGCAGGGAAACACAAGGTTGTGTTTTGAGTTGGGGCCCCTGCCACAGAAACAACCAATTGGGTGTCATCTGCGTATGATACGATTGACAACCCAGACTCCTGGACAATCTAGGCCAGAGGTTGCACGTATAGGTTGAACAACATAGGGCTGAGGGAGGATCCCTGTGGCACCCCACATGTAACCTCTATACTGTCCGAGAAGTGTCCACATTCTGTGGTCTGACAGGATCTACCCTTCAAGAATGATACTATCCACCTTAGCGCGCTGTCTTGAATCCCTTCTCTCTCTAGCCTAAGATTAAGTGTTTTATGATCCACCGTATCAAAGGCTGCACTTAGGTCGAGCAGCAGGATGGCAGCATTACCTCCGTGATCGAGGATTCCCTTTAGTTCCTCTGTGACCAGTAGCAGGGCTGCTGTGTGCTCTTCTAAAACTCATGTGGGTCTGGTGAAGCACCTCATTCTCCTCTAAGAACTGGGACAGCTTGTGGTTGACATATTTTTTAGCCATCATTCCTAAGATGGGTAGGAGTGAGATGGGGCGGACATTACCCAGATCTTTTGGGTCTGAATGCGTTTTTTGAGCAAAGGTCGGACTATGGTGTGTTTTAAGTATTTCGGCACTTTCCCTTGCATGGGATGGAGTGAATAACTCTGTGGCAGTTGTCAGGATAGTGTCTTCCCTCTGTAACAAAATATGAGGGGGTATTGGATCTATAGTGGACCCTGATTTGATGCCTTGTAGGATCTTAGTCGTAGTGTCTTTATGTATCGCCGGAAATTCCTTTAGTATAGGTCTCGCTATGTGCCCAATGGAAGCCTTGGTGCCTTGAGGGTCTCCCTATCATGGAGTTGTAGATGTTTTCAACCTTATTTTTAAAAAAGGCTGCCAGTTAATTGCATCTCTCCTTAGAAGAGGATTGTGGAGAGGCATCCGGTTCTATTGACATGAGGGATTTACCCACCTTAAAAAGTTCTCTGGAAGAGTTAGTGGCCGAGTTAATTTTTCCCTGGAAATATCTAGCTTGGGCTATCTTGATTTCATTGTGGTAGTGTCTAATCTCTTTCTTATATTGTGTCTTTATGGTAATGTAATATGATTTCCGCCAGGTTCTTTTGTTTTTTGAACAAGCTCTTTTTAGAGATGCAAGATGGCTGTTAAACCAAGTTGATTTCCTGTGGATCTGGTTTGTTCCTGTCCTCTCGTTCTTACTACAGTGCTCTGCCGCATTAGTAAGGCTTTTATCCCAGATTCAGTCTGCTATCTCTACATCCACAGTCATTTCCGGGGTATGTCTCTCTAGAGACGCTATCAGCTGTTCTGGGATGGTTCTAGTTTGGAGACAGTGTACCCTGTGTTTTGAAGGTGTGTGTTGATCAGTGATAAAGGTATGTAAAAATGGTCTGACCAAGGCACTGGTGTAGGAGGGTCTGCTTTTAGTTTAGGATCGTTAGTGAATATATTGTCTAAGACACACCCTTTTTCGTGTGTTGCTGACTGCACCATCTGGCTCAGCTGCATGGCATCCATGTCTTGGATAAATCTATTGGTAATGGGGTAGTTCTGTTTATCTAGGTAGATATTAAATCGCCTAGTAGGGTTGTTCCACTTTTGGAAGTGAAACTCTCTGCTATGAGGTCTGGGAAATGTTCCAGGAAGGTATTGCAGGATCCCGGTGGTCGATAGATAAGTATCCTTGAAAAGGTTTGGGTGGGTGATAGCCTAATGCTGAACAATATAGTGTCACAGTTGAGGAGGAGTGTAGGTGAAATAGTGCAACTGTGTATGTCTTTGTATATGATGGCTATTCCTCCCCCAGTTTTTCCCACTCTGTCCTGTCTGTTTATGTTAAATCCTGACGGGAGGGCCAGTGCGAGAGTTTGAGCTATTTTTATTGTAAATGACATTGCCTTTTATTTATGTTTTAGTTTTTGAAACATATAAAAGCCATTGTCATTTACAATGCCAATAGGTCAAACCCGCGTAAATGCGAGACCTATTGCATTGCAAATGCTTGTTGTTACCGACAAGCCCTTTCTACAGCGCATACTGGCTCTTTTAACGTTACTCACAAAAACAAACAAGTACAGGTAAAGCACGAGATGGCTTTGTGTTACCAAAAGCACAATGCTCCAGCACTGGAATTATAATCAACATAGTGGCAGAACTTAAATCCCAATAGCAGGAGTCAGGAGGTCTCATAAGGAACATATTAACCTGTAATAATGTGCTAGAATCTGTTGGAGGAATATGGTTGAAGACCAGTGTGCTGAGAGGCATGTGAGTCTAGGACAGTGTCTCCTATGAATGAGCAGTGCGGACCCTGAGTAACAGTCTCTTAATCATGCAGTTTTGCCATCTGCACTAGTCCTGTTATCATCAGCGCTATTTTTATTGTTGTCATCGGCACTATTCTCATTGTCATCTGCACTAGTCTCATTGTTATCATCAGCGCTATTTTCGTTGTTGTCATGGGCACTAGTCCCATGGTTATCAGTGCTATTCTCATTGCTGTCATGAGCAATAGTCCCATTGTTATCATCAGTGCTATTCTCATTGTTGGCATCGGCACTAGTCCCATTGTTATCATCAGTTTTATTCTCATTGTTGGCATCAGCACTAGTCCCATTGTTAGCATCAGTGCTATTCTCATTGTTGGCATCGGCACTAGTCCCATTGTTATCATCAGTGCTATTCTCATTGTTGGCATCGGCACTAGTCTCATTGGTATCATCAGCGCTATTCTCATTGTTGTCATGGGGATTATTCCCATGGTTATCAGTGCTATACTCATTGTTGGCATCGGCACTAGTCCCATTGTTATCATCAGTGCTATCCTCAATGTTGTCAGGAACATTTGTCCATTGGTATCATCAGCTCTATTCTCATTGTTGTCATGGGCACTAGTCGCATGGTTATCAGTGCTATTGTCATTGGGGGCATGGGCACTAGGCCCATTGTTATCATCAGTGCTATTCTCATTGTTGGCATTGGCACTAGTCCCATTGTTATCATCAGTGCTATTCTCATTGCTGGCATCGGGAACTAGAACCATTGGTAGCATCAGCGCTATTCTCATTGTTGTCATCGGCACTAGTCCAATTGGTATCATCAGTGTTATTCTCATTGTTGTCATAGGCACTAGTCTCATTGGTATCATCAGCGCTATTCTCATTGTTGTCATGGGCACTAGTCCCATTGGTATCATCAGCGCTATTCTCATTGTTCTCATGGGCACTAGTCACATTGGCATTATCAGTGCTATTCTCATTGTTCACATCGGCACTAGTCCCATTGATCAATGCTATTCTCATTGTTGGCATCGGCACTAGTCCCATTGTTATCATCAGTGTTATTCTCATTGTTGGCATCTGCTCTAGTTCCATTGTTATCATCAGTGCTATTCTCATTGTTGGCATCGGCACTAGTCCCATTGGTGTAATCAGCGCTATTCTCATTGTTGACATCAGCACTTGTCCCATTGGTATTATCAGCGCTATTCTTATTGTTGGCATGGGCACTAGTCCCATTGGTATCATTAGCGCTATTCTCATTGTTGGCATGGGCACTAGTCCCATTGGTATCATCAGTGTTATTCTCATTGTTGGCATTGGCACTAGTCCCATTGGTATCATCAGCGCTATTCTCATTGTTGTCATGGGCACTAGTCCCATTGGTATCATCAGCGCTATTCTCATAGTTCTCATGGGCACTAGTCACATTGGCATTATCAGTGCTATTCTCATTGTTCACATCGGCACTAGTCCCATTGTTATCATCTGTGCTATTCTCATTGTTGGCATCGGCACTAGTCCCATTGTTATCATCAGTGCTATTCTCATCGTTGGCCTCTGCTCTAGTTTCATTGTTATCATCAGTGCTATCCTCAATGTTGTCAGGAACATTTGTCCATTGGTATCATCAGCTCTATTCTCATTGTTGTCATGGGCACTAGTCGCATGGTTATCAGTGCTATTGTCATTGGGGGCATGGGCACTAGGCCCATTGTTATCATCAGTGCTATTCTCATTGTTGGCATTGGCACTAGTCCCATTGTTATCATCAGTGCTATTCTCATTGCTGGCATCGGGAACTAGAACCATTGGTAGCATCAGCGCTATTCTCATTGTTGTCATCGGCACTAGTCCAATTGGTATCATCAGTGTTATTCTCATTGTTGTCATAGGCACTAGTCTCATTGGTATCATCAGCGCTATTCTCATTGTTGTCATGGGCACTAGTCCCATTGGTATCATCAGCGCTATTCTCATTGTTCTCATGGGCACTAGTTACATTGGCATTATCAGTGCTATTCTCATTGTTCACATCGGCACTAGTCCCATTGTTATCATCAGTGCTATTCTCATTGTTGGCATCGGCACTAGTCCCATTGTTATCATCAATGCTATTCTCATTGTTGGCATCGGCACTAGTCCCATTGTTATCATCAGTGTTATTCTCATTGTTGGCATCTGCTCTAGTTCCATTGTTATCATCAGTGCTATTCTCATTGTTGGCATCGGCACTAGTCCCATTGGTGTAATCAGCGCTATTCTCATTGTTGACATCAGCACTTGTCCCATTGGTATTATCAGCGCTATTCTTATTGTTGGCATGGGCACTAGTCCCATTGGTATCATTAGCGCTATTCTCATTGTTGGCATGGGCACTAGTCCCATTGGTATCATCAGTGTTATTCTCATTGTTGGCATTGGCACTAGTCCCATTGGTATCATCAGCGCTATTCTCATTGTTGTCATGGGCACTAGTCCCATTGGTATCATCAGCGCTATTCTCATAGTTCTCATGGGCACTAGTCACATTGGCATTATCAGTGCTATTCTCATTGTTCACATCGGCACTAGTCCCATTGTTATCATCTGTGCTATTCTCATTGTTGGCATCGGCACTAGTCCCATTGTTATCATCAGTGCTATTCTCATCGTTGGCCTCTGCTCTAGTTTCATTGTTATCATCAGTGCTATTCTCATTGTTGGCATCGGCACTAGTCCCATTCGTGTAATCAGCGCTATTCTCATTGTTGGCATCAGCACTAGTCCCATTGGTATTATCAGCGCTATTCTTATTGTTGGCATGGGCACTAGTCCCATTGGTATCATTAGCGCCATTCTCATTGTTGGCATGGGCACTAGTCCCATTGGTATCATCAGTGCTATTCTCATTGGTGGCATTGGCACTAGTCCCATTGGTATCATTAGCGCTATTCTCATTGTTGTCATGGGCACTAGTCCCATGGTTATCAGCGCTATTGTCATTGTTGGCATGGGCACTAGTCCCATTGGTACTGTTGGTGGTATTCTCATTGTTGTCATGGGCACTAGACCCATTGTTGTCATCAGTGCTATTCTCATTGTTGGCATGGGCACTAGTCCCATTGTTATCATCAGTGCTATTCTCATTGTTGGCATCGGCACTAGTCCCATAGTTATCAGTGCTATTGTCATTGTTGGCATCAGCACTAGTCCCATTGTTATCATCAGTGCTATTCTCATTGTTGGCATGGGCACTAGACCCATTGTTGTCATCAGTGCTATTCTCATTGTTGGCATGGGCACTAGTCCCATTGTTATCATCAGTGCTATTCTCATTGTTGGCATCGGCACTAGTCCCATATTTATCAGTGCTATTCTCATTGTTGGCATCAGCACTAGTCCCATTGTTATCATCAGTGCTATTCTCATTGTTGGCATCAGCACTAGTCCCATTGGTATCATCAGCGCTATTCTCATTGTTCTCATGGGCACTAGTCACATTGGCATTATCAGTGCTATTCTCATTGTTCACATCGGCACTAGTCCCACTGTTATCATCAGTGCTATTCTCATTGTTGGCATCGGCACTAGACCTATTGTTATCACCAGTGCTATTCTCATCGTTGGCATCTGCTCTAGTTCCATTGTTATCATCAGTGCTATTCTCATTGTTCGCATCGGCATTAGTCCCATTGGTATCATCAGCGCTATTCTCATTGTTGTCATGGGCACTAGTCTCATGGGCATTATCAGTGCTATTGTCATTGTTCACATCGGCACCAGTCCAATTGTTATCATCAGTGCTATTCTCATTGTTGGCATCGGCACTAGTCCCATTGGTATCATCAGCACTATTCTCATTGTTGGCATTGGCACTAGTCCCATTGGTGTAATCAGCGCTATTCTCATTGTTGGCATCAGCACTAGTCCCATTGGTATTATCAGCACTATTCTTATTGTTGGCATGGGCACTAGTCCCATTGGTATCATTAGCGCTATTCTCATTGTTGTCATGGGCACTAGTCCCATGGTTATCAGCGCTATTGTCATTGTTGTCATGGGCACTATAGTCCCATTGTTATCATCAGTGGTATTCTCATTGTTGTCATGGGCACTAGACCCATTGTTGTCATCAGTGCTATTCTCATTGTTGGCATGGGCACTAGTCCCATTGTTATCATCAGTGCTATTCTCATTGTTGGCATCGGCACTAGTCCCATAGTTATCAGTGCTATTCTCATTGTTGGCATCAGCACTAGTCCCATTGTTATCATCAGTGCTATTCTCGTTGTTGGCATCGGCACTAGTCCCATTGGTATCTTCAGCGCTATTCTCATTGTTCTCATGGGCACTAGTCACATTGGCATTATCAGTGCTATTCTCATTGTTCACATCAGCACTAGTCCCATTGTTATCATCAGTGCTATTCTCATTGTTGGCATCGGCACTAGACCCAATGTTATCACCAGTGCTATTCTCATCGTTGGCATCTGCTCTAGTCCAATGTTATCATCAGTGCTATTCCCATTGTTCGCATCGGCATTAGTCTCATTGGTATCATCAGTGCTATTCTCATTGTTGTCATGGGCACTAGTCTCATTGGCATTAGCAGTGCTATTGTCATTATTCACATCGGCACTAGTCCAATTGTTATCATCAGTGCTATTCTCATTGTTGGCATCGGCACTAGTCCCAGTGGTATCATCAGCACTATTCTCATTGTTGGCATTGGCACTAGTCCCATTGGTGTAATCAGCGCTATTCTCATTGTTGGCATGGGCACTAGTCCCATTGGTATCATCAGTGCTATTCTCATTTTTGGCATGGGCACTAGTCCCATTGTTATCATCAGTGCTATTCTCATTGTTGGCATCGGCTCTAGTCCTATAGTTATCCGTGCTATTCTCATTGTTGGAATCAGCACTAGTCCCATTGTTATCATCAGTGCTATTCTCATTGTTGGCATCGGCACTAGTCCCATTGGTATCATCAGCACTATTCTCATTGTTGTCATGGGCACTAGTCCCATTGGTATCATTAGCGCTATTGTCATTGTTGTCATGGGCACTAGTCCCATGGTTATCAGCGCTATTGTCATTGTTGTCATGGGCACTATAGTCCCATTGTTATCATCAGTGGTATTCTCATTGTTGTCATGGGCACTAGACCCATTGTTGTCATCAGTGCTATTTTCATTGTTGGCATGGGCACTAGTCCCATTGTTATCATCAGTGCTATTCTCATTGTTGGCATCGGCTCTAGTCCTATAGTTATCCGTGCTATTCTCATTGTTGGAATCAGCACTAGTCCCATTGTTATCATCAGTGCTATTCTCATTGTTGGCATCGGCACTAGTCCCATTGGTATCATCAGCACTATTCTCATTGTTGTCATGGGCACTAGTCCCATTGGTATCATCAGCGCTATTCTCATTGTTCTCATGGGCACTAGTCACATTGGCATTATCAGTGCTATTCTCATTGTTCACATCAGCACTAGTCCCATTGTTATCATCAGTGCTATTCTCATTGTTGGCATCGGCACTAGTCCCATTGTTATCATCAGTGCTATTCTCATTGTTGGCATCGGCACTAGTCCCATTGTTATCATCAGTGTTATTCTCATTGTTGGCATCTGCTCTAGTTCCATTGTTATCATCAGTGCTATTCTCATTGTTGGCATCGGCACTAGTCCCATTGGTGTAATCAGCGCTATTCTCATTGTTGGCATAGGCACTAGTCCCATTGGTATCATTAGCGCTATTCCCATTGTTGGCATGGGCACTAGTCCCATTGGTATCATCAGTGCTATTCTCATTGTTGGCATTGGCACTAGTCCCATTGGTATCATCAGCGCTATTCTCATTGTTGTCATGGGCACTAGTCCCATTGGTATCATCAGCGCTATTCTCATAGTTCTCATGGGCACTAGTCACATTGGCATTATCAGTGCTATTCTCATTGTTCACATCGGCACTAGTCCCATTGTTATCATCTGTGCTATTCTCATTGTTGGCATCGGCACTAGTCCCATTGTTATCATCAGTGCTATTCTCATCGTTGGCCTCTGCTCTAGTTTCATTGTTATCATCAGTGCTATTCTCATTGTTGGCATCGGCACTAGTCCCATTCGTGTAATCAGCGCTATTCTCATTGTTGGCATCAGCACTAGTCCCATTGGTATTATCAGCGCTATTCTTATTGTTGGCATGGGCACTAGTCCCATTGGTATCATTAGCGCTATTCTCATTGTTGGCATGGGCACTAGTCCCATTGGTATCATCAGTGCTATTCTCATTGTTGGCATTGGCACTAGTCCCATTGGTATCATTAGCGCTATTCTCATTGTTGTCATGGGCACTAGTCCCATGGTTATCAGCGCTATTGTCATTGTTGGCATGGGCACTAGTCCCATTGGTACCATCAGTGGTATTCTCATTGTTGTCATGGGCACTAGACCCATTGTTGTCATCAGTGCTATTCTCATTGTTGGCATGGGCACTAGTCCCATTGTTATCATCAGTGCTATTCTCATTGTTGGCATCGGCACTAGTCCCATAGTTATCAGTGCTATTCTCATTGTTGGCATCAGCACTAGTCCCATTGTTATCATCAGTGCTATTCTCATTGTTGGCATCGGCACTAGTCCCTTTGGTATCATCAGCGCTATTCTCATTGTTGTCATGGGCATTAGTCCCATTGGTAACATTAGCGCTATTCTCACTGTTCTCATGGGCACTAGTCACATTGGCATTATCAGTGCTATTCTCATTGTTCACATCGGCACTAGTCCCATTGTTATCATCAGTGCTATTCTCATTGTTGGCATCAGCACTAGTCCCATTGTTATCATCCGTGCTATTCTCATCGTTGGCATCTGCTCTAGTTCCATTGTTATCATCAGTGCTATTCTCATTGTTCGCATCGGCATTAGTCCCATTGGTATCATCAGCGCTATTCTCATTGTTGTCATGGGCACTAATCCCATTGGCATTATCAGTGTTATTGTCATTGTTCACATAGGCACTAGTCCCATTGTTATCATCAGTGCTATTCTCGTTGTTGGCATCGGCACTAGTCCCATTGTTATCATTAGTGCTATTCTCATTGTTGTCAGGAGCACTAGTCCCATTGGTATCATCAGCGCTATTTTAATTGTCATCAGCACTAGTTCCATTGCTGTCATCAAGGTTACTCCCATTCACTTAGAATAGGTCTTGAAAACACTGAAATGTGGTGCCTGTTGTGATTGCTGTTGTCTTCTTGACGATTTTGAAAAGCTCTTGCGGTTGACTTTACTTAAAGAGCAGAGCTGCCTTCCGAAGATTCAGACACAGTCTGGGTATCTGCTACAGGTGATTCTGGAAGGAAGCCAGGCGCTGACCAAAGCAACCCCAATGTGTGACAATGTATATGCTACGAATGTTGTCTGCTATGAAGCTTAACGATTTCACCGTCTGCTAACCACATAAAAATAGGTAGACTTTGTTTTATAAACATCGCTATCCTGGGAGTTGTGAAAGTGGCACCGAACAAAACACGGCTTCTTTCATTTAGTTGCTTCATGAGAAATGGATCCATAAAAAAAAAACAAGCCCACGAGTGGTGCGCTCGCCACTGAGAGCCATGTGCTTTCAATTATCCCGCCCGTGTCTGGGCACGATAATTGAAACCATATGACGGCCGGTGCGCGTAATAGACACCAATAGGCCATGGGCGGAGCAATGCGCCCGCCTTTGGCCTATTGCGTGCTCTCTTGGTAAAAAAACACGCACGCAAAGGCCAATAGCGTGCCACAAAAGGAAAAGCACACGCTCGTGCGTGTGCTATTCTTAGGTCAGCTTCTGAAACCCCATTTTTACCTACTAAATGTCTCGTGCTGCGCGAGAGAGAGGAGGAATGTATGCTATAATGGGCTGTTTCCTCCCTGGTCTACATGTTTAAAAGCCTTCCCCTCTGCTTTTCTTCAGGACCAAAGTGGTTGATCCCTAAATCACTCTACAAGAAACCTATGTGATCTGCCTGATCAAGGTCAGAGTCTAGTGTGCATATTGTAAAACATACAATCATAGAATACCTAATTGGTATATTCCTGTAAGTTAATCTGGAAGAATAGAATAAAACATGGTTATGATAGAGATATATGCTCTTGAAAAATCACATCACCAAATTTGTGGAAGGTCAATTAGTGATATATTTTCACTCATGCACAACTACTCCAAGTTCATTCACGTGGGTGCCGTGCAGCCCTTTGTCATGACAAACAAGGCAGTACAAGACAAATAACTGAAAACACACACTCTATATGAGTTGTCATTTGTGGTTATTGATTCCGTATTTTGTGATCTCCTGGTGTCACTTTTGTTTTAATACGAGAGAGACATCATGTGACTTTCTGCCTGGAGAGCCATTATGTGAGATAAATAAGAAAAACACAAAGAGATAACGTACATTTTTGGTGCTAAACTAATGCCCAATGAGCTTAAACACAGGAGGGGAGGAGCGCTTGTAGTCAAACACTGTGGGAAGAAAAGGGTTCAGTGATGAGACTCAAAATGCAAAAACCCATACTTCGTTATTGGAACCACTCGTTGTCCAGGAGAATCGGCTGTGCCGTACTTACATCTTCAAAGCTGCTCTCTCACCCAAGCAATGCCTACCCATGGCTCCGATGTACGAAGGGTCCTAGTGGAGATTCTGTTTAAGTATCCAGTAGCTTCCACGTTGTGCGCGCCTGTGTGGCCGGGTCGCCCCCATGCTCCTCCTGATACTGCCTGCCTGCCTACTACTGCTGCCTGCCTGCCTGCCGCTGCAGGCGACCCAGCCGCCGCTGAGCCGCCCGCACTCGCCTTTCCCGCCGCTGCCCACCTGCGGCCCCGCCCCCCGCCAGCCGATTGGCCCCCCCGCTCCCACCACCCAGCGGACCCTCCCTCCCGGCTCCCTTCTTAAGGGGACACCTTTCCTGCTTCAGGAGCGACCACTGCACCTCCTGGCCGGGTCGCCCCCACGCTCCTCCTGATTCTGACTGCCTGCCTACTACTGCTGCCTGCCTGCCTGCCGCTGCAGGCGACCCAGCCGCCGCTGAGCCGCCCGCACTCGCCTTTCCCGCCGCTGCCCACCTGCGGCCCCGCCAGCCGATTGGCCCCCCCGCTCCCGCCACCCAGCGGACCCTCCCTCCCGGCTCCCTTCTTATGATGCCCCCACGCACGCGCAGCGTTGACGCGCAGCGTTGACGCGCAGCGGGCGCGCCGATTGTGCGCCGAAGGCGCGCCAAAGGCAAGCCCGTCTGCGCCCGTCCGCGCCTGGCCCGCGCCCAGCGCCAGGACCCCTGGCCCCCACCGCCGAGCCAAGACCACACGACAGTCCTACGACGCCGCCACCCTCAACGCACTCAATGCCGGCATGAACCCCGCCTGCTACCGAGCCACCCCGAGACGCACTCACGGACCCTTCGCCTGCCAAGCCTGCCGATTCACCTGCTACTGGACCTGCACCGCCCCCACCAACTCCAGCACCAGCAGCAACCACCTGAAGTGCATCCTGCTCAACACCCGCTCCGTCCACAGGCACGCCGTGAACTCTGGGACCTGCTCGACGCAACAGCACCGGATGTCGCTTTCATCACCGAAACCTGGATGAACGCCTCCTCAACGCCCGACATCGCCATAGCCATCCCGGACGGATACAAGATCACCCGGAAGGATCGCGTCAATCAGACGGGAGGAGGCATCGCCATCGTACACAAGAACACCATCCGCATCTCGACTAACTCCGACGAAACCTACACCGCCGCCGAGCACCTGCACTTCCAGATACACACGGATCCCAAGACCACCCTGTGGAAAAGTAAATTTTGCCATGTTATATGTGCCTACGTGTTCCCCATCCTATGTTATATGTGCATGATTAATATGCATATGTATCCCCCTATGATCGATTAAAGACGCAATTATAGTTGTGTCCAACGCTAGTATGCCAGTTTCCAGTTCTCGTGAAAGCAACAAGTATTAGGCCCATGTTACCACGATTTACAGTGTACACGTTAATTCATTGAATTGTCCCCGTTTCTAGGCCTCAAAAGGGCCCGGACACCAGATTCAAGCTCCAGTCTTCTGAACCCTCTCCGAGGAGCGATACAGCCCCCACCTGCATTCCTGACCCTTCACTTACTTCCTGCCGCGCGGTGCCCGGCCCGGCCTGGCTCTGCCTGCCTGTCTGCCAAGAGTATGTTATGCTTCTAGTTATCAGTCCAGCCTCTCGTCTTTGCATTCCTTAGCTACTGAACCGCATAAACAGTTCAGCTATAGTCTAGTCTTTCTGTCTCCATGCAGGAGAAATACTGTATTAATATTCCTAGCTCACGCATTACACGAAGAATATATGCATGCACCAGCCTTAGAGTCAAGTAGCCTCTGCCCTGATAACTTTTAGTTTCTATCAACATGTACTCCAAACACAAGATACCAGATATGCCATAGGTACATGTCGTCCTGACACCATAGACTGTAGTCTCCTCTTCTAGTGCAGAAGTCATAGCCCCCAGTTCTCCCTAGTCACACGTCATAGCCCGTTTGCGCGCACCACTAGGTTAAAGGTCCCAGCTGCTCAGGTAGCCCCCTCCATGTTTCCGCCTATCTTATGACACTTCTGTGACGTCTACATCACATGTCCATGTATACGCCCTGTACACGCCTTCTTCTTCCACCAATGTGTCCTTATCTTTCACGACTGCTACGCCTACTGTATTGAATGTAATTGTAATGTATATATACCTTGTACTGTTACTTAGACGTTGCAGCGGCCATCCATTCTATTTCCGTGCAGGCTATCCCGTTCCTGTCCCTTCCCTTATGCCTGATTAAAGCCTGTTAGACTCAGATACCTCGAATCCTGTCTCTTATTTATTGAGCTATCTGTTTTATTCAATGTATTCAAAAATAGTACCGGTAATTAATTATTTATTTACCACATAATGGCGCCCGAATAGGGACTTGCCCTTTCCCCACGCGCCGGAGAAGCCACGCAGGCCCCCTGACCCTCTGCAGCCGTGACGGAACCATACCGTGCACGTGCAGATATTTCTGCTTCAAGTATCCCTCAGGCCCACGGAGGAGACGGAGACTGCGGTCCAGCATCCAGACGAGGCGGTGAGGAATGCGGCGAGTCCCGACCAGAGCCCAAGCCGAGAGTACAAGGTCCGAGGTATCCGGAGGCCCACCTGTAACTGAAGTCCGAAGTTCGTAGTCCGACGTCGTAGCAGTCCAGTCCAGTCCGAGGCCTTCCGTTCTTGCTGCCCGGTGAGTACCGTTGCTGGGGTAGTATCTAGACAGGGTCAATTAATTTGTCTCTGGTCCGATGGGTTTGGGTACACAGATCCAGTCCGAAGTATTCACCTAGGTGGATACGGGTCCGACGTGTCTCTTTATGGGACCGGTATGTTCTGTACTGTTTTAGCAGTGCATCCAGTAATTCTAGTAAGTCTGTTCTCGAGAAATTCATGTGTTCTGTTTTAAATGTACCAGGTAATATTCTGTTTGAACTGTTATTAATGTTATTTAAGGTGTTTTCAATGTCGTGGTATGAGTGATTTGTTTTGCTATTCATTACTGTGTTTATCGTGTATTGTATTGTGTTTGGATTCAAGTCTAGAATGCCTCTGTTTTCCAAGTTACGTCAGATAGGAACCCGGAAAGGGTTACTCGAAGAATCAGTTCCTGTCCCGCCTAGGGACAGTCCAGGACATTTTATGTATCATAAGCATGGCTTAAGTGCCATATTGTATTTAGATTTATGGGTCGACTATACCAAGGATCTAGAAGAGAAATATAGATGGCCTGTATCAGGTACATGGGATGCCGAGTGCATCATGCGAGTAGAAGAGGCATCATGGAAAAAGAAAGCCCGACAGTCCCAGAAAGATGCCATCGAGTTATGGCGCAAAGAATCTCATAGAAGAACCGAAAAAGAAATCAGAAAAACAGAGTTAAGTGGGGAATCCTCAGAGAGAGCCCAAGAAAGGGAACTTCTAGAAGAAGGTGAACGAGTTAGAGCAGAACAGTCAGACAGACAGAGAAATGCTCTTATAAGGGGCATGTATCCTCTTCTTGCCGAGGGCTTGCCGAAGGCAACCCCGGAAGCATCCAGTAATTTTCCGCCACCATTGGTCCCGACTAAGCTACGTCATAAACCGACCGCAGCTGAAATTTTTCTTTCGTCCTATTTGGACGATACAGTCCCAGAATATGCAAATCATATTCCGCCTGTTCAACCTCAGCACCCTGTTAATAATGTAATCCCTGTTCCTCCAGCCACTGGTCCCGGGGACCAAGTTAATGTACCCCCGGCCCAGCCTACAGTAAATGCACCCGTTTTACCAGTCACGTTACCAGCACCCGCACGTCCGGTATTACCTGACGACTCTAGCCCAGGAGGGGCGGCGGGAGGCGCTCCTACCACCCCGCCTCAAACGAAACGAATGACGCTGAGAGAAGCAGCGTTACAACGTACACCGAAAGTCTCTACTTACGCAGCCCTCAAGAAATACCTTACTGATTGCGTATATGATTCAGTACCAGGTGAAGATTACATGATACTGTATTCAGTACGTTTACGACGAGTTACCACCTTTTTGGTTACTCTGCCAGACATGAAGGACCATCTAGATAGAATATATCGTTTTATCCGTACAGGGGAGGATCCAGAAAGTATTCACAAAGCTATGGCACACAGAAAAGTCGAGACTCAACATCTGATTTTACAGTTTTTGATTAACTGTTTAATAAGAGAACAAGACTATCCTGAGAAAGATAAAGATAAGATGAAAGTCCTGACAAAGTGGAGTGATAATATAGCCGAGGGAAAACACAAGACACAGAATTGTATAGACGCTATGTACAGGAAAATCCGTAAGGAAATTCTAGACATACACGAAAAAGAGAAAGCAAGGAAAATAGCCGAGAAAGAGAATGACTCTTCAAGTGAAGAGGTAGACAGCGAGAATCCCGACAGAATAGCGTATGTAGGTAGTACTAGACTTTCCGACAGATATTCACGTCCAGATTACAAGAAAAGTTTTCCTCCTCCAGTACCAGAACAATGTTCTCTTGAGCAAGTATTCCAAGCTACCGATAAAATTCTGAAATCACGAATAGGATATAGTGAACTTAATACCATGCTTGAACAAGAACTAGTCCGATCAGCAGTCCGATGGACTAGTGATTCTACCACGTTTCCAGATGAAATCGTGGCACAAACGTTTCTGAAACTGCCCCCAGCCGAGCAACGTCTGGTGGGTATGTATATGATCCAGCACCTCATTATACTGTATGAGGATCAACATTCTGATCCAGGTCCTTTACATGATGTATTGAACGAGTTACTCCAGTACAGATGGAAAGGTCTAGGTACCGATTTAATTAATGTCATTCTAGAACAGCGCCACAAATACAGTACGTTCCTGACTCCGCATTTTGTTCCCGTTCCACCCCCAGTAAGGAAGTCATTCTACATAGATAGGCAGAATCCGTTCCGAGAAGTACATCCAGTTAGGACAACGGGGGGTGCTCTAGAACGAGTATTTGTTTACACCCCCATCACGAAAATAGAACTTTTGGAGATGAAAAAGTTAATTCCCTGTCATGATAAAGATCCAGCAGGGTTCCACCGTGAACTAAAAGACATGCTCCGTATGGGAGAATACACGTATCCTGATATCATTAAAATGTTAAAGGTCTTGTTGCCTGCGGGCATATATGAAAAACTCAAAGAAAAAGAATGGGAGGTGGGAGAGAATAAGATAGATTGGTCCGCATTAGAAGCCGAAGATAACACACGAGTACCAGGTACCGGTCTTGGGGATAAAGCTAAAGCTTTGCCCGAATTGTTAATACAAGTCTTGCCAAGATTACTAGCCACGAAAAAGGAAGACTGGGATGCCATCTCAGCCTGTAAACAGAAACAAGACGAAGATACTAGTGATTTTTATTCTAGATTCGAGAAATGTTTCATTATTAATAGTGGTCTGAAAACAAGTAGTGAATCATACCCCCATCTTTTTGTTACCAAACTAGTCGAGAATTCAAGTCCACAAGTTAAAAATCGAGTACTGAAAGTCGAGAGTTCTTGGCAAGCTAATACTCCGTCACAGATGCTCCAGATGCTCCAGTATCACCAGAACAGAATCAGGGAAGAGCAGGAACATGAAAGAAGACGTATGAAAGACACGAAAATGAAAGTATTAGTTGCACAGTCTGTTCCACAAGACAGTCAGAAGAGGGGTCCGAATCAAGCCAATCATCCTGCAGTTCCCGTTAAAGGGACATGCAATTACTGTAAACAGCCAGGTCATTTTATAAACGAATGTGCAGTTCTGAAACATAACATAGCTACTGGTAAGACTAAAGAGAGACCGCGTCCGCCTAGACAAGAACAAGTTTTACAGACTTCCCAGCCACCGCAGAACGCACAACAGACAGTTACAGTACCGCAGCCTATAGCTGCAACACAGCACGTTACACAGCAGATGTACCAGTATGCACAGTCAGAGTATCCAGATTATCAGCCATACTCATGAAACAGCCTAGAGAGGGAGGTAGGCTTGCCTCTCATCGAGATTCCTGTAGATCAAGAGGGTCCCTATGTACACAGTCAAGTATTAGGGAAAGACAGAAAGTTTCTGATTGATACAGGGGCAAGTAGGACTACCATCAGTCATGACGAGGTTCCAGGGGCTCCGCTCTCAGGCTCAAGAAATGTTTCCCTTGGATTTTCAGGAAAGCCTATTGTTAATGAAATATCGAAACCAGTTACTCTAGAAGTTGGTCCACTGTCCCGAACTACTGATTTGTTACTCACGAAGTCTTGCCCAGAATATTTATTAGGCATTAAGACACTGAAAGAATTAGGTGCCATAATTTGTTGCTCCCCAGAGGGAGTAAGACTGTTCCTGCGAGATTTTAAAGGTCATTATGTATTACGTGATTTTGATCCAAGATTATTGAATGTACCACAGCATTTATGGGCGCAAGGTCCAACTGATGTAGGTTCTATGCACATTACACCCTATCGTGTCACTCTGAAGCTAGGTGTTGTATTACCACGAATCCGACAGTACAAATTGCCACCTGAGGCTGTAGCAGCCTTATCCAAAATTATTGACGAGCTTATTGTTCAAGGAGTGGTTGTAGAAACTGACTCCAATGTATGTAATTCTCCTATCATTCCAGTCCTGAAACGTACTGATCCCAATGCATCTCCAGTTTATCGATTAGTGATTGACCTTCGAGAACTTAATAAGTGTATCATACCACAGTACCCAGTGGTCCCTGATATTTCCTCACTCTTGACTGCCATTGATTCCGAAGCCACATTCTTTACAGTTATCGATCTCAAGAACGCATTCTTTAGTGTCCCCATTCATCCAGACAGCCAGTTTCTTTTCGGTTTCTGTTTAAATGGAAGAAGCTATAAATTTACACGAGCACCTCAAGGTTTCACAGAAAGTCCTAGCATTTACAGTCAAGCACTTAAAAGACAACTAGACAATATTCACATGCCAACTGACACTGCCCTACTCCAGTATGTCGATGATCTGTTAATTACAGCCCGTTCTGAACGTGACTGCGAGCGTGCGTCACTTACAGTCCTGTACTTCCTGGCCGAGATGGGGCACAAGGTGTCCCCTTCCAAATTGCAATTCTGTGTCCAGCAAGTGGTCTACTTGGGACACTTACTGTCCAAGAGGGGTAGGCAATTGACACCTGACCGCATCCAGTTAATAGCGCATCTTCCACAACCCAAGACTCAGAAGGAGGTACGAGCTTTTATCGGCCTCACTTCTTACTGTAGACAATGGATTCCTCAGTACGCATTTCTAGCCAAGCCACTGATACAGTTAACGACACAGGAGGCAGCCGTATCGACTGTCCTCCCTTGGACCCAGGAACATACACTTGTTTTCAATGAGTTAAAGAAAGCTTTATGTAATGCACCTGTTCTAGCAACACCGAACTACAGTAAGCCTTTTACACTTTTTGTTACAGAACGTGATGGTACTGCATTATCTGTTCTCACACAAGATCAAGCAGGACAATACAAGCCCTGTGCTTATTTTTCTAGCACATTAGATCCAGTGGCCCAGGCTCTGCCTGCGTGCCTCAAGTCAGTTGCAGCCACAGCTCTAGCTATCAGACAAAGTGATTCCATAGTGTTAGGACACTCCCTGACAGTACAAGTTCCACACTCCGTGGAAGTTCTTTTAAACCGAACTCAGACTCAGCACTTGACAATTGCACGTTTAACAGGTTATGAACTGACACTGTTTCAGCCACACATAGAAATCAGACGCTGCAACGTTTTAAATCCCGCTACACTGTTACCGTCAGTTACTTCAAATCCTGCCACACATGACTGTGTGGAAGTTGTTAACACCATGACAAAGCCAAGACAAGATCTGACAGACATTGCATTACCTGATCCTGACCTGACACTTTATGTGGATGGTTCATGTATGAGAACAAGTACAGGAGAACTAGTAGCCGCGTATGCAGTGACTACTGAAACCGAAGTTATAGAAACACATCGTATAGACACCCTGTCTGCTCAAGCAGCAGAGCTAGTCGCTCTGACCCAAGCCTGCATACGTGCCAAGAACCTGAAAGTTAACATATATACAGATTCACGTTATGCATTCGGAGTCGTACACGACTTTGGAGTGCTCTGGCAAGAAAGAGGTTTCATGACCTCTCATGGGACCAAGATTCAGCATGGTCTCCTCATTCAAGCTCTGTTAGATGCAATCCATTTACCGACAGCTATCGCAATCATGAAGTGCAAAGCACATACGAAAGTTACTGACATCATTTCCCAGGGTAACGACCTGGCAGATCGTACAGCCAAGCTTACAACTCAGACTCCAGACATTCCAGTTAACAAGACATCGACACACATTCCAGATCAGACTACTTGTATGACAGTTAAGGACCCTACACAAGATGTAATAGATATACAGTCACATGCCACTCCAGATGAAATCAAGAAATGGTCCGAACAAGGAGGGGTCCAGACAGATCAGGGATGGTTGACGAAGGGAAAAGCCACATGGTTTCTCCCCGACTCAATGGTTCAAGTCATTATTAATACCGCACATAGTCCAGTACACCTAGGAGAAAAGGCCATGTTAGACAGTATCCAGAACATTTGGTTCAACAAGCATTTACGAGCAGCAGCCAAGCAGAAAGTGCGTACCTGCATGATCTGTTGTCAGTTCAATCCAGGTAAAAGTGTTCCGGTGGAACAAGGTGGATTCCATCCTCCTGACCACCCTTTTGAAGTCCTCCAGATGGATTATATTCAGATGGAGCGATGTCGAGGTTTCAAGTATGTCCTCGTAGTTGTATGTGCTTTGTCCAGATGGACAGAAGCATAGCCGGTTCCAGATTACACTGCCGCGACCACTGCCAGGCAGTTGGTTCGTGAGTTTTTCCCCCGCTATGGTTTACCAAGGGTCGTGTATTCAGACAACGGCCAGCCATTCTCATCTGAACTCATGAAACAAGTATCCCTTCTGTTAGGGTACCAGTGGAAGTTCCACTGTGTACGGCACCCCGAAGCAGCCGGTCTCGTTGAGAGACATAATCAGACATTGAAAATCCGCATTGCAAAAGTATGCGCAGAGAAAGGTGTAGATTGGTTGGTAGCACTGCCAGTTGCCCTTTTTTATATGAGAATGGTTGCACACTCTAGATCAGGTCTGTCCCCGTACGAGGTCGTATTCGGCCGTCCTCCAAATATGTGGGGTACACCTATGCCCCGAAAGATTACAGACGTTTCCAGTAATATGCTGACAGATTACCTAGCTTCCTTGATGTCTGCCCTACACTCTTGTCGTTCACAGGTCGCCGCTGCTTTTCCAGACAACACTCAAGTGAAACCGCACGAAGTCATACCAGGTGACTTCGTCCTCGTGAGAAATTTTGATCGTTCAAGTCCGCTGGAGCCCCGCTGGAAGGAGCCCAAGTTGGTGTTATTAACAACAAGGACCGCAGTCAAGCTCGAGGGACGCAAGGGCTGGGTACATACCAGCCACATCAAGAAATTCCATGGATTACGACCAAAGACATTTATCAAAGACTGCCCCGTTCTTAAGGACTGTCCAGACACAGACTCTAAACTTCCCCTGTTAGAGAAAACTCCGCAGCAGGAGTATAAAGCCAAGTTGAGGTCTAGCAAGTCAGACAGTTTCATTGTTTAAGTCCCTCTCGGGTGAAGCGGTTAGACAGGTTCCTGACATGTATGAGATAGACCCACATAGTGAGAGAGTTAGTCAAAACTCTAAGAGAATACGCTATCAAAAGAATATTTGCAGTAGATGCATCGTTACTCTGTTATTTTTTATGTTTCTGAGTCTTATGGTTACCTGCATAAGTTATGCTTTTCATTTATGTTTTCCTATTTCACATGTACATATGTTTCCTAATGTTACAGTAGAGCACACATTTAGTGACCTGCCTCCTCACGAGTTATCCTATCGTCTTGCTATGCGTAATAACACATTTATCAGAATGTTACACTATTCACACCAGACCAGCAAGGCCACTAATTGTTGGGTGTGTGGTCGACTCCCCCCTTCCAGATACCGAAGGGAGTTCTGCCACTCTTTCCTTATCCGTTTTCACATAATGGTTCGTGTGGAGCATGGTCCACATTAACGTCATCCCTAACTGATATGTCCCTTCTGAATCGAACATGTTTCCCAGACAAGCAAGGTCTTTCCCATAGAACAGGGTTAGATCTAGAAAATGAAGTATATGATTTAGGTAATTATTCCTCGAATTTTATGGTTCTGAATGTTCAGTCCGATACTACTCCAGATTTGCCTGCTATTTCAGTCCTACCCGTCAAAGGCGAATTATGTGTCAGAAAGAATGGTTCCGCACATGTAGGACATAGTGATTGTACTACTGTGGTCGAGTATAGTGACAGTGGGAAATCTATTTTCAAAGCCTCACGTCATTCTTATTTTGTGTGTGGTCAGACCGCATATGTTCGTCTGCCCCTCGATTGGGATGGAACTTGTTACATTGCCTTCCTACTGCCACCAGTTTTTCTAGCCCCATCCGATTATCACAGAAACACACATCTAGTACACGTTAGACATAGAAGGGAGACTGAGTCCCCAATTGTCGATCAAACTGAAACTGCTCTAGAACAATATCAAGACTTCAATAAAGGTTTCTTTTTCTTTATAGGTCCTGTCCAGAATAGTAAGTTAATACGTAGGTTAACCAGAACCCTTGAAGCAGTAGTGAATGAGACTACTTCCGCTCTAGGTAATTTAACCGAAGAGCAATCTGCCATTAGATTTGTCGTGCTCCAAAATCGTCTCGTCCTTGACGTCATATTGGCCGATAGAGGAGGAGCTTGTAGAGTCATCGGATCTAGTTGCTGCATTTTCATTCCTAATAACGCGCCGTCTGTTTATTCAGCTATAACCAGACTTCATAAAATTGCCCATCAGTTACACCAGAATCCAGGCACCTGGACATGGTCCGGTTGGCTCTGGAGTATCATATCTGCCTGGGGATGGAAAGTATTGTCATTCCTAGGTATAGCAGTAATGATCATATTCAGTTGCTGCCTCTGTTTACAATGTGGCCCTGCGATTTGCGGCTTGTGTGCTACATCCTGTATTCCTAGTCCTAAGTCCCGTTCCAAGACAATTCGAGACGAGCAAATGATGCTATATGAACAGATAGATGGTATCATCAATATTGATGTTTCCTGATGGAAACGTAGGGCACAAGGAGGGAATATGGAAAAGTAAATTTTGCCATGTTATATGTGCCTACGTGTTCCCCATCCTATGTTATATGTGCATGATTAATATGCATATGTATCCCCCTATGATCGATTAAAGACGCAATTATAGTTGTGTCCAACGCTAGTATGCCAGTTTCCAGTTCTCGTGAAAGCAACAAGTATTAGGCCCATGTTACCACGATTTACAGTGTACACGTTAATTCATTGAATTGTCCCCGTTTCTAGGCCTCAAAAGGGCCCGGACACCAGATTCAAGCTCCAGTCTTCTGAACCCTCTCCGAGGAGCGATACAGCCCCCACCTGCATTCCTGACCCTTCACTTACTTCCTGCCACACGGTGCCCGGCCCGGCCTGGCTCTGCCTGCCTGTCTGCCAAGAGTATGTTATGCTTCTAGTTATCAGTCCAGCCTCTCGTCTTTGCATTCCTTAGCTACTGAACCGCATAAACAGTTCAGCTATAGTCTAGTCTTTCTGTCTCCATGCAGGAGAAATACTGTATTAATATTCCTAGCTCACGCATTACACGAAGAATATATGCATGCACCAGCCTTAGAGTCAAGTAGCCTCTGCCCTGATAACTTTTAGTTTCTATCAACATGTACTCCAAACACAAGATACCAGATATGCCATAGGTACATGTCGTCCTGACACCATAGACTTTAGTCTCCTCTTCTAGTGCAGAAGTCATAGCCCCCAGTTCTCCCTAGTCACACGTCATAGCCCGTTTGCGCGCACCACTAGGTTAAAGGTCCCAGCTGCTCAGGTAGCCCCCTCCATGTTTCCGCCTATCTTATGACACTTCTGTGACGTCTACATCACATGTCCATGTATACGCCCTGTACACGCCTTCTTCTTCCACCAATGTGTCCTTATCTTTCACGACTGCTACGCCTACTGCTACGCCTACTGTATTGAATGTAATTGTAATGTATATATACCTTGTACTGTTACTTAGACGTTGCAGCGGCCATCCATTCTATTTCCGTGCAGGCTATCCCGTTATGTCCCTTCCCTTATGCCTGATTAAAGCCTGTTAGACTCAGATACCTCGAATCCTGTCTCTTATTTATTGAGCTATCTGTTTTATTCAATGTATTCAAAAATAGTACCGGTAATTAATTATTTATTTACCACAACCCTCCGAGGCACCCTCATCTACAGAACACCGGGACCACGCACACAATTCAGCGAAGACATCGCAGACTTCATCAGCCCTCATGCCCTTCGCTCCGCCGACAACATCCTGCTAGGGGACCTCAACTTCCACCTGGAGAACAACAACGACAGAAATACCACCGCTCTGCTGGACAACCTCGCCAACCTCGGACTCAAGCAACTGGTGAACACCCCCACCCACTACGCCGGCCACACTGCTTGACTCCATCTTCTCATCCAGCAAGCACATCTCCTTCAGCCATGCCACCGGACTCCACTGGACCGACCACAGCTGCGTTTACTTCAGCTTCAGAAGAACTACGACCCACCACCACCCGCAACAGGTTCCCCGCCGGAGCTGGAGCAAGATCACCGCCGAGCAGCTCACCGCCTTCCTCTGCCAGAACACTCCCAGCAGCACAACAGACCCCAACGAAGCAGCCAGCAACCTCACCAAGTGGCTGACCGCCTGCGCCGATGACCTCGCACCACTTAAGAACCCTCCAAGCAGACCCGGCGGCAAGAAGACCCCCTGGTTCACCGAAGAACTCAAGGAATCCAAGAAGAACTGCCGCACCCTCGAGAAAGCCTGGCGGCTGACCAGACCACAGACAACAGGACCGCCCTCAAGCACGCCACCCGCAAACACCATCAGCTGATTCGCGCCACCAAGAAGACGGCACTCAAGGAATGACTGGACAACAACGCCCACGACAGCAAGGAACTCTTCAGCATCGTCAAAGAGTTCTCCAACCCCAGCGCCGGAAACAACGACATCACTCCCTCGCAAGACCTCTGCAACTCACTCGCCTCGTTCTTCCACCGCAAGATCGCCGACATACACAACAGCTTCGACGCACAGACCACACACCCTACCACCGAACCAACGCCCGCCACCACCACCCTCTGCAACTGGACCCCGATCAACACCGAAGACACCACCCGCACGATGAACTCCATCCACTCCGGATCCCCAACTGACCCGTGTCCTCACCACGTCTTCAACAAAGCCGACACCATCATCGCACCCCATCTCCGAGACACCATCAACTCCTCCTTCCACACCGCCACCTTTCCGGAGAGCTGGAAGCACGCCGAGCTGACCGCCCTCCTGAAGAAACCAACGGCGGATCCCACCGACCTCAAGAACTACCGTCCCATCTCGCTCCTCCCTTTTCCGGCCAAAGTCATCGAGAAGACCGTCAACAGACAGCTGGCCGCCTTCCTCGAGACGAACGGATCCCTCGACCCCTCGCAGTCCGGATTTCGGGCCAACCACAGCACCAAGACCGCCCTAATCGCAGCCACCGACGACATCAGAACCCTGATCGACAACGGGGAAACAGCGGCCCTCATCCTCCTGGACCTCTCTGCGGCGTTCGACACTGTCTGCCACCGCACCCTAGTGAAGCGCCTCAGCAACATCGGAATCCGAGAGAAAGCGCTGGAGTGGATCATCTCATTCCTCACCGGAAGAACCCAGAGAGTCCGCCTCCCTCCATTTCAGATCTGAGGCCACCGAAGTCATCTGCGGCGTACCACAAGGATCTTCACTCAGTCCAACCCTCTTCAACGTCTACATGAGTCCCCGCGCAGCCATCGCACGCCAACACAACCTCAACATCATCTCCTACGCCGACGACACCTAGCTCATCCTCTCCCTCACCAACGACCCCACCACCGCCAGAGCCAACCTACACGAAGGGATGAAAGACGTCGCCGACTGGATGAGGAACAGCCGCCTCAAACTGAACTCAGACAAGACGGAAGTCCTCATCCTGGGATCATCACCCTCCGCCTGGGACGACTCCTGGTGGCCCCCTGCCCTGGGCAGCGCACCCAAACCAACGGACCACGCACGCAACCTGGGCTTCATCCTGGACTCCTCCCTCACAATGACCAGACAAGTCAACGCTGTTTCATCCTCGTGCTTCAACACCCTGCGCATGCTCCGCAAGATCTTCAGATGGATCCCCACTGAAACCGTCACCCAGGCACTCGTCACCAGCCGACTGGACTACGGGAACACCCTCTACGCCGGAACCACAGCCAAACTTCAAAAAAGACTCCAACGCATCCAAAACGCCTCCGCACGACTCATCCTGGACATCCCTCCTCACAGCCGCATCACCGGACACCTGAGAGACCTGCACTGGCTCCCCGTCAACAAGAGAATCACGTTCAGACTCCTAACCCACGCACACAAGGCTCTCCACGACCTGGGCCCCAAGTACCTCAACGACCGCATGACCTTCTACACGCCCACCCGCGTTCGACCAGCCTCGCCCTCGCCACCATACCTCGCATTCGCAGAGCCACCGCCGGAGGAAGATCCTTCTCCTACCTGGCAGCCAAGACTTGGAACTCCCTCCCCACCCACCTCCGGCGAACCCAAGACCATCTCTCCTTCAGGAAGCAGCTCAAGACCTGGCTGTTCGGACAGTAATCATACCCCTCCCCCAGCGCCTTGAGACCCTCCCAGGTGAGTAGCGCGCTCTACAAATGCCGTGATTGATTGATTGATTGATTGATTGTGTGTATGCGCTAGAATGCGAACTGCACAAGATGGCCGCCCCTACCTGGAATGACTGGCTCTAGGTAGTCGCGGTGACTTCTGCGTATGGCGAGCTTGAGCGCCAGGGAACTAGAATGTTAACAATAACAAAATGGCCACCTCTCTGTGGAGTTACTTCCTAGATAGTGTTTATCGTTACAGGTGTGAGGCCGTGGTTGCGGTCTACTCGCTTTCTTAAAGATCAATAATGTTTAAATTAGTTATTGTCAACCAACTATAGTTGGCGGATATTTTTTTTTTTTAAGGCTGGTAAAATACTATAGAAACATTTTTTTTTTAATTTTCATTAGGATAATGGATAATAGGAGGACTGAAGGATCCTCATGATGGTTGACATGGTAATGGAGAGTACTTCATCACCATGGTGGCCAAAACAAGGGAGCTACGGATGGTTATAGTTCAAGGTCTTTAAGGATACAGGAGTGGGAATATCTAGAGTCAGTGAAACCAATCCGTTATCGTTATTATTATTTCCCACGGGTACCAAGGTGGCCATATCTGGAGTCTGTGTAACCCATCATGGGGAATATCTAGAGTCTGTGTTACCCATCTTGGGGGTTACTGCTATTTATACGGGTGGACAAAGGTTGCAGCTGGTTGGGTATTGTTCACAAGATATCTATTTGTTTCCCCCATGGTATGTCATCATTGAGTCCCCTTGTATGTGTGCCTAGGTGGAATACCCAGCGCTGTTTCTTTTCAAATAGTGTCACCTCATTGTTCACTTGCTCAATGACTGTCCATTGTAGGTCTAGTAGTGTGTGATTTGTTTCTAATTAGTGTGATGACATTTTTGTTGTCACTTTTCTGCACTTGATGTTGCTTCTCTGTTCGCCAATCTGTGTTTTGACAGGGCTTGTGATCATCCCAATGTAGTGCAGATGGCATGGACAGGTGATCATGTAGATCATGTTTTTGCAGTTACAGTTCATAAAACAGCGTTGTTCCCAAACTGTGTCATTGTTAAAGGTGATGTTTTTGCTCTTTGTGGTCAAATGACATACACTACAGTGTCCGCAGGGATGGTGGCCCATCAGGGGCGGGTGCAGAGTGTTTGATGCCCCCACTTCATTTGTTGTTTCGTGGCCATGTGTACACCACCATGTCTCGCAAACTCCTTCCTCTTCAGTGCGAAAACATTGGTTCAGGAAAATTCAAGTGGCCACAGTTGAGAATGCGCCAATGTTTATTTATTATCTTGGTTACTTGGTTGGAGCCAGTGTTGAATGTTGTTATGCAGATTGGTCTCTCTTCCTTGGGTTTATGTGGTACAGGTTCCAAAAGAACGTCCCTGTGGTTGTTCCTGGCTTGTTTGATCGCTTTATCCACTACTCTGGTCAGGTAGTTCCTTCTTTCCAATTTCTTCTGCAGATCCTCTGCCTGTTCCTTGAAATCTTTCACATTTGAACAGTTTCTCCTGATTCGCAAGAGCTGACCATACAGGAGATTGTTCCGCAGGTGCCGCAGATGGAAACCGGCAAATAGGAGGAGACAGTTTTTCGCTGTAGCTTTGAAATGTGTCGTGTTTATTAAGCCACCAGCTTGTGGAAAGACTTTAAGGTCCAGAAACACTAATTCTTTATTGGAGATAGTACTCGGGAACTTCAGATTCTCATTTTGGTAATTCAACCAGGTCATGAACTTGTTGGTTATTTTCCTATCGCCGTTCCAGATTACTAATACGTCGTCTATATAGCATTTCCATATCCTGATGTGTGGCTGGAAAAGGTTATTTGCCTTAAGGATCTTATGTGACTCCAAATGATCAAATGATGGACATACAGGCCAGCTATACTAGGGGCGAAGGCGCTGCCCATGCTGGTCTGTGTTTTTGAAGGTAGAGTGTGTTTTGGTATTGAAAGAAGTTTCTGGTAAGAGCTAATTTACATCGATCCATCACAATCTTGCACGGGGTTTGGTATTCCCAGTCAATCTCGAAGAGTACATCTTCTATGATGTGCAATGTCTCATCATGAGGGAGACTAGTGTAGAGGCTTTCAACATCCAAGCCCATGAGGAATGTGCTTGTAGGGTCGAAAATCATATCCTGCAGGAGCCTCAAGACATCTTTGGTGTCCTTAGGGTAGGTGTCTGTCTTTTGTGCGAGAGGTCGCAGGAAAGCATCTGCAAGTTTGGACAAAGGTTCCAAAATGGATCCTTTGTCCGACACAATTGGACGTCCTGGGGGCTGGATTAAGTTCTTATAGATTTTATGTATTGTGTAAAAATAGGGAATTACAGGTGATGTGTTGATTAGAAATTCAGCCTCTTTGTTTGAGATCCAGTCAAGTATGAGGGCTTCCTCCACCATGATAGCGATCTGGATCCTTATTGACTCAGTTGGGCCATCTCTCAGGACCTCGTAATTCCTGGGATCCTGTAAAAGGCGTTGAAATTCCTGGTCGTAGGTCTCTGAGGTTTGGATCATTATAGCTCCTTCCACCATGCTAGCGATCTGGATCCTTATTGACTCAGCTGGGTCATCTCTCAGGACCTCGTAATTCCTGGGATCCTGTAAAAGGCGTTGAAATTCCTGGTCGTAGGTCTCTGAGGTTTGGATCATTATCACTCCTTCCTTGTCAGCAAGCTTAATGACTAAGTTGCCATTGTTGCAGAAAGAATGAAACCTGTGGTTTGTACTATGCTCAATACAATCAGCAATATTTACTAAGACCAGATGATGTAAAGGAAAACTAGTTTCTAAGCTAGTCCTCAGGTATCACATCATGGTGTGATCAAAAAGTAATTATACAACACTTTCCATCTTTGTATATCCACAAAATACTCAAATCTAACAGGTAAACAAGGCCACCAGAGATGTAAAAATAATAAACACAATTTATTAAAATACCTCCCTGTCAGGGTTACAATCTAGAAAATACAATTAAAATATATTCACGTAAGTGAACCAATCTAAAAAAGTCAAAGGACAAAGGTCGACGCTGCGTTTCGGTGTTTGTTTGTAGTGTTTACACCTTCTTCAGGACACTTTGACAGTTCAAACATAGTCTAGAATTAAAACAACATTATTTTAGATACATATTAATTCAGTACATCATCTATGATACATTTACAGTGTTTACTCTACATTCTGGTGTGCATTTTTGATCTGTAGTTAGTTCTACCTGTTGTTTTTACAAAACATTTGTTACTTTAGAACCTCCTATGAGTCTCTACCTAAGATGTGTGGTTCTATGGTGACTATACCACCCTATTGTTTGGGCATTCAGTTGGTGAAGTAAACCCCTCACATTTAGGCAGAGGTTTATTTAAAAAATATTCATAATAATAAGAGTGAATACCTGACATTACGAAGTTTCTCTGTTTATCAATTAGAGAACTTCTGAAGATAACCGGATGTCTGTATACCATCTGTTTCTTCTATTTGTACCTTTATGAAGCAAGTTTGAGAAAAAACATCTTATAATGACGATCACTACACTCATCTTTTTTTCTAGTGTGGTATCAGTTCTAATATTGAGAGGTTACCTGGTATCAATTCACGGAAATAGGTTAAAAAACACGGAGGAGCCACCGGACTTTTCTCTCGGCTCGAGTTTTTGGCGGGATAGCCTTAGGTCCTTTTCTGAATTTAGGATCCCTGTAAAGTAGGATACACGTGTGTAAATGGACTCTATGGTATGCCTTACTTAGTTATAATCACAAAATGGATCCCCCACTTACCACAGCTATATGTCCGTTTTCATATCACTGTGTTAAGATTTGTTGATTGTGTTGCATCACCTGTTTAGAATGGAGGGAACGTGTTTTTACTGTCACAGCTCTTAAAGTTTTAATTCAAAGTGCTTCTTGCGTTATTATCCCCAAACTTATTATTTCATTTGAGAATGGGTCGGTACTCTCAGCTTAATGAGACTTATATGGAGATCTCAGGGTATGTTCATCAGTGTGTTGTTACTTAGAAAAAACATTCCGAGTTATTGGTCTACCCTGGACACAATTTTTATATAAAAAAACCTATTCCTGTTTAGCTCACTCATATAAAGTAAGACTCCATTATTTAACTCTACATTATCACAAGTTAAATGCGCCGGGCAAGCGCTCTCCCGATCAAGGGTCTTCCACCCTTACAGATTATAACGCGCCTCAGTTTGCATACCTTTGAAATTGTGGTCGGCCTCCCTGCTCCTCCGTGTTTCGTGTCATCCGAATAAGTAATTACCGGATTGCGCGGTCTGCTTTTATGCCGCCCCTGCCCTCTTTAACCCGGAAGTAGAAAGTATTGGAAAAGATTGCCGCTTTAGATTTGTTTACGTATTTATATTTCAGTTATTTCAACCTAATTTTATAGCTGGCAATCAGGGAGTACTATATCGACACCTGGCTACAAAGCATTATGCTGAAAAGCAGTCAGGTAGATCGTTATACGCAGGACACCGAACGTGCAAACCGGAAGTCGTTACTAGAAGGCGAAGTATATTCTTAACGTCTATTAGGGTATAATGTCTAACGGCAATCTGAGTCAATAGTAATTTATTTATTAAAACTCTACGTTAATCTGTAATGCACTATAGACGATTGGTATCACTAATATTAACCATACTCCTACACTCGAACATGGCGGCCATTTTGGAATGGGGTAAATAGTAAGACACTAAGCATATCATAAACTATCCTTTGTGCCTGTATTAATTTTCGTCATATTAGACACATTCATTTATATTAGGTTAAGGAATGTTCTCAGAATTTATCCAACGCTTTTTTACCACCTTGTAACGATCTCAATCTATATCATATGTTGCGCCTCCTCCTCCGAGGGACAACCTGTAAATTATCATGAACTTGCAATAAAACATTGTATTCTTTTTCACTATTAAGGTTAAAACAATGCACAGTAGACCATATATAAACATTCCACATGTTCTCATATAATGTCCTCAGTCAAAGTTTTTACATTGTTGGTGTAGCTAGTATGATGGTATATACTCCAACACTGTATCTACTTCTATAGACATTAATATTCGCACCATACCTCTTCTATCCATTTGGGATAAAGGTGGTAGCATCGTTCTTATGAACACTGAAGATTACAATAGAAGAATGATGCTTCTCCTCAACAACACTGCACACTATTGTAAATCCAACAGAAATGAATGGAACGCATTAATTGTAAAAGTAGGCTCCCTATTAGACCTCGCCAAGGAAGACGAAATCATATGTGAAGAAGAATATAGATTCCTTATTAATAAAACTCCCATCATACCAGCTCTATATGGACTCCCAAAGGTTCACAAAAGCCTTCTGGATCCACCGATGCGACCCATTGTGTCGAGTATCAATTCACTTACAGAACCACTGAGTAAATATGTGGATAAATTCTTACAGCCCCTAGTAACTGTCCAAGAAGCCTATATCAAAGATACAACTAGTATGATAGACAGAGTAGAAGGCCACCCCTATGATATTCAAAACCAATGGCTAGTAACGTTAGACATCGAGGCCCTCTACACAAACATCCCACAGGATGATACCATCAAGATGTTAGAGGGTCTTCTGAATACAGACACAGGGGATCTAAGCAGCCATGCAACATTTATAATTGAATGTGTAACTATCATCCTCAAAAATAACATCTTTTTGTTCAGAAGTGACTTCTATAGGCAGGTGAAAGGCACCAGCATGGGAGCCACCTGTGCTCCTAGCCTAGCCTGTCTATATGTAGCAGCATTTGAAAAGAAGCACATCTTCAACAATATTGCCTCGTATTTTGAAAATATCACTTGCTGGTCGAGGTTTATAGATGATATTTTTTTCATCTGGACCGGAACCGTTGAAGACCTCACTGACTTTATTAGCTGGTTGAACCTTGGAGATGTGAATCTACATTTCACCTCCAAATACAACAAAGAGAGTATTGAATTTCTAGATATCAGTATTAAAGAAAACAATGGTACTCTAGCAGTGGAACTTTACACAAAACCATCCGATCGAAATACTCTACTGCACTACAATAGTAACCATCCAAATAGCCAAAAGGATAATATTCCTTTCGGTCAATATCTAAGAATAAGACGAAACTGTACAGATATCAGAGATTTTAATAGATATGCTGACGCTCTATCACATAAACTAAAAGAGAGAGGGTACCCGAAACATCTAATTAGAAAAGCTTATAAACGTGCAAAATACTATGACAGAGTCTCTTTTCTCAAAAGCACCAAAAGGTACAGAAACCACAGAGAATAGATTGATATTTGTTACCAATTTCAGCACAGCTAGCAATAAGGTGAAGAACATAATCAATAGGAATTGGTCACTCCTTAATAATAACAACAATGAAAAACTCCCGAAGCCAATCTTTAGTTTTCGGAGAAATAGAACAGTGAGAAACTGTTTAGTCCATACATTCAGGGAAGATGAAAAAAACGAAAGTCAACAAACCATTAACAGAAAACCTTTACCAGTAGGGATTTTCTGCTGCAACATGTGTACGAACTGTGCAACATTGATGAAAATTGATACCATAGATCACAATGGCATTAAGCATAGAATAAAAAATTTCATCAACTGTAAAACCAAAAATCTAGTCTACCTGATAATCTGTCCCTGTAATAAGGCCTATATTGGTGAAACTTCGAGAGAAATCAAAACAAGGATTACGGAGCATAAATCAGCCATTAGAACAAAAAAGAAAACAGCTCCCTTGGTTGAACATTGGCTGTCCAACAACCACAAAATTGAAGACCTTCAATGGTGTGGTATAGAAGTAATACAGCAAACCCTTAGAGGGGGTGACATACAGACCAAGAGGAAAAAAAGAGAACAATTCTTCATGTCCCTTTTTAATACCTTCAGGACAGGTCTGAATAACAAAGAAGAATGGGAAAGACTGATTTTATAGAATATCCATCGCCCTTTCTGAGTCTGGCTGACCAACTGGCAAAAGCACAACATAATTAAATGGAATAAATGTGTACTTATGGTATAAAGACATTTGAGAAGGTATTTCCTAAATATCAAGGAAAAGTGAGCTCCTCATTTTACATAGATTTAGTATGTGTCTGTTATCACAGTAATGGGACTGTATATCATTAAGCCGATTATGGTAATATTCTAACTGTGGAACAAATGGAATAGAAGAGGTATGGTGCGAATATTAATGTCTATAGAAGTAGATACAGTGTTGGAGTATATACCATCATACTAGCTACACCAACAATGTAAAAACTTTGACTGAGGACATTATATGAGAACATGTAGAATGTTTATATATGGTCTACTGTGCATTGTTTTAACCTTAATAGTGAAAAAGAATACAATGTTTTATTGCAAGTTCATGATAATTTACAGGTTGTCCCTCGGAGGAGGAGGCGCAACATATGATATAGATTGAGATCGTTACAAGGTGGTAAAAAAGCGTTGGATATATTCTGAGAACATTCCTTAACCTAATATAAATGAATGTGTCTAATATGACGAAAATTAATACAGGCACAAAGGATAGTTTATGATATGCTTAGTGTCTTACTATTTACCCCATTCCAAAATGGCCGCCATGTTCGAGTGCAGGAGTATGGTTAATATTAGTGATACCAATCGTCTATAGTGCATTACAGATTAACGTAGAGTTTTAATAAATAAATTACTATTGACTCAGATTGCCGTTAGACATTATACCCTAATAGACGTTAAGAATATACTTCGCCTTCTAGTAACGACTTCCGGTTTGCACGTTCGGTGTCCTGCGTATAACGATCTACCTGACTGCTTTTCAGCATAATGCTTTGTAGCCAGGTGTCGATATAGTACTCCCTGATTGCCAGCTATAAAATTAGGTTGAAATAACTGAAATATAAATATGTAAACAAATCTAAAGCGGCAATCTTTTCCAATACTTTCTACTTCCGGGTTAAAGAGGGCAGGGGCGGCATAAAAGCAGACCGCGCAATCCGGTAATTACTTATTCGGATGACACGAAACACGGAGGAGCAGGGAGGCCGACCACAATTTCAAAGGTATGCAAACTGAGGCGCGTTATAATCTGTAAGGGTGGAAGACCCTTGATCGGGAGAGCGCTTGCCCGGCGCATTTAACTTGTGATAATGTAGAGTTAAATAATGGAGTCTTACTTTATATGAGTGAGCTAAACAGGAATAGGTTTTTTTATATAAAAATTGTGTCCAGGGTAGACCAATAACTCAGAATGTTTTTTCTAAGTAACAACACACTGATGAACATACCCTGAGATCTCCATATGAGTCTCATTAAGCTGAGAGTACCGACCCATTCTCAAATGAAATAATAAGTTTGGGGATAATAACGCAAGAAGCACTTTGAATTAAAACTTTAAGAGCTGTGACAGTAAAAACACGTTCCCTCCATTCTAAACAGGTGATGCAACACAATCAACAAATCTTAACACAGTGATATGAAAACGGACATATACCTGTGGTAAGTGGGGGATCCATTTTGTGATTATAACTAAGTAAGGCATACCATAGAGTCCATTTACACACGTGTATCCTACTTTACAGGGATCTTAAATTCAGAAAAGGACCTAAGGCTATCCCGCCAAAAACTCGAGCCGAGAGAAAAGTCCGGTGGCTCCTCCGTGTTTTTTAACCTATTTCCGTGAATTGATACCAGGTAACCTCTCAATATTAGAACTGATACCACACTAGAAAAAAAGATGAGTGTAGTGATCGTCATTATAAGATGTTTTTTCTCAAACTTGCTTCTTAAAGGTACAAATAGAAGAAACAGATGGTATACAGACATCCGGTTATCTTCAGAAGTTCTCTAATTGATAAACAGAGAAACTTCGTAACGTCAGGTATCCACTCTTATTATTATGAATATTTTTTAAATAAACCTCTGCCTAAATGTGAGGGGTTTACTTCACCAACTGAATGCCCAAACAATAGGGTGGTATAGTCACTATAGAACCACACATCTTAGGTAGAGACTCATAGGAGGTTCTAAAGTTACAAATGTTTTGTAAAAACAACAGGTAGAACTAACTACAGATCAAAAATGCACACCAGAATGTAGAGTAAACACTGTAAATGTATCATAGATGATGTACTGAATTAATATGTATCTAAAATAATGTTGTTTTAATTCTAGACTATGTTTGAACTGTCAAAGTGTCCTGAAGAAGGTGTAAACACTACAAACAAACACCGAAACGCAGCGTCGACCTTTGTCATTTGACTTTTTTAGATTGGCTCACTTACGTGAATATATTTTAATTGTATTTTCTAGATTGTAACCCTGACAGGGAGGTATTTTAATAAATTGTGTTTATAATTTTTACATCTCTGGTGGCCTTGTTTACCTGTTAGATTTGAGTATTTTGTGGATATACAAAGATGGAAAGTGTTGTATAATTACTTTTTGATCACACCATGATGTGATACCTGAGGACTAGCTTAGAAACTAGTTTTCCTTTACATCATCTGGTCTTAGTAAATATTGCTGATTGTATTGAGCATAGTACAAACCACAGGTTTCATTCTTTCTGCTGCATCTCCCCCCTACCTGTGTTTATAACCAGGGGAACCTTCCATTTGTTTGTAAGTTGCCATTGTTGCCAGTTCCTTGATAGCTTGTTTATGTTCTTTCGTGGTATTGTGGAAAATGCAAGGGTTATCCGGGTTGATGTCTTCTATCTCTTTCATAACTGCCTTCTCAAAAGCCAGTAACTTTGCTGGTAACATGGTATTAGGGGGTGTAAAGGTGGATTTCACACTAAGACCTGTGTCATCTTTCTCTCTAGTTTGTGGTTCTTTTTCGTTGAAGTAGGCTCTGAGTTTCAGTTTTCTCATGAACTTGTTGACCTCTTTACAAAGTTTGAATTTGTCAAGTCTCTCTGTGGGTACGAAACCCAATCCTTTTTCCAGGATTTCCTTTTGTGCTTGAGTCAAGACCTGGTAGGTAAGATTCACCACTAAGTGGTCTATTTCTGGTTGTCGGTTTGTTGCTCAGGGCACTTGTTATACTGCTGGTTGATACCCCTGATGATTCCAATGGATTTGGCTGCTCTTCCGATTTTGTCCCCTTATGGGACCTGAGCGTGACCCTAAAAAAGGGTTCTGTGGGTAATATGGGAAGTCCTGTTGGGGAATGTTCCAGTGGTTGTAGGATACTGGTGGGCCATGTGTCATCGGTGGAAAATAAGGGAAAGGGGGGTAAGAAGGAAGTCCTTGGTAGGGGCCCCATCCTTGTGTCCCTCTGAAATGTGCTCTCCTTCACTGGGTTCTTCTCCCTTCATAGCAAGATCCACTGTGTCTGCTAGATCCCGAGCTGTTGGAGCCTGTGTCTGAAGTGTCCCCGTCTGTGTTCAAGACATGATGATTTAACGATGGCACATCATCTTCTGGTATATAGGGTACACCTTCTCATGGCTGAATCGTCCTGTATCCTTCTTTAGTTTGGTGTATTTGCTTTGTTTAAGAGTGGCTTCAAATTCATTCATCGTTTGGTTGAGTTCTTTGAGACTTTTCTTCAACGCACTTATAGGTTGGTAACTTTTGAGGCGTACTTCAAGGGTTTGTATCTGAGTCTTTAATTCCTGGGCAATGTGGGTGGCAGTTTTTATTATGAGAATGAGACAATCCTGTGTACAGTGACAGGAAATTAAAGACTAATTCTTCTTAAATGCCTTGTCGTGCTGAAAAATGAAAGGTTTGTTCTTTACTATTAGATCTTGGGGGGGTTGGGTTTTCCCTTAAATATTCAGTCATCATCAGACCGTTTAAGGCTGTCTTGATCTGGGTCCTCCTAAGTGTGGTCAATTCATCCCAGTCGTTGTTGTTTGTGACTGTCTGCCTGGAGAGACATTATGTAAGTACGGCACAGCCGATCCCCCTGGGCAACGAGCATTTCCAATAACGAGGTATGGGTTCTTGCATTTTGAATCTCATCATTGAACCCTTTTCTTCCCACAGTGTTTGACAACAAGCCCTCCTCCCCTCCTGTGTTTAAGCTCATGGGGCATTAGTTTAGCACCAAAGTGTACGTTATCTCTTTGTGTTTTTCTTCTTTATCTCACATAATGTCTCTCTTGTGTTAAAACTACGGTGACACCACAAGATCACCAAATACAGAATCAGTACCACAGATGACAACCTCATATAGATTGTGTGTTTTTTGTTATTTGTCTTGTACTGTATTGTTTGTCATGACAAAGGGCAGCACGGTCAGAATTCTCGTGACACGGGGGTTTTTAGAAAATAGGACTAGAGGGGCGCGCTACCTGGGTTAATACGTTACAAAGTGTGTGAGAAGCAAGATAGTCGTTCATGTAGTGCGTGAAGAGCAGACGGCAAAACACCCTTAACCGTCCAAACAAGTCAAAAGACAAAACATTTGTACATAGCTAAGCTCTCGCAACTACATTTGTGTTCATCCAAACAAGGTACAATGACCAAAGTCAAAAAGGAAGCGCAGAAGCAGGTTCTTTGATGTAAGTCTTCTTGTCACAGCAAGATGTTTAATTTTCTCCAGACTTGAGAATAATAGAGACGCCGACACGTGTTTCGTCGTGTGCGGTTGAGTCACACGACTCTTCAGGGCTTCCACTCCAATTCCAATATGTGGATGGAGTAAGTCTGGACCTCTGAAAGCTCTGTATCGAGCAATGGGTTTTCAGTGAGTTTATGCAACAGCCGATGCTGTGTAACACAATATTCAGTTGCAGTATAAGGATAATAATTGTCTTATCCCACTGGTAATTTTCATATGTAGGAATAGCACTGCTAGTTGCTATGGTGTGAGGCGGAAAGCCGGGAGGGGATTCTTTATGGCGCCAAAAAGAGGAAACGGGTACGTGTCCTCCGCAGTGGTGTGCCGCTGCAGGCAATCCCTCCTCTGTTGGTTCCCGGCGGTCGTCTCTCGTGTACGGACCAAAGGGCAGCACGGTACCCACGTGAATGAACTGGGAGTAGCCATGTACAAGTGAAAATATATCACTAATTGACCTTCCACAAGTTTGGTGATGTGGTTTTTCTAGAGCATATATCTCTGTGATAATCATGTTTTATTTTATCCTTCCAGATTAATTTACAGGAATATACCAATTAGGTATTGTATGATTGCATGTTTTACAATATGCATACGAGACTCTTACATTGATCAGGCAGACCACATAGGTTTCTTGTAGAGTGGTTTAGGGATCAACCACTTTGGTCCTGAAGAAAAGCTGAGGGGAAGGCTTTGAAACATGTAGACCAGGGAGGAAACAGCCCATTATAGCATACCTTCCTCATCTCCCCCTTTTTTTCTAATACCAGCTACAGGGAGTATTAAAGTTTAGTTTCCATGCAGAGAGGTAATTTTTAACTCACTACATTGCCTCTGACCCTTCCACTCTCACACCGGCACATAGAATCATCTCACAAACAAGTGCTCTCACGTCTCCGTCGGTCACTGCGCGCCCCATCTCGCAGCGGACGGGAAGAACCAGATGATGAAGCATGCCACCAAGGGACCTTTTGATGGGTGGGGCTTATTTTAACAAACATTTTGTTTTCTTATACACTTTTAGGAAAACCCATTGTCTTCTAACACTCACTTTAGAACCTATTCTGGAAGGACAGCATTTTCTATGAATGAAATGTGGACTTTCTTTTTTTTTTCTGTGCAATTTATTCGAGGAGGCTGAGTCCACAGCTTACCGAACCTCTTCACTCCCTCTCTTATTTGTGGGTACTAGCGATAGCAAGTAGTGTCTAGCATCTATTCTATTGATCATTGTGAAGGCAACTCAGACTGATATAGATGCGAATTTGGTGTTCACTGTGTGAACTTGAATGCAGTGGCATAGCCACAAACCTCGAGGACGCCCCCGTATAATGGCGGCTGTGCTGCATATACTCGTTAATAATATAATCCGTTGCTCCACAGGAGCCTTTTGTAAAGTAGCATACACAAGTTCATTATGCCTATGTCATTGGGGACTGCAGCGGTAATGGGATGTTACAGAGGTGATAGTAGGAGCATGAAGACCATCGGGAAGTGGAGTGCAGGCCTGATGCAAGGTTCAAGCAGAAGGAGGTGCTGCTGAGTGAGGGACAAAAGAACTAATCAAGTTGTTACAAGACCGCAGTGAAGTCCATGCATCTTGAAGGGAGAGGGCATATGCTGCTTTAGGATCGGAATTAGGTGCTGCAGAGAGAGGGAAGGGAGAGTGAGTTGTTGCAAGATTTCATTGAGGTTTATGGCCCCTGAAGGAAGAGGGAATGCCCTGCTTCGGGGTAGCAATGAGGTGCGTGCTACAGAGAGACTGAAGAGAGAGTGAGTTGTTACAAGACCGCAGTGATATCCATGCATCTTGAAGGGAGAGAGAATCTGCTGATTCAGGGTTTCAGTGAGGTGCTGCAGAGAGAGGGAAGAGAGAATGAGTTGTTACAAAACCCCATAAAGGTCAATGGACCCCGAAAGAAGAGGGAATACTCTGCTTCGGGATTGAAGTGAAGTGCTGCAGACAAAAGGAGGAGAGAGAACGAGTTGTTGGAAGGCCTCCATACACATCTCAGTTAAGAGCTTGAAGAGGAAAGGGTGAGGGTATGACATGCTGCAGGGCCACCATGAGGTCCCTGCAGAGAAAGAAACAGGATGAGATGCTACTGACGCAATCTGAGATCTGCAGACTGGAGGGAGAGGGAACAAGGTGCCGTAAGGCCACCAATAAGTGGATCTTGAATGAGGGCAGTGTTACAGAAGAAAAGACAAAAGGGGAAACACTAGAAGTTAACAGGCATGGCATCCAAATGGAACGGTTTACGGTGGTCCTATGACCGTAGAGGTGGGATCCACCATCCTGAAGGGCCATTTCGGTGCTACTGAAAGCAGGCCCATCTTAATACTGGGCAAATGTCACATTTCAACCTGACCCAACACCATGATATGCAACGGATTGATTATTTTATGAGGATGCTGTATTTTTATGCATGAAAAGTGAACTCCTTTTGAGGCTTCTGTAATCCAAGTTGTCAGTTATTGTAACACACCAATACACTAGCAGGCTGAATGTCTGTGACAACTAATGTATGTTGTAGATAAGAATGTCTTTGAGTTGCCCAACATATTTGATTGAAGGTAAGATGGTACATTGATTAATAGACCGGGTTCCTTTTAAGATGCCTCCATTGTGGGATAGCTGATTACATGCTCACATTCACCTGAACTTTGTACTTTGTGCTGTGCGCCCATCCTGCATACATCTGAATAAGGATATTTTGTGGTCGGTGAAGTTAATACACAATTCACTGTCTTTCTACATATCTTGTTGGGACAGCTGAATACCTATAAACTATTGAAACATTTTCTCGGATGGACACCGAGACAAGCAACCCTTTAGTAGTCCTGCTCAAATAGCGGATGATAGTTTCCTCATGTATGGTGGGCATGACGGAATGCATGTTTCCGTGCCATTTTACTGGACCTGATAATCACTCATTGGCTAATAGTATGTTTCTATTTCCATATATTTTTCCATTTATTTCCTTGCCCAATGCTTTTTTAAGTCTATTTAATGTATATATTTTTCTAATTTATGGGACTGGCTGTTCCCACTTTATTTGATTATTTCTGTCTTTTTTGGTTTTATTACTGCTAATTTTATTTTTATTTCTGTTTTACGCAGGTTACCCCATGTTCCCTTTACTTAACATGCCTGTTTCTTTCTTTACTATTTGCCATCCATTAGTAGTTCTTCTTCAATCAACGTATCCTTTACATTTTACTATTAATATCTGCCTGTCGTCTCCTTCCCTTTTTATTGTTAATTATGTTTTGTCGTCCCATTTTCTTTTTAAACTATTTTTTTATTTCAGGACTTTATTTTAATCACATCACAGAAGCGTATCTCTCTTCTTCACATATGAACCAACCTGCCTTAGAAAGGGTGGCTTATGCTACCTATATTCGTTTTCAAAATAATCAGTTGGCTCCAATACACTATTTTTCTTCAGTTCAATATTTAGCTTTTATTTATTTGTTCCAACCAGTGGGGTCTGGGTTTGTGAAATGACTTGACTTTCAAGTGTGTTTTGTCTGTCTCTCTCTGTCACAGGCCAGCTCTAGTGAAGATGGCGTTGTGCCGCATTGGGAAGCTGAGCCAGAAAGGCAGTGTCCTCTTCTTGTGTGACATGCAAGAGAAGTTCCGGCACAACATTGCGTACTTTCCAGAGGTGGTGTCAGTGGCAGCTCGAATGTTGCAGGTACAGAACCCTTGAGAGAGTGACTGGTGCCTGTATGTGCAGCTTTAGTCAGGTGCTATGCTACATTTAGCTTGTGATACCTGTCTGATCCAGAGGACGACCATAAGTGTTGATCTGTACAGGTAGAGGAAAGAATTGTTGTCTTCTTTTAGTCAAACATAAAATGACATGGGTGGGCTAACAGAATGCTTTACTTGTAGATTCTTTCACGGACACCTTGGGATGTAGGTCCAGCATTACTTTCCCCATTGACAGCGAAAAGACCAGCCTTACCACACGCGAGGCTTCCAGCTTCTTACAAGATCCATAAACAAAGCATTGATAACGCATGAGTATTTATGCCCTATTTGTATTCCCACTACAAAGTTGCATTACAGAAGGGTTGCAGCTGATTGCATGGCCTCCCTAGTGATCATGGTAACTTATGCACAAACTAGCGCCTCCTCATTGATGAGGAGGTGACGCTTAGATCTGGGGGTCTCTAGTTGGCAATGGTATTGACCTTTGTCCAAATAGGGACCCTAACTTCTAAGTCAGGATAAGGGGATTACACTCCTTAATAATCCCTGCCTCCCCCCCCCCCAGCTTGGCACGAACAGACAGGCTTATCTCAGAGGCAGTGTGTTAAGCATTTGTGAATATACACAGTAATACAGTGAAAACACTATAGATGGACACAACACAGGTTTTATAAAAATAAGTATTCTTTATATAGACTTAAACACAAGACCACAATCGACAAAAATCCACAATACTACACTTAAGATTGCTTAAAAGATGATTAATGTTGCTTAGTTCAAGTTCATGTGAAATGCAACAAAGTTCTCAACAAAGTACCTGGATGCGTAACGCAAAGTAAACAAAAGGCTCGCAAAATGGGAGATGCGTTGGTTCCGTGATCCGGGGGAGCGGTCGCGTCCTGCCTCAATGCTTGCGCAGAGTAGGAGACTCATCGTGAGCCTTACCGGTGCGGAGGTGATGCGTAGATTCTCGGCCTGTGGGCCCGTTCCGGTGTGCAAGATGGCGCTTTGATGCGATTCGATGATCCGGTATCTATGCGAGAAGATGGCGCCCTTGATGCGGCAATGAGATGACAATGACACCCTGGCAGCCTTGCGACAACTCTGTACTTTGGAGCCGCGACAGGCCCTGCGACACGTTTCTCCGCTGATGCAATGGCGACTCTCACGATGACATAACGCTTCTCTGGTGATGCGACAGCAGGCAGCTTCGATGAACATACGCTTCCAGGGAGATGCGGCGAAGGCTCGTTTCTCTGGCGTTGCAGCGATTTCAGCTGCGGCGGCGACACGCTTCTTCTCAATGCGTCGCGCTTCCAGCTCCCAGTGGCACGCAAGTGTCTGGAGTCAGAATTCCCAGCAAGGAAATTCAGTGGGGAGCTGGAGGTGAAGTCTTTTGTCCCTGAGACTTTAGCAGGAGGCAAGCACAGTTCAAGCCCTTGGAGAATATTCTGTAGATGAAAGTCCTTACAAAGTTCCTTCTCCTTTCCCTTGGTTATGAAGCAACCACTGCAGGCCAACCCAGCAAACAGAACACTGGCAGAGGGGCAGTACAACTCCTGCAACTTCCTTGGTTCTTCTCCTTGGCAGAAAGGTTTCTTGTCCAGAAGTGATCTAATTTCTTGGGATCATGGTCCCAATATTAATACCCCAAAACCCTTTGTTCTCTGAAGGCAGAGAGTCCTCTGCCTAGTCCAAACCAGTTCATGAGCACTTTGTTTACATGACTCTCTTCTTCCTTTCACTGTGCAGGGCAGAGACATCAGCCGCCCCACAGGAGGTGGAGCCAGCACAGGGGAGGGAAGATACAATGCTCTGGAGCACTTTGTGGACATGATTCCTTCTCTCCTTTCACAGTGCAGGGCAGGGACATCAGACAAACCACAGGGGGTGGAGCCAGCATTGTAGAGGGAAGTCCCAGCCCTATTCAGGTCCCAGGTGCAACTCCTCCCTCCCATCTAGATGCAGATCTCTCTATTCACCACTGGGCTGACCCAGCCTGTCTCCTGGAATCCCCCAGCCCTGTCACTCACAAACCCAGACAAGGAAAACACAATCCAGGAGAGGCAGGCCTGAATAGTTAGGCCAGAAAATACCTACTTTCTAAAAGTGGTATTTTCAAACACAGAATATTAAAACCAAATTTACTAAAATATGTGCATTTGTATTTTAAGCTTATATAGCGCCTGGTTACACTGTACTAGTGTGTCCCCGCGCTATGGACTGCTCCGTAATAAAGCAATTGGCCAGAGATACTGCCCCCTCGAGCATACCCTAGCAGAGGGCATACCCTAGTTTAGGGAACAGGTGGGTTTTCAGCTCTTTGCGGAACTTGGACTCTGATTTCTCCAGCCGGAGTCCCAGAGGAAGTTGGTTCCAGTGCTGAGCGGCCAGGACACGGAAGGAGTGTCCTCCCATTCTGACTTTCCTGAACTTAGGCGCCAACACCATCCCTGTCCCGCTAGATCTTAGTTGGCGTGATGGGTGGTATGGCGTAAGCAGGTTATGCAGGTAAGAGGGTCCTTTCTTTTGCATAATGCGATGGCTGACACAGAGTGCTTTAAAAACCGCGTGTTCTCTAATTGGCAGCCAGTGCAATGTTCTCTAAGCTTTCTTGGCGGCGGCTCTCTTGGGCAGCATCAGAATCAAATGTGCCGCCACGTTTTGCACGCACTGCAGCCTCTGTACGCATCTGGCACTGGCTCCCAAATATAGGACGTTGCCATAGTCTAGCCTAGATGTAATTGGTGCATGGACCATGGCCTTCCTCGCTGTCACCGGCAGGTAGTCCAGTGTCTTCCTAAGGACCCTCATCGTGCCAAAACACGTACCTGCCACTCGTTTGGTGTGGTAATCGAATGTGATCTTATCATCGATCCACACCCCTAGGTTTCTCACTTGGTTGCTAGCATTAGGTAGAGGACCCAGAACAGTGGGCCACCATGCCGAAGTCCATGCTGACTGAGCTCTGCCCACAATCAAGACCTCTGTCTTATCTCCGTTCAGTTTAAGACAGTTATTGGCCATCCACACAGCCAGTTCCTGCAGACACACTCGGAAATTGTCAGCTGCCTGCTCTTTTGGCTGGGTCAGGGCCACCACCAATTGCGTGTCTGCATATGTCACGACTTCCAGCCCGAATTTTTCTACAATCTCGGCCACAGGAGTTACGTATAAGTTGAAGAGTGTGGGACGTAGGCTGGACCTCTGGGGCACCCCCTGCTTCAAACTGACGGGGGTCAGATCGAAAAGTGCCCTGAGCCACCTGGAAACTATGGCCCGACAAAATGGACTCCAGCCATTTCCATGCCCTCTCAACTACTCCTCCCCTCCTAAGGCAATGTAATAGCATGTGGTGGGCTACCGTGTCAAATGCGGCACTGAGGTCCAATAATATCAGTGCCGCCGTGTGTCCTTCATCAGCATGTTTCCGCAAGGTTTCTGTGGCTAACAGCAATGCTGACTCGGTAGAATGGAATGCCCAGAAGCCCGATTGAGTGGGATGGAGCAGTTTGTTGGCCTCAATATGGGTTGTCAGCTGGACATTGACCGCCTTCTCCGTGATTTTGGCCATGTAAGGTAGGAGAGAGATGGGACGCAAATTCTCCATTTGTTCCATGATGATGATAGTTTTTTTTTCAGGGGGAGCACCACGGCCTCTTTCCAAATTGTGGGAACCCTGCCTTCCTCGAAGGAAAGCTCTAGTAAGTATCTAATATAAGGCTCCAGGGTCTCCACGCTTCCTCTCAACGTTTTTGGAGTTGCAGGGTCTTTCGGGGAGCCTGACGTGATGCTACCTGCTATGGAGCAGAGGACCTCCCGAGTGGGGACAATGAAGATTTAAGGCAGTCCGTGCTAGGCACAGTGGTGGGCATACCGCCTCCCGGGTGGTCTTCTCTGGCCGTTGCCGGAAATGATGCGTAGATCTTCTCTACCTTTTGTGCGAAGAACTCAGCTATCTTATTACAGGACTCCGTTGACCCTATTACAAGAGCCATAGTGCTAGAGAGATTGGAGATCTCTTTGAAAATGGAGAATAACTCCTTTGCCGAATTATCCGCTCCCTCTATCTTGTTGCAGTAATATGTTTTGCGTGTTTTCCTAATTAAGGCATGGTATTCTCTCAGCATGCTTTTGTAGGCCACCCTCTCTCCCTCGAAAACCCCCTCCTCCATTGCCTCTCTAGACGTTTGCAGTCGGCTTTCTTGTCCCGCAATGAGCACCATGGGGCAGACTTGGACTGCCTCCTCGGTGCATTATTTGACTGAGGCGCCGTACTGTCCAGTGCCTCCGTAATGCGTTTGTCTAGTGCTATGCAGGCGTCCTCAATTCCCCGTCCTCCCGGGGGTCCACCGAGCGTTAGGGCCTTATTTAGTGCCTCTGTAGAGAAGTTTGCCCATTTCCTAGTTCTGATCTTAGTTCCCTGCATGTTCCGGGTGGGAGCTGGTGTTCCTACCTTAAAGGAAATTAAAAAGTGGTCAGGCCATACTCCCGGTGTGGGGGGCTCAATGTGCGTCATCTCCCAGTTGGCGAATGTCGGGTCCAGGAGATGGCCCTGGCAGTGAGTGGGCTTCTCTGATTTCAGAGTAAGTTGATCTCATCAAAATTGAGGTTCATATCACCCTATCAGAAGAAACCTCTCGTACCTGAGCGCAGGCTGAGTTACATTCTCTATCAAGCTAGCAGCAAACCGTGCCCCTGGTCCCGGTGGTCTGTAAACCAGGAGTCCTTTGAGAATGTGGTTCTTGGATGCTGAGATCGTGAAAAGGCCAGATTCGCTATCTACAACAGCCGCCCCCTCTAAGGTGCACTGGATCTCATGTTTATGTATTATGGCAATCCCTCCCCCTGTGCCCGTTGTTCTATCAATTCTTCTGATTTCCATGCCCGACGGCAGGGCTTCTAAGATTTCGGGTGCAGAGGTATCATCAAGCCATGTCTCGGTCAGAAATAAATTATTCTGTTCAGGCATACTAAATTCGAATTTCTACCATGTCCCCTGTGTCAGTAAGGATTATAAGAATGTAATAATCTAACTGCCCATTCTGGCCTATGGAGAACAGGTAGCCTTCAATAGTGAAAAATGAAAATGGCTGTAATTCACTATTAGAACATGCTACACACATCAAAGCATGTCCTACCTTATACTTACAATGCACCCTGCCCTTAGGCCTACCAGAGGGGTGTCTAATATGAAGCAAAGGGAAGGTTTAGGGACTGGCAAATGGGTGCACTTGGCCAAGTCGACATAGCAGTGCTAGACTGCAAATAGGCCTTGCAATGTCAGGCCTAAGACACACTTTACAAGCTGCTTCTGTGGGTGGCACAACCAGTGCTGCAAGCCCACTAGCAGCATTTGATTTACAATCCCTGGGCACACATGGTGCACTGAACTAGGGGCTGACAGATAAATCAAATAACCCAATCATGGAATCCAATTAGTACATTAATTTAACATTGGGAGCACTTGCACTGTGGCACTGATTAGCAGTGGCACAGGGCCCAAAACATATAACCAGCAAAAACATATCAAAACAGAGGAGACAATCTGTCAAAAATGGAAGGGAGACTCACGCCAATGATGTCAGGTGTAGCATGTGTCCCCTCCAGCTGAAATGTGGGGAGAACTACCCTTCCCCTTGGGAGTTCTCTTCACTAAGGCGGAAAAATCTGTACATACCATCAGCGTTGGCGTCTTCTGTACCAGGGCAGTGTTCCACTGTAAAGTCCATACCCTGTAGGGAAATAGACCACCTCAAAAACTTTGGGTTCACACCCCTCATTGGCATCTGCCATCTGAGGGGCCTGTGGTCGGTCTGAACCTGGAAGTGAGTCCCAAACAAGTATGGTCTCAACTTCTTCAGTGCCCAGACCACAGCAAATGCCTCACGCTCAATTGCCCTCCACCTCTGTTCCTGTGGAAGTAACCTCCTACTGATGAAGGCTACAGGTTGGTCTAGGCCCTCTTTATTAATCTGTGATAGAACAGCCTCAACACCATGCTCTGAAGCATCTGTCTGCAAAATGAATTCTTTTGAGAAGTTGGGCGCCTGAAGCACGGGTGCTGAGCACATGGCAGTCTTCACGTCGTCAAAAGCTTTCTGACAGGTGTCAGTCCAGTTCACTTTCTTGGGCTGCTTCCTGGAAGTCAGCTCAGTCTTGGGTGCAACAATGTTGCTATACCCCTTGACAAACCTCCTGTAGTACCCCGTGATTCCTAAAAAGGCTCTCACCTGTGTCTGAGACTTTGGGGGTTCCCATGCCAGGATGGTATCAATCTTGGGTTGTAGAGGCGCCACCTGGCCGCTTCCTACCTTTGACCCAAGTACACCACGGAACCCTGCCCGATTTGGCACTTACTCGCCTTGATCGTGAGGCCTGCCTTGCGCAGTGCCATCAACACTTCCCAGATGTGGCGCAGATGTTCTTCCCAACTGGCGCTGAACACTGCAATGTCATCCAGGTAGGCGGTACTGAAATCCTCCAGCCCAGCCAACACCTGGTTGACCAACCTCTGAAAGGTGGCAGGTGCATTCTTCATCCCAAAGGGAATTACCCGGAATTGGTAGTGCCCATCTGGTGTGGAGAATACTGACCTCTCCTTAGCCCCATCAGTCAAGGCGATCTGCCAGTACCCAGACGTCAAATTAAATGTGCTGAGGTACCGTGCAGCCCCTAACCGATCAATGAGCACATCAGCTCTGGGGTGGGGTGCGCATCAGTCCTGGTGACTGAATTGAGCCCTCTGTAGTCCACACAAAACCGGAGTTCAGGTGTGGCACCCAGCGAGGGAGCCTTTGGGACCAAGACCACTGGGCTGCCACAAGGACTGTTTGAGGACTCAATGACCCCTAAAGCAAACATCTTGGAGATTTCCTCCTTAATGTAAGCCCTACCCTTGTCAGTCACTCTGTAAGCCTTGTGCTTCACAGGAGGACTGTTGCCAGTGTCCACATCATGGACGCACCACTCTGTGACACCAGGAACCAAGGAAAATAGATCAGAGAATTGCCCCAACAGTTGGCGACAATCTTGCTGCTGATCAGGGGTCAGTGTGGCAGAGAAGCTGACACCATCCACTGACCCATCTTGCTCTATTGCAGACAGGAGATCAGGAAGAGGCTCGGTCTCCTCCCCCATTCCACCATCTGTCGCTAGGAGCATGCCCATTTCGGACCTTTCTAAGTGGGGCTTCAGGCGGTTAACATGCAGGACCCTCAAGGGGTGCCTGGGAGACCGCAAGTTCACTAGATTAGTGACATCACTCTTGTGCTCCACCACCTCATATGGACAGGTCCACCTGTCCTGGAGCGCACAAGGCTCCACAGGGGCCATGACCCAAACTTTCTGTCCATGCTGAAGCTCAATCAGAGTGGCATTCTGATCGTACCACCACTTTATTTCCTGCTGGCTGGCTTCCAGATTCGCCTGAGCGAGAACTCTGAAACACTGAGTCTGGTCCCTGAAGGCCAGCATATAGCTACATGCATCCTGGGGAGGCTTCCTGGGAGATTGCTCCCAGCCTTCCTTGACCAAACTCAAAGCTCCTCTTACCGGGTGACCATACAAAAGCTCAAAGGGGCTGAACCCTAGAGACGTTTGTGGCACCTCACGGTAGGCAAACAGAAGGCATGGCAAGAGGACGTCCCACTTATGCCTCATTGATTCCTCAAGACCCATGATCATGCCTTTTAGGGTTCGGTTGAATCTTTCAACCAGCGCAATACCTTGTGGGTGGTAAGGAGTGGTGAACTTGTAGGTAACACCACACTCCTTCCACAGAGACTTCATATAATTTGAAATAAGGTTTGTACCTCGGTCAGACACCACCTCTCTGGGGAACCCCACACGGGAAAAGATCCCCATCAGTGCACGTCCCACCACGAGGCCCGTCACTGTCCTGAGCGGAATGGCTTCCGGATACCGGGTAGCATGGTCCACCAAGACCAGGATAAACCTGTTGCCCATGGCTGTCTTGGGGTCCAGTGGCCCCACAATGTCAATCCCCACCCGTTCAAACGGGGTACTGACTACAGGGAAAGGTTGGAGAGGGGCCATTTGCCTCCTTCCACTTTTCCCACTTGCCTGGCAAGTTTGACTGGTCCTACAATGAGTATCTGAACTCTTCCGCATCTGGGGCCAATAAAAGTGGGAGACAAGCCTTTCAAAGGTCTTGTTCTGCCCCAGATGACTAGCTAAAGGAACTTCATGAGCCAAACCCAGAAGGAAGTCTCTGAAGCGCTGGGGTACCACCAGCACATGGGCTGACCCAGGCTCAGCAACCTTAGGCTCGCCATACAGGAGACCATTCTCCCAGTAGATCCAATGTGATCCAGACTGATCACCTGCTGCTTGGTTTGTGGCCTGTTGCCTCAAACCCACAAGAGAAGGGAACTTCTGCTGCTCTTCACAAAATTCCTCCCTGGAGGGACCCCCTTCTTGCTGCCAATGGGTCAGCTGAGGAAGGTTCCCCAGTTCAGTAACTTGCTCCCCTGTAGGTTCCAGGGCATCCCCCTCAAGGTCTGCCTCCTCCTGGACTGTGGGAACAATCGGGGCTGGTTTCCCGCGCACCCTACCTCTTCTCTTTAAGGCAGGTCCCTGGGACATACTTCCAGGCTCCGGAGTCTCTTGAACACCCTTAGCTGCCATAGACAGAGTGGTCACACAAGCCCACTCAGGCAGACCCAAAATCTCTAAATGCGCCTTCCTCTCCACCTTAGCCCAAGGGGAGCTTTCTAAATCATTGCCTAACAGACAATCAACAGGCATGGATGGCCTCACAGCTACTTGAAGAGTACCAGAGACCCCCCCATTCAAAGGGAACTTGAGCCACCTTGCAGTGGCTCTCTGTGTTGTCAGCGGCAACAACTGGGAAGAATGCATGAGGGACTACCTGCTCTTCAGAGACCAAGTGACACTTGACAGCTGTCACACTTGCTCCTGTGTCTCTCAGAGCTTCCACTCTATGGCCATTGATGGTCACCCACTGCCTGTATTTATTAGTGTTATCAGGCAGCTGAGTTCTAGGGACCATCTCAAAGTCTCCTAATGAGACAAGGGACATTTCTGCGGGACCCCACCCACCTTGGGCACCCATTTCCTCCCCACCCAGGGCCACACTGGCCATCTGACGGGGGGTGCATGGGGTGGCACATACTGACCCTTTTGAGGGCACTGGGGATCATTCCATCTGTGTCCCACCTGCTTACACTGAAAGCATTTAACAGGCCCCCTCTGAACAGGTTTACCTGTCGGGGGTCCTGACTTCTTCTCAGGGGGAGGCTCGGAACCCTTACCTTAGATCCCTTGGGAATTACTTTGGGGACCTTTTTGGAACTCCCTCTGTTTACCCTTGTCCCCCCCACTCTTCTGCTGGGGACCATGCCAACCTTTGGCGGAGTCTCCCACAAGACCCTTCTGGACCCTGGTACTGACCCAGCGGTCCGCCTCATCAGCAAGCTTTCTAGGGTTAGTCAACTTGCTATCAATAAGGTGCTGGCGTAGCAATGGAAAACAATTAGCAGACAAGTGCTCCCTAGTAATCAAATCATAGAGGGCTTGAAAATTATCAACATTGCTACCCCTCACCCAACCATCCATAGCTCTGCAAAAGAAAGACACATATTCTACCCAAGTGGTTCCCTCCAGTTTCTTACAATTCCTGAACCTCTGTCTATAGAGTTCTGGAGTTAAACCATTCATCGTCATCAGTGCTTCCTTCATGTGGGCATAAGACATCCAATAATCTCTGGGCAAGTCTAACAAAGTATCCCTACCTTCAGTTAAAAAGCGGCCCCACAACCCTGCTCCCCAATCCTTCTCAGGGACCCAGTGGGCCAACATTGCTATCTCATAGGCTGCAAACCACTGCCAAATACCTTCACCTTTGTGGAAATCTTTGATGACATCCTTGGGAACATGTACCCTGCCTTCTGAAGGCACAGATGGTACGCTGCCACCATAGGGATTGATTTCTAAGCCCTTGGCCTTTATCTCTAACTCCCTCAACATTCTTTCATGCTCCATTCTCATTCTCTCCCCTTCCAAGGGCAACCTATTATTCTCTGTTTTCCTCTGAATCTCCATTTTACGCTTAGCCAACTCCAGCTTCAGTGCCCTATTTCTCTCCCTGTCTTCCAATTGTCTGGGGGACAGGTCTTTGGAATAGATGCTGCTGCCAGGTGGGGACGGCAACCCTCACCTGGCTGGAAATTCTGGCCCATCAACTTGCCCATCTGCATCCCCAACAGGCTCCACCACAAGATCAAGGACATTCCTGGCTTCTACCAAGGCCCTCAGCAATTTTTGGTAGTCTTCCTTTTTAGGTTTCGCCTGTCGAAAGCTGCGCAAGCAGCGTTTCGCGCAGGCGAAATCTTATGTTTAGAGTATGTGTGCTCATGTCCCGCCCCTCTGTTCTATTGGCTAGCTCCATAAATGGAGGCTAGCCATTGGAACAGAGATCTGTCCGTCATAGCCGGAGCAGATTCGGGGGCGTTCCCGAGAATTTTAGGCTTTTGCCCACGTCATGTGGCTGTGGGCGGGGTTTTTTTTTGTCGTCAAGGTTTGTTTTCGTTGTTTCTCTGAAGATGGCGGACGGGCAGTAGCTTGTTTGTACAGGTCAGGACATTATTATGTTTGTGCCGTTAACCCGCCCCCCTCCCGCTGTCCGTTTGCCCGTTCCCGCCCCCCTCCCGCTGTCCGTGTGCCCGTGCTTAATGCTTGTTTGTTGTTGTTGCCATTAAAGGCTGGAAGAAACCGCTCACCAGACATATAGCTGAATGCCCGACTTTAATAACTATTTATTGCAATGTCTTTATTGTGTTTTAAAAGAGGTTTTAGCAGTTGACACCCCCGCACTTATTATTTCTGTTGAAAGTGGTATATTTCTTTTTCCCCCTCAGAATAGGCTGATACATTACTTTTGGTTTTAACATGCCGATTTGGGGTGGGGGCTTAGCAGCGACCAAATGTGAATGAAACGTCAATGGCAGGCGAATAAACTGGGAACCGGAAGAGTCCGTCTGGCGCTGGTGAGAGGCCCTGGTCACTCCCTGATGGGACGGGGGTGGCCTCAGGCCCGATTGCGTGAAATGTCGGGGTTTTTTAGCCGGCGAGGTCTTTCAGACCCGAGAGGTCACTTCTTGAAAGGACTCTTGGGCGCAGGCTTCGAGGTGCGGACCCAGGCCCCCTGCTTGCACGTTTTACGCCGCTTGCTGTCAGCACCGCCGAGCTGCAGATGTAAAAGCAGAGTGTCCAGGGCGGCTTGGGTGCGCACAGGACACGGATTGTAGCTTTGGAGTCTCCGGCATTATGGGACCGACCTTTATGGCTTTTATCGATATCTAGCACTTCTTTTATTTGCTCCTTACATGGGAATGTTGTGCGCCGTTTGGTAAATTAAAACAATCATTTCTGAGCACGGAATCCTCTTTCTGGAAATAACCACGGCTCGGCGCTAAAAGTGAAAGCCGAGCGTGCCCTCCGGAGCTGGGGGCCTGCTCCCCATTACCAGTGGCTGCTGGTGAATGTCGGCTCGTGCTGTAATTGTTGTGCTGGGACAGGCAGCCGCAGGGCAGAGCGGGCAGCGTGTGTCTGAAGTGGGAGGCGGCGTGCTACGACATGTCGAGCCGAGGACTTCCAGCCTCTAGACAGGAACCCAAACTATCAGGGCCCAAAATCAATACGAGCTCCGCCCCTTTCCTCTTGCGAGGCAACCACTGGATTGTAAGTTACGCTACATACACACACACACACACTCACTCACTCGTCCTCAGTTAATTTATTTTACATCTTTAAAATATTTTCTCACACTTCTGTCCAACAGTCAGTTTGTCTTAAGCTCTTTCCGCTAACCTTTCTAAACATACCTCAGGTAAGGGGCATGTATTGTTTACATACTTGTTTATTACGCTGTTGCTTAGCTGGGCGAGAAAGTGTTTGAGCTCAGGCAGCTGCCAAAAGACAGCCGAACCTCTCTTACGAGACGGCCGTCCTGGGTATTGACTTTGTGTCATTTCGTAATTCGATTCGTCGTAATTGAAGTGCCAGTGCCCTGTTAGCGAGTTGAACACTCAGAAGTGACGTACAGCGGGTTTACGTGGGAGGTAAGGGTAACGACACCACTGCTGCGCTTATGTTAAGAATATTAGCAAGAAAAGACATACTGGTAGCCTGTTTTCCAAGACTCTCTGGGGGGCACAGGCAGAATCTGCTCCGAGGGTCGGTGCTCGTGCAGTGGCGCCGTGCTGGGGCCTGTTGATGCACAAATATAGATTTAAAGGCGTCCAGGGGCGAAGCATTGGTCGGACTGACAGGCCTGGGACGTGTGTTTATTGTTGACATGCAGCTCGACCTTTCTGGAAGGTGCGGAGACCCGAGGGTGCCAGGGGCGGCGCGACAAGGGTGCAGGAAATAAAAATACTTGGGATAACTTTCTAGAAGTGGCTGGGCTGATGGGACAGAGCGAGGGTGCCCTGTTGCCACCTTAAAGTGACCGAAATGCTAATTGCTCAGCTAAATTCTCGATTTTCATAGCACACAAAATATGTGAAGGTTAAAAAAAAGTCAGGCAAGATATAGGCAGCAAGATACAGGCAGACCACATTGCGTTCTGCAGGCGTAATAGCTCGTACACTATGGCAGTCTCTGGATGTGTGTGGCTCTGGGTGTGTGTGTGTGGCTCTGGGTGTGTGTGTGTGGCTCTGGGTGTGTGTGTGTGTGGGGCTCTGTGTGTGTGTGTGTGTGTGTGTAGCTCTGGGTGTGTTTGGCTCTGGGTGTGTGTGGCTGGCTCTGGGTGTGTGTGGCTGGCTCTGGGTGTGTGTGTGTGGCTCTGGGTGTGTGTGTGTGGTACTAATTGCTGTCTTCTGAGCTCGTCCGTAGGGTACAATAGGTCTCACATTTGTGAGAGATTAAGCTAATGGCAATGTAAATGACAATGCCATTTATTTATCTGTTTTCAAAACCAACACATAAATACACATTTTGTCATTTACAATGCCAATAGCTCTAACTTTTCCAAAGGCGAAACCATTGCATTGTAAATGCTTGTTAGAAATGCCTGGTGTGGCAACTTTCAATTTCCTGCAGAGATACTTAAGTTGTTTCACAGTGTAGGTTTCCAACCTCTCTTCCTCAAAATCAAGATACATAGATGCAACAGATGCTGGTTTACTCATGGTAGTAAAAATTGGGAGTTTCAGGAGAAACTCACAGTCCAAGGAAAAGGGATTCTAAAAAAAAGTATGTAGTCGTGTTTGGTCTGCACTCACTAGTAGTGTACACCAATCACTGTATATGAAACACAAATGCAAGGTCCAAATCCTCACTGCTGACCATCAGTGTTAGATCTGGGGGTCTCTAGTTGGCTATCGTATTCACCTTTGTCCAAATAGGGACCCTCACTTCTAAGTCAGGATAAGGGGATTACACTCCTTAATAAGCCCTGCTCACCCCCTTGGTAGCTTGGCACGAGCAGACAGGCTTATCTCAGAGGCAGTGTGTTAAGCATTTGTCAATATACACTGTAATACAGTGAAAACACTATAGATGGACACAACACAGGTTTAAAAAAAATAAATATTCTTTATATAGACTTAAACACAAGACCACAAACGACAAAATCCACAATACTACACTCAAGATTGCTTAAAAGATGATTAAAGTTGCTTAGTTCAAGTTGATGTTAAATGCGACAAAGTTCTCAACAAAGTACCTGGACGCGTAACGCAAAGTAAACAAAAGGCTCGCAAAAGGGGAGATGCGTCGGTTCTGTGATCCGGGGGAACAGTTGCGTCCTGCCTCAATGCTTGCGCAGAGTAGGGGACTCGTTGTGAGCCTTATCGGTGCGGGGGTGATGCTTACATTCTCGGCATGCGGGCCCGCTGCGGTGCGCAAGATGGCGCCTTGATGCGATGATCCGGTTTCGATGCGAGAAGATGGCGCCCTTGATGCGGCGATGCATGACAATGCGATGACGCCCTGGCAGCCTTGCGACGACTCTGTACTTTGGAGCCGCGACAGGCCCTGCGACACACTTCTCCACTGATGTGATGGCGACTCTCACGATGGCATCACGCTTCTCCGGTGATGCGACAGCAGGCAGCTTTGATGAACATACGCTTCCAGGGAGATGTGGCGAAGGCTCGTTTCTCCGGCATTGCGGCGATTTCAGCTGCGGCGGCGACACGCTTCTTCTCGATGCGTCGCGCTTCCAGCTCCCAGCGGCAGGCAAGTGTCTGGAGTCAGAATTTGCGGCAAGGAAATTCAGTGGGGAGCTGGAGGTGAAGTCTTTTGTCCCGGAGACTTCAGCAGGAGGCAAGCACTGTTCAAGCCCTTGGAGAATATTCTGTAGATGAAAGTCCTTACAAAGTTCCTTCTCCTATCCCTTGACAATGAAGCAACCACTGCAGGCCAACCCAGCAAACATCACACTGGCAGAGGGGCAGTACAACTCCTACAGCTTCCTTGGTTCTTCTCCTTGGCAGAAAGGTTTCTTGTCCAGAAGTGATCTAATTTCTTGGGATCAGGGTCCCAATATTTATACCCCAAAATCCTTTGTTCTCTGAAGGCAGAGAGGCCTCTGCCTAGTCCAAACCAGTTCCTGAGCACTTTGTTTACATGACTCTCTTCTTCCTTTCACTGTGCAGGGTAGAGACATCAGCCGCCCCACAGGAGGTGGAGGTGGAGCCAGCACAGGGGAGGGAAGATACAGCTCTGGAGCACTCTGTTGACATGATTCCTTCTCTCCTTTCACAGTGCAGGGCAGGGACATGAGACAAACCACAGGGGGTGGAGCCAGCATTGTAGAGGGAAGGCCCAGCCCTAATCAGGTTCCAGGTGCAACTCCTCACTCCCATCTAGATGCAGATCTCTCTATTCACCACTGGGCTGCCCCAGCCTGTCTCCTGGAATCCCCCAGCCCTGTCAATCACAAACCCAGACCAGGAATACACAACCCAGCAGAGGCAGGCCTAGATAGTTAGGCAAGAAAATACCTACTTTCTAAAAGTGGTATTTTCAAACACAGAATATTAACACCAACTTTACTAAAATATGTATTTTATTATTCTGAGTTCAGGCATACTAACTTCGAATTTCTACCATGTTCCCTGAGTCAGTTAGGATTATAAGAATGGAATAATCTAACTGCCCATTCTGGCCTATAGAAAACAGGTAGCCTTCAATGGTGAAAAACGAAAATGGCTGTAATTCACTATTAGAACATTTGTTCACACATCAGAGCATGTCCTACCTTATACTTACAATGCACCCAGTGCTTGGGCCTACCATAGGGGTGTCTAATATGAAGCAAAGGGAAGATTTAGGGACTGGCAAGTGGGTGCACTTGGGCAAGTCGACATGGCAGTGCTATACTGCACATAGGCCTTGCAATGGCAGGCCTGAGACACACTTTACAAGCTGCTTCTGTGGGTGGCACAACCAGTGCTGCAAGCCCACTAGCAGCATAGGATTTACAAGCCCTGAGCACAGGGTGCACTGTACTAGGGGCTGACAGATAAATCAAATAACCCAATCATGGAATCCAATTAGTACTTTAATTTAAAATAGGGAGCACTTGCACTGTGGCACTGATTAGCAGTGGCACAGGGCCCAAAACATATAACCAGCAGAAACATATCAAAACAGAGGAGGCAATCCGTCAAAAATGGAAGGGAGGCTCACGCCAATGATGTCAGGTCTAACCCTATGCAAGTACGGGAATCTTTTGCCCCTTGCACTCACTCCATATTACTGACATATGTCCAATGGCTCAATAGCTAGGGGGGTGCATTTATGACACTTCTCCAGATGTGATGCGTAGAAACGATCTCCTTTGGGAGATAGCTCCTAGGCTTTTTCTAACTCACTAAGGGTCCACTCTCTGCCCCAAGGGGTGCTCCACCCTCCTGTCCAGAAGGGAAAGGGGGCTCCCCTGCCTGCATAGATACTGACCATAATGCACGGACACCATAGCCCCATGCCCTGTTTATTTAAATCACTTTTATTACTGTTGAGTGTGCAGAAACAAAAACAGAAACTATGCAATAATAAAACAAGAGTCCGTCATAGCCAGCAAGTTACTGGTATTTAATCAATACAGGTCTTTATTCAGTAGATAAAATCACCATAAAAGAATTCAGATCAAAAACAATAATATTAAATCCATGATTAAAAAATACAAACAGTATGATTATTCATAAAACTATGAACATTAAAGCAGTCAGTTCTCGTTCTCCTAGCCACTCAGCTCGTAAAAAGAATAAAATAGTAAAAATCACATGGTCTGAAGGAAGCACCTGATGATATAACAGGGAAGGCCTAGCTTGTTTCAGGTTCAGAGACTTCAACAAGGGAATTAAAAACACTCCTCTGTCGACTAAAATAAGGACAGAACATTGTGAAATGCAACATGTTCTGCTGAGACATATCCTCCGGGTGCCCTTACCTCAGGCCGTACCCACCCACATGGAGTTGCCAAGAAATTGTGCAATTGATTTAAGCTGTCCATTAAAAACCTGTCATGCTGGTATCTTATGTATCAAAATGTATTATACCCTTGTATATCTGGAAACGCAGGAAGGCATTTGAACCATTTCACAAGGGCGAAATCCTCAACATCAGCTTTGGCAAAGGGAGTCCCCGTAGCCGAAATTGGCAAGGCGGCAACACGAGCATCCCTTCATACCTTCACTGAGGATTACGGCTTGGATTTTACAGTGAGAAGGTATGGCCATTTTGTTTTCTCCTCTAGGATTTCCTTATATGACCATTCCTTCAGATCTTCCAGCAGGTTCCGTAATGCTTGGGAATCTATTCAGAAGGTGAGGAATCTGCAGTAGAAGTATCCATCAGAAGAAAAGGTTACTTAGCTTTGGTAATGATCTTTCTGGTAGATACTTTTTCTACCTGAAGATTTCTCACTTATCCCACCCACCTCCCTGGCTTGAAGGATGCTCAGGATTTATTGATTGTTTTTTTAAAAGGTTCCAAATCAATATGTTGCACTACACTGACTCAGAATTGAAGTCCCACCCATCCTGCTAGCCTCGTAGGTACAGATAAAATTAATGAGAAGCTTGCATCAGGGCAAAGTTTTATGGCCGAAGCTTTATGGCTTCAGTGATGTCACTGTGGCTTTGTTTCTGGAGTTGCCATGGGGTATCGCTCCCTAATGGCGTAGAAGAGCAATTGGAAAAACTTTTCAGATCTGGCTACATTTTAAAAAGCCAATGGCCACTGTGCACAATTTCATGAATTGCATAGCCAGATAAGGTAAATTTAGAAGCAAAAAATACCAAAGTAGATGGGGTCTTCTGGGTAACAGGCAAGGAGGTGACTAGGTGGTTTACCAATAAAAGATTGGCAGGAAAAGGGAACATCCAAAGGAAGTAGAATCACCTGTGGAAGTGGTTTTATCAGCACCAAATCACAGGGCCATGCATCCAGAGCAGCATGTGTTGGGAAGCAATAAAATGACGTTGGTTACTAGTCCCCAGTGCTCGATGTACACCAAGAGCTTGTCACCATGAAGCCCTATCTGTGCATGTGCAGTGCTGGTGGCATGAGGGCAGTGGTAACAGCAGTTATGTTATGTTATGTTACGTTGTTTTTATATAGCGTACGGCTACTCGAACTGGAGTGTCCCGACGCTTTTTTTCCACCAACGGCTGATAAAAAGGTAACACAACACAGTAAAAACAGTAAACCACACAAAAAATAAAAGAACCATTTAATAAAGAAACAGACTAAGAGTTAAAAAGCCACGTCTTCAGGCTCCTCCTGAACTGAAGCAGATTGGGAACGCTACGTAAAGAAAGCGGAAGCGAATTCCACGCCTGGGGAGCTCGACAGCTGAAGGATCTCCCTCCAGCACGAGCCTTCCTTACCCGTGGCACCACAGCTTTAAAAAGGGATTCCGAGCGGAGAGAGCGAACTGGGTGATAAAAGTTCAACCTCCGCTGCAGGTATCCCGCCCCTGATCCATGCAGAGCTTTATGCATCAGGGTCAGGGACTTAAACAGAATCCGCTTCCTAATAGGGAGCCAATGAAGCTTCTGCAGCAGCCCCGAGGCACGGGCTCGCCTACCAAGACCGAAGATTGCCCGGGCAGCAGAGTTCTGCACCACCTGGAGGCGCTGGACCAGGTAATCGGGAAGGCCAAGAAAGAGAGCGTTGACATAGTCCAGCCTCGAACCGATCAAAGCCTGAACGGTAATCCTCCTGTGCTCTTCCGATAGTAAAGGCAAAAATTTGCGGAGCATCTTTAGGATTCCGAAACAGGTACCGGCCAGGCCAATAATGTGGGTTCGTAATGCCAACTGGTTGTCTAACTTGACGCCCAAATTTTTAGCAACCTGGGAGGACTGAGCGGGAGGATTCATGTCGGACGGCCACCAAAGCTGCCAATCCGGCTCGACGACGCAACCAAAAAATAAAATCTCAGACTTGCCCGAGTTGGCCCTCAGACTGTTCCGTTGGAACCAGTCGAAGACCAGCGCCAGGCAGTCCCGGATTCTCTCTCCATCAAACTCATGATCTTTTCTGCAGGTGAAGAGGAGTTGCGTATCGTCGGCATAGGAGACGATCTGGGCCCCATGCGCCTCCACCAAGTCCGCCAAAGGGGACATAAAGATGTTGAATAGTGTGGGGCTCAACACAGAACCCTGTGGAACCCCAACTCCCAATGGCGGCATCTCGGCGGAGCTCTGAGAGACCCAGACCGTCTGACGGCGGTCTTCAAGAAAGGAGGTAAACCACCTGAGCACCGTCCCCCTGAGGCCGATGTCAAAAAGCCTCGCTAGAAGCGCCTTATGGGGGACGGTGTCGAAAGCCGCCGACAGGTCCAACATGACCAGCATGGCCCTTCCGCCAACATCCAGAGTCTCCCTAATAATCTCAGTTACCTCCAACAGGGCTGTTTCCGTGCTAAAATTGGGGCGAAAGCCCGATTGCGATGAATGGAGCAGATTGTTAGCTTCCAAAAAGCTCGACAGGACACCGTGGGCATGTTTTTCCGTGATCTTCGCCAGTGCAGGCAAAAGCGAGATGGGCCTGTAGTTCGCCAAAACCTCGGTGTCAAGACCCGGTTTTTTTAGGAGGGGGATCACCATCGCTCTTTTCCAGGAGCTGGGGACCCTTCCCTCCCTCAAGGAGGTATTGAGGACAGAGTTGACCAGGGGATTCACCACTACCGCCACCCCAGCCAAAAATTTGGCCGGGCATGGGTCAAGTGGCGAGCCAGATTTCAAGTTGGCCAATAACATCTGAGAGACATCACAGGCAATAGTAGGGAAGTCGGACAGCGTCCCCGCAGACATCTGCGGAAGACTACAGTCCAGCCTCTCCCCAATGCCTGCCTCCGGTCCCTCCCCGAAGGTGGCCTGAATGGCCTTGATCTTGCTTGTGAAGAAGCCAGCAAGATCGCGCGCCCAAACATCCGCTGAAGCTGGCGGGGGCGGATGGGAGCTGGGGGTGGTAAACTCCTTCACAATTTTAAAGATCTCCTTACAGGAGTTCTCCGCTGCCTCAATTCTCCTTGCCAGATAGTCCCTCTTGGCACCCAGGATGTCCCGATGGTAGGCCTTAACAGCCGCCTTATAGGCAAGCTTTGCCTCCCCATCGTACCTGCGACGCCACGCCCTCTCAGCCATCTTGCACTGACTTCGGGCCACACGGAGCACCTCCGTAAACCACGGGGCCGATTGCCGAGCCACCGTGGACCGGGGGGCAGCCTTAGGAGCTAAGTCATCCAGCCTGTCGATGAACCAGCACTGCAGCAACTCCACATCGCTGTCTAAATCACCCGAAAGATGGCAAGGGTGATCCAGCAGCGCCTGCTCGAGTACATCAGATGTCACTCTGTACAATGCACGCGAAGCTGGTCTAAGCAATGTGGGCGCTCTATACTCCAGGCGCACCACTTCCGTCACTGCAAAGCTAATCAACCGATGGTCAGTCCAGAGCATTTCCCGCGTAGCAACCTCAGTGGGTGGGACAGATGAAAACACTTGATCCAGGGTATGCCCCTTCTCATGTGTAGGCCCCGACACGCAAGGCACAAGACCCAGCGGAGATGTAACATCCAACAGTTTGGCCGCATCCGGGTCATCTACCACATCCAGATGAAAGTTAAAATCACCGGCCACAATGCAGTGCTGTGTGGTCAGTGCCAGCTCAGAAGCGGCCGTCTGTAGATCCTCAAAGAAAGTGCCCACCGGGCCTGGTGGCCTATATACCAACAAGCCCTTCAAGGCCTGACCCGGTGAAAGCCTGATCGTAAAGGCCAGCGACTCAGCATTCCCAATCGAAATCAAGGGAAGTACTGAGCATGGAACACTCTTTTTCACTACCACAGCTACCCCCCCTCCCCTGCCCCTCACTCTGTCCATCCGGAAGATGTTATACAACGGAGGAATGGCAGAGAAGACGTCCGGATTGGACGCCTCTCCCAACCACGTTTCCGTTAACAGCAGACACAGGGGATTTTCAGCGACCAACAGGTCGTGGATATGCTGGGCATGGCGGCCAACCGACCTCGCGTTCAACAGCAGGCAAAGATGTTTCGCCCCGACGGTAGCCGGGCGAGGTGCCGCAGTGCACGTCCAAGCAGGCGTCCAACCACAGGCCGGGCAGCGACATTTGCCCCTAAACCGACCCGGGAAAACCGAGCAACATGAACGAGAGGTGGCCTGCAGATCCCGCAGTGCCGCAGAGGAGTAGCAAATCATTGCAGCCCGTGTAAAGCCAGAGTCTCCCGCCGCCCCGACGCCTCCTGGCGCGGACGGGCGCAGACGGGCAGGACTCTGGCACGACTCAGGCGCAGTGAAGGCGCGCCCGCTGCGCGTCACCGCTGCGCGCTGAAGGGGAGTGTTAAGTGGGGCGGGCGGAGGAGGCCCCGAGAGCTAGAGCGCACGGTCCGGCACCCACACCCAAGATGGCGGCGCAAATGCAGCTACAGGCTGAGAGCCCCCAGATCCCGGACCCGCTAAGCAGCGGTGGAACAACTATTATTGTGCAAGGTAGGGGCCAGTACCCTGTTAAAACAGGGATGCGCTAAAATAAAATGCCCCCTCAATGCCAAAGCGAGCGTTTCCTAGAAAAGCGCAGCGCGCTACCAAATTACACCAAAATAAATGTAAAACAAACGTTTCCTTAAAAAGCGCTATGCGCTGACAGGCAGAGCAGCGAGCAGCGTGCAGGTCGCCAGCCAGGTGGAAATCAAATGGTGAATCGGGCTGACCCGCTCAAGGCCAGCCTTAAGTGGGGCGGGCGGAGGAGGCCCCGAGAGCTAGAGCGCTCGGTCCGGCACCCACACCCAAGATGGCGGCGCAAATGCAGCTACAGGCTGAGAGCCCCCAGATCCCGGACCCGCTAAGCAGCGGTGGAACAACTATTATTGTGCAAGGTAGGGGCCAGTACCCTGTTAAAACAGGGATGCGCTAAAATAAAATGCCCCCTCAATGCCAAAGCGAGCGTTTCCTAGAAAAGCGCAGCGCGCTACCAAATTACACCAAAATAAATGTAAAACAAACGTTTCCTTAAAAAGCGCTATGCGCTGACAGGCAGAGCAGCGAGCAGCGTGCAGGTCGCCAGCCAGGTGGAAATCAAATGGTGAATGGTGCTATGTACTACATTTCTACCAAAACAAAAAGTGTCCATTCACCCAATGCTGCCAAGACCGGTAAGCATAGCACAGGACAAGAGCATCACCCACCTCTACTTGCATTGAATGTCCAAGAGTCACTGCTCAGTGCTTCATCGGTGGGTGACATAGGGCGAACTGAAGGTAAAGCAATAGTGGAAGCGTAACTCAATCAACAGTCTCGCATGCATGTGGTGAAAAAGTGCGACAGTCCAATTCTAAGCAATATCACAGGGGTAGAGAAGCACAGCACATTACCTTATTGGTAGTTCATTTATTTATTTTATTTATTTATTTTGAAAGTTTTATATAGCGCGAACAAGATCTTTGCAGATATCAGAGCGCTTTACGAAAACAAGGGGTAAGAAAACAAGAGGGTGATTAACAGACTTTTGAGCAAAGAATAGTTGTAGGTAATAAATGAGTAGCAAAATAGGGTAGGTACATGGGGGAGCAAAGTCAATCAGCTAAACCAATAATAAAAATCGACAATCAGAAAAACGAATAGTACAAATAAGTGCAGAGTCTCAAATAGTTCCAAAGTAAAAGTTCAGGTGAATTTAGCCATGAGGATAGCTTTTACTTCTTTCTTAAAAAATGTAGTGGAGGAGATAAGCCTGGTTTCTGGAGGGAGTGAATTCCAAAATTCTGGGTGCCATTCCTGAAAATGAGCGTTTATATGTTTTTTCCTTCCGGAATCTACGAGGTTTCAGAAGAAGATTCTTTGTACTTCTAGTGGTTCTTGAGCCTCCAGATATTGTCAGCTTCTGAGTGAGGTAGCCGGGTGAGTTGTGGTGTACAGCTCTGTGTGTCATGCAGGCAATTTTCAGATGTATTCTGGCTTCAAAAGGTAGCCAGTTCAAGGATTTTAGGTCAGGGGAAAAAAGCGAGTGTTTTTTTGATCCAGTGATGAGTCTTGCTGCAGCGTTCAAAGAGGCTCTCGGGGGTGCAGTTGTAGATAGGGGGAGTCCGCAGAGGGCGACGCTACCGTAGTCTAAGCGAGGAATGACTAGGGCTTGTACTACAGTTTGGAAGTCCTTGGCTGGGAGGAAGGGTTTAAGTTTCCTCAGGGTATTGATTTGGAAATTAGCTCCCTTAGTTGCCTTGCTGATATGCTGCTGCATGTTGAGATTGGCGTCAAGTGTTATGCCTATAGATTTCGCTGAGTCCACGATGGTAGGTTGGACATTGAGTGCAGTTAGGTGCTTTAGCCAAGTTTGCGTGGTCGAGATTTTCGCGGGAGGTGAGATCAGAAGGAACTCAGTTTTCAGAGCATTGAGTTTGAGGTGATTATCGGCAAGCCATGATTGGGTGTTTCTGAGAGTTGAGTTAAGTAGTTTGATGTCTTTGGGGGATTGTAATTTGAGATATAGTTGGGTGTCGTCGGCGTACATGTGAAAGTGTACATTAGATGCTTGTAACAAGGTGGTGAGGGGTTCCATGACCAGGTTGAACAATGTTGGGGATAGAGAAGATCCTTGTGGGACGCCTAATGTTACAGGCACTGGTGGGGACATCAAGTTGTAGCTCTTGAATTTCTGAGACCGGTTATGCAGAAAGGAGGTGAACCACTTGAGAACAGTCCCAGATAGACCCATTCTGGTTTTTAACAACTTGAGTAAGTTCTCGTGTTTGACTGTGTCAAATGCTGAGGAGAGATCAAGAAGGATGAGGAGGCAGGGATCGTTTTGATCTAGGATTTGGAGTGCGTCATCAATTATGTGTGTCATAGCAGTTTCAGTACTGTGCCCTGCTCGGAAGCCTGATTGATGAGGGTTGAGGAGGTCAAATTGATCAATGTGTTTTGTCAATTGGAGTTGTACGCATTTTTCCAAGAGTTTGGCAAGGGTGGGAATATTGGTAATAGGACGGTAATTGTTTAGGTCAGTAGGGTCAGCTGTTGGTTTCTTGAGTATAGGTGTGACTTGTCCAACTTTGAGGGAGTTGGGGATGAGTCCTTGTTGAAGTGAACTATTAATAATTTTGGTCCAGAGTGGGAGGAGTAATGGGATGAAGTCCTTTACAGCGTTTGCAGGAAGGGGGTCTGTGAGGTGATTAGAAGGTTTCAATGTGCTGAGCAGTTTGACAATTGTTTCTTCTGAGTAGGTGTCAAAGGATGACCATGCAGCATTGTTTTTTGGTTCCGTGGGTGTTATGCTGTGGGGGTTGGAGTAAAGACTTACGTCATTGCGGAGATCGCTCCTTATGTTATCAGTCTTTAGATTAAAGAAAGCAGAGAAGTCTTCACAGGATGGTATATCGCCTATTGTGCTATGTGATTGTTAGGGTTGTTCCTTGGATTGTGTTTTGATTAGTTCAAACAGTTTTCTTGGCCGGTTTTTTGCTTGGTCGAGCTGGAGGCTGAAGAAATCTGATTTTGTGCGCTTGATTTTCCTGAAGTAGGCGTTTCTCTTTTTCTTCAGAGTTTTAAGGTGCAGTGCCGAAGGGGCTGATCTCCAGGTGTGCTCTGCCATTCGCATGGCCCTTCTATCTCCGTTGAATCTACCATCGTACCATGGGTTGGAGTTCTTAGTGGAGACTCTTTTCAATTGCATGGGGGCGGCCTCATAGATTATTGAGGTCATAGAGTTGAGGGAGTGGTCGGTCAAAGATTGAACGTCAAGAGCGCCGGTAGGGGGAAGGAGGATATTGCAGCTGTGGGAAGGTAAAGAGTTTGGGTTGAGTTTCTTCAGGTCCCTTTTCCAGACCTTGGATTTGGTGGCTTGAACCGGGTTAAGTTTAACTTTTTCATTGATGAAGAATGTGATAATGTGGTGGTCTGACCAGTCACAGGATTGGATTGACCCAAGCTGGGTAGAGTTCTCTTTGGAGATGATAAGGTCGAGGATAGAGCCTTTATCGTGGGTCGTGCTGTTGCAGATTTGGGTGAGGTCAAGAGCGTTGAGGTAGTTTTTGAGACTATTTACCACCGCGTCATTGTGATCGTTCCAATGGAGATTGAAGTTACCAAGGAAAATTTGAGTGTTTTGCTGTCCGGAATTGGTTGAGATTGTGTCCATGAGTGATGATAATGAATGAATGCATCTGACCCCTCAGGAACAAACAACAATCTAATAGATTGAATGCCTGAATTAATCTCCGTTTTTGGCAGTCACTTGGGGCCACATTCCAGACGCACGGTCAGGCCAGGTTTTCTTCAGACTGGAACACAATAAACTCTATTCTAGTTTTGCAGTGAGCACAGGACCTACACCTTGGTATACTCTTCACACACAGGGTGTCTACTTCAGCAAAGAACAAGGTGATGGCTAGAAGGCTTGAAGCAATCTGTCACTGGCAAATGCTCAGCGTCGCATTCTAGACCATCTTTATTCTCACACTATGCCAATCTAGTGCCACTCTGTGCCACTTTGCAAGTGGCTGGTGCTGGGTCTTAGCTCATGGAGTGTTGGTGTTTCCATGGGTAGGAAATGTTGAGGTTTCCAGGTGGGTAAAAAAGTGTTGGTTGCTGGCTTTTCTCTCATCCTGTTATGTACACTGAAACTAGACAAAGTCTTTCCTTGGAAGCACTGCATCTTTTAGTGGAGAGGAGGAGAGCCATGGCAGGATGAAGTCACTACGCATGCTGTGCTGTCAAGCTGCGCTCTTGCTACAGTGTCGGGGGTTGTTTTCGGTGCAGCGTCCTGTGCTTCAACATCGAGTCTGGGCTGTGCAGAGTATTGGTGGCACTAAGTGGAAGGCTGTAAAGTGGAAGGCAGATCTTCATCGGCCTTCGGAGTTGCAGGCTGGTGTAGGTGGGGTTGGAGGCTGTATGTTCTCTGCGGCATTCCTGGGCTTCAACCTTGTGGTGTGGCATGTCGGATACGGTGGCTACACTGGAGACCATGTGCTGGAAAACCCGTACTGAGGGACACAATGGTTTCCTTGCTACATTTGTTGTTTGTGGGTTTTGTTTTGGGCAGCGACCTCCGGTGCGCATCCACGCATATGCATAGTGCTGAATGCCATTTTTAACTGGAAGAGCCTCTCCACCGTCAGCTCTTCGATTGTATACATATGCGCTACGTCACGCCATTTTTGAATGGAAGGTGACGTCCACGGCAATTAAGTCTCACTTTCAAATTGGATTTCAACCAGTGCATCGAAGAATTCGTTTTACCTCTCCTAGGCACCCTTTTTTTTTTTTTTATTAAATTGGCATTTTGTACAAAAGACATTAAACAATAACCCAATATTGCAGTACATTACTTAGCTATCTGGAAAGCCGTCCTGCCAGGGAGACAGAACATAGTTCATATAACATTGGAATGTATTCACAGTTCAAGGGGTAAAATACAGTCTAGTAGTGTGCTCCCTTACACCTTAACATACAAGTCATAACATTATTGCATTTTGGCACCAGCAATCTTAACAACATACTTCTACCCAGTGCGGACCGAGTCCCAGTCTCCAGTGCATCTTGTGTCCGGGGTCATCCACAGTGGCAGAACCCAGACAATTTGTAAATGAACTCCAAATGTCCTTGGGGCGGGATTGTGTCTGTAATATTCGCCAATAGCAAGACAGTTGGTCCCTACAGTATGGGACGTCTTTGACCCATTCTCTCATGGTCGGGGGGGGGGGGGTTAGGGGGGGAGTGACGTCCCAATGTGCAAGCCCCCCACTTGTCTCTTTGCCAGCAGCAGTGGCATTGCTATGAGCCGCCTCGACTGTGGTGCAGCCTCTCGAACTACCCCCAGCAGCGCCACCGGTGGTGTGCTAGGCAGCTCCTGCGCAGTATTTTCAGCCAAAAATGGGTATAGACCTACACTGCCAGGCTAGGTGGATGAAGGTCGTTTGGTGGGCCCTGCACCTCCAACAGTTATCTGGCCGCAGCCCCATGCGACGGAGCTGTGTAGGAGTGCGGTAAAAGCGGTGAATATATTTGAAGTGGATGGGCCTTAGGCGGTAGTTAGGAGACAATTGCTCCAACTGTCTACAACGGAAGTCTCACTGCTCATCTGTGATGGCCATCCCCAGGTCCTCCTCCCATGCCCTACATGATGTTGGCACGACTATGGGAAAATCTCTCTGTGTGATGGTGTAAATGCGAGACACTAGTTTGCGGCAGGACTCCACAGTTATTATGTTTTCGAGCGCCGACAGCATCGGATGTGGGCCTCGAAATGTGCTGAATCTGCCCCGACACGAGGAACGTAATTGTTAGTAAAGCAGCGTGTCCAACTCTGATGGAGGTGTAGAGCCGCACATTTGTTGTAGCATTAGGAACTTATCCCCTGGGTATAGGTCCTGGCCTGTGTGAATGTTGTGTGAGTGCGCGCGGGCCTGAGCCATGCCATCCATGAGTGGTGGGAACAGTGGGTTATTTGCCAACGACACTGAGGGAGCGTACAATGTACCAGTGTTTTCCCCTTTACAGAGACTACCCCAGGCCCACCGCAAGGTTTCTTTAGTGTGACTTTGTGGCGCAGGCGTGTATATTTTTGATAGAGTGCTGTGAGCAATGGAAGCAGTGCACCCTGTCTATCTCAACTGCCACATATGGCTGAAATGGTATGGGGTGTACCTAAAAGTGTAAAAAATTGTGCCTGGCATAGAGGGCGAAGTCCGGAGCTCCCAGTCCCTCCTGGGCCAGCGGCGGAGTCCGTATTTCCCAGGATACCCTAGGCCAGAGGTCTTCGAACTTTTGTTGGCTGAGCCCCCCCATCTAAACCTTTTTACACGTCGAAGCCCCCCCGCCACCCAACCCCCCCCCCCCACCACCACCACCACCTAACAAAAAAGTTCTGGAAGCTGGTACTCTGCATAATTGATGGCCATTCCCTCCTGCAGAGCCCATGTCATAAGGGAAAATAAATAAATAAAGAGCTCCACTTCCAGTCATGAGCAGTACCTGGAAACCGGAGTGATCACAACATTTTTTAATATCTTTTTGCAGTTGTATATAGCGCGAACATGGCCCAAAGGTATTGGAGCACTTTACAGGAGCATCTTTTACATTACACAAGCATACATTCATTTTTTGTAAGCACATGGCGATAAAGTGATTTTCACAGAATCACAGGATGTTGAGCAGACACCAAGAATTGAACTTGGTTCCCCAGCTCCACAGTCATCGGCTCTGGATGTTGCACCACATCCTTACCCTAAACAAGATATCAGAATAAGCAATAGGTCTCAGCAATCAGATAGCTATAGGCGATGGCAATGTAAGTGCGTTTGTGTATGGCTCAGGGGCTGTTTTTATTGATATACACAAATGTATTACCACTGATTGCTGAGACCTATCAGCTTTACCAATGCTTGTTTTAGAAACAGCAAACGTGTCTGGAGTTGTTTTCACTAAAGGCAGGTCCCTTTTGGAGGGGGAAGGAATGGCCTTTTCAGCACAGAGATGTGAGGGCTCAACGACACAGGTATCTGTGTCTTTGAGCCCTAACACATGCACATCTGTGCATGTGTGAGAAGCCCACACATGCACAGTTAGATTATCACAATCCCTCAGCAGACCAAACTTCTCTTGCCTACATATAGATATGTTTACCATCCCTCAGAGGAGCCAAGGCAAACTCCCACTTTAGCACAGAGTGCCAGGCTATGTTACAAACTGGTTGGGCAGGGGGTTATTGCCATATTAAGTTTTGTCACAAGAGGCAAATGGGAAGAGATGGCCCAGACTGAGCGAGGGGGGAGCAGGTTAGAAACAGAAAAGCGAAGGAGAGACCCTAACAAAAAAGCAAGAGGATGCAGCGTGGACTGGCTGGACAGGAATTTTGAAGGAATTCAGGACTGAGCAAATAAACAGCATGCTGTAGTGTAGTTCCTATTATCCCAATAGGCTCTGCGCATTGGAATAATATCTTCAATAGTATAGACCTAGGGCAGAGGTTAACTAGGTCTTCTACCGACGATATTAGACTTAAAGTTTAGTGTTTGCCAGCTAGCTCAGAGTTCACTAGAAACTTTCTCGAATAGGCAAGGAGGATTTTAACCTCCCTGGATAGACAAGAAGGGATTTAGTTTCTGACAACCATAGAACATGACAACTTTGCTCTCCCCTAATCAAGAGTGTATCTCTAGAGTCGTGTGAAAACAAAAGACAACTTATTTTACTCAGTCAGTACGTGCATTCTTAGTTTCACCAGTTTGTAGAGAAATAAGAGATGGGCGTGGTTCAATAAAAGATGTTATTTATTGATCAGTCTCTTTTCTCATACAAGAGAAATGAATCGCTATTATTGCAATACTTGTAGTTAAGTAAAGTGCATACAGTAGAGACAGAATATAAAATAATACTGTAAAAGCATTGATATGGTTTCTGAGCCATATGATACTATAAAATAGATACATACATATATACATTTGTCTAATCATACTCAACTGGTGCTTCTAATCACGCCTACCCCAATGTACCTGACCTAAGCCTAATACGTGGGCGGGAGTAGATAAGTAGCAGTTTAAGTTAAGTTTGTTTTGCCAAGGGACTGATTCGAGAATTCTCTGCGAGGGGTTATTCAGTTCTGTACCTGAGATCTAGAATGGTGGAGGGCTGGTATCTCTTATCCCAGGTCTTGATATTCCAGCTGCCTGCGAGGGCTGCTTGGAAGCGCCGGAGCTGGATTTCTCTGCAGGAGAAAGGCAACGTCTCGTTCTCAGCGCGTCAGGAAGGCGGGGCAGCGTCTGTGGGCTTCGCTCTCTGCTGGGCTCCTCAGCACGTCTTGCTGCTCCAATCTCGTCACCACCGCATTTGTTTGCTTAAGGCAATGTCGGTAATATTTATACCTGAAAGGTGCCGAGATTGACGTAAGGATGGACATATATACGTCAATAAGGATGTCATATGAACGGGCTCGTTCGCACATTCTTTGCTGAAGTTCTCGGTGAAATCAAAACAATGGCTATGGGAATTTCCCAGGTCGCTGTAGGTTTGATTTGTTTTGAGAACTCCGTATGCCTTATCAGGGGCTGGAGGAATATCGCTTGTCTAATTAGATGGCATGCGTTATGACCTAATCAGATAACGCGCTTCTGTGCCGTGGTGTGGCTTAATCAGATAACGGTTTTTGCACCGTTGGATGGCTGCTAGTGAATTATTAACCAAACCAGGGTCAGGAATAGGGGAATCGATACAGTACCTATAGGAATACATCACACCCAATCCACGTAGACTATGTCCATATTTACAAATCTAGGCATAGTGAATACCAGTAGTGTTTGTGTATACCGTACCACCCCAAAATACATTTATATGCATTTCCGAAAATTGGATTTTATAAAATATACGAAACACAATCACATGTACTGTCACGTATACTATATGCACAAGCAGTCTAATAATGCTACTCATATGTTAAAAAATTCAGCATAATCTAAATGCGAAAACCACACATGAAATGGCTCTTAATACAGAAAAAAAAAGTGCGAGACCATTTCATCACAATCATAAATTTATGTATAACAGTGCTAGCATAGCGAATGTCTTGTGACTACCTAAAAATAGAAATTTAGTTCTCTAAGAATAATGTCTACTTTAAGCAGAAGATAAGTGTCCCAAAAATCGTAAATATTTTGGAATTGGGGAAAAAGGTTCTTGCAGTCTGAATAAACTGACGAGAACATTTTTCATATCGCTTTTCTTTAAAAAGTTGAAGGCCAAATTCAGGATGTGGGGAACTCCAAGTGCTAATTTGCTCAAAGTTATTCCTGCTGTTCTGGTGAAAACATCATATCATTTAGACTGTTGAAAAAACTGTCAACAGCTTCTTGCGTAAGTTCCACTAACTCGGAAAAAGTTGTTACCATGCATTCATGAGCCTGAGCATGATTGCCTTCATTGATGTTTTGATCAGCATAGCTGACTGAAGGTCGTACCTGATTGATGCTGCTTTCATCTTGTACTTCACTACCCCTCAATCGTAGTGGTGAAGACTCCACGAATGCCGTCATCAGGATTGGTAGCCGCTGGGGACAGCACAATGCATGAGCCGTTACCGGACCCAACAAGGTATCTGCGTCCATTGGCACATCCGATTGTAGTGCCAGACAGGTGTCCAACACGCATTCTTCGCCGCATAGCAAGCACCTTAATACAGGCATAACACAACTTTGCCACATTGGTCTAAATGAAAGAAACCAAGTCATGTTCAGGTCCCGAAGCCGTGCTAGTCCAAGGACTTTAGATATGAGGTCCCGGTAGCCAATGGCTAGGATCATTTCTTCCCTTGTCGCAGGTGTTTTGTCTGTGACATGGTTTGCCATAGCGAAATAACAGGATCAAAAATAGAATACCCGCTACTAGTCCTAAAAGGAGAGGAAGTCCGCCAAAAATGGAATGGACAAAGTCTGGAAAAATACCCAGGATGGCTTTGAATGGAGTTAAAGCACCCGAAAACACTGCTTTAAATACACTGGAGATACCAGTGGTATCAGAAATATTTAAGATTTTGTTCAGTAGTTCTGCGAAATGTATGGGGGAATTAGCTGATAATAATGAATGAATCTCTTCTGTTGTCCTTGGAACTTGGAGATCATACGTTTCTTTTGATGACGTGAGCCTGGTCGGCGTCTGTAGGAGCACAGTCTTCATTCTGCTTAAAGTATCTATTCGAATAGAAGCAATTTTCAAATCGGGCCATAACCTTGCCTCCCTGTCTGGAGAATCGCTGGGGAACAATACATGTTCACAGCACATGACCTTCCTAGTCACAGTTATGAGATAAGGTTTTCCGGGCAGCAAACTACAACATCTGCGATCTACTATTAGAATGTAACTCCCGTTCGAGAGTCTCCTAAAGAATGGTTCTATTCGTGTTGCAGGTGTGCCTAGCTGGTAACATGAAAGGTTATTTGAAGTCCCTTCACAGGCTCCGTGCAAACTAATACCCTGACACAGAAGTGTACCACTTAGTGATCTTGCACAATTATCGCCACTGAGAAACACTTTCTGGCCTTTATTACTTACACATTTGTGTGTATAGGGCAAGTTCCATATTGACTTAATGTACCCTTTACCCAACCTTTCATACTGGCCTGCCTGTATATATTTTTGGCAGAATTGAAACTGGAAAGTAGTTATCGGAATATTTATTATTCCATGTATTATCCATTCAATGACATGTCGTTCTGACATTGTCAATGGTAATCTCTCAAGTTTTTCAATGCTCAGAATTGTATAGTCAGCACCCTTCTATGCCAAACTGATTTGTTTATCAGTGAGGTTAAAGATATTAAATAATGACGTTGTGTTGATTAAACGCCAAGGCACATAGCCAGAACGCAGATTTTGTAACGTCCAGCCAAGTTGTACAATAGAACGCAATTGGGACTGACCGTGTTGTAACATCAGTAAGTCTTGCGATATTATATCGATTGCTGAAGACACAATGCTGTCCAGAGAATATATTCTGGAGGACATTGTCCACCACAGAAAGTGATTTTTCCAAATTAATACGGTCAATTTCCCGTATTTTTTCTGCTGTCTCAATTTGAGTTACTTTCCAAACTTCGTTATAAGCTGCATATATAGAGGCCGCTATGAAACGTTTTTGACGCTGTTTGCGTGGTCTCAATATGAAATCACGCAAGTCAGCACCTTCTGTAAGTAAAGTTAGGTGTTGCTTAATTTCAGCCAGTGTGGACGTTTGTAGCCATTGAAGGCAGAGCTTGCCCACGCTGTAGGTGGTTACTATCCCTGGATGTTGTCTTTGGGAATATCTAGGGTCTGGCCTAGTCAATGTGAACCCCTGTATTTTGTTCAGGAATCGGTCTTGACAGTTATTTGTATCTGTGGGCCAGATCAACCATTTTTTCCATTCAGGATGTGTTCTGTTTTGGTTTAATATATGGTTTACGTCTATCTCATCATCTATAGAGCTATTAGTGTTCATTGTTGGCTTTGGAATAGACGGTTTGTTCAAATCTTTGATTTTGGCTAAGCCAAGACAGGTAGTTTGTTGAATAGTGTCATTCAAGAATATAATTTGTTCTGGGATCATGCAGGCTCTAAACAATGATTCTATACCTTGTACTTGCCAATCTCTTGTACCCCAAACAGTTTTTGCTTCAATATTATTGTTCCAGAAATCAAACCCAAATGTATTCATTTGTTCAAAGAATGAATCGGAGTATATCAATTTTGTGTTTGTAAGCATGGTCTTCATACCTGTCTTATTTGACAATTTGAAATAAAATGTTTCTGCATTACTTGTGTTAAACCCTGAAAAGTATGAATATTTATCATAAAATGTTTTTGAGCTGTCTTTTGGAGGAGTAGCACAATGTTCCCATTGGTTATAATTTAAAACATTTCTAGGTTGAGCTGATTTATGTAGATAATGGTTACCATAATGGTTGTAGCAGAACATCTAATCATAATTAGACGAACCCTGCAAATAATCATGTTCTGTAAATTTAGCAGACATCACAATCAAAGTCCCAATCATCAGCAAATGTGCTTGGTTTTACAAAGTCACTCAATGAGATCTTGAATTGGTGTGGATACTTCAGGATTTCAACCGGACCATAGAGTTCATAATCAGTTTTGTCCCATGCTACACCGCCTGGTATAGGATTGGCTGTGAAGTTTACTGAACAAAGTTCTCTTTTCTCGATGTGTGAAGATGTGTGTGGTTTAAGGACCAAGTTGATCTTCTGGCTTGCTGTGTCCATTTTAGCATATTTTCCTTCAATGAAATGTCCCAAGCATAGTACTAAGATGAGCCAAAGAATGAGGATAAATGCACCAAAGGCCACCCAAAATTCAATCCATGGAGAGATCAGATAGGTTTCTTTCAGCTGTTGAAAAAGTTCCTTAGCTTTGTCTTTAAAAGTTTTTGTTGATGGCTGTTTCTTTGCTTCACTCAGGTCTTCAGATGAATCATCGAAGTTGATGAAGTAGCCGGATGCTGTTCTGTCAATTGTTCCAATTGCTTTTGGATTTTGCTTTGTTTCATTAGCAAAGTCTGCAGTTACATCATCATAGGTTGTTGTTTTTTGATGAAAAGTTTTAATTTGGGTTTTAAGAGGTTCAAGCTCCATTGCTTTGTTGCATAGTCCTTGTTGATTTACTGTAGATTTTCCAAATGTGATCAGTCTTCCAGTTTGAGCCTCTGTATTTGTAGCAAACATTGGTGTTCTCCTACTTCTCGGGAGTCCACTTGGCCTACTGTTTGTTATCGGCCACATGATTGTGGTTTTACCAGGTCGATGGATATGACTCGGTTCTCCTTTTTACCAGCAAGGGGCGGTAGTACTACTGATCTTGTCCCGTTGATAGACAAGACAGGAACTGCTTTTCTGTAAGAAGGCCCAAATTCCTTCTTTACCGCAATCTTTTCTCAGACTAGATCCCCGACTTTTGGAATCCAGACAGGCCTTGCTGGGACAGGTGGTTTCTCTTCAGTGGTTGTTGGCTGTTGTTTCAACTTTATGTTGCTCAGGTCTTTCCTTGTTTCATTTAAGTCCTGTAAAATAGCCAAACGATCTTTGATATCAAAGCTTTTGTTTTTAACCACTGAAGTCTGACTATCAAGATCTTGGATCATCATTCTAGTCCCGAACAATTCTAGTGACCGTCCTGTCCTGGACACGAACGGCCGCTCCCCTGCCTCCTCCTGCGAAGACCTGGTATCGTAGAGCCTAACTCAGCAGATTTCTCATCGTAGCGCTGTCTGCTAACTTGTGACTGTAGCGCCTGACTCTACCTCTGCATTTACCCTCGTAGCGCTTTTGTGCAGACCATCTCCTATTTATTAGCGCTTGACTGCTCTGTCTATGCTTTAACCATTGTGCCTGCATTGCTAGTACTTCACATCGCTAGCGCGCACTTCCTGGCTGTACTTATCAGAATTACTTGGTTCTTTCAAAAGCGACTCCGTTTCGCTTGTTGTTGTTGCTGCCATTTTGGGTGCATCCCCTGGCCCTTCCCCCACCTCGCTCCCGCCTCCCGGCTGACCCTCCCACCCACGGAAACCATAGGACGTCCTCACACCCTCCCAAGCTGTGACCGTCCTGTCCTGGACACGAACGGCCGCTCCCCTGCCTCCTCCTGCGAAGACCTGGTATCGTAGAGCCTAACTCAGCAGATTTCTCATCGTAGCGCTGTCTGCTAACTTGTGACTGTAGCGCCTGACTCTACCTCTGCATTTACCCTCGTAGCGCTTTTGTGCAGACCATCTCCTATTTATTAGCGCTTGACTGCTCTGTCTATGCTTTAACCATTGTGCCTGCATTGCTAGTACTTCACATCGCTAGCGCGCACTTCCTGGCTGTACTTATCAGAATTACTTGGTTCTTTCAAAAGCGACTCCGTTTCGCTTGTTGTTGTTGCTGCCATTTTGGGTGCATCCCCTGGCCCTTCCCCCACCTCGCTCCCGCCTCCCGGCTGACCCTCCCACGCTCCGCCCCCCTCCACTCTCCATTTATGGCCAATGCCCCCACGCGCAGCGTCCACGCGCTACGACCACGCCGAAGGTGCGCCAAAGGTAAGCCCGTCTACGCCCGTCCGCGCCTGGACCGCGCCCAGCGCCATTCCCCCTGCCCCTCGCGCTGCCCAGCCCTCCCGCATTACCTACGATGCGACCACCCTCCTAGCCCTTAACCCCGGTCGCGCCCCCAACTGCGTCCAAGCCGCTCCTGGGCACACCCATGGACCTTTCTCCTGCTACTCCTGCAAATTCAGCGGCACCGACAACATCTCCACTACGACTACACCACAGATTCCCGACCCCACCCACCTACAATGCATCCTTCTCAACACCCGCTCGGTCCACAGACACGCCATTGACCTATGGAACCTACTAGACACCATCTCTCCGGACGTCGCCTTCCTAACAGAAACATGGATGAACGCTTCCTCCGCCCCAGACATCACCATCGCCATCCCTGAAGACTATAAGATCACTCGCAAGGACCGTACCGGCCACACAGGAGGAGGAATCGCTATCGTCCATAAGAAATCAATCCGCATCTCTACCAGCTCTGACGTCAACCTCGCCAACTCTGAACACCTTCACTTCCAGATCCACATCGACCCCAAGACCACACTCAGAGGCACCCTCCTCTACAGACCACCAGGACCCCGCGCAAAATTCAGTGAAGACATCACGGACTTCATCACTCCACACGCGCTCCCCTCCAAAGACTACATCCTTCTGGGAGACCTCAACTTTCACCTTGAAAAGATCAACGACCGCAACACCACCACCCTCTTGGACAACCTCGCCAACCTCGGACTTAAACAACTGGTCACTTCCCCCACCCACATCGCAGGTCACACTCTCGACCCCATCTTCACCTCCAGCAATCATGTCTCCTTCAGCCACACTATGGATCTCCTCTGGACTGACCACAGCTGCGTTCACTTCACCTACAACAAGCCAAAACCCACCAACAACCTCCAACCAACTCTGCAAAGAAACTGGATCAAAATCACCACCGACCAGATCTCCTCATCACTCCTTCTAAACACCCCAGCCCACTCTTCTAACCCAGACCAAGCCGCCGCCAACTTCACCCTATGGTTATCCAACACCGCCGACACCTTAGCACCACTGAAAAAACGTCAAAGCAAACCTGGCAACAAGAAGGCCTCATGGTTCAACGATGATCTTAAGAAGTCCAAGAAACTCTGCCGCTCCCTTGAAAAGGCCTGGAAAAAAGACCCAACCACTAGCACCAAGGACGCCTTCAAAAACGCCACCCGCACTCACCACCAACTAATCCGAAAGGCCAAGAAAACAGCATTCAAGGATCGACTTGACAATAACGCCCACAACAGCAAGGAACTTTTCAACATCGTCAAGGAATTTTCCAATCCCTCGGCCAACTCCAACGACATCACCCCCTCTCAAGCCCTCTGCGACTCCCTAGCCTCATTCTTCCACAACAAGATTGCAGACATCCACAACAGCTTCGACAACCAACCCGGAGACCAACCCACCCAACCTTATGCTGAACACTCTTCCCCCGTGAACACCCTTAACGACTGGAACCCTATCTCCACTGAGGACACCATCCGCCTGATGAACTCCATCCACTCAGGATCCCCCACAGACCCATGTCCTCACCACATCTTCAACAAAGCAGACTCCGTCATAGCACCGCACCTCCGAGATGTCATCAATTGCTCCTTCAACTCCGCCACCTTCCCTGAAAGCTGGAAACACGCTGAACTCACCGCCCTTCTGAAAAAACCCACAGCGGACCCCACCGAACTCAAAAATTACCGCCCCATTTCGCTCCTTCCATTCCCGGCCAAAGTAATCGAGAAAGCTGTCAACAACCAACTCGCCGCTTTCCTCGAAGCCAACAAATCCCTCGACTCCTCACAATCTGGCTTCCGAGCAAAACACAGCACTGAGACCGCCCTCATCGCAGCAACAGACGACATTCGAACTCTACTGGACAATGGAGACACAGTCGCCCTCATCCTCCTCGACCTCTCTGCAGCCTTCGACACAGTCTGCCACAGCACCCTTTTACAACGCCTCAGTAACATCGGAATACAAGGAAAAGCACTTGAATGGATCACCTCGTTCCTCACCGGAAGAACCCAGAGAGTCCGCCTTCCACCATTCAAGTCCGAGGCCACTGAAGTCATCTGTGGCGTACCACAAGGATCCTCACTCAGCCCCACCCTCTTCAACGTATACATGAGCCCCCTCGCGGCCATCGCCCGCCAACACAACCTCAACATCATCTCTTACGCGGATGACACTCAACTAATCCTTTCTCTCACCAATGACCCCAGCACCGCCAAAACTAACCTACATGAAGGAATGAAAGAAGTTGCCGAATGGATGAAACACAGCCGTCTGAAACTGAACTCTGATAAAACAGAAGTCCTCATCCTAGGTACATCCCCCTCTGCATGGGATGACTCTTGGTGGCCGGAAGCCCTTGGAAAAGCTCCCATGCCGACAGACCACGCACGGAACCTAGGCGTCATCCTGGATTCCTCACTCTCAATGAATAGACAAGTCAGCGCCGTATCCTCATCCTGCTTCAACATTCTTCGCATGCTCAAAAAAACATTTCGCTGGATCCCCACCGAAACCAGGAAAACTGTAACCCATGCTCTGGTCACGAGCCGACTGGACTACGGAAACACCCTCTACGCAGGCACCACCGCTAAACTCCAGAAGAAACTCCAACGAATCCAAAACGCCTCAGCCAGGATCATATTAGACATCCCACGCAACGAACACATCTCTGGTCACCTGAAAGACCTCCACTGGCTACCCGTCAATAAGAGAATCACCTTCCGACTGCTAACCCACGCACACAAATCACTCTACGACATCGGACCAGAATGTCTCAACTCACGACTGTCCTTCTACACCCCCTCCCGCCAACTACGTTCTTCCAGCCAAGCCCTCGCCACTGTACCTCGCATCAACAAGACCACCATGGGAGGCAGATCCTTCTCATACCTGGCTGCTAGAACATGGAACTCACTCCCCACTTACCTTCGCCTTACCCAGAACCACCTAGCATTCAGAAAGCAACTTAAAACATGGATATTTGACAAGTAATCCTCCTCCCCTTCCTAAGCGCCTTGAGACCCTCTGGGTATGTAGTGCGCTATATAAATTCTTTGACTTGACTTGACTTGACTAACAATAGTTCGTACGGACTGAACCCTTTCAGAGAATTCCTTGGCAGGTTATTTAGACTACGTTGGACACTTATTAGATGTTTGACCCACCCAGCTCCCGAACCTAATACCTTTTCCGTTATAGATTGCTTTATGTCTTGGTTTTTTCTTTACACCATCCCGTATCCCTCAGGAAGGAAGTGAGAAGAGTCCCGCTATGCAATGCTCATTAGGCCATGCTTCCCCATAAGGTTGAAGGCTAAAAGGAATACATTAGTCAAAACGTAGCATGCTCCTAGCGTATATGCCAGTATAGACTCGCAAATCTTTTTATAACAGTCCAGACGTCAGCCGAGCACTGGGGTCTACATTATAAGTGTAAATTAGTCTTTTTATGTTAATACGACGCATTTTCATGATGGGTACTTTCATGTTCTTGTTGTTTATCTGGAGCGAAATGCCATGGCAATAGTCCTCCTCGCTCGCCACTGCGATCTCTATTGCAGTCTGGGCAGTTTTTTACAAAAATGTGATGATGCAGGCTCATGCCTGGCCACCAGTACACTGATTGTAATTCATCCAGAGAATCTTTTTGCTTAAGGTGTCTGAGACCCTCACCCATATGTGCGTCTGCTACTAACAAGCCTCTCCTGTCCGTGTTTGGAATTACTCTATCCCCCACTCCAGGGATTCGAGCAAAAGGGACTGAGTTTGCATCGATTATGTATGTATAATTGAGTGGGTAATTGATCGGTAGTGCTGAGCAGTCGCCTTTTGCTGACGTTTTTACTGCCAGCACTGTTTCACCGTCAATGTGTTTTACTGCACGCTTTTTTGTAGCTACGGAAGCCGATTTAGTTGCTACCGCTGTGGCTGTCTCAGCCAATGAATTCCCTGCAACGTGAACGCCATCACGCTGATGACTCAGTGAGTGTATCACGTGAGTTTTTGGTAGTTCTTTCTGTAAAAGAGCTACTTGTTCCCAATGCAATTTTTGCTTGATTGTTGCACCTGTTTCATCTTTGTAACCGTTTTGAATCTATGTCTGCAAATCGTTATTGTATGATTTGACGCAGTAATACGAATCGCACACTAGGAGTGTCGGGAATTCGCGATCGGCATTTTCTAGCGCCATCTTTAACGCTATTATTTCAGTTTGTTGTTCTGAATTATTTTCCACTGAGTGTGTTTTTGTGAGTAGAGGTCTTAATTTACCTCCGCACCACACTTCTTTCACAATTTCGCATGTGGCTTTGTAAGCCAGCTCTCCCCAAACTGAGGGCTGAGCATGACCGTCTGTATATATTACACAGGCGTACTGTCGTAAAGGCAGAATGTCGATTGGCAGAGGGTATTCTCTCTCATATTCTAGATATTTTAATTCTTTCATTTCCGGGTCAAAATAGTATTTTACTTTGTCTGTAGCAACAGAATTTACCCATAGTATCCATTCTGGATTCAGTGCAGTTGTCGGTAAATTACATGGTGTTGTTAATGCCTCAAAAGCTGATTCTGCTGTTCTGACTGTAACCTGTCTACCGTCTGCTTGGTATTTTTCTTTTGCTACAGCTGTTTCAACCGCACGAACAATGCTTTCCTTAATGCTAAAAAAAAAATTCCAGCTTTTGTGTACAAGTGTGATTTGTATGCTATTGGTACCTTCTCTCCCTCATTAGAGGTCAGGTATGTGAATCCGCATCTTCCTGGGATGACTCGAATCACAAGGTTGCGTGTATTCTCACGTGTTTGTAATTTTGTTTTAACTAACATATCTGTTTGTAAAGATCTCAAAATTTCTGTGTGTTTTTGAGTCCAATTGATTCTTTTAAAATCTGATTTTATTAGATCATAGAGAGGTTTAATTCTCTCTGCATAATTTATAATGTAAGTTCTTCCGAAATTTAGGAAACCTAGAATTGATTGTAAGTTTTTTAGTGTTCTTGGTGCTTGGATTACAGCACATTTCTCTAGGAAATTGTCAGCCAGGCTTTTGCCTTCACTTGATAGTTCATATCCTAAAAACAGGACTGTTAGATGGGCAATTCTTGACTTTTTAAAGTTAAATTTGTAACCCTCTGCTGCAAACCCAAGTATTATGGTATTCACTCTTTTCAAGTGAGTATCCAAGTCATCATCTGTTAGATAGATGTCGTCGACATAAGATAATGCCTCGTCATCATATGTTTGTAGTAATTCTGTTATTCTCGCTGAGAATAATCCTGGGCTGTTCTTGAACCCCTGGGGCAAACGACAGAATTTTTTTTGCGTGCCATTTATTGAGAACGCCGTCAAATATCTGCTCTCTGGTGCTATATTTTGACAAAAGAATCCATTAGAAATGTCTAATGTGGTTTTGTATTTTTTGCGCACTATGTTATTCATTAGTGCAGCACTATGCGAGTTTTGTACTGCAAATGTTTTGCAACATGAGTTAAGGAGTCTGTAGTCCAAAACAAGACGATATGAATTGTCTGGCTTGGAGACAGGAAACAAAGGGTTGTTCATTTGTGAGGTGCAAGTTTCAACCACCCCCTGGTATTCAAGTTGGTCTAGGATCTCTTTTACCTGTTTTTTAGCTTCTTGCTTAATCGGGTACTGCCTCTGTGCAGTAGGTTGTGATTTTAACTGGATTTTGTGAGAAGGAGAGTCCTCATCCCATCCCACATGATTTTTATATAAGGCAGGGGCTTGAGCTACTGCCCACTTTCTTGCAAGTGTATCTTTTTTATGAATTGGAATATGGTTTGAGAAGGCACGCATAATTATTTCTTCGCCATGTGGGCACTCCCTGACAAACTCTGGAGGCCAGTCTCGTTCAGCTAGAAGGATGTCATATCCCTTGGACAGATTATCCCAAAATAGTCCCCTTATTTTTCTAGTCTTATCCCCCTCTATACGCAATGTTATTTCATATATTTTATGAGGTTTGCTAACTCTGGTATCTGCAGTTTCCACCTGAATGTATTCATTCGTGTCCACTGTCTCCAGATGATTCATAAGGACTTTGCGAGCTATGCTCACTTCTGCTGCGCTGTCTAGCATTGTCTGAGCCCATTCTCCGTTTTTCAGCTGTGTCCTCAGTATTCTCGGCATTGTTGATTACTTTAATACTGGCTACCTTCTTTTTTGGAAATTGTAATTTTTTATTCAGATGAGCAGGTTCTTTGTCTTTGGACTTGACGTGCTCTTCCCTTTGTTCTGATCGTCCTCTTCTTTCCGATTTCTGCGAGGAAGTCTGAAAAGATTGAGAGGGACGTGTATCAATATCTTGATATCTATCAGGTTTTTTTATATTATCCCTATTTCTAAGGTTGTATTTTTTCACAGAGGGCTCCCTTTGGGGAGACTTGCGTCCCTGGTCAGGAGATCTTTCTCTCCGCCGAGGAGACCTTCCTCTGGACTGGAATCTTTTTTCTTTAGGATTGGATTGCTTATTTCCATCCCAGCTCTTTTTTTGAGTGTTTAAATTATTTTTTATAAATACCTTTTCAGGACTTTCAACAAGTTGGGGTTTCACTGGTATTCCACCCAAACTATCTCTTCCTAGTTCTTCATAGGATTTTTCTATGATTCTGGCAATTTCAGATGGTTGGTCTGCTATATTTGTCTCCTTTAACCTCTGGCGAATCGCCACATTTGCTGCTTCTCCCTTTATGTTGGCTAATAATATTGCAGAGACCTGCTTGAAGTCTTTCAGTAATTTCATACCGAGAGTTAAAGCGGGTTCTGGACCGTATTCATCTTGAATCTGTTTTAGCACATCTGGTATTACTGACATGGATGGTACACCATGTGTTTTTGTGTAAATGGAAGCAAAGACTGTTCCCCAAGTGTCACAGTCCTCCACATGTGGTGCGATTCCCATTGGAAGACAGATAGTCAGAATCCTATGTTTCTCAACAGGGGTGGATCCGGAAACACCGCCTCTATTTGAGTGATTTTTTGTGCTAGCCAGAAAGGAATTTGTTCCCGTTTTGCGGGTACCTTACCTAGACAGGACTGTATGTTCTGTGGTGTAATTTTATTTGTGTTCCCTTGATGACTGGTCAGCTGTGGAATTTTAATAGCTGGTTGGATTGTTGAAGTCCGCATTACATATTGGACTAATTGTCTATGTATTTTTATTAATTGTTTTAGCTGTGCTAAAAGTTCTGGTGCAGGCATTTCTTCAATGTCTGGATGTGGTGTGTATCCGGCTAGGACCGGCCACGTTGCTCCTGGTCTACCTAGTGGACCGAGCCTGGTGATGTGATTATTATGTTTTAGGGCGCCATTAAACAAGAGCAGGTGCTCTTGGAATTTGAGTGGTATTTCCACCTCCTCGAAAGGAGTGTACTCATTAGGAGGTTCCTCTATTTTGTAATAGTGGAAGTCCTTTGTTACAGCGTTTGCTGCTGGAAAGTTTATCCATGAATAGAATACCTCTGTCTGCCGATATTCGTGTGCCTCAATTACGAATATGACTGTACCACCTCTTGGTGTTAGTCCATTTTCTATAAGTTTTAAGGTTATAGATTTTCTTATGTTGACCGGGATGAGTATTATATCCGGGTCATTTTGCTGCAGAGTATTATCTGCATCTAGGAGTTCAGCTGCTAGTCTAACTGTCTCCCTTTCTTCTTCACTTTCTGTCATTTTACTGACAGGAAGGTTATTCTGTTTGTTTGCAGATCAGGTTTCTATGGAAACAAAGATTAGATGCACAATATTTTGGAACAGTGTATCCTTCAACGTTGAATATACCAAGAACCATACATAGGAGTCTCCTCCTGCGAGGTTTGGCGGATATGACCTTTCACCCACTCCAGACGTCTTTGGAGTATTATGGGAAAAAAGGGGTCTGTGTGAAAAAGCACGACTGAGTTACTCTAATGTCTTGGTTAGTTTTATCGCCTATCCAAACCGTTGGGCGCCATGTAGTGTAGTCCCTATTATCCCAATAGGCTCTGCGCATTGGAATAATATCTTCAATAGTATAGACCTAGGGCAGAGGTTAACTAGGTCTTCTACCGACGGTATTAGACTTAAAGTTTAGTGTTTGCCAGCTAGCTCAGAGTTCACTAGAAACTTTCTCGAATAGGCAAGGAGGATTTTAACCTCCCTGGATAGACAAGAAGGGATTTAGCTATTATTGCAATACTTGTAGTTAAGTAAAGTGCATACAGTAGAGACAGAATTATAAAATAATACTGTAAAAGCATTGATATGGTTTCTGAGCCATATGATACTTTAAAATGGATAAAATAGATACATACATATATACATTTGTCTAATCATACTCAACTGGTGCTTCTAATCACGCCTACCCCAATGTACCTGACCTAAGCCTAATACGTGGGCGGGAGTAGATAAGTAGCAGTTTAAGTTAAGTTTGTTTTGCCAAGGGACTGATTCGAGAATTCTCTGCGAGGGGTTATTCAGTTCTGTACCTGAGATCTAGAATGGTGGAGGGCTGGTATCTCTTATCCCAGGTCTTGATATTCCAGCTGCCTGCGAGGGCTGCTTGGAAGCGCCGGAGCTGGATTTCTCTGCAGGAGAAAGGCAGCGTCTCGTTCTCAGCGCGTCAGGAAGGTGGGGCAGCGTCTGTGGGCTTCGCTCTCTGCTGGGCTCCTCAGCACGTCTCGCTGCTCCAATCTCGTCACCACCGCATGTGTTTGCTTAAGGCAATGTCGGTAATATTTATACCTGAAAGGTGCCGAGATTGACGTAAGGATGGACATATATACGTCAATAAGGATGTCATATGAACGGGCTCGTTCGCACATTCTTTGCTGAAGTTCTCGGTGAAATCAAAACAATGGCTATGGGAATTTCCCAGGTCGCTGTAGGTTTGATTTGTTTTGAGAACTCCGTATGCCTTATCAGGGGCTGGAGGAATATCGCTTGTCTAATTAGATGGCATGCGTTATGACCTAATCAGATAACGCGCTTCTGTGCCGTGGTGTGGCTTAATCAGATAACGGTTTTTGCACCGTTGGATGGCTGCTAGTTAATTATTAACCAAACCAGGGTCAGGAATAGGGGAATCGATACAGTACCTATAGGAATACATTACAATGCTAAACGGTAGACATTTTATAGTTGACGTTGAAAGATGGATTTTACAACCTCATGGGTCTGTGAGTGGTGTACCAGGGAGACGAGATGGGATAGTTTAACCATGTTAGGATGTAATTACGTCATTTTAGAATGTATGTCTAAAACGAAGGCTATTGTGTTTGTACACTCAACTTGCTTCAGAAACAAAGGCCTTTTTCACAAACAGCAAATGTTTCTGTAGTCGATCTCTGTCAGTGTGAACTTCCGAGTGAGTACCCAGGCCTGCATGTAAACACCATGCTGCTCAGTGTCGGCATACTACGCATTTGCAGGAACTTTGACCCTGATAGCTGGTTGCAATTCCGTTAAAACAAACATTCCCAGAATTCCGCTTCTTTGTGCACCTGTCTCCCTTGTGTCCCTCTTTTCTTTAGGCATTTGGGTAGTCACTGAAGCTAAAAAATAAGCATGGTCAGTTTCAGTGTTTTTATTTAACGCTGACCTCTTTGGAGAAACTAATATGCTGGATCTCCAGCGACCTCCAGTGGTTCCCCCAACCTAGTCCAGATGTCATGCAGGGGTTGATGGTGCAGAGCTCTGCCGCCCTGGACTCCTGCAAAAGGGCAGCAAAGATTTGTTTGTCTGCCACAGTTGGCGACTCGGTGCATCAAGCGTTTTTGACAGCTGTAACGAATCTAGCAGCTTTAGAATTATTTAAATCGTAGTGTTGTAATTGCATTTATATAGAGCATACTACTGAGGCATCGAAGTACTTGTCTTCACACCTTGAGTAGCCCATAAGGGGCTCCTAAAATATGCGCACATGCATTGATCTGTTCCTGAGACCAGGGCCGGCTCTAGGCTCACGGAGGCCCTGAGCAGGGAGTGTAGGTAGAGGGCCCGAGGCCGCCAAATCCCTGCCAGGGGCCGCCACGCAAATATGTATCTAAGGATATATATTGGCGTGGCGGCCCCTGGGGTTTGGCGGCCCTGTGCAGGTGCACAGCTTGCACATGCCTTAGGCCGGCCCTGCTGAGACATATGGTGCACAGTGTAAATGAGGCCCTTGTATCTAGTTTCTATCCTACCCTATGAAAGAGGTTTTAGAGTAGGAGAGGCACACAAAGGTGATAGCCAGCTAGGCTGTTGAGGCTGGAGTAATAAATAGCAAGACTGCCCCAGGCTCCACTAACTTGAGGTTTATCTTAAAAGCAAATACCCCAGCAGTAGGCAACCACATAGACGTCTGACACCTTCGCCGCCCCTGTGAATAAATATACCTGATCGGATGTTAGTATTAACTAAGGAGAGCAGTGGATTTCCAAGACTTGCATTTGCCATTTCCTTCTAAAACTGATGCGCACAATGGCTTTGCATCCGAAGTCCGCCTTACTGTCAAACGTAAGGAATAGCAGAATGGGGGCCCAGGGGGTACTGAAACCAGAAAACAACTGCTACTGTAACCAGTTTACAATACTATGTAAATATGCACATGGTCTTTAAAGACCTGGGAAAAACTCGGGCGTGGCAGCCCCAGCTGCAGCAGCAGCCCGGCTGAGACACACGAAGTAGGGGCTGAAGCCCTTCCAGCCTAATAGGCGATGGCGCCTGGAAGCAACAAATAAAGGTGAAGTGGTAGGGTGGAGTGCGCGCCCCCCTGAGGGAATGTTGCGCCCCCCCAGGGGGGCGCACCCCACAGTTTGAAGACCTATGCCCTAGGCTGTCCCCCTGCCCACACCAGCTAAATCATGAGTGACCTGAGGCTTATGAAAAATTGTACCGTAATTGGAACGGGAATATTGACGAATGAATATAGTAATTTGGGCAGGATGACCATTTTCGTTATAGCAACGCGGCCCGCCAGAGAAAGGGGAAGTGCCTTCCACCTCCTCACCCAGTCCTCTATCCAGTCTACCGCCCTACCGTAGTTGGCTGTCCAGATTTACTGTAGGTTACTACTGATCCAGACGCCCAAGTACTGCATCGGGCTGTCCGCCCAAGCTATCGGGTATTCAGTGTCAAAGGCCTGAGTCTCTGTTATCGGGATGATGACGGATTTACTCCAATTGACCACCAACCCGGACATGCCCCTGTATCACACCAGCTCCCTTGTCATTGGTGTGAAGTTATCCCTCGTGTTTGTCCTATATAAAGTGATATCATCTGCGTATATGGATACGGTGAGCCGTCTCGTAGTAAACCCAATCCCCGATTTGCTTGCTGTTGCCTTATTCTGGCTGCCAATGGCTCAGTCGCTATCACAAACAATAAAGGCGACAGAGGGCAGCCCTGCCTAGTCCCTCTGGTGATGGTTATGAGTTCAGAGATCAAGCCGTTGACCTTAAGACGCGCTGTGGGCAAACTGTATAGAAGCCTGATCTGCTGTATGAATAGGGTACTCAAGCCTAGCTTGTGAAGAAGAGGAAACAAGAATCCCCACTCCAAACAGTCAAAGGCCTTTGTGGCGTCTAAGAGTGCCGTAATCGCCGGGACGTGAGGGATGAGATGGTGTTGTAACGCAAATATTGTTCTAAGGCTATGTGAGGTAGACCTACCCGGCACAAATCTGGATTGGTCCAGCCTGACAATCATGGGGAGCAGCGGCTGAAGCTTATTGGCCAGTAGTTTGGCAAAAATCTTGGCATCTAAGTTAATCAATGAGAGAGGACGATATGAATCACACTTTGAGGGATCATTATGCGGCTTTAGCAGTGTTACAATGATGGCCTCGCGCATAGATCTGGGCAGGGCACCCTCCAATGCGGCTTCTTGGTAGACTGCTAGAAGGTGTGGGGCTAGTAGCTCTGAGTATTCCTTATAAAATGTAGCCGTAAGGCAGTCCGCCCCTGGGGCTTTGTCTGCTGGCAGGCTATTTATGACACTCTGCACGTCCTCAACTGTGAATGGAACATCTAAATACTCGCAATGCACCCTGCTTAGCCACAGGAGCTCTATTGAGTCAAAATACTCCTGTAGAACAGAGTCAGGCTGGTCGGACTGGTAGGTATATAACTGTGTATAAAAAATTCTCATTTTGTCTAAAATGGCTGGTGGGGTAAACACCATGTTTCCGTCCGAAGTGGCAAGCTCTGTGATGTAGTTAGCCTCTGGGTGGCTTCAGAAGGTTTGCCAGCGTCTTTTGGGCCGGTCCCCTTCGCCATAGCGACGCGCAGTTGCGTGTTTGTGTAAGAAGTTTGTTTCCCTTCTCGCCTCCTCCTGGAAATCTGTAAGTTTGCTACGCATGCGCCCTAATAGAGCGGAGGATAGGGAAAGTATTGCGCATCTATTATTTGTATTTCCTTTTCCAACCTACCTGTACACCACGGATGTTCCTCAGCACCCCAGATTGAAGAGCAATACAGGATCCCCGAATCACCACCTTGAGTGCCTCCCATAGCGTCCCAGCAGAGTCGACGGAACCTGTATTGTGTTCGAAGTACTCCGTTATGTGTGTCCTGATCTCCTCTTTGAATACAGCACCTAATAGCGCGTTAGGGGGATGGCACCACGCAAATGGCTGTATGTAAGGCTTCGGAACTGAGAGTTTTAGCATAACACAGGCATGGTCCGAGAGTGTGCGGGCATGGTGTGTGACTTCAGTGGACCAGGAGTGTACGTCCTTAGATGTTAGCCAGAAGTCTAGTCTGGACCAAGCGTGGTGCTGTTGCGTGATACATGACCTTCTCAGGCGGTAAGGTGGAATATGCGCCAGGAGTACAATAAATGATGATCAGACATTAATCCTTTTAGGGCAGCAGCCATCAGCGACAGTACAACATTAAAGTCACCTCCCCACAATATTGCGGCATCCTCCAAAGACTGCACTTTGTGCCACACGTGAAAAAGAATGCTGGATCGTCAGTGTTAGGGCCATATGTATTGGTGATATTGACCCGCCGGTTAAAAAGTGGACCCCGTATTATTTTGTAGCGGCCATCAAGGTCCTTGATCTCTTGCTGCATTTGCCAGGGAATACCCCGCCGAATCCGGATCGCCACCCCTGTGAATAATTCAAGTAGTTAGATGTGTATACCTCACTCCATCTATTGGAGGTTAATGTAGAGCGGGCGGCCTCATTTAGATGCGTCTCCTGCAGGAGACAGATATCCATTGCATGCCTAGTGAGATATGACTGAGAAAGTCTGGATTTTCTATGGTCATTCAGACTGCGCACGTTCCAAGTGATGCAGTTTAGTGTTGACATCTATGCGATTTGCGCATCAGCGCAATTATCTGAATGAGTGAATCTGAACCGGTATACTCCAGCAGCTGGTGAAGGACGCGTCACAACTACAGGAGCCTCCACGTGTCGCTTGATGACGGTGTGTGGATTGTGTAGATTTCTCCCCAGTTTTAGGGCTAGCGTAGGCATTTGCAATGCATTCTGCAGTGAACCACAAATAACATTAACATTCCCTACCCTCCCTCCGCCCACACCAACCCCCCAAATAGCTTGTGTTTCCCCATTTAACAACCCCAACAGCAACATACGCCCTGGAGTCTTAGGGCTAGAGGGAATTATCCCAGAGGGAGCGTGAGGTTGCCGGCATTCTGCCCTGTCGCAAAGCAGCAGGGTGGCCGAGCATTTGTTGTACTACCAATATGCTTATCATGGAACAAGTTTAGCGAGAGAGAGAGAACACAAACAAATTTGACCCAACTCAGGGCTAGTAGTATTACAGGGCAACAAACCAAGGTGTAACTACCGCTGCGCACCCAGGCAGCTCGCACTTGCCCACCGCTGGTCGTGTTAGTTCCAGGGGAGGTGGTGACAATCTGAGTTGAAATAGGTAGGCCCTGCATGTTTAGTCATTGTCACTCAGCTGGCCGCACGATGATGTATCGTTTCCGCCTTGCCCGTGTTGCTTCTGTGTGGCCTGTTTGGCAAACTTTAGAGCTGTACTTACGTCTGCAAAGATCATGGGCCTGCTGCCGGTCTGCACCTGGATCTTGGTAGGATAAAGCATTGCATATTGGTTCCCGCCTTTTGGAGCAATTTTTGGCCGGGATGATCTCCCTCCATGCCGCCTGGACCGCCTGGGTAAAGTCCGGAAAAAGAGCAATGGCATTTCCTTGGTATTGTAAAAATCCTTGCTCGCAGGCCATCCTTAAAACAGTGTCTCTGTCCCTGTAATTTAAGAGGTGAGCCAGTATCGGACGAGGTTGATCACCAAGGGAAGGCTTGGGGCCCTGGTGCGGTGGGCACGCTCCACCAAGAACATTGCGGACAGGTCAGATCCGAATAAGTCTTTTAGGAGCCCTTCTATGTATTTTTCCATGTTCGTTATGTTCGTGGTCTCTGGAATTCCCGTTATGCGGACGTTATTTCTCTGTGATCTCGCTTGAAGGTTTTTGTTTTTCACCCTTATGACGTCGAGTACCTTATCCTTGCGGAGGAGTTGTTCCTGTGTTTCTGTTTGACGGTCGTCGGACTTCCACACCCTCGTTTCAAGTGAGTCAATCCTATTTTCGTGCTTCTCTACCTTTTGCGATACGCGATCCATTCTCGCCGCGAGAGAGTCCAGTTTTTAGTCTATCGCATGTTGACTGACCTTCACTGTAAGTAAGACTGTAAGTAAATTCTTTATTGTTTAGTTAATTAAAACCATTACAATATATAAAATGCCGCAGTGTTTAAAAAGCAAGACGTTGAGACTACAATATAAAAATAAAATCAGATGTCAAACTTGCTTAATGATAAGCTTGTTGAGGGCCCTAGCTCAGCAACAATGAAAGGAGTTCATATAACATGATCAAGTCTTTGCTAATAGTCCTCGCTTTTTCTCGAAATTGGCGATGAATTTGACTGTTCTGCAGATCAATTGTGGATCCACTGAGCATAGGATTTGAACAATCGCAGACCGACAGGTGCGTATTCCGTGTTCATTGAACTTGGCTCCGACGATCTTGGTTCATAGCTGAACAAGTGCAAATCAAATGGATGAAGTCTTGTTTACCTGCGCCTCAGAGTTCGCATTTTATACTTTCTTGGGGCCTCCATTTCGGTTGATCTGCACTTGTTGGAAGGTTGCCCAACCTTAAATTAAGGTATTTGCGCTTAATAAATGGCGAGGAAGCAAGGTCTAGGTAGGCTGCTGATACAGGCTTTTTGTATGATTTAATGGTCATCCAGGCGTGGGTTCGATGACTAAAGGTTAACTTATCGTTAACGAGCGAGTGCCTTTTGGCAGTCTTCTACCACCTGTTTAAATGATAGTACTGGAAGCTTAGATTCCCAGGGAGTTGCCAACTCAGTTGTTTCTAACGAAAGTCTTAAGTACTTTGCGTACTCGGAGTTCGGACTCTTTTGGATTGCCTCCCACATAGCGCGGTAGACTTCTTTTTCCTGATTCCTCCAGACGTCGTACCAAAATTTGACGGTCTCATACTTTTTCAAGAGCACTTGCGATTGCAAACCGAATTCAAGTCTTACTTGTGCTGGTGATGTGTTGTTTGGTAAGACGAATACACGCTTGTATACTTTGGTTTGTATTTTGTCAATGAGTGTTGCACTTTTACCATGATGTAATACTTAGCTTTCATTGCGGTTAGCAAGGGGGAGACCAGTGGGCCTTTGAGTGCGGTCGCTAAGTTGGTGAAGGCATGTAATAGAGCGGTACCCTTTTTTTCAATGTCGTTAAAGTGTGCAGAGAAATTGAGGCGCTTGTCTAGTTGAATCCCCAGATACTTGCAGCTATCCACCACTTCTAGTTTGACATTGTCTATTAGGACTGACCTTCACCTCGCACAGCATGGCCCTGATATCATCTTCTTGATCTGAATCCATCTGCGTTTCTGGCACGATTGTGGGAGGCCCTGGTCCAGTGTCTTGTTGTCTGGTAGAGTGTTTATCAAAACACAGCTTGGCCTGTTTGTTGTCTTTTTTTCCCCATGGCTGGCCCCCCTCTGGTCGTGTGCCTCTCAGCACGCTTATCTGCGGGGCTAGTTACAACCAGAACACCAGGGTCATGTTGTGTTGGGGTACCCTTCTGCGCCTATTCCCAGTGGTGCGGCCTTATGCCTCGTAGAAATATTTCCAGCCGGCCTCTATGGCATCTCGTGGGGGTAGGGAGAGTGTACCCTTCTGTCCCTGCACCTCCTATGTGCACGAATTCACAGCTGGCCCCTGTCCGCTCCTTCCCCAGGAGGCCATCGTGTCCTCCAGGTGGCGGCGGCCATAAATCCCGGTGCGCATGGGCGTCCGTGCTCTACAGGCAAAAGTCCATCCTGCTCTGCGCTGCCTTCGACCCCGATACCGGTTACGAGAGCTATACCAGAACAGGGCACTGCCGTGGATCGATCTTGTCCTCTGAATGCCGCAGGGTGCTCCCAGTGCAGGCACGCCACTCACCAGTCTGCTTGTCGGCGTTCTTCAACGGGCAGTCGTGGCTCTGCAAACGCCTCCCATGGCGCTACAGGAGCTCACTCTTGCAGGCTTGCAATGCCCCCACAGACCCTGCACGGATTAACAGCAACGCTGAGGGAGACTCCGATTCAGGCCACCAGGAGACCCAGGTGAGCCGTGAATTCAAACGCGCTGTGGGCTCCTCACTGTGGCGCACTCTCCAGGCCGAGGCTATGCCGCTGAACCACAAGGCTGATTATCACGGCAATCGTCTGCTCTCTGCCACAGCAATAGCACCAGTATGTGCCCCAGTCATAGTCGCACACTCTCTCCCTCTTTTCATGCTGGGATCCGTGGTATATCGCCGGATAGATGACGGATGTTGTGCTCGGCTAGCAGAGCCTTTTTACCAAACGTCCATTTTGCAGCTCGGCTCGGCCATGCCCCCTCACATAGGCAGCCTTCACTTTAAGTTTGGGCACTTATCACACTAGAAGCCACATTGCACCCGCAGCCTTACTCTAAGGCTCTTATGTTTTGGTCAGCTTTTATCTTGATGATCTCTACATGTGCTTTGACAATAACTGTTACATTGATCGCTGCCATTGTGGAATGAACTACAATTGCTTGGTTCTCATTTTCTGAGCTGACTGTGATGCTGCTGCAACTACAGTTGTTGGTCATATTACCTTAACAATTGTGTGCGCGTAGTAATAACTGTTAAATTGTGTTTCCGATGTTGAATTGACTAGCCATTTTGTAAAGTCTCTGTTGAGGCCTTGTTTCTGTCCGTCCTTATGGCCATGCAGCAATCTATTGTTACCCCATATGCATTTTTACCTAATCTGATGGCACCAGAGTTGGACTGGGAATAATGGAAGGAAGGCTTCAAAGCATATCGGGATGCCTCAGATGGAGTGTCCTTTACCCGTAAATTTAAATTTCCCATATTTGACATTGTTTGGGCCCTGAAGCTCAGAAAATTTTAAAACAGATTCCAAGAGAAGTCCTCTGGATGGTGAGGGCATAGATGGAAATGTTGATGAGTATGCCTCTGCCATTAAATCCTTAGATACAAGGTTTAAGGCACGCAAAAACGTTACCATGGAGAGGCACAGGTTTTACAAGAGAGTTCAAATTGCAGGAGAATTTGTGGCAAGCTTTGTAGGGGAGCTGAGGATCCTTGCAGTATCTTGTGACTACAAGTCTTTTGAGGAAGAGATGATCATAGAACAACTAGTCAAAAAAAACCATAACAAAAAGGTCAACTCCCATTTCACTTTAGAAAAAGCCCTAGAAGAGACGGCTAGAATTAAAAGTACAATTTTGTTTATGTTACAGATTATTTTAACGGATATTAAATCCTATGCTCATAATGTTTTATCAGTGAACAAGAAGAGAAAGAGAAAGGTAGAGGTTGAGAAGTATATTAAGAAAATACCTCTAAAATCTCTAGAATGTTTAGGTGTGGGAGCAGATCTCATTTGGGGAATGCTAGTATGTGCCCCGCCATTGATTGTGCATGTGCCAAGTGTATGAACAAGCATTTACAATGCAATGGTTTTGCCTTTGTTAAAGTTTGAGCTATTGGCATTGCTCTTGACATTATTTTTATTTATGTTTTTTTTAACATAAATAAATGGCATTGTCATTTACAATGCCACTAGCTTTATCTCTCGCAAATGACACACACAAACACCCACAGAGAGCCCCCCCAACACACACTCAGAGGCCCCCCCACACACACACCCACACAGAGCCCCCACACACACACCCACACAGAGCCCCCCACACACACAGCCACACAAAGCCCCCCACACACACCCACACAGAGCCCCCCCCACACACTGCGAGCCCCCCACACACTGCAAGCCCCACACACTGCGAGCCCCCCCACACACTGCGAGCCCTCCCCACACACTGAGAGCCCCCCCACACACTGAGAGCCCCCACACACTGAGAGCCCCCCCACACACTGAGAGCCCCCCCACACACTGAGAGCCCCCCTACACACTGCGAGCCCCCCCACACACTGCAAGCCTCCACACACACTGCAAGCCCTACACACACTGCAAGCCCCACACACTGTCTGGCAATGTACATCAGGCCCTCAGAGTTCCATACAGCTTTGGAGAGAGTTATTCTGCAACTGTTCATTATAAAGAATATATTCTTTCCCAACTATACATTAAAATGATATTGCAAGACACCTGCAGTTCCAAGACCTTTTTAAGTAACCCGCTTTCGCATTATTTCCCCTAGAAGGTCACAATGCTCCTTGGTGACTTGAATTGCCCATATTACAAATGTTATGGGAAGCAGTCACAACTGCTGCGTGGAGTGCCCCTCCCGCCCGCCGTAATCCGCTAAGTACTGCTATCACGGGGGTCTTGGTTCCCCCACAGTTCGCTACCAGCGGGGCCCCAGGCCGCCTCCTGGTAGTGAGGTGTAAAGACCGCGTTGTAATGGTTGAATCCCAACTAGCATTAGTCCTAGTAAAGTGACATATCACACAGGCCTGGCGAAGTGTATCCGCCCTTAGAAATTGAAACATGTAAGGTAAGTTTAGATATGTGCAGGGTTCTTCATCTTCCAATGAATAAGGGCAGGGGCAGCTCATAAAAATATGAACATTGGTTACATTTTTGTGACGCAGAAATTGACTTACCAGGAGAGACAAATGAACAATTCCTAGTAAGGAGGAAAACAAATGCACCAAGTCTAATGAGACTGTATTATGCATAAACAAATACTGGATAACTGATCACTGTATCAACCCTGTGGTCTTTTGTGGAGGGAGAGGGGTCTAGGAATTTATGTGATTGAATATGGAACTTGAAATATAATGTTTCTGCAAACGTCAGTAAAAAGATCTCTAAGAACAATGTGAAAAACACAAGAGGACATCACATTACTATCTCTCCCTCACACTTCAGCTTCACTCCATGCATAAGTGGAGCCACAATTTTGCTGCCATATGATTGCAGCACGCCTCTATCACCATACACACAACACAGAATGCATCCCATGTAAGCTACACAGTAAACCTACACTCTACTAACAATGCACAACAAATGGAGGAGCCTCTCACTTGCAAGCACTTCAGGGCCTCGTCAGGAAAAGGATGCCAAATACAAATTCTAAACACAAACACAATGAGTGAGAGGATGGGAAAAGCCGATGAGATATGAAAGGGTTTGTGGAGTTACAATTAAGCCAGAAAACAAGCAGACCAGAAATGCAACGCTGTTATTATAGGTCCTCAAGTTTCAGCTTCATTTCTGTCTGTACACAGTACTAAACACAGTAATAAATATCTATTAGTACATAGGTCACATTGCAAAATATATACACATTCACAAACGTGATAGGGCGTAATACCGACCAGGCACACAATCGTGAGTGGCTAAAACGTTTCGCAGTTCATAAACATTAGGTGCTTAATGTTAAAACAGCACACCTTTTGGCCTTGTTGCTGAGCGTATGAAATAATCCGGACTGTAAAAGGGTTCTGAATATTTGCTCATTATCTCTTTGGCTTCTCTGCTGAGCGCACTAAGTGATGTGAAATACTTGGTTTGCTTACGCAGAGACCGGACTGCTTATAGCACTATAAAGCGGGGGGGCGGGGTGCCAGGCTCCCGCCTCCACTGACATGGAGTTACGGTCATACCAGCGCACACCTATTGCACCTCACATGCTCATGCGGTCCCTGCCAGTACCCCCAGTTACAGTGTAGTAGGTAGGTTCATTTTATCTAACACACCGTGCCGGAAAGGCTCAGTCAGTACAGTGCCGGCTGCCTGATTCTGGTCTGTGCTTTGCATCTGGAGATGAGACACGTGAGGCCAGGGGCTAATGCCTTTATTAAATATCTGCGTGCCCCCTCCCAATGGACCTGGGTTCGAGTCTCGGTAACGACGCCAAACATCCTGTGATTCTGGGCAAATCACTTAATCTCCCCGTGCCTAACAAAAATGAGTGTGTGTCCTCATGTAACGTAACTGGTGCTATGTAAAGCGCTCTGATACCCGATTCGGTTCGGGTCTAGTTCGCGCTATATGAAACTCTGCAAAAAAAATTTTTTTTAAAATGAAGGTGTCCCTGCCTTTGACAGGAGTAGGTTTGTGGGTGTAAATCAGGCTGCCACACTATGAAAATGAACTTTTCCCTGCTTTGACAGGAGTAAGTTTGTGGGTGTAAAATACTTTTTCAGGTTGCCACACAAAAGAACGCCTAGAACCCCACCCCTGATCTTGAATGTGTGAATGCCGCCGTTCTGCCTTGGAGGCCGGTGCGTAAGTGCACTTTACGACCATCACATTCCACCAGTTTTGATTCTGTAACCAGGATTAGAAGCCGACGTTCGTAATGTGCTTCTGTTATACCATCTCCTGGTTCCCATCAGTATTTACAGCTCTGGTCTTCCATTTACCATGGGCGGCTCTCACACATTCACACACCTTGGGTGCATTAGAGAAGTTGTGTTTCCGTTTCTCTTCATTCTCAGTCTGGGGTGTCTGACGACCTCACCGGAAGACCCTGGGCCGCTTCTGACTTATTCGAAGCAATTCACGGAAAGTAACTTTTTGTAATCGTGAGTGTAAATGGAGGACATGTACATACAAAATCTGTCACTTCGATAGTAGTGTGTGTGCTTATTTGAATGAAGCACTACTGCCTACAGATGTCTGAGGAGTTACCTTTTCTTAAAGTAACATTTTCAAATAAATGTTGCTCTACATTCAAGATCGAATCAACAGACACGTAATAATGTTAATTCGCCAGGCCTGCAAATGATCCATTTTGCCTAACTTTGTTAAGAATGCAAGGCAAAGTCCGTAGAAAGACACCAGCCACTAAAAAACTGTGCATCCAGTGAAATAAAAGAAGAAATCTAGCCCACCTGACTTCCTATCTATTTTGAAAGTGAATTAAATCACTGCTTTTGTTCCAGTGTGAGAACAAGCACTTGGTGCTTTGCATGATTTTTATTTTTGCAGTGTGCGCTTTGCTGTTTTTCTTTCTGAGTATATATTCTGAGATGCAGCTTTTAATGAGCCCGACCCCCACCTTTCTCTCACCCTATTGCTGCCTCCAGCACGACCAAAGCACCCCACCTTTGAAAAGATCCAGCCCCTTGCAGTCAAACCCCGTAGCAGCAGCCCTTGAGTGGGGCAATCAACATGACAGCGCTACGGTAGGTTAAAAACAGCAATGGATTCTGCCTGATCAAAAAGACACACACATCACATGCGCCCCACATCTGGCACTCATCAGAATCGAGGTAGAAGCTGCGTTTATGCATCATATTCACTTAGTGTTCATCAAGCCTCGGTGATTCCACAGAAACGAACACAAGAGATCATTTGAAGTCATCCAAACATCATGTTCTAGAGGTTTTTTTTGTTCTCCTTTCCAAATCATTAGGCTATCTGGAATACTTACAGTGTAAATGCCTTGCACAAAAAAAAGGAAGTTACCAGGGCTGTGTCCCGGTCACCGGCAGTTGGGAACGAGCAACGCAATTTGAAAGCACATACAATGAAACATAATATACCTTTAGCCCAATGCGCCAGTGATGTGAGCAGGCGGCCTCAAGGACTCAGCGCGCACCATCCGTGCAGTGCGAGCCCTAAGTTGGGAAACACTCCGGTCTCTGGGAAACCCCTCGGCACGGGGGGGACGGGAACACACGGACAGCGGGAGGGGGCGGGGAAGACAGGACAGCACACGGAGAGCGGGAGGGGGGGTGGGAACGGGCACACGGACAGCGGGAGGGGGGGCGGGAAGGCAATAAATAAAATAAAATAACACTCACCTGGACTTCTTCCGGCGGCGGTCGGCATGGACTCAAGAAAACAAACCCAAACGAAACTCCGCCCACCGCACATTTACCAACTCCGACGGCTGCAGCAGTGTAATCCGGCCCGGTAGAGGAGAGGCCGCCTCCAAGACGAACGGAACCACGCCCAGGGAAAAAAACGCGGGAAAGCCCCCGAATCTGGTCCGGCCTTGACGGACAGATCCGGCTCCCAATGGCTAGCCTCCATTTATGGAGCTAGCCAATGGGAGCCGGGGGCGGGTCATCGATTCCACATAAGACTCATAAGGTTTTTTGGCGCATGCGCACTACGTGCGCACTTGCAGGCAAAACCTAAAAAAGGGTCTTTTCCCAGGGTATTTCGATCCTCAAGAAGAATAAGTACTAGCAAAATGCATAGGGGGGAGGCAAGCAGGTTAAGCTCAAATTATGTTTCTACAAGTGACAAAAGTGACGCTTTAACTGTTGGAACAAAGGATGTTGAGGATGAGGAAGTGTAGGAAATGTCCTTGAATATGATAAAAAGGCATTTTTACTTATTGGGCATAAATGAGGTGGAAGTAAGGGTCATGGTAGATTCAGGATACCCTTTTACCTTACTAAGTGAAAAGGTTTGGTGATAGTCATTTTGGTAAGTGCCCACTAAAAGATTCAGTGATACAGCCTGTTGGGTATGAGGGCAAACCCATTGAAGTTGTGGTGAATTTGTGGCGATGCTTAATTTTAAGGACCATGTGATGGAAGGCGTAATATATGTGGCAAGAGATGAGGCCTGTTTATTGGGGTGGTAAGACCAAAGACCTTGGAAATACTGCTGGGTCCCAATAACCCCTATCAAGTCATAATGAAGATAGAATATATTCATGTTCTTTTGATAGAGAACAATGAATAGGAGAGCACTTATCCTGATTTGTTCCAAAAGATTATGGGCTTATTTAAAAGATTTGTGCACAAAATAAGAGTTGTTGACAATGCATTTCCTGTATTACATAAGGTTAGGAGTGTGCCCTTAACCTTGCAAGCCAAGTTAAGGAAGGAATTAAATAAGCTCTGTGCGCAGGACATCATTGAGCCTATAGGGTTTCGACTGGGTAGCCCCAAATGTTTTGGCCTGCCCGCATGGGTCTGTACGTATGTCTGTGGATTTCAGTGAATTAAACTACCAGATATCAGTTATATTGTTATACACACTCTAAGGCGGAAATATTTTCAGTCTGTTAGACATGACCTCAACTTACCAACTGATCAACCTGCATCTTGATTCTAGGTATTTTATATCTTTTGTAACTGCTGAGGGATTGTACCAATTTAAACACATGCCTTTTGGGTTATCATATGCATCTACAGTCTTTCAGCGAGTGGTGGAGAGTTTATTCAAAGTATTGGATGGTGTTTTAGCCTTACATGATAATTTGTTGGTCTATGGTGGTGATTAGGAGCAGCATGACACGAGACAGCATGAGGGGAGTCACGCTTAGTGCAGAGAAATGTAAGTTTGGTATGCCAAGCATTGTTTACCTGGATTACAAGTTATCCACTGATAGAGTTGAGTCGAAGGCAAGTCTGGTTAAGGCCATTGAGTATTTTAATCCTCCTGAAAACAAGATCAGTTGCAGTCCTTTATGGAGTTAGTGGAATCAGAAACCCTTTTGAAAAAGATTATGGGATTTCAGTAGAACAGTGAATGTGAGCATGAGTACAATTTGATAAAGAATGAAATAGCTCAAGCTATTCTGGCTAAGCTTTTCAATACCTGGGATGAAAGTGTGATTCTGACAGATGCTAGTCAGAAAGGTCTAGAGAAGGGAGAGATGAAGTGGGTGCATTTGTTTCAAGGTGCCTGAGGAGGGCAGAGTCAGCGTATTCTGTGGTGGAGAAAGAAGGTTGGGCATTCTGGTGGGGTATCAATCACTTGAAAGCATACTTGTGGGGCACACATTTTACCGTACGTGTTGATAATAAACCTCCTGGCCATTTGTTAACCATGGGGGTGGAGTTAGCCAGAGAATTGCCAAATGGTAGTATAGACTTCATGAGTGTGATTTGATTATCAAGTGGAGTATGTGCGAGGTGCCAAAAATTTCCAGGCCGATTGTTTTATGCCCCTTCCAGGATGTGACCAAGGAGAGGATGAGTTATGGGGGGGACGATGCGGAATCAGTGTGCACTGTAGAGATTCACTCTGAGGGCCTGTGTATTCATTTCAAAGTTCATTCAAACATAATCATTGTATTTCAAAATGTAATTAAAAGGAAAATCACTCATCTTAAACATCAATCAAGTGCACCACACAAAAAACAGTGACAACGCATTATTGCACTTGATAACGGCAAGGGTGCAATAAACACTGTGCAATGATTTTTGCACATTCATTCATAACATAACTAAGGGTGCGCTACATTTAACAAATAAGTGATGAAAAGCGCTAGTACGTTTGAAGTAGGCCTGGGCGGTAAATTCCGTTCCACTAGCAGAATGTGCGGAATTTGGGTAATTTCGCATTCCGCAGAGTACACGGAATTGCCAAAAATTCCGCGATCCGCGGCTTCGTGGAATTTTTTGCTTGTTCGCGCATTCAAAATGCGTGTTCGCGAGATATTTCTCCCGTGAGCACGCAAAACAGCGTTCGCGAACAGGAAAAAAGCATTGCGAACGGGCGGAACAAGCAATTCCGCATGTTTGCTGAACTTTTGCGTGTTCGCAGAGATTTTTTACCGTTTTGCAGAGCTTTGCGTAGTACGACTACGCAAATTACGCCCACCCCTAATTTGAAGACACTAATTTGAAGTTGATTGTTTTGACCAGTCTGACATTTTTGTGCCAGAGGGTTATATCATTATTACTCTGAAATATCATGGCCCTCTTGGTACTTTCATTGGGGTTTCAAAGTCAGCTAGTATGGATAGGTTTGTGATTTCACTCTTTTTCACTGTGCATACTGATGAAGGTTAGAAAGAGAAAATCCTTGATGGTTCTCTCTGACGCGTTTCAAACCACTGTAGTAGAAAATTGTAAACAACTAGTAGAAAATGTTATTGTTTCAGTTAATTAAAACCATAACAATACATTTTATAATATCAAGTGCTGCCCGCAAGGCTCTTAATGTATGGATACATTTTCTATCATTTCACTCTAAAACATTCTAGTGCAAGTATTCTTTGTTAAAAAACAATCGAGCGATTCGTATAGCTTAAAATTCCAAAGTTCTGATATTATACTTTGTTAAGTTCAGGAGAGCCCTTTTCCAGAAAAGCTGCAGTCCTTTTATCCTTATGTAGGCCAGATGCCTAGTTTTATTTTAAGGCTTGGGCGTGAACCGCAAGGAACTTTATTAATAGGCAGTTCAAACGGGTGTCTGTTGGGTTCAAGGTTGCCATGATCGCCGATCTGCACGTTCTTATACCTCGCTCGTTCATGGCCTTTTTTAGAAGGATGGCTCGAGCTCGGGCTAGATTTGGACAAATACATACAAGATGAATGAAATCCTCCTTGCTGCTACCACATAGCCTACAAGTTTTGGGACCGTCGTGGACCCAGATTGGCTGGTCCATGGTCGATGGAAAGTTTCCCAGACGTAGCGCCATTAGCTTTTTTTTTTCCTTTGGGCCGGAAATGTAATTGTTAGATTTGAGGCTGCAGTGAGAGTTTTGTAGTTGGATATAACCATCCAAGCGTGTTTTCTTTCAAACCACTGGTGGCTGGGGGTTCTCATCAAGACTAGGGCGGGTTTTGCTCTTATGTGTCTGTAAAAACTGTATATAACACTGTATTAGCTGCCATCTTTAACATCTCTAAAATATTCAAGTTTTTTTCATCAACATTGCTCCAGTGTGTACCTTATATCTTCAAAGGCAGGCAAGTTCCATATTTGGATGCATTCGACACTGCTGGCTCTACATCTGCACATTGCCAGGAGGTCTGCTGTGCTGCCAGGAGGGACGGCCACTTTGCTAACTGCTTTGCAGTGTTGGCCTGCTGAGAGCTGGGATGCAGGAGGGACTGCCACTCCATAACTTTCCTTCATGTGCTGGACTGCTGCTTGCTACCTATTTTCTGCCACATAAGTGTTCTCCAAAGGTTTGGTGGCGTGTTCATGTGGAATTTCAGGGCCATCAAAGATTCCTCCTGCCTGCCCCTGCTGCCAGTCTGGCCGTTGTATTCTGACTAGGTGCAGTGATCGCCGCTCCTCGCTTCACCTTTCGCTGACATCAGCATGTGTGGGGCACTTTGTGTTTCTGTCCAACAACATGTGTGGAGCCCCATTATACGTCACTCAGATCAGCGCTTATTGAGCCCTCTGTACTTACCAGTGCGTGTTAAGATCTTGCATCTTTCCCTAGATCGGTGCGTATCTCAGTGCTATGTGCTTCCCCCAAGACTGCACTCTCTGAGGGTAGAAAGTCGCTGCAACGCCGTAGATAGCCCCTGCCTCGTGAAGCTGGAAGGTTGCCCAGCAACGTGGAGAACTCCACTGGTGTCAGCCGTGGGCCTGGCCTAGCCACTGCAGTGATTCCCAGTGTGGCTTTCCCGAACGCGTTGACCTAGTAATATGGGGTGGGCCAGACTTCTGAGGCTGGTCTGCGTGGCCCTGCCTCCAGGATCAGCACGTATGCCGAGATAACTACACGGGCCCCTCTCCCAAGGCCTGCTGACATTTCCCGACGTTGCGAACTCTCCGAGATTGGCTTGGATCACCACAAAGGTACTATGGGTGAATGGAGCCCTGGGGAGCTGAGTAGCCGTTAGTGCTTCTTTTTTGGTGGCTCTGGGCCCATGACGAGTGGCCCCCGATGAGCAGCAGACATGCTGGTGATTGGATCCAGTGTTCGTTCTGTGTCTGGGACATTGGACCTGCTTGGGCCTCACAGCCGACTTGCATGTAGTAGGTGGCTGGAATCTTCTCTTTCACCAGCATCTTGGGACCAAGCAGAGACTTCTCCTTTGAGGCCAACCAGAGACTTCTCCTTTGAGGACGGATAGGGAGTGCTACACTCAACGCCCCCGCATCGAGGAAGCTCTTTTGCCTCGTTGCATTACTGTAAAGTGTCTAATAGAAGATAAACATCTTTTGATTTAGCACTGTGAAGAACCAAAGCATTTTATAAAATAACTCAAAAAGTATCGATTGGATTTTTGTTGTTTTGGTCTTGATTTTCTTTCAATATAGAAACTATTTTTAAAACCCTGTGTGGAGTTTCTTTTTGTGGCTAAATCATTGTTATTGTGAGAGTTTGTTACACAAATTCTTTACACATTACCTTTGTAGATAAGCCTGCCTGCTATGCGCCAAGCTACCAGAGGGTGAGCACAGGTTATCTATGGTGTGTATCTAGTTTACCCTGACTACGGTGGTGTGTTCTGCCTGGCTTGGGTGCATACCTTGGCCAACCAGAAACCCCATTTCTAACACTGGGTAAAAAAAACAAAGGACTGGATTGAGGGCCAGTGTAATAACCAGTGGCTGAGATTCATTAAAATAATCAACCCATCACTTTTTTGTCTTCCTCGGTGTGATGCCTGAAGTGGAATGTTTACATCCAGATGTGGGTCCTGTTCTCACTGTGCCATGGGACTCCAGCTGCACCGTAGTGACGAGGGCCAAGTAGGCCGAAACCAGTCTGAGGTCGGTTGTTTTGCCATTCACGAGGGACCTCGCCATGCTGTTCAGGCTGACCTGTTCATATTGGAACAGAACCAAGTCTGATTTGCATATGGCAGGTTTCTGTGTGAGGTGATATGGTGGGCAAAAAAATGGTGGACTTAAATGGGGCCTCTAGTAATTATCAGTGGGCGAGATTAATTCAAGCAATCCACCCATCACTTTCTTATATTTCTCTTTCACCCTGTTAGGGCACAAGGAGATGCTGCCTACGCTACTGGAGTTGACAAGTCAAGTCAAGTCAAAACCACTTTATTCGATTATTAAAAATCATAAAAGTATACTATACAGGTTATCATTTCTTTTAAAATAGTATCAAAACATTCAATTCCATTAAAAACAGTTAAAAAGAATAATATCATGTTAAAATTCAGTTAATCACTTTCAATAGACTTATAATGACTTGTTTATCATATCCTGTTGGGCTGCCTGTCTGATCCTCCTACTCCTGATAGACGCGACAAGAAAGTTTGCAACACCAAACATGATTACAGGGGATTCCGTTAATTGTAAAAACAGTAATGCAGGTTTAGCTTGTAAAAAGGCCTTCCCTTTCAGTACTGGAAAAATAAATCTTTTTCTAGCTTCATAGTACAGAGGACAAAAAAACATAAGGTGCATGGTATCTTGGGGGGAAAAATTATCACATTTACAAGAAACCGCATCCTCAGGCCTACACCATCCCTGTAAGTCACCTAATACCAAATGGATCTGGTTGAAACGAAATATGGTCAATAGCCATCTGTGAAAAGGAATCGTAACGATGGAAAGGTACGACTGCATGGCTAGAGACGACATGAGCAAGAAATGAGCCCTGACTGTAGATTTACTTAGCTCTTCAGATTCCCGCTCTAACTCGCTGAGCTTAGTGTAGTTTATTTTAACCCATTTAAGATCAGATTTACATAGACCTTCAGGATTGGAGAAAATCTCTGGGCGCCCCAATTTCTTTGTTGACATTTTAATATAGGACAACCACTGGATTTCCTTCATTTTATCTAATTTCATGCAATCCTTCAGAATCAACTGGAGTTGACAGGTGCAGCATAAGTAGCAGCTTCGCACTACCTAGGCTAATTGAAACAAGATGATTTTTTTTTCTTCTTAGTTTTATATAGCAAACTTGACCCGAAGGTATCAGAGCGCTTTACATGAGCACCAGTCGCGTTACAGACGTACACATTCCTCTTGTTTTGATTGGCAAACGGGAGATTAAGTGAAATGTCCAGAATCAAATTATGTTGAGCGTTCCTTGCTGAGACTCGAACCCAGTTCCCCAGCTTTGAGGTCGACTGCTCTAGCCGTTAGGCTACATCTTATCTTTATTAAATCCAATATTGTAGCTAAAGAATATAAGAAGGATAGAGCCTGCTCCAGGCCAATTAGGCTGCAGTCGGGTCCAGCAGAGGGGAGACCAAGCAGGTAAATGAATGGTAAGTCCGTGGCAGCACTTCATCTGGCAGCCTCCACACAGAGTATTGACACCGATCAGGACGGGGACAAGTAATGCACAGTAAGTTCGCCAATGCTATCGCAGGGTATCGCAAATGACACAGTCATCCTTTAGTAACCCCCACTGCAGGTTCCACAAAAATATACTCCTAGTACTACGATTTCAAATACTCGATCTTACACAAGTGAGTCCAAAGATTTCGATCTGTATTAAATTCCTAAACACAGCCGGCTTCTCTTCCCAGTTATGAGATCTGGGTTAATGTAACCCCAGTCTGCCATATGTTCGGTGTTTGGTAGTTTGAACTTGGAATTAGAGGCAGGTCAAAGTTATATAGGGAGGCATTTATGTTGGTAGATATTGCAGTAGTCTATATTTGGAATCTGTTTTGCAAAAAAAAAAATTTAAGTCTGTTTCGAAGTGCTGCTGGTGAGAGGCTAAGGCGCAAACAGTTCTAGATCTTCTCACCTTCCACATTTGCATGAGACAAGGAGAGGATGCTTAGTGGGACCAGTTGTCTTCTAAGTTGTACAAATTAGAGGGATCTGATTGGTTGGAATATGTGTTCCTAGCTTCTGTTACCCTTCCAGTACATGTCCAGTGTCAAACGGATTTTTCATTTTCTCGTAGACGGCCAGTGAAGGCTTAGTCCTAATGGATTCTCTGAACCCCGAAATGTGTTTTCCAAACTAGTTGAGAATGTTTGCTGTCAATTAGAATGGAAATGGTGCCACCAATTCTGGCCCCATGAGCCTCGAAATAAGATATTATAGAATGAATTAGTACAAAGGTGCTATAGGATTCAGCCGAAATAGATGTTGTACTTTTCTTGAAATTTGACGTCCTTTCTTCAGTTGGCACTGAACAGGCCCCAAGCCAGCAGATAACTTCACTGCATTTGGGCCTTCTGTCAGTTTTGAAACTGAGGTTTGGTCTCTTGGAGGCAAGTTGAAAAGTCACCATAGGGAGTCACCGTGCACTTTTTCTAGTGAGGGATCAAAACAACCTCCTGAAACCTCACAACAATACACGAATAATGAGATGGCCTTTATTTGTCCCAGTTCATTTCATATCGATAATATCTGCACAAAATGGTAACAAGATCTGACTTCATCCATGCATACCTCCTCTTACCAGCCCTCGTGTATTTTAAATACTCAGACCCGCCCCAGAGTTTTGATATCCTCAAGATGTGTCAGAGCTGATTCAGTGGCGCATGGCCTGGCCTCTGTTTTACCTGTGGTCTACCTAAGTAATGCAGTTTACTTTTTGGGTACTTTAGCTGTTTCTTGCAACAGAAGATTCCGCTTCCTGGTAACATACCATCCAGCTTGCTTCTTCCGATTACGCAGGCTTGCCTGGGTTGGGTTAAGCAGAGCGGTGTTGTCTGCATGTTGTAAGGTGTGGTAAATAAGACCATGAACGGATGCAGGAGGAGGTGTTTCCTAATCTCTCAGTCTCAAAAAGGGTTTGACCCTGTTTGCCACAGCTCAGTTATATGGTGGTTTTTGCATAAGGGTGTTGCATAATTGACTGTGCTCCTGCATCTGCTGCTAGGGTGGCCACTTTCAATTATCTCTGTGTAGTTGATGAAATACCTGAGAAGAGTTTTTTTAAATCAGTTTGTAACAATCCAACAATACAAGAGACATTTTCATCGGTACCATGCACCAGCATAGTACAAGTGTATTATATCAATCAAGTATATGTATCAATGATGGGTTTGAAGATAAACATTGCTAGCTCGGGCTTTCACTCTGCATGGAACCATCTGGACTAGATAGGCGAATATTTGCTATTTCTGGTGAATACTACTGACTGCAGATTCCTCACTTCAGAATCCTCCCCAGGCGTCTGTGGATCCTGAAACGTTTTTTTAGCAGTGCTGCGGCGTGCCACCAGGTGACGCTGTGTGGTCCCTCTTTGGCTATGCACTGGCACCTAAGTGACAGAGTGAGGCAGCATATAAGCGTTATTCCTGTCCGCTCATCTCCGTTTCCTGTTTTTCCCCTTTCCGTGTCCTCAGAAATTTACCGCGAACAATTCTAGGTACTAGTGTGCTGAATACGAACTTGGGACTTTTTTTAGATGCTAAAAGGAAGTCATTCTACAGAATGGGGAGGTGGGAGGGCAGTGAGAAATCTGTTGTTAGATATAGCATCCACCCGAAAGAGTCTTACTGAAGATAAGTAACTTGTTCCCCAGATGGAAACTTGAAACCCCAGATTCCTCGTCTTAGAATAGATATCAAAGCAGTATGCCGCCCAGGTGGAGCCTTTGTGGGGTGAACTCAAATCGAAAGGTCCTTCAGGAATTACCAAGCAAAATACTCTTTCTGACGGACCTGTCTGTCAATTTAGTAGTGCTTTGTGAATGTATGCACTGACTCACTTCGTAGATTGGCAGGTTTCAAGGACAGGTAGGCACTCTGCAAGCCAACGCAGTGTTAGGAGCCTTAGCCTTGGTAAGAAGGCTTCTCAAGGTTCCCGAGGGCTGCTTCTTGTCCAGTGGGTCGCAGACCCTGATGCATCAACAGAGTTTGCTTATGCACAGCCTTCCCTCTCTTCAGCAGGTCGAACCTGACAAAAAGCTGATTGCTCACACTACGTTCCTTGGTACGGTCAATGTAAAAGCCTAAAGCCCTTTTAGGGTCCACCGATGGAGCCTCTCCTCCTCTATCAAAGGGTGAGGGTTTGTGGAGAAAACTGGGAGAGTTATGGATCTCCCAAAGTGAAAGCGGTTCAAGACATTTGGGAATAATGCTGCCTGAGGCCCCGGCATCAACGTGTGTGGGAGAGAGGTGGTGTATGGCAGTTGCACTGAAAGTTCCCGGAGTTCACTTGCGCAATTAGCTGACGTAATCATGATATGACAATCATGACACGAGCATCAGCTCGAACGGTGAACTGATGAAAAACATTAAGACCAACTAAAGACCTACCCTGGCGTCACAAACAGCTTGGGAGGGAACATGTGTGTCAACCCTTTAGGAAATCTCATCTCAAAAGCTGATAAAGAGTTGATCCACTAAACGTAGAAAAGTCAAAAGGGTAGGCAAATAATTTTTAAAAGGTCTTTGAGGAACAAAGATAAAACAAGCAAAAGAACTTCTGAGAGATTTGCATGTAAAAGAAATGTTTTATGAGATCCACACCGGATCACAAATTGTCTCGTCGTTAGGCATATTATTTTTATTTTTTGGAAGTTTTATATAGCGTGAACTTAGTCCATGGGCATTAAAGCGCAATGTGAAAACAAGATATACTCTTTGTAGGCACTGGGAGGTTGTGGACTGGAATCGAGCCTGCTTCTTCAGTTTCAAAATGGGCAGTTCTGGCCGTTAGGCCACACCTCATCTCTTCTACTTGTGTACTTGTTAGAAGGAACTGCAGCAGGGACTGCTGCTGTACATGTCCCATTATAGTTTACTTTTGCTGTTCTTTTTAGCCTTTAGCCAACACTTTACCATTAGTAATAAACCGTCAATAAAGTAATTTATTCTGTGGTTAAATTTTTTCCTAAAGGCTCGGAATAGATTACCCAAGCATCTCCATTTCCCATGTGTTCCCACCAAGTATTGCATCACGCTATGATGAAGAGCTGGTAAACTGACTCATTGGTACAGCACCTGCTGTGGAGTCTTGAGGGTAAACTGCAAGCCACCCATACAAACGGGCGTAGCTACCATTGGTGCTGCAGGTGCAGTGGTACCGAGGCTCATTGAACCCTGATAGTTGCTGTATTTTACTACTCCGAGAGCAGTCAGGGGGGTAATTTTCCTTGCTTGCAGCAGGACCCATGGCATCGTTGCTGCGCTACTGTGCAAATATTGATAAAGTAGGCACCACAGAGTGTGGCGAAGGTGAGCCTGATATTTGTAGTGCTACTTGACGATGAAAACCGCTTCATAAACAATGTCCTGAGCAGGAAATCTGATAGGGGTCCATTAATACACTTTAATGCTTGACTTTGTTGTTTATTACTAAGAACGTGTAGCAATGTAGCTGGTGTAACTGATTGGATATAAATATTTGGAAGTTTGAAACAAATGTTCCATAATATAGAATTCTCTTAGCTTTTTGCGCAAAGCACGTGTTGTCCACCAGAGGGCGAAAAGACACACGGAATGCTTTATTAACTGCCCGATTTGAAATCCATGGACGGAAGCTGATCTCTCTTCTTTGTCAAAGTTTCTTTGAAGAATGGACATCCTTCTGGTAGAAGCACTCTTCTTAATATAGATGTTTACAACTTCCAGTTAAGAGTACATTGTCCACACAAAACGAAACTCAGTTGTCAGATGGGGTCAGATACTCGGGCCTCTTGACATGTCACACAGTCTGAACCAGGGCACAAGTCAGGGGTACACGACGTTTACCCACTATTTTCACAGAATGGACGCCGTCCTCCCTGCTATAAAGTTGGGCCCCACTGAAATAGGCTGAACTTGTCCCGGTGTAATTTTCAGACACCATTACACATTCAGCAGCGCCTGTACCTTGTCTGCTTTATTTTGCGGTTAATGGTGCAGGTGGCGAGGGGGCTTTCAAATTTCAGACTCTAGCTGGGTCCATAACAAAGGCCGAATTTAAGGGGCCATCAGGACTTCTTCTGTTTCACTATCCTGCAGGGGTAACACGACACACAGCTTATCACTTTACAACACAATTCTACTGTGCTCAGATTTGGGTGGGAACAGTATATCTGACCCCTCCAAAATCCAACAATTTCCCTACTTTTGCTTGGCCAGGAGTGGTAATATGCATGAACTATATGTTATTGTTCTTTTTTTTAATTAGTTATACTTTTTTTTAACTTTTACTCTTTTAGATGTTTTATTTTAATTCTTTTGGTTTATTCTTTTTTTTCTTTTTTTAGTTTTTATATAATTTGCCACTGAGTTTGTTTTATATGTTTATTATTAATATTTATTGTTAGTATTTATACTTTTAATACAATTTATTTTGTGTTGATTGCTTAAATATTTTAACTTTCTGAACGTATATATTTTTTATACATTTATTTTATATCATTTTTTTTTACACATTATCTTTATTTATTTGAATTGTATTATTGTTTACTATCTAAATTAAAATACATATCAAAGAAGTCCACTGGAGGGCCTTTATGAGCGAGGGTCCCCGAACATGCTGCAAGGGCTGGGGGTGAGTCAGACAGCTGTATTTCTTAAGGAAATTTACCCAGGGGCACATTCTTGAACGTTATGGTTGATTTATGCCCTCTTCGGGGAGTTATCGCAATCAGGGCCCTTGCACAATTTAGCGTTGTATGAGTCTAAATGCCCAGTGGTAGAGGCTTTAGCACCTGGAGAATGTCACCTTACACTTGTAGTGCTGCAACGATGAAGAAAATACTGTTCAATGTTTTCCATAGTCCACACAGTGGTTTATTTATTACACAGTTCTGTAAAGCGCCTACCAGGTCTTGGCTGGCATCGGAGTGCTGTACAGGAGTGGAAAAATACAGATAGAAATTATAAGCAACAGGTCAATGAGTTACATGGTGTCACAAGGGTGCAAAAATTGAGTGTTTGAGCCAAATACTGTTTAGCGACCTGAGCACACTACAGACGTTCAGGTACACTACAGACGTACAGGTGCACTATAGATGCACAGGTGCAGTCATTTATTTATTTTATTTATTTAATTATAATGTTTTATATAGCACGAACAAGATCTCGAAGGATATCAGAGCGCTTTACAAAAGGATGAAAGGAGAACATAAATGCAATATCGACACCAAGTAAGAATACAAAACAGGTAGAAACTCATAATTCGAGTACATATGAGTCAGGAAGAGTAATACAATAATAGGTATATTGCGGGTTACAGAGGGGGGCACACTATGAGGTTAAGAAGAGACGCATCAAAATGATGGTATGATGGTTGTAGGATCAATGTGTTCTAGCAGGAGGGCCTAGTCCAATTAAGGTAAGTATTTAGTACTCAGGAATCTTTTAGTTTCCAGTTTGAATGCAGTCGTTGAGGAGATTCTGCATGCTACCGGTGGCAGAGAATTCCATATCTTTGGGGCAGCGCTGGAGAAGGCTCGGTGTTAGAACTGGGATCACCAATTCCACCACGGTAGCTTGGCACGAGGCAGGTAGGCACCCGAAGGCAATGTGTAAAGCAGAAGTGCAGCACACACTCACACTGAGACAGGGAGGCACACGCAATAAAATGATACCACACCAGATAATTGTTTCAAACAAGACTCTTTTATCTAGACTTCTTCAATGCAGGTAAGTAACTCACTGTCAGATACTAGGCATCAATTCAGGTATTGAACATTTCTCAAACATCAGGCAAATAGTTCTGTAAATACCTCACTAATATTTCGGGGCAGGCTAGGTAATAACATTTCTCATAAGCAGGCTCATGACAGACAACATTTCATAGGACTAGTTTCATTATAAAACATTTCTTGTGAAAGGGGTTCTTTAAAGCAGCTCAACAGGGGCCTAAGGGGTGTACCCGCAACCTTAACAGGGTTTCAGGCTCAAGGGCAGGCTAAAAGAACATCCCCTAGCAAGGGGTTAATTTGGGCTCAGTAACTAACCAAGGGGGGAGTCCGGTGTCCAGTTCCGGGACCCTCAGCCCCCTTTCCTCCTCACCCTGGGTCTTGACAGGTTAATCAGGGCCAATGGGCCGAACTACAGTCTCCCGCGGTGTGGATCGGTCACGGGGCTGCATCTCTGTTCTCTCGTGGTACTCGGCAGCCCCCGCTTCCACTCTGCACCTCCGCCCTCCCCTGGGGGTGTTACCTCTGCACTGGGCCTCCGTAGGGCTCTCCCCCCTCAGTCCTGGTCGGGGGTGGCTCGGGGGCTCTTCCTCTCCTGGGAGCCCCATCGACGGTGCTTCGTGGTGGTCCCGGGCCTCCGTAGGACTTCTTCTGGCCCGGGAGACAGCTTGAAAGGGGTGCGGCGCTTAGGGCCAATCTGAGAGCGTCATCCGGGGGGTGCGGCCGATGACGTGGCCGGCGCTTCAGCCACGTGATACCGCCCTTGCTGACCTCACAGGCCTGACACGGCCTCCGGCAATACTGCACTGGCCCTCCCCTGGCTCAGGGGGGCAAGCGACGCAGGCAGATGGCGCGAAGTAGGTCGGGCGGCCGACGCCTTCCTCCGACAGCGCCTCGAGGCCGCGGTGGTGACAGCAGGCGCAGTGCCTCCTCGGCAACCGGGCAGGGGCCCGCGGCAGTGAGTTCAGCCCTGAATTAACGCTTGGAAGGCCAGAGCGCCAGGGAACAGATACGGTGGCCAGAGTTCTCGCGCTACCAGCGCTTGGCAAACCGCAGCAATTAGGGGCCCCATAGCAGCGCAGATGAGCCCGGGAATGCGGCAGTGACTATGGCATGCAGCGCTTGGATGGGCACAACGCTTGGGGACACAGCAGGCCTTCCCCGTTAACCACAGCGCTCTGGAGGCTCACATTTTAAGGGGGCAGACAGTTCTTCCAGCAGCAGCCTTCAAGCGTGGGGCACTCTCTCTGCGCCCGACAGAATTCCTCCCGCGTAGGCCCTCCTTCCACCTGCCACTCTGCAGGGGTCGGCAAGTCCCCCACGGGAACAACATCCACCTCTACGGACTCCGGGGTTACCTCCAGGGGCTCCCTATCCATCTCGTGGGGCGGGTCTTCCACAACATCATTGGGCTGGGCAATTGTTCCAGGCTCCAACCCGGGTTGAATTCCTTGTCGGGCAGCCATGGACCTCGTGACCACGCAAGTCCATCCTGGTAACCCCAGCATTTCTGTGTGGGCTTGGAACTCCACATCCTTCCAGGAGGTATACTCCAGATCGTTTCCGAGCAGACACTCAACTGGCAAAGCAGGGATTACAGCAACTCCTAACTGGCCTGAGACCCCTCCCCACTCAAAGGGAACCTGAGCCACAGGATAGTGACCCACACTGCCGTCAGCCAACACGGCCGGATGTAGTACGTTTGGGATCAGTTGCTCCGGGGACACCAGCTGTCTCAGTACCATCGTCATGCTTACACCCGTGTTCCTCAGAGCCTCCACCTCCTTCCCGTTAACCCGCATCCTCTGCCGGTACTTTGCAGTGTTCGAGGGTAGAGTGAGACCAGGGTCAAGCCTGTCCACTCCCCCCCCCTCATCTGGGGACAACTCCTTCCCCAGTGCTACACTAGCCGCCCGGGGCTCTTACCTCCTGTGGGGGCTGGGGACCTCTTGCGACACTGGGGATCCCCCTTGTGGTGTCCAACCTCCCCACACTCGTAGCACCGGACAGTTCTGGGCTGCTGACTCTGGTCAGGGTAAGTGGGTTACTGGAAACCAGATAGGGGTGTGGAACCCACCCCTTTCTCAGGCGCTCTATTTTGTGGGCCTCTAGAAAACTCCTTCCTTTTATCTCCCCACTCTCTTTTCTGGGGGAAACACTGTCCACCTTTCTAGGCGTCCCCCCCCGGGTCCCTTGTGGTACACCCAAGTGCTAACCCAGGTATCCGCCTCCTCCGCAAGTTCCCGAGGATCGGTCAGCTTGCGCTCCACCAGGTGTTGGCGCAGCTCCGGAAAACATTTATCTAGAAGGTGCTCCCTTAAAAAAAAATTGTACAGCCCTTCATAATTGCTCACTTCGCTGCCACGCACCCAACCATCTAAGGCATCCGTGCATAATCAAAGAAATCCACCCAGTTTTGTGTGTCAAGCTTATGGCTGTTGCGAAACCTCTGCCTATACTTCTCTGGGGTGAGGCCAAACTTCCTAAGTAGCGCCTCCTTCATGACAGGGTAGTTGGTTTGGTCCGCTTTCTCTAAAGTCAGGAGTGTGTCCCTTACCAGTGAAGGTATGTACCGATACAGGCCACCCCTCCAGTAACTCTCGGGCACCCCATGGGCTACCAAGGACACCTCATACGCCGCCAACCACTTATCAATATCGTCCCCTACACTGAAGCTGGCTATCACCTCCTTCAGTAGATAAAACTTAGGCTCTCGTGGAACCTCTGGTACACTGCCACCATTCATATTACCTTGCGCCCCTATTTGCAATGCTCGCAGCTCCAATTCTTTTAGGGTGAGCTCGTGCGCAAGCTTCCTCTCCTCCATGGCTAGCCTCTTTGCCTCTCTCTCCTTATCTATTCTAGCAAGCTCCAATCTCAATTGCCTCTCCTCTCTCCTGTCCTCATACTTCTCTGGCGATGCACTCCTCCTTGACACCATACTGCCTGCCTCGGAATGTCTTCCTGGCAACACATTCTCACTAATGTCAATGTGCAGTAGGTCTAACTCTCCTGGAGCGCCCACCTCCGCTTGTGCGCCCAGCTCCTCCTGTCCCTCATCCACTCTCCCCTCCGGGTGGCCATTACCCATGCCCTCAAGGCTTTCCAAAGCTCCTCTCTCTTGGCGCCTCGCCCGACGGACACCCCCAACCCCTGACAGAAGTCCTTCAGCTGTGCCACCGTATACACGTCTAGGTTGGCCAGCTCAAACTCCATCCTGACAGGTGGGGACTCAGACAACTTAATGGAAAGAAACACTAGGGCGTAGGTAACAGGGCTAAAACAGGAGTCTGCGCAATCAATTAGACAGTGGAGGTCAATTTGTTAGGCTTGCATGCAACAGGTGTCCAATTGCGGCGCACACTGATTCACTGGAGGGTGCTGCACAACTGCAGCTCCTTATCCCGCCACTGAACACCAATGTTAGAACTGGGATCACCAATTCGACCACGGTAGCTTGGCGCGAGGCAGGTAGGCACCCAAAGGCAATGTGTAAAGCAGAAGTGCAGCACACACTCACACTGAGACAGGGAGGCACACGTAATAAAATGATACCACACCAGATAATTGTTTCAAACAAGACTCTTTTATCTAGACTTCTTCAATGCAGGTAAGTAACTCACTGTCAGATACTAGGCATCAATTCAGGTATTGAACATTTCTCAAACATCAGGCAAATAGTTCTGTACATACCTCACTAATATTTCGGGGCAGGCTAGGTAATAACATTTCTCATAAGCAGGCTCATGACAGACAGCATTTCATAGGACTAGTTTCATTATAAAACATTTTTTGTGAAAGGGGTTCTTTAAAGCAGCTCAACAGCGGCCTAAGTGGTGAACCCGCAACAGGGTTTCAGGCTCAAGGGCAGGCTAAAAGAACATCCCCCTAGCAAGGGGTTAATTTGGGCACAGTAACTAACCAAGGGGGGAGTCTGGTGTCCAGTTCCGGGACCCTCAGCCCCCTTTTCTCCTCACCCTGGGTCTTGGCAGGTTAATCGGGGCTACGGGCCGAACCACAGTCTCCAGTGGGGTGGGGCGGTCGCGGGGCTGCCTCTCTGTTCTCTCGTGGTTCTCGGCAACCCCTGCTTCCACGCGGCACCTCCGCCCTCCCCAGGGGGTGTTACCTCTGCACTGGGCCTCCGAAGGTCTCTCCCCCACCTCAGTCCTGGTTGTGGGTGGTTCGGGGGCTCTCGCTCTCCTGGGGGCCCTCTCGCCAGTGCTTTGTGGTGGTCCCAGGCCTCCCTAGGACTTCTTCCGGCCAGGGACGCAGCTTGAAAGGGGTGCGACGTTAGGGCCAATCCGGGCACGTCTGGTGGGGGGTACGGCCAATGACGTGGCCGGCGCCCCAGCCACGTGATACCGCCCTTCCCGACCTCACAGGCCTGGCGCGGCCTCCGGCAATATCGCAGCAGCCCTCTCCATGCTCAGGGGGCTGCGTGGCGCAGGCAGATGGCGCGAAGTAGGTCGGGCCGCCGGCGCCTTCCTCCGACAGCGCCCCGAGGCCGCGGTGGTGAAGCAGGCGCAGCACTTCCTCGGCAACCGGGAAGGGGCCCGTGGCGGTGAGTTCAGCCCCGAAATAGCGCTTGGCAGGCCAGAGCACCAGGGAACAGATACCGGGGCCAGTGTTCTTGCGCTACCAGCGCTTGGTGAACCGCAGCAATTAGGGGCCCCACAGCAGCGCAGATGAGTCCGGGAAGGCGGCGGTGACTATGGCATGCAGCGCTTGGATGGGCACAGCACTTGGGGTCACAGCAGGCCTTCCCCGTTAACCACAGCGCTCTGGAGGCTCACATTTCAAGGGGGCAGACAGTTTTTCCAGCAGCAGTCTCTCTAAGTCCTAGCCAAATAGCGCTTGGGATCAGTCACAGATTAGGCAAGACAGCGCTGGTGAGATGGCAGCGCAGGGGCATAGTTCAGGCAGTAAGCGCTGGTTACCGGGTTGATCCCTTAGCAGTGTTCAGAACAGGCAGGTGCTTCCAAACAGCGCTTGATGGGCCCAGCGCCCTTCTTGGGGGATGGATGTCAGGTCCTTGTGTAGGTACTTGGGGGGAAGAAGGAGGGGGTTGAGTTGGTGGGCTCAGAGTCAGGATCGTTCCCTGCAGGACACTGGAGGTGGTTTCCTGGGTTCCCCCTCGCTGGGCTAGATCAGCAGGCTGGCAGAGGCCCTCATCTAACTTGGAAAAGCAGTGCCTAGGCCCAGTCAGTCCCAGTAGTGTAGGTTCCTCCCCTAGTCCTAACCGCCTAAACTTCTACAGAGGTTCTACCAGGTCCAGTGGTGCCCCAACTGACAGGCAGGTTTCCCTCCTTTCCCCTTATACCCCTAGGTCAGGTGACCCTCCTCTAAAGGCTGCAAAGCGTAACCCCTCCCAGGGCTGGAAGGTTCCAGGAGCTTCTACATTCTAGGCAATGGAACAAAAAGGCGGAATGTCAGTGTTACTGTATCATGATGTCCCAGCCTGCTCCTGACTAATAGTGCGTGTCTACAAAAGCCACTCCGCAGTAGCAGGGGCCTGTGGCAGCCATGTTGTTTGGAAAGAGCACCTGCACTTCAGCACTGTTTGGCAGTGGTAAGGCGCCCAGAGACCTAGGTCCAACAAAAAGATGGTGGCAAAAACAAGGCAAAAGGGAAAAAAACGGGGTAAGACCACCCTAGGTCTGACAGATCTAACACTCAGTGACAAGTTTTCTTTTCTTTGCTAAGGATTAGAGGTTTTAAGAGGTAAGTGTTAGCACTTCTTGAAGCTCTACCACCACAGAATAGTTCAAGCTTTCACGCTAGGTACCTGGAGTTTTGAAATGCAGGACTTTGTGTGTCAGAACGGCAATCTTTAACTGAATGTTCGAAGCATGTGGGCTGCTGAATTCATATCTGTAGCATAGATCGCCGCCTAGTGTTGGGTCCGGATGATTGCACCTTGTTGTCCTGGAAGAGTCTTCGAAGTATCACGAGATAGGTGGCTCCTCCCCTGGACTACAGTGCGCATGGGCATCGACTCCATCCTTAGATTGTTTTTTTCCGCCATTGGGTTCGGATGTGGTTTCGTTAACTCCGGTTCGGAATCGACAATAACTTAGTTTTTCAAGGCCAAAAGGCCTTCTTTGACCCGTCGGTATTGTTCGCGTTCGGTGCCTCCCTTCCATCCAACTTTCAAGTCGGATTTCCCGTGAGTCGTGAGACTTCGAGGATCGAGGCCCAGTCAACGCAGCAAGACTTCGACGGCATGGAACGAAGTCCGTTCAAACACTGTCCCGTGTGTGGATCCAAATACCCACACATCGACATCCACCCGGTCTGCAACAAATGCCTGTCGCCGGACCACGACGAGGCCAACTGCATGGCCTGTTCCAGGTTTAGATCGAAGAAAACCATCAAGCTTCGGCGCGCGGCGCGACCTAGAGGCCCGGCGATCGGCTCCGGCACCGGTGGACATCTTCGTCAATGAAGAAGCGGACGAGCAACAGGCCCATCTTCAAGTTTCGCCTCCTTCGGTGGTCGTTGAGTCCGACTACGAAGCGGACGCAGAGGGCCAAGACGTGGAGGAAATCGTCGAGGAGGTAGGAGACGACGATGAGGCCTACAGGGCCATGGAAGATAGCTCGGAGGAAGAGCTATACCGCGTTCGTACTTTTACTAAGGCTCGGGTCGAAGGATCGCCACATGGCCTTACCCTAGACCCTACACCAATATCCACGGCCCCGCCTTCCGGCCCGGCCACGGACACTTCTGCGGAGCCGCCATTACCTAAATCCAAACCGAAACCGAAACTGTCGGTATCGACTACAACTAAGATGGCCGTCGCACCATCGAAACCGAAACCGACTGCTCCCCCATCGACGCCGTCGTCTTCGGTGGCCTCGAAGCCTAAGAAAGGTGTCGCACCCTCTGCGGTGGCGAAGGGGGGCGAGGACCCCGGCTCGCGAACAGCCGCTGCATCGGTGCCGGGAGCGACCGCCGACCCGAAGCAGAAGAAAACGGGTGAGGCCGTTCACCCTGAGGCCGTCGTGCCGAAATCTTCAAGGCCTGTCGACACCACGGCTGCCAAGGGCGCGAAGCCAAGGTCTGGCACTACGGCGCCAAAGGTCAAAGTTGTCGGGGCGAAGTCATCGGCATCCACGTCCACTGCTGTGGTCGCGGATCGCAGTGCACCTCCATCGGATACGCAGAAGGTGTCGGCGCCCGAGTCTTCCTCTGGAGGGGGACCGAAGACATCGGTCGGGTCTACGAAGCCCTCCGCTTCCTTCACCAAGCAGGTCTCCGACTCCCTAAAACGTATTAAGGACAGAGCTTCCGCATCGGAACCGAAGATCCCTTCCGCCGCGGCCAAGGCTGTCCCTACGCCACAGGCTTCAAAACAGATCCTTTTCATGCTACCACCTAAGGTGGCGCCAAAGGCCTTTGCACCGAGATCGGTGCCCAAGGACCCGGAGAGGTCGAAGTCGACTCCCCCGGCTGGGGGTGTCACGCGTCTGCACCACTCTTTGTCGGAGCAGTCGGAGCAGTACATCGACGCCGATACCGGGAAGCTAACGCTTCTGAAGAGGAAGATTACGGCGTCACAGCCTTTGGAGGCCTTCAAGATTCCCCTGAAACGCAAAAGGCCTGAAGAGGATACTCCTGTGATGGTCGAACCCAGCATTCAGCACCATGCACGGGGGGCAACGCCATCACCCACCTATTCAGATGGAGACGATGGGGAGCAGCAGGATGAGGAGTATAATTTCCCAGCCCACACTGAGCCTGATGAGCAACAGGACTCGTGGGTGGACACAGGTGATCAGGGGGATCAGCAGGCAACCCTTGACCCTCAGGTGTTCAACATCAAGACGTCTCCCACCGAGGATTCCACAGCATTTCATGCTTTGATAGAAAGGGCAGCTAAGAACCATGATGTGGATATGCATGCTGACCCTGTGGAAGCTGATTTCCTTTTTGACACTTTCTCCACTTCGGAAAAAACTATGAAAACTCTTCCCATGCTAAAGGGGGTCCTAAGGCATGCTGCGGACATTTTTAAGGAACCCACGAGAGCTACGGTTGTTAACCCTCGGATTGAGAAAAAATACAGGCCGGCTCCTGGCGATCCAACGTATATAAGGGGCCAACTGCCGCTGGACTCTTTGGTGGTCTCTAATGCTCGCAAACGAGCTAACTCTCAAACCACGGGTGAAGCTCCTCCCCCGGACAAAGAGTCAAAAGTGCTAGAGGCGTCAGGGAAGAGGGTAGCAGCACAGGCGGCCAACATCTGGCGCATTTCAAACACACAGGCGCTGTTGGCCAGATACGACAGGGCACATTATGACACCCTAGAGACTCTGTTGCAACACCTGCCAGACCAATACAAAGAAGGGGCTGAGATGCTTATACAAGAGGGCAAACTCATTTCCAATGCTGCTATCAAGTGCGCCCTTGACGTTGCTGATACAGCGGCTAGGGCAATCAATACTAGCGTGATGCTCAGGAGACAGGCTTGGCTCCGAATTTCCGGGTTCAAGCCCGAAATACAGACAACCATCCTCAACCAACCAGTCAACCCCGACAGGCTGTTTGGTCCTGAAGTCGACACCACACTGGAAAAAATTATAAAAGATACTGAGACTGCCAAGTCCATGGGGGCTCTACAGTCGCAGCAGTTTCGTGGGAACACTTTTCGTCGCTCAGGCAATCGGGGTGTTACCAGAGGCCAAATGTCACAGCAGTCGCAGTTCAACAAAAGTGGGGCGCAGTCATCCTACCCCAAACAGAGCAGAGGTGGATACCGGGGCAACAGCTCAAAGGGCAGAGGCAACAACAGTTCCCGTTCCTCTGCCACCAACAAGCAGTGACTCCCTGTCACTGCCCCCTGACCACCCAACACCTGTCGGGGGGAGACTCCAGCGGTTCCTGTCAGCGTGGCACTCCATCACCACGGACAGGTGGGTCAAACAACTTATCCAGTTCGGCTATTGTTTAGAGCTGACAGACACTCCACCCAACATGCCCCCAAAGCAACGTCCTATGTCACAAGAGCATTTGCACTTATTGCAGCAGGAGGTTCTGGCCATGCTGCAAAAGGGCGCGATAGAGCTCGTGCCGGTGGAGGAAGAAGGCACAGGGGTATATTCCCTGTACTTCTTAATCCCAAAAAAGGACGGCACGCTCCGGCCTATTCTGGACCTGCGGCCCCTAAACCTGTACATCCTCTCAGAACATTTCCACATGCTAACATTGCAACAGGTTCTTCCACTGCTCAACAAAGGAGACTTTCTGGCGACCTTGGACCTCAAGGATGCCTATTTTCACATCCCACTCCACCCCTCCCACAGGAAATACCTCAGGTTCACCATTCAAAACAAGCATTACCAATTCAAAGTCCTTCCTTTCGGGGTGACCACAGCCCCCAGAGTATTTACCAAATGTCTGGCGACAGTGGCGGCGCACCTCAGGAGACAGAACATCCATGTCTACCCTTACCTGGACGACTGGCTTGTTCAGGCGAAGTCGGCCCAGCAGTGTGCGGCCGACATGTCCCGCACCATTCACCTTCTTCACAGTCTGGGGTTTTCACTCAACTATCCGAAGTCGCACCTTCAGCCAGCACATGTGCGGCAGTATTTAGGCGCGACAATAGACACGTTGGCGGCTACGGCTCAGCCGAACCCAGCGAGGATAAGCAACATGCAGTCGCTAATCCTACAGTTCAGACCACAACACTCACTGTCTGCAAGAGTGTTCATGCAGTTGATAGGCATGATGGCCTCCTGCATCTTCATTGTCCCACACGCAAGGCTCCATATGCGTCCGCTCCAAGAGTGCTTGGCACGTCAGTGGAATCAGGCTCACGGGCAGTTGAAAGACCTAGTGTTGGTGACCGGTCGGGCATACAGCTCTCTGCATTGGTGGAATCCACACAACCTTTGCAAGGGCCGACCGTTTCAAGAGCCTGTGCCACAGATTATCCTGACGACGGACGCATCTCTCCACGGGTGGGGAGCTCATGTGCTCCACTACAGAGTGCAGGGACTGTGGACGACGCAGCAACAGAAGATGCACATCAACTACCTAGAACTGATGGCAATCTTCATGGCATTGAAGTCCTTCAAAGTACATCTGTGCAACAAAGTCGTGTTGATCCGGATGGACAACATGACAGCCATGTACTACATCCAAAAGCAGGGAGGTACACACTCTCCACAGTTGTCTCATCTGGCTCAGAGCATGTGGAAGTGGGCCATTCAGAGGAACATCTTCCTCATGGCGGAACACCTCCCGGGCAAAGACAATCAAATGGCGGATCTGCTCAGCAGGTACAGCCACCAAATGCACAAGTGGGAGATACATCCATCAGTACTCCGCCCGTACTTCCAGCAGTGGGGTCATCCAGAGATAGACCTGTTTGCCACAGAGGAAAACGCAAAATGCCTAAGCTTTGCCGCCAGGTTCCCTCACCCACAGTCGCAGGGCAATGCGATATGGATGAACTGGTCAGGCAGATTTGCGTACGCTTTTCCACCAGCGCCTCTTATCCCACTGGTGGCAAGGAAACTCAAACAACACTCGATAACGCTCATCCTGGTTGCTCCAACGTGGGCACGCCAACCATGGTACACCACGTTTCTAGAACTCTCCGTGGTGCCGCATCAAAGGCTGCGCCTTACACCGGGGCTTTTGACGCAGAACCATGGTGACATTCAGCATCCAGATCCGCAACAGCTCAACCTGGCGATCTGGCTCCTGAAGTCTTAGAGTTTGGCTACCTTAATCTGCCTCCAGAATGCATGGACATCATCCGGGAGGCTAAAAAAGCCCACTACCCGAGCTTGCTATGCGGCTAAATGGAAGCGGTTTGTCATTTACTGTACTACCCACAATATCAACCTGCTAGATGCATCCATTCCAGATATCATCTGCTATTTGTTACATCTCTACAAATGCAATCTGGCATATGCTTCCATTCGGATACACTTATCCGCCATAGCGGCTTATCTCCAAAACAGGCAGCATCTCTCTGTTTTCAGAGTGCCGGCCGTTAAGGCCTTCCTAGAAGGCCTGAAGCGCGTCATCCCTCCCAGGACCCCGCCAGCTCCTGTGTGGAACCTCAACGTGGTCCTCACCAGGTTGCTGGGCCCGCCTTTTGAGCCTCTCCATTCCTGTGAGATTCAATTCTTGACATGGAAGGTGGCTTTTCTCATTGCCATCACTTCCCTACGGCGAGTCAGTGAGCTGCAGGCGCTCACTGTCCAAGAACCATTTATTCAAATTCATCCCAACAGGGTTGTGCTGCGCACTAACCCTAAGTTTCTTCCAAAGGTGGTGTCGCAGTTTCATATCAATCAAACCATTGAACTGCCTGCATTCTTTCCAAACCCAGAAACTGTCGCCGAAAGAATGCTCCACACTCTTGATGTCAAAAGAGCGCTGATGTACTATATTGACAGAACAAAAGATTTCAGAAAAACACAACAGCTCTTTGTTGCCTTCTCAGCCCAGCACAAAGGCAACCCCATTTCCAAGGCAGGAATTGCCAGATGGATCGTTAAGTGCATTCAAATTTGCTATCACAAGGCTAAGCGCACTTTAACGGTCCCCCCCAGGGCCCACTCCACTCGCAAGTTGGGGGCCTCCATGGCGTTCCTAGGCAATATTCCTTTGGAAGACATATGTAGAGCAGCCACATGGGCTACACCACATACGTTCACTAAGCATTACTGTGTAGACTTCCATTCCAAGCAGCAGGCAGCTGTAGGGCAGGCTGTCCTTCGAACACTTTTTCAGGCTTCTGCAACTGGCACGGGCAGCCGCCGTTAGTAGGGGGACTGCTATGTATTCTATGCTACAGATATGAATTCACAGCCCACATGCCTCGAACTGAATATGCTACTTACCAGTATGCATCTGTTCTTGGCATGTAGGGCTGCTGACATTCATATCGCCCGCCCTCCTCCCCGGCGCTCGTAGCGGTTGCAGACATCTTATTCTTACACATACTCTTACACATGGTCATCGTTTACACTATTGCACTCCATCTTTGCCACAATGGCTAAAAACAATCTAAGGATGGAGTCGATGCCCATGCGCACTGTAGTCCAGGGGAGGAGCCACCTATCTCGTGATACTTCGAAGACTCTTCCAGGACAACAAGGTGCAATCATCCGGACCCAACACTAGGCGGCGATCTATGCTACAGATATGAATGTCAGCAGCCCTACATGCCAAGAACAGATGCATACTGGTAAGTAGCATATTCATCGCGCTTCGTAGGGCAACCATTTAAGAGATTTTAGGACTGAGGAAATGTGCTCATTTCGTTTGGTGCCTGTAACCAGTCTAGCTGCAGCATTCAGTGATGCCCTTAGTGGGGTTAGGGTGTATTTGGGAAGGCCACAGAGCATAGCGCTGCCATAGTCTAGTCTCGGCAAGACAAGCGCTTGGACCACCTGCTTGAAGTCAGATGGTGGAAGGAATGGTGTGATATTTCTAAGTGTCCTCATCAAAAGATTAGCTCCCTTACACACATTGCTGATGTACATTTTTATGTGATTCATAGGAGAGATGAAAAGGAATTCAGTTTTGGAGGTGTTGAGCAATTTTGAGTAAACAATAGGGTAGAGATGAGGTTTTCTGGGATGAGATTTTCAAATAAAGTTGCTTATCGTCCGCATATATGTGAAAGAGAATGTTCGTGGAATTTAGTGAACTAGCTAACGCTTCCAAGAAGAGGTTGAAGAGGATAGGAGAAAGGGCTGACCCATGGGGGACACCCATGAGTACTGGAGAGGGCTTGGAGAGGGAGTGGTTTGCCTTGATTCTTTGTGATCTCTGGTTGAGGAAAGGCGAGAACCATTGTAACACCGGACCCGTGAAGCCGATCCTGTTCTTCAGAATGGATAGGAGGTTGTTATGATTAACCATGTTGAATGCAGAGGAAAGGTCGAGAAGGATTAAGAGGCAGGAATCATTTTGGTCAAGCATTTTTAAAATGTCATCCATAATGTGCGTGAGAGCCGATTCAGTACTGTGCCCATTCCTAAAACCAGATTGATGCTGGTCTAGGAGTTGGAAGTTTTCTATGTGAGCACGAAGTTGGGATTGTACACATTTTTCTAGGAGTTTGGCTTGGGTGGGAATGTTGGAGAAAGGGTGGCAATTGTTGACATCAGCTTTATCTGTATTGTGTTTTTTTAGAATAGGTGACTCCAGTGCTGCTTTTAGACAGTCAGGTATCGTTCCTTGTGATAGAGAAGTGTTTACAATCCTTGTCCAGGTGGGGATGAGAACATATTTGATTTCTTTGAAGATGGCCGGGGGCAATGGGGCACTGAAGTGGTTAGATGGGTTGATGTTCTGAAGAATCTTGTCGATGTCTATTTCACTGAATGGGGGTAAAGGTGCCCCATGATGCATTGTTCTTTGTGATCAGGCTGATAGATTTACACTTTTCTAAGGGGTCAAAGGGTGGTGCAGACCCAGAGGGTTCCAGGAGAGCCTTCATGGAGGTGAGCTCATTGGTGATGAGTCTTGATTTCTCTGTGAAGAAAGCAGCAAGTTTGTCGCATGACGGTGGGCTGCCTCAAGAGTCAGAGTGTTTTGGACCTACCACTGATTGTTGTTTGAGCAGTTCGAAAAGTTTCATGGGGCGTTCAGCAGCTTGATTGAGTTGGTGTCGGAAATAGTCCGCTTTAGCACTCTTGATTTGTTTGTTGTAGAAGCTCCTAGTCTCTCTAAGGAGTTTTAGTTGGCCCAATGAGAGATTGGATTTCTAGGTAGGTTCAGCTGCCCTGAGCATGCGGTGTTCCGTGTTTAGATTGTCGTTGTACAACGGTTTGGATATTTTTGTTGAGGCATTTTTTTGTTGGAGTGGTGCAATGTCATCCATGATGTTGGAGATGGTCAAGTTGTAGGCGTTGCTGAGTAAGTGAACCTCAACCAAGTCAGTTTGGGAAGAGAGGGCATATTTACAGTGGGCTGCTAGTTCATCTGGCTTTATTGATCCAAGGTCCCTTTTCCGGGTCTATGATTTCGTTGGTTGACCCTTTCTCATCGACACCTCTCTGTTAATATAAAAGAGGATGCAGTGGTGGTCAGACCAGTTGCAAGGGGTAATGGTATGCCTTTTTGAGATAATGAGGTCTAGAGTTTCTCCCTTATTATGAGTAGGTTGGTCACAGTGCTGTGTCAGTTGTTGATAATTTAAGAATGATTTGAGGCAGGTTACCGCCTGGTCATTGGGGTTTGACCAGTGACGGTTGAAATCACCCAGGAAGATTTTGGACTCGGCTGAGTCGACATTGACAGAGATGATTTCCATTTGTTGTTCGTTGAAGGGGAGATTGTCTCCCGGGGGGTGATAAAAAGTGTGGAGTTTACAGACCTGACGGTTATTACTAGAGATGCTGAGACAGAGGTATTCACAAGAGTAAGGCGAGGAGGACTCCATATGAGAAATCAAGAACTATGAATACAGGCTAGGCCACCACCCAGCTTCCGAGCTCTGTCTAACCTGATTATCTTGTGAGTAGGAGGTACTAGGCGGTCTAAGATAGGAGTGGAGGCGGGATTTAGCCACGTTTCAGTGAGGATGATAATGTCTATGTCATTGTGTTGGATGAGGTTGAAGATATCGGAGGCCTCTTTACTTACTGACCTGCAATTGAGTAGAACATATTTAAGGTGTAACTGATTTATGGGTGAGGGGGTCTAGGTGAAATTCACTCTTGTGAGGTTGTCTTTATTGATTACTTTAAGATTGTGAGGAGGTTCTCAGTTTGGATTTGAATGAATGGTTTTTATTTGTCTCGGTGGGATCATGTTGGAATTGGACCTGGTAGAGTAAGAGTTGTGAAGGTCATTGAGTTCATTGGACGCCAGGTAGGTCTCAAACCTTCCTGGGCAGGTTGAGCAACAGGCTGGCCCAAGCAATCCCTAACCCCAGGTAAGGCTCTGGGCAGCTTCGCAGAGGAGAGGATGGAACTGATTGCGGGGAAAAGATCATTTGAGAGGGCTTTCAGGTCATGTAGTTCAGTAGTGAGACTGTGCAACTTGAGAGAGATAACATCCAGACGTGCAACCACATCTGAAAGTGGTGAAGGGTGTATTGGGCATGGTAGCAGAGAGGGGGGCCTTGGTGTAAGCCCGTAGGATCCGATGTGATGGTGAGTAGATCTTGGGGGGGAGGGGAGTTGGTCATTTGGTACTGGCGGAGTTCCTTGGACTTTAGATCTCTGGTTGGAGCATTAGCGAGTAGTATGGCCATTGAGCTGAGGGTCCGATACGGTCCAGACAGGAATGAATAGGTTTGACCAATTATGGTCGGTGGAGGGCATTAGCCCCGACTCCAGCCTAGTATGAGGTGTGGGGGGAGGGATGAGGGAAGTGGGATCATTCGTTGAGGGCACTGACAATAGGTCGCACAGGGATCTCTCCGCTCGAGGAACAGATAGAATCGGACTGGCTATCAGTGCGTCGAGTGAGCCCGAAAAGTCGCTCATCTTCTGGGTCTAGAGGGTTGGGGGACATCAACTGGGGACAGAGCCACTATGTGATCATCAAGAGGCGGAGAGTGATTTGGGTAGAGTGAGGACCTCCCAGAAGTGGTGGGGGGAGTACTGATAATGTCCTGAAAGATGATAGGGTGATTGTGGGTGTCATTGGGTTTCTCCGAGACCTCGTTTTTGAGTAACAGGAAGATATTGGCTATCTTAACTCGATTGACATTGGATTAGGATGATACCATTGTTATAGAGGGTGATGGTGGCATTGGCGTTGAGCGTGGACGAAGAAGCTGTTGTTAGTTTCAGACCATGGGGTGTTTTCCTGGTACCTGTTATTCGGAGAGCAGAGTGGAAGACTTTTCGCCAACAAGCTTTTTTCCTGGTGTAGAAAATAAGGTAATTAACTCTAATACCCTTCTTTGTACAAAAGTAGACGTCCAAGATTAAGATTTCCCAGGTGTAGTCATTGCTTAATTTGAGCCAGTGGTTTCCAGTGTGTGGCACTGGCTCTTAATTGTCAACACCTGCACTTATAACAGACTGCCACCTGGTGGCACTGTTTGTTCAATTTAGACGTGAGCACAACAACAGTGGTTTATCAACTCAAAATACTTTAAAAATGACTAATACCTGCCAACCAAGACATTCTTTAAGCTTTGGGGACCTGGAACTTGTAGTCATCACTTTACAAATACTTAAGACAGGCATGCTTTTTACATTGCTCAATCCCTGTATATAAAAATATCGGGTGTGTTGCTATATTCCAGTATTTACACAAATAAGAATTTAAATACTCCTATTTTGTTTTATTACTTTTATAGCGCTACTCATCCGAACGTAGGGTGTCATAGCCCTTTATATAGCACATCCACATTATACATTGACAATACATCCTATAAATGTGTAAATCAATGTACAAGATGTGTTACATAACACAGTGAGGGTTACAAGTTTTAGGAGTCACATTTTTTTCATAGGTTGCTGTGCTATATTAGAAGGATTACAGTGTATGAACTGCGAGTAACAAAAAGATATTTGTGTTAAAAGCACTAATTCACTTACCTAGCTACATAAAATAAAAATCTGTCATCTGTATGTTAGATGATATGTTTTGCAGGAGCCACATTACCCTCTACGCTACTTTGATTCAAAACTGGGACTAGAGAAAACACAGGACACTCTAGCAAATGTGTTACCCTCCAAAGTTATCTTACCATTATTATTGATTCCTGGGATTTACTGGGAACATAGAGATCATTACCCTCTACGCTACTTTGATTTCAAAACTGGGACTAGAGAAAACACCGGACTCTCTAGCAAATGTGTTACCCTCCAAAGTTATCTTACCATTATTATTGATTCCTGGGATTTACTGGGAACATAGAGATCTCTGCAGCAGGTACCTTAATCCCATAAGATATTTTAAAATGCAGCCTTTGTAACCAATTAAGTAGAATAGATGTACTGCTTTGTTTCTTCTTGTTGCTAACTTCTATGTGTCAGACTATAAAAAAAAAATGTAAATTGAGGCTCACACTTTGCGTCAGTCTGCACAACTTTTTTTTACCAGTACCCAGACTCAACATCACTTTTTTAAAATCTTATAATGCACTCAAATGTTCTCATGACAGACCTGTGAAACGTGTGTGAAGTGTTAAGATCTGACGTCCCTTTTTGTGATGTAACTTCTTGTGAGGTCATGGGTTGTGTTGTCACTTCTTGTGATGCCATGATGTTGTGCTGTGATGTCACGGACCATAATGCCACTTTGATACTGCCTAATTTGTTTAGTCCCCCCACTTCTTTTGTAGGACTTGTGTCCTAGTCTCAACTATCTGCAAACCTCGATCGCCCATTAGGAACAAAGCTACAAAGGACTGGGCCAGAAACCCTTGTGTATCTTCTCATGTAGATGTGGGAAAGGAAAACTGGGCAAATATTTAACTCTGCATTCCAGCACAATGTTCGCTCCGCAGCGGTCACGCCTTGGTACCTCCTCATCCATTAGACGCCGCTAACACCTTCAGGGTTTATAACATACCGAAACCTGCTGGCAACGCCAGCCTGCCAACAGCATTTTAATACATATGGTGTAGACATATCATAAAGTGAGATCTTTTTGGGACAAGCTCACAAAGACTTTTGGAAATCTGGATCTGTAGCGAAATCATTCACCCAGCATGAGCAGATGTGGGAGTTCCTGCAGCCTGTCCACACTACCTTTGTGCAGGAGGGGTGTGCGCCTACCACTGGACGTCTTCATAGCACTAACATCCCAAAGAACACTCCCAGGTGGAAAAAGCCTGATAAACTTCCACCCCTTATATAGTGGTCATGGGGGTGTTGTGCATGCAGACGTGAGGCCATTTATCCAGTAAAGTGTAGTTTAGAAACATCACTGGAAAAGTATTATGGACCAAACAGGAGCTTTAGTTGCAATGTTCCATAACTACTTGGTGCATACCATTGCTTCTAGCCCCATCTCGTACCTCCCTCCCCTCCTTCCATTACAATCGACTGACCCCAGGGCCATGCTCAACGTTGCTCTTCCTCTCCTGGGGAGTGTGGAGGGTTGCTCGTCCTGTCTTTTTCTTTTCGTTGTTTTCTCCTCCCATCCTTCTCAGGATTCAAATCTCACGCGATCTGTGGACGCAAGTGTTTATAAGAATTTGAGGTAATGATTCCAGTATGTCATTTCTTACATAAAAACTGTTTATGAGAGGTCGAATAATATAAACCCAGTTTTTCCAGAAAAAAAGATATGCAGAAATTAATTATTCTGACGCAACCAGTGCCAGGCTTGGCTTTTCACTCATACTTGCTTACTTGTAATGCTCGTACAACATGTAACGTCACAGAATGTATTACTGAATTTCTCTCGAGCAGAAATGTCTCACTACAGTGGCAGTTTTTCTGTTTTCCCTGACTTAGTTTTATAAAGACAATTTTTGAAAAAATTCATTTAACTTAAGCCTGCTACGCAATACACCTGCTGTCCACAAGATGGCAACAAGGCACCAGGAATGAACAGTGCGTACTGTAGCGCATGAGCTACTGCTTCCCTGACGTTATGTCTTAAATAAGCATAAATACTCAAAGCCGTGCAGTAAGGCCATTGACATGTTTGCTACTGACCCATATACATCCGAGTTCAACCTCTGTAGTCTCTCCACACCTTCATTACTTATGATGCTGATTGCATCACTTCGGCCGTCATCGAAAATAGTCAGATCATTCTGACGAGCTGTAGCGAGAGTTACCGAGCCCATCCGAATATAAAAACAGAACTCTGCAGAAACAGTGCGGACCCATTTTGTGAGGTTTTTTTTCTGGAGTTTTCAGTTTTTCAAAACCGATGAAAACTCGAAGTCAAACTGCAGCGAGGGCTGTGGAATGATTTACAATATTCTGCTAACGTCATCTCTGGGGATGCGGATTTACCATTGAGAAGCCCTTTTGGACTAATGTCGCAGGTCAAGGGAGGGAAGTGGTGAGGGTTCAAACTCTGCTCATTCTGTCTTTCATCTTTCTGAAGTTAATAGAATGGCTATAATCGAGTTGGTTATTAATAACACTTGTTACTGCAGCACCTGGATGCCAGAGGGTGTTAGTTCTGTGCAAGCCAGAAGTTGTTTTCATAATAGCCTTCATGGTAACAAAATACCCTGATTGCAGATTCCTTTATATAGATGTTGTCACCAGTGTCACTCACATATGCCTCCACCACCCTGCTATGCAGCTATTGTCCGTCTCCCCTGCTTTCCAAGCTTTTGTATTGTAAGTCAGTGGTTCTTAACCTTTTGACTTCCGTGGACCCCCCACTCAGTGGCGGCTGGTAGGGAACCGTGGCGGGGGCAGGTAGAAAATAAAAAAAAACAAAAAATAAAGAAAAGGTAACTGCCGGTTGTGTTGCCAGCGCCGCCTCTCCCCTGGCACAGGAAGCTCCCGAACTCCAAGGCTCGCTAAGCCAATGCACCATTTTGATTGGTCTGAGCGCCGTGGTTCAGCCTGTTTATTTAAGAGTTTTATATAGCGCTGGCTAGACCCGAAGGTATCAGAGCGTTTTACATAAGGATCAACAATGATAGCAATTACACTTTACATCAAAAAAATGCGACACCTTAAAGAGCGAGAGGGAGAGACAAAATAGCGCAGAAAGGGGGATAGGGGGAGTGAGAAGGGAGAGGAAGGGGGGGTAGAATAATACCCAAGAGATAATAATACTTAAGAGAATAATACTACCCAGAGTACCCCCAGCACCAGCTTGGAATCTGAACATTGTGCTTGCACGGCTCATAAATCCACCTTTTGAGCCATTACACAACTGTCTGCTACACTTTGTTTCATGGAAAGTCGCCTTCCTCATTGCAATCACTTCATTAAGGAGAGTTGGTGAGCTACAAGCTTTAACCTTGGGAGAACCCTTCATAGAGACAGGGCAGTCCTTCGCACCAATCCAAAGTTCCTGCCCAAAGTGGTTTCTGCTTTCCATATCAACCAATCAGTTGAGTTTCCCATGTTCTTTCCTCAACCTGATTCGGTAGAAGAACCAGCTCTTCATACTCTTGATGTCAGAAGATCGCTATTATACTACATTGAAAGAACAAAAGGATTTTCGCAAAACAAAACAACTGTCTGTTGCATTTTCTACACCTCACAAAGGCAATGCCATTTCTAAATCTCGTATTGCAAGATGGATTGTTAAGTACATTCAAACCTGCTCCACTAAAGCTAAACGAACGTTATCTGTACCTCCTAGAGTACATTTCACTCGTAAAATCTATTGCCTTTTTAGGTAACATCCCTATAGCTGACATTTGTAAAGCAGCAACATGGTCCACACCACACACTTTTACCAAGCATTACTGTGTGGATGTGTTAGGACGTCAACAAGCCAATGTAGGCCAAGCAGTGTTAAAACACTTTTTCAAACAGCTGCAACATCTACGGGTTAGCCACCACTTTGGGAAAATACTGCTATATAGTCTATGGAAAGCATTTGTATCAACAGCCCACATGCCTCAAACGGATTATGCTACTTACCCAGTAAGCATCTGTTCTAGGCATGTAGAGCTGTAGATTCACGTGCCCCCTCCCACCTAACAGGGTACCTGTAACTGTTGCAGTTTTGCATTCATTATATTACATATGCATGGACATCTCTGTACTACACTTACTTAGTCCATTATCACCCACTTGCGAGAAAACAATCTAACAATGGAGTCGATGCCCATGCGCACTATCAATGAAAGGAGGAATCATATTACCTTATGACTAGGAAAGACTTCTTCAAAGAAAAACAACCTGCAAACATCCGGACCCACCACTAGATGGAAGGAGTATACAAAGCATGTGAATCTACAGCTCTACATGCCAAGAACAGATGCTTACTGGGTAAGTAGCATAATCCTTATTAATAATTTGTTATAAAGTAGCATTTTAACAATCTTGATAAAACAAAAACATCATCCACTCATTACCACTGGTGGCAATTTCATACAAATAGCATATCAAGTTAAATTACTGTTCATGATTCTAACAAGGTATAAATAAACGATTGCATCAAAGGTGAAAGGGCACCTCATTAAAAAACCCATAAAGGTGTAAATAACTTAAAAGTAAAGACTGAGAAATATGTAGCTTTCCCCATATGCCAACCCAGCTCTAAATAAAGTTGTGCATGTTACATTGCCATCCTTTGTATAGCATACTTAATTCGGACTGCTCCAAAGGATCCAACTGGCTACTACAAAGCACTATGTGAACGCAACTAACTGAAGCATGTGAATGCGAAAGTTCAGTCATGGTGACAGCGCCTCAAGTATTTTGAGCGGACTAGGGGGACAAAGAGGTGAACAGCGTTTACATTGCATGCGATACTTCGCATGCCATTTTGCGCCGTTAGTTTGCACACCTTTACCACGCAAGTCGGAACAACGACTTGCGTTAGCGGGGAGAAGGTGTTGGATTTAAAATCCAACAACTTCCCTAGTGTCCGCACAGACTGGAGTTGGAATAGTAAATAATACTATTCCAACGCCCTGTTACGCAATTGGTTGTTCCGAAATACGTAGCAAAGGTATGCGAACTAACAACGCAGTCGAACCAACGACCGCGTTGTAATGGCATGCGTACTAAACGCATGCTAAGTAACGAGTGCTATTCGGCAAAGAGGAAAAACGCACACAATGATCCAAAGTCCACAATATATTGATTCTTTATCCTAATTTTTAGGTCAAGCCTGGGGAGTGCATGCGCTGCTCTGTGAGCCATGCTGTCTTGGAGTATGTACTTGAAGCCCAGCCCACTCGCCACCCATATTTGGCATTGGTTTGTCTCATTGTCCTTTGTAAATGCTGGCTTCTGATTTGTTATTAGGCGTGTTAGTCCCTCCTTAGTTGTACCGCCTTGTCTTCATTTGTAACCTCCCATGAGGACTGACCCTTTTACTTCGGTTGTTACAAGATACTTTTTCTCTAGTCTGTAAGCACTATTTTCTTTAATGAGTTTCTCTAACTGCAGGAGGGTCTCTTATGCGCAATTGTGACCACTGGCTTGTTTAACTCATAGTAAACGGGGAGCTCTTCAGGGGCCATGGGAGACAGAAGGGGGCAACTCAACGATGCATTTAGGGAGGTCAAAGGCGTGTGATGTAAATTCCGCTAGACCTGGCCTGTTTATTTTCTGAACAAACATCTATGCTTTAGGTTTTCTCCTCCACTCACTTGCTAAAAACCATGACTTCAATAAAGGACTCTTACCCTCTTTTCTCAATTTGCTCTTCTTTGAAATGGATGCAAAAAAAAAAGAAACTCCTTGGCTATAAATGTCTCTTTGAACACACTCTCCTGTAACTGTGAACCAGACCCAATAATATTGGAGCGCTTTACTGAGCAGTTCTACAGTCCAAAAGTGGCAGCTCACTGCGCTTTGCTCCTAGGCTCAGATTACCTGTAAAGTGTGTGCTTTCACCCCCAACTCAACGTTGCTCTCGCGCATTTGCTTTTCTCCCCCTGCCTGCCACATTGCTCTGTCTATAGTTTGCTTCCCTATGCCCTCCGTGTCCTTTCACCCACCACACCATCATTTTTGCTTCCCCACACCCACCCCCTCAGTTTTCCTTACTTACACCCTCCCCGCCTGTGTTCCTTTTGCTACCTTCTGTTTGCAACCCCCACCCTCCACATACACACGTTTAAATGCAATAGGTCTTGCATTTGCGAGAGTCTAAGATATTGGCATTGTAAATGACAATGCATTTTGTTTGTTATAAAAACCAAAACATAAGAAAAGGCGTTGTCCTCTACAATGGCAATTGCTCTAACTCGTGCAAATGCGAGACCTATTGGTTTGCAGATGCTTGTTTAACATACAGAAAAGCAGAAACTCGTGATTTTCTTTTTATTTTGCAAATAGAGTATTGCAGCGGTAGATTGAAGAAAGAGATTGGGTGAAGGACATACAGTGCTGTGAGAGTATGGGTGTTGAGTGGGAGGGTGAGTGTGAGCAGCTAGAGACTGAATGAATGGCCGGATAAGGTGAGAGGATGGAGGGAGGAAGGCGATGGTGTGGGAGGCGATGGTGTGGGATGGGATGAAGGTGTAGGAATGGGGTAACTGCCGGAGTCCGAAGTGGCCCAAAACATGGCCTGGTCTAGCGGACCTCATAGTAGTTACATCGGTACCCCTTTGCCCACAACCTCCCCCCCAACCAAATGACACACAGACAAGCATGTTGGGAGGAAGAAGTTGCAGGTTTATTTGTAGTACAAATAACAGAATGGGTTAACTGACAGGCGACCCCCTACACCCCACAACCCCTTGTTGCAGGGCGCCTGAAGTTGAGCCAAAGAAGCGGACACCAGCGGCCATAGCCCGGTGTGGTACTTGGGAGGAAATCCTCCTACCGGCGGACCTATCGTCCACCCGCCCAGCCCTCCGGACAAGGGAGAGTCAACTCACACCTTCTCCATCCAGGCTGGGCGTTATCGGCAAGCCCCCGGTTGCTCAGGCTTACAACCGCCCTAAGGACTAACGGGGCGCCGTTGAAACCAAGTCCCCAAGAAGGGCCCCTTGGATTATGTATGACTCAGCATGGTGCGTTTCGCACTGGGGCTTCAGGTCCTGTTCCTGCGCCTGTCCTGTATGGGGATCGCCTTGTAACTCCTCCTGCAACCTAGAAAACATAAATACATTGTTAATAACCCCCCCTCCCCACTTCCCCTCTTTCAGTGGGTGAGTGGCAGGGAGGGGAGCTGAAAGCGCGGGCCTCGCGTCCTTCGGGGTGGGGATGAGAGGGGGGGGGGGGCTGGGAGGCCTAAGGACCCTAAGGCTGGCGAGGAGCAGCCTAAAGCACGACCGACTAGTGAGGGGGCAGCAGCAAGAGAGGGCGCGAGGAGGGAGGGGCTCCCACTATATCTTGTCCCAAGGGGGACGGCCTTTCTCTCAGTTGTCCCCGCCCCCAGCACCTCCCTCCACAGGAATGGGCTATCGGCTCCCCACGCCCTACTACGGGTCTGCCCTCCTAGGGGGGTCCCCTGCAGGGAGCGCGGGCATCCTGCATAGTAGTTACATCGGTACGCCTTTGCCCACAACCTACCCCCCAACCAAATGACACACAGACAAGCATGTTGGGATGAAGAAGTTGCAGGTTTATTTGTAGTACAAATAACAGAATGGGTTAACTGACAGGCGACCCCCTACACCCCGCAACCCCTTGTTGCAGGGCGCCTGAAGTTGAGCCAAAGAAGCAGACACCAGCGGCCATAGCCCGGTGTGGTACTTGGGAGGAAATCCTCCCACCGGCGGACCTATCGTCCACCCGCCCAGCCCTCCGGACAAGGGAGAGTCAACTCACACCTTCTCCATCCAGGCGGGGCGTTATCGGCAAGCCCCCGGTTGCTCAGGCTTACAACCGCCCTAAGGACTAACGGGGCGCCGTCAAAACCAAGTCCCCAAGAAGGGCCCCTTGGATTATGTATGACTCAGCACGGTGCGTTTCGCACTGGGGCTTCAGGTCCTGTTCCTGCGCCTGTCCTGTATGGGGATCGCCTTGTACCTCCTCCACAGCCCTGGGCGTGGCACCCGCTGCTCCCAGAGCCCCCACTACCTAGCCCTTAGTCCTCTTCTATCTGCATCCGGCTGTTTCTAACGCCTCCCCTAGATCTAATAGGAATATTGCCATGCCTACTTTGGACAAATGTACCCCGTCAGATTCCCAGCAGCCAATGGATTTAGCGTGCAGCAAGCCGTGCCTGATGAAACCCACCCCTCGCTGTTCACTGAACTTGCGCATCGCTGCGTTTACGCGCCTACGGGTGACCTCTAGTGCCTCCTGCGATATTGCCCCATGCCAAATTGGTCTTGGAGATATTTCTGACCATAATATGTTGCATTGTCCCAATTCGCCGCTCATAATGCTCAAGTCTTTCCTCATCATATCTAGCAAGCGCCTCTTCCCTAACGTTACCAGGTCGTTCCCCCCTAGGTGCACCACTAGGATGTTTGGCGCTCGCCCATTCTCCCTCAATAACCTACGCAGCGTCGCTAGAAGTGCCACCCAACGCATCCCGGGGAAGCCAAACCAAGATATATTAGTGTTGGTGAAGCCATGCTTCCAGGTGTTTGCATTCACCCATCTCGCCAGTCTCTTGACATAAGAGTGCCCCATCACCCATACCTCTGTCCCTGCAATGAAACACAATAGGTTGCAAGATTATAGTTTATTTAACACTTCAAAGCACTGCAAAGTAAAACAACCACCAAGATGTGGCAACTGAAATTTGTAACACACATTGTATCCTATACTGCCATCTAAGCATGGCCTACGTATTTATTCCTCTTTGTTTATACTTTGTCAACCATAGTTCTTCTCTGTTTACACTTTGTCAACCATAGTTCTGCTAACCGGGCGTATTACACTCATTGGTCTCACATATCTCTTATAGCAGTTGGAGTCCCACCTACCTACTCTCCTAATCGCCTCGGCTGGGAGACCTTCCCTGAAGGCTGTGGTAGCCGCGCCTATCCTGAAAGAGTGGGAGCTGAACTTGGCCCCTGTTGTTGTGTAGCCTGCTAAGAATAGGCACCCCTGCATCACATGTTCCACATGATACTTCGTGACCGGAGAGCCGTCCAAGTGTATCAGTAGTAACCCTTCTGTAAGTGGACGGCAGGACAGGAAAGCGGCCAGCAGAGCCACCGGGCAGTAGCTGTCGTTGTCCAGGCGCTGCAATGAAATGCTCCTACCCTTGCCTGCCTGGTCTGTCTTTGAGGATTGTAAGAAAATCTCTACTGATTCTGCTGTCAGCCGTACATTCTTCATCAACAGTGCCCTGGAGTTCATCTCTTTCTTTGAGCGAGCTACCAATTCACCTATCCTAAATGCTCCAAAAAATGCTAGGCTGAATGTCACTGCAAACAGGGCTGCTTCGTATGCAGAGAGGGGGACCGTTGGAAGGGCGTCTATCATGTTTTTTAATGTCTCGTAGTCTATGGGGGCCCTAAGGTCTGCTTGTTTGGGCATCACTCTTGCCCAGCCTTTGAGCGCCGCCCTAGTTGCAAATAATGTGGTTGGGTCATTCTGACCTAACAGCCGGGCATGGTGACCGATAGCAGACAGGTGACCGGCCATCCACGAGTGGCTCTTCCCCTCATCTTTCGCCCAGACCATAAATGCCTGCACCCTTTCAACCTGTCTCGAGGCCTCCTGCTCCCAAGGGCCCATGATGTCGCAAAACGTTTTCACACAAGTCTAATATCTTCTCATAGTCCGGGGTGCCAGGGACATCTCGCCTAGTTCTCTAATGCGCTGCGCCACCGCAGCAGGTGCCATAGCTGAGCCGGGAAAGGGGTCATCTCTTCCCTCGCTCTCGGCCAGGCCTCTCGAAACCGCTGCCAATGAAAACGTGAAAGTGCGTCAGCAGCCGTATTTTGGACTCCTGGGATGTGCCTAGCCCTACATTCCACGTTATTGTACAGACATACTTTGACAAGTTCCCTAAGTAAGCATAACACAAGTGCACAAGAAGCCGACTGGGTGTTGATGGCCTGGACCACCGCCATGTTGTCGGACCACAGGACCACCCTTTTTGCAGTTAACAAGGCAGGCCAAAGGTGGAAAGCCACTACGATTGGGAAGAGCTCCAATACCGTTATGTTGGCAGTTATCTTCTTCTTCCTCCATGCATTGGGCCATTCCGCTGCGCACCACTCACTGTCGAGGATCGCGCCAAAACCCTCCCTGCCCGACGCGTCAGTAAACAACGTCAGCTCCTGGCTGCTGGTCCAGGGATCCCTCCATATCACGGAGCCATTAAACTGTTCAAGGAAGTCGCTCAACAACTTAAGGTCTTCTATGACCCCCAAGCTCAGCCTCACTAGATGGTGTCTGCGCTTTATTTTTGCTGCTGTCCTGGCTAACCTGCGCGCAAAGGCTCTACCCGCTGGGGTCACTTTTGTGGCGAAGCTTAGTCTTCCATGAAGGCTTTGAATGTCGTCCAGTAACACCTTATCCTGACCCAGTACCACTTTGATCTGAGCTGCCAGTTCGGTGACTTTGTCTGCTGGAAGCCTGGCCTCACCTGCTTTCGTGTCTATTTCTACGCCTAGGAAAACTAAAACCTGCGCTGGCCCCACAGTCTTCCCCGGAGCTAGTGGTACTCCCAGATACTTTGTCATTTCCTGAAATTTCGCCAGCGCCTTCGCGCAGTCTAGTGTTTCCGCTCTGCCTACAAAAAGGAAGTCATCTAGGTAATGGGTCACGCTCTCAACCCCTCCCATCTCTTGAAGTACCCATTGCAGGAAGGTGCTAAAGGCCTCAAAGAATGCGCATGAGATGGAGCAGCCCATGGGCATGCACTTGTCATAGTAATATTCATTGCCCAGCCTAAAACCCAGCAAGTTTTGGCTGCTGGGATGCACTGGCAGGAGGCGAAAAGCCGACTCAATGTCAGCTTTCGCCAACCAGGCCCCCTTACCAGCTCTACGTATGAGGTCCATGGCCACATCGAATGAGAAATACGAGACTGAGCACACCCCTTCCTCTAAGTTGTGATTGACCGACTCACCTTCGGGGTAAGACAGATGGTGTATCAGCCTGAACGCCCCAGGCTCTTTTTTGGGCACTATCCCCAGGGGGGATACAATGAAGTTTTCGAGCGGTGGCTGTGAAAATGGGCCAGCAACCCTCCCCAGCTCTAGCTCCTTAAAAACCTTTGCTCTCACCACATCAGGATTGTCCATTGCTGATTTCCAGTTCTCTGCATCTCGAGCCACAGGCACCCCTACGTATGGTATAACAAAACCTTCCGCAAACCCTCCCAGGAGCAGTCTCCCGTCCAATCTGTTGGGATATTTATTCAGCAGGCCAATCAATCGGTCCAATATTATCGGTGAGGGCCCTTTCACTGCGCCTGGCCTTGACTCTAAAAGACTGGGGTGAGCAGCGCTTGGGCAGTACTGGGCTGGTGATGACTTGGCAGGCAAAGGAGTGGAGGGGGGAGGAATAAGGGCGGGGGGTATGTTTCTGGCGGCCCTGTGTTACTTATTCTGCCAGGACCCGCCCCTCCCCCCGTGATGACTACCTTGCTTGTGTCCTTTGGGTGTCCTGCATGCTCCTGCCTGGTGCTGCCCTCCACAGTTGCTGCATGTATGCGTAAACTTGCAGGATCTCCCCCAGTGGCAGTGCCCGCTGTTAAACAATCTGCACGATCCCGCTGATGGCTTCCCGCCTCCTCTTCTTTGACCCCTCCCCCTTTGGCCCCCCCGAAAGGGCGGGATCCTTTGTTCTGCCTGGACTGTTGTGCTGCTCTTTTCATTTGACCCTACCTGCGCTTCTTGCCCTTTACTGTTCGTGGCTCCGCCTTGGAGCGCCCTGGACCCCATATGGTCCATCCACAACTGTACCTCTTTGTGATCCCAGCGCATCTTAGGAGACCTGGACATTTTCTTCCTGAATTCTCTATCGTACTCTAACCAACCTACACCTCCCCACTTCTTCGCTTCTTTATGAATTAGTCTCCCGTACTGGACTAAAGCTGGTCCCTGATCCGCAAACTTCTCCATGATAACAGAAGACAATATCGCAAATGCTTCCAACCATGTGTCAATGGTTTTTTCTGGCCAGGGCTGAAATTTAACCTTCTTCTCATCCTCTTTCAACCCTGCCCTGCGTACATCCGCACCTTGCTGCCCTAACATGAGTAATGAGAAAATATCTATGAACTCCCGTCTCCATATTAATTCTTTCGCTGCTAGCGGGACCTCCCAGGACAAGGAGGATCGACCTGACAACAACGGAGCGTCCAGCACCACTTCTTCCTCATCGCTTGGCAGCGCAGGGGACACAGCTGGGATCGTGGGAGAAGGAATCGTTGTATTCGCAAGAGGCGTTGGCACCACCAAGGGGGGGGGGGACTGTGTTCAATGGCTGTGGTGCCGGTGTAGCTGGCTGTGCTGGAATAAGAGGTGACATGTGAGGTGTGGCAGGTAACGTTGGTAGTGCTGGCACAGGCGCTGGCGGGGCTAGAGGCAAGTTGGACAGGTCAGTGCCCTCCGGCCCCCCACCGGCCGCTCCAGATGGACCCGGAACTGAAGCACCGTTCCCACACACATTGGAAGGGGCTACCCCCCCCCACTAGCGCCGGACGACACACTTTCCCTCATCTCCTTCATAAACACTTCCAAGGTGGACATGATCTTAACAAGATCGCTTCTAGTGGCGTATTCCACCGGTGGTTGCCTGATATCAGGCAGGTTTGATGGACCAGGCACCTCATGTACCACTGCAGGCAAGTTTGAAGGACCAGGCAACTCATGCACTACTGCGACAGTTGTTTTTGCACCGCCTATCTTTTTCGACGGCGGCGGGAATTCTTTGTTCGTAGGAACCTTCAACCTTTTAGACGCTCTAGCGTGTCCCGCACCATTTGAGTCATCATCATCCAGCGCAATAATGTCATTGTTAACACAGGAGTTCGCTGTGCTGCCCTTAAGTAAATCAGTCGCCCATGCCAGGCCGTTCGTTTCCACCAGTTGTAAGAAGATCGCCGCGTGTGCCGCTTGTGCGTCCGAAACCGACCCTGATCCTGCGCCAGCTGTTCTTCGTTCTGACATCTTGCCTGGCCTTATTCCCTGCAAGAGAAATAGTAGTAACCATCCGAGCGAATCTCCAGTGGATCCGTAGACCCATAACCTCATTCGAACTGCTGGCGTTCTATTGCTCCTTTTTCATACTTACTTTGACCTACACGGCCTCGGTTATAATTTGGACCTCCCTATTCCACGAATACGGTGCGGCGACGTCGGCTGTTTGCCACGCTCCTGTATTGATTGATATAAACATCATTTAAGTGTAGCCCCACCCATTGTCCCGAAAACACAGAAGACCCAGGGGGACCAGACCATAAACACCGGTCCCCCGGTCGCTGCCAAGGACCCCTCTTTTTCTTAATTCTGCGCCCCCCCACTTTTAATTTTTTTTTTTTATTTACCTTCCGATTGAGGGGGGGGGGGGGTGGCACCGTGCTCTCGCTGCTTTAGTGGATTGTAGATTCCTGTTTGCCTGAAAATGGGGAACACGTATTATACATGTAGCAAGGCGACGCACATGACTCAATGAATAGCGATAAAAATGCTTTATTTGGCACGTAACCTATCATTGTACCCCCGTCGCGCAGCCAAACAATTGCTAGCCTTGTCCGCTTGGCCTTGTTAACCCGGCGCGTGCCCCTTCAGAGTGCATCTAGGACTACCTAAGCAATGTAGTGATGTAGCCAGTGGGGCCTTAACATCTTTAAAATTCGGCTGCGTTACCCCCCCCCCCCCCGATATGTTTGAAGAGGGAGTGCGGCAAGCTGCTCACAGGCTATGATAGGCGATGCCGGCCCGCAACACAAACGCTATGGTAGTCGACAATGGCCTGCACCGCAACTGTAGCCCTCCCCGTGACAGTGGCACCCCTGCCTGAGTGAACGCCCGCCATGGCCCGTGCAGCGTGCAACGAGGTCCCGTAACCAACCCCCTCGGGACATTGACGCGGTTAACAAAACCGCACCGCCCGTCAAGCAGGCCCTTGCTTTACGAATATCGAATATCGCCACCAATCCCTTCGGGACATTGACGCGGTCAACAAACCGCACCGCCCGTCAAGCAGGCCCATGCTTTACGAATATCACCAAAGCGTGGTAATTCATTCGCCCGAGATGTTACAGCGTACCCAGAGCACCTGCCGTAAGTGCATGCCGACCGGGAGGTCAGCACCACGGTGATTTTAAAACATGGTGTGCCTCCGCCGCCATTGTCCATGACCGGAAGCGATATTCCGGCCCTGCCACCGTGAATGCTTGTCGGGCGGAAATGCCTGCCAACCGGAAGTCAGCACCACGGTGATTTAAAAACATGGCGTGCCTCCGTCGCCGTCCATGAGGAAAGGCTATATGCAAGACTTATTATTTTAAAACATGTTCATTTCACAAAGGGCCTCTTAAAATAACACAGTGCACTTTACTGTTTAAAAGGGAAATTTAAACTCTGGTCCCGCGTCTACACTTGCATGTATTTAACAGAGATACGACAAACCTAAGCGATCTACAATTATTAACACACAGTGGTAAATTAGGTGAACACTTTCCATGCGAATACAGCTCGCCAATATTATCCTGTCAGCACCACGGTTATTTTAAAACATGGCGTGCCTCCGTCGCCATTGTCCATGACCGGAAGCGATATTCCGGCCCTGCCACTGTGAATGCTTGCCGGGCGGAAATGCCTGCCAACCGGACGTCAGCACCACGGTGATTTAAAAACATGGCGTGCCTCCGTCGCCGTCCGTGAGGAAAGGCTATATGCAAGACTTACTATTTTAAAACATGTTCATTTCACAAAGGGCCTCTTAAAATAACACTGTGCACTTTACTGTTTAAAAGGGACATTTAAACTCTGGTCCCGCGTCTACACTTGCATGTATTTAACGGAGATACGACAAACCTAAGCGATCTACCGCACGTTGCGCTCCGCCTCCTCACCGCCCGGACTGCTCCGTCCTTGAGAGGCTTAAGACTAGTAGGAAAGCTACCGCACATTGCGCTCCGCCGCCGGTAATGTGCGCCACTAAATCCTGAGTAAACGTATTCGCGCCCAGCCCGTTCAAAGTGGCCGCGGAGAACTCAGGTCGCGCTCCTTGGCCCTTCACCTCACTGGCTGCCCCTCACTCTCGGTATGGCTTGCTACCGCCAACGAGCACGCTCATAACCCGGCCATAACGTCTGCTCCGCCCGCACACGCAGCCGGTCACCCCGGCTCGAGTCTTAAACCGGCCATAACCTTTGCTCCGTGCACGCTCGAAGCCAGTCCCCCCGTTCGGCTTATATCTTAAAGCCCAGGATTACCCCGCACCGGCTGACAATCGACACACTCGGTGGCCCCGACCCGCAACAGCCCCCACACACACAATTCAAACGGATCTCAAGACTCCCCCGTGGCATAGCCATGGAGCCCTGTCGACTCGGGTTCAACCCAAGGACGGGGCCCGGGGGGAGGCCTCCTATCCGCTTACCTGAATGGGAGCTGAAAGCGCGGGCCTCGCGTCCGTCAGGGGGGGTGAGAGGGGGGGGGCTGGGAGGCCTAAGGACCCTAAGGCTGGCGAGGAGCAGTCTAAAGCACGACCGACTAGTGAGGGGGCAGCAGCAAGAGAGGGCGCGAGGAGGGAGGGGCTCCCACTATATCTTGTCCCAAGGGGGACGGCCTTTCTCTCAGTTGTCCCCGCCCCCAGCACCTCCCTCCACAGGAATGGGCGATCGGCTCCCCACGCCCTACTATGGGTCTGCCCTCCTAGGGGGGTCCCCTGCAGGGACCGCGGGCATCCTGCAAATGTGGAAATGAAGGTTCGGCATTCGGTGGGTGGTGGGCTATGGTCCTATGAATGGGTCATGGGCGTGAGAGGGTGGGCACCAGGATGGGGGTGAATGGGTGCAGGAGCATAGGCGTGGTTAGGAGCTGCGAGCGTAATGGAAGCGTGGTAACCGGAGCGTAGGGCATGGTTGTTGGTGGCAACATTTGGGGAAGGGGGTGGAGAAGGTGAGATTGGCGGGGTGAAAGCATGTTGGTCATCAGGCTGGCAACTAGAGCCAAATTGGGGGGGTGGGGCTTTAAATGATTTCAGGGGGGCTAATTCTTCCAGCCATCGGCAGAGTGGCTCTAAGAATGGGTGAAAACATAAAGATAAGCCTCATTAACAAGTAAATGTTTCTTTAAAGACCTGGGAAGTACTCGGGTGCAGCTGCAATTAGAGGGTCACCAGCCCGCGACGGGGAGGGGGGCAGGGAGGGGGGGGGGGGAGTTGAAGCCCGGTGAGCCCAATTGGTGTTGCACGCCTGTAGGTCATCGAGTTGCATTTCTCAAATTTTACAAAATAAAATGCAACAAAACACACACAGACTTGTGCAACTTTTGTGATATGTATCAAGAGTTTGCTCCTGTTTGTGCATTATTTTATTTCCAATATGAAATTGTTGACTTATTCAAAGTTATGATGGTGTATGCAATAAGCTCCTTTGCTAAAACGTTAGCAGGAATTCATGTGACACCCTTCGAGTAGTTTTGGTTTCTAAATCTGCCCATAGTGCATTACTGCTAAACTTTAACTATTCAAATGTAATTGTATAGCAGAAGTTTGTCGCCTTCAAGTGGGATATTTTCAGTCTTGGCTCATCATACATGCTACGCCTCAAACAGGTACCTTCTTAAAAGTAGTTAATTAAGTACTGTGCTTTCATTTAGGCCCAATAAGTGGATCTCTCATCCAGAGAGAAGCTGCCCTAGCAGGCGCAAGGCACCCGTGTCTGAGGCTGGATGGGCATTTCTAGTCTCTGCCAGTGTACTAGAGTAAAACGTGTTCCAAATAACAACGAGGGGTATTCTGACCAGATGTGCACAGCCTTGGAAGGCGCTATTCTGGGGGTCAAAGCTTTTGGAGAGAAGTGAGAAAGGTTATATTACAAGGAAAGGACAGGCTGAGAGGGGCGATACCCAACACCATACAGAGACTCGGGGGTCCCCAACACTTACCCTCTCACCCCCTCTTTGCACCATGGGGAGATCCCCCATCTCTGACTTAAGGAAGGTAACACAGAGTATCAAACCTGTAGGATTTTCTAGTCCTGTAACCTCAGCTATATCCACTGCACCCCAAATGGGTTTGTGGGGTTAAGACACATTCTCCTTTATCAGAACGTGCTAGTATATATTCAGCTGCGAGCAGTGCCTGGCAACAAGTGACCTGGTAAATTGTGATCCCTTCAGTACACAATTCTAATTGGTGAAATGTTTATCACACCTGGTAATAACTTTCTGTTAAATTTTAGCAGGTCAAACCCGCTGGAATTTAATAGGGGTAAAAGCCTCAATATTTATCAACACATGCAGACTTCGGTGCAGTAAGCACCAAAACCCGCAGGTTATTCCCCATTCAAGGGAAAACGCTCGGAATAGGTCCAATTTATCACACACGATACATTTTGATCCCCAGGTCTTTTCAAGTGTATTAAAAAGGGGGCCTTAATGGCCAAACTGCATCTATTCACCCTCTGTATTTAATGAGGAAGACATTCAAAGGATCCTTTCAATTGCAGATTTGTGTTTAATTTCAGCAAACATATTTTTAGTAATGAACCCAAGCACTCGAGGACTATCCTGTCTATTTTACATGTGTGTCAAAAGGACAGGGTGGCCCAGTGCAGGCAGCGACCTATTAGTACCATTCTGGGTCGAGTTTTAGTTAACTCAAGTTTAAAAAAGCATTTACAATGCAATAGGTCTCGTATTTGTTAAAATTGGAGCTATTGGCATTGAAAATGATCTTTACTTTATTTGCAGTAGATTAATATGATTTGCATAGTGCTATTGATTTTGTTATGACCCTGTGGCACTGGAGAACGAGCTAATGGGAAATAAAAAAGAGCTAGCCTCTGATGAAGAGAGGTGCAGGCTAACGAGGAGAGCGGAGGGGCAGGATGACTAGGTGGGTGGGGTACCATTAGGAGAGATGACAGGCTGAGGAGAAAGGAGGAGTCAGGTATGAAGCAGCGACTCTGGTGAAGGAAGGGCCAGGATAACAAGCATTAACAAGTCCACTCCTGGCCTTTCATCCATCTGAGGTCGATAAAATGAGTACTGTTGAGTTGGCTAACGATAACCATCTGTTATACATCGCAAATATGCCTGCGGGTGAACCTGCGCTTTCATGCAAAGTGAGCATTTATGTTTGACCAGCCCAAGACGGCCAGCAACAGTCATAGGCACTTTGAGGGTGCTGGCCACTCCTCCCCCTTGCCCTTGCTCTGGCCAGCCCTGCCCCTCCCCGCACCTAGAAAACGAAAAATAAAATGCTAATAACGTTCCGTAATTATCATTTTAGTTTTCCTCTGCACTACTCTTAAAGCAGTGGGGCGACTCTCTTCTGCCTTAGCGGAGGAGCCGCTGCTGCCCCCACTTAATTATTACTGAAATCTAGAGACTCCCATTCAATAATTATTAGAATCAGGGTACCCCACTGAGTCATTATTGGAACCCCTCCTTAAGCAGTTTCGATGATTTGAACGGCAAAACAATACACAAAAATATGAAAACAAGCATTCATCAGACAAATACACAAATGATTAAATATTTTATTTAATTTACAAATATAAAAAAGCTCAATTCTAATTGGAAGTTCGTAGCTTTTCTAAGTTCAGTTGAAGCCGGTTATGATCCATGCTGTATTCTGTTTGATGCACTTGCACTGCTCCCGTGAATCAGTCTAAGGATGCCAACTTAACTTTTAGCCTCCAATTCCAAATTTCTTCACATTTAAAAATGTTCATTTTTACATTTTCCTCATTTATTTATTCACACTTTATTGACATGTTAATATTATGTAATTTTCTAAGCAGTCACTGACCCCCTGATTAGGTGTTGCCGGCCCATAGGGGTCCCCAGACCACAGCTGAAGGCCCACTGTCAGTGGCAGCTGGCATCAACGGGAGGGGGGAGTGGGTGTGCACGCTCACATAAAATGAAAAAAATATTTTAAAAAACATGCATGCAAATAAACTTAAAATAGATAAAAAGTAAACTTATCTTGCAACAGGACCTCCTGCTCCTGACCTCTCGTGCCTGCAGCCCAGCCACCAGGAAACTCCCTTGACCAATCAGGGTGCTGCTCTCATCAGCATGAGAGCAGCACTATGATTGGATGGAGCAGCCTGTCTTGGCACTCCACAGCGATTTGGAGGCCTGGCCTGGGTTGTCTTAAGACAGCTGAGTTAGAGGTTTCAAAGTGTGCTAGACGGCCTTCCTAAAAGACATACAGACTTTGAAAAGGGCCCATATAAGCCACCTTCCTCCCAGTCCCTGCTGCTGTCATTCAGCAGCGGCCCCGCCACCGTCCTGATGCTCATTAAGGACGGTAGGATGTCAGGGTGAAAAATAAAATGGTAATGATGAATTACCATTTTTTAAATCTCGGTGCTCAGGGGCATTTAAGTGGGCGACTCGAGGATCCGCCCCTGTCCGCTGTTGTTAGTGAAAGTTGCACCTTGATGTCACACTTTGAATCCCCTTTTCACACAATAAGCGCATTATTAGTCATATTAAGTATTGCCCGTATTGTCCCTGACTGCCCGCTACCCTCTTTCTGCTGCTTTCCTTCTTCTCAGCTGAATATCCCTTAATGATGGCCAAGGGTCTTGGACGTGAGTTATGTTACCAGCATTTCGATGGAGCATTCTGCCTCGTGGCGCAGCATTCTGACAGGATTTTGAGTTTTCACAGGGTATGTAGACAAAGTAGCCCTTTGGTGTTAGTCTGCCCATGCATGGGACATGTGAATGGATTGGGCTATCATGTGGGACATAGGCAGCCCAGGTGTATTCAGTGACCAAACTCAACATGTTTCTAGGCATTGACACCTACAAACATAGCTCAGTGGTCAAAGCGCCCACTGCAAGATTCATTGTCCACTTCACAGAAACCACAGGTCTCAATCTGATTAGTGTTGGATTCCTCTTTGAGGCACATGAGCTCACACTGAAGGTACACTGTAAAGGTCTCTGAAGCAGTCAGATATATCATATCCACCTCACTAACCAATACATTGAAGAGAACGCTTTTCAGGGACCAGACAATACTGGACTTTTGGCTGTAATCCTAAATCGGGAGTGAGGGAAGCTGTTTTCTCCCTAAAACTCAAGGCCTGATGTGCAAAGAGCAGTGCCTGCAGGTATGACGACATTTTAAGCACCAGGAGATGTTGAACGTTTCCTCCAAATTCTGAATATCTCGACATTTTCTTTCAAACCACGATATTTGCTTTTGCAAGTAAGTGGAACTATGTTATTGAAGTTAAGCATTTCCTTAAAGATCTGTGACTGGGGTTGGCGCTCTGTCCATCATCTCCTTGTGTTTTTGTTTTGTTCGCCCTGAGTTGGCAGGGTATGCCCAGACTTGGGTCCCTTGCTCACTTTTCCACTGGATTCAAGCTAGCCTGGCTGATGAGGGGTGTTACCCCAAAATCGGTCCTAGGATGCTTGTGTCTGGTCTAGGGAAGACCTAGCTTGGCAGTTCAGGCTGCACTGTTCCCATGAGGCACAGGGTCAAGACTGATTTGCATATAGCTGTGTCTGAACTGGGGTGGCATGGTGATCAAAAGAACGATGATGGATTCAACCCAGATCTGTGAATGGGGGTGAATGTCTGAAAAGTTTCAGTGCTCCATCCATCACCTCCTTGTGTTTGCTGTGCAAAGAGCAGTGCCTGCAGATAATGAGGACATTTTAAGCACCAGAAGATGTAGAACTTTGCCTCCAAGTTCTGAATATCTGAACATTTTCTTTGAAACTAGGATATTTGCTCTTGCAAGTGAGTGGGCCTATGTTTTTGAAGTAAGGAATTTCCTTAGAAGCCTCTGTTTTTAGATCGCTCTCCAAGGGCAATGGTTTGCTTCACTGCCCAAAAAACGTAAGCAGTTCTGTCTCGTGGTGTTTGCTTTTGAGCTTCACAGATGGTTCATTGGTGTGGTTAAATTGTTAATTTAAAAAAACTGCTTTTCATGGCCAGCTTTACAGAGTGTGTGCCTTTAGGTGGTAAACCAATCACTCCACAAGATTATAAAAATAATCTGGCATGCCTTCATGTATCCAGGGCTTGCTGCCGCTCACTCCTGGGTGAGAGATCTGCTCAGTCCACACAACAGTAAATAAATGTAAAGTGCGTACATTCTCTTTCACTCCCTTTTCCACCATTGAATGCCTGTGAGCAGGAGAAGAGTCAATCACTCATGCCACCAAAACCCTTTCCACATAGGCCGCATTTCAATTCAACACTTTTTCAACCAAGCCCTTGGCCGCTCTGTAGAGTATTGCCCGTCTCTTAGTGTGCATCACTGCCACTTCTGGGGTAGGTAGACCTATATAAAAGCAAGTGTAGTACAGTACAACCACATGCACTATCGGTGCTGCAGCTTTTAGCTCCCCATGCTTAATGTTGCATTTCATTTTAAGCAATATAGAGACATTCCCAGTATGTCCCTAATTGTTTTCCCATTAGTCTAAACTAGCCTTCCAAAATGATTTTTGGCTAAACGCAATTCTCTGATTCAGCCTATGGTGTCTTTTCCTCCCTAACATTTACCTCCATATGGTCCGAGACGCTGCCAGTGATGGCCAGTCAGTCACGCCTGACTACCTTTAACTTTTTTGAATTTTTTAACGTTTATGAATTTGCATCTGTAAAGTGTGGTTCTAACCCCCATGTCACGTGCCCGCTCGGGGTTAAGACACACTGATAGGCATTGTAAGGCCCTGGCACTGGAGACTAGGGTGAGAAAGTGGTTACATTGGGCACTATAGGCCACTGCGAGAATTTGGTATTGATGGGCGTAATTGGCACAGATGTCTAGATTGAGAAGATGGAAGCAATGGAACTGTCCCGGAAAATACGACTTCACACATTTTTTAAGCACAAGGATTTAACAAGTAAGGGTGAAATATCAGGGTTGCGCAACAAGTCTACCTTTTGTCCTCCCAGCTACAGTCTTCCGAAAGGTATCATACCAATTGAACAGGTGGTGCTTTCATCTCTCAATCAACTGAATGCACGGAAGATGTACATCAAGAACAACTTGCCCCGCGAACAAAGACTGGCCATTACAGAGTTAAAAGAAGATAAAGAGATTATTATCAAGCCAGCCGATAAAGGCGGAGCCATGGTCATCTGGTCCAGAGACGCCTATTTGAATGAGGGGAGGAAACACGTGTTTAACCAAACTTGGTACAGACGAATCCCCACGGATCTGGTAAAGCAAATCCAGAATTAAATAAAAAAGATTGCAGGTGAAGGATTAGAAACAGGCATTTTTGGCCCTAAGGAACATGAGTATCTGACAAAAGAGTACTCAAGAACACCTGTCATTTACTTTCTGCCGAAAGTACACAAGGATGCCAAAGATTCCCCTGGTTGCCTGATTGTCTCGGGTGTGACTCAGTGTTGGAACCTGTGTCACAGTACGTAGATATATGCCTTAAATAATTTTTTAAGGAAGTCACATCGTATCTACGAGACACAATGGATTTCATTACTAAAATTGAAGGTTTTGAATCCGACCCCACTGACCATAGATTGTTGACATTAGACTTTGTCTCACTATATACCCAGATCCCCAAGAGGATGCATTGGAAATCCTTGAAGCTTATTTGGACAGTAGAGAACTTCCCCATCAAGCTTGTTGGAATAAAGGAAGATCTACTATCTAAACTACAGGTGGTGCAAAACACTGCAGCTCGCCTTGCCCTTAGCAAACCCGTACGCACCCCTTCTACACCCCTCCCGAGCCAACTCCATTGGCTCCCGGTTAAGAAACTAGACATTTTTAAAATGCTATGTTTGGTTTTCAAGTCTCTACAGGGGAAAGGCCCTGCTTACCTCAAAAAGAAACTTACCCACTACCAATCTGTACGACCGTTAAGATCTAGCAACTGTAACTTCTTGCGTACACAAAGAATAAGGCAAAAACGGGGGGTTGAGCTTTCTCTTATCTGGCCGCTAGTCATTGGAAGACCCTACCTGAAAAGATCCGGCCTTGTACTGCGATATCTAGTTTTAAGAAACTGTTAAAGACTTGGCTGTTTTAGGAGGCCCTGCCCATGAGTACTCATTTCTCTAAGCGCCGAGAGATCCCCATGGGGATAGTTTGTTGCGCTCTATAAATGAGTAAATATATAAATAAAAAGTACCAACACAGTTCATCTTACGCCTGGCTTCATTGGCACTGAAGCAGAACTATTTCAAGTTTGAGAATGATTTCTTCATCCAAGTTAAGGGTACCACGATGGGATGTCCCTTGGCCCCAGAAATGGTGGTGCTGTACATGTCCAGGTATGAAGAAAAGTACTTATACAATAACAATCCGTATGGAAACCATATAGTACAATGGTACCGATACATCGATGACATCTGGTGTATCTGGGCAGGTAGCGAAACTGACCTTGTGAATTTTCACATTTTGCTGAACGACAGGAACGCTGCTATACAATTCAGTTTAGCCCACAGTCAAACAAGCCTCACATTCCTAGATGTGGAAGTAAGACCAAAGGAAATGGGACTGATTACCACCTTATATACAAGACAAACAGACAAAAATACTGCTTTACATTTTAACAGCTTCCACCCTAAAAGTTTAAGGGACAATCTACCTTTGGTCATTTTTTGCGTTTGAGACGAAATTTCACACACACAGAAGATTATGAATTTCAAGCAAAAATGCTGATTGAAAAACTCAAAGAAAAAGGATACCCACATTAACTGTTGAAACATTAAAGGAAACGAGTCTAGTTCACACCACGGGAGGAACTATTGAAGAAGAAGCCAAAAACTGTAATGACTAGATTGGTATGTGTGTCCACGTTTGGCCCACACACCAACATATTAAAAAAGATCATACGTCAAAATTGGCACCTCATCAAATATGTGGATGAGTAACTACAGGTGCCACTCTTTGCACTACAGAAGAATACTAGTATTGGCCAACGGATAATTAGAGCATCGGAGGGTAAACAAAGAAGTCTGGATACCCTACGTCCTTTCTTGAACCTTCAACCCATCCAAGGTCACCACAGATGTGGGAATTGTCAAGCTTGCAGCTCTTCAATTGAAGGCACAGTATTTGTAAATGGCCGAGATACATGGATACACAAAGAATTCTCTAATTGCAGAACAAAAAATCACGTGCCACTGCTCTCTCCTTTATATCAGAAAAAACACACAAGAAGTTCGCCAATGTATTGCTCAACATCGCCCTAGGCTGAAAAATAAGGTGCACAATGCTCCGTTAGTTGCACATTTCCAAGAGCTAAAACACAATGAAAAGCAATTTCAATGGACTGTACTCAGGTAATCAAACCCAACCCGAGAGGCGGAGACCAAGAAGCATCCCTGCTCAGAAGAGAGGCATATTAAATAAGAAGTTCAACACAGCCACCTGTGGGCTGAATGAAATGACTGAAATTAATCGTCTACAAGCCAGTTTTGTTAAGCTTTTTTACAATAAGTTTCACACAAATTCCAAACTGCGCTCAAAGGCATCCCTTTATAACCAGAAACTACCAATTCCGGCATGCACCTTGCTGCACTCAATCACCCACTGATGTTCCACAAGTAATGTCTGTCAGGCGCAGACATCGAGTTCTGAGTCATTTTGTAATCTGCTGCCGGTAAAGAAGGAAGGAACAGTTGAGCTTTATTCAAAGGCAAGTAAAACGAATCAAATACGACATGCTTTTTCATAGAACTGCATTCCTGAACGACCAGAAACTAATAGCATGGTTTCTGTGTCCGTTTTATTAGGTTTGCAACAATGTTGCACTAAAGATTTAGAACACAGGGTGACTGAAGTTTCTCCAGCACTCTAGGCAAGTTTTGTTTTGAACGTTCCTGCATTTATTTAATGAAAGCGCACTCAGATTTTTTATAAAGTGTTTGGTAACACAGTCATGACCTTCAGAACTCCATTGATCAACTGTGTTTAAACATGCCCTGTCTTCGCTGATTGACTTCGATTTTCATACTGTTTAAACCTCATGGCTGCAGGCAATACAACAGTGCGCTTTAAGTTGAGCACATAATTACAAGCAACTCTGCTGCCCCTCTAGAGTGTGCCTTTCCAAAACCTTGCATTTAAATCACTCACTTAATTCACAAATGACCCTTATTCCGTGTTTCAGAATCGATTATATTAAATACCGAAGAATCACGAGCAAGATAAAAAGCCTTAACACTGGACATCCAATTGGGTTCCAGCACTGATCACTGATGGTAAGGGCAGAACCCGCCCCAAAAAATGTTTTGGAGGCTAAAAAGAACAATTTTGCGCAAAAAATTAAAACATAATTTTTTTGTAGTGTTTGACCAAGTCCTGGTCCTGAGGAGAACCCGAAAAGATTTCAAGGATTTCGAAATGCGTTGACCCAGCTAGCTGGATAAGACATTAAGTTGTGTAGACTACAAGCAGCCACAAACATGCCAATCAGCCTGTTGTTCCATTCGATCCCAACTAGCTTGTAATGGCAGGATGCACATTTTGACTAGTGTATAATAAATCAGTTGACTGCCATTCTTTTCAACTAAAAATGAAGGATAGGTCTGCCTATCAATTGTTATGTTTGTGTATTCACATGTTTTACATTTTGTATTCATTCTTGTCATTATGTATGTTTTTTTATATATGTCATGAACCGGTGTTATTTCATGTACGATATCTTTGAAATGTCCATGACTCTTTTTATCAAAGAAGCAAAGTAAAAATTGAAGGTGGCCCAAATACCGGTCGGTAACAGTGAAATTTGGTAAATTTCACCGTTACCAATCGGTATTTAGGCATTTCTGATGTAGGGAAGGTTTCGGTAAATACCAATTCCTTAATACCGATTCCTAATTGGCCTTGCATTTAAGGAATTAGTAATACCGATTCCTTAAATGCAATGTAGAAAGCACATAAAAGAGTGCTTTTGGGCCTTAAGGAATCGGTAATTACCACCAACTTCAAGTTGGTGGTAATTACCGAATTCCTTTAAAAAAGCACTTTCTTGCATTTTTTAAGTGCCATGTGGCACACATTCATGCCCATAGGGCATGGATACTCACAAACTTTCTCTTGGGGCCAAATTTACAGTGTGGTTTGTGTCCGAGGGCCGCACCGGTGGGGGCGGGGCTAGAAAAAAAAACTGACCATGAGGTTGATCACAGGTCCCTGCAGCGGACGCCTTCGTCCACTGAGCCACCAGACCCGGCATACACACATTTCTCTCTCTCTCTCGTTCTTTCTCTGTTGCTCTCCCTCCCTCTCTCCCTCTCTCTCTCCCTCCCTCTCTCTCTCCCTCCCTCTCTCTCTCCCTCTCTCTCTCTCCCTCTCTCTCTCCCTCCCTCTCTCCCTCCCTCTCTCCCTCCCTCTCTCTACCTCTCTCTCCCTCTGTCTCTCTGTCTCCCTCACTCTGACTGTCTCACTACCTCTCTCCCTCTGTCTCACTCACTCTGACTGTCTCACTCCCTCTCTCCCTCGGTCTCACTCACTCTGACTGTATCACTTTCTCTTTGTCTCCCTATCTCTCTCTGTTTCCCTCTCTCTTTGTCTCCCTCTCTCTCTCTGTTTCCCTCTCTCTATTTCTCTCTCCCTCTCTCCTTCCTTCTTCCTCCATCCCTCTCCTTCCCTCTCCCTCCTTCCCTCTGTCTCCCTCTTTCTCCTTCCCCCTCCCTCACTCTGAGGTCTCCCTCACTCACTCTGAGGTCTCCCTCACTCACTCTGAGGTCTCCCTCACTCACTCTGAGGTCTCCCTCCCTCTGTCTCCCTCCCTCGCTCTGTCTTTCCCTCGCTCTCCCTCTGTCTGCCTGTCTCCCTCCCTCACTCTCCCTCTGTCTGCTGTCTCCCTCCCTCGCTCTCCCTCGCTCTCCCTCTGTCTCCCTCGCTCTCCCTCGCTCTCCCTCTGTCTCCCTCGATCTCCCTCCCTCGCTCTCCCTCTGTCTGCCTGTCTCCCTCCCTTGCTCTCCCTCTGTCTGCCTGTCTCTCTCCCTCACTCTCCCTCGCTCTCCCTGTCTGCCTCAGTCTCCCTCGCTCTCCCTCGCGCTGCCTCCCCCGCTCTCCCTCTGTCTGCCTCTGTCTCCCTCCCTCGCTCTCCCTCTGTCTGCCTGTCTCCCTCCCTCACTCTCCCTCGCTCTCCCTGTCTGCCTCAGTCTCCCTCGCTCTCCCTCGCGCTGCCTCCCTCGCTCTCCCTCTGTCTGCCTGTCTCCCTCCCTCACTCTCCCTCGCTCTCCCTCTGTCTGCCTCTGTCTGCCTCGCTCTCTCTCTCCCTCTGTCTGCCTCTGTCTCCCTCCCTCGCTCACCCTCTATCTCCCTCTTCTGGGCACACACACTCAGCAAGCCAGCCAGCCGCACCCGAGCACTTAACAGGTCTTTAAAAGACCATTTGCATGCTAATGAGGCTTTGTTCACCTCTTAGGCCCCTGCAGCCCCACTCTGATGGAAATCGCCCGGCCCTCACAGAGTCTCTCTGCATGGCGCTGCAGCAGGGGTGTTTGCTGAGATTCTTAATAAAAAAAAAAAAACACGGGTACGATGTCTGCATGGTCCGCGGGCCGCCAGGGAAGGCTTGCCGGGCCGCCCCTGGCCCGCGGGCCGTACTATGAGTACCCTTAGGGCATGCATGTGTGCCACATGTGCACACATGCACATTTCAGGGATTGCAACAGGGTGTCCTTTGGAATACCTCCCGGTGTTACCGATTCGGTAATAGAATCAGTAATACCGAAGGTCTTCACATTAATTCCTATGGGCAGGTATTCGTTATTACCAAATCTCAATTACCGATTTGGTAATAACGAATATTAAGAATTCGTTTTTTTTTTATCGAATTCTTACCTACATCTGAAATACTGATTTCTAAATACCGAATTGGTAACATTCGGTATTTAGAATTCGGTATTTCACTATTACCTACATCGGGCCAAAAGACCACTAAATCCAATATGGTGGTCCTGTTTTTGTAGTTTTTAAATGAACTGTAGCACCCATACACCGTAAAGTTCTGTTATATATAGTTGAGGCCTAGTGTGGGTGCATTAAATAGGCCCAACCCCTTCTTGTTCATAGATTGGGAAGATGGCACTGAATTTCGCCATTTGTAGACCATTTGAAAGGTTTGCACTAGTGAGTATTTTGCCTGGCTCTGGTGACCAGTGTGAGAGCCTACTTCCAGTTGGCAGTGTTGGGGAAGTCTCACTGGCGGGCACTCAGGGAAGTTGCAGTCCTGCCAAGTGTCACGCATCAGGTGTGACACCAACGCATTTCAGTGTGGTGCTCCGCATCACCACACTGAAATGCATTGTCACGCATAATTTCCATAGTGTGTAAGCCTCATGAAGCACTGCCTAAAACTAATATTGCGGCGTTGTTGTTACTGGTAGCTGCCACCCCACCGCCCTTGCCATGTGTGCGCTGCTCCTGCTGGTTTGGACCTTGTAGCTGAGCTAAGACTGTTGCTGGCAGGAGGCTCACTGCTACATTGTATTTGATTCATTTCCTGTAGGACAGATTTATTTTATAACGTCACCGTTGTGCCGCGAGGGGTGAGGGGATGTACAGTCACGCCCTGCTGCTGAAACCGGCGGGGAGTTTGTTATGGGAGAAAGCGGTGGCACTCTTGTCATGGAGCGTGTATCGCTGCGTCCTTCTGCTTTCCCCACTGGACAGGGTTGCCGCGTGCACTGCAGTCAAAAATCTAATGTGCCCGGCACCGCGACTAATTCAGTTACAGCCGAGCCTCACGTCACTGAACAGTGATCGGCGATTGCTGCGGCCTCACAGTCAGGAACATAATGCAAAGAAATAAAGAGGTAACGGTGCCTTCTTGTGGATTACGTCTGAACTATGCCCCCAATTTAAACGTTTTTGCGTTTGTAACCCCTAACTGTTGCCTTTGTTGGTGCTGCTCCATTGTGGGACTCAGCGGGCAGAGACTTTGGTATGTCTGAGGGTCTTAGGATGCCGGAAAGATGGCTTTGCACATTAAATACACCCTGGTGGTTCAACTGTGGAGTGAGGGTATGATGCGACGGTGAGCGCGAGGGTTTTGAGGTTGCCCGAATTATGCGGAGGTGTTATGGCCTGTCCAATGACTTTATGCTTTGGCGGGTTGCTCGTGGTGTGCTGTATGAGAGAGAGTTAGGAGAAACATTCACTGGGCAGCAGCAGACTCACCGAGGACAGCCCCGGACTAAAGAAGTGGGAGCCGCGGTGGGTCCCAACCTGAACCTGCCACGCAGAGTCTACTGCAGTCTTCTGGTTCCTGCAATACCAAACCTCCGCACCTAACAGTGTCTCTAGCCCCTTGCCATGCAATGGTCAAAACAGTTGTAGGTCCCAAAATAGTACGGCCATGATTCTTGACTCTCTGCATCTAAGGTAGGGGTGGCATCTCTGCAGGCATAGTGTCTTGGACCATACCAGACGCAAATATGGAACTAGAGCTCAAACGTCCAGCACAGAGGTATGTTTGTATGGCCCAAACCAAGGTAGCATTCTTTTCATTTTAACACAGAAAAGGTTTGGCATTTCTGAGCAGGCGCAGTAGTGCCTGCGTGCCCTCAGTTACTAAGGAATGCAGTCTGTGTCTGGTTACTGCCCTTCTATTTATGGGGCTTTTGCAGCAGTTTTTATTAATTAGAATTTCTTGTTGCTCAGATGGCTGTAACTTCTGATATTGATATGTTTACCTCATCTTCATTACTCGATCTTACGCGTCTGAAAGTGTCACTCATAGTCGTTGAAATGTCACTCATAATTACACTGAAATTATGAAAATGTCACACATAAGCAATCTGAAACCTTGGCAGCTATGAAGCTGGTAATGGAGGGTAGAGTGAGCAGTGGGGTCGGGTGCACCATGATAAAAACTCTGCGGAGGGGGGGGGTTAGGGGGGGTGTTGTGTAGAACTGTATTTCTGGGTAGTGCAAGAATTTGGTGTTGATGGGCACTGTAATAAACTATCCGTTGGGGGTGGATTGGAACGCTGGCAGTAAAATCGTCACTGGAGGAAGTCTGAGACGCTTCCAGTGCTGGACAGTGTGCCAAGAGTACACAGGTAATCAGCATGAAAATATTGTACTGGTGAACAGTTTGGAGCTCCCACTGGTGGTAAGTGTGAAAGGTTGGCACTAGTAGCCAGTGTGAGCGGTTGGCACAGGTGGGCAGTGCGAGGGCTGGCACTAGTGACGCGGTTAGGATGCTTGCAGCTCTAGGTGCTGTGGACAATCTACAGTAGGGTTGAAGATTTTAAGCTGTAAATTCTTACCCTAAATTCTCTTTAGCACCTTGAGGATATTCCATGACTAATGTGCACGATTAGATGACCTGGCTGGCTGGGATTTATCTTTAGCATTCTTATCTAAATAATCGAGCACTTTTAAGATGGAAACAGGGCCGTAACCAAGCCCCGCTTTGGAGGCGCTGCTGTGATGACGGATCCCCGTCAAACCTTCATTAACGAAGCCATTTGCAGCTCCTCTTTTTACTCCCAAGTGTTAATCAATTTTTTTTAATCAGTTTATGTTCCAAACAAATTAGGCCCTGGCAGGAATTGCTGCCACCGCGAAGATAAAAAATGAATGTGTTTGTGCTTATTAAAATCAGGAATACGCAAGAGGGCTTCGTGGTCTGTAGACTGCGCAACAGACTGCCAGGGGACAAAATGCAGATCTACGCAGAGACAAACTGGTTACTTGCCAGTTATTGTTCGACCTGAGGTGTGATTCATCTGTCCCGCCCTTCTGGTCACCCAGGGGCACTGACCTGTTAGGAAATGTTCCGATTTCCACAGTGGCCGGTCTGTCTCTTGTTTTGGGATCCGTGTTACCTTTGCATGATCTTCGCATACATTATTTTTATTTTTGTGCTAGATTTTTTGATTTCTGAGCCAACAATATCTTTTCATACCTTAACAGATAAAAAATGGCTGACACTGAAAATGTGTTTGTAGCAGTATTTAAAGAGGGAGAAAGTGTATAAATGTGGGGTGTCCCTATTATTAAAATAAAATAACCCCAAAAAAGAGAAATGGTTTGAAATTCTGTCTGTAAAATCATGCTCGTTGAATCAGAATACTCATTTTCAGTGGTTCATATTCTGTACATAGAACCGGATGTCCTGGATTAATTTATGGGCTGCGTTTCCAAAAATTCTGGCACTTATTTCTTTCCAATTCTATATTTGAAACTGTAGGTATGTATGATTATAAATATGTACAAAGTAAAAAACAGTGAACCTGCTCCCGCCTCCCACATCACATCTTGGTTTTCTTAATCCGATTTTACCTCGCAGATCACTGGCTGTTAAGTGAAAGAGCGATAGGTCACTTTCCTTGGAACTAAAGATCAGGGCCGGACTTGGACCCAAAACTGGCCCTGGCAAAGTGGTAGGGGGTGCTGCCAAGCCCTTTCCAGGGCCGGTTTTCGGCCGATTTTGTTACAGGGACGATTTTGCAGCTGTGCTGCATAAGAGGCCCTGTAACAAAATCGGCCCCCAGGGGCCCAAAACCGGCCCCCACCCGTGCTGCGCACCGGGGGATTGCCCGGTGCCCGCTACGGCCAGTCCGGCCCTGCTAAAGATCCGCGGCTTCACTTGACCCATAGGGCTCAAAGAGCTTCAGCCCCCCCTCCGCTCCCCCCCCCCCCACCCCCCTCCACCGTATGTGTCAGCCCGGGCTGAGAAAGCTTCCCTACACGCAAGCTGCTGTGGGCTGGCTGGTCTGGCGTCTTTCTTATAGCAGCCGCACCCCAGTACTTCACAGGTCTTTACTTGTTAACAATGTTTTTTCACCCCTCCTTAGAGCCCCTGCATCTCCACTCTGCCTCTTGCTGGTTCACAGATCATAGAGTGAAAGAGCAATTATGCCACTGGTCATGGGGTGAAATGGCTGTGGTGCACAGATCATAGAGTGAAAGAGCTGTGATACCACTGATCTTGGGGTGAAACAGGTCTGATGCTTGGAATGAAAGAGTGGAGACATCACCGGTCATGGGATGATCCAGCCGTGGTGCACTTATTGTAAAAAGTGTTCTGACACCATCGATCATAGGTTGAAACAACTATAGTGCATGTAATGTAGAGGGAAAGAGCTGTGACATCCCAGGTTATGGGATGAAACAGCTGTTGAATGCAGAATTCACAGGGAAAGCTCTGGCGCCACTTTTCATGGGGTGAAACATCTCTGGTGCACAGACCAAGGAGTGAAAGACGTGACATCATTTGTAGTGAAGGGTAACTGCTATTGTGCTGAGTCATACAGTAAAAGTCTGACATCACTAGTCATGGAGTGCAACCTCTATGCTTTGTAGATCAAAAAATGAAAGAATGTGATCACTGGTTTTTGGGTGACACAACTATGTTCTAGGACCGTAAAGTAAAAGACTGTCATCGCTCGCTGTGGAGCGGGGGAGCTGCAATGCATGGGTCATGGAATGAAAGAGCTGTGGCATCACTAGCCGTGGCGTGAAACGGCTATGGTGGAGATATGGAGTGAAACATCGGACATCACTTGTGATGGTCACAGATCACTGCAGGAAAGAGCAATAACATTGTTCATCTTGGGGGGAATAGCTGACCTGTCACTGGTCATGCAACGATGCGCTGTGGTGCACAGATTGTGCATTGAAACAGCTGTGATGTCTCTGGTCATAGAGGTGCTGTGGTGCACTGGTGATGGATTGAAACCTCTGACATCACTGGCAAGGACAGTGAGAGTACTGGTCATGAAGTGCTCTCACTCCAATGTTACGATTGCTGCAGTCGTATAAAAGCATGGCTACCAATATAGAACTGGTCACCAGAGCAAACCTGACTTTCTTTTGTTCAGTTCAGACCTGATCCCTTTTTTCTATCACTTCTTATAACCACTCCACACCTCAATCAATTTGTCTTTTTTTACCTTACAGGCAGCAAAAGTACTGGACATACCAGTGATTGTGACAGAGCAATATCCTAAAGGCTTGGGACCCACTGTGCCAGAGCTCGGTGCAGACGGCTTGAAGAAGTACTCCAAGACCTGCTTCAGCATGCTGGTACCCGAAGTGGAAGAGGCGCTGGGTGCCATCCCTGATCTGCGCTCGGTCATCCTGTGCGGCATAGAGGCACAAGCCTGCATCATGGTATGTCAAGACCTTCAAGATTGTGTATGAAGACTACATATCTATTTAAATCTGGAGGAAGCGCCTTGAGTTACAAGTCCTTCATGTCTGCACATGATGCTGGATTGATTATTTTTGATAGACACTTCTAGCCTCTGATTCCTCACCTTTTGTATATTCCTCCTAAGTCAGACTAGACTGGAAACTTTTCAGCAAGTCCTCTGAGCACAGGTAGGGGATGCCGTGTATTTCCACACTGACACATTTTTGCTCTGGAAATGATGAGTGGAGACTATATAGGTGCAATTTCCACACAATGACGTCTGTTCCTTTCTTTTTGTGCCACCAGACGTGGATCCAGAGCTATCTCTCATCTCTTTGAGACAACAATTACCTCAAACGTTGACACAGTGGGCAAGGGAAATGCCACCTTACAAAAGAACAGGCTTTAAACCTTGTAGGACTGTTGCAAACATCTGTGTCAAACCCTCATCAGGTTTGCTTGTGGTGCCTTGAGTCAAGTCACGACTCTAGGCCTGCAGTGATTGCATGTCGATGAACCTAAAGACCTTACAAGGCTGCGAGGCGAAACTCTCCATCGCCAAGCACCAGAAGACTCCACAACAGGACTGCTCCAAGTCGAAAGTTGCCATCCTGTTCCCATTCCAAATCCCGAAGTTGCAGGAGTTGTTCCAGAGGTCGGTCTTAATTTCAGTCAAAGTCATAAGGTAAATCGCAGAATAATCACAAGAAATCTTAGCGGACTCTGCCCCTTCCAGCCATTTTCACTCTCTTGAGATGGCACAGGTGGTGCTATATTCTCTTTCCGCCCCGGTTGATCAACGTCTAAACCTATCCCCAATTTGTTCCGGCACAACCTGAGTTTCCGGGGCCATGTGCCACTCCATAACAGATTAAAAAGTTCCACAAGGCCAGCCAAGCTCTGTCTGTTTGGATGCTTGCTAACCCCCTTTGGTGTGCCTTTGGGCCCCATGGGCGAGAGGCTCTCCATTTGAAAAGCCACCGGTAGCTTTGCTCTAGGCAACCCACCAGTGGTATTCAGAGCCCACCACGGGGCTCCCTCATACACTAGTTCCAACTCCTCCTCGGACAGCAAGGTTCATGCCAGTTGGTGGAACTTTGCGGATGTTGAATCCATTAATGTCGTATGATTAAGAGGCCATTCTACTCTCTGACTCAAAGTTGGCGCTGGTTCAACCTCTATGAGGCTGCTCTTTGCCAGTGTTTTAGCACCGCTTCCTCTACCTGAACCTTCACAAGGGGAAACCCATACTGTGCATTCCCTGTTTGACACAGATATGGCCCACAATTACGATGTGGGTGAGGAGATTGGCCAGTCATGCCGAATTTTAGAAGGCTGTGCCTGGCGAATGTTTTGGCACCGCTTCCTCTACCTGAGCCTTCGCAAAGGAGAACACATACTCTGCACTCCCTGTTTGGAATGGATTTGAACAGTGATTAGGATGTGTGTAATGAGATTGGTCAGCCATACCAAGAAAATAATTGGTATGATGTGTTACAAGTGGCTAGTGGCCATGATACCTCCCCTAAGTTGGGATTCTTTTTAACCCCTGTTCCTGACTCTGAGGAGAGCCATGGTAATGCAAAGGGCAGCCAAAGTCCTTGACTTTCAGCTGCCCACCTTGTTTGTACAGGGTTTGTACAGAAGTCCTTCAGCAGAAGTCCTTCAGCTGAGCCCCTCTTACCTTTTAACATGGCCCTTACTAGTATCTGGTTTGGGGCATGGGCCAAACCTTGCTCTGGCCCCTAGGTCAACTGCCAGATTGCATGATGCCACGGCCCTGCCCCAGATGACCCTGCATTTTTATCTCAGCACCCCCAGCACCCCTGAAAGCTTGGTGGTGCAGGCTTCTGCAAGCAAGACTAACCCCAGGCATTAAACACATAAAATGTGATGGCACTCATGCAATAGTTTTGGGTAGCATCCCTAACCATCATTCTTTTGCTCACCATGTCACCTCAGTTTGGACCCATCCATATGCAAATCAGCTTTGACACTGCTCCTCCTGGGAACAGTCCAGCTCGAACTGCCAGGCCAGGTCTACACCAAACCGTAATCCAAGCAACCTGGAACTGGTATAGCTTTGCTGTAGTGGCACAGTAAGCACGGGACCCACGTCTGGGTGTACCATCCCATTTTGGGAGACCCCAAAGTATACAAAAAAGTAATGGGTGGATTGCTTGCACTTTAACTAACTACTGGTAGTCGTCTGAGGTAGCATCCCAACCCATCATTCTTTTTCTCATCATGCTTTTTTTTTATTTATTTTTTTATATTTTTATTATTGCAGGAAGCGACAAAAACCAAAAGTGATACATAAGTACAATTTCCAATGACCTTGAAAAACGTATATTTACAATAATTGTAGTATAGAAGGTAAGATAGTGAGGATTTAAAGATAAGAAAAGAAAAAGTAATAGAAATAATATATGAAGAAGCTAGTAGGGGGCATAGGGAGGAAAGATGAATTAATAAAGGAAAAAAGGAAATAATTCAGGAAAACAATTAATACAACTATTACTTAGCACACAAACAAGCCTTTAACAATCCCCGTTTCTTATACTTCAAAAAATAGTTTCCAGATCTTTTCCTTTCTAGCCAGAGATTTTGGTCCTCTATATTTGGCAAGTGTGAGTTCCATGGTTCTAATTTCGATAACCAATACTAACCACTCAGCTACGGTTGGAGTATCCTTAGAGATCCATGCTCTTGCTATAATTAATCTTGCGCAAGCTAACAAAATTGTTATAAGATCCTGGTTAGGACAATTGGTCTCATAAATGTCTAATAAGACCAACTGAGGAGATAATTCAGGTATCTTTATCTGACTAGCTTGGAGATAGTCTATTATTCCCTTCCAATAACTAGAAAATGCTGGACAAGAAAAGAGCATATGTTCTATGCCGACAGCATAAGTATTACACTTCGCACATTTCGTTTTGTCAGATGATTGGTTCCCTTGTGTCCATGAGGAAATTCTCTGTGGTGTATAATATAGCTCGGTGATAGTCCTATACAGTTGCATTCTTAGGTTAGAGGAGTGCACAACATCGCTTAAGTGCGTTAGGGCATTTCCGATCTGCCTTGAGTTTATGTCACAATTTAGACGGCGAGACCACTTAGTTGCAATTTTAGTAGTATTTTCACATTTGTCTTTAATTAGAACTTGGTATCCCAACTTTATGAGTGATTTGGTTTTATCAGAGTATATGCACTCTACAATATCAGACTGCATAACTGCCGTTATTTTCATTTTGTTAAAAAAGAAGTCTCTCAACTGACGATATTTAAAGTGCATATCATTCGTTAAACCATTTAATGTTTTCAAAGTTTCAAAATCTAGCATACCATTGCTTCCAAATATATCGCCTAATGTGGTAATATCACAACTAATCCAACGATTCCCTGTCCCATCCGAAAAGATATCCGGAAGACCCGGATTATTCCATAGCCTAAGTTCAGTATTATAAAATGAACTCTGACTAATGTGCATGATTTTATTCCAAATTTTTATGGCATGTTTAGCAGTCTTAAATTTAACCCGCTCGAAATAATTTGGATCATGTGTGCGAAGCAGGAATTGGTTAGAGTCAGCACCCAACAAATACTGATAAAAAAATAGAGAAGGCTCGTTTTTTAGTAAGCTCCTTATCCGAAAAAAAAAGGTAGCCAAAAAGTATAAATTAAAATCCGGGAAAACAAGTCCCCCTTTCGATATTGGCAATGTCAAAAATGTAATAGCCCTGCGTGCCTTTTTGTATCCCCAAATAAAGCTGCTACATATACCGTCTAGCCTTTTAAAAAAAAAGTTGATTCGGTTGTAATGGTATGGCTCTAAACAAATAAAGTAATTTAGGTAGTATTTTCATCTTAATCATATTAAGTCGGCCTAATAAACTAAGAGGGATTTTATGCCACTTTTTGAGAGTTGCAGTAGTTTCTTTTAAAAATGTCTCATAATTTGTTTCCAAAATTTTCCCTACTTTGGCCATTAATTTAATACCTAAATAGGTAGCTTCTCTACAAGTGTCGTAAATATGGATATCTGGAGTATAATTAGCTATAATTTGGGTTTTATTCACATTCAATTTATAACCCGATATTAAGCCATATTTTTGTGCTTCATTGATAATTTCTGGCATCGCCTTATTAATATCGGTTGTATAAATTGCTATATCGTCAGCAAACGCCGTTAATTTAAGAGCTATGCCCCCATGATTCACTGGAATAATATTAACTTGGTCGTTTAGCGCATTTAAAAAAGGTTCCAAAGAAAGAGCAAAAAGTAGTGGGGAAAGGGGGCAACCTTGCCTCGTACCTCTTGCTATTTTGAAGTTCGCTGAGTTTTTATCTCCATAGCTTATCAAAGCCAAAGGTTCATCATAGAGAGACATAACCCAATCCAGATAAGACCCGGAAAACCCCAATTTCTTTAATACTTCCCACAGATATTCCCACCCCACTCGGTCAAATGCCTTTTCCGCATCTAACATAATCATACCGGGCGGGGTGTGTGCAACCTCAGCTACATCGAAGGCTATTATTGATGTATTAATATGCGTGGTAGTATCCCTTCCAATTACAAAACCGTGCTGTTTAACAATAGATGGCATGGTAGGAGCTAGCCGATTTGCAAGAATCTTAGAAAAAATTTTAACATCAGAGTTAAGTAAAGAAATCGGTCGGTAGGACCCACATTCTTTTTCCGGTTTCCCTTTTTTCAAAAAAAATATAATTTTCGCTATTTTCCATGAAGAAGGGACTTGTTTGGAGACACTAATTGAGTTTATCACTTTCTCTAATAAGGGCAGTAGTTCTTGGGCGCAGAGTTTATAGAGTTCAACTGGTAGGCAGTCTTCTCCAACCGCCTTCCCTAAAGGTAGGTTATCTATGGCGCGTTTTATTTCATCTAATGTTATTTCTGAGTTGAGTTGTTGAAGTGTTTCTGTATTTAGTGCTTGAGATGAAGTTAAGTATTTATCTAGGTATTGTATTATATCTATTTTAGCTGGTACAGCCTCTGGTGTATAAAGTTGTTGGTAAAATTTAACAAACTGGCATAATATTTGATCCGTTCGGTCGTACGTATTTGAATCCATACCCACTATTTCTTTAATTTTTGTTTTAGCTTTCCTATCCGCGGTTTTAAAGGCCAGTAATTTCCCAATACGATCGCCACCTTCATATTGATCAAATTTATACTTTTGTAATTTGGAACTGTATCTTTCTCTCAAAGTTTTTATTAGTCCAGCTTGTAGTCTCGCCAGCTTTAGCCTAATCCCTTCAATATTGTTCTTTGCATGGCGTGTTGCCTCTGCCAGGCATATTTCCATATTCCGTATATTAGCAATTATTTGTTTATTATTATAGCGGCTCTCAGCATTTTGCCTAAGTATATATTGGTGGGCAAAACCTCTAATACTACACTTACATGTATCCCACACCACGTTTATGTTAGCCGAGTTGATATTGATTGAGATAAACTCCTGTATATGCTGTTTTAGTAGGGTAGTAAATCTTGTGTCTACTAATAAATGTCTCGGGAAGGTAAATTTGCGTGGTTCTTTTATTTGATCTTTAAGTGTGACTTCAAATAGCAAAGGATTGTGATCAGAGGTGACTTTAGGGCAAATGTCAATCAGACAATTGTCTATAATTTGCTCAGAAGCCCAAATCATATCGATTCTTGAGCAGGATCTGTGTGGTACAGAATAATAAGTGAAGCCTGCCTGCAAAGGGTTTTTTGATCGCCATACATCTCTGACATTGTTCAATCTGGCTAATTCTAAGATTGCTGTTCTAACTTTGTACATTCTTTTATGTTTGCTTTGCCCGGTAGAGTCTACTTTATAATCAATAGTACAATTAAAATCCCCTGCTATTATAATTTCTCCTTCCCATTCCAATAACTCTAAACTTAGCTCTTCGAAAACTCTTGGATCATCAATATTTGGTCCATATACTACACATAGTACTATTTTAACATTGTCACATTGTATCTGCGCAATTGCCCACCTACCCCGGGCATCTGAAGAAGTCTCAATTGTTTCTAGTCAAGCACCTCGTTGTTTTAAAATAGCTACCCCTCTAATAGTCTCATTTAGAGTAGAGCATACCACCAAATCATAACTCAATTGTGAAAGCAACTTGCGGTCTTGATATTTTACATGTGTCTCTGAAAGCAAGACTATATTCGGATTATACATTTTAATCTCTTCTTTTACTAAATTCCTTTTGTTTTTACTATTTAAACCGTCAACATTCCAAATTAGCATTCTTAGTTTAGACATATTGATATCATGATCTTCCAATACAAATTACTCCCCACTATCTTTACCCCTTTCGTATAAATTAAGTTTTCCTTACTAGACTTTAAAAAACGGTCGAATCCTGCAATCCATTTTTCCCCCACATTTGTTCCCCACCCCAGAGGGTCGAACCCTCCCCAGCAAGGACCCCAACCTAGCCCTCGCACCCACCCGTCCCTTAGGGGGGAGCACCCCTCTATCTTGAGCTGCCGCTGTAGAGGCAGCAGAGTGAAGACGCTAGCATGATAGTCCGCTCATGCCACCACTTAAGTTACTCCTTGTTAACTCATACCTCCAATCTAGAACCATTTGGGCCCATTTAAAAAAAAAAAAAAAGGAAAAGAAAAAGGGGGAACATTGATGTCATGTCATGTCTTGCAACAAAAAAAAGAATTAAATTCACAAAACTCAGAAAGACAGACAGACAGAAGACTAGATACTGTCATTAGCATATTACAGTTTTTTTTTTTTTCCCTTTATTTTTCCCCCCTTTTTCCCTCTTTCCTTCCCTTTCCTTTTTCTTTTCCCCCCCCCTCACATATATCTACTTATTCTTTTTCATTTTCACTCTGTTTATCTCTTTCATTTTCCCTAGAGAACTTTTCCAGAGCTTGTTCCGCGGCTTCAAGATCTGTAAAGAAAACCACATGGCCGTTTCGTATGACCTTAAGACGAGCAGGCTCTTGGAGATAGACCATGCATCCCAAATTCTTTAAAACATCTATCAACTTCCTAAGCTCCCAGCGTTTGTCCATAGTGCCCTTACTTAGATCCGATTTCACAAAAAAAGTTAGGTTGTCCACAGTCACGGGATTATTAGGCCTTGCTTTCAGTGATACAGCTTGCCGCAAAAGAAAGTTACCAAAATAAATCAAGAATGGTCGAGGAAATTTGCTGCTAGTACTTCTCTGTGTCAAAGGCAATCTGTGAACTCTCTGTAGCTGAGAATCCCAGTCCCAATCAGCAAGATCCGTGAAGGCTCTCTGGAGAAGTTTCACCATAAATGCCCTCGGGTCGGACCCCTCCATTCCTTCTGGTATGCCAAATAGTCTAAGGTTTTGCCTCCGAGCGCGATTTTCCAAATCCTCGACTTTAACTTCTAACTTAGAGACTCTTGATGTATTCTGTTTTACTGTCACTGAGGTCTTATTTACGTCTTCTTCCACTTCGACAATACGCTGTTTGATGTCTTCGATCTCCTTTGTCACGCCTCCCAGGCCTTGGCAAATTACGCTCATAGTTTCTTGGATCTTAGTATTGTCTTCTCTAAGTTGCAAATATTGCTGTTGAATCTCCGCTCTTTGCTCTAGGAGAGTCTGCATAATTGATTCCATAAATGTCTTTGTTGGATCTAGAAAATTAGTGGGATTAGGGAAATTAGAGGGGTTAGGGAGATTAGAGTAATCCTGTGAGACCATTTGTGGAGGTCTTGCTCCAGATAGCAATCCGGGATCGGTTGGCGTGTCTTGATTTTCGTTAATAGAGTCGTTTGACCTCTGCTCTGTATCATTTTCTTCAAGACTATTGCCTATATTTTCAGTAGAAGTTCCTGTTTGCAGTATCTGGGTTTTTTTCCGGTTTGATATTATAGATTCAGTACTCTCTTTCAATTGATCAGAGTCAAGAATAGTGAATTCAAGACCCTGGTCTTTCGGTTTATTCGCCTCTTTATTGTACGTAGCCGGAGTAGAAGGGGTATTGTAGATATGAGTAGGAGATGAAGTTATACTTATTGGGGAAACCCCAGTTGCCAACTCTGTATCGGTCAAAGCCGCATGTTGTGAAGTCTCTTGATTTATAAGTACGCCATCCAGATTAGAATCACCAGTGAAATCTACAGGGTTAGTTTTATTAGCCCCCTGAGCCCCCTGAGTGCTGGACCCCTCGTCGGGGCTGGCACCTGACAGTCTTAAGGCCATGTTCTTAACCCCTCCCTTAGCCTCCATCCATCTTCTCAGAGGACTATCATCAATTAGACGACTTTTTTTATTTCCAAAAGGTTCCTTGTTGACTGTCTTTAATAATACATTTTTTTGCTTGGTTTTAACTTTCATCTTAATTTTCCTTGAAGCAATTATCTTATTTGGTAGAGTTTTAAGTGCTTCATCAGCTCCCTCGTCGTCTGTCAGCTCCTCGTACTCTAAATTAGAGTCTTCATCAGCTGCAGCTGTAGATTCCTGCGTTAAACCAAATTCCTTCTCCCTTTTTTCATTTTGTTCCGTATTAGTGGTAGTAAACTCATCCACCCTTTTTTTTTGTTTTTTTTGATTGTGAGCCATACTTTGCATTTCCTCTGTTTCTTCTATACTTCGCGTAGTCAAATTGCCATCGCTGGGTGTAGTAGCTCTGCTCCCTAGCTGAGTTTCCAAAGCAATGTTTAACAAATCAGAGCATGAGTCAATGTTTGCGCCAGGCTCTTTGTCTAACCCCTGCATATCATAATTCTTAGTCTTAGTCTCAGTTTTATCGATTTTCTCTTTATGGATATCTGCCAATGTTAGGTTCTTGTCAGATAGAATGTTCTCTTCTTCATCCTTGTTGTCCTTATTGTTCGATTTCTTTTTAATTTTTGGACCAGTCAATGGCTCTAAACCCGGGTTGGGCTCTGTACAATCAATCCCCTTATTTGTAGGAGCATTTTTCCCCTCCCAGCGTGTTTTCTCCTCTATTAAAGCAGCCGGTTTAGTGCTTTTCACTCTCATTCCCCCACTATTAGCGATAATGCTAGTGTCTTGAACAAGTTGGGGCTCCTTGCTGCTGCCGGACACCCCCACTACCGTCACCCCAGCGACTGCTGCCGCCATTGTACTTGCGTTTGGTTGTCTTCCAGCCAGGGCGGTCTTCTTTTTCTCATCATGCTGCCTCGGTTTTTACTCAGCCATATGCAAATCAGCTGTGACCCTGCTCCTTGTGGGAACAGTTCAGCCCGAACTGCCCAGTCTGTTAACCCCCAGCAGCCCCTACCTAGCACACCCTTTTAGTGTTCCCTTAGCGGAGCACAGCCATCCAGTGGGATAAAGGCTCAAATCATACTTGCTGGTTTGGCAGGCCATAACATTGTACAGATGGCTTCCATAAATTGTTAGGCAAGGGTATGCCCTATCTTTAATTTTCTAGCTGCCACAGTTTGAGCCCCATCAGAAACGGAGGGCATCTGTCCATTTTGCGGCAAGAAGTGAAAGCCCTTTTGGTCAAAAGGGCTATCCAGAGGGTGCCCATGCCAGAAGTAAGACATGGTTGTTATTTCTGATACTTTCTAGTGCCCTAGATTTGTCCTTTTTTAGATCTGGACCCTCTCAATGTCTTTCTCCAAAAGAAAAAAAATGTTAATGTTCACACTTGCCCAGGTCTTATCTGCCCTTGACCCTGAGATCGTATGCTGGCATTGGACCTGCAGGATACCTATTTCCATATACCCATCCTGTAGGACCAATGGCCTTACCTGGGTTTCTTGGTGGGACAGGGGCATTTTTAGTTTGCTGTGCTCCCATTTGGTCTCACCATTGCCCCTAGGGTATTCATGAAAGTGATAGTGGTAGTAGCAGCACTCCTTTGGAGGTCAGGGTTGCCAGTCTTCCCCTCCCTCGATGACAGGCTGCTGAAGGCAGGTTCACCTCCAGTCTATGGTGAACCTCCTATCATCTTTGGGGTTCACTATCAACATGCCAAAGTTATGCTTTACTCCTCCTCAGATGCTCTCCTTCATTAGAACCATTTCGAGAATGATTCAACTCTGTGCTTTCCCCTCGGGAAAGAGAGTTCAGGACATTCAAGCTATGATACTGAACTTTCAACTTCGGTCCTAGATTTTAGTAAAGTCAGCTCTGATGGTTCTTTGATTATGGCCTCCTGCACCCTGCCGGTCAAGCACACTAGGTGGTACATGCAAACTCGGCAATTGAATCTGGAGTCTCATTGGGCCCAACATCAAGGAGGCACCTCTAACCGCGTTCAGATTTCGGAGGAATCTGCAAATGATCTACAATGGTGATTATTAGACCACAATTAGGTCATCGGCAGACCACTTTCTCCTTTCCCCACAGAGAGCTGAAATTGGTGACTGATTCATTACTTCTAGGTTGGGATAGTAATCTGGGAGAGGTGGAGATCAGAGGCCTCTGGTTTCCACAGAGTCCCAGCTCCATAGTACCCTCTGGCAGCTAAGGAACATCCAATTGGTGTTGAAAGCATTCCTTCCTTCCATCAAGGGGGACTGGTACAGGTGCACATGAACAACTCCACTATCATATGGCACTAGAACAAACAATGCAGGGTGGGGTCGCAGACTTTGTGCCTGGAGGCCCTGAGCCTCTAGAAATTGCTGGACCACCAAGGAATATTCGTGGTAGTGAATGACCTGGCAGAATCATTGAATGCCAAGGTGGACAAGCTCAGCAGTTGGCACCGTGCGGATCAAGAGCTGCAGTTGCACCTGTAGGTGGCACAAGGTCTCTTCCATGAATGGGGAGAACCTTGGCTCGATCTGTTTGTCACAGCCGAGAACATGCAATGTAAACTCTTGCTCAGAGATGCATTCAGTCTTGAGTTGAATTGAGACTCCTGTATGCCTGTCTGTCTCTACCACTCCTGCCCTGAGTCCTCAAGAAAATCAGGACCAACAGAGACCAAGTCATCCTAGTAGCCCCAGATTGGGCATGGAGACTATGGTATCCCAAACTCCTGGGACAAATTTGTGGTTTGGTGCAGTTCCAGAGCAGATAGGCCCCTCCATGCACAGTTATCTGACATTTTGTTTTTTGCTTTGTCCTTAGCTGGGCAATGCCTTGCTCTGGGCGCAGTTAAAGGGTACCTTTTGGCTAATTCGGCCTAATTGCGGTTGCCAGATTAGCCCTTATTGGTTAAGTCTCCAGTTTAATTAACTTTTTGAAAGGTTTATGGGGAAGAGGTGTAGCGCAGCGGCCAGGGTGCCTGACTCCGGACCACGGGGGTTCACGGTTCGATCGCTGGTGAAAGGCTAGCCCAGCACCATGTGACTCTGGGCAATAACTCGCTTAATCTTCCCAACGGCCCCCAGCGCCGGGACACCTCTCCAGCGGTAGCTGTGCATTTTACAAATGCTGGTATATTCCTCACCGACTCTCCCATCCTCCCCGTTCTGTGATCGGACTCGATTCATTAATAAGATCTCAAGACTAGGAATCTGCCCACGGGCCACACCAATTTGCTATTGGGTCTCTGCATCTGGGGGTGCAAACAGCCTTAAAAGCAACTAGCGTGAGCGCTCAGAATTTGCACCCTTATGGGCTCTGGACGTTATTCTGAGGCAAAACTGAGTTAGTGCAGAGTTGCATGCCACCATCCTCTGGCGAGTAGATGTGCTGCTGAAAAGTTTCCAGACCAGTCTGAGACCTGGGGAATATTCAAATGGTGAAAAATCTGCTGCTTGATAGAGTCTGTACCAGAAAGAGCATTATGGAAGGTAAGTAGCTTGTTCTGCACTCCATCAATTCCTCAGCAGGACTTTGAAGTAGTTTCTTAGAGAACCCAGGATGGCCTTTGAGCTGGTATATGCACTGGTTACTGTAACAATCAAACACCCACGTCTCTTTCGGTTTATACAGCCGGACCCAAGTTCTTAGGGCACCAAGAAGGCCTGAAGAGCCTCGCTGCACACTTCTCAAGTGTTCTTGTGTCCTCAGTGAAGATCTGAGTCTCTTAATTGGAGCAGACCCAGAGGAAGCAAAAAGTTATCTAATATTAAAACTGGTTGGTCGACACTTCAACCTGATGAGGCATATTTGGTTGTATTCAGGTGTCATTAGGGTCATGAATCAAAAGGAACTCCACTTTAAATCCTCCATAAAGACAACAAAATACCTCCATTGGTTGGTTGATAGTACTGGTCTCTTTCTTCTTGTAAAGCATTCGTGGGTGTTAGGGGTGAAAGGTAATTGCTTAAACTTCATGCGATTATGGGTGTGGCAGAAAGGCCAGACTGCCAATACTACATAACTCCATCTCAAAGAGCTGAATATTAGCAGAAATGTCTGCTACTTAAGATGAACGCTGTTTCATCCACATAGCGCCAAATGCTCAGCGCTTAGTGTGCAGTGATTGCAACGAAGAGGTAGCTTTCCATAAGGCAAAGGAGATCACACGCCTTGAACCTGCCCATACACAAGCATGGGCTGACCTTTGTTGGTGAGTACCCTTATACCTCACTGGCACTTTTATCCGCTCCCATCTTTTTTCCCATCATCCCGCATCCATTCAGCAGCTTTACAATATTACCACCACCCCCAGCCCGAAAATGCTGATTAAGCTCGGCGTCTAGTGTCTTCTGCTGCCATCACTCTCCTCTGCTTCCTTTTCAGAGCACTACTCTCAGCCTGCTGGAGAAAGGCCTGGATGTCCATGTCGTGGCAGATGCCTGCTCGTCCCGAAGGTAATAACCGAAACGAATGTGGCAGCCACCACCTCCCTAACCGGTCCTTCATCCTGTACCTGATGAACTGGATCCGTTCAGAATTTAGAGATTAAAAAGTGAATCAAGGTCTCTATTCTTTGTCAGCCAGGTGGACCGGCTCTTCGCCCTCTCCCGGGTAAAGCAGAGTGGCGCCTTCCTCACCACCAGCGAAGGGGCGATATTGCAGCTCGTCCAGGATGCTGCCCACCCTAGGTTCAAGGAGGTAAGGCTTGCCTGCATTTCACTTTTGAGATCCCGCTCTTATCATTCGCTCTACCTGTCTAGGATTTTGCCACCCTTTCTCTACATTCTTTCTGTTTTATATAAACAATGAGGTAGGTAAATTGTTTTATGGACTGCAAATGTGGAATCTACTAAATCCCCTTACGCCCGTCCCTCAATGGAATGCATGTTATTTTACTATTGACATCTGTCTAGACAAAATGATAGATTTCCATCTGCCCTGCATTAAGCGCCCTGTGTCCCTCGTAAACCATAATGGCGATCCAGGAAGCCTGGGTGGGTTTTCTTCCCGTGTGATGGGATGCACTGTGAGCTATTGGTTTGTCCTGAATGCAGGAAACATTCTAATTAATCACAGAGTAGCCAATCAAAGCAGCTGTAACTTCCCACAACCTTCACGCCCCTGGCAGGCAACAGGGCATTTTATTTAGGTCCCTGGGACCAATCCGCTAGTCTTAACAGTTAAGCCAATCTGGATGTTTGAAGTGCAGCCAAGCTCATTGGCCAAAAGACTGGGAGACCTTCAAGGATTCGGGGCATCCCATCTTCCACTGGGCCAGTGAAAGGTGTAGCCCATTGTGCAGCATGGAGGTTTGCCGCTGTCCCCACCCGTACATCATTGTAGGCATTGCTTCTCTCGCATATAAACACTATGCAGGTCTGGGTCAGTCAACCTGGCCTTCTGCTCACACTAATACTGCACTCTTGTCCCTGCCAATGTTTTATGTGACCTCAGTCCACTGTCTGTAAACCCAGCATCCTTGGTGCTGTGCTGCTGTTTTTCACTCCATATCCATGTCATATGACGTTCTTTCCCTCTTCTGCGCTTCTCCTGACCTATCCAAATTCAGCTCCTCTCTATCTGCTCTCTGTATCATCACTATCTAATGCATCTCTCAATCACCCCCTTCTCTGTCTTTGATTCCCTTCCCTCCCTCTTCTGTGTTAATTTTTACTTCTGTTCCAACGACACCATTCGCTTATCTCTTGACACTCTTCCCCTGTGTCCGTTGACCGCCAATCTGTACATTCTGCTCTGTCTCATCCTCTTTCTCTCCCACTGCACCTTCCTTGGCACAGCCTCTACTTACCTTCCTTTGCTCCCCCGCCTACCCCATGTCACCTCCCCGCTTCGTTTTTCTTTTCTTACTCTGTTTTGGGATGTCACCTCCTGCTTCCTTCTTTCTGCACCCTTACCCAATCTACCCATGGATGGGTACTCTCCCCACTGTACCATTTGCCAGGCGGATCTATTGGTCTGTGGGACACCTCGAAACAGACTGACACCTCCAGCTGCACCAGGCTTTTTGTTCAACATTATTTAACCTTCTCAGGCTGAATGGGGAGGAGATTAGGGGATGTGGCTAGCTGTGGTCCTTGGGACCTCAAAACCTACGCTAAAATCCCAGTCACGGCTGAAAATGATGTGATTATTGGAAAATCACTCAATTTTGTTTCTCTGAGTGTAAGTATGTGAAACGTATTTGCGTAATCCAAAGATGTAACTCCCGACTTAATGTACACGATCTTGTATCCTCTCCAATCTCCACTCATAGTGCACATCACCCCGTTGCTCCAAGCAAGGTTTGCGCCATGTAAATGTCACTACGCAATGATAAGTGCTTTTTGAAAAAAACTGTTCTTGGCCACCAGAGATCAGGTTTTAGCCCATGGCGATGAAGCCTGACTCTTGGTGCCATGCTGAGGTTCATCTCTGAGATCACTGTGCCAGCCCCTGATGGCCAGTCTATGGAGGCCCACCTGATCTCTGTTTACTGCTTCCTTTCAAGGTTCAGAAGATAATAAAGGAGCCAGCTCCCGACAGTGGACTTCTCGCCTTCTTCGCGGGCCAGAACCCCCTCTGCACTTAAACAAATCACCAGGGACAAGATGGATGAATAATTCAGCAAATGACCGTATGATCGGGGAAATCTGTGATGCGGACCGACTGTTTAATGAAAATGCTGATGCAATAATGGATGTATGGCTAATTTAATTTCATCAATATTTCAAGGAGAACTCTTCAGCTCTTTTCACGAAAACTAGCACAGGCTTTTCCTCTGCAACTACAAATTCTTAAAGAGTGCACACCAAAAACAGAGGTTCAAAAATATAATGTTTCACTATGGTGCAGACATACACATACACTTAATTTTAATAAAATATATTAAAAATGTGCACCTGTTCCCATAATTTTTCAACAAAATACTGCTTTTTATGCAATTACTCAGTAATGAGACTACTTTTTGGTTTCCATGTACTTCTAGCCAGCGACATCTTTTCATCATCTTCATGGCCACTCCTAAAGGGATCTTCAAGTTACTTTGTTTGCAGAAATGAAAGCTATTGCTTCCTGTTTCACCTTCCTTATTCCCATGATCAAGGGCCAAGCCATGTCCTTCTTTAAAATATATCGCCATTCTGTCAGAAAGATTGCCAGATATTACATTTGCTTGAATTTGCATATTCACAAATGTTCCGTGTGCGCCATAAATGTCTTCGGTACATTTGTTGCTCGTTAGTCCTGGTTAGGTGACAGGATGTCGCTTACATATATATTTTTTTAGAACGTCCAGTTTAATAAAGGAGTGCATATTTATTTGATATTAGCCTGTTGTGAGTTAGTGCAACGTGCAGCAGCAATACATGCATTCAATTTTCCCTCATATGACTATTCACCAACACTTGAATTTGCCCCTTTTCAGATTATGCCTAATTAATTTCCCTTAGCAACATGACCAATCTCCTGCATTTTTAAATACATCGCCCATGTAGTTAGTGTCTTAGATTCCTTCTGTTTATTAAATATATGAATAATGTTCTTTAACCTCATCAAAGTTGTAAACATTCTGGGTGAACTGGAAGTCATTTTTAAGTGTTAATTTGTGTGATATTGTTTTGGTTTAACTGGGTTTCTTCATTCTATCTGTACCCCCCGACCTTTTTTGCCATGCCTCTGTTCTCTCTTCTGTTTTTCTGTGCTTTGTGAATACTTCCACATCTGTTGTTGCCTCCCTTTTCTCTTTGACGTTAAACAATTTTACCATGTTCTCCATGCACCAATATCGGGAGGTAAACAGCTTTGCGTTCTTTGCATGTATCCTGCCCCACTGACTCTTTTTAAGAATTGAAAACCAAGTTTAATATTTTTTTTATGGGGTTTGCTTTTCTGCCCCTTCTTTCATTCTATTTCTAATATTTCACTGTATCCTATTTCATAAGAAAAAAGATAATCTCCTTGACTAGACAATATGTTTTAAATGCACAATTGTTGCACTATGCCTTTTGCATATTTATACACCCCCACACTTTATCTTATTACTGATTATAAAATAGCAACTTAAATTCATACAGTCAAATAATATTTTATTAAAAATAATATTTTGTTTGACTTAAAAAACATACAAAATCAGTTATGATCAGAAAAACACTTTAAAATACAATTCATACAATACAAAGGGAAATTAATCAGCTCAAGTTACAAATACCGTTATGACCAGCATAACAGAGACAACAACATATGTAAGACAAAACACCTTGGGCCCCATGCATCAAACCAAATACCGGTCGCAAACGGGCAGAATCTCAGAATCCGCCCCTTTGCCACCGGTATTTTTGCATTTGGGATGATGCATCATCCCAAATGCAGAAATCGCAATTTAAGGAATCTCTAAATTGCGATTCCTTAAATTGCAATTGCATTTAAGGAATCACAAATTGAGATTCCTTAAATGCAATGCATGAAAGTTAAAAAATTAGCGATTTCGCTAATAGGAGTAGCAAATTACCATGAAGTTAAACTTCATGGTAATTTGCAAAAATTTTGAAAAAAGCACTTTTGTGCATTTTTCAAAGTTTCATGTTGCGCACACACATGCCCTTAGGGCATGTGTGTGTGCAACATATGTGCAGAGATCAATTTCAGGGTGCAACAGGGTGTCATTTTGACACCCTTGGACCCTTGAAATTGCATGAGCAATTTGCGAGTACCTACTGATACTCACAAATTGCTCATGCAATCTCCAATTAATTCCTATGGGCCTGCAGGCCCATAGGAATGAATGGGACAGCATTCCTTAATTGCGACTAGCAATTTGCGAGTAGCAATTAAGGAATGTTTAGGAATCGCTATTTGTATAGCGATTCCTACATGCATAGGCTATTGCGATCCCTAAATAGCGATTCCTTAAAAATCACTATTTAGGAATCGCAAAAGCCTACGTTGATGCATGTGCCAGCTTGTCATTTACTATTGCACATCATATGGAAATATAACTTTAGAACACATCTGCAGGCACAATCTAAGGATCAACATATAATTGTAGATGCATAATAGATCAATGTATCACTAGCTGATTCATTTCCCTTTGCATTGTATGAATGACATTTTAAAGTGTTTTGCTGATCATAACTGTGATTTTGTATGTTTTTTAAGTCTTAAACAAAATATTCCTTTTAATAAAATATTAACTTTATTGTTATTGTTATTGTTATTAATGGTTTATATAGCGCCGGGTCACCTACAGGTCTCAGGGCGCTTTGACCACAGAACATAACATCCGAGATATAAAACGGTGGAGTGCCTAAGCTAGACTGAGTGCTGTTCTGAACAAGTTGGTCTTCAAGGCTTTCCTGAAGCGGAGTAGATTCCCCTCCTTTCGGAGTGTTTCAGGCAGGGCGTTCCAAAGGTTCGGTAATAAAACCGAAAAAGATCTCCCTCCCATTGTAGCCATCTTAAAACGAGGACATACAAGGAGTTTGGCATCAGAGGACCTGAGATTTCTTTCCGGTCTATATATCTCGATCCGTTCCTTGATGTAGGTCGGGGCCTTCCCGTAGATGGCTTTGTGGGCTATGCAGAGGCCTTTAAAAACAGACCTCTGTCCAGTTGGTAGCCAGTGTAGACTTTTTAATAGTGGAGAGGCATGCGTTCTCCGCGGAAGGTTGAAGATAAGTCTAGCGGCGTCGTTTAAGACTACCTGAAGTCTGTTTGTTAACATTTTTGGCAGGCCTAGGTAGAGCGCATTGCCATAGTCAAGCCTTGACACTATGGTGGCCGAGACCACTGTGCGTAGCATCGACTGGGAGAGAAGAGGGACTAGTTTGCGCAACTGTCTTAGAAGACCTGTACAAGTGCCAACCACGGTGGAAACCTGGTTGGTCATTGAGAGGCCACTGTCCAATTTAATACCCAGGCTTTTGACCGTGGCTGCTGGCTGTGGGGTTGGGCCCAGCTCCTGGGGCCAGTACATATCGCTCCAGGAGGAGCACTTAGATGGTATTATCAGCACCTCTGTCTTTTCTGGGTTAATTTTGAGCTGGTTGGTGGACATCCAGTGGACCGTGTATCTAAGTATATCCTGCGCGTGTGCCTGGGCTTGTGCTGTGTCATCTATGCCCAGCAGCAGCTGTGTATCGTCAGCATAGTTGAACACCCGGCAGCCCATCCCCGCTAGTGTGTTGATCAGGGGCTGTAGATATATGTTAAACAGGAGTGGGGATAGTGCTGAGCCCTGGGGGACGCCACAAGTCAGACTTCCCACTCCTGATACACTATCTCCCATCTGGATTCTCTGGGTTCTCCCAGATAGAAATGATTCCAGCCACCGAAGGGCTAAACCCTGAATCCCGAACCCAGCCAGCCTATTCAGCAGGATGGGATGGCTGACAGTATCGAACGCCGCTGATAGGTCTAACAAAATCAGGGCGCTCGGTCTTTTACTGTCAGCCATCCTTCTGAGCTCGTCCAGCACCGAGCATGACCAACTCGGTGCTGTGGTGTGCACGAAAGCCTGCCTGCCTCTCATGGAGTAGATGGTTAGACTCCAGATAGCTTGACATAGATTTTAGTACATGTTGCTCAAGTACTTTAGACAGGAAGGGCAGCTGGGATATGGGGCGATAATTTTTTAAGGCATTGGGATCTGCCCCCACTTTTTTTAGCAGCGGTCTTACTCGAGCTTCTTTGAAGCTAGTGGGGAGCCTGCCAGTACTCAGGGATTTATTCAGTGTAGCTAGAATATGGTCCTCTAGACTTGGGCCTGCCAGGCAGAAAATGCTTGGGGGGCATGGATCCGCTGGGGAGCCAGATTTTGTCTTTCTCATCAGTGACTCAAGGGTTAGTGAATCCATGGGGGGAAATGATAATAAGCAGCTGACCGTTGGATTTAGATCGATATGCTGCTCAGTTAGGCTGCACCCCGTGCTTTTTATCTCGCGCCTGATAATATCAACCTTATCCAGGAAATATTTCTGGAAGGTGTCACAGTCTAAGCTACTTTCTGCATCCTGGGCTCTTTTTGTTAGTTCCTTCAGGATTTGAAACGTTTCCTTTTGAACATTATTTGCCCTATTTATACGGACCTCATAGAATGCGGCTTTAGTTGTCCGGATATATTTTTTGTAACTACGGAACGCCGTCTTGTATTGTTCGCAAGTGGCTATATCCTTATTCCTCCTCCAGTTTCTCTCTATGTTACACAGGGCCTTCCTTTGGTCCCTCAAGGCGGGTGTGAACCAAGGGGCTCCCTTTTTCCCACTGTTTTTTGTCTGAAGTTTCTCAGGGGCTATCTGATCAATGGCCTTTACCAAATAGTCCATCATGTCTTTACAATCCTGATCTACATCTTGATTTAGCATTATCGGCTGGGCAATTCCTCTGAGTGATGTAGTCAGTGTATGTTGGTCTACGTTTTTCCACTGGCGGGTCAGTCTGGTTTTAGGTACTGGACGTGAGAGTATGGCGTCCAAGGGGATGTCACAGTAGATCAGATGGTGGTCTGACCACATACAAGGGAGTATTCCAGCTAGTACCACCCTGAGATCTGTGGTCCATATTAGATCTAGGGTGTGGCCTTTTATATGGGTGGGAGCATTTACAAGCTGCCTGAAACCTAGAGAAGACATGGTTGTCTCTAGGGTATTGGCTGCTGGCTGTTTCCTATCTTTGTCCCAGTGAAAATTGAAGTCTCCTGTGACTATGACGTTTCTATATCTGGAGCACATGTCGGATGCGTAGGTCATAAAGGAGTCATTAAAACCTGGGGTTGCGTTGGGAGGGCGATAGACTGTGAGAACTGTAACACACATGTTATCAAACATAATTTTTATCGCCAGCAAGTCGGCCAAGTCCGCCGACTCCGCCAGTATTTTAGTCACTGCTAGATGTTTTTTAAAAATTATTGCCACCCCTCCCCCTCGGGTGTTCCCTGTGCGATTCTGCCAGTGGATGTCATAATTTTCAGGGACAGCAGCTATGATGTCTGGTAGGGAGTTATCCCCCATCCAGGTCTCGGACAAGGTCAGGATGTCAATGTTTTCGCCCTGTAGTAGAGTGTAAATCTCGAGGCTATGACGGCATAGCGACCTAGTGTTAAGGCTGACAAGCTTTAAAATATGCGGGGGGGCTCGGGACATACCTAGCAGCGGTGCCTGAATAGATAGTTCCTCGATGCGAGTGAGTGTAGCCAGGTCTATAGATGTCATGGCCCCATTTAGATGACGGATTTCCTCACCAGAGTATGTAAGCCGTTAGGTGGGGGGCCCTGCCCCTGCGCCATTCCGTGCGTGGACGGGCGCAGACGGGCACGACTCCGGCACAGGTCCGGCGCGTCCGCTGACCGCGTCCGCTGCGCGGAGACATAGCTGACCGTTTTTATACTGGCAACTACAGCCCAACCAAAGATGGTCGCCACGTAATCCGGGACCCGGGGCTTCACCAGCCCTGCCGAGCACCTTGGGATCGTGGGAAGAGGGAAATAGCAGTCCTCACGCTATAGTGCCAATTCCCCAGGTAAACTACTGTCCTTCCAGAAAATTATATCTTTCTTGAAGCGCGTGGTCCAAAAGTGCAATAGTGCAAAGCAGCAAGGGGAAATTTTAAAAAAGGGGTCGGACACAAGGGAAATACAATTTTTAAAAGCGCACAGGTAAAATAAGCGTTCCGCCCGACTCAATATCGGGGGTGAAATGAAATGCTGATCTCTCGTGTTATGGCTCCCGCCTCCCCTTTTATACTGGCAACTACAGCCCAACCAAAGATGGCCGCCACGTAATCCGGGACCCGGGGCTTCACCAGCCCTGCCGAGCACCTTGGGATCGTGGGAAGAGGGAAATAGCAGTCCTCACGCTATAGTGCCAATTCCCCAGGTAAACTACTGTCCTTCCAGAAAATTATATCTTTCTTGAAGCGCGTGGTCCAAAAGTGCAATAGTGCAAAGCAGCAAGGGGAAATTTTAAAAAAGGGGTCGGACACAAGGGAAATACAATTTTTAAAAGCGCACAGGTAAAATAAGCGTTCCGCCCGACTCAATCTCGGGGGTGAAATGAAATGCTGATCTCTAGTCTTTAGTAATAAGATAAAGTGTGGGGGTGTCTAAATATGCAAAAGATATAAGGCAACTATTGTGCATTTAAAACGTATTATCTAGTCAAGGGGATTATCTTTTTTCTTGTTGAAAGTACCTAATTTCCCTTGATATTTCCAAGGGTCCCCCTCGGTTTTTTACATCCCATTTCATAACACCAGTGATATTCTGTCAAATATATTAAAATTTGGTGATGCCTCAACGTCCATTTTTACTGATGTTCCAGAGCCCGCATTAGAGACCCGAGTCAGAAGAATTGCCTGGTCCTACGAGGTCCCCAGTTTTCTGTAGCATATTTCAGTGCAGATCTTATTTTTTATGTGATGGACCCTTCGATAATGGGCCAGCACTCGACCAGCATAGATGTAACTCAGCTATTTCTGTTTGGGAAAGGGTTTTCAGGCATGTTTTCTATACGAGGTTCCCAGCTTTAATTTGTAAAATGATGTATACCCAACTAGGAATTTTAATGTATCTGCTCTATAATTCATCACATTATTTTGCCAATATCTAGTGATTATCAATACTTTTCCTTCCCTTCGCCCAAACCCTCATGTATACCAGTATTGATGTAATGCGTCAAGTCTTTGGCGCAAATATAAATTTGTTCAATCTAATTCTACCAACTACTCAGCTTTTAAAATAATGACAGACTATTCCAGCCGGAGTGTGTAACTCCTAGAGTGAATTGTACTGGTTACCTGTGAATTACATAGAAAGCAACAATTGTGCAAATATATACCCAGGTTGTACATTCCATGGGGTATAACATTCAGATTTTTACTTCCCACCACCCTCGTCCTTGCACCTGTTGGTTCAAATGGCACAAAATGCAACACTGTTTTCTATTATTATTAACAGCCTAGTCATAGTCGAGGTTTAAACACTTAAGTTTGCCTGATAATAGAATTGCAAAAATCAAAACAGCATCATTCCTACCCATTAAATGAGCACACGTCCACACCGGATAAGCCAAATCATGGCACCCGTTGAGGGTCTTCTTGAAAGCTGCCTGGGATGAGATTTTTATCTGGGGACTTTCTTCCAATTTCATCAGTTTCTAATTAGTAGTAAATCTGTTACCAACATTAATAACGGTTTTGTGTTTGCAGCATTTTGTATCTTTAAGGCCCCTCTTTTTGAAGGTGAGGTACAATGCTCCTTATATCACAGGTGGAGAATTGTTTGCCATTATTCACTGATAACTTTTACAACCTCTTCATCAAGAGACCCCATAATGTGATAGATGGTTGCAAAGAATCTTGGAGAAAGCCCACAGCTGGCCAGTGTTGTGTCGTGTTTCAGTGACTCCAGGGTTCGACTCCAATCAGCCTAATATAGACACCAAGGGCTTGATTACGATCTTGGCGGACAGGGTTACTCCATCACAAGCGTGACGGATATCCCGTCCACCATATTACAAGTCCATTATAGCCTATGGACCTTGTAATACGGTGGACGGGATATCTGACTTGTTTGTGATGGAGTATCGCATCCGCCAAGAATCGTAATCAGGCCCTAAGCAACCTTGTGTATCCTTGGATGAGGTGGCATTAACACGTGTTCCTTTAAATTGAAGTATCTACACTACTGGAGAGCTGCATACTTCCTTGGTCCTGAGTCATCTTTGAACATTTCCTACCATTCATCAAATCCAATCTCTTTCAACAATAAGATTTTGATTCTGCATATGTTATTTTCTTCTTTGGAATTAATTTGGGTCTCTCGCTCTGACAAGCCTCAAACCTACTTCTTGTAGGACCATAATAAAATTGACATCCCTTAATCTATAGTATGATTTTTGGTTTCTGAACATTGTGTACGTATACTTTTTTTTAACATTGGCAATATAAGGGACTGTTCTTTTTTAAGTACATTGAACACATGCCAGTTCCAATACGGTGGCCTTATTAATGTAAAGTAAATTTGTTGATGCACTAATGAACGAGGAAAGCTTCACAGCTTTACTCTAACCAATAAAGTCCCTACAGATCCCTCCATCCAGGAGCCAGGTTGTGCAGTGGACATGTAAAAGCCACAGCTCCTCAAGGTATGTAACTTCTTACACACGTTTTGTGATCTAACTCCTACCTCGAACATTTTCACATCAATTTGCACAACATACACTAAGCAAAATCTATTTTTAACCAAAAAATGTTGTCACAGCATGGGAGCAGACCTGGTGATGGTAACACATGCTGTATTTACTTTGGTTTATTTCATGCTGACATGATGCCTTTTGGCCACTCTAGAACACTCATCGACCTTGGGGAAAGCAATCTTCTGTGATAGAGACAGGGAGAAAAGGAAAACAGGGAGAAAGAGTGACACTGCAGACCGTGAGAGATAATAGAAGGAGGCATGTGGCAAGAAATAGAAAAAAAACTTTTTTTATTCCTCTTTGAAAATACCCAAGCGTTTTCTTAAAGGCACTTAAGATTTCCTTTTGTCTCTTCCAAAAACTTACAGGATTACAAAACGAGAAAATAATTTAATAATTGCAGGTGTTGTGCAAATGGGAAGTGTACACTCTTTCTGCTTCTCTTGCATGATCGGTACTCCGACTGCTTGACTCTGTAATTTCTGAGTTCCTGTCTTGTTTCTGAACATCCTGAGATATATATATATATATATCTCAGAAATTACAGAGTCAAGCAGTCGGAGTACAGATCATGCAAGAGAAGCAGAAAGAGTGTACACTTCCCATTTGCACAACACCTGCAATTATTAAATTATTTATATATATATATACAAACAACAAATTGTCCTGTCACAACGGGAGCTCTGTTGCGATGGGTGCCCGCGAAGAGAACAGGGCAGTGTCTCTGATTAATTTAATACAAAAAGAATCTCGCGGCACACTTCTTGGATGAATGCAGTTTATTTATTCAAAACGTGGCACAACACCTACGCGTTTCGAACCGTAGTTCCTGGTCACGGTAGTGATTGTGATTAGTCCCTTTTCACTGTTATTTATAACATTACATGCACCATTGATTTACTGGGGCATGCTGGTCTATGTAGTTAAAACAATTACACTGTTGCATTACTTCATGCATTTTGATGCTTGCTATGTACAATAAAGGGGAATATGTAAGTCACTGCTTTTGGAGGCGTGCCTAGTTTTACAGGACCTCTCGCTTCCAAAACGCTCGTGAAACTCACGTGTGTGTTTAATCCTGCCTACTATGTACCTGTAGGCTGGATTTGAAGCGTGACTTGGGACTAATTGTCTTTTTCAAAACAGGGCTGAGTGCCCTACGTCCCCGTTGTTGTCATGTGTTAAGCATCACAAATTAAATTCTAATAGTGAATTCCAAAGAATATACAGAATGTTCGGTCTGTCACTGCCATTAACTGATTACTGTTGTTTCAAACATATGGAGAGTCTGATTTTTATAAATGGACATAAAGTTCTTCATCGCCATTGAGACCAGCCGGCTGTTTCGTTTTGAACCTGATTATTAACTTTGATTCGAGACGTCTCAATGTTTGCTTGCGGTTGCCACCTCTTTCATGTTCTGGAACGCTTGCCAGTCCAAAGAATTTCACATCAAGCCAGGTTTTTGATTCGTGGCTGGCCATGTGTTTTGCTATTGCATAAGAAAAGTCTCTGTTTTGAATAGCACGAATATGTTGCAATATTCTAATTTTCAGTGGACATGTCGTGCTACCTATGTATGCTTTACCACAGAAACATTGTAGCATATACACAACAAATGACGACTCGCAGGTGATGCTGGTCCTGATGATAAAAGTTTTGCCTTCTGGGTCTCTGAGGTTCTTAGTGTTTTTTCCAATTTTACAGGCCTTACAAGTTGGACATTTAGTAAATCCTTTTTTCCTTTGGTCCAACCAAGATTCTGGTTTATTCATTGCAAAGTGACTTTGTGTTAATTGATCTGCAAGGTTGGGAGCTCTTTTGTATGCTATCAGTGGATGGTCTCCGATGGTCATACCAATATCAGGGTCTTTGCGCAAGACATGCCAATATTTCATCATTGTCTTTTGTATCTTGTAGCTCTCCTTGCTGTATGTTATTATCAGCCGTGGCTGATCCTCCTTTTGTGCTGCATTTTGTGAATCAATGTTTGTCAATTGGTTGCTTTGTTGGTCTTTATTTACGAGGGTGTCTGCTCTGGTTTTAGTACGTGCTCTTGTTTCACATATTTCTAGATCTGTTTTCTTATATCCTCTTTGTAGGAATCGTTCCTTAGTTTCTTTGAATTTCTTTTCCATTTCACGGTCTTCCGAGCAGTTCCTTCTCATCCTTAGAAATTCTCCATACGGAATGCTCTTTTTTATTTGATGTGGGTGAAAGCTCAAGCCATGTAGGAGACTGTTTGTTGCGGTTTTCTTTCTATGAACAGTTGTTTGTATTTTGCTATTGGATATGTACACTTTTGTGTCCAGAAATTCAATCTCTTTGGCGCTTATTGTATATGTGAATTTTAATCCCACGTTGTTGTTGTTTAAGATTTCAAAGAAGATGAGGAATTCCGATTCAGTTCCCTTCCACAAGAGAAAAAGATTGTCGATAAATCGTAACCAAAGTGCCACTTTGGCCATATGGTGGTCATTTTCCTCTCTCCAAGCCACGCTCCTCTCCCACCATCCCATCACGAGATTCGCGTAGCTTGGAGAGAAGGACACTCCCATCGCTGTTCCACAGCATTGTTCGTAAAGAGTTTTGTTGAACAGAAATACATTGTTGTGCAAACACATGGATATCATTTCCTTGATCATTTTCGAATGTTCCCTTCGCGTGATAGGTAGTTGGTCCAGAAAGTAACTGATTGCCTTTAGCCCAATGTCGTGATTAATGGATGTGTATAATGATATCACATCAATTGTTACCAGCAGATAGTTCGGTTGCCATTCCATATCCATGAGTGTACGCAAAAAGTCGCCTGTGTCCTTGATATAGGAACTTAATGTGGGCACAATAGGAGCAATGAAGTAATCCACATAGCTGGAGACATTTTCATAAATACTGCCGCAGCTCGAAATTATAGGGCGTCCTGGAGGTTTGTTTAGTGTCTTATGCACTTTTGGCAAGAAATATATGGTCGGGATAATTGGATTCTCGACCATTAAAAATTTCTTTTCATTCTCCGTTAGTAGACCATTTGATTGCCAGGTAGTTAGTTTGATTTCGAGTTCTTGTTTCATCTTGTTGATTGGATTCTTCACTACTACTTTGTAGTTATTAGTGTTGCTCAATTGTCTAATTGCTTCCTCCACATAATGGTCCTTTTCCATTACGACAATGTTGCCGCCTTTATCAGCGGGTTTGATCTCTATTTTATGGTTGTTCCTCAGACTTTGTATTGCCATCCGTTCTCCCTTTGATAAATTTTCTTTTTTGTTTTTATTGTGAGTTTTGTGCATTCCTTCAATGTCACTAATTACTAGTTCATGGAATGTATCAATTTTATTGCCCGATATAAGGTTGGGCAAAATTTTGATTTAGGTTTGAAGTTTGTGTGGCAATGTTCGTCTGTTGTGATGCCCATTTCGTCTAGCACCTGGGTGTCTGGTATTAGCGTGTCTTCAATCTCATTAGCCAACTCATAGGCGATGCGTAGATGTGGAATTTCTGATGTTGAATACCCAGACATTTGATCTGCTGGTGTTGGTTCCACTTGAGTTCTATCTACGTTCTTCATTTTTTTAGCAAAGAATTTCTTCAATTTAAGTTTTCTTGTATACTTATAGATGTCGATTTTTGTCTCAGTTAGATCATGGTGCGTTTCAGGGCAGAACGAGAGTCCCTTGTTTAATAAACTCTGTTCGTTGACTGTTAAGTTATGTCTAGACAGGTTTATCACTAAATTAGGGGTTCCCCTTTCAGTTATTTCTTTGTCACCGTGCGGGCCCTCAAGTTGTATCTGTTTCCTTCTTCGTTTGCTGCGCCTTGTTTTGCGCTTTGGTTTATTTGGGGAGCGTAGCCCCTTCCCCTTGGTCTGCGTCTGTTTTGTCCTCTGCCTCTTGTGTTGCCTCTCGGTGTTTGTTGCTCCTGATAGAGCAACTTCATCTCGTCTAAAAAAGAGAACCGTCGTAGTCCTGGTCTTCTTTGTTCTCCCTCACTGAGGTCTGATTCGGAGCCACTTGTTAGATCACCCGGGGTTAGAGTGTTTGCTCCCCACTGTTGTTTGTAAATGTCGTATTTTCTCGCGAAGGTCAGAATGGTGCCATATTTATAATCATCTTGGTCTCTGCAAAATTTTCTTTGCTTCCGATTTTGGACCTCCTCCTCATGTCTGTCAAGATTTTTCTCCATTTCAGTTCTTAGTTTTGTGAGGACACTCTTTTCCTCATTAGTAGCAGATAACTTGGTTTCTATTGCTGCAATTTTGTCATGGAGTTCGTCCACTTCTATTTTAGCAAATTTGATGATTATTAGCATCATGTTGTTCGAGCAGACCATGTTGTTTTGGCCCCATTCTTCTAACATTTCGGGCTTGGTGTCAGGGTGATTTGGTAAAGTAAATATTCGAAGTCCTCTCGGTACCATTTTACACTCCACATATTTCTCCAAAGTTAAAATCTCCCATTCTCTGGAAATTTCTTTGCGCATTAATTTTTCTAATTGAATGAATAATGTCTTAGTGGTGGTTGCTGTTTCTTGTGGTACCACCGTTGTTTCATCCCTGTTTTCACTAGTAGGATTGCGTTGAAAAATACTCTCTGCCTTGGTTAGTCGTTTTGCTCTCCTTTCCTCCATTACTATTGCACCAGTTGCCGTTTCATGACACCGAATATACTGCAAATGTGTTAATGAGTGGTTCAAGAATGTGGTGGACGTTTATTTCACTTTCACTGATGGTTCTTTGTTAGGAGAGGGGGTTATTTGTTGATGACCCCTAAGCACGTCACGAACTGCTGCCAAGAAAAGTTTGCATGTACTCCGTGCAATTTGAATAGAAAGTCTGTCTGTTTAAAGCGCGTTGTTCGCGTTTTGCACGAAGTGTAACTTCATCGCGGCTGCTTGGTTTAAATGGAAGCAAGTCGGCGTGTCTCTTACCTGGGAGACTCCCGTATGCGCGCTAGGTCCTCCGACTTCACGCGCCGGCGCTCAACCAGGGCTGGACACTCCACGTTGTTTAATGGCTCCAACGTTGCTTCTTCAGTTCTGCCTCGAAATCCCGGCGGCTTCTTGCATCGCTGCAGGGCTCGGAAGAGCGACGAGGTTTCGAACTGTAGCTCGCCGGGCTCCCCGTTGTGTGCGTGTACAAACAACAAATTGTCCTGTCGCAACGGGAGCTCTGTTGCGATGGGTGCCCGCGAAGAGACCAGGGCAGTGTCTCTGATTAATTTAATACAAAAAGAATCTCGCGGCACACTTCTTGGATGAATGCAGTTTATTTATTCAAAACGTGGCACAACACCTACGCGTTTCGAACCGTAGTTCCTGTTCACGTTAGTGATTGTGATTAGTCCCTTTTCATTGTTATTTATAACATTACATGCACCATTGATTTACTGGGGCATGCTGGTCTATGTAGTTAAAACAATTACACTGTTGCATTACTTCATGCATTTTGATGCTTGCTATGTACAATAAAGGGGAATATGTAAGTCACTGCTTTTGGAGGCGTGCCTAGTTTTACAGGACCTCTCGCTTCCAAAACGCTCGTGAAACTCACGTGCGTGTTTAATCCTGCCTACTATGTACCTGTAGGCTGGATTTGAAGCGTGACTTGGGACTAATTGTCTTTGTGGTTTCGCTCTGGCGTTATTTGCTATCGTTGTGGAGAAGGAGCGTGTTGGATGGCGTCTTGGGACATATATATATATATATATATATATATATATATATATATATATATATATATATATATATATATATATATATCCTACTGGCATTTACCAGTAGGTAGTTATAGTTTGGATGTAGTTTCCATAGGAAGAGCTTTTTTTCATTTGCCAATAACTTTGGCGTCGCTTAATGAATCCTCGCGGAATTTTCAAAAATAGTTTGACGCTCACTTCAGCTGCTGTCTTGAAAGTTTCGGTGTGATCCATCAACCATCAAGCAGGGGCGAGAAAAAAGGGGGGGGGGTCCAAACACAAGCTTTCCCGATGTTAATTTCCGTAGGAACTTTAGACAAGGCTACAGCCAGAACTGCTGAACGGAATTGCAACAAATTTGGCAGAAAGCTAGCTATTGGTTCGGAAAGCTACCTTTTTGTGAATTGGTGTAAATCCGTTCAGTAGTTGCGGAGTTATTTTAAGGTTTTTCAGATTTACAACTGGGGATGCACAGGGTTCGCAACCCCGCCTGATGTCGTGCTGAGATCTGACTGGCTGCGTACACTTCAAACCAGGACGTGTTTACAGCCATCTTGTGACTCGGTTGAACCGAGTCTCAGAAAAAACATTTTTTTTTTTTAAGTAAAAAAGTGCAGGCCTCTTGGGGATGTTCCCTCATTGATCCCTCTTGGCCCAAAAAGCTTTTGTTTTTAAAATTTTCGGCAGGAGTCGCTCTGGATCTGCAAATCCCACCAAAAATGGTAAAAAAAATCAAAGCTCAGTCTCCCACACATTGCTTTTTAATTGCCCCATGGTGGGCCAGGTCCCGGGGGCATATCCAATATATCTAGGAGGGGTGCGCTCAGGGCCCCTCTCCTAGGAGCCCTGAAGCCCTTGGGACCTCTACATCCTCAAGGCAAATGTATTACTGTGAGGGGGCAACCCCTGGCGACCACCACCTCCCTGGGGCTAAATATGACATAAACGCAGGGGGGGGCATGCACCACCCCTGCAGCCCCGAGAACTGCCACCTCCCACGGGCTAAAATTAAATTAATGCAGATGGCCTGTGGCGCACATCCTCAGCTCTGGTGACCACCACCTCCCCAGGGCTGTGTCCTGCAATGGAGAGGGGCCTTGCCCCCCGAACAAAAGATGGCCCTGGGAACCGCCACCCCTCAGGACCCGTTTTTGCTATGTCCCGGGGTGCCCAACCCTGGGGGATGGGGTCTCCGAGACCGAAATTGACCTGGGAGGCCCCCTTCCTTTTAGTTTTTGATTTTGGTTTTTAAAAAGGCCAGCCCCCGGGGATGGGGTCGGGAGGATGCTTGGCCCCCTCCCCCATTCAAGAAAGGCCTGTCCGGGGGATAGGGCCGCCAGGCCGAAATTGGCCCAGAATAAATAAATACATTTAAAAAAAAGAGGCCAGCCCCTTCAAGTCGCCGGAGGCCATGTCCCCTTTCTCCACCACTTTGCAAACGTGCCTCCTAATACACTGCTGGTTGGGCATGAAGTCCTCTTGGATGCTGAGGGTCCTTGGGGGTCAACAAGCCCTCCTGTACCCTCCAGTAAATTGCACACAGTGGGAATGCTGAGAGGACTTCGGAGGTCACGCCCCTTTTTTTACCACTCTGCCAAAGTGCCTCCTGGTGCACTACTTTTTGGGGGTTGAAGTTCTCTTGGATGGTAAGGTTTCTTGGGGGCCAATAAGCCCTCTTGCTACCTCCAGTAAGTCCCACAGAGCAGGATTCTTGAGAGCTGGTGGAGGCCCGCCCCCTTTCTCCACCACTCTGCAAATGTGACTCGTGGTGAACTACTAGTTGGGAGATGAAGTCCTCTTGGATGCGGAGGGTGCTAGGAGGTCAAGAAGCCCTCAAGTTCGACACAATGGGATTGCTGAGAGGACTTTGGAGACCAAGCCCCCTTTTTTTACCACGCTGCAAACGTGCCTCCTTGTGCACTACTTGTTGGAGGATGAAGTCCTCTTGGATGCTGAGGATTCTTGTGGGTCAAGAAGCCCTCCTGTTGCCTCCAGTAAGTCCCTCCGAACAGGATTCCAGAGAGCTGGTCAGAGGCCCTGCCCCCTTTCTTCTCCACTTTGCAAACACAACTACTAGTTAAAAACATAGAAATCCACTTAAAAAAACAAAAGGTTTCAGGGATGTTATAGTTAGGAAATAGACTTTGAAAAACCTTACAAATTCACTGAAAAAAACTAAGGGTTACAGGGATGTTATAGTTAGGCTCAGATTTCACTCGTACAGAACCAGTGAAATTTGGCAGTTATAGTTACCTGAGCTAACTATAACTTATGCCCCCGCAATGCACTGTTTATAATCTCACATATTACATCACTCATGACATTGTCAGTGACATCACTGATGATTATCAAGTGAGTCTAAGTGTTTCTAAGAGTTTATGAGTGTTAAACATATATACTAACGTGCTTTTAAATTGGTATACTCGGTGCCGTACTACTGAGTGATACTACTTCTAACATATGTTAAGTGAGTGGCTGTGTGACTGTATGTATCCTTGTGTGTATTGGTGTGTAAGTGGCTCTAGGGGTGTATACGTCGGTGTGGGAGAAGCTGTGTGGGTGAGTGCGATGCTGTGTGAGTGGCTGTATTGGTGAGGGAATGGGTGTCTCAGTGGCTGTATGGGTCGGTGACTGGCTGTGTGAGTGGCTCTATGGGTGGGTAAGTGGATGTGTAGTGACTGTATGGGTGAGTGAGTATCTGTCTGAATGGCTGCATGAGTCAGTGACTGGGTGTATATTGGGTTGTATGAGTGAATGGTTGTTTCACTGAGTGCTTGGTTAGTGGTAGGATCAGTTTGTTAATTTTAGGATATGGCTTTGGCATTTTGGCAAAGAGAGAATATTAAGGGACTCTTGTATAAAGAGGTCACTTTTTATGATGGAGGAGAGCCAGTCAACGCTTTGGGCATTGCATAAGAAAAAAGTAGGATGCTTATGTGAACTTATTTTTTTTATTATATCACGTGTTCTTGACAAGCGGTGAATTAACAATAAATGATAATGTGTAGATATGTAGACCATTGATATGTTCAGAGATCAGAAAATAAGGCCTCTTCCACGATTTAATATCCTCACTTTACTTCAAAAATGTTTCTCCTCCCTCTCCCAGGCTAGTGACCCCACTAACCGCTTCTGCACCCCAAACCCAGGCTATTGATCTCAGAATAAACTCAGTCCTGTCCAACTCAATCAAGGGCCTTTACAGTCCTGCTGTTTCCAGGGTAACCGGTAGCTTCCATCATCAGTGCTCCTGTGCTGAAACTTCACAAGTTATGCAGTGTAATTAGTTATACAGTTTGTATAAGGCACTCATGGAAGCTGCAGTGTTCCAAGTCCAAGAATAGGTCGTAGTTAGATATGGAGGTGGTAGAGTGCATGCTGGGGAGACACTTGTCACGTTATATTCCCTGTTCAGCTTCCAGATTTACAGGTCGAACTTGCCAATGTGTCACATGTATAAGTGTGGTTGGATTTCCCGTGTTATTTCTAACATTTTCATTTCGTAGTTGCGATGTGTGATTGAGCGGTTAAAAGGCCCACACTGTCTGCGCTTAAAAGATGAACTAGTTTCTGTGCAGAATCCCTGGTTCACCCTTAGGAGCTTACTTTACGCAGCGAGGCTTTTCTTAGAGAATTGAGCACCTTTGACAACCAAAGCAACACTACTGTTAAGAAAATAAAGAACGTAAGCGGTCCAGAACAAGGCAGTTGACATCTATAAGCGTTTCATAAGTAAAATGCCACAAGCCTGATGGTAATCTCAGAGAAGTAACTGAAACTTGTGGCAGTGTGTGTGTGCTTTCTCCTCCCTTACGTCAGTGTGCACCTTATTGAGCACAAGCGCGTTCACGTTTATGGAATGGTAACAAACATATTTTCTTTAATCTTTTTGCCAGATATTTATTCTTCCGTTTTGGAGCGAGTTTCTGAACATTTACTCTGTGCAGATTCTATTGCAGCAATAAAAATAACAGCAAAATGAATTATGGTTCTTTTTTCGTCAAAACAGTTCTTTTCAGTTCTAGTGAGTAGGGGCAAGATATGAAAAAACAATAGCGACAATATCGATTTGCTTTTATGGAATCGCAAACTGTTATGTTCTATGAGTCTAGTGCATTAAATAGTGATTTCTTAGGAGTCACTATTCAAGAATACGGATTTGCAATTTGGGAATCTGTATCATTTGCAAATTTTGAATATTGCTGTGTCTTACTGCAATAAATCTCTCTTTTTGTATGCTCACCCCAAGGTTTTGGACTGATGCTGCTGTTTATTTCGATTCTGCAGGTGCACTGAGACCTGCTAACCAGACCTCAGTGCCAGGGTTCAAACCCATTACAAAATGTATGTTAAAGTGGCTACCCCAATTTGCATAAGCTGCCTTTCTTATAAGTCCCTGATAATATATGGTCTCAAGGGTACCCAGGGCAAGTAAGATTGAGTGTATCCCTATGGCTGCAACATTGATTGTGCCACCCTGTGTGTGAAAATGTATAAAATAGCTCCCAGCCTGCAACTGCAACCTGGAACGGTAGTTTTAAAACTTCTGGTTCAACGTTGCTACTTAAACCAATGACAAAGCTCCCCCTTAACAATACATATGGCTTCCCCTAACGAAGGTTTAGGGAGTCCTAGGGCAGGGAGTTGAATATTGTTAAGGAGGACATATACTTTTAATATGTCCTAACAGCAAAAGTTCAAAATTCTCGTTTTTGCTGTGGAAAAGTTAGTTGCTTCATTAGCTAACACTAAGTTACCGGCTGACCTCCCAGCCTGGCTTACTTCTGAATGGGATTACTAAAATGGCTACTTCTAGGTATCAAATTAATCATGGAATTAAACCTGACTTGATGTTCAAGTCAAATCTAATGTCACTTTTAAGGAAAGGCAAATTTCAGAAAGTTGCCACTCTGATGCCCAATTTGTCCAGTTCCCTCACACAGTTGCTGCTTGGGAGTGGGCAGACTAGTGCACTCTGGGATTGCTAGATGCCACACATAGCCGGAAGTTGTCACAGGGCAGGAGAAATCCTGGTAGCCAAGTGGCTAGTACCACATCATCTTCCATCCACTGCACTTTCTGAGCATAAATATGGCACCCTGAACCTTGGACCACGATGGAACTTGCGAAAGGTCCAAAGAAGGACTGCACTCTGGACCTAGCAAGAGAGACTGCACCTGCCACACCTTGGGCTAGACAAGAGAAGACGATGCCTGAAGCTCATGGCTCATGGAAAAGTCGCTCCCGGGCCCCAGAACAAAGAAGTCACTCTAATGGTAAGTTGGCTGACCCCCTGGACCCGGACCCATGGCCATCAAAGCTGAAGAAGCCCACACCGGCAAGTCAGTAACCACATTCTGCGACTCAACGCTGATCTCTGCTGGGTGACCCAAGAGACCGATCTTCGATGGCCAAAAGTTGCACCAGAGTCTGCTTGATCTGGGAGTGTCTTCTGAGTCCAGATTGGTCACCAATAAGGGATACCATCCTTCACCAAAGGATAATGTTGGACTCGCAGTGTACGCAGACCATTAGCCAAGCCACAGCTGGCCTTCTACCTTCTCAAAGAGTACTTCGAGGGACACCGACCCCCTGTGGCCAAAGTCAGCCCACCTTAACCCTGAGTGGTACTATATTATCATTCAATTGGTAAGTCCATCTGAACACCAGACATTATTACAACCATTAATCAAAAACCTGCTTAGGTTATAACACTTCTTTTCACATGGGAGAAAATACAATGTTAAACGAGAAAGGCGAAATAGTTGTCTTTTCTATAGATTTACGCTCTACAAATCATCAAACTGTTTCAAGTATGAGTTGAAAAGAGATCCACACATCAATAACCAACAATTAATCTGCGTTTAGGGAGTTCTCTTATCGATCACATTTAAGAAAATTGCATTACAATCAGCTTATATAGCTTATAAGTTGTTAAACATTCGTATACCTTTATTTAGAATTCTCTATTATATGATGCTTCACAATGGTCTTCTAGCTCGAGGTATAAATATTCTGTGGAAGGATAGTACAATCTTAGTCATTTGTATAGTCTTTAATCTTCAACATTTTAATTAAGCCTTTTTTCCTTCTTCATGCACCATAAACATATTTATGAACAAACAGATTATGCTTCTCTCTACAAAAGAATCTTATAAATTCATATCCATCTAATGTTTGATGGGTTATTATATATACATACTTATTCATTCCTAAGGACAGATGGTCAAAATAAAATCATCATTGGTAACACATATCCTAGGTAGAAACTCTTTGACTAACCTATTCACTGCCATATGTGTGGCAATAATTAATTTAATAGTAGATGTTCAATTAAGTCACTTACTTCCATATATTTATTGATTATCGTAATCTCCAGGTCAATCAAGTTTCAGTATAAATTTTTTGAGCTGTTAAAGTTTTAGTAAGAGTCTACAAAAAGAGGAAAGAATAAATAAAATATTGTTGAGAGTTGATCTGGGAGACATCATAATTTTTCAATAATGTTCAATATCTACTCTTCCCTCATAGATCTACTAATGTAGACATAGATGGTACAATTGAGATAATATGGCACCAAATGATTATAAAATCTTTCTTCACCAATAAATAAATAAGTATAACTGAAGATAGATTTTATATTATCATGCAGCTAATGATACGTATATTGTGTCTATTGTTGCTTCATAATTCTAGATACAATATGATAGCGTCCACTCATGGTGTGGCTCTCTCCTTTAAAAAAGGAAATTATTTGTTAAATGGGCATTCTGTACACTTCTCTCTTTGAGAATATTATCTCAATTGTACCATCTATGTCTACATTAGTAGATCTATGAGGGAAGAGTAGATATTGAACATTATTGAAAAATTATGATGTCTCCCAGATCAACTCTCAACAATATTTTATTTATTCTTTCCTCTTTTTGTAGACTCTTACTAAAACTTTAACAGCTCAAAAAATGTATACTGAAACTTGATTGACCTGGAGATTACGATAATCAATAAATATATGGAAGTAAGTGACTTAATTGAACATCTACTATTAAATTAATTATTGCCACACATATGGCAGTGAATAGGTTAGTCAAAGAGTTTCTACCTAGGATATGTGTTACCAATGATGATTTTATTTTGACCATCTGTCCTTAGGAATGAATAAGTATGCATATATAATAACCCATCAAACATTAGATGGATATGAATTTATAAGATTCTTTTGTAGAGAGAAGCATAATCTGTTTGTCCATAAATATGTTTATGGTGCATGAAGAAGGAAAAAAGGCTTAATTAAAATGTTGAAGATTAAAGACTATACAAATGACTAAGATTGTACTATCCTTCCACAGAATATTTATACCTCGAGCTAGAAGACCATTGTGAAGCATCATATAATAGAGAATTCTAAATAAAGGTATACGAATGTTTAACAACTTATAAGCTATATAAGCTGATTGTAATGCAATTTTCTTAAATGTGATCGATAAGAGAACTCCCTAAACGCAGATTAATTGTTGGTTATTGATGTGTGGATCTCTTTTCAACTCATACTTGAAACAGTTTGATGATTAATTGTAGAGCGTAAATCTATAGAAAAGACAACTATTTCGCCTTTCTCGTTTAACATTGTATTTTCTCCCATGTGAAAAGAAGTGTTATAACCTAAGCAGGTTTTTGATTAATGGTTGTAATAATGTCTGGTGTTCAGATGGACTTACCAATTGAATGATAATATTGTGTAGATGAATTATGAATAGGTTTATTCCATTCATATGTAAATATATTGTTTTTATGTTTTGTATTTTAATGTAGCCCTGAAGAAGTCCGGTCACGGACGAAACGCGTTGGCTATTGATCTTAAAAGTCTCGTGAAAATAAAGAATTTTCTACTGAAGAAAACCTGACTTTGGAATTCTTGGGAGAATGACTGGAGAGATATTGGATCATTGTGAATAATTAACATTGTAACATTCATTGTTTAAGTGTGCGGGGTCAATTTGAGCAAACTTTGATTTGTAAAACAAGGTTCTTGTTTTTCGAATATTGGGATCTAGGGGATTGTATCCCAGACTACCTGCACCTGAACACACTCATACATTAGGGATTTAGTCACCAGTGCGGGCATAGTAGCCTAAAATCCCCTGTTCTGGCTTGATTTCTGAGTGGTACTATACCTGGCAGATATTGGCAGCCATCGGCAACCCCAGTACACGGCCTATCCCTGCTGACGAGGGGTGATACCCCAAAACACGTGTCCAGGGATGGCGAAGACAGCGAAGATAGCAGAAGATCGAAAGATGATGCATCGCGAACACTTTACTACATTGACCAGAGTCCTTAGGGGCGACACCGCCGGTGTGTGAGTAGTGTGCGACCCCACCCCCATTTGCACCTTAACCGTGGACTGATAAATAATAGCAAGGACATTCCTGTTGATCGCACAGCCCCCAGAGCATCTTTCAGAATCCTGCATCTCTAGCATCAAGACTATTCCATTGAAGTCTGCGCCAGTCTTGAAGTAAAGTGTGAAACTGAACTAGAGACTGCTTTGTTGACCAGGTAACTGTCCAACTACTCCTTACTGGCCCCCCCCCGACGTTCTCCCTAACGGATTTGGTCATCTCACTTGGGCTGGAGTAGCTGAGCACATCTCTTTCAAACTTTTCATAAGTTTCCAAACATTATGGTTACCGATGCTTGTTAGTGCTTTGGACTAATAAGCTGAGGTTTACATTTCACTTGAAAATCTATATATCCAGAAACGTCCCATAGATTTTGCTCAGCTTGGTGTCTAAAAAATCATACAAATATAATCTATTTTTATAAATTAGTATTGGAATTTTTTCGTGTTGTGTGACTTTCTTATTTCTATGTTTCATTCTTCAGAATGCTTTACACTAATGTCTTTATTTAAGCCTTGCTGCTAGAAGCTACAGCTACCCTGAGTTGAGCTAAAGGTTTTGCAAACATGCTTGACTGAATGCAAGACAGTTTTGCGAGTGTATTACACGGTAAGGTTGCACTGCAGGCACTGCCCAACTCTTCGGTTTCGAATGGAGGACCTACGTTTTGCATCTCGCGCTCACGGGAGTTGAGAGCGCGTGGAGTGTGCTGTCCTATGAAACATATTCTTTCTGCAGACCACAGCCAAGGTACAGTAGAGAAAACATAATTACTGTGTTTTTGTAAGCAGCAAACGAATATGTCTTTATCTTTAATGGGGCAAGTGACCTCTCCATGCACCCAAACTTCCCTGTAAAATTGAGTAGGCGAACTCGATAATATAATCACTTTAACCTATTGCATTATTGAAGCCAAATACCCACTTGCCGTTAAAGAGGTCTAAATTATTTGCAGGGGAATCTTCTCCCACATTCGGAAAAGTAGTTATAGCATAAATGTAAAGGTACTGATTCATGGATTTTAGAGGGTGCCAGCAGCTGGTCGTCTTGGGAAATGATGAGCAAAGGGTCCCCTGTGTGTTGCTGTTTTACATCAGGTGGGTTCTGACCGGGAGTTTGAAAGGATTTGTCCGTCTGTGCCCTTAAGGGAGAAACTGTGTGCTGTTTTGAAGTGAAGTGTACACCCGGCGTGTTCAGCGCTGTTGGTGTTTGGTCGCTGATGCTTGAACTAGATATGCAGCCGGGCTCAGTGCGCTTGATGCTGTACACAGGGCGCACCAATCCCTACGTTTGAAGCCCCCTTGTGGCTGTGACTTTACTCAAAGTGACAAAGCGATCTTCCGGGGGAAGGCCTCTGCAGCAGTGCCAGGGCGTACAGGCGTTTGGAGCTGCCCTTTCGTCGCCCTAAACTGAACTTATAAAGAGTATCTTGTTGAATGTGTGAATGGTTATACATCTATACTGTCGAGACGAGAAGGGATTCCTTTTCACTACTGATAAGATGGCGAGTTAGTGTGCCTGCTGCAAAGGGGCGCGAGCTGGCCCAATGGGGCACCTTATCCTTTTAATCTGTCTTAATTAACATAAAAATCGTTACATTATCGCTGCCTTGCATATGCCTGTGTTTAAGTATAACAGTGATTTATAATCAGGTATATGTTCCCAGTGGGTAAGGGCAGAGCTTCTATCACTAGCTGGCACATCTCTTTGCAGTGCATAACATTGTTGGTAGGCAGCTCTGAGCCTACGTTGGCATTTCACCCGCCTGGCACTGTGCACACTCTGTTTCTGTGAAGTGCGCAGCATACAGGCAGCTTGCTGCAGAGTTCACTGTTTTAATTGCCCTGGACCCTTGCACCTATAAATGCAGACTCCAATGAAAGCCACTTGAAGCATTAGAAATAATTATATTTTTCCACACCAGATTCCTCACTTTCAAGATTTCAAAAGTGGCCTTTTTGGGTATAGGGCAGAGAGTGTGTGTGAATAAGTGAAAGTGAGTGCGAGAGAGTTGAGTCAAGACGTGTGAGTGTGTTGGAACTATTGGTTGATTAGAGGTTGTGCGAGAGAGTGGAGGTGAGGCAGGAGTGTAGCTATCAATGGTGCAACATGTGCAGTTGCACCATGGCCCAGAATCAGTGAGTGTGCATAAGTTTGTTAGTAAGTGAGAATGAGAACCAGGGAGTGTGAGTGCATCTGTGTGTAACAACGAGTGGGAGAGTGAGTGAACATGAGTAAGTGATAATGTGAGTTAGAGTAAGTGAAGGGAAGGAGAGTAAATGTTTGAGGGAGTGAGTATGAGTGAGGCAAAATTTTTGGGGGAAAAATGGGTTGAACCCCTGGCCGATATTACATCCCACTACTTTCAAAGATCACCAGTCACCACTGTATCTGATAAGTAAGGTTGGTGTAACAAACAGGAGTGTGGAAGAAGTCCAGAAAAAATAGTAGAGTCTACAGCCACACACAAAGAAAAGGTTTGTGGCAAGAAGACAAGACCCTGCACATACTGGATAAACTTGGAGAGGTGCACCACCAGACTGTCTTTTCTCAATGATGGACTGACCAAATTCCTTTACTTTTTGAATTCCTTTATTTGAATGACATCATAAAATCGGGCTCCAGCCAACGTGTTTCGTTCAATAGAGATTGTACTTCATCAGGGCTTGTTATTTATGTGGACATTAATAATCCAAAGTTGGGATGGGGGTGGTAGCTGATCAACAAGTTTTAGCGGAATGTGAGATGCAACAATATCTCAGTATTCCGGGAGTAGGAAACAATATCAAAAAATGTCCTTTCAAAGTGTCATGCTGGGGCTCCCTGATAAGGGCCCGGCATTCGTACCTTGAGTAAGTACGGACAGTGTCTAATCACAGGACCAGATTTGTAAAGACCCTGCACATACTGGAGGAGGACTGAGTACCACCACTAACACCCATGGAGCAGTTTATTGGATCTATTGACCAGTACCAGGCAGTGAGAGGTGTCAGTACCACTGACACTTCTGAAAGCACTCCCAAGTATAGAAGGGGATTTTCAATTTGTATGGGCTGCATGTTGGTTAATAAATTAGTTTTCCTATATAAGTGTAACACATTGTACACACATGTAATTCATTCACTAACCTATATTTTTTATCATTTGTGATAAATAAAATTTTGAATGCAGCACATATTTTTGTCAGCCCTTGTAATGCTTTGTGGTCCATGTAGTCAAGATTATTAACTAAATAATAATATTAATAATGAACTAGATTATTTGTTCTTGGTGCAAGCTGCTTTATATATGTATATATTTGCCATTTAACAAAACCTTACTGATTTTTATACGTTTAGCAATGTAACGTATGGTCTAATCAATATTCCTGTCTACCATTGACCATATAAGTTTGGCATCAGGAATTACTGAATAGTCATCACAAAGACATGTTAAACATGGTTAATATGTAATTACAGTTAATGTCCTTGCACATTGGAATGACACCACTCACTCCTCACAAATCCTATTATTGGTGACGCATCACAGGACACAAACCAACCAATAGAATAGAACACCTTACATCGCATGCGTTCACAACGTGTCATTCATTAAATGAGGAGTTTGTTCAAACCAGACAAGAGCAGCGCCGTTCCACACGCCAATTTTCTTTTCCTTTCTTTTGTTTGCCAGTGGTCTGATGAGTTTGGCTCACGTCGACTTCACTACGACTGCCCTTTTTTGGCATTACTACTGCAGGCTCTGCTACTGTTTGCAAAACAATGGACTAGCTCCGGGCTTATAATGGCTGGTATAAGGCAGAGCTCCAACATTCCAAAGTTTGTATTCATGTTTTTGCCTTTTTAATTTGGAACCTTCTACCCTTAGTGGGCGAAATGTTCTGATAGCCTTATAGCCCTTCTGCCACAGGCTATACTGGTTGTTAAAGGCCTTCTCCCTCGTTATAGGTCAGAGCCTGCGACTCAGGCCTATTACTCAGGTTTAGGGCCTTTAACAACTGGTATAGCCCATGGCAGCTGGCTATATTAGGCACCTTCCCAGATTTGTCTGTTGAGATGGAACTTTGCATATTGACACTGGTAGTTTGTAAGCCCTTCAGGACTTTTTCAATATGGCCCAAACTACTTTGTAACTTCACACCTATTTTTTTACATTGGTACAGAATATGTGTGGCATTTGCAAGCTGACGCACACATCTACAGATAGATGTGTTGTATTTGCAAGTCAATGCAAACATCTACATATAAATCAACCTTTGTGGCATTAAGTTCCGCTGAATTGCTTGGCAAATAAATGTGCTAGTTAATTTTGGTTAACTTGGCAATTAAAACATTGCAAACAATCCTTGAAATTGTGATGTCCTACCAGCAACTGCCACTAACCCCTGGTAGCTACCTGAGGCTAGAAGGTGGAGGGAACAAAGCACCTGTATACCTGTATGTGTATTTGTATGGTCTGGCTATGGTGTGTCTGCCATCCTAAAATCAGGTTAAGTTCATCTATAACACCCGTAATGATCTGCCTCCTCTAGCATAGATATCCTCCTTTATCTGCTGAAAATAGAGCTAAACTTATCTTAACACCCTTTCCTTTCTCCTGCTTTGCCCCTGTTGTGCAGCAACAATGCATTTTCACCTGACCAGAGCAGAGAGTGCAGCTGTTTTAAAAGATAGTAATATTAGTTTCCCCCTTTTACAGTTTTCACCTGGTTACCCCCTGTTTTAGATTGATGGTATTTTGCACATACTAAAATGTTTTGTCGGTTTTTAGTAGGAACATTTGTATGTTACTGTTTGTAAACAACTCTTTGGAATCATCTTAAAAATGTATACGTGATTTGATCTAGTTGCTAACTAGCCCCTGAATAATGATTGTAATATTCTATATTTTTTATATATTTTGTATTGTTTGTTTCATACTTGTGGATGATATATGCCACTTTTATGTATATGATCTTTGTCTCTATTATGGATTTGAACATAAATCCGAATAAAGATTTTGATTGATTGATTTATTGGCACATGCAATTTCCTTCTATTGCTACTATTCACAAATTGTGATTGCTTAATACATACAAATAGCTATTCACAAATACAGAATCTGTATGTGGGAATCGCTGAAGTACCTCAGAAAATAATGCATTGTACTTTTTCAGTTTGTTGTTCTATTTTAAGAAATCCTTCCATTGAACCCTTTAGCACATTGAAAATGGTATTTTAGCGATTACAAAAGCTTTTGCAACCAATTACCAACTCCTAAATCATTTCTACATCAGCCACCACGTCCTTTCTCAAAACAGCAACAAGGATGTAGCAGTTCTTCTTGTTTGGCTACTGAATAAAGGAATGGACCTAGAAGCCTGCTTAGGATAGAAATTGCTTTGGTGTGTTTTTCTTTTTTAATAATAAAAGTAGCAATATTTTGTGATAGCTTTTAAATAGCTCTTGAAAACCCTTGTGAGAACTAAAGAGCATTTTAGTGTAAGTGTTGCATCCTATTTTGGTTTGGTTGTGCGTGCAAGGGCTTGGTGTATAATGTGGCCTTAGTAGTGTTTTGATGTTGTGCGTAAAGAGAGGTTCTGCTCACTTCTAGTAAAATATGTTTGTTATTTTAATTTTAAAATGTCTTGATGGAAAATATTTCTAATTAAGAGACCTCTTGCCAACTCCAGATCTGGTCCACAGCAAAATGTCTGGTCCCGACATGTTCTCTGGATTTCTCTTCACAAAAGAGTCGTTAAAAGGGCATGCAGGAGGAATGCCCATTTATAGCCAGTATATTGTTATTTTTTCTGGGTTTCCTCATCTTTCCAGGACGTCTTGCACTGTTCAGTCACAGATAAAATGTTCCACAAGAGCGAGCAAGTTTCACTGACATGATCTGGGTCCCTCTGCCCTTCGGAGTCGACAAAATGCTAATATAACCAGTTCTCAGAGCATCCTTTTTTGGCCAAGTTCCATAACAGAGTAGGAGACAAAGTTTCTCCCAAGCAGCACTGAGATCGCTGCATCCCTGCTCCCCGCTCACTGATCAGCTGCGTTGGCTCCATGCTCCATGTGCGGAACAGCTCATAATACGTGCACTTCCGAGGGCACACTAGACGCGATACACAAGGACATAAATCAGTCTGCCTGGAATAATGCAAGACGCCCGAACTGGCCTGCAAACTCTGGGCCAGAAGGTATAGAATGCACTTGAAACTCCACACTCGCACTGTCCACGAAGAGGCGACTCCCGCCCCCTCCCCTGGTCTCCTACTGTGCCTTTGCTACACTCTGGGAACTTGTAGAAGAAATCCCTGGAGAGACTCTTCCACTGACCCCGGAAAAATATTTTACCCCGGCATCACTGCAGAGTACCTCTCCTGGCTGCACAGCTGCTGCACGAACTGAGGTTCCGTGATTTTGAAGCAGACTCCATTTTGTTTGAGTTGTTCGTGATGCCATTTTTGTGTTGCCCTCACGTAGGCCATGGAGGTAACCGAACGAACAAAGTTGCATGGGCCTCATTGTTCATGTATGCATTAACAGGCCCTTTTCTGACTTGTGAGTGAACTGCAGGACGCTGACCTCTTCACCTGAAACTGACCCTTCGCGAGCCCAATTTCCCTTGGTTTGATTCTTGTCTAAAATTGCCAATCAATGTTCAGGATATCGTTAACTTTTAGTTTCTTGCACATATCTTATCCTACTCAACATCTGAATTGTTTCTTTCCTTACGAGTTTTCATTACATGGGTAGTGCTTTCAATTATGGGTTTGTCCGGCTTGTGGAAATTGAATTTGGGACAGTCCTAATAATTAACTTTTGGATTGGGTTACTGTAAATTGGGTTTTTGTTAATGTGATACTCAGTTAGAAAATGTGTCCTATTGGTCAGAATTTTGCGCAGTGGGTGTACATTTATAATGAGAATATGGTGTATAAAAAGCGATGTCTTGCTCTATGAAAATTGAGCAGTTTCCTGAGTTGTACACCGTGTTGTATTGCTTGGTTTACTGTTACTAGCTGCAGCTAATAAATTTGATCTTTGACGCCATCCAGAAGTATTCCGTGTCTCTGTATTCCAAGACAGGAGAATCCGAAGACTTCGGGTGTGTCCCTAGCGCTGGGTTCTAAGAAAACCCGGTTCTTCAGAACGTCTGCACGTGCACTGTATAAAAAACAAGCCAACTGCCTCATAGTGCTGTGACCGTCTCCATCTCACAAATATCTAACTGCTTCCTTGATCAATTGTGATATCCTGCACCATAAACCCTACAACAACCGGTTAGATATACACCACTAAAACATGGGTATACCAGACAGAAATCAACCATAAATAAACTTTGAACAGCACAAAAAAAATACAGAAAGTGACCCAGAGTGATAGAGCGATGTGCAGCAGACTGCGTCCGTTGCTGGCGGGATTGCTACTGGTGATATTCAGGCTATGTTCTCATTGATTTAAGCCTCTCTATCTAATATAGACGGTAAGATAGACTCCCTAATGTATCATGTGGATCGCATGTCTGAGTGCCTGGACAAACACACTGAAAGAATTGACATGGCGAAGCGACATATATCGGATGTGGAGGATGTCCATCGACAAATGGAAACCAAACAAGGCAAAATGGATAAACATCTAGAGGCACCAATACAGGTCCCATGGAACTTTATGATGAACAATTACTTATCACTCTCTTGGGCAAAGACACTTTCTCTGATGTTTTTATAGTCGAAAGAGCTCATAGATCACTGACCCCCCCCCACCGCTTGGATCTAGACCGCGTCCGATCATCTTAAAATAAAATCTTAAATTACAGGGACCGAGATGTGGCACTCCGCAAAGCCCGAGAACTGGGAAGCTTAAACAACCAAGGTATAGACAGCTCCATTTATCCTGATTTTACTCCGCAGGTCCAGGAAGCACGGAAAAAGTTTGAGGCAGTCAAAAAGAAACTCGGAGAACAAACTATCCCGTACACAATGATCTATCCCGCCAAGCTGAAAATCACTGATGGCGGGAAAGCCGTGGTTTACAACAAGTCAAAAGACGTGCTCAAATACTTGCAGCACACCTCCATGGCGGTGATCGCCCAGAGGAGGCCCTGAAGAGCAACAGAACGCCTCAGATGTTGAGTAGTAGGATACCTGTTGGACTTGTCCCTTTTTGCAGGGTCATTCCTGAAACTTTTTGCCTTCCGCCTGAATTTTGTCTGACCTGTTTTTGTTGGTTTTATGACTCTGGGCATATGCTCTCTATAGTAAATTGATGTATGGATTAGTGACTCCATGATTGGCTGGTTTGGTTTACTTGTCAGGCCCTAGTACAGTGCACTGACTGTGTCCAGGGATTGTAAATCAAATGCTGCTGGTGGGCTTGCAGCACTGGTTGTGCCACCCACAGAAGCAGCCGGTAAAAGTGTGTCTCAGGTCTGCCATTGCAGAGCCTGTGTGCAGTCTGGTACAGCCATGTTGACTGGGCAAGTGCACCTATTCGCCAGTCCCTAAACCTTCCCTTTCTGCATATTAGTCACCCCTTTGGAAGGCCCTAGGGCAGGGTGCATTGTACCTTTAAGACAAGCCCTGATGTGTGTGGCATGTCCTAATAGTGAATTACAGCGATTTTCATTTTTCCCATAGGCCAGAGTGGGCAGTTTGATTATTACATCTCTTATAATCCTAACTGACTCAGGGAACTAGGTAGAAATTCGAGTTTAGTATGCCTGAATTCAGAATGATAAAATACATCTTTTACTGAAGGTGGTTTTAACATTCTGTGTTTGAAAATACCACTTTTAGAAAGTAGTTATTTTCTTGCCTAACTGTCCCAGCCTGCCTCTGCTAAATTGTGTATTCTTTGTCTGGAGTTTGAGTGACAGGGGCTGGGGGATTCCAGTAGATAGGGTGAGTCAGCACAGAGCTGAATAGAGGTATCTGCTTGTAGATGGGTGGGAGGAGTTGCCCCAGGGACCTGAAGAGGGCTGTGCCTACCTTCCACAATTCTGGCTCCACCTCCTGTGGTGTGTCTGATGTCCCTGGCCCACAGTGTCAAAAGAAAGAAGGAGTCTTGTCAACAAAGTGCTCCAGGACTGCACAGAACTGGTTTGGACTTGGTACAGGACCCTCTGCCTTCAGAGAACAAAGGATTTGCTAGTATAAATATTGGGACCCAGACCCAAGAACTTTAGAACAATTTTGGGAAACAAGAAGAACCTTTGCTGAGGAGAGGAACCAGAGAAACTGAGGAAGAGACTATCCCGAAGCTGAGTGCTGTTTGGGGGATTGGCCTGCAGTGGTTGCCTGACTGCCAAAGAAAGGAGAAAGGGCTTTGTGCTACTTTCGAATCGACGTGTAAAAGATCTCCAAGGGCTTGAGATAGAGCTTGTCTCGTTCTGAAGTCTCGGGGACAACAGACTTCACCAACCAGCTCCCCTGCCTTCCCTTGCCGGGAATTGAAGTACCTGCTCTCAAGCTGGTCCTTTTGAGAGGCTGTGTGTCGCTGGGAGTTGGAAGCGCGACTCAAGACGAAGAAGCGTGTCGCCGCTGCAGCCGTTGTCGTCACTTCACCGGAGAAGAGTGTCGCCGTCGCAGCAGACGCCGTTGCATCACCGGGGAAGCGTACCGCCGCTGTCGCCACCGCATCACCTGAAGCGCCTCCCATCACTGGAGAAGAGTGTCGCCGTTGCAGCAGACGCCATCGCATCACCGGAGAAGCGTGTCGCTGGGCCTGTCGCGGCTCAGAAGAATTGTTGAGTTGCCGCACGGCCGTTGGGCATGCACGCATTGTTGTTGCATTAAGAATAGGACGCCATTTTGTTTCATTGCACCGGATCTTCATTGCATCACAGCACTGCTGGTCGCATCGCCACGGAAGCACAGTAAGAAACCGACGCATCACCTCCCCGCGCAGAGAAGAACAGACGCATCCGGGTGTGGACGGGAGAAATATCAGCTTATATAATTTGCCTTATCAAGTCATGATACAGTTATTGACTTACATTATCGGTTTACATGCACACACTACGTATCTATACATGATCTGGGTGATAGTACCTGTAAGCAATGCGAGCAATACACAACTCTCCTTCAGGTGTTATGATTGAAGACACATTGACACGCATTAGCACTAACCCTACACCCTTAAAATTAGCAACCTGATTTGTGCGAGGGCTTAATAATCCTAGAAAAATTAGACAAGTCCTTGTCTACTTAGACAGACATACCATAGACATAGCTATGCTCCAAGAGACGCATTTGCTAAAATGCAAAGCCGACAGACTTGGGAAACGCTGGGCAGAATTGGTGATTTTGTCATTGTACTCTACCTATGCGCGCGGGGTCAAAACCCTGGTAAGGTAGGGAACACAGTTCGTACTAGAACAAGCAATAACAGACACGCAGGGATGCTATGTCATACTCGAAGGTAGACTGCGAGGTACAAAGGAGGGCCTAATCAACACATACGGCTCAAACGTAGATGACCCTGACTTCTTCATGAGTGTATGTACGGAGATACAGGGACTCCCAATAATGGAACTCCTTTGGGGCAGGGATATGAATGTGGCGCTGGATAGTACATGTGACAGATCCCAGGCCACGGCTGAGTATCACCAGCGAGCAGCCGCGGTTATTTCGAATGGAATGAAAGAATTTCGGATGCATGATATATGGTGCATGCATAACCCACACACACATGGGAGCACCCACTCCTCTTCTGTCCATAGTAGTTGACTACTGGATTCTTACGGAACAAACATGCACATGGACCCAATATTTCAGGCACCTCCCAAAAACATTATCAGACCATAACCCTGTTCTGCTAACTCTGCAAATCCCAACGTACACCCCACCACCATTTGTATGGCGTTTCAACGCCACCTCTCTCCTAGATCCACTCTATGCCAAGACGATTCACTCAGCAACAGAGGACTACTTTGCCACCAACAAACAATCGGTTAATATCGCAGGCACCCTTGGGAAGCCTTCAAGGCGACCCTACATGACATTTGCATCAGCACCACGGCGGGGATCCTTAAAGATATCCGCACACAATTGAAGCAGTGTGAAACACGCATTAAACAACTGGAAACAGAATACGATTGTACTCGTAATACAAATATTTTAAGTACCATACGAGACTAAATAAATAACTATAATGATCTAGCAGACGTCGAAAGAAGTATATAACCAAATGCCATACAGAACGCAGAATGGGTGAGGGAGGCGGGCCAGGTATTACCCTCGCACACAAAGTGCTCATAGAACATAAGCAAAACACCATTCTACAAATGGTAGATGATGATAATAAGATACACTATGATACAGCTGGTAGCCTACACACCTTTATGGACATCTATGGCTCATTATATAAAGCACGGGACACCGCACACACACAGGAGATTTTGGCATACGTTGACGACATCGTGTTGGTATGGCTTTCGAACGACCAAAGTGAATTCCTAGCACAACCGATCACTATGGAAGAAGTACAGGATGCTATAAAAACACTACCAAATGGCAAAACTCCAGGGCCAGATGGCTACACAGGCGAATTCTTCAAATCATACTCATAATTACTGAGCCCATACCTGCTGGAAATGTATGACGAAGCGTATCATAATGAAACTCTCCCTCCAAAGCTACGTGAAACGTTAATAGTGGCCCTACTAAAACCAGATAAAAACCCAGAGAAGGCAGAGTCATATAGACCGCTATCTTTAATAAACACGGACACTAAGATACTTGCTAAAATTATTGCAACCCGATTACAACCATTTATGACATCTATTGTTTTGCCCGACCAATCTGGTTTTATACCGGCTAGATTCAAAACACATAACCTCCGTACTATATTCGCTCTTTTACCTCAACTAAATCTCGAACCGAAGGCTGTGGCTGTGCATCTCGACACGGCCAAGGCCTTTGACTCGGTCGAATGGGTCTACCTCTTTACTATTCTACAGCAAATTGGACTTCCACCGACGTTACCAAACTGTATCAAACTACTCTACACGAGGCCATCTGCACGCATCAAAGTAAATAGGCATATATCAGATGTAATACCGATACAAAGGGGGATGTGGCAGGGATGCCCTTTATCCCCATTGCTTTTTGCAATAGCTCTTGAACCCCTAGCTTGTAAAGTACGTCAACAGTACGCCCATACGACCTTATGATTCACTCTACATCCCATTGGCATATCATTATATGCCGACCACATGGTGCTCTATATTAGAGACCCTAATGTAAACCTATCACCAATACTTAGAGATTATATAAAATTCGGACGACAATCAGGTCTTCAAATCAACTGGGCCAAATAAGCAGTAATACTACCGACTGCAAACATGAACCCGCCGCAAATGGACTTCCCACTAATCTGGCAGGAAGAACCCATTAAATATCTGGGAATTTGGATACACTGTGACTCTGAACTTGTACTCCAAGTTAATTATGGCACTGCAAAAGACAAACTAGAAACACGCATTGACCGATGGATAACGTTACCTTTATCCCTAGCGGACAGGATATCGCTGGTAAAAATGGTGACCTACCAAGTTACTTTACCTTTTCACTAACAGTCCTATACCCCCACTAACCCCAATATTCAATCGTATACGTGCCAACTTGACTAAACTAATATGGGCTGGGAAGCAAGCAAGAATAAGTCCACAACAATGTCACTACCCTACGCGTCCTGGGGATTCACAGTACCTGATCTATACCTTTACTATCTATGTACCCAAGCGCAATATGCGCACTACTTGTTCCATCCGGTACGCTAAATGCCGCACCTCGCAGTAGAAGATGGTGACGCCCACCCCATTAAATTAGCAAATATATTGCCACATCAGCGACCCCACCTCTCCAAACACGAATTCAACACAGTACACCACATCCCTGGCATGGAAATGCATTTCCCAACTCACAGACAAAACTCCACTTTATGCACCAAGTCTACCTCTGGCACAACATCTAGCCTTATCGGTTACACAAGAGAAGGAAAGCATGGGATTGCTGGAACAGATTGGCATTAAAGTCATGGGCGACATATATTCTAACGGAAAATTTATAACACCAGATGATTTTTCATTTGTGAGTAATCAAACGCTGCTGTTCAAATTTGCTTAGCACAGATTGCGTGCAGTAATTCAGGAACTCTACCACTCATATCCAAATGAACCCCCCACACTAGAAACATTACAATTGTTAATAACCGCCCCAGAAAACTCACGCATAGTAGCGAGACTTTATAGAACCCCGCAGAGGGAAATTGGCGCCAATACGCCAAATGACAAATGGAATTTGATTCTCAACAAGCCTCTAGAGGTGGACGAGTGGCAATCATGTTGTGCACTTACTGAGCTTCTCTCTCCTAATGGGAATCTGTGTATCACTATAAATACCTGCACCGGACTTATCACATGCCAGTTAAACTACACAAATATGCATGCAGACGTAAAATGTAAACAATGTAAAATAGAACAAGCTGATTTTGGGCACTTAGCATGGTATTGCAGCAAAGTGAAATTATACTGGGAACAGGTGATCCATCTGCTAAACGAAATCCTGACATGTAAATTAGAGTGTACACCACAAATATGTCTATTGGGACATTTGACACATTTGAAATCTGCAAGGAAAAAGTTAGCCGCCATAATGTTACTACTAGCGAAACGGAGAGTAGCCATGCACTGGGACAGCTCGAAAGCACCGACTGTAGACTGCTGGGTATTGGACTCTATATATTGTAAAGACAATTTTTTTATATACGCAGAAGAACTGCCCACAACCGCTAAACCTTCTAATTTCTGGGAACCTCTCACCACTTACCTACTAGCACATCCTGACCTCTTCAAAGCTACTGCATGATTAAGGTCTTTGTTCTCATTTTGTAATAATGCTAAGCTGGATCATTACTATGTTAATTATCACACAGTGCTATGCTGAGTTAAATTACTAACTGAATATTGGCTCAAATAAGATCGACTTGATAATGTATGTAAACATGGTTGGTTACAATTAATGGAAAATGTATAAATAAAATAAACAAATTTAAAAAGTTGCTCCCAAGCCTCTGTTAGGGAGATAATGTTTAAATGCAATAAGCATGGAAGCCTTATTTTCTTCTTTGATTTTAGTTGGATCCCTCCTCTGTGTCAAGCAGGGTAGAACTAGCCTTTGATTAGTGATGTCCCAGAAGCAAACCAAACAACAATTCCTACTCTTCCTGCAGTCAGGATTCATGTAAAAGTGACTCATTTCCTGTACCTGACAAGAGCCATCCTAGAACCCCTCTTTCTACAACTCTACAGATAAATAAACTAACATCCATCTTGTTCCCTTCTGCTCCTTTCCCCTTTGCCCAAATCCCTTAAAAGGCCGACTTAGATACTTTAAACAAAGAGAAGCTCTCCATCCCACCATGCCCATGTCGGCGACACCTCAAGTGCTGGTTTTAATTCCACTTCTCAACAGACAATGCTTTTGCAGGGCAAACGGAAGTGACGTGGGTGCCCAGGAGCACAGTTGTCCCCTTTCCTGGGTATATTGTGTGGACTTGCTTTAAAGTCCAACAGCTCGTTTAGTCACAGGGACGTTTATGGGTCAGCCAAGACTGCTGAAGGCATCTTGCCAAACACTACAGATGAGCTTCAAGCAGACTATATTTAAAGAATCTATCGAGTGGAGAAGCATTATACACAATGGAAATTAAATTATTCTGTACTGTACGCCACACATTTTCTATTTATTTTTCTAAATTTATGTTTTCTTTGATGTGCATTTTAAAGCAGGAAGTGCAGCTTACTGTAGGAAACATGGGTGAATTAAAGCACATTAACTGTTTAAGTTAAGTGGGAAAAATATCTCCTTCATTCATAGACCCCATAATTGAACTTGGTATACCTGTGCAAACCTTTGTACTCTTTTATAGTTGAATTACCCAAGCATTAGTTATAACATCTTTACAGTAACAAGCTTTGGCAAATCAATAGGTCGGGCCAATGCAAGAGCTTTAGGCTTTCCCAATATGCATATCCATGTTGCACCTCAGCGTGGCTTCCTTTCAGCATGGCTAAAAGTTAACGATGTAGGGAAGAGTGGCGTAGAGTTGAGTGTCATGTAGTGGTGAAGTGTGGAGTAGAGTGGTGAAGAGTGGAGTGTCTAGGAGTAGAGTGGATTACCATAGTGTGGAATAAAGTGTTGTAGATTGGAGTGTCAGAGTGGAGTGTTGTAGAGTGTCGTGGAGTAGAGTCGCAGAGTGGAGTTGAGTCAGAGTGGAGTGGAGTGGCCTTGAGTGAAGTGGCAGTGAGTTGAGTGGAGTATAGTGACACAGAGTGGAATAGAGTTTCATAGAGTGTAGTGTTGTAGAGTGGCCTATAGTGGAGTAAATTAAAGTATCATAGAGTGGAGGGGCGTAGAGTTGAGGGGCATAGATTAGAGTGTAGTGGCGTAGCATTGAGTAGATTAAATTGTCATATATTAGGGAGTGGTTTAGAGTGGAGTAAAGTGGCATGGAGTGTCGTAGAGTAGCATAGAATGTCATAGAGTGGAGTATCGCAGAGTGGAGTGAAGTGTGGTGAAGTAAAGTCTTGTGGGGTAGAGTGGATTGCTGTGTTATAGAGTGGAGTATATATGGTGTAGTAGCGCACTGCCATCACTGACAACACAATTTTCAATTGAAATGACTATTACATTTGCACATACAGTTTTACTGATAAAACTATACCACGCACAAACGCTAATATGTGGAAATGACATCACCTAGTGTACTGATTTGATCGTATGAAAATTTTGGTTTCCACCACACTTCCAAATTACAAAAAAAAATGTGCTTCATTTGTAATTTCCTCATTTTTATATATTCTGAAATATTTGCACAGTTGATTTACAGCCATTTACATTTTGTTGTGTGCTAGGGAAAACTTGTCTTTCCTAGTACTAGCAAGATTGTCAAATAATGCTCTCACTTTGAAGTCAGGAAAAGAAAACTAAACACCAAGCTCCCTCAGAAGACAGAGCCTGACATTTGCTCTCTGTCTTTGAATGCACAGCAAATGTGACAAGATAAGAACCAAATTTAAAGACCTGTTCACAGAAGGTGAGGACTACTGGTAGACTACAAGGAGTTATGCTGCACATAACTTTGCTCCTCTGGAGGGATGACAACATCCTGAAAGCGAGCAAATAGAAAGCCAGAAAAAGAAACGGGAGTTACAGACCACAAAGCCAATGGTAAGCAATGGGCGAAATGCATTCTTTCAGAAAGTCCATAAGAAGTGTTTTTGAAACCAAAAAGCTGTGCTGTCTGGTAGGCTTCGACCTAAAAGTGATATTGTTTTCAGAGAAGAGTTCATGTAGCTTTAGTGAGTGATTTTATCAGCATGCCTCGAGTTCACCAGATGTTAAAATTCCAGATGTTCAGAGCAAATAAAAATGGCAGTAACATGGCAAAATAAACGATTTCCTCACTGAAATTAGTTCCATGATTCAACAGGTTTCGGTTGTAGAGAAATGCGTCTGCCCTTTCCTGTTTCTGAGTGTCCACAGAAAAGGTTCTTGCCATATCCATCCCAAGACAAATCTCAAGGGAAGGAGGAGGCTTGTCCATGAAGCAGCAAGAAAGAAAACCAATAAAGTGGCACCTAAGGGAACAAAGAGATTCCATTTTTGGCCAGATTATGGCAGGCTACTAACTATCAATTTAAAAATTATGTTCCAGGCCCTGTTATGCACCCTCTAGAGATCTGCATTGTGGCTTGGCAGTAGCATAGTTCTTAAGTTTCCAAACTCTTCTCAAAAGCTTTTAATATCCGCAGGTTGAAGCAGCAGTGGAAATTATTAGGCATATGGCACAATAATGGACTATGGTACAACAGCTGTGCTAGTGCCTTTGTTATTTTGTTCAGCATTTAAGTATTGATCGATAGTACTGAACCTAGGTGCAGTAGCAGTGTGCAAGAAATTTTATAATTAATTGGGGCATGGGGTGGGTGACTGCCCACCTTAAGGAATAATCACAACCCTTGTCAGGGTAAACCCTTAAAGTCTCTAAATTAACCTGAGCTCAATCCCCTGCTAGATATAGCATGGAGCAGACCTGCTGAACTTAAGGCAACTTGTAAAGTATTTAGGCAGTACTGAAACAGTAATAAGGTTGACATACAAAGCAATAAAAATCCCAACCTGAATTGGACAAATAGAGTACAATTTAATAAAATTACTCCAAAATGATAACAATCCAATAAGGGGAACTGGTGATATGATTTTTTCAAAGTTGTAAGCAGGAATAGTGCCAAGGAGCACAAAGTGCCAATGATAGTCCATGGTTGCAGTAGACTAGGACCTATGCGCAATTGGAAGCAGACCCAGATGGAACGCTGGTCAGATACGCAAACAAGGTTTGTCCCATCAAAGATTTTGCCTTCTAACTTTAGGCCTTTATGTCACCACAGGAGCACACATCTAAAGCCCCCAGACCTTAGTGGAGGCACATAGAGACTCACAAGGTGTCAGGCAGAAACCAAACAGAAGGGTCCAGTTCAGGTCCAGTAGCCACTGGTCAGTTGCAGGAAAAGGCCTCTTGTAATGTGCTGTATCCTTGTAGTTTTAACAAGAGGTCAGGCTACGGCCCTGGGAGTCCACTTCTTTGTTCTGGGTACAAGAGGAGATCAGGTCCAGTCTTCTAGACTCTTCACATATCTCGGATAGCAGGTTTAATCCTCTTCTGTTCTTTCTCCGGTCCAGGAGTTTTCTGAAGTGGCTGCCATGAGAAGCCACATTTATGCGTGTCATGAGCTGGTGGGTTGGAATGACTCCCGGGCACACCCTAACCAATGAGGTAAAAGTCACCGGGGCCACACTACACTTGAACTCTGAGGACGGATGCACGCATGCTTTTACAACGCATGCCTTTACCACGCAACTTTAACAACGCAAGTCGTTACAACGACTTGCGTTGTGGGGTGCTGGATAGTGAATAGTTTAATTTACTATTCCAACTCCAGTCCCCGTGGATAGTAGGGAAGGTTTTGGATAGTAAATTAACTATTCCCTATCCGCGCAAGTCGTCGTTGTAAAAGTTGCGTGGTAAAGGTACTGCGTTGTAAAAGTTGCGTTGTAAACGCTGTTCCCCCTGAGGACTGTGTGTGTGTGGGGGGGAAGTGTACTATGGTAATCCTAGTGTCCTGCCACATTTAACACTAAAATCCAGTTTGAGGCAGTCACAGTGCACCCAATAAACCCAGAGACAGAAGTCTGGTAGAACAAAACACGGTTTCCAGCAAAAAGACAATGCATACCCAAGAATTGTTTTGGCATCCAGTTTCTCTTCCTTTAAAGCACACCCCTCCGTTTTATATGTAAAAGCCCATTAGACCTATCATGCAGGATTTGACATTCACTCAAGATTTGACACTGTAATGTCAATAAAGAGAAGCACTGTGATTGGAGTTTGCCTGGCTGTGGAGACAAACCAAGGGTCCTGCCCAGGTGTCAGCTAACATTTGACTGTGACAGGGGACACCTCTTTGATGTTAATCCAGTTCCCCGGCTCAACCTTATTAGTCATCTTGCCAAGGGAACAACACCTCCCCACTAGCCTTTCTACTCTGCTATGGGAGCAGTTTTCAAGTCTCTTCAAATGCTAATTACTGACTGAAGGAAGTAGGAGAGAACATGCAAATTTAGCAGACAGGAACTTCAGGCAGGGAAAAGGTTACTTTCAAGAAGTTACTTTTCCTTAATATTTATTAGAAAAAACTCCAACATTTTATTGGATTTTTAATAACAATTGTTCTTTTCTAGTTATTCCCATTCCTGAGATACTGTATTAGGACTGTTAAACTGTACTGTGGTTTTCGACAAAGGCCAGCTAGGCCTGCCACAATGAAAAAATAGTTTTCGGGTGCTGGTTATTACAAGGACATGTTGACATTACATTTCTACATATCCTACTTTTAAATATCATGCACCCTGCTTTGTTGGCGACAAGACTTACATAGGTAGGTTTTGACCTGTCAAATCTGTTTTTTGATAGATTGAATTGCAGCCTTTACACTGCTACAGTCAGACTACACTGGCAAGCCCAAAGCCTTTTTTGCACTGCCACTGTAGTAGATGGCACAATAGGTGCTGCGGTCCACTGGGGATTTGACTTCCTGGTTCTGGGTACAATATACAAGGTACTTATAAGTAAGTTGAATATACTAATTAGGAATATGCAATTTGACCATGTTTAAAGAGGGTTGGGGACTTTACTACTGGTTAGCAGTTGCACAAAATTCAAAAGCCAACAAAAAGATAAGGTCCAGCAAAAAGTGAAAATTCTGTGCACACCAAGCAGAAAAGGTGAATTTCCTACACAGTGTCTGTGCACATGCCAATGCTGAAATTTTCCCTACTTGTAACAGCCTGCTGGATTTCTTTTCTGTTCTGAATTTTTTTTCAGTTTTAAGCTTGGCTTTGGTCCTCTATCTTACTATCTACGGTCTCTCTGTCTTTGTCTTCTTCCTCGGTTCTCCTCCTGTAGTAGTTCAAAATGAGTTACCTGTGTATTATGATACTTTCACTTTTTGATCCACAGGTTGCGCTCCACTCCTTTTCCTAGCCATTAGTTATCATGTAAGTAGTAGCTAGGGCTGGGTGGTAAACTCCGGGCCACATGCGTTAGTTCGCGGAGTTCTGCAACTCCACGCTCTGCTTCGGAGTGCAGAGTTCTGCAGAAACTCAGCCCAACAACACATGGCGGAGTTTACAGGCACCCACACATTTAGTTCCTGTTAAGTCAAAGTAGAGGCTTGTCTCACCCAAGTCTCTTAATTGCAATGAGCACCACTGCACCAGGGCACGAACTCAAGTCCAAGTGCCTGTGAAGACAAGTCTGAAAGAAGTCGCTCCCACACAAGCATGTTTTCATTGTTGCACCAATGAGGCATGAAAGTTAGCACTTAGCAGGTTCAGCTGGCGGAATTCCACCGGTATGTCCAGCAAATGGGTGCCCAAATTGAAATACTTAACGTTTCACCTATTGATATAATGTATGACCCCGTTAAGTTCCATAAGTTAGCATTCTATCCATCCATCTGCTATGCAATAGAAGTACAACCTGAGGTGCGACACGGAAGTCTCTAGAGCGCTGGGCTAACCAGACAAGGTAAGTGAGCCTTTTTCATGTTAAAAAATTATTCTCAAACAAATGCATTTAACAAACAGCAGTTACAACTTTTTCAAGGTGTTTTAGTAATGACACAAGAGACCACTTCTGCTGCTTATTCAGTTTTGTGTGCTTTGCTTCAAGGGACAGCTTGGCTGTAGGGAACGCGCCTGCAAACAAGAAGGGCGAACAAAAAATCTTCATGTTCAAAGCCCCCATTCCTGCCAAGCAGCAGAGCAGTTAAACCTGAAGATACTGTGCTGCAGAAGGGTTTTTCATTGTTTTCATAGTGCTCTACTTGTTTTCCCACAAACAACACATCTCCCAAGAGAGTATCATCTTTTATCCAAAGTTCTTCCTGTATCCTTAAATTTTACAATTCAACTAAAATTGGTCCCCGATGCGTTAGTAATTTGTTCCTTCAAACTGACATGATGCTGCTAATTTACGCAACTCAGACACAAATTCCTCTACTGTTTCTCTTTCCTTTTTGAGCGCTTCCCACAATGATAATGCTCCATGACTGTACTGATCCTAGGAACAAAATTATTATCTTTATGCTTATTTTGTTTTCATTTAACCACCTGGATTCCTCAGCACTGAGATCAGTTAGGTACTCTGGGATTTCTTGTCCCTCTGCTCTTAAACAACTTTTGTAGCAGTGCTATCTTCCTCTCTAGACCAAAATTGGACCCACAAACTATGCAATAATTGTGAAATACTTGTTTCCCTTTTGTTCCACTTCAATTGTGGCTCTCCGGGGGAGATGAGTAATACTCTCCATACACATTTCTGCTTTCTGAAGTCACATTAAATATCCCCCACCCCAATTTCTCCAACCCCTCTATGCTCACAACCAAACTGGTGCTTACATATCACAGTAAATGACAAAGCAAAATGTATTCACACTGATTTTTATATTTCAAAGTATTTTATTGCAATTCACACAGATTTTTGGTTGTCTTTTTAACTGCCAACGTCAGTGTGGTTTTACTCAACTGCCTCCAGGTGGTGCTGGCTCTGTTTAGACAGGAAAAGACTGAAGCCCAGTATCAATGTGGCGAGTACAACTTGCAGGCCAAGGAGAATACTAGGCAAATACCGGGCAGTAGGTGACGTACCACAGAGAGCCTTCTTAAGACTCCCAGCAGATGCGCCTACCTCTGGGCTCCCACTAAACCCCATAGGAACAAGGATACCACTTGCACCCGGGAAGGCAGACTTAAGGAATGTGAGCGGTCCTACTGGAGTGAGACCCTAATCCGGGTTCTTCACTGCTGAATTCTGCTCATTGTGCTGCGAGAGAGGCAAGTTAATGATGGTGAATTCTCGTGCTCAGCGCACATCCCTCACGCTCATAGCTGCTTGTGTGCAGAGTCAATCACGCTCACATCAGTTCGTAGCCACTTATGCGACAAGCGCTCATGCTCAGTTCACTTGCCCTGCGAGCGATGAATGCCAAGGGCGATGAGTTCTCGTATTGAGAGCGCACCCCTTGAGCTAACAATAGTTCATTGCTGCGTGTATGCAACATCAGACATGCTCCCATCAGTACGTAGTCACTTAAGTTCAACGTCACAAAAGGAGGGGATTGCTCATGTACAGTGCCCACCATCAGAAAGCCGCACACACTTCACGCTGACGTCAGAAGTGGAGAGAGGTGCCAGATAGTTATCTCTCTTTCTAATTGTTTACCCTCTCAATGGTGGTTGAAATCACCACATCCCTCTAGCACACAGTTTCTCCCCAAGTCAATAACTCAAGCGGTGAACATGGGTCACCGTTCAGTCACCACAGTGACTGGTGCCAGTAGCCAATTATTCGCTGCCTGGGCTCACAGCCAGTGACCATCCTCAAAAGTACTCACTGTGTACCAGAGTCAGTTTGGCACAACGATCTTGGACTTAGTTGTGTTAACAGGGTACCTCCCTGAATACCTGTTGGTTCCTGAGAGTGGCCACACTCTCTCTTCCTGCTGCATCGAGTGCATATTAAGGTGCACCTGGACGTATCTCGTCTTCGTTGCCAGTGTCCAATGAAAGATGGTTATGCAATAAGCAGACCAGAGAGAGAAGAGAAGCATCAGGTTTATTCCGTACGCCACACCATACCAACTGCCAGTTCAAGAGTGTGCAGGATTCTCACTCTTCTTTCTAGAACACGGGTACTCATAGTACGGCCCACAGGCCGCCTGTGGCCCGGCAAGCCTTCCTTGGCGGCCCGCAGACCTTGCAGACATCGTACCTGTGTTTTAAAAAATGTTTTAAAGAGTGTCCGCAAACACTGCCGGTTGCAGCAGCGCAACTCTGAGAGACTCTGCACTGTGGGGGCTGGGCGATTCCAGCGATAATCAGAGTGGAGATGCAGGGGCGCTAAGAAGAGGTGAAATACAACAAATCCTCATTAACAAGTGAATGGTCTTTAAAGACCTGTGAAGTACTTGGTGCGGCTGTGTGTGTGCCCGGGAAGCTGTCTCAGCCCTGGTTAACACACACACAGGGTGAGGTGACAGGGGGAGTGAGATGGAGGGAGAGAAAGGGAGGGAGGGAGAGGGAGACAGAGAGAGGGAGACAGAGAGAGGCAGACAAAGAGAGGGAGACAGAGGAAGATGGAGGGAGACAGAGGGAGGGAGAGAGAGAGAGAGTGGAAGACAGAGGGAGGAGGGCAGACAGAGGGAGGGAGACAGAGGGACGAGACAGAGGGAGACAGGGGACAGACAGAGGGAGACAGAGTGAGATGGGCGAGGGAGGGAGACAGACAGATGGACAGCGAGGGAGGGAGACAGAGAGGGACAGAGAGAGAGGGAGTGAGACAGTCAGAGTGAGTGGGAGAGAGGGAGAGAGAGAGAGATAGACAGTGGGAGGTAGACAGAGAGAAAGAGAGAGAGAGAGAGATGTGTGTATGTCGGGTCTGGTGGCTCAGTGGACAAAGGCGTCCGCTGCAGGGACCTGTGTTTAACCTCATGGTCACAGTTTTTTTTGTTGCTCTAGCCCGCCACCTCCCCCACTGACTCCGCGCCCACCGGTGCGGCCCTCTGTGACAAACCACTCTGTAAATTTGGCCCCCAAGAGAAAGTTAATGAGTACCCATGTTCTAGAACTTTGTGACCACAAGGTTCCACTATTTTAGTCTCTTCTACAATGTTCTGGCATCTTCTACAGTACACGTGACATAGGTGACAGACATATACCACAGCTACTCTACCAATTGGAGCAAGAGCAATCAGCCCTCCTCCAAGCATTCACACGAGCGGGAGACTGAGCCCAGAGGCTGCTTCTTGATAAAAACGTGGCAACGCTAACACATTTACCAATTATTCTTGGTTTGGAGCCAACCAGCATGATAGAGACCCTCAGGTTTCCTATTCAACTTGTCATTGATGTACATCAAAATGATGCTAAACACCTATTGCCCAAAAACACGTATCCCCCCCATCTTGTCCCCTTTTTATGCCCGTGATTGGGATTTTAAGGTGATCCAAGTCCTGGCTGTCACTGATCAAACTGCAGATATGAAAAGTGGATTTAAACTGTACATCACAGCTTGCAAGAGCTGTTTATTTCTTAACATGTGCACACAAATCTGCAGAAATGCAGAACATATGCGCGACTCTTGAAATACAGTTGTACATAAGGGGTGGGGATGTGTCACTGATTCATTATTTCTCGTTAAATAGGTGGGTACGGCACATTAGAGCCAAGACTGTGACAAATGTGTCATCTCTGGAGTGTGTTTTATTTAGTTCTCAGTGATGCCAACACCTATGCCACCCGAAGCTGTTGCTAATATTGGCTTTGTCAGAGGCAGCCAGATTGCTCCGCGGAGTTGCTATAAGCGACGCCGAGGCTGAGCAGCGCCGGCAGCCTGGGTGGCGGCTGCCCCGGGTTTCCGCTCGCAGGAACTCCGAATATGGGTCTGCGCTTCACGGAAGGAGGGGGAGAGGCAGGAAGGCTCCTGCTCTGCGTTCGGCCTCAGTGCTCACCTCCGCCGGGCATCAGTTCGTCTTCTCTAATAATGCCCCTTCGTTGTCATCGATAGTGGTCACACTTCATCGCCAGCTGGCCACGGCCGGGCCCGTTTCTATGTCATATACAGGAGTGATCCTTTATTGGAACTGATAACAAGTCGTATGGCACCCCGCGTCCATTATTATTATATTTATCAAGCGCTTATTCATCGCAGCATCTTTGTGCCAGGAGTAAAGTAATGAATAGAAGCCGAAGCAAGAGGAAGAAAAAAATAACTCCCAAAAATAGAAAGAAGAAACATAAAATATCCAGTGAGCAGAAGGAGGGCATGGTTTCGTCTGGTAGCACTCAAATTAAATATTAAGGGGCAGCACATTCCAAGGTTTCAAAATTAGAGGTGTGGGGCGTCTGGGAAGAACTGCTTGATTCATTCACTCATATAATACACTTATATAGTTCCCTCATACCGAGGCAGTGCCTCTGGGCGCTCTGAACCTGTCACTGTAAGTTAGAATAAGTGCTCCTAGAGGAGATGCCTGAAGCTTGGCACACCGGCACAGGTACAGCAATGGGCAGAGCCTGTTCTAGGGCAGGTCTGCCTGAATTCAGAATCATCACTTGCCTTTTGATGCCAGCTTGTCACCGGGAGCACCATACCGTGCATTTTGTGCATCTTTTCTTTGCCAGAGGATGACCGCGGTTAAGTTTGAAGTAATATACAGAAGGCCCCGGTTGAGAAGACCTTTAAATGTAAGGCATGGTATTATGTACCTGCCTCAGAATGGTGGCTAGAGAGACAGCAGGACACATTCATTCTATTGGCTGGTTGGCTTCTTCTGTGTGGTCTGTATCAAAATTAAAATAGGAAGAATATGACTGTAAGTATTTGTGGGCAGTCTGTGGTCTTCTGTAAGCACTTCCTTCTTTCCTTCTCGCTCATTGAATGTTAATGTGTCTCGATTGCACAGGGATATATGGAACGGCTCCTGCGGTGTGTGCTCCCTTCTCTTCACCTGTGATCCCCAGTCCAACATTCGCTAACTTCTATGTTCGTCCACTGCCTCCTCCCCCTCCCCCACCCCCATCACTTGTCTTACCACCACCTACACTGATATATCAGTGCCACATGTTGGGGAAAGTCACCGCTTTGGAACCCATTACACACGAGGGAACCAATCCTGGGGAAGAGATATTGGGAGGAAGAGGAGGCGCTAAGGAAAGAGAGCGGTTGCAGAGAGGCGAAGAAGACTTGCTTGGTGACACGCGTTGGCCAAGAACAGGCCTGTATACTGGAGTGATGGGGAAATAAAGATGTCATCAGGTCCAGCAGTGCAGCATCTGTGATGCGTGATCAATACTATTATTACAATCAGGACTCTCCCTTCTGATCCACAGTCTCTGGAATACTTGTACTACTCATTCCAACCTCTTCCTCCGTGCTCTAACATCTCCTCAGTTTATTTTCCTTTCACCACTTCCTTCAGATACCAAGAGCCCAGAACCGTTCTTCAAACTTACATTCTTTAAATTCACCAGAACCGAAGAGCAGCTGAGCACTTTATAACTTGCTTGCATAAAGGTAAACCTGGTGCGTTTTTTGGCTACATAGATAGATACAAATGGTATTCTATATATCATTTTACAATTTGCCACCTGCAAGAGGGGAATATCATCTTAGAGTGAGGAAATAGCATTTTTAACAGTTTTCTGAATTTTCACAATGTGTTTGATTTTTATATGCATTTGGAGGGTAGTGACATCAGACACACAGTCCCTCATTATGAGTGGCCTGGTGATTTGTGTATATTTATTGCACCTGATAATACCTGACTTCATCAAGTCAGATTTTTATCATGTGGGATAAATGCCACTAAATCCCTATAGTTTGGGGGAAAATGCACGGATTTTAATGCTCATTGTTTCAAATGTGCATGTTTCGGTAAATACCAGGGGCCATATTTATGGCAAGGCAGTAAGTCACCTTGTTGTGCTGCATTACAGGGAAAGGGCAGGAATACACTGTATTTAATAGAATATGATGCATTCCTGTCTTTCTCCCTGCGCTGGCACCAATTTGGCTGTCTGGCACCGAAGCAGACACCCTTGCACCATGGTGCAAGGGTGCCTGCGTTGCAGACAGAACTGTTTTTGTGCAGGAAGGGGCACCTTTCTGCACAAAAAGCAACCTTGGGAGGTTAATTCCTCTTTCTATATGTGTTGCACAATGTAGCAAGGAAGTAACAAGGAGAAATAAGGATATTATTCCTCGTTATGCCTTACCTGAGGGTGCGTATCTTATTGGCGCATTCCCAAGTTTACCAGTTCTGGTAAATCTGGGAATGCATAAAAAAACATGGAAGTTGTGTGGGAACGCCCATGGAATGGCTCCCCGGTGCAGAGTAATGCGATGCGGCGATATGCGCTGCGTTGCTTTACTCGAGATTTATGCAGCCACTCAGGGCCACACAAGATGGCCATGCGTGGCTTCATACATCTCTATTTTGAGTTGTGTCTCTGTTGCACCACATTGCGTGGTGCAAGAGCGAAGCAACGGGGCTTATTAATATGTCACCAATCATTGTTCCCCCCATAAATATAGGCAGGTTTGGCCTGTCTATATTTACACAAAACTCATAATTGAGATATGTGCGGTAACACAAGTTACTGCACATATCACAATTAACCCGGCTGCTTTTAATGAGGGGTTTGGGTAGTAATTCTCCAAAATGGTGAAAGTGGAAATACACAGCTTTAATCTCTGAGGTCCTAGCAAGTTCACACCTTCTCCTGCTTTTAGTCCTTTTTGAGACCAATGGTGGTTGAAACAGTGCCAGTGTTACCAAAGAACCAGCCTGAATTCGCAGCGGTTACTCCTTTCTACCTCCCCATTTTATTATACGTGATTATTCGAATAAGGGACACCGACTATGGGATGATATAGAGGATACATTTGGGAAGCCTGAGGGCTAATGGCACACTAAGTAGGTTTCGTAGAAGGTGGCTGTGTGAAACTTGTGACAGTGAGTGAAGTCTCAAAGTTTCACAAGAGGTAGGATGTTTGAGAGAGGGTCTATCCGTTCAAAACCAAGACTAGAGAAATACATAGCTGGCTCCCTGCAATCTTCCAACTTTTATGTCTCCTTACTAAGGGTGTCTCCTCCAGGTAAGTAAACTAGACTATCAAAGACAAAACACATAAACATGTGAGCTTTGTAACAAGTACTCCCCTCATTCTGGAAATGGGTGGACGACTTTTGAAACTCCACTTCTGTAATATTAATAGAAGGCACGTCTTGCATGTTTCTACTGTTCACGGTGTGCTGTGTAAATGTCCCTTTTAGTGCCGAGATTGTTCCTGAGTCCGGTATGTGTTCTCACTCTTTGCAGTGAAGAAATTATAGCAAAGGTTTAGTAGCAACATTAAATACTTGATTCAGGGGCGGCCTTAGGCATGTGCAAGCTGTGCACCGGGCCACCACGCCAATATATATCCTTAATATAATAATCCTCTGAGAATGGATACATATTTGCGTGGCAGCCCCTGACAGGGATTTGGCGGCCGGCTCTGTTCCACTTCCAAACACCATGACACCCCCCCCCCCTCTTCACTGGCCTCCGTGCTCCGCCCCGCCCGGACCCCCTCTTCCAGGGCCCCCTAACTACGCTTCCTGCCCAGGGCCATCATGAGCCGCCCCTGCTTGATTTCTGTACGAACAGCTACATTGGAGAAAGATCCACTGAAGGAAATTCAACCACCATGAGATAGTATTAAAGTTGAAATGTCTCCAGTTGATTTCCTCAGACTTTAGCATTGCTTCTAAAAATCACGGTTTATTATATTACCATCCTCTTCTCAATTCTGCCAATATTCTTATCCATATTTGCAAAAAATAGTTTTCCCTAACGAATCATGTTTTGCAATCTTAATTGGTTTAATAAACCCCCATGTGTGGGCCCATCAGACAGATGTGAAGAGGAATGTGAGTATTTTTGCTACTCATTTTCATAATTCCATCATATATTGTTGCATTTCTTCCGAATTAACAGAGAAGTCCTCGAAATTAGAACAATGGTGTCAGTAACAAAATGATCAACACGGCGCAAGTTCTGAGAGAGCATTGCCTTTAAAGTGAATGAAAAAAAATCTAAAAAGAATTTTTTGGGGGGTTTATGACTAAGTACAGAAGCGACCGACCACACCTCCATGTTGGGCGTACAAGATGCCTGCTTAACTTGGGATCTTTATAGGATTCATTTTGATCTTTTGTAGATCCAACAATGAAGTGGACAACGAAGTGCACCTAAAGCTGATATCAGAACTGAAAATGAAAGTTGTTTTATCCTCTCTTGACAGTAAAATCTCTTATTTTTAAATAGAATCCTCACCATCGATGTCCCCTTCCTCCGCTCCCCCATAACTACAAAGAAGCCCAGTCGGTCATCTTTCATCTGCATTCCCTAAAAGGAATAAAAGCTCTTTGCAGGTAAAGTGAAGACAGACACTCCAGCTCATATTATCTCAAGAAAAGATGACAGCAAAGCCTTTATGATGGGCCTGCCTTCCAGGGCACTAATGCCAATAATAGTGATAACTCCACTCAGCAGCATGTTGAAAGCCAGCGTCCTAGCACAATGGCATATTTTTATCTACAAAGAGAAAATATAATTCCTATATTACTGAAACAAGACACCAGTTCCCATACACCCCACTCCCGATTGTTTGCATGTAATTTACTCCCTCGTTATATTACACTGTCAAGGGGTAATGTTACACAATCTTTGGATAACATAAATAAATAAATAAGCTTATGAAGATGTAAAATGGTTTACACTGTGTAAATTCCTAGCATTCCTAAATCCAGTCCTTTGTGTGTACCAGCCTGATTTACGAGTGTCAAAGACTTTGAGAATTGGCTACCATGTATGCTGGTTGAACACATGCTAAGCTCTCTATAGGATGCCAGGCCTTCTCTTACCCATCATAAGACTTGCCAAGATGTTTCACTTAGAACATGTGGATCCACTTTATCAACACAAACATTTTATTAACAAAATAATATGCCAGTGGATCAGGACGACCTGTCATGATGCGCTAACCTTGTACAGTGGATCCAATGGGAGCCAGTGGAGGCTCCTCTGCTAAGGAGGAGGAGCGTCGCCCCACTGCTTTTCAGCAGTGAAAAAAAATAAAATGGTAAAAACTCGATGTTTTTATCATTTTATTTGTTCCTGCTGTGGCTGCTTTGCAGGGCACGACTGCCCTGCTCACAGAACAGGGGGGAGGAGTGGTGGCACTCTGTAAGTGCCCATGAATGTTTGGCGGGCCGTCTTGAGCCGACCAAACAGTCATGCGCACTTTGCATGTTCACTACCCCGGCTACATTACAACCTGGGTGGAGAACATGCCCAGGCTCCCAGTCCCCATCTGAGCACCCAACCATGGCGATCAGACCAATCACAGTGCTGCAGTGCCACATTGTGATAGGCTTAGGGGAACCTGGGTGTTTTCTGTTTCTGGTCAAAAGCTCGAGATGACGGAGGAGAGACGCAGCAATAAGGTAAGTTTCTTTTAAAAAACATTTTTTTTACACCCACCTCCCCCAGCCCTGCCACTCCCGATCCGTGCCAGCCGCCAATGATGGGAGCGATGCTTTTTCCTGTCTTTCACCACCCCTACTATCAAGCTGTGGCCTGGGGGCATGAACGGGCACAACGTTGCATGCGCTGGGGCAGGAGGGCGCAGCGGTGACACACTCAGACCACACGTTGCTCTTGGTCGAAAGTGACGAACTCGAGCGGCCGGCCCCCTTTTATTTAACTCCGCAGGCCACGCCTGGCCTGCGGATGTGGTGGGTGCGTGTGTGTTGGCCACTAGACCGCCAACTGTTACATCCCTATCCAACTCAGTTCTTTTTTTTCTTTCTGAAACAAACACAGTGTTTTAAACATCTCAACTGACAAGAGAAAATAGTCTCGGTACTTGCGTGGACCTCGGTTGGTGGTGTCTGGACGCCCTCAGCAAACAAAGTCCCTCAGTCATTGGCACGGGTGAGGGTTCGGTCTCAGGCTGAACCTTTGGGGGCCGATGCACACACCTATGCCTTCCAGGCCAGGGCCCTCGGAGCGAGCCCCGGGCTGAGGGGAGGGGCTCATCTCCGTGGTCTCTACGATTCCGCCACTTCCTGATCTTTCCTCACGGTGTTCCAGTGTGCGCACGGTTATTGAACTTGTTTAGTCACTTGAGGTCGCTTGGGGGTGTTCTGATGGGACCTCCTTGAACCATGAGATGTTCCGGGACACTTCCTCTTCTCCTCTTTGTGCAGTTATCATGGTGCCGTGGTTCGCGGTGACTGTCCAGGTGCCTGGCTCGCAGTTCGTCCGGAATTTCCCTCCTGGACGGCAGTCTCGTACGATGACTGTCGCTCCTGGGCGGATCGCTCTAGAGGTGGCATGACGGCGGATGTTCGCATCCCGATTATGTCAGATCCTTCTCTCTTGTACTTCTCCTGCATCCAGTGGAGGTGACTACCACCATGGGCAGGTGGGGAGCAGGTCTCTTTGGGGGCCATGGAGAATGAGTACCCACGGACTCCTGTGGGTTGTACAGTGGGGTGTACTTCGGTATTACCTTAGAAACTCGTGAAATCTCTGTTCTGGGTCCGCTTGTTCAACGACCGCTATGCGGAACATCTTGTTCAGAGTGCGCATGAAGTTTTTGACGTCCCCGTTGGCTTGGGGCCATTGAGGGGTGATTCGTCGGTGGGATATACCTCGCTGTTTGAGAAACGTGGCAAACTCTGATCCTTGGAATGGTGGACCATTGTCGCTGCGTACTTCTTGGGAAAACCCGAACATGGCAAAGACCTTCTCCAATATTGGTCCCACGTGGTTGAAAGCCGTGGATACAATGGGGTCTACTATGGGGTACTTTGAATTGGCATCTATGATTACAAGTGTGTGCTTTCCTCCCGGGAAACTCCCAAAGTCTATGCTCACTTTAGCCCATGGAACGGTGCAGGCTTTCTCGGTGATGACTGGGATTGGTCTCTCGGGGCCGCTTGTCAGCTGACACGGTGAGCAGCGGCGGACATATTCCTCTACCATGTCTTCCAGTTCAGGGAACCAGACTTTCTCCCACATTCGTGCCTTCATTTTGGTTACACCTTGATGTCCTCCGTGGGCTAGTTGGACTGCCCGATGTTTGAGGCTTTGCGGTATGACTAGCATGGACCCTCTCAGCAGGATGTCGCCACTGGTGACGCTGAGCTTGTGACGTACCTGCCACATTTTTGTTAGGGTGTCACGGTCCTCCAGGCTCCAGGAGTTGGCCTGACAAAGGTAGTTTGTCCAAGATCCTTCTTGCACAGCATGCAGCATCTTGGTGTAGACTGCATTGGTGGCAGCAGCCTCTTTCACGTTGTCTAGGGTCATGCTCTGTGGGCATGCCGCAGGTGTGCACAGTGTTCGACATCCTCAGTCTATTCTTGCATCTCCAACAGAACAGGGTGTCTCGAGAGGAAGTCAGCTGGGTTCTTAGATCCTGGTTGATATACCACTTCCATTTCATACGGTTGCAGCTGAACTGCCCACAGCTCGATGCACGGAGGTGGGTGAGGTGCCGTCCCTCTGAAAAGGGGCACGAGGGGCTGATGGTCGTTGACCATGGTGAATGGTTGTCCTTTGAGGTACAAATGAAAATGGCTGCAGGCCCATTTGATGGCTAAAGCCTCCTGCTCAATCTGAGCGTACCTCGTTTTCGTGGGCGTGAGAGACTTGCTGGCGAATGCTAGGGCTGCCCAGTGGCCGGGTTCGCGTTCTTGAGCCAGTACTGCACCCAGTCCTAACGGGCTCGTGTCAACCAGTACTTCCGTTCACTTTGCGGGATCAAAGTAGGCCAGCGTGGCTTCTCCTAGGAGGTCATCCTTTATTCCTTGGAAGGCTTCTTCTTCTCTTGGACCCCAGTGCCAGGTTGCGTCCGCTCTTGTGAGGGCCCACAGCTGTTCCACTCGGGTGACTAAGCCAGGTATGAACCTCCCACAGTACGTGGCCATACCCAGGAAGCTCCCTACATCTGTTGGTGTCGTCGGTGCGGGGGCGTCTTTGATTGCTTGTGACTTCCTTGGGTCCACTTGGAGGCCTTCCTGATTGAACACTGTTGCAAAGCCATCCTGTGGCCTGGGCACCCCCCAACTGTTTGCTGACTGGAACTGGTGGTAACTGACTCTGACTGACCCTGGGCTCTGTTTAACCAGGCCCAGGGCCAGTGCCAAACTAAACGGAACACATTAGAATACAGTTAAGACACCCAGCATACACTAGGGTACACTATGGTATTGTGGGGTATCCCTGTAATTGGCATGACTTACCCCATAAGCCCCTAGTATATAATAGGGCAGGGGATTTAAACTACCTAGAAGTCTCCAGTATCCTGGGGCATGGCAGTTTAGAGGCCAGCAGACTCTCTGCACCAGCATGTGTACAGTGCTGAAGCCTGAGGTCAGTTTAAAAGCAGCACTGGTTGCCAGGGCAGCTTTTAAACTTTAAATTGTGCCCAAACTCGACTTTTGTGGTAGGGGCCCTTAAAAATGAAAAACCTATCATGTTTTTGCATATTAGGGACCCCCAGGGTCACCCCTAGGTATTGTTAGCAATAAAGAGGGACAACCAAGGACAATATTTACCGGGGTCCAGTGTACGTGTCCTACAAGTGGATAACAAGAATGTATACAAAGTTCCCCAAAGGATGAATTAAATTACTCTCTCAGGAAGAATGGATAGTGTGTCAGGGAATCAGTGAAACCCTTTGACGGAATTAAGGATGCCTCACACAATTACAAGGCTGGACAGCGGTTGCCATCCTCCCTCATGATTGTATCGTGTCATCATTGGCCTCCTGCTCCAGCGGCGGGCTGGCGGTGCAATGCCTGCCGGGTAGCACGTGGTGCTACTCTTTGGTGGAGTTCTTTTATTCCTGGCCAATAGAGGTATGTGTGTGAGGGACCTAAAAAGTGCAAGAGTGAGCGTGAGTGAAAGTTTAAAATAGGTCAGTAGAGTCCATTGAGAACACTTTAATGAGATGGCTCACTGCCTAGTTAAAAAGATAAAGGGAGGGGTAGCGAGGCACAAAGGAGTTAGGTAAATTGCCCTCGTTCAACCCTCACCTCAGGTGCGGTCAACATGTTTCTTGCCAAGAAGGCAATTCGTCAGGACCTATAGATGCTCATCAGCACGTGGGAAATATCAACCTGGTTGGAAGAAATTTCTAATACAACCTGTATGTCAATGCAGGCGGAGATCCTGCAGGAGTTCCCACCCTAGATGTTAGGAGAGAAATAGGTATAGTCAAACCTAAAAGCATTTAGTGGGAACTGTGCATGTGGAAACATATTGTGGTACATCAACATGATTCAAGAGGTGTACATGCATAATTCAGTGGCGTGCACACACATGTACTGGTGACTTCGTGAATGAGAGAGAGGGTAAGAATTAATTAAAAGCAGGGTGATGTACACTGTAATACATCACTGACACGAAAATATCTGTTCGAGATATAACGACTTTTACACTCCATGTAATATTATCCATTCAATTTGGTAGCCTATGGTAGTGTATTACTTAATTCCGTCAAAGGGTTTCACTGATTCCCTGACACACTATCCATTCTTCCTGAGAGATTAATTTAATTCATCCTTTGGGGAACTTTGTATACATTCTTGTTATTCACCCCTAGGTATCCCAGGGGTGGGGGGTCAGTTATCTATAAGCTACGCCCTTATAAAATGAGTTTTTATATGCCTGGGTAAAGTGAAATTTTACATTTCACTCTCCACATTGTGTTAAAGAGCTGCTCAAATTCGACTTTGATGCTAGAAGAATTCGGTAAGAATAATCTGCATGATTTCTGAAGATTCAGAACCCCTGAAGTCTCCCCTACTTGCACAGGGGGTGGGGGTCCTGTAGAAATTAGGGAAATACTTATAAAATATGGTTTAAAAGCCCTGATGCGAGGAAAGCGGCCCTAGTAATTTTCCCCATTGCAAACCCCATGGCCCATAGGTTAACATGGTAAGAAGTTATTGATTAATAAATATTGATAGGAGAGGACTAGCCGGACCATTCAGAGACTTCCAAGAATGGTAGTAGTAAATCCAACAATATTATATTGTTGAATTTCTCCTAAAGTGTACAAACAAGAAGTTATGAGACTAGTTTGTAAGTCCAAATTCAGACTTTCGGTGGTCTGCCCTGATTGGTCAGAGTTAAGTGGATTAGCCAGGCTGCTGGGAGGGCAGTGTGCTGGTCTATAGGAATGCCAGGCCAGGAGATGGCATCATAAACTAGGCTCTTCAAAGGCAGAGGGTGGGCCTGGGTTTCAGCTCCACTCTGACAATCTTGACCCAGAGTCATGGCTAGGCTTAAGGAAGGTATGTGCAGATGGTAGGGAGAGAGTCCATGGCAATAAGCCATCCCAGGGGGTGTATTTATCTAGCTCTTACCTCCTTGCTGGAAAATCAGCCATTATGGATTTGGAAGAATGATGCACTCTGGGACAAACTAATGCCACACTCTACAGGATGTAGTCATCACTATGAGGAGTTGCCCTGCTCTCATTGGTCAGCAGTGACCTGGTGCATTTTGAATAAGTATCTGAGAGGGGCAGAGCCCTCCAGATCTGCTGCTTGTAGAAAGAAGAGCCCTGCTGAAAAGATTTTGCTGTGCAAGGAACTCTAAGGCCTGACCTCTGAAGACTGCACCAAGTAAAACTGCAGCCCTTTGGATTACCTTGCTGCCAAAGGACTCAAGAGTTGAACTCCCTGCAAGCTACAGGTTAACAGAGCTCACCTGGACAGCCCCACAAACAATTCAAAGCCTGGAGTAGCAGTGGATTTGTAAGTATTTTGTTCAAGTGGATTGCGGAATTGAAGTTTCACACTTTCAAGGACCCTCTTGGAGGTTCCAGAACCTTGGATTCTGTGTTGGATACTTTGGGACCCGCAAGCAGTACTCCAGGAAGTTGTTCTAACTGGACCCCGCTTGCTGAAGAAGGCGGCCCACTACAGTGGTGAGAAAATTCTTCAGAACAATTTATAAAGGTGTGTCCCTGACAGAGAAAACAAAATGACTAAAAGGCGCACTGTTGGTTTGTAAGCACTAGAAAGTGACTAATCTTTAAAAATTCATATCTCTGGTTCCCCATAGTGGATTTTTTTTTCGTTTTGCTGTCATTTAAAAGATAAAAATATGACCTATTTTTATAAATTGGTATTGGATTTTTATTTTGTGTTTTGTCTTAATTATTTACTGAAATGTTGTTTTTGAATGCTTTACATACCTGTCTTTGAAGTTAAGCCTGACTGCTCACAGCCACGTTACCAAAGGTTGAGCAAAGGAATCATTTTCTAAGACCTTTGCTGAGTCCCATCATGTGTTAGTGGCCTTATTGCCAGTGGCAGACCTACATTTGCCCCTACCAATAACCCGCTTTCCAACATTTGGTGTTCAGAGGTGTGGATGCGGATTTGTGTTTAAAAAGTACACCTTCCAGTGAATAAATTAAGATTATAAAAATCCTCTAAATTGCCTTAGAACAAAACTTTTGAGTTTGATTTTTGGAATTCGGACTAAACTGTTTTTAATCCATTGTTTTGATTGTCCCAGTTTAAGATGGCTGATCTTAGGGAACCGTGTAGGCTTAGGGGGCTGCATCCTGCCAAGAAGATGAGAAAGGCAGGGTTGCTTGAGTCCCTAAAGGCCTGGGCCAGGGTAGCGGAGGAGAATCCAAGGGGGTGGGAAGATGTTCCCCCAAACCTCACCGAGAGTGGGGTGAGGATGAGACCTTTCCCATTGTGACTAGTGTTAGCCAGGTGAATCAAGGTGGTGGTGGGAGTGGGGAAGGGTCCCTTACTCAGGTACCACTACTGCCCCTTGCAGAGAGACAGCTTCAGGCTCAATTGGAGTTGATAGCCTTGGAGAAGGAGAAATTTGAATTGGCTAAGAAAAAATGGGATAGGGAGGAGAAGAAAAGGAATGGTGGCAGCGAAAGTGAAGAAGATGCTGAGATGTCCAGGGGTGATAGATTTGAACCTAAACATCCCAAGGGCATAGTACCTAAGTACACTGAGGGGGGTGACATTGACAAGTGGCTAGCAGCTTTTGAGAGGGCCCTTAAAATGAGTAGGGTTCACTCTAGGTATTGGGGTGCACTCCTGTGGGAGTTGATTCCAGTAGCTGAGAGGGATAGGCTCCTGTCCATGAAGGTAGAGGATGCAGAATCATACCAGCAGATGAAGGCATGCTTAGTCAAGAGATTTGGTCTGACTCCAGAACAGTACAGGGTGAAGTTTAGAGGCACGCATAAATTGAGTTCAAAGTCTTGGGTAGACTTTGTGGATGTTTCATTAAAGACACTGGAAGGCTGGATTGTTGGTAACAAAATTGACATATATGAGGGATTGTATATTTTGTTTTTGAAAGAACACACTTTGACTCATTGTGCAGAAGAGAAGTTACGCCAGTATCTAGTGGACTCTAAGCTGACAGACCCCGGAGAGCTGGGGGAATCAGCTGATGAGTGGGTGAGAACCTGGGTTTCCATTCAGCATCAGGGGGGTGACCAGAAGAAAGGAGGACAGGTCCCTTCCCAGGGGAAAGCCCAGGGAAATGAAGGTCAAAAACCTAAGGAGTCCTCCAAAGACCCACAGAAATCTGCACAAGGAGGAGGGGCCCGAGCCAACCTAAATTCAAAGGGAGGGTGTTTCAGGGAAAGCCTGGTAGGTTCTTTGATCCCTCAAAGGTGGGTAAGTGCTTTGATTGTAACCAGCCAGGGCATAAGCAGGGAGATGCTGTCTGCACCAAGAATCTCCCCCCGAAGGGGCCATCCACAGGGATTGCCAGTGTCAGTGTAGGGGTGGAAGGTGGTGTACAGAACAGGCAGGTGGTGGAAACAACCTTAGTGTCCCTGAGTGGGGTGAGTATTGCCACCCTTGCTGCCTTACCTCCAAACATGAACAAGTACAGGCAGAGGCCTAAAGTGAATGGGACTGAGGTTGAAGCTTTCATAGACACTGGGGCTAGTGTAACTATGGTCCTGGATGAACTGGTGCCACCAGAGAGGTTGTTACCTGGTGAGTTTCACCAGGTGACATATGCAGACAGCACTACCAAACTCCATCCCATGTCTGTGATGGATTTGGAATGGGGAGGTGTGACAGGCCCTATGAAGGTAGCTGTGTCAGGGGTGCTCCCAGTCCAGTGTTTACTGGGCAATGATCTTGAAGCCTCTGCGTGGTCAGAGGTGGCGAGAGGACTCATTATGAAAATATTGGAGCTCCCTGAGTGGGTATGTGCTGTGACTAGGTCACAGACTAGCCAGAAGGGAGGGGCTGGACACTTGGACCCTGGAACAAAGGGCCAAACATCCAAGGACAAGGGCACTAGGCCTGGTGAGCCAGCACCGGGAACTCCAGGGGTGCACGAAGAATCTAACCCTGATGGGGAGGATCTGGCCTCTGAGGGAGGGACTCCATCCCTGCCAGAGCTGTCAGATTTGGAAGAACTGACAGGAGCAGGTGGGCCCTACAGAGAGGAGTTCAGTCAGGGACAGCGTGACTATCCCACTCTTGAGAGCTTGAGGCGGATTGCTTCTAAGCAAGAGGAGAGGGATGACAGTGGGTTTCACAAACTCTACTGGGAAGATGGACTGCTTTATACTGAGGCCAGAAACCTCAAGGAGGGGGCCACCAGGAGATTAGTGGTGCCCCAGAAGTACAGAGAGTTTATCCCGATTTTGGGTCATGATATCCCCTTGGCAGGACATTTGGGACGGACAAAGACATGGAACCGGTTGGTGAACCATTTCTACTGGCCCAATATGTCTGAAAAGGTAAAGGAGTTTTGTAGCTCCTGTGTCACCTGTCAGGCCAGTGGCAAGGCATGGGGCAAGACAAAGGCTCCCCTAATACCACTGCCAGTTGTTGGGGTTCCTTTTGAAAGGGTGGGGATGGACATTGTTGGTCCCCTGGACCCACCTACTGCATCAGGGAATAGGTATATCTTAGTGGTAGTTGACCATGCTACTAGATACCCTGAAGCCATATCTCTTAGAACCATTGATGCACCTGCTGTGGCTAGAGCACTGCTTGGTGTATTCACCAGAGTGAGTTTTCCAAAAGAGGTGGTGTCAGATAGGGGCACAAACTTCCTGTCCAGCTATCTGACTGCTATGTGGGATGAGTGTGGTGTCAACTACAAGTTCACCACCCCCTATCACCCACAAGGAAATGGTCTAGTTGAGAGATTCAACAAAACCCTGAAGGGCATGATAAACGGGTTGGCAGAGAAACTCAGGAGGAGATGGGATGTTCTCCTCCCATACTTACTGTTTGCCTACAGGGAGGTGCCACAGAAAGGGGTTGGTTTCAGTCCTTTTGAGTTGGTGTTTGGACACCGCCTGAGGGGGCCTTTGAGCCTGCTAAGAGAGTCTTTAGAGAAGCCTCTTAAAGAAGCTAAGGACAAGGTGCTTGATTATGTGCTAGGCCTGAGATCTAGAATGGCGGAGTACATGTCCAAGGCAAACAGGAAACTGGAAGCCAGCCAGGAGCTAATGAAGCACTGGTATGATCTAAAAGGCTACTATGCCTGAGTATACTCCAGGACAGTTGGTGTGGGTGTTGGAGCCTGTGGCTCCCAGGGCCCTCCGTGACAAGTGGAGTGGACCCTATCCAATCTTAGAAAAGAAGGGTGGGTTACCTATTTGATTGACCTTGGCACCCCCAGGAACCCTCACAGGGTCCTGATTGTGAATAGATCGAAACCCCACCATGACAGGGCAGACATGACCATGTTACTGGTCACTGATGAGGGTGTGGAGGAGGAAACTGAGCCTGTGCCCGACCTCCTCTCCACTAATGTGCAAGATGGGTCAGTGGAGGGAGTTGTACTCTCTCCCAAATTGATGGACCAGCAGCACAGAGACTGTAAGCAGGTGCTGGAGCAGTTTGCTGGCCTGTTATCTTTGACCCCGGCAATAACTGAGTGGTGTGTGCACCACATTGACACTGGTGACAGCCTACCTGTCGAAAATAAACTGTACAGGTCGTCTGACCATGTCAGAGCCAGCATTAAAGCTGAGGTTGCTAAGATGCGGGAGCTCGGGGTAATTGAACCGTCTGAGAGTCCATGGGCCAGTCCAGTGGTACTGGTACCTAAACCTAACCCTCAGGGGGGACCCAAGGAGTTAGTTATGTGTGGACTACAGAGGTTTGAATGCAGTCACAACGACGGACGCTCACCCTATACCTAGAGCTGATGAGCTCATTGATAGGTTAGGGGCGGCTAAGTACCTGAGTACTTTTGATTTGACTTCAGGTTACTGACAGATTGCACTCACTGATGGAGCAAAGGAGAGGTCAGCATTCTCCACACCAGAGGGACATTATCAGTTCAAGGTAATGCCCTTTGGATTAAAGAATGCACCTGCCGCCTTCCAAAGGTTGGTGAACAGGGTCTTGTCTGGGTTGGAACAGTTCAGTGCAGCTTACCTGGATGATATAGCTGTATACAGTTCTACCTGGGGGATCACTTAAACCACCTAAGGGAAGTGCTGCAGGCCTTGCAGCAGGCAGGCCTGACTATTAAGGCAAGCAAGTGCCAAATAGGGCAGAGTTCTGTGGTGTACCTGGGCCACCTGGTAGGTGGGGGCCATGTACAGCCTCTCCAAGCTCAAATCCAAACTATTTTGGATTCGACAGCTCCTGTTACCCAGACTCAGGTCAGGGTATTCCTTGGACTGACAAGGTACTATATAAGGTTTGTTCAAAATTATGGGACCATTGTGGGGCCCCTAACAGAACTGACTTCTAAAAAGAAGCCCAAAAAGGTGATTTGGACCCCAGACTGTCAGAAGGCTTTCGACACTCTGAAAGCTGCTATGTGTTCAGCGCCAGTGTTACTGGCCCCTGACTACACAAAAGAATTTGTAGTTCAGACTGATGCTTCAGAGCAAGGGATTGGGGCAGTTTTGTCACAGCTAAATGAAGGGGGCCTTGCTCAGCCAGTTGCCTTTATTAGCAGGAGGCTTCTTTCCAGAGAGCAGAGGTGGAGTGCCATTGAGAGAGAGGCTTTTGCTGTGGTGTGGTCACTGGAAAAGTTGAGACCATATTTGTTTGGGACTCACTTTCGTGTTCAAACTGACCACAGGCCTCTCAGGTGGCTCATGCAAATGAGAGGGGAGAATCCCAAGCTGTTACGGTGGTCCATTTCCCTACATGGAATGGACTTTACAGTGGAACACAGACCTAGGTTTGCCCATGCCAAAGCAGATTCCAGATTGTTCCACTTATCCGATGAGGACTACCAGGGTGTAGGTTAGTAACCCATTACCTTTCGTTTGGGGGGAGGGGGCTATGTTGCAAAGTCATCCTGTGCCCTGGGCACCCCCCAAATTTTTGCTGACTGGAACTGGTGGTGACTGACTCTGACTGACCCTGGGCTCTGTTTAACCAGGCCCAGGACCAGTGCCAAACTAAAAGGAACACATTCGAATACAGTTAAGACACCCAACATACACTAGGGTACACTATGGTATGGTGGGGTACCCCTGTAATTGGCATGACCTACCCCATTAGCCCCGAGTATGTAATAGGGCAGGGGATTGAAACTACCGAGAAGTCTCCAGTATCCTGGGGCATGGCAGTTTAGAGGCCAGCAGATTCTCTGCACCAGCATTGTGCCCAAACTCGACTTTGGGGGTAGGGGCCCTTAAAAATGAAAAAAAAACTACCATGTTTTTGCATATTAGGGACCCCCAGGGTCACCCCTAGGTATCCCTGTGGTGGTGGGTCAGTTATCTATACAGTACGCCCTTATAAAATAAGTTTTTATATGCCTGGGTAAAGTGAAATTTTACATTTCACTCCCCACATTGTGTTAAAGAGCTGCTCAAATTCTACTTTGAGGCTAGAAGAATTGGGTTAGGATAATCTGCATGATTTCTGCAGATTCAGAACCCCTGAAGTCTCCCCTAGTTGCACAGGGGGTGGGGGTCCTGTAGAAATTAGGGATATACTTATAAAATATGGTTTAAAAGCCCTGGTGCTAGAAAAGTGGCCCCAGTCATTTTCCCCGTGGTAAATCCCATGGCCCATAGGTTAACATGGTAAGAAGTTATTGATTAATAAATATTGATAGGAGAGCACTAGCCGGACCATTCAAAGACTTCCCAGAATGGTAGTAGTAAATACAACAATATTATATTGTTGAATTTCTCCTAAAGTGTACAAACAAGAAGTTATGAGACTTTCTTGTTTGTAAGTTCAAATTCAGCCTTTCAGTGGTCTGCTCTGATTGGTCAGAGTTAAGTGGATTAGCCAGGCTGCTGGGAGGGCAGTATGCTGGTCTATAGGAATGCCAGGCTAGGAGGTGGCGTCATAAACTATGCTCTTCAAAGGCAAAGGAAGGCCTGGGTTTCAGCTCCACTCTGAAAATCTAGACTCAGAGTAAGGGCTAGGCTTAAGGAAGGTATGTGCAGATGGTAGGGGGAGAGTGCATGGAAATAAGCCATCCCAGGGGGTGTGTTTAGCCAGCTCTTACCTCCTTGCTGGAAAATCAGCCATTATGGATTTGGAAGAATGATGCACTCTGGGACAAACTAATGCCACACTCTACAGGATGTGGTCATAACTATGAGGAGTTGCCCTGCTTTCATTGGTCAGCAGTGACCTGGTGCTTGACCCAGAGCATTTTGAATAAGTATCTGAGAGGGGCAGAGCCCTCCAGATCTGCTGCTTGAAACTTACTGAAGCAAGAAGTGCCCTACTGAAAAGATTTTGTTGTGCAAGGAACTCTAAGGCCTGACCTCTGAAGACTGCACCAAGTAAAACTGCAGCCCTGTGGATTACCTTGCTGCCAAAGGACTCAAGAGTTGAACTCCCTGCAAGCTACAGGTTAACAGAGCTCACCTGGACAGCCCCACAAAGAATTTAAGGCCTCGAGTAGCAGTGGATTTGTAAGGGTTTTGTTCAAGTGGATTACGGAATTGAAGTTTCACACTTTCAAGGACCCTCTTGGAGATTCTAGAACCTTGGATTGTGTGTTGGATACTTTGGGACCCGCAAGCAGAACCCCAGGAAGGTGTTCTAACTGGACCCCGCTTGCTGAAGAAGGCGGCCCACTACAGTGGTGAGAACATTCTTCAGAACCATTTATAAAGATGTGTCCCTGACAGAGAAAATGAAATGGCTAAAAGGGGCACTGTTGGTTTCTAAGCACTAGAAAGTGACTAATCTTTAAAAATTCATATCTCTGGTTCCCTACAGTGGATTGTTTTTGTTTTGGTGTCATTTAAAAGATAAAAAATATTACCTATTTTTATAAATTGGTGTTGGATTTTATTTTGTGTTGTGTCTTAATTATTTACTGAAATTGTGTTTTTGAATGCTTTACATACCTGTCTTTGAAGTTACGCCTGTCTGCTGGCAGCCACGTTACCAAGGGTTGAGCAAAGGAATAATTTTCTAAGACCTATGCTGAGTCCTAGCATGTGTTAGTGGCCTTATTGCTAGTGGCAGACTTACATTTGCCCCTACCAATAACCCACTTTCCAACAAACACTTATCCAAAGAACTCGAGGGATGGTTGGAAAAATTGGCATTTGTCGTTATGTAGAGTTGCTCCATACTCTCTGATGTGCTTCAGTGTGTTGCAGAGATGTTTATGGTGATCTGCGGCCGTCGCTGAGTGGATTAGAATATCGTCGCTCACGTTTAACACCCCAGGTAGGCCTGACATTAGCTCTCGTATTGTGTTCTGGAAAACCTCAGCTGCTGAGGATATTCCAAAGTTCAGACGCTTGTATCTCCGCAGTCCGAGATGAGTGCTGAATGTGGTGATGTACCGGCTTTCTTCGGATAGGGGCAGCTGGTGATACCCCACGTTCAAGTTGATTTTTGAGAACCATTTGGACCCATTCACATCTGCGATGATGTCATCAATCGTCGGTGTTATGTGGCGCTCCCTTCGAATAGCTTTATTCAGTAGTCTCATAATGATGCAGAGACGTATGGCTCCTGGTTGCTTTGGCTTTTTGGCAATAACCATCAGGGACACCCAGGGCGTGGGCCCAGATACTTTTTCGATGGCTCTTTGTTTCTCTAGGGCTTCTAGCTCCTTCTCCACCAGTGGCCATAGGTGGAATGGGACTCTCCTATGCCGCAAGGCGACTGGGGCAACCAACTTGTCAATGTGGAGCTTGATTGGGTCACACTTAATGCACCCAAGTCCTTGGAAGAGTTCGGGGAACCAAGCAGCTCCTCTACTTGGTACGTCTGGATCCTTCTTACGAACGAGATGAGTCTGAGATCTTCTGCAGTGTGGCTGCTCAGGAGGGTGTCCGCTTCCCTGTCAATGACATGGATGGTTGTCATTACTTCAAGGTCATCTGCTTTGATGAGCACTGATATCTTCCCTTTCAGCGGGAGGGGTGTTTCAGCTCCATATGCATAGATCCAGGTTTTCAATGGCACTACAGGAGGGCGAGGTCGTAGGCGTCGGTACTGTTGAAGACCCATAACATTCACCGTCGCTCCTGTGTCAATGACTGCTTTTATTTCTGTTCCCGCGACGTGGACCATGCACGTTGGTTGTGGCCGGCGACGTTGCTTGAGTTCTCTTGCAAAGGATACCAGGTACACCTCTTTCTCCTCAACCTCTGAGGAGTCCTCAACCGTCGGTAGGTGCTTCACAGGCCTTCTCTGTGTGCTTTCAGGTGACGCGGCGTCCGTCACGGACAGTTGCCGGACGGCTCGCGTTGGGGGCTTCTGTCCGCAGAAGTCCCGGTTCCTGGTGCGTCTTGGCAAACAGAGGCAAAGTGATTGGGTATCCCACAGTTGGTGCAGGTCTTTCCCTGGGCAGGGCAGTCTTTGGCGGCGTGTGATTCATGACCGCAGTATCCACATCTTGACTTTGAGGTGTCTGTCTTCGATCTCCTGAATGTGTCTCCTCTGGGTCTGGTCCGAATGGCATCTGCACGTTCTGTCTTGATGGCGTCAGACTTCCCTTGGGGTTTGATCAGGGCTTGATCCATCTCATTTGCTCTGGCGTCGGACAGATCGTGTGATCTTGCTAGTATCAGCATGTCTTCAAGCACGACTTTTGGCTGGCGTAAGATGAGTCCTCCCAAGGTCTTGTCGCGGTACCCCTGAATTAGCTGTGCTCTGATCTCTATTGGTTGGTCATCCTCGGTGCACGTGCTGGCAAGCTCCCGGAGTCCCGCGTAGAAGTTGTCAATGGACTCTCCCTCTCTCTGGCATGCTTGTCTGAGCTTGAACTGTTCGAAATCAGGGTTTAGCTGCGGGTCAAAATGGCCATTTAACGATGTTACCACCGCGTTGTAGTCATTTGCTGCCCATGTGTTGGGCAGGTGCTTGAAGAGCTTGAAGATCTCGTCCTGGTGTAGTGTAACAGCAAGGACCTCTTTACTGCATCGCCCGTCTCCCTGGTCGCGACGAAAAAGTTGTTGAGGCGTTCGATCCATATCTTCCATCGGGTGAGGCTGATGCAGGATCTTCTAATTCACTGAATGGAGGTAGGACCCCTGATGCTGCGTTTTCGAACGGCGTGTGGGCCGGCGCTGCTGCTTGGTCATCGTCTCCCATGGTGTCCGGTTACAGGGGCTCCTGGATATGTTTGAGCAGGTGGGGTGCCTCGTGCTCCCGGTGTAGGCCTAGGGGAAGATGGCGCAGGGTGACCCACGTGGTGCTCCGCGCTAAGGCCTGTCTCTTTCATTTGGCCCTCTGTTGGCTGGTCCCCTTTTTCCGCTTTCCTGCGGGCTGAGGGTTCTTGGCAGCTCCCCTGTGCTCTGCAGTGTACCTTCCACCTCCTCTGTCTAATGCAGAACCAGTAATGGTGACAGGGTGTCTTGATGTCACTATTGCCCACGTGTGCCCTTCCTGTGCTGTCTGGCACTGGGATGCTCCCTCTATTTCTTCCCCTTTTTTTCCAAAGTCTCCCTGGTGGGGCCTCTGGCAGCCCTTCGCTCAGTCTCAATGAAAACAGTAGGCAATGAGAGAGGTGATGATTTTGGGGTCCCCCCTAACCTAGGGGAAGGACCAAGCAGATGCCTTGAACGCAAAGAGCATAAACAAAAAGCACATCTTGTTGAACTTCAGTGGTGGTCTCATCCTCTTAGGACCACCCCAAGCACAGTTATTTGCAAACAAAATCCCAACCAAAGGGACATCTAGTAACCACTAGTTGAACTGCAGCTCTTTGTAGAATTATTTTGATATTGGATACTATATAATATGCAGTTCCCACTGCTAATCTCATCCCATAATGCTTTGCAGGGCCTTTGGTTGGGATTGTTTTTTTGCCAATAGTTGTGCTTGGGGTGGTCCTAAGTAACCCTGGGCAGAGTGCTTCGCTCCGCCCACGGAATACACGTAGTGTTGCCTACTTCGCGATTCGCCAAGTAGTCGTAGTAGGCAACACTACGCACACCCGTGGACGAAGCGAAGTTGCCCACCACCCGCATCCCTCCCGCCCTCTTCTACACCCCTAATTTGGATTTAAAATAGTGTACTACATGCGCACGTGCATGCGCATTTGGTTTGGAAGAAGTTGGTGCGAAGAAGAAGAGGGAGCCCCGGGACGCCGCATAAAAGGTAACTGATTTTCCTTTAATTTTACACTATTTTAAATCCAAATGAGGGGTGTAGAAGAGGGCGGGAGGGAGGTGGGCGGCACGTAGTGGGGCTACGCGAAGTGCGTTTGTTGGGCTTAGATTCTTGCCCACTTCACGAAGCTTGGCGTAGCCCCACTACGCCCACTACGCCCACCCTTAGTCCTAAGAGGATGGGACCACCACCGAATCTTTCCATAAGATGTGCTTTTTGTTTTCAAGGCATCTGCTTGGTACTCCCCCTAGGTTAGGGAGGATCCCAAAATCATCACCTCTCTCACTGCTTGCTAATTCTTCAGTTTCACTTTTGTGAAAGAGATAGAGATACCTATTTTATCATAACTGGCACTGTGCAGGATGCCATTTGCAATTATTTTACAGTGCAGACAAGTAAACAGTGCCTACGTTACTACGTGTAGTTCAAAGTATACTACATGAAGCTACGTGTAGTGCTGCTACGCACACTACGCCCAGGGTTAGAAATGACAAAAGGGTCTTTAATACATATTGTCTGTTCATGTGATCCTCTAACTCCCCTGAGAAGATTTTTGACTTAGTTTTTACGATTTTTATTAAACTGAATATTAGAAGATGCTAAAACGCAATTATAGCATGTCTAAATGGATCAGACCCACAGCTAACTGGTTGATTTCTGAAATATATGGCAGCGGTCTTGAAGTTACTGTAAATAAACACTCTATTTTATTACAACATCCCTACTTTTAATTACTGAATTAAGTAACGTAGTTTTTACTTCTGAATTTTTATAGTTTGTATAGATTTTGTATTAATTGTATAGTAAAAAGAAATCAATTTCAATATGTATATAGATGCACAGACGCTAGCAGTTTGAACTATGATTGGAATAACTGCCTCAAGCTTCGTCTCTATGTGCTTTTTTGTGGAAGAGGAGTTACGGTGCAAAGACTTCAAATTAACCAACAATGTTAACTTAACAGCCTGGAGTTCCCTAGTCTTAGCTGTTTCTATGTGAGTACTATAACACTAATACCTTTTGCATGACATTCATTTATACTTGTGCAAAATAGAACACTCTAAGAAGCTTTCCTGGTCAGTCACAGGAACCCTCATTGAAATGTAACAATCTGAGCCTTAGATTGAGCTAAATGTGAAGGAAAATAGTTCAAAAGTTCACAACACTAATAATTGACTTTTCAGAATACTTTCCTGTATTCCCAATGTCCATCAATATAAATTCTTAGGAAATGTTGACACTCTCTTTGATAAGCTGATGGATAAGAGCGTCTTTGCTGGATCAGGTTGATGTTATCCTAAAGAGTAGATGCGATAATGTCATCAAATCCAAAATCATCAGAAAAGTAGGCAGTAATTAAATATTTCATAAAAGACACAAGAATGCCCAAGATCACCATTAAAAGTTAGAAACCATGAAGGTTTGTTAAATAGATTTTAAAACGCAGTGCAGCAGGCAAAAATAATGGTTAATCATAATGCAAGGTAAATCAAAATTGGGAATTAGCATAAGGCTCTGTCGGATGCAGCAAAGATTCTGACATGAAGTTAGATCTCAGAGTAAAAATATTTAAAGTCCTAAACAAGAGACAGACAGACAAAGGTCCGCTCACTGAAGTTGGGGCATAGCAGACTTGACTCACCTCCAAAACGGAATTCTTATATAAGAAAATGAACAGCAGTGTCAACGTAAAGTGATCAGATCATTGTACAGATTGACAAATCAGAATACAAAATGTAATGCAGCATCATCTAACACCATCCCCCAAATGAACATCAATATAACCCCCTTTTGACCTTAAGTCATTGGATGTGTCTGGAAAATCTAGTTACACTCCAAACATTGACAGTCCCATATTATGAATTGGCCTACAGTGGCACAGACTGGAAGAAGGAGCTTTGAATGTTGCAAAAGTCTTTCTCCAGAGTTCTTTCAGAACAGCACATTCAATACAGATGTGCGCATTTTGCGACAACCGATTTGAGAATAAAAATAAAACACATACATCATGGCTGTGTTAAAAATTCAAGCTGGAGGTTAGGCCTAGTTTCATCAGGCACGGAAAAATACAGTTTCTGCCAAATATAGTGTTATGATTTTAGTGCAAACATTTTCAGAATTTTAGGGACATATATTTTTTTTAAATCAGAACCATCTTTATTTCTCAGAAGCTTTAGGTCTTGGCAAAGGAAATCTCAGATCCATGTAGCGAGATGCTTGTAGGAGCAAAAACTGTATCATGAGTGTCAATCAAAGTATGTGGTGAACCATTAGGGATGTCGTGTCTGATAATCCAAGATGCCCACTGCTACTCTAGAATATGCACAACTTTGTGACAGATGGGAATCTTGATTCATTGTTTGTGTGTTGTAGCTTGCACAATGTCTACATGAGCAAAGCCTCAGTCCAGACAGTGCCAATAGCCCTTAATAACCACCAGCATTTCATTTGCTGAAAGGAAATTAGCATAAGTGTGTTTTGGATACCTCTTCCACCGTACTTTAGGCACACAAAACCATAAGCTGTTTGTCCAGATCCATTTCCTGTCAGGACTCAGCCATGTGTTGTATTGTTCTTGTGGTGATATGAAGCAAGTGTACGTAAACGTAGAAAAAGGTGGCAGTAGCGTATGTCAGAAAGCTTCATAGAATGACCAGTATTACATAGTTCTTTGTCACTAAATACCACAAAACAATAGGCTTTGTATTCTGCACATCAAGCTGGGTGACAAAAAGTCTACTTCTTTTATGCCTGATCTATGGATATTATATGCTGAAAGTGGCGTCCTCGAATTTTGCATCGAACATTTTAAAATGTAACTAGAGTTTGAATTCATGACATGAAAAATTGGAGAAACTAGACTCGTAAAACGATTTACTAGGTGTTTTGTATTTGAAGGAGATATGATACTTATAAAAGCTGATATAGCAGATGGGAACTATTAACTCCTGACTACAACACAAAAGTAAAATGAGTGGTATGTTATGCAGATTTGTAGAGCGCACTATCACCCGGGAGAGTCTCCTGGCGCTGAGCAGGTGTGCGTCTAGGCACGAAATCGAAGATTTGGAAAAGGGACAGATCTATCAATACAGATGAACTAGCAACCCACTGTAAATATACCCTCTCCTCCCAAGATGACATGTCTGAGGTTCATGTACTCACTGACTTCTACAACTCTACTATCTCTAGCATCATGTATTCCATTGCACCACTCCAACAAAAAAAGGCCTCAACAAAAATATCCAAACCGTGGTTCAATGACAGCTTAAACTCGGAACGCCGCAACCTTAGGGCAATGGAGATCCAAACCATCCTGGGATCAGCTCAAAATCCTTAGAGCAGTTAGGAGTTCCTATAACAAACAAATCAAGAGCGCTAAGGCCGACTACTTCAGATCCCAACTTAATCAAGCCTCTAATCACCCCAAGAAACTTTTTTAACTGGTTAAACAGCAATCGGCGGAAGTTCCAAACCACTCTGACTCTGGAGTCAGCCCACCTTCATGCGATGAACTGGCTGCTTTCTTTACTGAGAAAGCAAGACTCATCAATATTGAACTTGTTTCTAAGAAGGCTCTACTGCCACCTTATGGGTCCGTGCCACCTCCGGCCCTCTTAGAGAAGCTCAAACCAGTCCCCTCGGGCCCTCTTAGAGAAGCTCAAACCAATCAGCCTGAGCACCAAGAACAATGGCTCATGGGACACCTTCACTCCCCTCAGTGAAAGAGACATTAGTAAGATTCTCCAGAGTTTCAACCCTTCTAATCACTTTAGCGACCCGTTGCTACTTTCCATCTTCAAAGAACTCAAGGATGTTGTCATTCCCATCTGGACAAAGATTGTCAACACGTCACTGGCACAAGGCACATTCCCGGATTGCCTAAAAGCAGCTCAGGTATCACCTATTTTAAAACAAACTAACGCAGATAGTGCTGACCTTAACAACTTCCATCCTATCTTTAACATCCCCACTCTAGCCAAACTCCTAGAAAAATGCATCCAATCATAACTCTGTGCTCACATCGAGCATTTCCAACTCCTGGGCCAAAATAAATCTGGCTTTTAGAGTGGACACAACACTGAATCGGCTCTCACTCGCGTTATGGATGACATTTTAAAAATGCTTGACTATAATGAATCTAGCTTCCTAATCCTCCTTGACCTTTCCTCTAAGTTTGACACTGTCAATCACAACAACCTCCTATTCATTTTAGAGAACAGGATGGGCCTTTCTGGGCGTGTGTTGGAATGGTTCTCCTCCTTCCTCCACCACAGATCCCAAAGAGTCTAGGCGAACCACTCTCTCTCCAAGCCCTCTTCAGTATCCATGGGGGTCACCCAAGGGTCTGCCCTCTCTCCCATTCTCTTGAACTTGCTCTTGGAACCATTAGCTAACGCACTAAATTCCACGAACATTCTCTTCCATAAGTATGTGAATGATACGCAACTCTATCTGAAAATCTCCTCCCCAGATAACCTCATTTCACTCAACACTACTTTAACGAATACTCAAAACTGATTTACCGAGAACCACCTCCGGCTCAACACCTCCAAAACAGAATTCCTTCTCATTTCTCCTCCGAATCACATCCCCAAGTTAGACCTCTGGATGAACCACCTCCCTGCCTTCAACTGCTCCCGCCTCATTATTGACTCAGCCAAATAACTCAGAATCACCCTGGATAGGCATCTGAACATAAAGAATCATATTAGCAATGTGTGCAAGGGAGTTAATCACCTGATGATACTCAGGAATCTCAAGCCATTCCTTCCATAAGCTGACTTCAAGCAGGTGGTCCAAGCGCTTGTTTTGCCGAGACTAGATTATGGCAGTGCTACGCTCTGTGGCCTCCCCAAATATACCTTGGCCCCACTAAGAGCGTCATTGAATGCGGCTGCCAGATTGGTTACGGGTATCAAAAGAAATGCGCACATATCCCCAGACCTTAAATCCCTAAATTGGTTGCCCTACGAAGCAAGAATACAGCTAAAGATTGCCTGCCTGTCTCACAAAGTCCTCCATTTCAAAACCCGCAGTTATCTAGCGCAAAAGCTAGTATTATCCGGAGGTGGTAGACCTTCTAGAAGTGCTAACTCTTTCCTCCTGAAACCACTGATCTTTCGCAAAAAGAGAACGTGTCACCCAGCTTTCTCAGGCTCTACCCCGAAGATCTGGAACTCTCTCCCACCGAAAGTATGTAGAATCTCCTCCACGGTTGCTTTCAAATTGGAAGCTAAAAGATTCCTGATGAACAAGTTCTTACCTTAAATGGGTTTGGATCCTCTGCTCTAAGGGATTAGACTTACACCTTTAAGGCCGTCGTTGGTGCTATTCTTATTTAACTTATCATCTGCTCCCTTCCTAGTTTGATATGTACTGGTTCTGTCTTATTATCTGTTGACCCCTTTTGTTTGTAACTGTTCTGTTTGGTACATAAAGCTTTAGAAATAAATAATAAATAGTTAAACTACTCGAAAACGCACATCATTATCTTCTTGCAGAATTCAAGAAGTGAGGAGGAGGCTCTTATGTGTAGAGGCAGGTTGTTCCATGCTTTAGAGGAGATGTAGGAGAAGGTGCGCCTTCCAGATCTAGTTTTTTGTATGCATGGGATTTGTACAAGTAGGAGTCTGGACTAGTGCAGGTGTCAGAAGGTTTGTGAAAGCAGATGCGGTTGTTGAGGTATGTTGGGCCAGTGTTATGTAGTGCTTTCAAAGTATGGGGGAAGAGCTTGAATTGTGCTTGTTTGTGAATGGAGAAACAGTGGAGCTTCTTTAGGTGTGATATGATGTGAGTGTGGCATGGGAGGTTGAGAGTGATTCCAGCTGCCGAGTTCTGAATGGTCTGCAGCCTTCTGGTGAGTTTTTTGTTGATGCCGGTATAGAGGGTGTTCCCGTAGTCAAGCTTCCTTGTCAGCAGGGTGAACATGACTGTTTTTTGGGTGCTGATTCGGAGCCATTTATAAATCTTCCTCAGCATCTTCAGTCTATAGAAGCATGAGGCGATAACTGTATTGACCTGGGCGGTCATGTCAAGTTTGTTGATAATGAGGATCCAGAGGTTCTTGCTGTGGGTGGGGATTGATATTAGCTCTGTTGGCCTGCAGGTGGAGTAACACATGGATGTGCTTTTTTCAAAAGATCGCAATTTTGGTCTTGTTGGTATTCAGCTTTAGACAGTTGCTCTTCATCCAGTGGGCGATTTCAGTCATCCAGGAATTGAACTTGATCCGGACACTTGGTTGTTTGTCCATGAAGCAGAGAATGATTTGGGTCATCGGCGCAGGGGAGGACATTCATATCGTGAGAATGGATGATGCTGACAAGAGGGATTATGCAAGCGTTGAATAGGGTAGGGCTCAGGGAAGAACTCCACAGATGAGGTGGCAGACGTCAGAAGTGCACAGTGCCACGCTGACTGACTGGGTTCTTCCAGTCAATAAGGAGCAAATCCATCAAAGTGTTTGTCCTTGGATTCTGATGTCATGTAGACGTTGGATAGGGTGGGAAACTGTGTCAAATGCTGCAGAGAGGTCCAAAAGGATTAGGGCCACGATGCCTTCTCTGCCTAGTCATGTGGTCTGAAGTTGGCTAGCAGTGGAGGGTCTGCAGGTTCTTCAGGAATGGGAGGATAGCTGCGTGTTTCCAAGCATCTGGGAAGGTTGCAGAAGAGGAGGAGGCATTCAGAATTGGTGTGAGCATGGCGCTGATAGGTTGCAATGCTCTGAAGTAGGCGTGGTGGGAGTAGGTGTCCTAAAGGGCCCCTGAGTGGATGGACTTAATGGTGGCGGTGGTTTCTTCTGGGGTGATGATGGGTCAAGCATTGGTTCTTTGAATAAGATTGGGAGATGTTTGGCAAGGTCTCTTGGGTTCAGTTGTGTGCTGAAGTTGCTGTAAATGGTGGTGATCTTGTTGCTGAAGAATTGGGAGAGTTTGTTGCACAGGTCCTGCGAGGAGGTGATCGAGTTGGAGGCTATCGATGGTGAGGTGAAATCTTTCGCAATCACAAACATTTATTTGCTTCTGTTGCTACTGATATCGATATGGTTCACCAGAGAGGTGTGTTTGGAGGTTCTGATCATTAGGAGTTTCTTAGGGTGAATTTTAACTGTGGAGAAGCGTGGCTCAGTGGTTAGAGGCGGCAGACCCGGAAACTGAGATCGACTGTGGACCAGGGTTTGATTCCCCGCCACGGCGGGTCTCGGGCTCAAAAATTCCACGGACTCGACAATTCTCGCTCTGGTGCCTACTCAACTCATGGGGTCACACTCTGCGACTCTGGGCAATAGCTTGCTTAATCTCCACTACGGCCCCTCGCGGCGGGATGCCTGGCTTTCACCTTGTGGACACCCTGCCGGGGTTTCTCACAGGGGAATACCAGGACGGGTTCCCTAAGCAAGCGCCGGGACGCTCACGGGCAGCTGTGCGCTTTACAAGCCCAGCACATTTACATTTACAAGTCCAGCACATTTACATTTCCTATCCACATACTCCTGCCTCATTTTTCATTTGCCCTCTAGTTATTTGCAGTGGCGTTTCATCAGCCTGAGTTCCTCCATGTACCAACTAGCTTGGGGTATAGATCTTGTTGTATTGCTGTGATTGAGGGGGCATGAGATTCGGTGCAGGAGATGATCCAATTGTTGAAATTTTGATGGCTTTGGGAAGGATGTTGCTGTATTTAGGTCGGTGGGTGTTCAGAGCATGTTCCAGTCCTTGTCAGTGATGCTGTTCCAGTTTTGGCAGGCTGATCTGGCAGTGGTGTATGTGCATTGGACCGGTACAAGGATGCTAAACCTGAAAAGGGCACTGTCTGCCCGGGGACTGGTGTGAGCTCAATGACTGTCTCTCTAAGGGGCTGATGTGAGTTCATTGACTCAAATGTTTCTCGCATTGGTAATTGAGTCCAGGAAGTGTCCAGCACCGTGGGTAGATCCCTTTTCTCGTTGGGCGAAGCCCAGGCTTAAAATGTCTTCAGTGAGTACTCTTTAGTTGGGTTCAATGTAGTCTTCCAGGTGAAATTTCAGGTCTCTGAGTAGAATGTAATTGCTATCATCAAGGGCGATTGTGTAAAAAAGTCTATGATGGTGTCAGTGAAGTTGTTGCATGGTCCTAGAGGTCTGTAGATGGGAGTTATGCTTTGGCTTTGAAGTGGAGTTGGAACGACAGGTGTTCTATGTTGGAGTATGACGTGTCGTGGATGTGGTGCAGCTGATGGTGTGCTTGTGGATGATGATGATTCCACCCCTGGGCTTATGAAGTCTGTCTTGCATGGCAATCTTGTAGCCGAGGAAAGGGAATGGCTGCGGCAATGTCAGGTGCCGATTCAGGGTTCAGTCCAAGTTTCAGTACAGAAGAGCAGGTATGGGGCATTGTCGTGCAGCAGGTCCCAGATCTCTGTGGTGTGTTTGGTGTGTGAGTGGGTGTTGATCATGCATGTGAGTCTGGAGTGTTGTGGGTGTTATTGCTGGACTGTGTGGGCATGAGAGAGGGGTATGTTGGGTACTGTTGGTGTTGTGAGTGTGGGTAAGAGTATGAAAACCTGCAGAAACTGCAGGAGAATACTCTGTGTGTTGCGTGGTGCGGCGAAGTTGCAGTGTTTGGAGAAGCGGCTGGGTTGAGGGCATGGAGGGTTGCAGCATGGTAGCGGCGGGAAAAGTGGGGGCAGGGTTTCTGGTGCTGGGTGTTGTTCAGGCAAAGTCAGTCTTGCATTTGGTGTGCTGGCACGCCTGTTGCACGTCCACACTAAGGCAGCCATTCAGTGGGTTCTTGGAGGAGACAGGAGTGGAGTGGTGTCACTTCCTGTGCTGATGAAGAATGGGAAATCCAGTGATGGCACTTCCTGTGCAGATGGGTGATGGGAAATCCAGTGACGTAACTTCTTGTGCAGCTGGATCATGGAAATGACTCCTCTTGCTTGGCTTCGTCTTTTGAAGAGAGTTTAGAACCAACACTGGTGAGACCTAATACTGGTAAAAGCTACTGATATGCACCCTGGGGAAAACGTTTTAATAAATATGCACAAGGAAAGGTGTACGTTTTTATGTAGGTTGAAGCCCCTGCAAACCAGTGTATTACTTTTAAAATTAAACATTGCGAACAAATATGTGTTCCCCTATATAATGCTTCATTCCTTCCATGTAATTTGCCAGATCATGGCACTCACAGCCTGCAGGTACCATGTCCTTTAACCTCTAAAAATAATTTAAATTGTATTTTAGAATTTTTCTCCTAAGATGGCACATACATGAACCAAATTTAGGCTATATGTGTACTTGTATTTAAAATACATGCATATGGAATCAGAGTGGTGAAATCCTAATATTATATTTAAAGAAGACTAAAATTAGAAATGAGCCAATAAGTGTTTGAGCCACTTAGGCGAATCGTTCTTTTGGCTGCAGAAAGCTTCACTAAGAAATCTGCACTCTAAATGTCCTGTCTGAAATCTTCACCAAGGCGATCACAAATAGCCAATAAGGCTTATTTAGGGTGTGAAAAGACAAGAAACATAGGAAAGGTAGTTTAACGGTTATTAAAATATACCACTATTAATAGCACTTTTCCCTCTAAAATTCTACACTTTGCCAACAATCTTTGTAGTATGTAAAATGTAAACCAGTGCAACCTAATATGCCCAAAAGGAACCTAGGCAATTGCACGATATTAAACAAACATTGGTTACCTGGGGCTCATTCACTTTGGTTATTTAAGAATAAAGTGGTCATAATTACAACCTGTGGTTATACTAATTCCAGCTGATAAACAGAACGACTCTTAATAGACATATTCGTGGTTTAAGATTTTGCAATTGATGAGTGTATTATAAAACAACAGGATTTCAAAAAGGCTGAGTGCCCAGTGCCCCCAGTGAACACAATAATAAAACAACACACGTATTTGCATAATGTGTAGACAAAACAACTAACTAACAGATAATATATAGGTAGGCTTTATACTAGATTCAATATAAATGACACAAATAAAAATAATTTATTGACAACAAAAGACTGTTTGGTGTGATGCCTCATATGGATATCTCCTCAATGGGTCAGGTGTATTTCTGAAATGCTAGCTTCCAATGTATTATCACTATCGCAGTTTGGCAGGACAAGTGTGTGAGAAGTTGGCCTGGTATATGATGCTCACTTGTTCTAGTGATCACCTTGTACCATGCCAAGCAACCCTTATGGTGCAGGTTGTAAAGTCAACCTTATAGACAAGCTATCCTAGGGGTAGCATGGACTAAGCAGTCTTAGGCTAAACTCTGTAAAGGCATGTGAAGCAAGCTGTTTTACCATACACAATCCCTTGAATACCAAATGAAAGGACACCACACAGATATATATTGAAAATATATATAGATTTATTTCTACAATTATCCCTGATACTCTTTATGAGCACAGAAGCAAATGCGTTAAAACAAAACACAGTTTAAATACACAAAAGTTGCACAATTTTGGATGAGCCCTAGGGGCCACCTAAACCATATACTAAAATAGTGGTATAAGAACCACTATGGGGAAAGTGAAGAGGCCTAGGGCCTGGGGAATCGCTGGAGCTGTTCGGGACTAGCAGTGAAGAAGTCGGGAAAGGCCCGCGGGACTCGGGTGCAGTGCGGAAAGTGCACGCTTTACCAATGCAATGTCAATGGTGCGTAAAAGTTACAAAGTTAGTTATTAAGGAACCTTCCGAGTGACCTCGAAGGATGAAACTTTAGACACAGACACTAGAGGTGTATACCAGTGTGGGAACACCGGCGTTGCTGAGTTACCTCACCCACAGGAAGCGGGTGCACAGGGTCGAAGTAGTGTCGGGTTTCGTCACGCAGGTCGATGGTGCTTGGAGCTGAAGATGCTGCAGGCGGCTCGAGGTGAAGAGTTCCGGTGGATCCAAGGGTGGATCTGAAGAGGTGAAGACCTGAAAGCAGAGGGGACAATGTTCAAAGTCACTAGCCAGTGAGTACCGTGGAACCAGGACGGAACCAGGCGATGTTGGGTGCAAACAGGTGATGTTGTGAAGATTGTCTCTGCAGCCATGTGGACACGAAGAGGTCAAGGACGTCCAGGAGTCGGTCACGAGCTGTTCCACGTAGGCTCTCGCTGATGGCGGTGTCGGCAACTTGATTGGAGCAAACAGGCCTTGGCTAAAGCAAGCCACGCAGGAAGTGATTCAAGCTTCTCACTCGGACCAGCAAGGTCAGAGCGGGTGCTCCTTTTCAGGGGAGCAAGGGCCAATCTGGAGCAACCAGACCAGCGGTGTAGTTTGTCGTTTTCGTCGCCAAGATGGCCGCTAGCCACGTGGCAAGTGGCCGGGATGGCGTGTCGAGTGGCACAGTGCAAAAGGGCCCCACGCAGATCGTGGAGATGCTGGGGGGCTGATCTTCGGTGCAAGGGCTGCTCGAGGTTGGGGCTTCTCAAACCCCAAAGCACAGCATCGAGGGTGCCTCAGGTGCTGCGCAGTCAGCTTCTCGGGGGTCTTTTAAGAGGTCCGGTCCCACGTTTCTCGGTGCCTCCACGGGTCCCTTCTTTGCAGGGACTGTGGATCGGGCTGTGAGAAGTCTGGGAGTCTGGGTCTTGTCAGGCTCTGGGCTCGGGCTCCGGCGGGAGGCGGCGGCAAAGCAGACGTCGAGTTGCTGGTTGGTGCCTGTGTTCACAGGGTGGTCACTCCTTGGCCACAAGGGAGATTCTCTTCCGTCTTCTGTGCAGCAGAATGTCGAAGTTCAGTCTTCTTCTGTATTTCAAGTTGATTCAGGATGATCTGAAGTCTCAGGACACAGCTCCCACTCTTATTCGAATCTGGGGGGCCGGATCACCTACTAGGTCCCTCCTCTGGGTGGAACCAGGAAGGGGGGTGGTTACACCCCCTTTCCTTTGTCCAGTTTCACGCCAGGACTGGGGCTGGAAAGCCCCAGCACCGGTTTGAACTGGCCTATGCACAGGGACACCTTGTGTGCCCCAGGCATGTCTGATTCTATTCAGCCCTGTCCTACCCAATACACAAAATCCTGTCTGGAGTGGTGCTAGCACCTCCCCAGGCAGGAAACCCTTTGTCCAAGCTGCCCTCGCTGGAAGGACTCCCAGCAGCAGGAGGTCAGACTTGTGTCTGTGGTGGCAGCATCCATTTTGGGATGCTAAGGCTCTGTTTAACTTTAACCGGGGTTCAGGCTAGGTACATGTCGTGTCCCTCTAGAAGGGTGGAATGCTACCCCCGTCACCAGAACTGGCGAGGGGGTAGTATTTCAATTCATATGACACCTTACTCGACATGTTTTGATAAAGCCAAACCCAAGATAGCATTTAACCGCGAGGTTCATAATGCACTTAAGAGTATATGGTATGGCAATATCATGAAACAGCTAAAGGACATGGTTCCGAAAGCTGCAGACAGGCTCAGCTCATGCCAGAGCACCATCTCACATATTTCCAAGCACTCTGCCTCCAGGATAGATGAGGCCTTCCATAGGAGTGACTGATAGGAACATATGTGTCCATTTTAGGTTAGGTATAGGCATACTACACCTAAGTAAGGGGTGGTTACACCGACTTACCCCAGCTGAGTGATCAGCCAGTTGTGTCAAATATGGAGGCCAGGCCAGGGGTGGCACAATACATGCTGCAGCCCCTGGTAGGCCTTGGAAGCACCTATGCCCTGGGTACCTGGGTACACTGTTACAGGGGCCAATAAGGTGAACCAGTTCCAATTGTGTATGTACCTAAGGTACATGGAGTCCATTTTAAGGAGAGAGCAATTAGCCTGGGGCCCTGAATAGCAGGATCCCAGGCCAACTATGTCAAAAACCAGCTAAACACCAGGCAAAAAGTTTGGGGGTAACCATAGTCAGATATCCACCTTCCTACAAAGTGCTTTGAAGCAGTTCTGAGTGGCGAGTCTGCGAAAGATAATGTGGATTCTGAGACTGATGCTGTTGATTATGTAAAATCCAAAGGATTTAGCCATGTTCATAAGGTGAAGAGCAGAAACACTGAGGTTCATGGCTGAGAGCCCTACTTCCGGTTTTTCTTAATGAGTATGAACTGTCTTTAAATTGATTATCCTGATTTATCAAAATCCCAGCTAGGGTTGTAATAAGGCCGTCTTTTGTCATTCCCAGATGGGTTTTCCACGCTAAGCAGGGTATTGTTTGCATTCTGGTGGATCTCGATGCTTAGCTTGTAGGTTTCCTTGGGTTTGCTTGTAGCGATTGAAAATCACAGTTGACGGAATTCATCATGGATGTAAGTCACAGATTACAGTAAAAGGCCCAGATCTGGAGAAGATACCCAGACATGCCGACATCTGTTCATCAGCTGTATCAACTTTAAGATGCTGACGTTGAACCCTGTGTTTGAAGAGAGGGTGTTGAACAGGAATTGATTAATATCAGTTAAAACAGCGTGAAGAGGTAGAGCAGACTGAGCAGATATAATTGCTATTGTCTGTGACACAGAACCCATTGTCGACCATGGGACAGTTGCTGTGTCTGTGCTACTTTGTGACCTTAAACGATATTGACAGTCTCAGAGTGAAGCTGGTTGGCGATAGTGGCCTTAATAATATTGCCCAGAGATATCCTGGGAGAATTCAGACTGTACCTCATGAGATTGTAAGTATCCAGGTTGGAATTTTTTTATATATCTGTCTGGTCTCATGGGATTCATGGAAGATGACGTGCACTTCATCTGAGATGCTATTTACAACTGACAAAGAAATCGTGTTATCCTCCAGTGAAATTATCATCTGTTGATAGAGGAGTTTTAAAAGGTCATCGAAGGAGAAGATCTCAAGCGAGTCATTTAAATGTGTTGTGACCGTGTCAAGAGGTGATGGGTGGTTTTTCGGTGTTGTATACGTCTGACACAATTTATTTACTCCTTCAAAAAGTTGCTTGCAATGCACTTTTCCTTCGAGGGTTTGAAAGGTGAGGCAGATGTTGGGCTTGGCACATTGCTTACTGGCCTGCAAGAGTGGCCTGCTGGCTGGGAGAGGTTTACTTATCCACAGGTGGCAAAGCTGTGGTGAAGTGACACCAAACTCTAGGTCAATGATCTAAATCTAGGGGAGTGGGCTTCTGAGAGTAGCCTGAGTGGTGGGAATTGTTCATCATTCCTCAGAGCAATTTATGGATGAGTGTCCTGCTTGCAGGTAAGGGCCTGCTTGTAAGGGATTCGCTTTGCTGGGGACGTATAATCTTTGTATGGGGGTGGCTGGTCGTTTCACGTATAATGCTTGTCGGAGACTGGCCTGCTGACATACAATGGATTAGTCTGTTTATCAGAGCGTATAGTTTTTTTCAGAGCACTCTGACTCTTTCGGCAGCCAAAGGGCATGTTCTTTTTCAACGGCTGTGCTCTTAGACAGCAATAGCCGCTTGCTTTATCACAGCAATGGTAATAAATATATATTTCAGAATTTCAGCCCCCGATTGCCTCTTTTGAACATTCATACACGATTAATACACATAGGATGGTGCTCGCTTTGTATAGTATTGCAGCATTTATATGCTTTCTAACCAAATGTAAGGCAGTGAAGCTCTTGCCTACATGTGCAGCAGACTACACCACGTACCGTGCGTAGTCAAAAGGCAGTTGCCTTTATTTTGTTTTTTTGCGCTCTTACTAACAGGGAAGTGGGCGTTTCGAGATATTGTAGACTAGGTAAAAGAATGCTCCGGTAGTACAACGTCACATGCTCATAAATGTCTTTATGAATTGGCTCCCCATCACAGAGATACCTAAAAACCTAGTAGTACCTTTGACTATGTAGACAATTCCGTTTCACAGTCAGTGCGTCTCCTATCCGTCAGACCGAGGGAGCGCACCGCGTCCCTGCTCAGCCATCGCTCCGCAGCCCGTTAGAAGGCCCCTCACGTAGGCCTCCGACATGAATGAATCAAAGCCCTTACATGCGGCCTAGTGCCAATAATCGGTCTGTGCCAGCGGCCCTCTGGGATCCATTTTAGATGAAAGATGCTGCGGCTGCCTCGCGCTTCCCCCTCAGCTGCGGGCAATTTGCATTTCCCTTTCCAGGTATTCTGTAGAACTGGGCCGCCACCTGTGAACGGCCCGCGCGCGCCTCAGAGTGTGTGCGTCGCAGAAGAAGGAGGCCATTTAGAGCAGGCTCCGACCCACACCAGTGGGAGAGAGGCGACCATTATTTAATAATGACTATTTAATGGACCATTAAGGGTCACTGCTGGCCTGGCTCTGCTTCCGGGGCTGTGACTTCCAGAGGGCTTGGACCTCTTGGGACATGTGTCTTTGTCACCCTGTAGTGACGTGTCTGTAGTAACCAGTACGTGATAAACAAGTCCTCGAATAAAATGTGATAACACTTTATTCAGACTTGCTACTTGGCAGCAAAAGATGGCCTCGGTTCACTTCTGCTTTGTCAATCACATACAGCTGTCGAAGTTCTTTTAAAAAGTTTGTGAACTGTGATGCTGCTCTCATGGAGGCGGTGTGAGTGACCATGGGGGCGAGGTCATTCAAGGGCACGGCTAAAAAAACAAAATACTCAGTTACTTTTTTGGTCTTTCATCTTCAGGTAACTACATATAAAATAATGCCCATGAAATAAAAACAAATGCAAGTTAAGTGGGAAATGCGCTATCGTACATTATGAAACATCTATTAGTTAATGCACTGCAAAGGTCTGTGTCTGTAACAGGAGAGCCACAGAATGCAAAAGTGCTTGGTGCAGTGAAGAATAGTGATGAGGCACTGTGAAATACGTAAGTCAATATCTTAAACTTGCATTACAGAGTGTATAAGATAGGCTGCTGCAAAATGCACAAAAAGGTTTAGGATTTAAAAAAAATTGGATACCATAATATAGATTTGAGTAATATCCTGATTGTATTTAGTACATATTGTCTTCATAACTGTTGAAAAACATGCACATCACAGCCACCCACGTCTGATGTATATGGGAAAGAGGGGTGGAGCACAGCCATTCACAGGAAGAGGAAGAGAAACGAGGTGGAAATATACAAGCACCACTGCAGCATAAGGGCGGGCTGCTCCTTTTTAAATTAGGCTCTTTTTGTGGGATTCTAATTAGCATGTGCCAGGTGGCAGCAGTCTCTCTCGCACTTAAGGTACCAAGCATTGCAGTTTCGTCATCAGAGCCGGCTTTAGCTCTGGTGGCACCCGGTGCAACAATCCTTTTTGGTGCCCCCAGATCCCTTGACCACCTCCTTGGATTCTCTCACTACCACCAGGCAAAAGTGCTCTTTATCTCTCCAATTATAAGTTATTGCAAAACACAGCACCACTCCCTTGAGGTCACCGCCCTCCTCCACAGGTTAGCGTCAAGTGCGGCGGCACTGGTCGCACTACCCTAAAGCCGACCCTGTTCGTCATGTGTCGGCGTGGCCTCGTTCTAGGGGCCTCATTTATGAAAAGTGACGCATCGCTGCGTGAAAACAGCGATACGTCACTTTTCACTGCGTCCTCCTTGGGAGACCAATGATGCGTCATATTTACAGTATGACGCATCATTGCTCAAGGACTTACAGATACGTCAGTATTTCTGATGTATCTGTAAGCGCAAAAGTGACGCATTGCTGGAGTGTGTCACAACAGTGACGCAATTCCAGCAATGCATCCTTTCACATGGGGAGAGCCCCATGTGAAAGGGCCTGCGTCAGTCGTACGCCTGCTGTGAGGCAGGCGCAAGATTTTGACGCAACAGCATCCTAAAAGTGACGCAGTGAAATCTCATAGATTTCACTGCGTCACTATTACGAGGCTTTTTGCGGGGGAACGCCCCCTCTGCATACATTATACCTGACGCAGGTATAATGTAGCGCAGGGGTTTACAAAGTGACGCATCTGCTTAGATGCGTCACTTTGTAAATAGTGCACAACAGGAGGCATGTTTTACGCCGCCGATGCGTCACAAAAAGTGACGCATCGGAAGCGCAAAACTGACGCAAGGCCTCATAAATGAGGCCCCCGGCATTTTATTATAGAGTATCTATGGGTGTTTTTTTGTGTGGGCGGGGTCACAAGCGCTCAATCTACTTTGAAGAGCTATGGGCAGGCCAGAGCGAGCTGGCAGTCTCAATGTCGGAGAGGTAGGCTCTTGCACGCTGGGCATGGGCAAGTGTGTTCCACCCATGCTCACTTTTCCCTCCATTTGGTTTTAAAGTAAACAGAGTAGTAATGAACTCCTGCCTGTGTATCCTTCCTGCCTGATAATGTTAACACTGGTGGCAGTACAGATTGATCTATCGGTTCCTGGCTGGAGGCACTCAATGTGGTGAGTGCTTATTCTCGCAGTCTCTGCTCCAGTGCGGTTTACATTTGGCATTTCTTTGCGCCAGTCATCACCACCCATTTCTGTGCTGGGCCAGGCTCTTTGCTTCTAAATGGCTACATCATGAAGGGCGGTGCCAGGGGTGACTCTGCTCTGAGTCGGTCGCAGAGCAGTATCACCTCTGACGTCGCGCTCCATGCAGTTGTGGTTTGGGATCTGAAATCGTGGTAGCACCAGAGTAAGGGGGGAAGACTAGTGCAGATATGTCTGTGTACCTGTGTACGTTTGTCTTGTGTTTTTGTGTGTATTTGTGTAAAACTATATGTGCGAGTCTCCATATGTGTGTACAGGGGCGGATTGGCAAGGCGGGCATTCGGGCATGGGCCGAAGGGCCGGTGCCTCAGTGCCCTCTGTGGGCCGTTTTTTTCTCCCCTGTCCCAGTCCACAGAGAGTGGACTAGGAAAGGGGAGAAAAAAAACGGCCCACAGAGGGCACGGAGACAGAGAAAATGAAAGCAGCCTCGCTGTGCGCCCGGACAGTGATTGTCAGCTGTGGCCTCTCCTTCACCCCTGCCCTGCCAAGCAATCAAGCTGAGGCTCGGCTGGGGAGGGGATATTGTTTGCAAGAATCGGCCTCCCTGGGGGCCAGGTGTTTCTCAGGCCTTTGAGCCATTTTCACCTCTGCCCCCCTGGGGCCCATGCAGCCCAGAAACGGTGTTAGTCTTAACACCTCGCCCACAGCCCTTCACATTCAGGACATAGTGGGTGAGGAAGAATGGGTCTTGCTGTGGGGGCAAGGTGATGTTTGGAATTTTTTTATTTTATTTATTTATTTATGCAATTTTATATACCGCGGACTTTACCCGAAGGTGTCAGAGCGCTTCACACTAGGAACAGCAATAATACATGAGGAGAAAAATTACAAGTGGACAAATTACAAAAGCAAACGTTACATTACATGAGGCAAAAATGACAATTGTGAGCAAACAAAATACAAGAGGTAGCAAACGGTACATTACAGGAGGAAAAAGTGATATGTGTGCAGGTTACAAAAGCGTACAAAGTACAAGTAGAGGTATAATACTGCAATAAATGGCAGACACTCTAGCACAAGAACAAACGTTACGTAGGCAATGGTGGCACTTGTGCAAGTATCTAAAGCAAACAAAAGTGAGAGGTAGCATACAGTGTGATACCAGAGAAAAGTGACGTGTGCAAGTTACAAAAGGGTACCATACACAGGTACAAGGGTAATACTACAGTAAATGGTAAACACTCAAACTGCCGGAACACACTGGGAATGCACTTCCCATGCTCCAGCTTCACCTCAGCCTCCCTCCTAGCTACCTGGCTACCTTAGATGACCCAGAAAGCTGTTTTTTGTGCTCCCCTGCCAGGACATTTTCCCGAGGCCTGGAGGGCTGATTAATTTACTAATTGCAGGGGCCTTACCTCTGTTCATGTGCTCCTGAGCTGAAGGTCTGGGGAGGGCTAAGTAGGTTAGTAATAGTAGGGGCTTTGCTGCTTTTCAGGTGCTCCTATGCTGGAGGGCTGGAATAATTTTGTGACAGAAAGGGGCCTTGCTATTTTTTTTGCTCAGCATGTAGGCCATTGTTACCTTGGCCCTGTGTCCTGTGCAAGAACAGTATCCTCCCACTTTCATTCCTTGTCTGTGCAAATGGTGTTTCATGAAAGGGCACGCCCCTTGAATGTGGGCCACGCCCCTTAAATATGGGCCACGCCCCTTGAATGTGGGCCACTTTTTTCGTCAGTGCCCGGGCCGAATTGTGATCCCAATCCGACCCTGTGTGTGTATCTGTATCATGAGAGTGAGTGCTCGTAGGAGTGCGTATGTCTGCTAAGAATGAGCGGGAGCGAACTATCAAATTCAAAAGAAGAGCTGTGGCAATGGTCTTCGATGGCTCTAACAGCCCCAACACTATCCAAACTATGTAACGGTTGGTTGACATATAAATCGTGAAGCAAACAGACTCTTCAAAGTTCAGAAGCATGTTCCTTTTAACATGCAGAAACATTTTATTAAATTGCTGCGAGTGACATTTACTTAGAAGAGGTATTAAAAAAATCAGCTTAGAAGCAGTGATGCTCTCCCCTCCTGCACCTGCATGCAGATGCCATTAGTAAAACAAGAGGCAAGTCAGTTATTTGTTCCCTCCATGCAGCCTAGGTAATTGTACATCGAGCAACACTACAGTTCATTAAGTCAAACACAAGAGGTGTTGTACCGTACACTACTAGAACTCCTGTGTGTCAAGGCGCTTTAATGGGGAATACTGAAAAATGGAAGAAAATGAAATAAAAGAATTGGGTAGCATCATATAATTTGATTTAGCACAGAAGCCTCAATAGCTCCTACGTTTTTCTATTTAACATTGTTCAATTCAGTCACTAGATACATACTTCTTTCTTTCCCCACCTAAAATGTCTCTGATGTAGCGTGTGAGGCAGAAGCCACCTGAAGATGTGGCTTATTTGGTGTTCAGGCTGAGCTCGAGTCAGGCATCTTGCTACAGACTTCAGTGGTTCGCTTACGTCTAAGGCTGATGCGGTTTGTATAGCAATCTTTACGCCCCATCACTTTCTAAAGCCACCAGCGGCCATGGTTCACAACTTAGCTGGTAACTCTCTTGCAGTACCACTCAAAAAGAAAAAAATGTGTCTCATCATGAAGTTTCGAGTGCCTCCATCAATTAAAGCCAATGCCAGCTTATAATAACCCTTTCTATTTGCAGATTAACCAGTTGTGCACACACGTTTCTCTCAGGCAAGAATGCACCCTGGCAAGAAGGCTTGTTTGGCTGGCTGCCCCTCCTTCGATTTCACAGCACAGGAGACTACTACCATACATTGCATCTGAGGCATTTTATTCTAGGAATTAACCACGTCGAGACGGTAATCTATTCACAAAAAAAGAGGAACTGTTTTTCTTAATTTATAAAAGATCTCGCCCACTTGGACCACTGAGCATCCTATGCTCGCACCCTGCCAGGCGGGCTTTCGCCCACTTCACTCCACTGAGAAGGTGGTTATTTCGGTCATGGATCAACTCAGGGAGGGACTTGATACTAACACCCCCCAGGCCCTGGTCCTCCTAGACTTGTCCGCCGCATTTGACACGGTGGACCATTCCATCCTTTTGTCTCGTGTCAAGGCGGCGGGCATAGGGGGACAGGTACTGACCTGGATAGGTTCCTTCCTGGCTGATCGTACTCAGGCAGCCCACCTTGCTGAATTCTCCGCCCCGCCCTGCAGGGTGAATTGTGGCGTTCCTCAGGGTTCCTCCCTTTCCCCCCTCTTATTTAACCTTTACATTCTCCCCCTTATTTCTGCACTGCAACAACTGGAGGTCACAGTCTATAATTATGCTGATGACCTCCAACTCATTTTTAATTTCTCCTCCCCTTCTTCTGGCGCCGCTAGCCTCCAGTCCGTCATGCTGTTTATCCGGGATTGGATGAACGCAAACCATCTTAAACTCAACCGGATAAAACAGAACTGATTTTGACTGGAGGCAGTGGCAACCCCTGGTCCTCTTCTCTTTGGCCCCCTTCCCTTGGCTCTTCTCCCGCCCCCTCCTTTTCAGTAAAAACCCTTGGCATCACTCTCAATCAGCATTTGACACTCCATTCTCACATTAGTTCTGTTGTTTCTTCTTGTTTTTTCACCTTGCGCATCATTAGGAAAGTATCCCGGTTCTTTTCCCCCCCTGCACTCAAATTGATAGTAATGGCCATGGTCTTATCTAAGATCGACTACGGGAACATTATTTACAATGGGATTCCCGCCTACGCACTCCAGCGTCTCCAGCTGGTGCAAAACCAGGCTGCTCGCCTGGTACATGGCCTATCCAAGTATCATCACTCTTCACCCCTCCTCATTGTCCTTCACTGGCTCCCCATCAAACAACGTGCCCTTTTCAAACTTGGCTGTCTCACTTTCCAAGCCCGGGCGGGCACTGCCCCGGCCTTCATCAACTCTACCATCACTAACTATTGCCCCTCTAGGGCATTACGCTCCTCTTCTAAATCCCTATTAGTTATCCCCCGTTTTAGGAAAATAAGATCGGGAGGCCAGAAATTCTCGGTTCTTGCACCTACTTTCTGGAACTCTCTCCCACCCCAGGTTAGACTTTCCCCCTCTTATCTTGAGTTTCACAAAACCCTCAAGACTTTCCTGTTCCAACAAGCTTTCAGCCCATAGTCCCTCGTGCCCGCCTTAGCACAAGAACCCTCTAGCGCCAAGAAACTGCACAGTGAACGTGCGCTTTATAAATTTTTTAAAATTCTAATTCAAACTGAGCACATACATATGTGTGATTTTAAGTAATGCAGCAAGAGTACACTTTTTGGAAGATTACCAGAGGACTCCACATCATCAGGGACACTATGGTCCAGTTCCCATTCTATTATTTTAAAATCATTGTTTTAGGGTACGTTAGTTTAGTTGGTTTAGTGGCTTCATCCTTAGCACACAACTCCCAGAATGTATAAGGTTGATAAAGAAAACCCCTGACTGGAAACCGGTGTTCCCCATCACTAGGATTTATCTGGTAACCTAACTGTTATGTGTGAAGCACGTAAAAGTGTCACTTAAAAGATAAGAAGGGAGTATATGTTACACTCTAGCACCAGGCTGGCCCTCAGCCACTGTCTGCATCTAATGATCTGCTCAGTGTTCCAGTATGCGCAGAGCATGTATAACGGGAGAAGCTTTGGCCACATGTACAGAGTGTAAGGAACTTGGGACGCATAGACGGACGATGGGAGAAGATTTGGAGATACGACAGAGTCTTGGGCACACGTTAGGATATGAATATACAATAACGTTATCTGGATAGCATGACGGATCATCGACTCACAATCGGGTGAACTCTTGCCCAGGATTTAATTCAATACGGACTTACACTCCCGTTGTTCCTCAAATTGGGATCCTCCAACCGGGTATGTGGACACACCGTCCTCCCCGCATTTACTTTGCCTCTCTACTGCATTCACAGCAGTACTTCACCTTCTACACCCGTTACTCCGGGTTGGAATTATCACCGGTATAACAACCTACAAAGTTACTTGGCCCTTCCTTGTAGCCCTGAATAGTCTCGGGAATACATTCCCACATGACGAAACACGTGTCGGCTGGTTGTTGTTTCCTTTCTACTTATGAAAATAATTAAATACACTACCTAAATAATCTACTGATATCGACTGCTATTTACTTGACTTCTAAGGACTTAACAAGAGAACTTTATTGTATATTCATATCCTAATGTGTGCCCAGGACTCTGTCTTATGTTTCACTGTGAGTCTGTACCCACACATTTACAGGAGTTGATTGGGTTTTCCCCTGACCTGTGAGCAGAGGGTTCTACTCTGTACTCTCACATCCAATGCTTACTTGCCTGTGTGCCAATCTTTCTGTTCTACTCGAAACCCTGTGCAGAATCACTAGCTTTCGAGATACTTTGGACACGTGTTGGATCAATGGGAGAAGCTTTGAGCACATGGACAGAGTGAGGAACTTGGGACACAAACAGTTAATGGGAGAATCTTTGGGTACAAGAACAGTGTGAACACCTTAGGACATATCTACAGTTAATGGGAGAATCTTTGGGCACAGGGAAAGAATGGGAGGAACTTTGAACGCATACAGGCAATCACAGTACTTTTGGAAATATTTGGAACACCTATAGACAGTAAAAAGAGCCCTGGGCACATGGACAGAATGTGAGGAAATGGAGATACGTGTGTGGACAGTGGGAGAAGCATTGGGCACATGGACAGTGCATCTGGGTATAGGTGCCATAAGCATACTATGAAAAAACCTTTAGCACTTGGACTGTGTGAGGCGCTCTGAGCGCATGGACATCGTGAGTGGAGTCTGGAGACTAGGGGTTTTAGAGCGTGCGGTTGTCCACGCGCACCAAGCACCTTACATTACATGTCCTTGTGCACTAAGCTCCTTGCAGTGTAAGGATGCTGGGGCAAATAGACTGACAATATGATGAACAAAGTGGATATCCACAGACATTTGGTGATGCTTTGATAACTTTAAGAAACAGTGTGGCGAGCAGTCGGTACATGCATGGGCGTCCGCAGGGGGGCAAGGAGGGGCATTTGCCCCCACTCACCTGGAGCGCCCCTCCTTGCCCCCCCCCCCCCCTCATCCAACCATATGCAGAGTGGAGATGCAGGGGCTCTCACAAGGGGTGAAAATACAAAGCCTCATTAACAAGTAAATGGTCTTTTAAAGACCTGTGAAGGACTCGGGTGCAGCTGTGTATGTGCCCAGGAAGCTGACTCAGCCCAGCTGACGCACACAAGGGAGGGGAGGGGGGCTGCTGAAGCCCTGTGAACGCGATGGGCATTGTGCTTCTGATTTTAAACACTCTAGTGCTAAAATCTGCGAATTTGTTTGTTGCTAGTTTAGTCTCCGATGGCAGCTTTGCTGGTGATAACAATTCAGGGACAAACTCCCATTTGCACCTGATATAGCATTATTATTTGGGTGCCAGCAATGGGGTATGTTGCAACCATATAGTAAAAAATTTATTAAACTGTGCGATTACTTAAAATCTTTACAGTATAAAACACAGGAACATCCCCTCCCTCCCCCCCAGCAGGCCAATAAAACCATGTGTGCAATATTAAAATAAAGTACTGACTGTTTTTACCACTTTTGTCCAATCAAAGTACTATTAAAAGAGAAAAAAGTTTTTATGTATTCCTTAACTTCACGCCTTCTAGAGACTAGGGGAAGTGTGGAAGTTCGGCATGGTCATTCACACTGCACAGCCAGTTGACAGTGGATGGGTTCTTCTAGAAGAAGTGTGGAAGTTCCACGTGGTCGTACGCATTGAACAGCCAGATCACAGTGGATGGGTTCTTCATTGGGCCCTTATCCAACCCTGATTTAATTCCTGGGTCCAGTACGTCCAGTTACTTTACGGGAACACCCTGAGTTAACTGTAAGCTGACATCGTTGGGGCTCCAGATGGCGCTCCTTACACAGTGTAGGGACCCTTTGGATCGGTGGCCTTTTGATGGAGGGCGAGAGCCCTTTTGACTTGGTGGGTGAACTTGCCGACCCTAGCTAATAGACAGGTTGTAGTTTCTAAGAAGCACCAGTCCGAGGCCTCTCTGCATGTTCTATGGCCTAGATTCCGTAAGGCCGGGCGCAACAAGCGATGGCGGTCGCTAGCCAACTTTGTACAGCAACACAGCAGGTTAACCAAGACTCTCTGCGGTAGTTGCATAATCGGCAGGCAATGGCAGCATCCATCCCTGCCCATTTTGGGTTGAAGTCCATGATCATGAGGGCCAGGAGGCGCAGGGTTTTCTTTCTCGCATGAGTTGTTAGTGCGTCTTGCAGATATGGTTGGGGTTTGCCAGGGATGTAAGACTTATCCAGGGCCAAAGTTAATGGATTGTGCCGTAGCGATAAGAGATCAAGCTCGAAAGAAAAGGACTGAACTTGGCGCTTTACAGCTTGGGCCCAGGCAGAGTATGAAATTTCATGAAGGGGCAAACTCTTACCCTCGATTTTCAATAGCACAATGCCTTGTGCCACCTTAGAGTGCCATGGGGAGCCCACTTCACCAAATATAGTTTTTAAGGCGTGCTTTAGGGTGTTTTCAGGAGCTTTCAGTGCTCTGATGTAGTATTTTATCAGGTCCCCCAGTAGTACCAACTCTGGTCGTTTCAGGCCTATTTCAAGCCTTAGCCTGTTATTCCTGGCCTGTCTAGGGGCCTGTAGTACCAACTTATACGCTTTCGCCTGGGCCGCGTTGACCATTTTCTCGAGTGCACCAGGGTAGGCAATGTGGCCATACATAATGGAGGGAATGAGTTTTGCTCTAAGTACTGTCAGCATCGGTTCTACTGAGGGGCTGGCCAAGCGGTAGCTTAAGTGTCTTAAAGACAGAATTATTTTGTCTATTCTTGGTTTTAGCTCCTTTAGGTGTTTGGCTGCAGAGGCCCTCTCAGACACCCAGATTCCCAGATAGTTATAAGATGAGGCAGTAATGATACGGTGTTCCACCAATGACCATGTTGCTTCTTTTTTATGGGGGTGTTTGCCGAAGATTACTATCTTGGTTTTACTCACGTTGATTCGTAGGTCATTTTCCGTATTGTAGGTTGCCAGGCTGTTTAAAGCTCTTTGAAGACCCACCCTGGTGTGGTCCATGACCACTGTATCGTCAGCGTACCAATGGGGTATGTATTTGCACACAATTACATGTGCCCTGAAATAAGGAATAACATGAATAAACGTTTCCTGTGGCAAGTTTTGAATGTTATTACTCCTAGTGTACAGATTTGTACATCAAATATCCTCCAGGTAGGACCCTTTGACAATTGCATGAGCAAACACAAGAGCAAACGGCGTGTATGATCAGCTCATAAAAGGAGTAGGAACAAAAGATATAACCATTTGCCTTTGTTCTCTCCACCCACCTCAGAATTTGGCATGTAAGGTGTTGTTTCCTCTTAAACCCTCGGCGTAAGAACCAGACAAAACTAATATAACTGTTTGTGTAATTGCGTATTTGTTGGGTAACCTGTCCTGACACACATTGTTAATAGAGGGTAGAAAGCATTTACCACTTGCTTGTGAGCGCTATTATTTATTTGAGGTAAACCCATGCCCTTCAGAGATTGGTGCACTTTAAAACGGGTGATTTACCACACACCTTCACAGAATATTGAGAGTGACCTCATGTGGGTTAATATATGTGCTCAGTACAGTGCAGAACATGAGGGTGCCCCTGCCAGATCCCGGGGCTGTTATTAAGCATGGTCCAGGATCCAGGGTGCCCTCCTTGAGGTAATGCTAATTTTGGCCTGGCTTAATTTGCCAACACTATGACACATTCAGCAGCACCCGCCACTGACAGCTCTTTATTCTGAGCATCAACCTGCAGGCAGTGAAGGGGCTTTTTTATTTTCACTTCCTGGTGGACCCAAAACAATTGACTACTTTAAATGACCATCAGCCCTCCTTTTTTTCGAGTATCACCTGGTGTACCCCAAAACACAGACCTAATTTAAAGGGCCATCAGCACTCCTTTTGTTTCGAGTATCATCATGGTGGGAACTACCTGGAGCCTAACACCTAGAGGCTAATGCTATCGAGGGAAACGAAGACCCACAGCTTGTGACCTGTACAAGGAAAATATGATTTGGAGGCAGGTTTTTGACGTTGTTCAACCTCTGTGTATAAGAGATGAGCACACACCGTAAGTAGGTCAGATCTAGATAATTACACAAATTATGATTTTGAAAATGTTCTAATTTTTTTATTCAATTGTTTCATAGCATATCTCATCCCAGTGTAGGGTGTCCGAGTATGTTACATCACATGCACAAGTTAAACAAAAACAATAAATCATAAGTGTTCAAATCAATCTACAGTATGTTACATACAACAATGAGGATTACAAATTGTCAAGAGTGCCTGGTCGGGAGAAACACAAAGTTATGATTTAAAACCCTGTTAGACTTTCTTACTTCTGAATGACCTCTTTTAGAAATCTTGCTAACAGACAGATTTTGAAAATAACAATAAGGTTCTGAACCCATGCCTTGACACTTGCATGTAGCTCTTTGATGCCAATCCATAGCTCTCTGTGATGTATTAGAATATTGCAGGTTATGAACAGCAGGTAACAAGAGGATGTCAAAAGCAGTAACCCGCTTACCTTGATACATAAAATACAAATTTTAAATTTGCATGTTAAATGTCATGATTCTTAACTGGGTGTAGTCAAAACACAGATCTTTGCATTAACCACCAGAGAAATCTTACTTTATTAAAGAAAGAGATGGCTGTGGCACAACAACCCTATGGTGTATGAGATCATATGCAGCCTGCTTCCTGTCCCCCATGGCTCCTCACATTTTGCCCCCCCCCCCCCCCGGAAAAATTTCTGCGGATGCCCATAGGTACATGGAAAAAGCGCTACAAGCCAGTGACATTTGTACAGTGTGAGCCACATTTGAGAGCTTGGGTAGTCAGTGACAGGATCCCTGGCCCATGGATGGAGTGAATGGAGACTTGTGCACACAGGCATACAGTATGATGCACCTGTGGCTTGTGGAGGAACTGTCTGAGACCTGTTAGATGCACAGGCAGACAGTGAGTGAGAGGGGCCTGTGGCATGGGTGCTGACACTATCAGGTGTTTTGGACACAAGCAGAGAGAGTGGTACTGGGTACATAGTATGAGAAGTTAGGTTACAGGGAATCCAGTGCAAGGACCCGTTGGCACATAAGTTAATGAAGCTCTTGTAGGAGCACTGAAGACAAAGTACTGGTAGGTGATTCAGCCCATAGCAAGAGCTTTAAAAAGAGCATACTCGGGTATTTGTGCCACATGAAAAGCAAACGTAGGTATTTGTTCTACATGTAGAGCAAACTCAAATATTGTTACTGTGTGAACAGCATACTCAGTTATTGGTGCTACATAAAAAGCATACTTAGGGGTTTGTGCTACATTAAGTGGATGCTCAGGTGTTTGTGTGCCATGAAAAGCATCCTCGGGTATTTGTGGTAGATGAGAAGCATACTCGGGTATTTGTACTATACGTAGAGCACGCTAATGTATTTGTACAGCATGAAACGCATACTCCGGCTTTTGCTACATAAAGAGCATTCTCATGGAATTGTGCAACACGAAAATCATATTCTGGTATTTGTACTACATGCAGAGCACACTCAAGTATTTGTACTGCATGAGAAAAGTGTACTCTGGTATGTGTGCCAGATGACAAGTATACTTAGGTATTTGTACTACATGTAGAGCACAGTCAGGCCTATTTACTGCATGAAAAGCATACTCTGGTATTTGTACTATATGTAGAGCACGCTCAGGTATTTATATTGCATGAAAAGCATACTCAGGTATTTGTACTGCATGAGAAAAGCGTACTCTGGTATTTGTACTATATGTAGAGCACGCTCAGGTATTTATATTGCATGAAAAGCATACTCAGGTATTTGTACTGCATGAGAAAAGCGTACTCTGGTATGTGTGCCAGATGACAAGTATACTTAGATATTTGTACTAAATGTAGAGTACAGTCGGGCATATTTACTGCATGAAAAGCATACTCTGGTATTTGCTACATGAAAAGCATTCTCATGGAGCTGTGCTGCATGAAAATCATACCTGGGAATGTGTATTACTTGTAGAGCACGCTCAGGTATTTGTACTGTGCCAAAAGGAGCAGTATTTGCTACATGAAAAGCATTCTCATGGAACTGTGCTACAAGAAAATCATACTCTGGTATTTGTACTGCATGTAGAGCACGCTCAGGTATTTATAATGCATGAAAAGCATACTCTGGTATTTGTACTGCGTGAGAAAAGCGTACTCTGGTATGTGTGCCAGATGACAAGTATACTCTGGTAGTTGTACTACATGTAGAGCACAGTCGGGCATATTTACTGCATGAAAAGCATACTCTGGTATTTGTACTATATGTAGAGCACGCTCAGGTATTTATATTGCATGAAAAGCATACTCAGGTATTTGTACTGCATAAGAAAAGCGTACTCTGGTATGTGTGCCAGATGACAAGTATACTTAGATATTTGTACTAAATGTAGAGTACAGTCGGGCATATTTACTGCATGAAAAGCATACTCTGGTATTTGCTACATGAAAAGCATTCTCATGGAGCTGTGCTGCATGAAAATCATACCTGGGAATGTGTATTACTTGTAGAGCACGCTCAGGTATTTGTACTGTGCCAAAAGGAGCAGTATTTGCTACATGAAAAGCATTCTCATGGAACTGTGCTACAAGAAAATCATACTCTGGTATTTGTACTGCATGTAGAGCACGCTCAGGTATTTATACTGCATGAAAAGCATACTCTGGTATTTGTACTGCGTGAGAAAAGCGTACTCTGGTATGTGTGCCAGATGACAAGTATACTCTGGTAGTTGTACTACATGTAGAGCACAGTCGGGCATATTTACTGCATGAAAAGCATACTCTGGTATTTGTACTATATGTAGAGCACGCTCAGGTATTTATATTGCATGAAAAGCATACTCAGGTATTTGTACTATATGTAGAGCACGCTCAGGTATTTATATTGCATGAAAAGCATACTCAGGTATTTGTACTGCATGAGAAAAGCGTACTCTGGTATTTGTACTATATGTAGAGCACGCTCAGGTATTTATATTGCATGAAAAGCATACTCAGGTATTTGTACTGCATGAGAAAAGCGTACTCTGGTATTTGTACTATATGTAGAGCACGCTCAGGTATTTATATTGCATGAAAAGCATACTCAGGTATTTGTACTGCATGAGAAAAGCGTACTCTGGTATGTGTGCCAGATGACAAGTATACTTAGATATTTGTACTAAATGTAGAGTACAGTCGGGCATATTTACTGCATGAAAAGCATACTCTGGTATTTGCTACATGAAAAGCATTCTCATGGAGCTGTGCTGCATGAAAATCATACCTGGGAATGTGTATTACTTGTAGAGCACGCTCAGGTATTTGTACTGTGCCAAAAGGAGCAGTATTTGCTACATGAAAAGCATTCTCATGGAACTGTGCTACAAGAAAATCATACTCTGGTATTTGTACTGCATGTAGAGCACGCTCAGGTATTTATACTGCATGAAAAGCATACTCTGGTATTTGTACTGCGTGAGAAAAGCGTACTCTGGTATGTGTGCCAGATGACAAGTATACTCTGGTAGTTGTACTACATGTAGAGCACAGTCGGGCATATTTACTGCATGAAAAGCATACTCTGGTATTTGTACTATATGTAGAGCACGCTCAGGTATTTATATTGCATGAAAAGCATACTCAGGTATTTGTACTGCATGAGAAAAGCGTACTCTGGTATGTGTGCCAGATGACAAGTATACTTAGATATTTGTACTAAATGTAGAGTACAGTCGGGCATATTTACTGCATGAAAAGCATACTCTGGTATTTGCTACATGAAAAGCATTCTCATGGAGCTGTGCTGCATGAAAATCATACCTGGGAATGTGTATTACTTGTAGAGCACGCTCAGGTATTTGTACTGTGCCAAAAGGAGCAGTATTTGCTACATGAAAAGCATTCTCATGGAACTGTGCTACAAGAAAATCATACTCTGGTATTTGTACTGCATGTAGAGCACGCTCAGGTATTTATACTGCATGAAAAGCATACTCTGGTATTTGTACTGCGTGAGAAAAGCGTACTCTGGTATGTGTGCCAGATGACAAGTATACTCTGGTAGTTGTACTACATGTAGAGCACAGTCGGGCATATTTACTGCATGAAAAGCATACTCTGGTATTTGTACTATATGTAGAGCACGCTCAGGTATTTATATTGCATGAAAAGCATACTCAGGTATTTGTACTGCATGAGAAAAGCGTACTCTGGTATGTGTGCCAGATGACAAGTATACTTAGATATTTGTACTAAATGTAGAGCACAGTCGGGCATATTTACTGCATGAAAAGCATTCTCATGAAACTGTGCTACAAGAAAATCATACTCTGGTATTTGTACTACATGTAGAGCACGCTCAAGTAATTATTCTGCATGAAAAGCATACTCGGGTATTTGTACTGCATGAGAAAAGCGTACTCTGGTATGTGTGCCAGATGACAAGTATACTTAGGTATTTGTACTACATGTAGAGCACAGTCGGGCATATTTACTGCATGAAAAGCATTCTCATGAAACTGTGCTACAAGAAAATCATACTCAGGTATTTGTACTACATGTAGAGCACGCTCAAGTAATTATTCTGCATGAAAAGCATACTCTGGTATTTGTACTATATGTAGAGCACGCTCAGGTATTTATATTGCATGAAAAGCATACTCAGGTATTTGTACTGCATGAAAAGCGTACTCTGGTATGTGTGCCAGATGACAAGTATACTTAGGTATTTGTACTACATGTAGAGCACAGTCGGGCATATTTACTGCATGAAAAGCATTCTCATGAAACTGTGCTACAAGAAAATCATACTCAGGTATTTGTACTACATGTAGAGCACGCTCAAGTAATTATTCTGCATGAAAAGCATACTCGGGTATTTGCTACATGAAAAGCATTCTCATGGAGCTGTGCTACATGAAAATCAGACTCAGGGATTTATGCTTCATAAATCCTGGGACAAACATAACACGAATATCAGTCCATGTATAGACGGTCTGCAGGCAATTCAGCCACAAACTAAAAAACAAAAATCCATCCCTTCTCTACCCTTCAGTTACTCTTTGCAAAGGGTCCTTTCTGCAACTTCCAGGGAGAAGGAGTCATTTTACCATTTTTCAGGGAATCGTAGTTGAGCAGGATTCGTTTGAGGGAGCTAGAGAGTCAAATCCCCATTCACAGGGAATGTTTAACAATTAAGGACACTGTGTTCAGTGCGGGGTATCTAAACCTGCTTGCTGCAGCAAGGCACCAAAGTCAGGCATGAATGGCGGAGAGAAACCCGAGATTCCTGCTGCTGCCAAGGGCATTTGGCGTCCGATGTCCATCATTAATGAAATGTTTTACTTAACGGATACTTGTCTCTATTCGGTTCAGTTGGATTTCATTTAAGCAGTTAAATGTTCTTTAAATATTCCACCGGTCATCCATAGCACAGTTTATTGTGGACAGGAGCAGATGTGCTCTCTTGCTGGCATTAGTGCCCGGAAGTTGTGTTTCTAATCAGCAAAAAGCATGCCACGCTCGGTATGTCACTCTGTCCCTTGTTCCTCAGACTGTAAACATTTCAAATTATGTAATGCAAATATGTAAAAAAAAAAAACTGTACATTGTGTTGCGCCTTCCTTTACCTGTTTGCTATTTGCATTTCCATCCTATCCTGGTTTGTGTTATCAGTTGTATCCAGACCCCACTAAAGATACCCTCTGTCTGTACTGTGTACAACACCTTATGCTAGAGATGGGTCTGATACACTTAAACTATTCACTCTGATTGTGATGTGTTCTGCTGTTTGAAGGCAGAGTTTGGTTTTTGTCAAAAACGAAAATAAGATGTCAAAAAATACATACCCGTCCTCCGAGCTTGCTGAAAAACATTTGTTGAAGGATATCTTCGAAGGTATAGTCATCTCTCTAGTGTATCTGATTGGTTGCATTTGGGAGGGGTCTTGGCATTACATGATGGTGGGCGATAACACCATTGAGCCGGCGCTTTGAGAATAAGCTGAGGTCTTTCGTCACTAGAGTTCCATAAGTGTGTACTATGTGAAAACCTTATTTCATTTTTTTCCTCTAAAAACATAGGGGCAGATTTACAAGCCCCTTTCGCCACTTTCTGCGTCACTTGTCCCGTGTTAAATGACGCAAAAGTGGCGCAAGGGGCTTTTAAATAAGCCCCATAGAATCCAAATCCCAGCCTGTCACAATCTCAGCATTGCATAAGTGTCTCTATATAATTAAAATGTCGACCTGTATTTAGCAAAGTCACTTCCTGTACACTCGAGGACTGAGGTAATGTATCCGTTAAGGCAGTCCTAGTATTATTTTGGGGTGAGACCTTTACATTGAGTTTATGCATAGGTCGACCATTTTTGTAAGGGTATTTATAATGTGAGGTCGAGGAGTCAGTGGTCAATCAATGTCTTGGGCCTGTTGTGAAATATGGATTTGCAGTCTCTGTTTTCACACGTGCGCTGACGGCGTGCGCGGTGGTCTTGAATGCGCTCGGAGCGCCTCGTCAGCAATAAGGAAGCGATGAGTCAAGAGCCCTACAAAGGCTGTAAGAAATACAAGAATGAAAATGGTCTTTGTCAAGTCGCGGCGAATTCTTCTGAAGGAATAAATGTTCGGCCTTGTACTACAGGCGCGAGAACACGAGCGCCGCCGCTCCGCCGCCCACCGCCCCTCCCCCAGCGCCTCGAGGCTCCCCGGCTTCTAATGGTCCTCCGAGCATCATGTATATTCATGAAACTCTGAGCAACTCCAAAGAAACACGTTTAATGTGCTTGAATTCATGGCAATTATCTCCTCTCTGCCATGCTCACTCAGCCGCCAGCCCCAACCCCGCCCCATTCCCACCTCTTTGACGAATTGGGCCGTTCTACGCGGCTTTCCAATTTTCTGAAATGTATATTTCTCCTTTATGTTTTTGGACAGCGCGAGGCAGCTCTCTGTGTCTCCAGGCTGACTTCCCCTGAGGTCTGGGGCAGGGTCTCTAGCATGTGCGAGCTGGTCCCAAACCCAGGGGTCCGACCCCCCGAGGGGCGGTGGGGCTCCCTGCAGCTGTCTCCTGTCACTACCTCTCCATACGGATTTAGGACAGAAGAAGAATGTGTTTAAACACTTTGGGGCATATGTACAAGCCCCTCTCCCCACCACAACGTCGCCTATATTGACGTTCTGGTGGTGATAGGGGCTGCGCCTTATGTACAAGGCAACGTTCAGCCACTCAACATGGCTTAACGCTGCCTTGTACATAAGCCCCCCCCCCCCGTTTTTTTTGTGCATATTTTATATAGCGCGAACTCGACCCGAAGGTATTGGAGCGCTTTACATGAGCACCGTATTTCCATTACACATTCAGGCACCAGGAGATTAAGTGATTTCCCAGAATCACAGGATGTGGACGCGACCTTGAGGCTCGACACCCTATGTTTAGCGTGAAAGGGGCGAGCAGTGAGTGTTGCGGTGCACGTTCCACCGCAACACCCATTGATTTTGATGCTGCACCCTGTGTACAAGGGTAGCATACAAAAGGAGGCAGCACCAAAATTAAGACCAGGTAAAAACTGGTCTTAAGATTGCGAAATGATGAGAAATGCAATATTTCACCTCGTTTTCGCTTTTTCCATGGGTGCTGCATTGTGCAGCACCCATGGAAAAAGCAAAATGCCATTGTTTGTTTATGTGTAGGAAGATGTTCCTTCCTGCACATAAACAAACTTTAAAAAAATGCCATTTTGTCTCATGTGTGCTGCATTAAGCAGCTTGCATGAAAGTGACAGGATGGCATTTCTAGGATTGTTTATGTGCAGGAAGGACACCTTCCTACACATAAACAATCCTCCCCTGCACGCAGACACCCTTGCACTTTGGTGCAAGGTTGCCTGCGTTGGCGCTAAGTTGCTAAACTTAGCACCATCCCAGGGGGAAACACAAGGCTGCACCACATTCTTGTAAATATGATGCAGCCGTGCATTTCAGAAGTGGGGGAGAGAGGTGTTAAGCTAGGAAGGCTAACGCCTCTCTCCTCCACTTCCTTGTACATATCCCCCATTGAACACTGATGGCGATGTCTGCTTTTTCTTTTTTTTTCTTTTGATGGTGCTACTTAATCTTGCCACAGTCACCTTCCTCCTACTTATCCAACATTTTTAATAGGAAGAAAACTAAAGTGTACGAGTGAGGAGGGCGTGTTCTGAGCAAAGACCAGCTCTATCGGGGGCATGAGTACTCACAAATATTTTCCCAGGGGCCACATAATATGGTCTATGGGGTGCCCGAGTGCTGCTTTGAGGCCAGCGGTATGGGAGTGGGGCTTTGCAGGCTGGGGGTAAGGTGGACGTTGGGGCAGCAAAGCATGTATATAGTGTGGTCAGTGAGCCATGTAGTTTTTTTGAGGGTTTCCGTCCGTACTCTCCTCTAAATGAATCCCCTAGTCTCTAGAAAAGTCATAGATTTGACAATACTGTATTATACAATATCTGAATCACCATCCTTCTACCAGCCTTCTCTACTTGCTATCACTGCCTCGGAAAAGTCATAGACAATATGCATCCAAAACAAAGACAGTCAAACAAACCTCAGCTGGGCCTCAGCTGGGCCGCAGGTATGTCACGCAAATATCCGGCAGGCATATATATTTGTTTTATGTTATGTTATATATACCAACAAAGACATGCAACCAGGTGCAAGTAGTTTTTTTGCGTTTAAAAAGGATTTATTTTTGCAAATTAAAGGAGTAGCCATGTGGAGTTCTGGACTTTTTGGTTCCGTCCAGAGGTGTCAGGGACAACACCCGAAGACCCCGGAGTTCAACCTGTCTCGGTGCACAAACAAACAGAAACACGGGCTTCTCGATGGTGGCGTCAAAGACCAAAGGTTTATTACTGCAGGGACACAGAAGTCACAGAAACTGCGCACGGGCAGTGTCTAGGAGCCTGTTCCATTTGTACAAAGAGGGTTGTTCCTTATATACTAAATATTCTGCTCGGGGCAAATTCTTTACATGTTACCACAGTTCTAAACATTCGTGTCTTAAACAATAAATATTTGGCGTTGCACAGGAATCGTCAACAGTATCTGATGTCAAAACATTACGAATGAGGGGTTCCCACTAGTCCATCATAATCCCATGTCAATTCTTCATTCAAGACCCGGACCGCCTCATCGTAAATTTCGTTACCTCCCCCTAATAAAGGCCCAGAAGGAAAGGAGCAGAGCCAGGTGTGGAAGATAGAAAGACAGGATAAGAGATGTTTGTGGGTCGTAAATGGGCACAGTTACCAGCTTCGGCCGCCTAATCATGATCAGGCCAACGAACACAAGAACCAGTATAGCAGGACTGGCCTCAGGCTGGGGAGGCAGTTCTTGCCGAGTCATGCTGCTACAGCGTTGCTGGCCTAAGGTGCACGTGTCACTCGCAAGGTGAATCGCCGGCTAAAGCCTACGTGTCCTTAAATGAAAAGAGGTCTTTGTGTGTCCATTGACTATGTGAGGGCAAGGAATACAAAATGGCTTCCGTGTTCTAAGATGGATGCCATGGGTAGAACAGAAATGTGTTTGTAACTGGAGTGCTCTTGCTCGTAGCATAGTGAAAACACCAGGATATACTAAATGGATCATTTGCGGTCCACTGATACCAAAATTATGTATTTACGACAATGTTACAAACACGAGTAAAATCGTCACGGAACCTCAGACCCTCCTTTTGCCCTTACATAGGCAATTACTCAGTCTATATCAGAGTCAGAGTCTAATTCTATGCTCATTAGGTCAGTGACATGTTGTTGTATCATCATCCTGTCTCGTGCCTTTTCTCCTAATGCAGGTGGTTTTCTGAAACAGGTTGCAGCACAGAGACTACACAGAGCGGGACCACATTGGATAATAAGACAGCACGAGAACAGAAATACTAGGATGACACCAATGACCATCAGAACCTTCCATCCCCACGCTGATACCAGAGTCCAAAACCACTCCATGAAGGACCAGTTTCCCTTATCTACGTGTATAGAGTCGGAAATCTTGTGTAGCTTAGAGATCGCTTCATAGACTGTTGGAGCATTATTTGGAATAAAGACACAGCAGCTCGATTGGATCATTCTGCATACCCCACCTCGATCTGCAAGTATTACGTCTAGAACCATACGGTTCTGCAACGTCATGAGACGATCCGCCTGAAGCTCAGCTGTTAAGTTACTAAGGGCACCAGCAGTTTCTGTAATAGTAGATTCAACTACCCGTGTTAGTTGACGTAGATTTCTACTATTGGCCATAGGCCCCCAAAACGGAAGGAAACCTTTGAAAAAGTCTCCAGCTTCTTGACCAGCGGTATCTTCCTTGCTGAAGACACCTCTTGCTACTCTGGTCTTGTGATAATCTGAAGAAGCAGTGTATGTCGGAGGTAACAATCGAGCAATATAACATGAACCTGAAAAGTCAGCAGGCAGCCATGTATATGCTCTGTCCTGACAGATGAAGTAGGTACCCCTAGCAGTCAGAAAGGCAGGGGAGGAGTTAGACGGAAATACGTAAGTCTCAACGCACTCACTCCTCCCTAGCTGAGCTCTCGGATTTCTCCCATTTCCTTGCAAACAGACTTGACCTCGGTGAGGCACGACCCAAACTGAAGTGGAGCTTTTACGCTTGCTTTCTCCCAAACTAAGGCGATACTCGGTAGAGTTCCAACTCAAATACACCCGTAATTCATCTCTAGGGTAAGATGGAGTATTATTGACGTCTTTAATCATGTCAATAATTCCCTGGACTAAAGCTTTGTTGGCTGAGTTGTATTTAGTGGACCGTGGTGGGCGCGGAGGATAGGTCTCAAGGGCATATGAAAAAATGGTCTGAAAGGCCTGAAATGATCCATTGTAGCTAAAAGGCAAGACTAGATAGGGAATGCCTTTATCCATAGTGTGAGGTATCAAGCCGCACACCCAGCAGTCTGTAGTATTAACTACCAGTTGGTGTTGATGCAAGAGCTGTACAAATGTATTGTTAATAAATTCTGAGCGTCGAGCTTGTTCGTGTTCAGGAAATGAGTGAAAAGAATGCATAGAAGAAACCGTAGAAGTAGTAGGATCAAGGGGAGGTACTGTAGTTACTGGCATAAAAATCAAATGTACACCAAAGACGATTCCACCCACCAACGTTATCAAAACAATTAAAAATGTAACTGCACATTGCATTAGAAAGCATTTGCTGTGAAGTATTCTGTACAGTCTATTTCTGCGAACATAAATTACATTTTCTCGTTGCAGCTCAGGAAGCTCCATCTTCTACGACCGTTCGCGACCACTGATGATGTGTACGTAGATGAAAATGCCTCTATCAGCCCTGGGAGTTCCCAGAACTAACAGAAAGATCGACCTTGTGTCTGACCCCCGCAGATTCAACTAGGCACACAGCCACGACCCTACGGCTACCCAGACGGCAAGGCAATTTTAAAACAAAAAGAAACAATACAAAGTATTTAGCAAACTTCCTGGCTGGAGGCAATGTATAGCAAATTCAAATCTGAAAATAGGCAGTTTCCTGCTTTATTTGTCCATATTGCGAGAACGTAAGTTGTATCTCAGTTTTGCAGGAGCTGTCTGATCTGGAAACAATGTATTTTCAGCTGACGTTGCAATGTTCACGTTCGCAGATGGCAAATGTTCTTTTGGTGCAGATGGCAAATGTTCAGGGTTCAAAAGAGTAGTTTCAGGAGGAGAGTCAGAATTTGGTGAATCCGTGATCAGTTCTGCATCGCTGAAAGGTATGAACCTGGGGACTTGTTCCGTTTCAGAGGCACCGATTCCTTTCTTTATCCAGTTGTCGTAAGGAAGTGGCAGAGGCACACGTTTGACGTGTGTCGTATGGATCCAGTTTTTCCTTCCGGCCACACGAATAGCAGTTCTCGTTGCTAGTAGGACTTGGAAAGGGCCAATGAATCTGGGCTGAAGATTTTTCGTTCTTGCAAAATTTTTGATGACCACCTGATCACCCGGTTTCAGCTGATGGCCTGGACTCTCCGGTGGCTTTGGCAATGCATCGAAAACCTGTTGGTGAATAAGACTCAATTTAGCAGTCAAGTCGAAAAGGTAATCAATTAACATTGGGTATTCCAGCTGCTTGAATTCTTTTGGTCTAGGTACCCCCCAAACATTTGCAGGACGACCAAAAACTATTTCATAAGGACTAAGCCCTACTCTAGAATGTACGGTTGCTCTTGTTGATAGCAAAGCCAACGGCAATGCGTCTGGCCAGGACAAACCCGTGGATGCTTGTATCTTAGCAAGTTTCAGTTTAAGGGTGCCATTGTAACCCTCGACTAAACCCGCGGACTGGGGATGATTCGCACTATGAAACTTCTGTCTAATCCCTAGGCCGGCACACACACTCTGCATAACTTTCCCTACGAACTCACTTCCGTTATCTGACCATACAATCCGTGGCATTCCGTATCTGGGGAAGTATTCTTTAAGAAGAATTTTGGCAGTGGATAAGGCAGTATTGTCCTTTAGCGGGTATGCTTCGATCCATCTGGAGAAAGCACAAACTACCACTAGGACGTATTTCAGGTTATTACAACGATCCATGTGAATGAAGTCTAGCTGGATCACTTCAAAGGGGCAGGAAGGAGGAGCGAAGTGACCTGCAGGTGTGGGGATTCCCTTGCCAGGATTATGCATCAAGCATACCATACAATTTCTCACCACTCTCTCTGCACACTTACTAATCCCATCATTCTTCCAGACCGGAGCCAACATCTTACAAATCCCTTTTGAACTGATGTGCGCTGTTCCATGTGCCATCGTCACTACTGCAAGCACATACGCATCAGGCAACATCCAACACTGTTGTTCTGACAAGTCAATCCAACACCCACTCGAGTCTAATTTACCCGTGCTCTCTCTCCATGCAAGTTTTTCCTCCTCAGTCGCCTCTTTCTGAATTTCCTTCACGCTTTCCACTGTGTCTTCACACATTCCAGACTCAGAAATCCATCTTGCAGACGTTGCAACATACATTCTACTCATCATATTTCTAGCTGTCTGTTTTGCAGTCTCATCGGCAAAAGCATTCCCACGACCAACATCATCTGTGATTGCTTTATGAGCACTGCATTTCACAATCGCAACTTCAGTCGGCAAGGTTAGAGATTCCAACAAGTCATTAACTAGCTGACCATGTTGAATCTTAGTCCCATGGGACGTAATGAAACCTCTCTCTTTCCACAAACGGCCAAAACTATGGGCCACGCCGAACGCGTACTGACTATCTGTGAACACATTCACTCTCTTTCCCTTAGCTAAAACGCACGCTCTTGTTAGCGCGATCAATTCTGCAGCCTGGGCAGAATTCTGACTCACTCTTGCAGTCTCCACAATCGTACTCAAGGTCGTTACTGCATAAGCAGCAGTCACATCACCGTTCTCCAATTTGAAGCAAGACCCATCAACATACAGCGTGCCATCTGGATCTGACAACGGAGTGTTTTTTAGATCAATTCGTCCTTTTGTTTCTTCCTCAGTTTTGAAATAACAGTCGTGTGGTTCGGAATCACTCGACTCTTGGCTAGTCGGCAACAATGTTGCTGGATTCAATACATTGCATCTTTTGATCTGAATATGACTAGCTAACAGTGTCAGTTCATAACCTGATAATCTAGCACTGGTAAGGTGTTGCGTCTTGGTTCGGTTCATGAGTGTATCCACCGCATGAGGAACCATAACCACTAGCATGTTGTTCATTACTAAACCAGCAGATTGTCGAATGGAAGCTGCAGCTGCGGCTGTAGCTCTCAAGCAACTAGGCAATGCTCTGGCTACCGGATCTAACGTTGATGAAAAATACGCACAAGGGCGTTGTTTATCACCAAATTTCTGCGTCAAAACACTCAATGCACAACCTTCTCTCTCGTGGACATAGAGTGTGAATGGCTTACTGTAGTCGGGTGTACCCAATACAGGTGCTGAACACAGTGCATTTCGTAATTCAGAAAAACTCTGCTGACATTCTGCAGACCATGGTACCGGACTCGGAACACCTTTCCCAGTCAAGGCTACCAATGGTTTTGCTAAAAGAGAAAAATTTGGGATCCATTGCCTACAATATGAGGTAATACCTAAAAAGGCACGTACTTCTCTCTGCGTGCTAGGAACATTCATCTGTGTAATTGCTTTTATTCTCTCTGGGGTCAACTTCCTTCCCTCCTTTGACAAGAGATGACCTAGGTAGGTCACTTCTTGGCAGCAGTATTGCATTTTTGAAGGTGACACCTTGTGATTCAAATCTGACAAGTGATGCAATAAAGAAATCGTAGCTGTTTTGCAAGTTTCCTTGTCATCAGCAGCCACCAGAAGATCATCGACATATTGTACTAAAGCAGAACCAAGAGGAAGTATGAAGGAATCTAACTGGCTTTTTAATGCTTGACTGTAAATGGATGGGCTTTCACAATAGCCTTGTGGAGCGCGTTTAAACCTGAAGCTTCGTCCTCCTAGAGAGAAACCGAAGATATCTCTGCTTTCTTCGGCTATCGGAATGCTGAAAAAGGCATTTTTCAAGTCGACAACCGAAAACCATGCTGCTGTAGCAGGAATCAACGTTAACAATGCAGTAATGTCTGGAACCACAGGAAACTGTGGGATCACAATTTTATTAACCTCTCTGAGATCAATTACAAACCTATATACTGGAGGTTTTGTAGGGTCAGTTCGTTTCAAAATAGGCAGTACAGGACTATTACAGACATTACCTCTAGTTTCTTCTATAACGTCTTTCTCAATCAGATCATGCACTATCAGTAGGAGCGCACGCTCACCTTCACTAGAGATTCTGTATTGTGGAATTCGTGGAAGTTTGACATTTGCTTTCAAAGTTACTACATAGGGTGGAATTTCCAATAGACCTACATCATTAGGACCAGTCGCCCAAAGAGTATCAGGGAGTGAACGCAGCTCTGGTGGGAGCGCATCCATCGACAAGTACATCGGAGAGATTATTCTTTTACCCAACGTAAGCTGTACTCCTGCTGGAGAACAGTACAATGTCGCGTACAGGCGTTTTAACAAGTCTAAACCAAGCAGATTTTCGTTACAACCTGTCGTCAAAATCAGGGGTGCTTTCAATTGACAGGGTCCAACAGAAATAGACAAAGGACCAGAAACAGGGTTGTGAACAGGGGCGCCCGAAAAACCTACTGAAACGTTTGTTGAGCCAGACAAAGGTGCGCCAGGGAGTTTCGCATGTATGATAGAACTTTTTGCTGCACCAGTATCCAACAGAAACGGTTCGACTATACCTGATGTTGCTACTGCGACATAAGGCCCACTCTGATCTACTGGAACTGATACTACTCCCTCTCTTTGTCCATGGCTGTCCTAGTACTCACTTTGCTGACCTTCCTCACTAGCTTCATAATAGTCTTCAACATGATATTGTGGAGACTTATTCTGTTGGGCAGATTGTCCATTTCGCTGGTCGAAATAATTAGAAGGGCGATCACTCGTCTGCGGAGGCATAGCCCCTCGTCCTCGACCTCTAGAGTTTTGCATAGAACTACCACGACCTCTCTGAGCTGCCGCAGCATTATTTTGTGCCCGAACTGGACACTCATTCTTGTAATGACCTTCCACTTTGCAATAAGCACATTGATTCCATTGGTATTGTGGTCTTTGAAAATTATATTCCGTTCTTTGATATGACCCTTGCTGCATATTAGTCTGATTCGTGCGAGGCGGATAAGCTTGCTGTAAAAGTACTTTAGTTTTTAAATCTTTCGTCTTTTTATCTGATTTTTCCTTCTCTTCTTTATCCCTATTTTCATAGTACTGGGCAGTCGCAAGTATTTGCGCAGTCGTAGAGACAGCCCACGCACTTTCAGAATTCTTTAATTTACCACTAAGTTCTGGCAACAGATTGTGCACAAATTTATCAACAAATAATCTCTGGCCTCCTTCTGTGCTCATATCCTGACCACTATGATCCACGAAAGTCTCCTCGAATCTTGTGAAAAAGTCTGAGACGCTTTCGTCTTTCTTCTGTTTGCACGCGGACAATTTGTCCCAGTTAACGCGTAATGCTGGCATCAGGGTTTTCATTAAATCGATTATTCTACCAGGCAAATTAGCAATTAGGGGTTCTGGTTTGGAACCACCTATTTGTTGACCACCCGCTGCAATTATAGCTGCCCAGTCACCACCTAGGGCAACTGGATGATTCTCTTTACGAATTTTAGCCCAAATTGGTTGCGGTACTACATTACCAAATAGCAGATCTATGTCAGCAAGATTCAATACACAAGCGTCAACCGTTTGAGCCAACTCTTTGTAGTTCCCTGCAGGATTTTTACGCGGATCTGGCAAGGCCTGTTTCACTGCTAATACTTCAGCTCGCTTCCATGGAATATGTATCCATACTCTCTGGAATTGTGCCGGAGCGGCTGCAATACCAAGGTTTACATTAGCTTGCACAGCTTCACGCCAAATTGGTGGAACCTCTCTCATTGGGTATTGACGATTTTGTTTCGTACTGCGTTTCCCTAACTCTCTTGGTGAACGAAGGGATGAGTCGGTTCTATAACTTAGAACCAGTTCCATCGCTTCTTTTATATTTTGTCCAACTATCATACCTGCAGCAAACTCTTTCTGAACATTAATTAATTCTTCTAGATTTGATTCAGGGTCATCCTCTTCCAATTCCTCACGTAGAAGGAAACACATTTCATCGAACACATATCGTTGTGTCGGTTCATTCCATTGCATAAATGTATCTAATACATCTTGTACATTATATCTTCCAACTTTCGAAACCCATCTAAGAGCAGTGGAATCTAATATTCCTCTTTCTTCAGTACTGGGAAGCTGACTACGCCTCTGTACAGAGTCAGAGGTAGGAGTCTTAATCAGAGTTTTATAGAAGGGAGATAGAATATTGGAGACAGAATCAGTGATTCTCCGACGAACAGAAAGCGGAGTCATAATATTAGCAGAAGCAGTAAATAGAGTAGCAGTTGGAACAGATAGATTAGGAACAGTAGGAGTAGCAGGAAAAATAGCTTGTGAACTAGCAGGTGTGAGCGACACAGGCATAGGTAAAGAAGCCGGCAACCCTAGAAGAGGGGTTGTCGAAGGAACATTAATATTGACCACAGGAGGTACAGGAACTTGATTCAGGGGAGCGGGAACAGGGACACCAGGTTGTCCAGCAACCGGTAATTGAACATTCGGTATAGGTGGAGCCGTAGCACCCTGTGCATACGGTGGGGGTGATCGTAACAAGTAAGACAACAGGGGATCCTTTTCAGGGTCCTCTACTATCTTAGCCGTACTCGATGGTAAAGCAGGATAGCACTTGTCTATCGCTAAATTACGCTCTCTATCGGCCACCTCCATCGCTTTCTCAGACTCGTTGAGTTGCAGCTGCCTAGCAGACTGTTCTAAAGTCAACTCTTGCTCTTTCTGTTCTTTCTTCAACTTTTTAATTTCTCTCTGTTTAGATTCTTTTCGCCAATAACGGAAAGAATCAAACATTGCCGGCCGGGCTTTCTTCTTAAACAACCTTCTTTCTAGATTATCGAGAACTTCAGGTTCAAAACTACCATGTAGTGGCCAACTAAGGACACCATCTTTCTCTGTGAAGCGGATCCATACCTCGTTATAAGAGATAGGGCCCACACCAAATTTGCAATATAGATCATAAAGGGGAGTTCCAATCGGAGGAACCAAACACGAGTCCTCCAACTGGGAATCACTGTTGCAACTAAAACAAGACAACATACAATTTTTCCGACTTACCATTTTATAATCCGGAACACAAAACAAACAAGACACAAACAGAAAAGATGCGCACTCGAACCAAGAACTTAGGCCTACCAGAACTGACAAATGTATCGATACCTGAACTGAACAGAATGATTATCGTAACCAGAATAACCAGTGATAATCTTACAGAACTGAACTGAACTGAGAACTAAAAGGATTATCCAAACAGGAGCAACCCTCACAAAATACTTAACTGAGGTACTGAAGACGTCACCAAGGAGAAACCCGTCACGTCTCGCCGTACTAAGGACTGCACCTCGGGTCCAAGACAGGGCGACGGTCAAGGCAACGGACCACTGCAGCCGTCTGAACGGGAACCCTCGTGGAAGAGAACGTCGGGGCCACTTTTGCGATATGCCGGGATCGATGAAGTGGGGCGCCTCCCTCTGAAATCTTCACACGAAGCTCCTCGAACTCTTCAGGCTTTTGGACCGGTACCGAATGACGTCGCCCGACGTTGGGCGCCAATTGGAGTTCTGGACTTTTTGGTTCCGTCCAGAGGTGTCAGGGACAACACCCGAAGACCCCGGAGTTCAACCTGTCTCGGTGCACAAACAAACAGAAACACGGGCTTCTCGATGGTGGCGTCAAAGACCAAAGGTTTATTACTGCAGGGACACAGAAGTCACAGAAACTGCGCACGGGCAGTGTCTAGGAGCCTGTTCCATTTGTACAAAGAGGGTTGTTCCTTATATACTAAATATTCTGCTCGGGGCAAATTCTTTACATGTTACCACAGTTCTAAACATTCGTGTCTTAAACAATAAATATTTGGCGTTGCACAGGAATCGTCAACAGTATCTGATGTCAAAACATTACGAATGAGGGGTTCCCACTAGTCCATCATAATCCCATGTCAATTCTTCATTCAAGACCCGGACCGCCTCATCGTAAATTTCGTTACCTCCCCCTAATAAAGGCCCAGAAGGAAAGGAGCAGAGCCAGGTGTGGAAGATAGAAAGACAGGATAAGAGATGTTTGTGGGTCGTAAATGGGCACGGTTACCAGCTTCGGCCGCCTAATCATGATCAGGCCAACGAACACAAGAACCAGTATAGCAGGACTGGCCTCAGGCTGGGGAGGCAGTTCTTGCCGAGTCATGCTGCTACAGCGTTGCTGGCCTAAGGTGCACGTGTCACTCGCAAGGTGAATCGCCGGCTAAAGCCTACGTGTCCTTAAATGAAAAGAGGTCTTTGTGTGTCCATTGACTATGTGAGGGCAAGGAATACAAAATGGCTTCCGTGTTCTAAGATGGATGCCATGGGTAGAACAGAAATGTGTTTGTAACTGGAGTGCTCTTGCTCGTAGCATAGCGAAAACACCAGGATATACTAAATGGATCATTTGCGGTCCACTGATACCAAAATTATGTATTTACGACAATGTTACAAACACGAGTAAAATCGTCACGGAACCTCACATGGGCTGTTGTTTTGCCCCGGAAATTGCGAATCTAGTAATGGATATGTTCGAGAGAAATTATATCTTCCAGGAGACAACACCTTACGGATCCCACATCACAAAATGGAGTCGTTTTATCAACGACATTTTTATGATTTGGTCAGGGAGTGTGGAACAACTAGGCTTGTTTCATGATTGCCTTAATAATCAATCCGTTGACTCGAAATTTACTATTTCCCGTAGTCATTCCAAAAGTAATTTTTGGGATCTGAATGTGATACATAAAAAAGGGAGATTAGAGGTCAGTCTGTACTCTAAACCTACGGATCGGAATACCCTCCTCCACTTCAATAGTGGACATCCAAGGACCTTGAAAGAGAACTTGCCCTACGGGCAATTTTTAAGGATCCGGCGTAATTGCACCAATAAATGTGACTACTTTGAAAACGCCGAAAAACTTCAAATAAAACTTATGAACAGAGGATATCCCAAGAAATTGGTGAGAACAGCGCTCAAGAGGGCTTGGTTCACACCTCGCGTGACACTGCTAACGGCAAAAGAAAAACAGAACACTGAAAAGATGACCTGTGTCCTTACTTATAGTCCTAAGGCTAATAAGATTAAGCAAATCATTCTGAGAAATTGGCGACTAATACAGCAGTTTGACATCCCTAAACCATTGTTTGCATTTCGCAAGGCCAAAAATATTCACCAACATTTAGTTAAGGCAACCAGAACTTCACCAGAAAAGGGAAACCTAAGAAGTATGTTGAACCTCCCGCTGGTAGTCGGACACCATAAATGCAACGGTTGTGTGGTTTGTCCTTTTACCACCAATACCAAACATGCGATAATCAATAACCGAAAGCACACACAATTGAGCTTCTCAAATTGCAACACCAAAAACGTTGTGTATTGCATCTCTTGCCCGTGTGGGAGAACATACATAGGGCAAACTACTCAAAATGTAAAAATGAGAGTGGTCCAGCACCAATCCAGAATCAGATGCCGTAATTTGGGAGCTCCTTTGGTACAGCATTACATCGAGGAAGGCCATAATGAAAATGATATTAGTTGGTCAGTCTTAATGGTAGTAAGAGCACAGAGTTCAATGATGGTGCAAGCAACTCTCAATAGATTGGAAGCCAGGATGATTGAGAAATACGAGACTGTGAGAGGAGGTCTGAACGACCGTGATGAGATGTGAGCACTAATAAAATCTTAAGGTGACTGTGATGTGACTTTTTTTGACATTCTTGACTTCACTGTCATTTTTTGTCATTTGTAATAACTTGCTGAACCAGTGATAAATCCTTTAGTAAGGAGATGTTATTTTGTATATATATTGTATATATGTTGTATAGATAATGTATTTTGTATGTATATTGATGATCGATATTGTGTGTTTGTACATCTATGGACATATAATGTGTTGTGTACCATCTATTGTATGTATATACATGTCTGTTAAATTTTTGGATTTGTCGTTTGTCTCTGTGCCCCGCATGCATTAATGTTCTCTGATCCATTTTCCGTGCCAACCGTTGCTCTATAGATTGGAGAGGTGTTGTTTGCCATATCAGAGTAGTCATGTATCACAATATGAGTTGTGGACATATACCTTGTTGTATAGTCCTGGGATTTTTTGAGTATTATAGTGCACGAAGGTGTAGTAGTTTTTTTAGAATATTTGCTTTATAATTAATTGTTATGATTTTACGTTGTGGAATATGGACCCGAAGTTAATCATACATGCGGTGTTCCGCCCGAGGTCCGGTCCGCCTGTTTTTTTCCCCGGAGAATATTGTAGAGGGAACGTCAGAGGGTTACCTGTCTAGTGGTTGCCTTCATTGATATTCATTTCCTGGCGAGTGAAGCAAGGAGTATGTGCTCAGGTGTAGTCCTCTCTTGATGATTATGATGGAACGTTCCGGTCACGTGGGGCGCGACGTACACCACTCCCTATAGAGGAAGTAGTTGTGTGTGTTTGTCAATGAGATTCTGACCATGATGGCGGCCCCTATTACGGGGTTACCCAATGCACTCAAAAAAGTAGATCACATGTTATGTAACATTCAATAGTCATATACAGTAAACAAAGCGACAGGAAAATATAGGAATCTCCAGTGGGAGAGTGGTCCGATGGAGTCCTTTATTGTGTAAAACAGCCAGCAGAGACGTGTTTCATCGCTAATGCGAATCCTCAGGGCTATATATGGCTGTATCACAAACAGAAGGTCGCTCAGCTGGTGATAGTTCCGACCCAGCCGGGCCCGTGACCGTAAGTGAAGACTGTACAGGGAAGAAGCCTCCACTCCCTGTGTGAGGTAACTGTTGAACAACCCGGTTTTGTGTCAGACATCCGTTAGTAGATGGAGAAGTCTTCCGTATGCACCGTGTTGGGCACAAGAGTAATTGTAGTGTCTATCTACAGAGGGCTTTACGCCAATTCAAACAGCCTGGAGTTGGGTACAACTTCAGTCGCTTCAAACAAGATGCCCAATTCTACGTATCAAAGTGCAGCGCTGCCGCGTACTCCTCGTGGGCCGTGTTCCTGTTTGGCAAACGGATGTCTGACACAAGACCGGGTTGTTCAACAGTTACCTCACACAGGGAGTGGAGGCTTCTTCCCTGTACAGTCTTCACTTACGGTCACGGGCCCGGCTGGGTCGGAACTATCACCAGCTGAGCGACCTTCTGTTTGTGATACAGCCATATATAGCCCTGAGGATTCGCATTAGCGATGAAACACGTGTCGGCTGGCTGTTTTACACAATAAAGGACTCCATCGGACCACTCTCCCACTGGAGATTCCTATATTTTCCTGTCGCTTTGTTTACTGTATATGACTATTGAATGATACATAACATGTGATCTACTTTTTTGAGTGCATTGGGTGACCCCGTAATTCCTGTGAGTTGGTAGTTTCTGCTACCAATTGTTGAGTGGTTGTAAGGGCTCTCCACTCACCCAGTTGCACCACCCATATATGCCCATGAGTATCCAGTGAGTCTACTTTAGGTTGTGCACCCAGTTGTATCTCTGACAAAAAGCCTTTCGGTTTCTTTCATGATGGCGGCCCCGTTTGTTGGGTAAAAGAGGAGATACACGTTGATTTGAGGTAAGAAGTACGGTGACGCTCTCAGAAGTATGTTAGGCCCTTGAAAGTTGTTAAATATCCACGTTAGGAATGCGAGATATGTTCTTACGGTGGCGATTATATATATATTTTTCTAGAGACCTCGTGGACCTTGTTTGGGAACGAGATTGAGATGCGAATGAAAACGCACCTAAGCCAGCTTTATAGAAGGTAGGAGACCCAGATGGAGTTGCATGAGATTGTATATTGGGGACCCTAGCGAGATGTGGTTTTCAATAGGACAGCTAGTTGTTCGTGCATATTTTTCACAGGCTTGTGCACATTGCCTTACAGAAGTAGTTGGTGTCTCGTGGGTGACCAGTTACCCGCTGCTGCCGAATTGGGCTTTTTGTGTAAGTGGCATGACCCAGGGTCCTTTGGTGCATGTGTCTTTCATGTAGTGGCTTTGGCAGTGAGTTTCACTAGTTTTGATTTTCCTTCACCATTTGGGTGGTTTTGGTGTTCCACTATATGCATGTAGAATTGGTGATTTTGTCACTTTCTGACTTTGTCTTGTGAGTCACTTTGGGTGTGGTTAGGAAAAATCTGGTTTCACGTTTCTTTCCTTCCCCCTGTTGTGTTTCTGATACATCACAAACCCATGTTGCCTTTGGTGCACTGTTGGTGCAGGATATGGATTGGGAGGGAAAGGGGGAAAGAGGGCACAGAGTATACGACTGGATTTCTAAATCTAGACTTTTATATTGTATTACATGTACCTATAGGTTCTTTATCGCCCTGTCCTGAAGATGCCAGATTTACCGGAAGGCCGAAACGCGACCGCGTCGACACTTTCCATATGGAGGAGTCCTTGTTTTGAATTGATCTTGGAAATTAATGCCTTGTGACACACTTTTTGATTTAGGTTATGTAAATTTGTGCATTGAACCAGTGGTGTCCGACTACCTCCTAGTGCACCCCCTAGAGTTAATAGGAGGGCGAAAAAGTAAAAAGTTTCTTGCTTTTTGTCATTTTGTTGATTTTTGTCAAAAGTGTTTATGTTGCTGATTGTTTGTATACATTGTATATAGGTGTGTATATATTTGTATATGGTGCATAACGTGCTTGTAAAACATTTCGTTTGTTTGAAGAAAAAAAGAAAATGAGAAATGAGATAAAAATAATTTGGTTTGATTACAAAAACATAAAATGTGTAATCATGTCCCCTTGTGTGAGTGATGGTGTCTAGAATGTTTGATTAATTTAGTATTGGACTTAGGTCATCGAAATAGGCGAATTGATTGTCTCCTATTTTGAGAAAACAGTATAGATCTGTTCCTCCTTTTTCCATTTTTTTGTTCCTTGCGTTCAATGTTATATGTCATGGAGGCGCGAATCAAAGGGCTATCACACGTGAACCAAAGATCACACGCGCCAATACCAGAATAGCAGATAACCGCCAGAGCCACTTAACCTTTGCCCGCACACAGTTATGTGTTATATGTCATATTGTATTGTACTCTGTAATCTGTAAATACCAATAAAAACATTAAAAAAAGAAGAATTGCACAATATGAAACAAAAAAATCTACGATCAATCCCTGCTTCCCACTTGACCAAACTGTGTGATCCTAGGCAATTGTTTTATTTCACTTTACCTCCTTTTTCTTCATTTAAATGTAAAAGCACCCTGAAATATCGGTGTTCAGGATACGCACAGTAAAAAAACCTTCTAATGTGTGTGATTTAATAAACTATAATGTTATCCTTTTATAGTAAGAACCCAAGCCACCCAGAGGATTCCACAGGACAACTGACTTGCCTCTTTCTTCACTATTGGCATTGTTGTCGGGGTGGGAGGAGGCATGAATGTTTTCTATGTTTATTTTTGAAAACTATCACTTTTAAAAAAATACTTGTAAATGCACTGATACAATCTTATGTACTAAGGTGAAATGTTTTTTGCATGTTAATGAATTGTTTTTTTGAATTTTGAAAAAACATTATTTTTAAACACGTTAGTTGCAATATGTCTTAAAAATGAAAGTGTTCCAAAAGTTAAGTGGTGCAGGACACCTTTGTTTTGCTTCTTTTCTTGTACTTATGTTATATTGTAAATAAATGCGTTCCAGTGTATTTACCATCTTTCTGAGAGCTGTTCACCAATGTGAAGATCAGGAGGGCCACAAGCAGCCAGCGGGCCGTACTTTGAGTATCACTGATCTGGGGAAAGTCGCCATTGGCACCTGAAGCTTTCCATTATCTATAGGAAGCATCAACAGGGTGGGAAAAGTCAAAGGGGATTATTTACAAGCCCATTGCGCTACCGGTGCTTCACTTTTTTTGATGCACCGGCGGTGCAGTGTGCCTGCCATATTTATAAGGTCACGTAGAGCCACCCTGCGTGGCTTTACGTGGCCTTGTAAATATGGCCTCATTTCACGCATTGCTCTGTGTGAAAGGGGTGTTCCATGGGTGTTGCTGTGGGTGTTTACACACAACATCCATGGAGCCTGACACATTCCCAGATTTACATGGTTTCATAAACAAGAGAATGTGACCGAGTCCTACGCCTCCCCAGGGGAGCGTAAGGGAAGCGCAACGAGGAAATATATTTTTATTTCTCCTACGTTTCCTTTTTCTATGTGTGCTCCAAGAGGAAACACCTCTTGTGATTGTTTTTGTGCATGAAGGTATGCTTTTCTGCACAAAAACAATCACCCCTACATGCAGACACCCTTGCACCATGACGCAAGCTGGCCTGCGTTGGTGCATGGCAGCCCAATTTGCGCCAGCACAGGGGAAAAGGCCAGGAATGTGCTTTATCTTGTAGATAGAGCGCATTCGCGCCCTTTTATTCTGGCACATGGCAGCGCAGCAGGAAGGCTTGCTGCACTGCCGTGTGTCAAAATATTGTAAATGAGGCCCAAAGTGTGTTTTTCATGAAAAGCTGGAACAAAAAGGGCGGTCTTTCTTTGCAATAAGAGGATATGGCAAACAACCAGAGCTGCCGACTTTGGAACTGGGGAACCAGGTTTGAGTCTCAGTGTCGACTCAAAAATTACTTAATCTCCCAGTGCCTACAAAAATGAATGTGTCCTTGTGTAATTTGACTGGTGCTCATGTAAAGCTCTCTATTACCCGCTAATTGAAAAAATGGCAAAAGCAAAAACCCAACAGCAATATAAATTAATTAACGATCAATCAATCAATCAGTATATGTATAGCACTGTCACCCCCAAGGGTATCTGGGCGCTGTGGGTGCAATGTCCCTAAAAAGCCATGTCTTGAGTTTCTTTCGAAGTCTGCCAGGGAGGGTGCTGTTCGGAGGTGGAGGGGCGGGTTGTTCCAGGTCTTGGCAGCGATGTAGAAGAAGGAGCGGCCTCCACTGTGGCTGTGATGGATGTGGGGGGTGAGGGCGAGAGAGGCAGAGCGCACATGTCTTGTGGGCTGGTGGAAGCTTAGTTGATGGTTGATGTAGGATGGTCCTTGCTTGTGTAGAGCTTTGTATGCATGCGTGAGGATCTTGAACTGGCATCTCTTCTGGATGGGTAGCCAGTGGAGGTGTCTGAGGTGGGGGTGATGCTGGTCCATTTGGGTAGGTAACGAAGAAGATTGGGGAAAAGTTCTTGGGGTGAAGAAATCACGCTCACAGACAGTGATCCATGGGGCAATAATGACCGAATATTTACTAGGGAATTGTGCCCCTACTGGACTACTGGTGACAAATGCTCCCGATTATTCCTCACAGACAAATTGTTCCTGAAAGACTGGTCGTTGATTGCATGGCTCTGCATGCGTGATTGGCTGATTTTTATTATTAGGACAGCCAAATGCGTGGCAGATACTATCCTTACAGAAATTCAACTACTGGAGTCACAAATAAAAACTACGATTACAGGCACTGCCTTTAAAGAGAATCAGGAAGAATCGAACAAGAACAACAATGAGTTTAAAGACGCCATCTTTCTCTCAAAGATTGAGAAGTTCAAAAAGGACCTGGCAAGATTCACCCATGAAAGGGTGTATCCATATACAAGTGACAGCTACGTTCCTCCGGAATTTAACAGTAGAGGACGTAAGCAAGGCTCTTCATATGGCACATCCAGCTCAGAGGAGGGGTCTAGTGCCAGTGATTCTGACTCCTACACAAGGAGTGGACAACAGAATAGAGGATGTGGCAGGAATTACCAGTCCAAATGGCGATGTGGTCCACCGAATCAATACCAACAACGGTGGCAACCGAATCCCTGTCATTTTCCAACACCACCTTTTCAATCTCAGATGGGACCGATGGGACCGTTTCAACCACCTGGTTTTCCAGGTAACTTTAATAATCAGCCTTTTTTAGGTTTTGGCCACGGGCGCTCCAGAGGAAGGCAGAGAAACGAACAGGCCTAAGTTCACTGGAGTCCCCCTCCATCACCCAGAAGTCTGCGCAGCAGCAAGAAGAAGCTCCCCGGGCAGCCCGGGACGAGTGCAGAGATGGACTAGATATGAATTTGAGCTCCAGATCTCTTAATGTGGATGAACACAATGTTCTGAAATGTTCTGAATAGAGGTCTCGGTTTTGTTTCTACCTTTAAAGACCCATTAGGAACTTGCCAATTTCTTTCGAAAAGTCCGGTTACACTTCTTTTTTTAAAGGAAAAGAGGAACCCACTGATTCTATTGATGTCAATACTGGGCTTAAGAAGTGATCCTCGTTCAATCCACCAACACACCTAGTTCCAGCACAGGTGTTGACTTTTGAACAAGCCGTGAGCAGTGATATCACAGCTTTATTCAAAAAGGAGAACAAAACATTTTGCAATCTCCCTAAAAATGAACAAACAGCGTCACGTAGCCTTACCTCATGATCAGATCATGATAAAACCGGCCGATAAGGGCGGGGCGATCGTATTACTCGTATTACTCGATACAGATGTGTATCGGGTAGAGTGTTTACGGCAATTAGGTGATAGGAGGTCCTATCGCCCGCTAAAAGAAGATCCAACCGAGAGGATAAAGAACAACAACGCTACCATGGTTGAGGAGGCACTAAGTGAAGGCTGGATAACTGCACAAGAAGCAGTGTTCTTACAAACTAAACATCCTGTAATGCCCTAATTCTATGTACTACCCAAAGTACATAAATCTAAGAGACCTCCACCAAGGCGTCCTAATATATCTGGTCTTGGCTCGTTATTGGAACCCCTGTCTACCTTTGTAGATCATTTTTTTAAGGCCCATGGTTAAAGAAAAGGCCAACCTTTTTGTAAGACAGGAAAGATGTTTTGAGATTACTACCTGAGGCTGACTTCAATAAAGAAACGGATGTATTGGTATCCTTTGATGTAGAATCTCTCTACACCTCGATCCCTCATGATGAGACACTAGATGCCATCACGTTACTTCTGGCAAACAGAGAGTTGGATTCCATAACTCCAATACATTTCATCATGGCCTGTGCCCAGATTTCAATCAAAGAGAATTTCTTCAAATTTGAGGAAACAATCTATCTTCAGACTTCCGGAACCGGCATGGGAAGCGTTTTTGCTCCCAGCCTGGCGAACCTTTATGTTCATGGGTTCGAACAAGAGCATGTGCTGACAGCTACGAATCCCTATCGCGAGTCTATACGCCTTTGGAGGTTTTATATAGACGATATTTTGGTCAGCTGGCGAGGGGAAACGGAATCGATTGATGGATTCCTCACATGGCTCAACAGCAGAAATGAGTTTCTAAAATTTACAGTGAAAGTTAATAAACACAAACTGGCGTTTCTCGATCTACTCATTGTGGCCACCCCAACAGGTTTAGAAACTGAATTATACAGAAAACAGATTCCATTGCTGCTCTTTTTCTTCAAGAGGAGTACCAATTTGCATGACCAGCTTGTGCATACCAGACCAAGGACATGCAAAATACATACAGTGGGTACATTGTGGGATCTTCCCACTGTACAGGGTAATTTCCCTTGCAGTTCCTGTGGGGTCTGTTATCAAATGCAGAAATCGAAGATGATTGATATTGGCACCCGGAAACCTTGGGTGCAGAAGAAGTTCATGAACTTCAATAGTGACAAAGTCATATACCTCATTACGGGTCCCTGTAAATTAAACTACATAGGGATGACAACAAGAAAGGTGAAATTGAGGATTATGGAACACAGAAGCACAGTGAGGTGCAAAAAGCAGCCAACCAGGTTGACGAGCCCTTTTTGGAAGTCAATCACCGACCAGTAGATTTCACCTGGACAGTATTGGAACAACCTTACATCCCAGGACATATCACTGATATTTCCAAGTTCCTCCTACTTAACGAACAGAAGTGGGTGTTCGAATTACAACATGATAAAGGGGGTTTAAATGATGCAATACCTTGGGGGATGTTGTGATAGGTATCTATACCCCATATAGTGACGTTCCCTAAGGAGCTGTGGCAACAGCCCCAATCTTTCAATACGTTCTTGACAATAATATCATGTGGTGGAATACACATTCATCAACATCCTTTCTTTTGACCAACAACTTTGGGCCTATCATTACCTGGCGTCGAGGTGCAACAAGAGAATAGGTGTACTACGGGCTGAGGGTATGAGAGTAGCAACACCCGGATGACAGCACGTGCAATTTGGAGACTGGGTGTTCTGTTCTCACGAATGTAGATGTAGCTTTTCTGCCCTAGACTTAATAATAACACATTGTGTGTTATCATTTGGACTTGTGAATGCACTGTTTGGTTGAATGAAGTTGTATATATATAAACCTGTCAAGTGAATACTCAGTCTGGTAATTTGTTAGAAGCACCAGTATGACATTAATACATAATGATCATTCTGGCACGTTTTAGATGATTTTTCGATCTAGACTAGCTAATATTGTAATGATGAGCGCCGATTTTATTCATGAATGGACATTTTATGAATGAACACTCTTTTTATTTAGGAATAGACATTTGTTTTATTTAGGGAGAGACACTTGTTTCATTCCATTTCTTTGACTTAACACAGAATAAATGATGAGCGCCACATTTTTATTCATGAACAGAAACCCAAGTCATGAATATATAAGATTGTACATCCGAGCTATTTTGCTAATAAAGTTTGTGCGTGTTTCTATACAGGTGAAACGTAGGCAATTAACCACTACTCCCATGATGCCCGTGACGCGTGTTTAATGCATCAAGAGCTTGGAGTATTCAATGCGTGTGCCTCAAATGCGACGCTTATGACACAACTCCGGTGCTCTAAAAACATGGCGGCGCTCTACTGCCGGTACCTCCCCGATGGCTTGGATGACCGTCAGAGGTACCGACGGATAGGTAAGCGCTTTTGCTTCCCGCTTCTAAGCTGCGTGCGTTACTTGTTTCCATAGAATATGGTTTTAACAACACACATTAGAATTGCGTGTATTTCTCTCTCTGTTGGGCAATGACGGATAGGTAAGCGCTTTTGCTTCCCGCTTCCAAGCTGTTTGCGTTACTTGGTTCCATAGCAAATGGTTTTAACAACACGCATTAGCATCACGTGTATTTCTCTCTCTGTTGGACAATGGGGAGAGATTGGTTTGAGAATACATCCGCATTCAGGACACTGGTTATACTGTCCTTGGGCACAGTTAAGGCTGGTGGGATAGGGATCACGAAGAGGATAAAAGATGTGGCGGTATCTCTCCACATGCTTTTGTACACATCATCTTTGAACAATATATGTTTTAGGTTCACGAGGGCAATGTTAACAAATACACAGTATTTCTGTACTGGTGACCCTCGTTTTTTAGCTTAAACACAAACATGAATGGTGATTTTCACGTTTTAGCTATAATACAAAATGAATGACTACTTGATTCTTTAAAGACAGAAGGACTAGCTACATCCCAATGTAGCTTGATAAGTGGGAAGGAGGTGTGTTTCCACATATGAGACTACTTAATGAATACCAGATTTTTTCACACTAGGTAGTCATGATGACATATATATCAAACAGTTTTTAATCTTGTGCTGTGTGTGTTTACATGTTGTGATTGCAGTACAGGGGTAGTCCATAGGATGTTGGGATTAGTAGGATACCACACTGAATAGGGTATTTTCCTACTTTTTCTCATAGAGCGGTGCCTCCTTTTCACCTGAGCCGCTGCCAGGTGAGGTGAGGTATTCTACTCATGCACATCGGGTAAGAACGAATGGCATGCACCCATTATTGGGTCTTGGTAAATGATAATGGGCATGTCAGGCTATTTTATGTTTTGTTCTGAACATGAGAACTTTGTGCTTATTAAAATTGGTGAACCTATATCCTTCACTGTTACAGATACTGTCAGCTGTACAGGTTTTGCAGAGGAAGGACTGTACATTACTGATCACAGGTGATCCGGTTGTATTGGTTCCAACCGTTTCAAGTGTACTTGTATCTATTATTATACAAATTTATTTTTCACTTTTCACATACTTGTAGTAGCAATATTTAAGTTGGTCCTGAAGAAGGCATTGGCTATAAAGTTGTCCGGATGTGCTGAAACATTCTGACCTCTTTTTCTAACATCAGACAGTTATTTGTTATAAACTGTCGCTTGCACTGTTTTTAGTTTGGACTGTGAGAGACAATAATAAAAGTAGGGTCTGTCATAGTTCAATTTCAAATTCACATATCACGTTTATGTACTGTATTCATTTCCCATATAAGTAAATTGCTCTCTTCTGGTAATTTAGACATGAGTATAGTTTTCTCTTCTGACTATTAGAACTTAAACATCCTCGGGCTCCCCGATCCCTATGATGGGGTTGCAGCCCTTAGTGTCACTAGAGGGACTTCAAGAGGAGACCAAGATGACGAAGCATGTCACCAATTGGTGAGTGATGGGAATCCATTTATTTAAATAGGACTTTCTATTGTAGTGGCGTGCACATTAACCTCATGGATGCTGCTGACGAGCTCAGCTCGTCACGGCCGTTGGAACGTTCACATGTGGGGCTAATTTCCCCGCTATGCTGAACGTTCCAAAAACGGGTGCGGTTGTGACGAGCTCAGCTCGTCATGAGGACAGCTCCGCTGTACTCCATGACGAGCTGAGCTCGTCACCAGCACGGTGGCGCCGCGCGCGGCCCCCTCCCCCCGCAGCGAAGGGGTTAAGACTTGTTTTCTGAGTTCATAGTGCTCAGAACATTATCATTACATTTTAGACCCTTGGATACTCATGGTATATAATAGGTTCAGGGTGTGTCTGGCTGCAGTGTTCTGTATGGTCTGGAGTCTTTTAAGGAGCTCGGTTGAAATCCAGCCTAAAGAGCATTAACATAGTGAAGGGGGCTGGTGATGAGGGTGTGTGTGACCATCTTTCTGGTATTGGTTGGGATTCCTCTGAAAAATTGGCAGAGCATGTGCAGGATGTTGAAGCAGGAGGAGACAACTGCGTTGACTAGTCGTTTCCTGGTCAGTTGGCTGTTGAGGATGATGCCAAGGTTGTGTGCGTGATCTGTCGGGCAGGGCAACTCTGTCGATACCTTTGGTGATCCAGGCAGTGAAGTTCTGGACAGCCTGGTCAGGGTCTGTTGTGGGTTTGGGTTGTGTGGTGCCAATGGCCTAGGTTCATTGGATCTCAGTGACAATGCCCCAGCTTTGGTGGGTGGTGCTGTGGTGCTTGGAGATGGTGTGCTGGGCATTGGAGATGGTAAAGTGGACAATGGTGTAGTCGGTCCAAGTGAGTTCTGTGATGTGGGTGAATTTGATTCTGTCACTGGAGATGAAGATGGCATCAAGTGTGTCCAGCTTTGTGCGTGGGTTGGGTGAGGCCGATGTTGTTGAGGTTCTCCAGGAGGGAGGTGGAGTTGTTGTTGTTTGAGTCATTGACATGGAAATTGAGATCACAGAATAGGACGTAGTGGAGGGAGTCGATTGCAAAAGGGGATGAGGCAGGAGATGGAGTCTGGTTCTGGGGGTCTATATGCAAGGGTACCTCGTATTGTGGTCTTGACGTTGGTCTGTAATTCGAAGTTGAGGTGTTCCATGAGGGCATTGGCTCATCGTTGGTGGTGGTGCATCGGATGGTTACCTTGAAGATGATTGTGATACTCCTGCTGTGTTTGAAGCTGCTGGGGGTGGCTGTGGCAATGTCGGGGTTCGAGTAAGGGTTGAGCAATGTTTCGGTGATGAAGGCTACGTAAGTGGAGAGGGTGATGATGGTGTACCATATTTTCGTGGTGTGTTTGTAGAGGGAGCACACGGTGAGCAGGATGCATTGGAGCAGTTTTGGGTTGTTTGTAGCCTTCTGTGTGGAGGTACCAGTGCAGGCATGTGGTCCTGTGTCGCAGGAGAAGCAGCAGTGGTGGCAGGTGAATGGTCCTTTGGTAGATCATGGGGAGGACATGAAGCAGCTATTTTTGCGGTGTCCGGGGCCAGGAGCTCCTCTGTGGAGTATTGGCAGACAGTGGGAGGACCATGGGTCCTGGCGCTGGGCGTGGTCCAGGTGCAGATGGATTGCATTTGGTGTGCAGGTGGCGCCCCCAGTGCGCATGTGCACGGCCACACTGCAGCCTCCATTAAAAGTCCTGGGAGGTTGCAGAGGCTGGCAGGGAGGCTGGAGTGCAGGAGCAGCTCCAGTAGGAAAAGTGGCATCATGTAGACACGATCAGGAGAATGCAGGCGGTTGGTGGGTAACCCAACAACATTTTTTGTTTTGTTTAATATTTTGTAATAATCATAATAATAAGTGCAGACAGTGGCAGCCTTCAACATTCTAAATGGGAGCAGCATCGAGGCTGGGCTGGCACAGTGCCTGGTGCATAAGCATTCAAAACCCCTTAGAAGAGGTTGGTACCTGTGCCTGTCTGGAGTATAGTTACTTAGGTTGTGGCTGGGCTCTCCAAATAACAGTGACTTGCTAGGTAACAGCTACTTCCCAATACGTGGAAAATCAAAAACTCAACATAAACAGCAGGTCTCAGAGGGACAGCAGTAGGACTTTCAGGATGCTGACGTACAATATTATGTAAGTGAGAATGGTGTCAGAACTCATGCTCACTCACTCACTTACCCACCTATACATTCCCCTCTGTGAGTTAAGTACCCATTCCGGAGATCTGTCTGTAACCTATATGTCTCTTATGCCTTAAGTGTGAATGTTCTGTAAGTAATGAAAGCTTGTATTAGTCTGCCCTGCTAGATCTGTTATGACAGAAATCTAAGATTGCCCTTGAGGCCTTCGGCAAGAGAGGAAAACTAGCTTTGTACTTCCATACTGATCCTGTTCTGAGAGAAAGCTAAGCTTATACTGCTGCTACCTCATTTGTATCGGTGATGGGCAGAGCCAATGGAATTATGCAGCAGGGGAGGGACAAATTATGCAGCAGGGTTGAGTAAATTATGCTGCAAGCAAAGGTAAATTATGCGGGGTAATGCGGCACATTTTGTGATAGTATTAACTCGTTATTTTGATATTTTTACACTTGTTAACACTGTCTGGAAATTGGTTGCCCTTTTTTTTAAACACAAACATATAACAATACTTGGACCCTTTTCAAACTGCCTTCTATTGTGCAACATGTGTTGCTACATTTTTGGTAACTTTTTAACCGTTTGAGCTAGAAACAATTTCTTTTGTTAAAATCTGCAATTTATGCAGGAAATGATAGATTATGTGGCAAATGTGGCTAATCTATAACTATGAGGAAATTGGCTGCGGCCGCACAGTCACATAATTCCAGTGGCCCTGGTGATGGCCAATGCTACTGCTGCCCTGCGTTTCTTGTGCTCTAAAGGAGGGAAGCTTGCACTATTTCTGACCATGGGATACCTGTTCCATGAAGTGGGGATGTTTCCACTGATATTTCCCCGTCTAATGAAAAAACGAAGGATATATTGAATGCATCTGCATAACATGCCATATGAACCAGGGACTGTTTCACAAAATTTTATGTGAGATATCTATACTCCTGATCAAGGGGGTCAGACCCCAGGGGGGGCAATTTTTGAGCGCATTGATGGAAAAGATAAGCTGCGTGCGTCGCTCAATCTTCATGTTTTTGTTCTTGTATTAGTGAGACCCCAGTAAAAATACCTTTAGCTCATTCAGACAATATTAATGTAGTTCTAATAGTTTAACTCACTAATGAAGATTACCAGACTAGACAGGCTAAGACTCCCATCCTGTATGAGTACATGAAGGCATGGTAATTAGATCAAATATTTGGCTGTTTCTGGGAGGAGTTTTGTTCTTCTTGTATGTTTATGCCTGTATACGGAGAGCGCATAACAGTTCTTTAACTCCTATCACTCCCCATTGATTGTGTTATCTACCTGTGTTGTACTTGTCCTGTTTAAGTGAGAATCGTGTGATGTTACTTCTGTTTCTTCCACATGTTCAGTACTTATTATTTGTGTTAGGCAAGGCTGCACTACTGCTGATACTGTACCTTTGTTGTGAAGTTCGATATAAAACTTTCCACTACACATCAGACAACACAATCCTCCCTTAAATGCTTGTTTCAATGCATAATGTGAATGAAATAGTGACCCCCCTCACAAAATACCCGAGCAGGGATTCTATGCTCTTACATGTGAAATAAGCAGTTTATGAAATAGACTAAAAGAGACTTTGTAACACGGTAAACATAGCTGACACGTGACTCCAAGCCATGTTTAATACATTTGGCCAGTTTTGGTATTTTAGCCAACACCGCTGTGTATTCTGGGCTTTTGAACCCACAGTGAAAGTGTAAAAAGCAAAAAACCAAGTTCCACGACACAACATACTGTTGGCTGAAAAGCCAGCAGGAATGGCTGATGGTATTGTGGATCATACTACCACTAGGCAGACTTGTGAAATGCGAAATAAAATATAGTTCCTGACTTTCTAACCCTTTATTTTGTAGGCAATCAAATGTTAAACAGAAATGAGGGTTAGAGGGCAGAGATAACCTTGCAAATGTGATCTTCCTGCTAATGGGCTAACATTAACACTCCTTGGAAAAACGGCACGTTCAAAAGGTGTGATTTACCAGAACTATACTAGCAGCAGCTGCTGAACCTGTCCTAAGAGACCTGGAGAAAGAAAAAACAGTGTACCGGTGCCCTTCCTCCAAAGGCTGTCCTTGGCCTAGAGTGCTCAATTGAGTGCTTAAAATGAACCGGTGGTTTCCGGTGCTTGGCGCAGGCATATCATTGTCAACTCCGGCGCTGGGGACAGTCTGTCATAAGGTGACGCTGTCTGGCTGATTTATAGATGAACACAACAAAAGTAAATTATTAATTCACTGTACATTAAAAATGACTATTACTTGCCCTCCTAGCCATTCTTATAGCTTTAGGGGTCTGAAATAGTCCAAATTGTCACACTTGTAGGAATGTGATGGTTAGTAGTTGTGTTGTTAATGTCATTGGCAGCATGGCAGGGGCGATGTGTGGTGCAAGCTACAGTGGCCTTCTGACGAGAGACCTGACACTTATGTTTTTTTACAAATTAAGCACTGCGCGGGTGTGATTTTAGGTGGAGGGCCTGTATCAGCAATGTGATGCACAGTGCCTTGAACAGGTTCAGCAGGTGCTGCAAGTGCTGCCAGTTTAAGCAGGGGTCTGTAATATTGAGGCTCCAAGCCCCTGCCCATGGTCACCATAGCAGTCTCCAGAGACTCAAGTTACCAAGTTCGGCGGCCCAGGAACATCACAGTCTTTCGGCACAGGCTTGCTCCTTTTATCTCTCTAGGGACATTATATGGCCTAACCATTTTGAGCCCTCAGGCACAAAGAGTGTGGGGAATGGGTCAGCTGCGTACCTACCTAACTACCTTTCATTCATGCTCGATATTACATCCCTTCCCAAAATAATAAAAAAACAAGAACAACAAAACACACAAGTCTCCAGCCTGGAAGCAATAGGTGGCATACTGACCACAGTGCCGTCTTCATGTCGCTGCAATGGCGCCGGGTGCGTGGGAAGGCCATACCTAGGATGATCCGTTCTCGATGACGGCAGCAATCGGGGCAGTGGTGGTTGAAGTTGCAGGCTGTGAAATGCTTGTCTTTGATTCTGTTGGCATGCTTTCCTAACTGCAGGTCCATCATGAAGTGCATTCCTGACTCTTGTGTGCAGGCAGGGTCCCACTGACCAGGAGACTCAGAAGCTCTTTCCCCAAGTTCTGCTTTTGGCTCAGAATATTGTTTGAAGACATTTACATTTCTCGTGACAGTTTCTTCTCCCCTCCCCACTGTCAACTTCACGAGTCGCAGTCCAGGGTGGCAATCTCTAACTAGCACTTTGTTGGCTAGCTGAATCAATGGCTCTTGCGCTCTTCTCCTTATGCGGCATCAGTCATTTTAGGTCTTCTGCCGAGACAGGTTTGCACTGTTATCCAGCAGCTCAGGGATCCCCTGCAGATTATGTTGGAGTAGATCCTCTACAATCTGATACAAACTATCATGGCTACATGTTCGCTTGGTGATGGCATGAGAAGTCAGTCAGTATTCTCTTTGAAATGGAGGACTGTTGTCTATTCCAGTGGCGTAGCAAGGTGGAGGTGGGGGGGGGGAATCCACCCAAGGTGTCATGAGTTTTGGGGGTGGCAGCCACCCCCGCTCTTACCTGCTGCGGGGGCGTCACGGGCGGCCACCGACGAAATCACCAGCACACCCCGCTATTATACACGGTTGCAGGGCGGCAATTGCAGGGGCCACCATGGGTCTATTCTCAGTTCCTTTAGGACCCAATTGGTGGCCGTGGTTTTCTCAAGTTTGGGAATGTTGACTGAACTATTTCTATCTCCGGATATTTAAAGTAGTATAGCAACCCGCATGTGTCTCCTGTCGATTAGTGGCCCATAGTCAGCACTAGCCGTAACCCACGGGTGCAGGTGAATGTTTCCAGCTATAGCTGAAGCGAAATCATTTACAAATCTGTTGTGACCAGCACCCCGCTTATCTTGCAGACAAACCCATCACCTTTGGTGGTTTGTGGCACTCAGGGGCGTAGCTTCAGGGGGGGTGTTTGGGGTGTAACACCCCCTAATAAATGTATTTTCTGATAAATAGTTGGGTTCAAGTGCTTTCAGTTGGCTATGGTGAGGTGTTGATCAGATTTCACCAGTGAATTTTACATATGCATAGACAACAAGCATTTGCAATGCAATAGGTCTCGCAGTTGTGAGAGTTTGAGCTATTGGCATTGTAAATGGCACAACTGCGAGACCTATTGCATTGCAAATGCTTGTTATTCGCAGGTATCATCAGTTAGTTGCACCTCAGCTGGGTAGAAAGTGACAGGACCAACCACCAATTGGCAACTCAGCAATTCATTTGAGAAAGCTACACAAACTGTGTTGCAGTAAGTATGCCTGCTGGTTAGACAGGCAAAACGGCAACATTGTTTACAGCATAAAATATAGTAAAACATCTCATCAGGATTACCTCAAGCGAGAAATGTACACAGTTTGGGTACGTTTATACCGCTTGACAATCTCAATCGACTGATCAGATGTAACACATACCAGAGTGTCAGTGAGGGTCGTATGTGATAAACAGGACTGTATCTGCCTTCATTAAGAGAAATCAACACCGCATTGCCAAATAACCTCAGGGGGAACAAGTCTTTCCAACAAGACAGCCAGCAACCACCACCCAAATCTTTTACTTACATCGGTTCCAAAGTACGGGTAAGCCATTCCCTCAGCACCTCGAAGTTCTTAATGTTCATTTTCATGTGCCCTGGGTGCCCTTCAACTTCTTACTCCTTCGAGGGGACGGGCAGAGCCCGCTGCAGCTCCCCAGTCGCCCCCTTGGTGTCAGGCAATGGTCCTTTGGCTTTACAACGTTCCCCCCCTGGACTTTCGCCCTTCACCACCAGGGCCCCGGCGCGGCAGCCGGGTAAGGGCCAGGTTCCTGGAGGAGGGGACGGTGGGGTTCAGGGTGGCACTAGGTGGGGGATCGGCACGGTGCGGTTCCTTGTGCGCACACAGTGTACCTGAAGACTACGGTCAGGGGCAGAGGGGTAAATCAGTTTCCACAGCGGACCCAGAGCCGCTCCACAACAGTGAAAGGCAGATTTCTCGCAAGACAGTCCGGTAGTAGCGCAGTCCAGTTGCTGCCTCCCTCTGCCCACCAGCTCACACTTGCCACAGTGCTCAATATACAGCGCTGATAAAAACACAGGGACAAGGTGCGCGAGGCGCGCGCTCAACTTGTCGAGGGACACGAAGATAGACATAGAGGAAAGACTAATACAACAATTGCCACTGAGTACGGTCCAAGAGGTTCAAGCTGGATGCCATCTTGAATGGTTGTATTTTACTGCTTTCCAAAATGTCACTTCTGAATAGTAAACTTAGGTGTATTACCAAGCACAATGTTAATATTCAATTGCAAACACAGTATAATATGACACGTGATTCACCCCTACTATTAATATTGACAACTTGAAAATGTAATTAATACGTCTTACGATAGCTAAACATTTAACCATGCATTTAGTTAAGTTGTATTTTGTTTTACTTTTTAAATATATTCTAAGTATATGGCTACCCATCTGAAAAACACATTTAGGATTATCCCAGTCAGAAATGGGTGACGTGGAAAACAAGCAAGACTGAGAAGCGGAGCGAGGCGAGCGCGCCACAGCAAAACATCTGTTTTGCATTATCGAGCAAGATAATGCAAAACAGATGTCGGCCGTGCGGGTAATAGAAACCAATAGGCCATGGACGGGGCAAATGTGGGACATGCGCCCGCATTTGCCCAATTGCGTGGTGTCTTTGTTCGAAAGACACAAGCAACGCCCAATAGCCTGCAACAATAGCAAAACCACACGCACAAGCATGTGGTCAGCTTTCAGAAGCCCCTACAAGAAGTATCGCGCTGCGCGAGACTCTGCTGTGCACTGCAACACTAGGCGTGTGACCTAAAAACTTATATGTTATGAAAATCTTCAAAAATGTTTGTTAATTTACAAAATATTGTGTTTTCTCTTACATAGTACCCCTACCAGTCCGCATTCCTCTCCCTTCACATTGCCCCTTAAGCCCCTCTTGAGGGCCCTGTTTGTCATGTAATATTTTTTAACATTATCTGCCAGTGTGATTGTTTGAAAATTTAAAGCTCACCCTACCCCCTACCCCATAGCTAAGCCCCTGTCAGCACACCCGCAGCCAGGACACCATCAGACTGCCAAAAAAAAAGAAGAAAAGCAAGACAGCAATCCTTTTCCATCTATGCATAACAGATCTGGAACATCAAGACCTCCCTAACACTGCTCAAGATTAGGAAAGAGTTGAAGACTCACCTGAGATTCTGAAATATAGCCATTCATAGCGATGAAGGCCAAGGTAAGTTGAAAATGCGGTCATATGCTGGGACTGGGGTGCAACAACAACTAATGGTACAACGACTTGAGATCAATTTCTGAGAACTATTGAGAACTATTGAGAGCCATTGATCGTCCACTGTGAATGTAAGGCGTTGCTCTCCTTTGATGGCCACGTTTGGGGTTGCATGTTCACACAAGTGCTTATTTCCAGGGATTTCTTTTCACTTCATTGGGTGAGACCTATGGGGCAGTCACTTCATGCTTTCTCTATTTTCTGCGTCTTCTACGTTTTGTAACTCTCTTACCTTTGGCTGGAGGTGGAACGCTCACCGTCCATATCTGGGTGCGCCACCTCTAGAGATGGATCAGTGTGGAATCAAACAGTTCTGTCTTTGAGACATCCAATGCCTTCAAACAGATGGGAATAGTTGAGGAGCAGCATGTCTGCGCTATTGGTGTGAATGCTGTAGGCTTGTGTTTCCCAAGCTGTTGGTCGGTCACAAGCCGATTTTTGGTGGGTCCCAAAATTTAGAACAATGAATGAAGATGCCTTTAAATTCTGTTTTTGAATTGTCACACTTGCTGGTGATTCAAAGACAGATGCTACATGTTAGGCTGCTTTATTCTTTTAACTTGGCGATTGGTGTTTCTTTCTCTGGCTGCAAACTGAGTGGGGTTATTACAATGAATTATGTGACAATGTAGGATGTTGTTTTCAGCAATAAACAACACAATGTAAATAGCTGTAAAAAAAACCTGTTTGCATTCACCAGTTAGGAAAGCAAACATTGAGCACTTTTTATGTAATTCTGAAGGAAAATAATAAACATAAACATAAATGAACATACCAACTCACACCTCACACTGTGGGCATTTTCCACATGATGCACACTTCTTGCCTTTTGCCTTCCCATGCCTCACAGAATCTTACTTTTTGAACTGAGCCTGTTTTAGAATAACAGCAAGCATGCTCCCGACATTTGTGATGGGCAAGACACACTATTTCAATAGGGGTATGCACATGGTATTTGAACTTGGCTTTCCGGGAGACAGGGGGGCCTCATTTACGAGGCCCTTTGTGCCCTCGGAGCAGCACTTTTTTTACACTCCAGTGGCTCAGTGTGCTGACCCATATTTACCAGGCCACGCAAAGCCACTCTGCATGGCTTTCCATGGCCTAGTAAATATGGTCCCCTTTCACGCAGTACTCTGGGGTGTTCCATGGGTGTTGCTGTGGGTGCTCCCACACAACACTCATAGAATCTAAAGCATTCCCAGATTTACACAGTTTCGTAACCCTGGGAATGCATCAGACTCCTTTGCCTCCCCACAGGAGGCATAGGGAAGGTGCAACGAGGAGAAAAACTTTTATTTTCCTTGTTTTTCATTTTTCTATATGTCCTGGATTCTGCTGCATGCTCCCCTGCTCCAAAACCTTGTATATGAGGCCCAGAGAATTTTCACTTTGGTGTAGCAATATGTTTCTTAGAAGTCAGATATGATCACGGGAGTGAGCGACAATTTGCCCATGCTGTGAATTAATCTTTTGTTTGTGTACTAGTTTTCAATGCAGTACATTGGTTACTGGTTGGAACAGCATATCTTCACAATGGATATTTATCCACATTCAGTTTGAACTGGATATCCCTTATAATGAGTTCTGTTCTTTATTTCTGACTGATTAACAGACATACACCGTGATTCAATCTATCATTTTACATTTGTGGTTACATGGTAGTTGCTTCCTCTTAAGTTATGAGGAGCATCCATACCATTTTGGTTTTGATTGATAGTACATTGCTGTATTACTTTGGGTCCTATTTTAAATGTATAGGATATTGGTAAGATGACACTTTAGGGATGAAACCCCCAGGTTTAGGTCAATTTGGATTGAAACGTCGACATACTCACGGGCTATCCTGTCTACATAACTCAAGATCTTGATACATTCATGTTGATATTGGGAATTTATTGTGGATATCTCTTGTTATTCTGATGTGTATACTGTATATATGTAAATATGTTTCTAGCCCTGAGCACTTTATGCAAGTTGCTCCGCCTATAATGATTTTTCAATTCATGAAGTCATGACGCTGTAAAAATAATACATTACATTGGTATTATATATTGGGCTTATAATTGTACATAGTGATACACTACCGCGCCTACACTACCACTCCCAGAGAGGACATGGTACCAGTGTAATGGTAGATCTTCGGTACAAATTTGACCCACTGGACCACTGTGTATTTTTTTAGAAGTTGACTTGGTTTCTGGGCTGGGCATATGGGTCAGTCCTTGTGTTCTTTGTGTATAAGGGATCTTAGTTCTGCCGTGAGACCAGGAGGGTCACATCAGGCTTGGCCTCATTGCTGACACTGGACTACTGCACCTGTCATGAGTGTGGCACAGAGTAGTGGTGGCACCATATCATGATTAAGAGATTTAATGTGTGACCAGATCTTTTTATCCATGTTAAACATGTTTGTGTGTGTAGCAAGTGGAACCCATGCCTAGTGTGAGTAAGCTAGAGTAACGGAGGCTAGTTAGATCCATGTAGGATACCTCTGGCCTGGCCATGCACCAAATGGGGTGGGGGGTGAGGACAGAGTTTCCATACAGTTAAATTGCATTCCTCTAGCTGAAGGTAGGAGAGCCAGACACTAAAATGAGGAATAGAGAAAGGGTTGACTTTAGGAATTCTATTAGCCTTTTTGTAAGTAAGGAACTGGTGATTAGTCTTCCTGGCACTGCCATTTGGTGGATTGTAGAGAAGGGTGGGACTGCAAACTTTGTTGTGAAAGGTGAGGTCATCCCATCTGTCTTTCCCCGATTACTTCTTCAGTGGGCTGACAGGTGCAGAAATGTCACACCTATTTGTACCTCTATTGTGGGAGCTGCATGATGTGGTGAAAAGCCTCACTCTACACAAATACTGTGTAAGAAGAACAGCCTGGAAAGGACACTTCAAAGAAGTACCAGTCCAAACCGGTTCTATAGTTTGGGAGTGCAGACCTGTCTAAAAGTTGTGGATAAAAGTAGTACCTACAACACCATACTTTGTTCTAATTCCAAGTACTGCATGACCAAAGATGGGGAGTCTTCTGCAAAGTACTCACAGGCCTGCAGTGCATGCGGATGGGTGTCTGCTTAACAGCCAGTCTCCCAGGATGAGAGGATACCACCTCAAGTCTGGATTTCCTACTGGAGGAGCTGTGTGCCTGCCCTGAAGCTCCTAGAGGCCTGCCTGCTGAGAGAAGGATGGAGCCTGCCTGGTTTTGCAAGAGGAGACTGGCCAGGAAAGGGTGAGGGCCAGTGCGTCTCCATTTGCTGTGGGGCACATAATGAAGAACCTGCATGAGAGCAATTTGGAGGGACCTCGGTGTCCTACGGTCGCATCAGACTCTTACTCCTGTTTCTGGTGGGAACAAGGACACTGAATTGCCTGATTTCCAAAGGCCCATTCGGGGCTACAATTGCGTGACCGCAGAAAGCCCATACGGGGCTACATTTGCTAAATACAGTAGGTCTGGGTGCCGTTTGCTGAAGGCCCTCCAGGGCTGCCTTTGCTCTGGCTAGGACAGCAGCCCTTCTGATGGCGGATTGCCCAGCCACCGAGTTGCACCTGTGAGGACATTGCTACACCATTTAGAAAATCAAAGGTAGATCCTCAAATTCATGCCAGCAGGACCCTGCACCTTATCCTTTGAAGAAGAGTCTGGACTGACGCGCTTCAGAACGCAGCCCACATCTGGTCCCTACACCCTGATGAGGTCTTGTAAGTTCTCTGTGCTGCTTTAGAGTGTGCGGGAGAGCTGCTCCGAGTGAGAGGTGGAAGAGTAAAGGGCATGTGAGATCTCACCTATCCTAAGAAGTGGTAAGATACAGACTGAGCACATTTTTGAACTGTGGGTAACCAAAACTACACCTGAGCCTGATTATTGCTACTCCTGATTGCACTCAGAGACGGGGAACCCAGAACCCTGGGAGATTGCTTCGAAGGAACCGAGAAGGAGTGTATTTGTTGTAGTGCCCTCATGAAATAGCGCTCTGTCACTGTCTGTGTATGGTTTTGACGCTGGACTGTGTCATTAAAGTACTTTCTTTCTTGCAATGAAAAGGACGGGTTGAACAATCAGCTTTATTGTGCTTGTTAGTTGATAGTTTGCCTCTGAGATTGAGCCTCCCACAACACCTACCGCAAAAGTCTGTGACTGGTCACTCTCACTAACAGCAGCAGTTCCACCATGTGAGCTGAGGAGCGTCTCCCCCCTGCTGCAAAAGCAACCGAGGTGAAAAGTAAAATGATAATAACGTGAATTTATTACCATTTAATTTTTCACAGCTGCTCTCAGACCAAGAGTCAGGAAGTGGCTGGGCAATTGCTACTGTTGTGCAGCAGGGGAGAAGGTGCCCACTCCTGTTAAAAGTGTGCATGTCACTTTGGCTGTCTTGCGATGGCCAGCCTGACATGCGCACTTTAAATCCCTCCACCCGAGTTGTCTTAAACAGCTGGGTGGAGAGCAAGCACAGGGCTCCTGTGCCTAAAGGAGCATCGAGCCAGCCTGCTCCAGACAATCCTGGCACTGCTCTCATGCTGCTCACCATTATCAGCAGCTTGAGAGCAGTGTCTGGAGTGGTTGAGGGGAGCTGGCTGAGGCTCCGAGAGTCATGCTGGGACTTCAAACAAGTATAACACAGAGGACGCATGCATATCTATTTTATTATTATTTACTTTTTTGACCCACTGACAGCCATTATGAGAAACTCGCACAAGTTCAGAGCTCTCAATTATGACTCGTTATTAATAAAACACTTAACGAGCCATCATTGAGAGCTTTGGCATCAAGATTAAAGGCATTTATCACAGGGCCTGTTAGTGGGTTAAAACATCCACTGCACTCAGGCTTCCCCCCACATCTATAACTCACCACCCGCCACTGCTCATTTACCCTAAGAGTCAAGTGTGAAAGGGGTTGAACATGACCAAGTTTGCAAAGCCACAGTCAACAGGGCACTGAAACACTAGGGGTAACGGATTGAGGTAGAGTAGCCCCTGCCTGCTCATGGCCCCTCAAATAGGGTCTGACAATATTTAACTTTTTTGACTTACACCCTCTGGCCCTAACCAGGCATTGAAATATCAAATATAAAGATTTCGTCTTTATCTGACCCTTGTTTCGATTTAGCTGTAAATAGACTATGTACTGTAGTCTACATAAAGCACTGTTGGATCAGGTCAGCACTATAAAAAACTCAAGTAAAACCTAGTCACTACTTAAGTTCAAGCAGAATTACTGAAATGTGGCAATACACCACTACTTTATGGAACAATTTTGACTGATGCCACCTGAAAAAGGCTGGTTTGTGGTAGCTTCACACATAAATGCAGAAAACTGTCAACATAATTATGTGACAAAGGACAATGCAGGAAACACTTTTCACTCCTTATACTAGAAGATCACCAACAATATATCATGAATTTCTAAAATTCTGTAACAATCTGACGTTATACATACAAGTAGCTATTTTGGTGCGTCTGTGCAGTTCCAAGTTACCAAGTGAAAATTTGTAAGTGGGTGCAGATATCAAGACCAATTAACACCCATAATCAAGAGACAAAACAATTCAGTTCATATTGTGTGTTGTTTAAATGGCCCATGCAAGTGTGATTAGACACATAGACCTATACAGCTTGCAAACGTATAGAGCTTATGAATGTTAAATGCTTCAGGTCTTGGTTAATCTGTAGGGCAACATATAAAATAACATGGCAGGGCCTGTCTTTTTTCTTTTGCTGGGCTGTGGAGTCTGGAGACAAGAGGTGCCTGTATCCTGCTGGACAGTCTCTGACATTTGACTCCTGCTTTCAGCAAAGGCAAAATGAATGTTAAAATGAGGAGTTATGACTCTGGCACTGTGGTGGGTAGGGAATGGAAGAGATGCCTACTCCTTCTAAGTGCACCCACGTGCTGCATGTGCCCCTGCACTGGGACATACTCTTGAGGGTTAGCCTGAAGTGTAGGGTGCATAAAAGAGACACATGTCTCTACATCCTCAGGGACTCTGGCACAAGTAAAGGACATTTGAGGCTGAGGGTATTGGACCCATGGAACCTTCCCAAAGAGCCAGCATTATTCCAGGCCTGTGATTAACTGATCATGGAGGAGATGGAGCTAAGATGCATTTTGGCCCGCAAGACTGCCTGTGATGTAAGGGGAGGGGGGAACAAAGTGAATTATTTTGTGGGGAAATTACTTGACAGTGGGCTTTAGAGAGATTCCCCTTGGGTTACAGAGATTATGTGAGGAATGTTATGATTGTGAGGTAATTGGAGGGGAGATGGTGGTTAAGATCAATAAGGAGCTTTTGGAGATGGCCAACAAAGTCACATTAAGAAAAGTGCCAGTTGTGTGGACATGCACAAATATAAGCGCTCACTGAGCAACCTTACGTCTTTGAGCCTTGCTGTCAGCATTTCTTTTTGCTTTGTTGTGAGAGGTATGTGGAAACATGTTTTCTTTTTGGCATTAGTGCGCAGAATGGTTGACTAACACATTAGTCACATTCTGAAGACAATCATGCAAAGCTATCTGTTGTAATCCATACTTGGTACGCCCCATCCCCCACTGCCCTCCTTCCCCTTGGTTTGTGCCAGGCTGGCATGCACAAACATTCCACAGCTGACTCCAGCTGACTGGAACCTGTGATGGTGTTGAGATGAAATAAAGAAGACTTCTGAATACTACGTGTACCTCGTCTTTGTTTCACTGGCGACGAGATGGGGATATAGCAAGGTGGATCTTGGGGCTGGAAGGGTACAATTACGATATTAAATACATGCCAGGTTCAAAAAAGGTGGTGGCGGATTTTCTCTCTCGTTCACCTATAGATGTTGACGACAATTCATCTCATGTTGAAACTAATTATGTAATCTTGAAGGTATCTTGCCTTAAAAAAGAAGAATGGGAAGAGTGTGTACGCAATGATGAGGAATTGAAAGTCCTCAAAGACCTTATTGTCAAAAGGTGGCCCAATGAGAAAAGTAAAATTGCCACTTCATTGAGTGATTCTGAGATGTAAAACTAGAACTGAATATACAAGACGGGACGGTTTGTAGGGGAGAGAAAATTGTTCCACCTGTAGCACTTAGACAGAAAATTTTAAATCTTGCCCATATTGGTCACATGGGGCGCAGCCTCACAAAAAACATAATAAGATTGGACTATTGGTGGCCGGGGATGGATAATATGGCGGAGACAACTGTAAGGGACTGTCTTGAATGTAGCCGGTCAGACAAAATACAACAAACTAGGAAACCTCCCATGTTGCCTGTCACTGTACCAGATAAACCATGGTGCAAACTAGCACTGGATATTATTGGGCCCCTCAACCTTAAGTCATTGAAGGAATGCTTCCTGTTAGCCATGGTGGAATACCACTCTGGGTGGGTTGTCTACAAGTGTGTGCACCAGATTGACACAAATGCAATGATAACATTTCTTAAGGACATTTTCTTTGAGGAAGGGATCCCAGATACTTTGGTAACCGATAATGGGGTACAGTTTACTTCAGAAAACATGTCCGAATTCCTCTCCGAAATGGGTATCACCCACCACAAGACGGCCCTATATTGTCCCCGGGCCAATGGATTCGTAGAAAGCATGAATCGCATAAGAAAAGAATGCTTACAGCGTGCGGAGATCTTAGGCATCTCAGCAGAAGACACCTTGCAAGACACACTTTGGGCCTATCGTACAAACCCTAACTTGGTCACCGGGGTCTCCCCCTTCAGCTCACTGAAGGGCTGAGTTCCCAAAACCAGACTCTCCCCTCCCCTTAAAAGAGAGAACACCTGTGCTGTAATCGGATATGGGGATGCTACAACAATGATGGCCTAGGTAGTCAACAGACCCAACTCCAATGCAACACTTGTCTCTCTTTAAGGTCAAAGCTGCCACCCCCAGTTTAGTCAGCACCTCCCTCAAAATGGTGGTATGTTCATCCAGGTCTTTTCCGTAAATGAGGATGTCATCCTGGAAGCACATGGTGCACTGAATGTCTTTGAGTACGTGTTGAATGATCCTTTGGAAGGCAGCAGCTGCCGAGGCCAACCCAAAAGGCATGCGCTTGTACTGGAATGCTCTCAGTGGGGTTATGAAGGATGTTAAGGGATGTGAGTTGGGGTGTAGCTCTACCTGGTGGTAGGCGGAGGAGAAGTCTAGTACACTGAAACAGCTTGCGTTCTTAATTAGGGTGAGCTTTGAGCTATACTTTGCAGAGGCACAACGGGTTGAAGTACAATGACGGAGTCCTAAGAGAGAAGGTATTGCACAAAAGATTTCATGAGAACACCATGGGTGACAACCTAAACTTAACCACAGCACAGATATAAAGAAAAGGGAAATTGAAAGGACGCCATCCCTAAGGTATTGCAAAGGATATCATATTGGACTATCGTGAGGAATTTTTAAAAGCAACTACAGTACAGATACAACTAAGGGAAATTTAAAAGAGCGCTATTCCCAAGGACAATACTATCGCTGTATATCAGAGAACTGGAACAAATCGTTGGCCCTTACATAATATGTGGACCTCAATCTGTGTGCATAAGATCGATTGACAAAAAATTCCCCGAACTTATAAACGGACAACCCTGTATTTCTAGGGATATCATTTGGTATATTGGAATTCCTATTCTTCGCAAGTAGCAACATTAACTGGTCCCCTGGAGCCCACATGTGTTATATCTTTACAAGGTCCTGAAGAAGGTGGTGTTTGGACAACTTTTAAAACCACCGAAACGCGCGTAGACCATTCTAGTGCTGGGTCTCATATATTTTTTATAGAGACATCTTGAGTACCTAGTTGGGATATAGTTGGTATTGATGATGTGAGAGTGGAATTAGTGGTATGGGAGTTGTGGTGTATGAATGAAGTGATCCAGGGGGATTTAATGATATTAGGTGTGTTTTTTATGTAATTATTTTAGAAATAGTAGCAGAGAAATATATGTATCAATGAACATATGCATTGTTGAACTGATGTCTACTGTTTGTTAAGTGTTAAATGGACTGAATTTAGATAAAAAAGAAATTAAATATGAAAAATAAAAAATATTTAAGAACTTTTTGATACAAATAAAAATGAATTTTTGAGATAAAATGCTGTGTTCATAAAGTGTACTTTTTGAATTGAATAGTGAAATGATGTGAAGTAATTTTTGTATGCAAATAATTTGGTCGATGAGGGAAAACTTTGATACTATTGAATAGTCAAATTATAACCATAAACAGTGTAAAAAATATAAATGCTGGTAGTATGCCTAAATATGGATGAGAGAAGCTTTGGTGTAATGAGTAAGTGAGTCTTGACTGAGTTCTGTGTCAGTATCTCAACGTAAATCAATATACATTACTTTCAGTTGCAACACTCTATCTCATTCAGCAAAGGCGAAACAGTAGAAATAGAATTCAGTTTTCTTTGAATTAATTGTCCACGACTACCTTACATTTACCTATTGCCAAAGATCCACAAACAGGCACATTTCCCTCCAGGACATACGATTATCTTGTGATGTATTCCTATAGGTTCTGAATCGATCCCCCTATTCCTGACCCTATTCTGGTTAGTAAACTAACAAGTTAACTAGTAATCAGCCCATGAGGCAGAAAATCCCCATGATGCAGATACCGTTATCTGACGCAGTCACACTACGGCACAGGAACGTGTTATCTGATTAGGTCATAATGCTTGCGATCTAATTAGACAAGCGATATTCCTCCAGCCCCTGATAAGGCATACGGAGTTCTCATAACAAATCAAACCTATGACAACCTGGGCAAAACCCTGCGGCCATTGTTTTGATTTCACCGAGAACTTCAGTAAAAGAATGTGCTAACGAGCAAGTCGTATGACATCCTTATTGACGTATCTATGTCCATCCTTACGTCAATCTCGGCACCTTAAAGGTATAAATATTACCGATCTTGCCCTATGCAAACACACGCGTGGTGACGAGACGGAGCAGCCATACTTGCCGAAGCCAAGAGCAGAGCAGACCCCGCTGGCAGCAGCCCCGCCTTCCTGACGCGCTGAGAGACGCGCTGACTTCTCCTGCCGAGAAATCCAGCCCCGGCGTTTCTGGGTAGCCCTCGCAGGCAGCCTGGAATATCGAGACCAGAGAGAGAGATACCATTCCTCATTCATCCTAACTTCCAGGTACAGAACTGAATAACCCCTCACAGAGAATTCTTAAGTTATTCACTTGGCAAAAACAAACTTAACTTAAACTGTAACTTTCTATTCCCGCCCACGTATTAGGCTTAGGTCAGGTACACGGGGTAGGCGTATCTAGAAACACCAGTTGAGTACGTTTAGTCAAATGTATATGTGTATGTAATATATTTTATTCATTTTAAAACATCTTATGGCTTAGAAACCATATCAATGTTTTTACAGTATTATTTTATACTATTGCTTTTAATGTATGCACTTTACTTAACTATAAGTATTGCAATAATATCGATCCATTTCTCTTGTACGAGAAAAGAGACTGATCAATAAATAACACCTTTTTATTGAACACGCCCGTCTCTTCCTTTTCTCTACATTCTGATGAGACTAAGAATGCACGTACTGACTGAGTAAAATAAATTGCCTTTTGTTCACACGACTCTCGAGATATACTCTTGATTAGGGGAGAGCAAAGTTGTCATGTTCTATGGTTGTCAGAAACTAAATCCCTTCTTGTCTAATCAGGGGAGTTAATTCTTTCCTGAACATTCGAGAAAGTTTCTAGTGAACTCTGAGCTAAGCTGGCAAACCCAAAACTTTAAGTCTAGTATCGACAGTAGTAGACCTAGTTAACGTCTGGTCTAGGCCTTTACTGCTGTAGGTATTATTCCAATGCGCAGAGCCTATTGGGATGATAGGAACTACACTACATGGCGCCCAACGCGTTTGGAAAGGGCGATAAAACTAACGTAAGACATTTAGAGTAACTCAGTCGTGCTTTCTCACTCAGACCCCTTTTCCCACAATACTCCAAAGACGTCTGGAGTGGGTGAAAGGTTATATCCGCCAGACCTCGCAGGAGGGAACTCCTATGTATGGTTCTTGGTATAATCAACGTTGAAGGATAAACAGTTCCAAAATATTGTGCATCTAACCTTTGTTTCCATAAGAAACCTGATCTGCAAACAAAAGAAATAACCATCCTGTCAGTAACATGTCAGACAATGAGGATGAAAGAGAGGCAGTTAGATTAGCAACTGAACTCGCAGCAGCTGATGCTACCATGCAGGCAGCAGACCAGGATATAATACTCATCCCGGTCATCAAAAGGAGATCTATAACTCTAAAACTTATAGAAAATGGACTGACACCTAGAGGTGGCACAGTCATATTCGTAATTGAGGCACACGAATATCGGCAGACAGAGGTATACTATTCATGGATACATTTTCCAGCAGCAAATGCTGTAACAAAGTACTTCCACTATTACAAAATAGAGGAACCTCCTAATGAGTACACTCCTTTCGAGGAGGTGGAAGTACCACTCAAATTTCAAGAGCATTTGCTCTTATTTGATGGCGCCCTAAAACATAATAATCACATCACCAGGCTCGGTCCTTTAGGTAGACCAGGAGCAACGTGGCCGGTCCTAGCCGGATACACACCACATCCAGACATCAATGAGATGCCAGCAGCAGAGCTGTTAACACAGCTAAAACAATTAATAAAAATACATAGACAATTAGTCCAGTATGTGATGCGGACTTCAACAATTCAGCCAGCGATTAAACTCCCACAGCTGACCCCTCACCAGGGGAACACAAATAAAATTACACCACAGAACATCCAGTCCTGCCTAGGTAAAGTACCGGCTAAACGGGAACAAATACCATTCTGGTTGGCACAGAAAATCACCCAAATAGAGGCGGTGTTTCCTGACACCACCCCATTAGAAAAACACAGGATTCTGACTATCTGTCTTCCAATGGGAATCGCACCACACATTGAGGACTGTGACACTTGGGGTACAGTCTTTGCTTCCATCTACACAAAAACGCACGGTGTTCCATCCATTTCGGTAATACCAGATGTGCTAAAACAAATTCAAGATGAATATGGTCCTGAACCCGCTTTAACTCTTGGTATGAAATTACTGAAAGACTTCAAGCAGGTCTCGGCTATATTACTAGCCAACATAAAAGGTGAAGCAGCAAACGTGGCGATCCGCCAGAGGTTAAAAGAGACAGATATAGCAGACCAACCAGCGGAAATTGCCAGAATCATAGAAAAATCCTATGAGGAACTAGGTAGAGATAGTTTAGGTGGAATACCAGTAAAACCGCAACTGATTGAAAGTCCAGAAAAAATATTTTTTAATAATAAATCTACATCACCAAAAAAGAACTGGGATGGAAACAAACAATCCAATCCTAAAGAAAAGAAATTCCAGTCCCGAGGAAGGTCTCCTAGGCGAAGAGAAAAATCTCCGAACCAAAGACACAGGTCACCCCAGAGTGACCCCTCTGGGAATAGATATAACCTTAGAAATAGGGATAATATAAAGAAGCCTGATAGATATCAAGACATTGATACACGTCCCTCTCAATCTTTTCAGACTTCCTCGCAGAAATCGGAAAGAAGAGGACGATCAGAACAAAGAGAAGAGCACGCCAAGTCCAAAGACAAGGAACCTGCTCAACTAAAAAAGAAATTACAATTTCCAAAAAAGAAGGTAGCCAGTATCAAGGTAGTTAACAATGCCGAGAATACTGAGGACACAACTGAAAAACGGAGAGTGGGCTCAGACAATGCTAGACAGTGCAGCAGAAGTGAGCATAGCTCGCAAAGTCCTTATGAATCATCTGGAGACAGTGGACACGAATGAATATCTTCAAGTGGAAACTGCGGACACCAGAGTTAGCAAACCTCACAAAATATACGAAATAACATTGCGTATAGAGGGGGATAAGACTAGGAAAATAAGGGGACTATTTTGGGATAATCTCTCCAAGGGCTATGACATCCTTCTAGCTGAAAAAGACTGTCCACCAGAGTTTGTCAGGGAGTGCCCTCATGGCGAAGAAATAATTATGCCTGCCTTCTCAAATCAAATTCCAATTCATAAAAAATACACACTTGCTAGAAAGTGGGCAGTGGCTCTAGCTCCTGCTTTATATAAAAATCACGTGGGATGGGATGAGGATTCTCCTCCTCACAAAATCCAGTTAAAATCACAACCTACTGCACAAAGGCAGTACCCAATTAAGCAAGAAGCTAAAAAACAGGTAAATGAAATACTAGATCAGCTAGAATACCAGGGGGTGATTGAAACTTGCACCTCACAAATGAACAACCCTTTGTTTCCGGTCTCCAAACCAGACAATTCATATCGTCTAGTTTTGGATTACCGACACCTTAACACATGTTGCAAAACTTTTGCAGTGCAAAACTCACACAGTGCTGCACTAATGAATAACATAGTGCGCAAAAAATACAAAACAACATTAGACATCTCTAATGGATTCTTTTGTCAAAACATAGCACCAGAGAGCAGATATTTAACTGCGTTCTCAATAAATGGCACTCAAAAACAATTCTGTCGGTTAGCCCAGGGGTACAAGAACAGCCCGGGGGTATTCTCAGCGAGAGTAACCGAATTACTACAACTATATGATGATGAAGCATTATCTTATGTCGATGACATTTACTTAACAGATGATGACTTGGAGACTCACTTGAAGAGAGTGAACACCATAATACTTGGGTTCGCAGCAGAGGGTTACAAATTCAACTTTAAAAAATCCAGAATTGCCCATCTGACAGTCCTGTTCGTAGGATATGAATTATCAAGTGTAGCCTGGCTGACAATTTTCTAAGAACTAGAAGAAATGGAAAATCTAGAATATGAAAAAACATACCCTCTGCCAATCGACATTCTGCCTTTACGACATTACGCCTGTGTAATCTATACAGACGGACATGCTCAACCCTCCGTTTGGGGAGAACAAGCATACAACCCCACATGTGAGATTACAAAAGAAGTGTGGCGTGGAGGTAAACTAAAACCTCTATTAACAAAGACACACTCAGTAGAAACTAATTCAGAACAACAAACTGAAATATTAGCTTTGAAAATGGCGCTAGATAATGCGGATCGCGAATTCCCGACACTTATAGTGTCAGATTCATATTACTGCGTCAAATCATATAACAAGGATTTGCAGACATGGATTCAAAACGGTTACAAAGATAACACAGATGCACCAATAAAGCAGAAACTGCTCTGGGAACAAATAGCTCTTTTACAAAAAGAACTACCAAAGACTCACGTGACTCACTCACTGAGTCATCAGCGTGATGGCGTTCACGTTGCAGGGAATTCATTGGCTGAAACGGCCGCAGCGGCAGCCACTAAATCGGCTCCCGTAGTTCGAAAAAAGCGTACATTAAAATACATTGACGGTGAAACAGTGCTGGCGGTGAAAACTTCATCAAAAGGCGACTGCTCAGCGTTACCGATCAACTATCCACTCAATTATACATACATAATCGATGCAAACTCCGTCCCTTTTGCTCGAATCCCTGGAGTGGGGGATAGAGTGATTCCAAACATGGACAGGAGAAACTTGTTAATCGCAGACGCACATATGGGCGAGGGTCTCAGACACCTCAAACTAAAAAATTCTCTAGAAGAATTACAATCAAGGTACTGGTGGCCAGGCATGAGCCTGCGTCACACCATGTTTGTAAAAAACTGCCCAAACTGCAACAGAGATCGCAGTGGGGAGAGAAACAGTTTAATACCTCGTCGTTCTACTCCAGGAAAAATCAGGAGTAAAAATGAAGGGTTGCGATTAACATATACAGGCTAGTTCCACTTATAATGTAGATCACCAGCACTCGGCTGACGTCCGGACTGTTATACAAAGATTTGCGAGTCTAAATGGCATATACGCTAAGAGCATGCTACGTTTGACCATTGTCTCCACTCTAGCCCTCAAGCCTGAGGGGAAACATGACCAAATGAGCATAGCCCAGCGGGAATCTTCTCACTTCCTTCCTGAGGGTACGGGATGGTGTAAAGAAAAAACCAAGGCATAAAGCAATCTATAGCGGAAAGGATATTAGGTTCGGGAGCTGGGTGGGTCAAACATCTAATAAGTGTCCAACGTAGTCTCAATAACTTGCCAAGAAATTCTCTGAAGGGATTCAGTGCGTACGAATTATTATTTGGAACTAGGATGATAATCTCTGACATTGATAGTCAGACTTCAGTGGTGAAAGAAAAAAGCTTTGATATCAAAGACCGTTTGGCTATTTTGCAGGACTTAAACAAAACAAGAAAAGACCTGAGCAACATAAAGTTGAAACAACAGCCAACAACCACTGAAGAACCACCACCTGTCCCAGCAAGACCTGTCTGGATTCCAAAAGTCGGGGATCTAGTCAGGGAGAAGATCGCGGTAAAGAAGGAATTTGGGCCTTCTTACAGAAAAGCAGTTCCTGTCTTGTCTGTCAACGGGACAAGATCAGTTGTACTACCGCCACTTGCTGGTAAAAAGGAGAACCGAGTTGTATCCATCGACCTGGTAAAACCACAATCATGTGGCCGATAACAAACAGTAGGCCAAGTGGACTCCCAATAAGTAGCAGAACACCAAGGTTTGCTACCAGTACAGAGATCCTAACAAAGAGGCTCATCACATTCGAAACGCCTACAGAAGAACAACATGGACTATGCAACAATGCAATAGAACTAAGACCTCTGAAATCCCAAATAAAAACATTTAGCAGAGACACACCAATCTATAATGAAGTACCAAACGAAAATGCAAGAAACAGAAATCCTGAAACAATTGGAACAATTGACAGAACTGCATCCGGCTACTTCATAAACTTCGATGATTCCTCTGAAGGCTTCAGTGAATCAAAGACACAGCCATCATCAAAAACCTTTAAAGATAAAGCTAAGGAACTTTTGAAACAACTGAAAGAAACATATCTGATTTCTCCATGGATTGAATTTTGGGTGGGTTTTGGTGCATTTATCCTCATACTTTGGCTCATCATGATACTAACATTGGGACGCTTCATTGAGGGAAAATATGCTAAAATGGACACAGCAAGTCAGAAAATCAACTTGATCCTCAAACCACACACATCTTCACACGTCGAGAAAAGAGAACTTTCTTCAGCCAACTTCACAGCCAATCCGATACCTGGTGGGGTAGCTTGGGACAACACTGACTATGAAATTTATGGTCCGGTCGAGATCCTGAAATATCCACACCAAATTAAGATCTCCTTGAGTGACTTTGTAAAACCAAACTCATTTGCTGATGATTGGGACTTCGAAAGCATTAATAATATGATGTCTGACTTAGTAATGTCTGCTAAATTTACCAAACATGATTATTTGCAGGGTTCTACAAATTATGATAGTATGTACTGTTATAACCACTATGGTAACCATTTTTTACATAGATCTGCACAACCTGGAAATGTTTTAAATTATAATCAATGGGAACATTGTGCAACACCTCCAAAAGGGAGCTCAAGAACCGTTTACGACAAATATTCATATTTTTCAGGTTTTAACACAAGTAATGCTGAAACATTTTATTTTAAATTGTCAAACAAAACAGGGACCAAGACCATGATAACCAACACAAAATTGTTATATTCAGACTCATTCTTTGAAAAAATGAATACTTTTGGTTTTGATTATTGGGACAAAAATGTTGAATTGAAAAGTGTTTGGGGTACAAAAGAATGGCAAGTACAGGGTATAGAAGCTTTGTTTAGAGCCTGCATGATCCCAGAACAAATGATATTTTTAAATGACACTGTTCAACAAACCACCTGTCTTGGCCTAGCCAAAATCAAAGATTTAAATAAACCGTCTATTCCGAAGCCAACAATGTTTAGCAACACTTCTACAGATGAAGAGATAGACGTAAACCATATATTAAACCAAAACAGAACACATCCTGATTGGAAACAGTGGTTGATCTGGCCCACAGATACTAATAACTGTCAAGACAGATTCCTGAACAAAACACAGGGGTTCAAAATGACCAGGCCAGACCCTAGATATCCTCAAAGACATCACCCAGGGATAATAACAACCTACAGTGTGGGCAAATTATGCCTTCAATGGCTACAAACTTCCACACTGGCAGAAATTAAGCAACACCTAACTTTACTTACTGATGGTGCTGACTTGTGTGATTTCACTTTGGGACCACGCAAACAGCGTCAAAAGCGTTTCATGGCAGCCTCTGTATATGCAGCATACAATGAGGCCTGGAAGGTTACTCAAATTGAAACAGCAGAGAGAATACGGGAAATTGACCGTATTAATTTGGAAAAATCACTTTCTGTAGTGGACAATGGGTTAATGACTCTGTCCTCCAGAATTTTTTCTTTGGACAGCATTGTGTCTTCAGCAATCGACATATTATCGCAGGACTTACTGTTATTACAACCCGGTCGGTCACAATTGCGTTCTATTGTACAGCTTGGCTGGACGTTACAAAATCTGCGTTCAGGCTATGTGCCTTGGCGTTTAATCAACACAACGTCACTATTCCAAATCTTTAACCTTACTGATAGACAAATCAGTATGGCACAAAAGGGTGCTGATTATACAATCCTGAGCATTGAGAAACTTGAGAGATTACCAGTGACAATGTCAGAACGACCTGTCAGTGAATGGATAATACATGGGATAATAAATATTCCAATCTCAACCTTCAGGTTTCAATACTGCCAAAAATATATACAGGCTGGCATGTACGAGAAATTGGGAAAAGGATACCTTAAAACAACATGGAACCTGCTCTATTCACCTATTCACATGCATGTGTCAGTAATAAAGGACAGAAAGTGTTTCTTAGTGGCAATAATTGTGCGATGTCACTAAGCGGCACGCTTCTGTGTAACGGAATTAGTTTGCATGGAGCCTGTGAAGGGAATTCATACAACCTTTCATGTCACCAGCAAGGCGCACCTGCAACAGAAATAGAACCATTCTTTCAAAGACTCTATAATGGGAGTTACATTCTTATTGTAGACCGCAAATGTTGTAGTCTTATGCCCGGGACTCCTTATCTAGTAACTACGACTGCGAAGGTCAAGTGCTGTGGACGCTCATTGTTCCCCAGCTCCTTCCCAGACAGGGAGGCAAGGGCATGGCCCGATTTGAAAATTACTTCTATTCGAATAGATACTTTAAGCAGAATGAAAACAGTGCTTCTTCAGACGCCTACCAGGCTCTCGTCATCAAAAGAAACGTATGATCTACAAGTCGCAAGGACGACTGCAGAGATACATACATTATTATCAACTAATTCCCCCGTACATTTCGCGGAAATCCTGAATGAAATCTTAAATATTTCTGATACCAATGGGGTCTCAAAGGTATTTAAGACAGTATTTTCGATGGCATTAACACCTTTCAAAGCCATACTGGGTATTTTTCCAGATTTCGTCCATTCGATTTTTGGCGGACTTCCCCTGATCCTGGGACTAATTGCAGGAATCCTATTCTTAGTCCTTATTTTTCGTTATGGCAACCCATGTCACAGACAAAACTCTTGCGACAAGGGAAGAAACAATCCTAGCCATTGGATACCGGGACCGGATATCAAAAATCCTGGGACTCTCCCGGCTTAGAGACCTGAACATGACTTGGTTTCTATCATTTCGACCAATGTGGCAAAGATGTGTTTTACCTGTATTGAGGTGTCTGCTATGCGGAGAAGAATGCGTGTTAGACACCTGTCTGACGCTACAATCGGATGCGCCAATGGATGCAGAAACATTGTTGAGCCCGATTAAGGTTCATGCTTTGTGCTGCCCTCAAAGGCTACCAATCCTGATGACGGCATTCGTGGAAGCTTCACCACTACGATTGATGGGTAGTGAAGTTCAAGATGAAAGCAGCATCGAACAGGTACGACCTTCTGTCAGTAATGCAAATCAGAATGTCAATGGAGACAATCATGCGCAAGAATGCATGATTACACCTATTTCCGAGTTAGTGGAACTTTCCCAGAAAGCTGTTGACAGTTTTTTCGAAAGCCTGAATGATATGATGTTCTCTCCAGAACAGAAATAGAGACTTTTGAGCAGGCTCGCACACGGCGTTCCCTGAATTCGGCCTTCAACTTTAAAAATAAAGTCACATGAACAGATTTTCCCTCCAGTTCACGGACAGCAATTTTTCAGCAGCCCCAAATATTTTTGCATATTTTTCGGGACACTATCTTCTGCTTAAAGTAAGAACTATTCTTAAAGAACTAAGGTTTCTAAATTTTAGATAGCTTATAGACATTAGCTGCCCGCTGATACGTTCATAAATATTTTATTCTGTGATGGAATGGTCTCGAACTTTTTTTCTGTATTAAGAAGCCATTTCATGTGTAATTCTCATATACCAAATAAGCAATAATGTATACAAATGCGATTACTTTGGCATTATTCTACAGCTTGAGTGCATACAATACATATGTCTGCAATTTTTCCGTATATTTGAAAAATTTCAAAATGCATTTATGTATTTTGGGGTGGTAAGGTATACACTATACTCTATAGTATGTTGTACTATGTTATACTATGCATAGATTAGTAAATATGTACATAGTTAGCGTGGAGTGGGTGTGATGTATTCCTATAGGTTCTGAATCGATCCCCCTATTCCTGACCCTATTCTGGTTAGTAAACTAACAAGTTAACTAGTAATCAGCCCATGAGGCAGAAAATCCCCATGATGCAGATACCGTTATCTGACGCAGTCACACTACGGCACAGGAACGTGTTATCTGATTAGGTCATAACGCTTGCGATCTAATTAGACAAGCGATATTCCTCCAGCCCCTGATAAGGCATACGGAGTTCTCATAACAAATCAAACCTATGACAACCTGGGCAAAACCCTGCGGCCATTGTTTTGATTTCACCGAGAACTTCAGTAAAAGAATGTGCTAACGAGCAAGTCGTATGACATCCTTATTGACGTATCTATGTCCATCCTTATGTCAATCTCGGCACCTTAGAGGTATAAATATTACCGATCTTGCCCTATGCAAACACACGCGTGGTGACGAGACGGAGCAGCCATACTTGCCGAAGCCAAGAGCAGAGCAGACCCCGCTGGCAGCAGCCCCGCCTTCCTGACGCGCTGAGAGACGCGCTGACTTCTCCTGCCGAGAAATCCAGCCCCGGCGTTTCTGGGTAGCCCTCGCAGGCAGCCTGGAATATCGAGACCAGAGAGAGAGATACCATTCCTCATTCATCCTAACTTCCAGGTACAGAACTGAATAACCCCTCACAGAGAATTCTTAAGTTATTCACTTGGCAAAAACAAACTTAACTTAAACTGTAACTTTCTATTCCCGCCCACGTATTAGGCTTAGGTCAGGTACACGGGGTAGGCGTATCTAGAAACACCAGTTGAGTACGTTTAGTCAAATGTATATGTGTATGTAATATATTTTATTCATTTTAAAACATCTTATGGCTTAGAAACCATATCAATGTTTTTACAGTATTATTTTATACTATTGCTTTTAATGTATGCACTTTACTTAACTATAAGTATTGCAATAATATCGATCCATTTCTCTTGTACGAGAAAAGAGACTGATCAATAAATAACACCTTTTTATTGAACACGCCCGTCTCTTCCTTTTCTCTACATTCTGATGAGACTAAGAATGCACGTACTGACTGAGTAAAATAAATTGCCTTTTGTTCACACGACTCTCGAGATATACTCTTGATTAGGGGAGAGCAAAGTTGTCATGTTCTATGGTTGTCAGAAACTAAATCCCTTCTTGTCTAATCAGGGGAGTTAATTCTTTCCTGAACATTCGAGAAAGTTTCTAGTGAACTCTGAGCTAAGCTGGCAAACCCAAAACTTTAAGTCTAGTATCGACAGTACTAGACCTAGCTAACGTCTGGTCTAGGCCTTTACTGCTGTAGGTATTATTCCAATGCGCAGAGCCTATTGGGATGATAGGAACTACACTACAATCTCAAGCATTTGTTCCATAACAGAACGTGTATTACAGTATGTGAATGTCTTTCCAAAACCATTAGTCTCTAATCTGTCATCATATATTTGTGACTTGATGGATGTCTTAGCAAAATTTGAAGACCTAATATGAGACCCAGAATCTGTGCTTTAGGTCACACTTAGGGGCCGATTCTGATTGTAAACCGTACCGACCAACACGGCCTGAGAATGGAGACCGACCAACACGTTCCGGCGCAGTACAACCAGCGTTGTACGATGCAACGCGTGTGAATTACAACCCACCCACATGGAATACAAGCCGCACGACCGAGCCGTACGGCAATCTGGGAGTCGACCGTAAACAGACCGGAATTCGAACCAACTGACACGCATCAGGAACAGAGATGTACTCGCGCAGAACGACCCGTGAAGTACGATGCAATGCGTGTGAAACGAGACCAACTCGCAAGGAGCGTAATCCGGAAGACCGAGACGTACAGACAACAGTGACTAGCAAACAATAGACTCCCTTGCGACCGATGCGTACGCCAATGTAGTAACAGAGCAGAATGTCAGTGTAATAGACTCAGATTACCCGCAAGAGCCACTCGCAGAGTCTGCCCGATCAAATGAACGTCTCCATCATGCCCAACAAACCCAAAGGAAAAAAGACAAAAAAAGGACCAAACAAGCAACAACAAAGCCAATAAATACAAATAAAAGGAACTAAGACACACCCACAACTCCACCTACATAAAGGTCAGAAATTCCTACCATGATCCTTTGCAACCCACAGATATAGGACAGCAGATAACACCACCACACTGTAGAGACACACCACAACTCACACACCACACAACATCCACATCATTTGCACCTCTCAAAATAAGCAATCACACAATCACAGATAAACTCAAACCCACCACACTCACTTACACCCTCACACACATCAATCCTCACAACACCCAGCACCATGCCACCCAAGAAAAATCCAAAGTTCACAGATAGTGAGTTGGAAGTCATGACTTATGAAATCCTCAGAGTAGAGCCACAGTTGTTTGGCACATTGGCCCAACAGACCCCCATGTCACAGAAAACAAAGATGTGGGAGCGGATCGTCGACAAGGTCAACGCACAAGCACCTTGTTTGCACACAAAGGGTGATATACAGAACAGGTACTATGATGTGCGCAGAAGGGTCAAGAAGCTCATCATCAGGGAGCACGCCTTGAGCAAGCAGACCGGCGGTGGCCCTCCTGCCAAACCAACACATTTCAGGTCCTGAGAGGAGAAGGTGCGGGCCATCCTATCACCGGAGAGCATCCAGGGATTAACAAGAATACCAGAGCCTGGTGAGTACACAACTTATACACTCAAGATTGGGCGGCAATACCCATATATCACTGTCAAGGGGACAGTGAAACCAAGTATTGTTACCAAAGCCAGAGCAACAGAAAGGCAAGTATCCTGTGACATGTAAGCCAGTTACACAAACAAAATACCTGCCAACACATAGTAAGATGTAACTATGTCATAACATGTACAAACCAAACAACAAATAACGCAAGTCAGTGGCATAATTCACCAACAAACACTGCTATCCATTCTGCCACCACTGTCACACTACCTCACATGGAAGGTGAGTCAAAAGCAAGGAAGGTTGAGTCTGCTGGGAATGTGCTTGTAGCAGAAAGCACAATGGCAGTTGCAGTCATAGCCAACAGTCCCCCACCCACATGTCCCAGCAAGCTCACACTGTACCATGCTCACCTCACAGGGAGTGGCTATGTACCGACAAGATGGCTGACACCAGGTCCTGCTATGGGGAGCACAAGGCCCTGCTGGGACTTGGGCTCAAACAAACAACAGAACCCCAATGCCTGACTGCCTGAAAGGTAACTTGCATTCCCTGCAATGGAAGCATTCCCTGCAATGGAGTACAGCAAGCTCTGACTACATCTACCAGCAGGCCCTGTCACACACACCCCTCCCACCAACACCAAAATACACACCTGTGATCATGCACCACAAGAGAGTGAGTGAAAAGCCACTTCCAAGATCTCTGACAATGTGCTCTGCTGTGGGGAGTAGAAGGTCCTGCTGGTAATTGTGCCCAAACACACAAGAAGACACCACTGCCTGACATCCTGAAAGTAAAATGTGACTCCCTGCAATGGAATCATGCCAGATGGGGGATTACCTGGCCTCTGTGGGTGAATGGAGGTCCTGCAATGACTCAAAATGCTACCAGGGCCCGCTCAAAACACACATCCTCAGCCAGAACAAATAGCACCCTTGGGACCAGTTACTCTGAAAGGAAATGCCTTGGCAAGATGGCAGACATATGGTCCTGATGTCTGATTTGTCTGCAATTCAGACCTACTCATTGACCAACTCAAACACATTTACACTTACAGCCATTGGAACTGTAGGTATCCTCTCACTGTCTGGGGATGCAGTGTCCCTGGGGTGTCCCCGGACCTGGCTGTGAAGGTGTGTCTCATAGATGACAATTGGGGAAATGCAGACATAATACATAGCACCAAGCACACACAATGTCACCTAGACACCATTGACAGGGGACACCTGACTGTGACTAAAATGTACACACCCACCTAGCTGACACTGTTGCATGGTATCATTACCAAAAGGTGCATGTGTGAGCTACATCTCAATACCACATCATTCTGCATTGTATGCATCATTCACACATCACTCACTGTCATAGACACTCCAGACACAGTGTCTGACCTGGACTGCATTGGAAGAGGCATGCAACTCACAGCAGCTGCACTGCAACACACACACCTCTGCCCATCACTGTCATGCGCATGGAAAAGCAAGAGAGCTGTAGTGCCCAATCCCTCACCATGGAAGAACTTTACAAGATACATGACGTCAGCATGGACAAAACTCTGCACCAACATCACTAGCTATGGTAAAACCATGACTTGCATGAAATGAGATATGCACTAGGAACACAGACAACCAAATAATATCTCCGATTAGATCTCAGGCATACTGGTGTGTAACCATGTTGTTCAGACAGACCACTGTGACGCACAAAAAACAGAAAAAACTGCCACCACATATGCCCCAAGCTTGCAACATGCTCTAACTGGAATTGTACGTATGTCATCGTTAAAGCACACATGTGGACAGGGAGGATACCTTTGTGTCAGGTATGAGCTGGCACTTGAGTAGCAATGGCCATGTACAGACAATTGATCAATACATGAGCTGGTCATGCACACAGCTTGATGTGCACATCAAAACGCCTGAGCTTGCCAGGACGAAGTGCTTCAGCCAGATCAACCTCTGTCTGTCACAACTTAGGACAATGATGTCTAATGGCAACTGTCATGTGTGATACATTGATGTTGGTAGAACCATAACATACAATGTGTGTTTCCTTCAACCATAGGGGATGCTGGGACACCGCATGAATTGAAGAAGAGTCCCAGTCCCAGACACTGGCGGACAAGGAGCTCACTGGTGTGGATCAGTCTCTGTCCTCTTCGGACGACGACCATGAACAACCTGGCCCCTCAGGTGTGAGTCGTCATGCAGCACCAGCAGTATGGACATCTGCTTCTCCTGCAACATCAGTCAACAGACCGAGTACCCCTGCCCACACGGAGAGACCAAGGCCACAGACCACCAACAGCACAGGTACCCGGGGACCCTTGGAAGCGACAGAGAACACCATCAGCGCCAACACCCAAGGGGGCCCAGTATCACCTGTGACTGCCACGGATGGTCTTGCCAGTGTGGCTCGAGTCAGTGGGAGGGTGGCCAGGTAGAGGCCACGGCCTGCAGAGGGGGTTGGACTGCATGATGACCCACACCTGGGATGCATCATAGATGCGTACAATGAAAGCACCGGAGGTTTTGGCCAGATAGTGGGGATCCTCAAGGACCTAAAACAACAGCAGGCTGCCCATTATGCCCGCTTGGAATCCCACATGTCCCGGATGGAGACACACATGTCCCGCGTGGAGACAAAGTGGGACAAATTGGATGACCGAACAGTGGTGCATCGGTACATACTGACATGCCTCCGCCAGATCAGCACCAACATGACAACACCTCCCTGTGCGCCCATAACATCTGTTGCCACAACATTCGCAACTGCCACAGGGATGGAGGAGGACTCTGGCGGAGAGTCCCAGTCACCACAGCAGCCTGCACCTGGGGATCCCCCGAGCAAGAAAAGGGGTCGTCCGAAGAAGGGCTAGTGAGATGCTGATGCCCCTGCACATCCCCCAGGAACTCAACACCTGTTCCTGATATTGTCCTTTGTTTGTAAACCAATTGACCTTGTCAACTGACACTCAACTCACCCACTTGACATGGAGGGTCTAGGTTGTGACAATGTATCTAATTATTGTGGACTTAACTCTGTACATTTCATCTTCCGTGACTACCAACTCACCTGTGAACTTTGGATTAACATCACACTGTACAGCACTTCCAATGACGTTCACTATCCTCACGCATGTTTGTAAATAAAATCACATCCACACAATACTTGCCTCTGTTGAGATTTAAACTTGCTTGGTGTCATGGAGATGATGATTTGCGGAAGCACACTGGGCATGCAAACTACTACAGCAATGGGAACACCGTTATGTGGGTCATGGTAATGTGACACATATGAGGGAGACACACCACTAGGGCACCATAACACATACTCACCATGGCCATCTGGCATTGCCTACACTGATGTTGACAGGAAATGCATTGGAATGCGCATACACCACACCCATTCTGAGTCAGCAGCAATCAGCCCACAGGTACAGAATGCAAATTACATGTGGATGTGTGTATACAGACGAAGCACATACCATAGCGGAGTACAGGTTTATTAAGGATTCACAACCTGAGAAGCCCACAAATGATGCAAGGTAACCTCATGTGACAGTGATCTAAAAGTAACCAAGTGGGAAACAATGAAAGTCCAGGGGTGTGTGGCACATCCTTGTTTGGTACAATGACTACTTGGACTCGGGAACAGGAATCTGGGTGTCGGGGTTCAGGCCTCACCATACGGCTAACGAAGTACCCTGTAAAGGACATACAGAAAACACAATCAAATACACAAATTTACATCATGCAACTACAATGTACATGCCCAAAAACAAATCCCAAACTACGTAAACACAACCTAATAATCAGGTAAACACTGTTTGGGAGTACAGACTACCTGAAAGGATAGCTCCCTGCAAGCATACTGTCAAGTAGCACACAGCCACACTCAAGCAGAACCACTGCACCACCAACATACATCAGGCAAACACAATAATTTGAAACCACATCACTGTATACTGACATTTATGAGAAACAGTTGTGGATCAGCTGGGCCTGAACAGCACCTTCAACCTCTCCATCACTGGCATCATGCCCCAGGGCAGGATCCTCCACGGGTGGCGGATCTTGGTCATTGTCATCTTGGATGAGAGGTAACTTCTTCCTCACTGCCAGGTTGTGTAGCATGCAGCACACTATGAAGATCTTGCACACATTAGCTGGTGCATATGGGAGGGCCCCTCCTGTCTTGTCAAGGCAGTGGAATCTGCTTTTCAGGAGACCAAATGTCCGCTCGATCACCCTCCTGGTCCGACCATGTGCCTCATGTAGCGCCTTTCCGCCGATGTCACAGGGTTCCTGAGGGGTGTCCGCTACCACGACATGATGGGGTATCCGGAGTCACCTACATACAGACAATTTCATATTAGATGAGTCTGAAAAGAGGGTGGGGTACAACTTCAATAAAACACCCACGATGGTAAACAGCCAGTACACACCGACAAGCCAGGTACTCTGTTACTGCATCTGTGACATAATCGTCGGGATGCGACTACTCTTGATGTACGCGTCATGCGCTGCACCTGGGAAACTTGCACACACATGTGAAATCGTCATGTCTGCCAGACATACCACCAGAGCATTGATTGAGTGGAAATGTTTCCTGTTGCGGTATGTCTGCTCATGTGCCTGTGGTGGTACCAAAGCCACATGTGTCCCATCAATGGAGCCAATAACATGTGGCATACTTCCCAGTGCATAGAAGTCACCCTTGATGTCACTGAGTTGTTGTGGTTTTGGGAAATGGATGTGGTGGTCGAGGAAATGCAACATTGCCTCCAACACATCTCAAAGCACACGGCTGAGCATGGTCTGTGACATCCCACCAGCAGAAGCCACAGTGTGTTGGAAGGTACCGGTGGCAAAGAAGTGTAGGTTTGCCATCACCTTCACCTTGTGGGTCAACGCTGTAGGGTATGGCCAGCCAGGTTGCAAGTGTGGGGCCAACTGCTCCAACAAATCATCAATCATCGACCTAGTGAAGAGTTACCGTTGGATGCAGTCATGTTCTACGATTGTTGCAAGGTCAGAGAACGGTCTGTGGACTGCTGGTCTCCTGCCGTATATAGATGACCAAAAAAAAGTTGTCAGTTCCCCAGCTATGTGCCAGTGTCCAGGCAAAATAGCATATGAAACAACATTACAGGACACAAGTACATGATGTGTGTGCTGTTGGGTAGGGGCACATATGCCAGAAACATGCCCATCATCTGACACCTCAACTCTACATGTCTACACAACATCGTCCATGTTGTGTTGTGCCAAATCTATGGGCTCTACCACAGCACATCAGTACGAGTGTCACATACTAAACACACACCACAGTGACTAGTAAGGACTGATGTCTTACCCACGTCACAGGTTTCTGACAAATACACACACAGGGACGATGTATTGACACAAGGCCACTCTCATGATGTTGCGTCTCATGTACACGCCGCAACACACACATGACACCCACATGAAGTGCCACCTGAGTTGTTTGCAGGTCATACCTGGATGTTTGTGAAACACAGACACAACATCAACTTACACTGACAATACACAGGGTTGTGGTGACCGTTTGACGTTGAGCACATGAATTCAGAGTCATCTGCGTTGCAAAATGCACACATAGGGGTCGATTGAGAGGACGGGCAGATTGCGACCACCGGGCCGGCAGTGGCGATCTGCCCGCAAATTGACTAATGCTTACCCCCGCCATATTATTATGGCGGGGACACCGCGGCAGACGGGAACATCGTCTGCCGCTTTTCCACCCATCAACAAGTCGACCGGACGGAAAAGGGGTTTAATATGGTGGCGGTATCTGCAAGACCTTGTATGTGGGTGGACCTGCACACCTATATGGTTGATGTTTATGTAAAGCTGAAACAATTTAAACGTGCTGTGTGTTGTGTCTGTGTGCTATCTCGCTACGGGGTATAGCCCTAACCCCTCACCAACAACAACTAATATCAAGGCCTGGGATAACCCAAACCTGCGCGATGCACAGCCTTAGTCTCTAAGGTTTCAAGTTTCTGCACATATTATACATTTTGGTTGATGAGTTTAAAATAAATATGACACAAATGAAGAGCGAAAGCTTGTATTGTTCGTAATTACAATAGTACAGTGTAAATAACAGCATCTTAAATCAGTCCATATAGACTGGAAATGAACATGTAACAATTTCTGTTATATAATACAGTGTTATCCAAACACGTGATGCAAATATAACAAAGAATTACAAAATAAGTCCCAATGCAAATCAGGTTGAATTAACCCTTCCTCAGGGGTGCTTCATAACAACAGGGTAGTGGAGGCAGTGTACAGTTATCCTCCGTGTGGAACTTCGCAGAGGTAAGCCTTTGCAACAATTTATCTCAGGATTCGTAACGTGAAGTTCCATCGCTCTAAGTGTCTGCAACTATCCTTCTCTACTCCAAACTCTCGCCGTCCGGAACGTGCGTCTGCAAGACACCACCATCCATATTAACATGCAGGTGGAGATGGGCCTTTCCATGACGGCGTTGCCGCCATGGAAAGGCATGGGGTGTCTGCTTGTGGGGGCCTGTTGCGGGCCCCCGGAGTGGAGTGTGCACATGGGGGGTATCTATGGTACCTACCTACATTGGCATGGCCAAGGTGGCAGGCACCGTACAGTGCCTGTCACCTTGTGCATCCCAATGCACAAGGCGCATCCACAGCATTGTGGCGGGCAGTGCTGTGAGCACCGCTGCCACATTGTTGTGAATGGGGGATGCTACCTTCACCGTGGCGGTGGCATCCTGATGGCCACAGCGTGACCGCCGCCCCTCTGGTGGACGTTACCATTCACTGTTATGGTGGTGGGTGGACTTTGTCCGCCCGCCATCGTTATAGGCCCCATACTGTGGATGTAAATCACATATGTGGCACTGGGACACCCTGTGACACACATGCCATTCCACCTAAGAGTCAGGGTGTATGTCACATGTCATACACAATGTACCCCTGCACTGGGTACATGCTTTGTGCTCTGCACTGTACAGCTGGCAATCACAGTGGTAATGTGCACAACATACAAAGGTATCTGTCTACATGTCACCTTGCACAGCCTGGGAGTGGGTGCCACTAAGTGCCATATACCAAATCACATCTTGACCCACATACACACACAGGTAATGCAGCCTGACCTGCCTTTGGATATACTGTGTCACTGGCTGTATTGTTGTTGGTGTGCACATGTGTCTCAGGCAAGCGAAGGTGGGTGGCATCCTTTTGCACAATGACTGCAAAGCTGACTGACGCGGTTGACTTTCAAATAGACACGCCGTACACCTACTGACCGAGCCATGCGCACGCATTGGCTATTGACTGCAATGCTGATAGTCGCGGGTGACTTTCCAATAGATGCGTGGTACACCTACTGACTGAGCCGTGCCCACGCATTGGCTATTGACTGCAATGCTGATAGTCGCGGGTGACTTTCCAAAAGACGCGTCGTACACCTACTGACTGAGCCGTGCGCATGCATTGTCTATTGACTGCAATGTTGATAGTCACAGGTGATATTTTCAAAAGACACGTTGTACACTGACTGACCAAGCTGTGCACACCCATTAGCTATCATGGAAACGGACACGGTTTCAATACTTGTACGATTCGTGTGCTGAAAATTCAGTTGGCTCCCTGCAACAATATATCAGAATTATTGTTGTCATGAAGTTGAAATTTTTGAATGATGTGGAAGGCGTGTACGAGGCGTGCAATGCGATGGATTGGCCAGATTCATAGGATGCAAACGTGCCGGATCTATTGCTTTGGACGCATGGGACAGAATCTGCCTCTGCTGCACTGATAAAAGGCTGTCTCTTCCCCTGAGAGCTCACTTGCCTGCACTACATGCTCCAGGTTGACATCTCTGCTACCACTGTTGCTGTCTCTGCATCCTCTGGCTCCAAGAATGGAGTACTGTGGAGAGTGCCTCAGCCTTCACAGAAGAGGAGAACAAGGCCCTGCTGGACAGCCTCCTACCACAGTACAGCAAGCTGTATGGGAAACCAGGCCCGGACTGGCCATAGCAGGCACCGGGCAATCCCCCGGTGCGCCGCAAGGGTGAGGGCCGTTTTTGAGCTCCAGGGGGCCGATTTTCTTAGAGGGCCGTTTTTGCAGCATAGCTGCAAAATTGGCCCTGCAACAAAATCGGCTGAAAACCAGCCCTAGCAAAGCGCTCGGCGGCACCCCCAAACCCCCGAGTGGGGGGGGGGGGGGGGGGGGGGGGGGGCGGCCGAGCACTTTGCCAGGGCCGGTTTTGGTTCCCAGTCCGACCCTGTGGGAAACCAGGGGAGCAGGTGAGTGTGCAGTCCACATCCTCTCTCATTCTGCATGTTGTCTGACTACCACTAATGGCATTGTGTAAGGCAGTGGCTAGCATGTTCACTCAGTAGTTGTCACACCCAAAGCATGCGGGTACCTGCAGTGAACAGGTACTGTGCTGGGAAAGTACATTTTTAGACTGTCATACTACCCAGGCACTGTTTCCATGTTGTTGATGCAGGACAAGTGTCCATCACCATAGTTGCACTACCTGTGTACATCAGATGCCCTTGTGAAAACAACATGTTTATCCAACTGTGTGATGCACAAACATGCTGCATGTGTGTTAATGGACCTTTAACTTTGTCATCCTCACAGGTTGATGCCCATCAGAAACAGGAGATCTGGCTGACCATTGCCGGGGAAGTTTGATCTGTGGGGGTCCACAGGTGTCGCATCCGCAACTGCCAGAAGAGGTGGCAGGACCTACGTGGCTGGACCTGTCGCTTCGCAAGAGTCCAGCTGAAGCAGTTGCCTCCTCGCAAAAGGGGCCCTGACCCCCCACATGCTCCGGATCCTGACAGTGGTCTTCCCTGACCTGGATGGGCAGTTGTAGGCCAGACAGCAGCAAGGAGGGGGTAAGTGCATGGCTTGTCTGTGAACTGTGTCTAACATGATCTTTGCAATCCTTCAGCCTGGTTACGCTATCACAGTTTGTGTGCTTGTACCAGAGTCATGTGCATGAATTTGGTTATGTCCCTTCCTCATCTGAGACACAGGGTTGGTCCTTTAAGTCTGTGACCTCTCTCACTTGGGGGGTCCCTGCTGTTGTCCAAGGTTGAGGTGGGAAACAGCATCTGTAACTGGTACAATACTCAGGCCTACATGAGTGAGCCTTTTGATTGGCATGTGTCTGCACATTGCCAGATATCTGACATGTACTCTGTGTGGGCCATTAATACCTGTTTTCATTGCTGCTCTGCCTCACCATATGTGTCTGGGGTGTTTATCACACACCCATGCAGGAGGTGGGACAACGTTGGTGCCCCAGAAGTATGTACGTCATGTGTGTCACAAATGCCTAGTGTTCAGGGTAATCCCATTGTGCACATGGACAAGGTCAGGCATGCCTACTCCGGACATTTGCATCAGACTGTGATGTGATCCTGTTGCCAGACGTGTGCTTGCTATCACTCAACTGTAGCATTTATATGACGTGGGATCATCAGGAGCCTTAAAATGTGGCTAGAAGTGGGGGAACATGTGCACTTGACAGCTGCAGGGCTTACATTCACCACAAAAACATGATTGTGATACCGTGCAGACTGTTAGTTTTCGGATGCACTTCCCCTGTGACTGAAGCCAGTGATGACTGATTAACCGGACTGGCCTGTAGCATGGTATACCACTTTCAAATGTGTATCCTGCGGTGATGTCAGTTGTCCTGCATGCACTCAATTATGGCATTGGTCATCAATACATGAGCACATCAGGTGTGTGGTGTAGGGGTGTAGGAAGCATTTCCATATTACTGAAAATGACTTTGGCCATCCCTTATCCTGACACATGTACTGATTCAGTGGCAGGAGATGGGATATGTGTGTACTGATGCATTTGCATCACAAATCCTGCAGTTCAGACAACAGTATATGTGGGTCCATGTGTACACATAGTAGTGGCTAACTACATGCACCAGACAGATGAGTCCATGGCGGAAGGCCGGATGGCTCCGGTGCTCCACGCCTCCGGATAGCCGTCAGGACCTGTGACCCCGCCCTCCCTCAGTGTGTGCTCAGCTCTCGGCAATGGCGGAATGGTGTTGAATGCGGGTATGCGCTTTAACCCGTCTTAACTCGGCAGCTTGGCAGCAGTAAATGGCGACGAGAAAGAAACTCGTTTTAAAAGTCAAAAAAAAGAAATTCGGTGGTGACGGCGGAATGAAACGGTGAAAAGGTGAGCGCTGTCTGCAGAAGCAGCCGGGGAGAGACGCTGTCTTGAGGAGGCTCTGCAATATTTCCCCCCTCGCGACTGCACGTGTCCTCTAGGCGTAAAGGCTGCAGAGGCGTGCTGGCACTGTTTTTTCTGCTGCCCCAGGAGGGTCTTTGAGGATTTGAATCCTAGAAACGTTTTTCGAACTGTTTGAGCGAGGGGGAGCCTCAAATGCCAGTAAAAGCTTGGATCACAGAACGAGAGCACTACCTGCCACAAATTCTGCTATAAATTCGCCAGGAAAGCTCTGTGGTCTTTTGCTCTTTATAGGGAAGAGGCAGCACTAAAGAAGTCGTTTTCCCAGTGCTTTTTTTTTTTTCTTTATCTCCAAACCCAAGAAGACAAAACAGAGGGGAAAAGAAAAAAGGAGAAAGAAAGGGAAAAGTGAGCACGGCTCAGAAGTAACCTAGCAAGTAAGCAAGCAAGCAAGTAACTGAGTTGGTGGGAAAAAAAAAAAGCTGCCAAGATGGAAAACTCAGCCCGTCTGAAAAGTAAAACTCGCTTGGCACTAGCCAGGAAAGCTCCCGAATGGCGGCTAAGGCAAAGGAAAAAGCGAAAGCCAATAAGGGAGAAGGGAATACGATCTCCCCTCAAGAAAAGGACAGTGCGATGGATAGTTCGGATGATGACTCTCTAGTCAATTTAACTTCCCTGCCAAAAGAAAAGGTGCAAGAGGTTACCCGGGTGGCAAGTTGTGCAAATGGTGCCTTGGGAAACAGCCCTATAGAAAAAGTGGTGGTTGAAGCAGAAACCGGGCCCCTTCCAAGTGAGAATAGCATGAGTGGAATAAAAGAAAAAATAACTTTTCCTCTGTTTGAAAAGAAAATCCCTCCTACGCCGCAAATGCTGTCCGTCCCCCTGGAAGGGAATCATTTAATGCCTCTCTCACCTCCCACAATCGAGCTAGAACAGGCACACACGGACTCTTTAAATTTAAATTTACCTGAGAGACTACACTCTCCTTTGATAAACCAGGTGGAAGAGACTGGCAGGCTCGACCAAACTAATGGAATTCCTGGGAATGAGGCAGAGGCAGAGGCAAGTTTGAGGGAGGAGCTAAGGTCAGATGCAGTATTCAATCAGTCTCCTTCAACTCCACTGGAAGAAGATGTTTTAGGGGGCACTGCTCTTTCAAAGTTAGCATTCGCAACTCCATTACCTCCATCTCAGAAAGGGAGTATGGACAATCTGGATAAGGGTAGGAGCTATCAAATGGATATCCGCGAGATGCTGAATTTAATTCTTGTTGAGATCCGCGAGATTAAGGTGAATCAACAAGCCGAGATAGCCGCCCTGCACTCCAGATTAGAAAAAATTTGAAGAGTCAATGTTGGGCCTTCCTATTAGATTAAAAGAGGCGGAGGAGAGAATATCAGCTCTGGAGGACCAAACAAATAGAGCAAATATAGAGGCCAGAGAAACAGCAAGTAAAAAAAGCCACCTAGAGAAAAAGTTGGAAAATAAGCTTGATGAACTTGAGAATAACTCACGAAGATCGAACTTAAGGATAGTAGGTGTCCCCGAGGGTCTCGAAGAGGGTGACATGCTGCACTGGGTCAACTCGTTCATCCATCGAAATGTCCTTCCCGAATTTGAAGGGGACTTAACTATTATGAGAGCCCACCGAGTTCCGGCACAGAGATTTGTAAATTCAGCATTCCCGAGAACTATTCTAATGAATTTCGCGGACTATAGAATCAAAGAAAAAATTCTTACAAAAGCATTTCAACAGAGACAATTCTCGGTTACAGAGACAATAAAATGTAGATTTTTTTCTGACATGACAGCCATAGCGGCGCGCCGCAGAAAATAATTTGTGAAAATTCTCCATCTCTTTAGGTCAAATGGCGCTCAAGCGTCAATCGCGCAACAATCCAAACTTAAAGTCGTTGTGAAAGGAAAATTCTATATGTTCTCAGACGTCGAGGAAGCTCAATCCCTCCTCAAAGAGATCTCATCACAGACAACTGCTAGAGCATAAGGAATAGCAGCCGGTTACAGGGGGTTTAACAAGTGTCCGAAACATTGCAAAACATTGCAAGTATAGCAATCTATGAAATCTGGATATAAGCTAGGGCTTTTCCTAGCCTCAAGAAGGCTTTTTCTAGGGAGGTGTTATATAAAATTGCATTTCATGAATGAACCGTACTAGGGGCCGATTAGGATGGCGGACGGACTTGCGTCCGTCCGCCATCCCAGAGGTGGAGGGACCGTCCGCATGGGCTGCGGCGGTCCCTCCGTGCAAATTAGGATGTGACCGCCACCCTGGCGGTCACATCCTGGATATTTAACATTGCGGCGGGTGCTGCTTCAAGCAGCACCCGCCGCAATGTTAAAAGTGCATGTTTTACATTTACATGCACAAAGCGGCAGGCACCGCGCAGTGCCTGCCTCTTTGTGCATGTAAATACTGGGGGGTACCATAGGTACCCCCCATGTGCACCCCCACCCGCCTACACCCTGGGGGCCCGCAACGGGCCCCAAAATCAAAAGTACACATGCTTTTCCACGGCGGAAAAACCGCCGCGGAAAAGCATGTTTAAAAATGCATCCTAATTTGGCTGGCGGTGTCTGATAGACACTGCCAGCCAAATGAGAGCTTTTCCGCCGCGGTTGTAATCCGACCGCGGCGGAAAAGCAGCGGACAGAAACCAAGACCCACCAGCCATCGTAATGCGGCGGTGGGTCTTTGGTGACTCCGCAGAGGATTTTCCCGCCTCCTCCGGGCCGGAGGTGGCTTCCGCCGGCCCGGAGGAGGCGGAAAATCCTCCATCCTAATTGGCCCCTAACTGTTTTGCTGATGGGGGGGGGGGTACACAGGGTCATGCAGGGGTGTGTGAGAAGACACCCAGGTCACAAGGAGGGAGGGGGGACGTGGTTTGCGTGGGAAGGAAGGGAAGATCCACATCCCAGGGGAGGGGTTCCTTGGGGTAGGGGGGTGGGAGTTGGGGGGGAAAATGCAGTAAAAAAGAGCGGAAGTGCTAGGCAGGGACGGAAATTAAAAATTGATTTTGGAGTAAAAAGGCGAAAAATGTCTTTATGGAAATGATTAAATGTAGTATCCTGTCAGTGAATGCCAATGGGGTTTTGAATAAACAGAAATATGGCGCTCTCATTAAGTGGGCAGTATCCCAAAACCCACATGTATTAATGCTCCAAGAGACCCACCTAAAGTCCAATACCCCATATCTATTCCTCCCAAGATATTTCTCGCATGCATTTTTTGCATCAGCTGGAGTAGCACAGAGAGGTGTCGCTATCTTCTTGTCAAAAAGAATCCCTTGGGAAGAAGTGAAGATTAGAAGGGATCCCAGGGGGAGGTGGCTCTGGGTGTGTGTTAAAATTCAGTCAAAAGTATTGAACTTTGTGAACTACTATGTTCAGGTTGTGGATAAGGTATCTAGTATTCTTGAAATCAATGACCTTTTGAGGGGGGCTCCCGGGCAGTTCATTATGGGAGGTGACTTTAATTATATACAAGACATAAAAAAAGACACCTCCAATAAGAACAAAAAACAGTTAAAACCTAATACTAAAAAGGCCCTGGGCTCCTTTATTGGTGAATACCAACTAATAGATCCGTGGCGTACGTTGAATCCAGAAAGCGAAGTTTACACTTGCTTTTCACATCGCTTCCAAACAGTATCCAGGATCGATTTTTTTTTTATTTCAAGATCTATCCAGATTTTGGCCTCTTCGATAGGAGGAAACCCCTCTCAGACCATGGGAGGATAGAACTCGTGGTGGGCTTGCGAGTAGCGAGCAGGGATCAGTCTAGGTGGCAGCTGGACCGTACCCTGCTCCAGAATCAAAACTGGGTAACAGCTTTTAGAGAGTGGATTACGGACTATTTTAAAATCAATGAGGGTACAGCTGAACCTTTCTCAGTCTGGGAAGGATTCAAGGCGGCAGCTCGAGGCCAAATAATATCCTGTACCTCGGTCGTGGCCAGGGAGAGGAGACAGAAAATAACAACATTGCAAAGGGCGGTTGACAAAGAATATGTTTTACAACTACAGCTATGCCCGAATCAATTGGTCCAAGCAAAGGCGGAACTAAGGGATTTTTTTCTTCTCGAGGAAATAAATAGCTCCACAACTTATCAACAAAAGGTCTATGAGGACAGCCAATTGGTTGGGAAGCTCTTGGCAAATTCCGTAAGAAAACGTCAGGAATCTGCCTCAATAATTAAAATAAAAGATCCCCTAAATGGCCAAGAAATTGTAAAGAGCGATTTAATTCAAAGGGCCTTCTTGGACCACTATAAACGAATATACTCCACTGAATATCTTTCAGGGCTAGATCAAATACAGGAGTACTTTGAGGATATAGAAATTCCAAAGATTTCAGCCGATCGGGTTGAGCAACTGGGATGCGAAATAACTATAGAGGAAATTGCACTGGCTATTAATTCAATGGCTGGGGCAAAGGCCTGTGGCCAAGATGGGTTTGCAATCGAATTTTACAAATTGTTTCTAAAAGATCTCTTAATTCCCTTAAAGAATTTATACGATCATATAAAACTAGGAGGATTGGTACCCTCAGCATTCAAAGAAGCCACAATTATATCCTTTGCCAAAAAAGATAAAAATCCTAAGGACATTAATTCCTACCGACCGATTAGCCAGCTAAATTCTGACTATAAAATCCTTATGACAATCTGGGCTCTCCGTTTAGTGTGCGCTGCACAAGAAGTTATCCACAACGACCAGTCAGGATTTATAGCAGGCCGCTCAATGGCTTCTAATACGGAATTTTTGATTCAGGCTTTGGATTATTTTAACATAAATTCAACCCCAGCATGTATTTTAATGGTTGACGCGGAAAAAGCGTTCGACCTTGTCAACTGGGCAACGCTGTTCCACTCCTTGGTTATGTTCGGGTTTCCGGAGCAGGTAATTGTAATGTTGCAGAATATCTATCAAAATGCCTCAGCACAGGTAATAATAAACTCAAGTAAGGCAGGCTCAATCAAAATCAACCGTGGGACGAGACAAGGCTGCACGCTGTCTCCGTTTTTTTTTCTTTCATTATTGAACCCCTTGTGATCAAGATTAGAAACAACCGTGTTATCACCCCCCCCATTCCAGGGATGGCGAAACTGAAACTTTTCGCAGATGATATCATCCTATATTTGAAACCAGATAAAGGAAATATAGAAAATATTCTAAGGGAATTTAAAGCCTATGAACAAATAGGAGGGTATAAAATAAATGCCAAGAAAACAGAGGTTCTTGCTTTGAATACCAGCCTTAGTTCTTTTCCATCTTGGCTACGTGTACAGGCCTCAAAGCAAGATCCTGTAAGGTATTTAGGCAAATATGTAACCAGTGATCACCATCAGCTTTTCCTGCTAAACTATGAGAGGATGAGAAATAAAATTAAGAATCTCCTTGCCCAATGGGTTCTTCTTCCGCTCACAGTGATTGGCAGAGTCTCACTGATAAAAATGTCAATTTTACCCTTATTATTATTTTTTTTAGTAACGTTCCAATTAAACTTAATTCCCGCTTTTTTAAGAAATTGAATCATTGATTAGGAGTTTCATCTGGGATGGGAAAGCTTCGAGGGTCAAATTATCTGTAATTCAACTATCAGCTGAACAGGGGGGTCTTGCTCTTCCGCATATAAAAACATACTATGAAGCGGCCTTTCTTGACATAGTGGCAGGCCTGATAGGATCAAAGAATAATCATGATAGCTTCTTTTTGGAAAAAATGGTACAGGAGTCTGACTCACAAGTCCAGGTATTTTTAAAGGTGGCAAAGCTACCGAAAAGGACAAGATACAAGACTATTAAAGATTATGTATTTAGACTACAGTCTTTTCTTTAAAAAAATCTTAGCTCCTCAGCTTCTCAGTTTCTAAGCATTCGAGAATGTGGCGGTTTGGGCCTCCAAATTAGCAGTAGCCACATAATGAACTCAGAAAGAATGGGATTTCGGGAGATAAGGCACTTCTTTGTCCAGGATAGAATAATTACATGGCAAGAAGTTCTGGGTAGAGTAAGTACTCCCGGGTCTTCGCTGCTTCTAGAATATCTACAAATTGCACATTTTCTACGGAATAATATAGGTTATCATTTAGATTCAATAAATGGGATGATGAAATTGTTGTATGAAGCCAAAAGTTGTGGGATAGGAAACTGGTACAAGAAGCTTTCATGTGAAGGACAACTCCTAATTATAGATAGCCATTTAGTTAAAATTAATGACCTAACACAATGCAACCTAACACGTAAAGATTGGGAAACGATTAGTCGGCTGGGTAATAGGTCATTGCGTGCCGCTAATTTTAAGAGAATGTCCTTTTTGTCTCGTTGGCTAGCATATTGGACTCCGGAAGCGTTGGGAAAGAGGTTTCCGGAGTTAGAGAATAAGTGTTTTAGATGTCTAGCTCACGGCCAGGGTGGTTGGCTCCATATTTTTTACACCTGCCCCCACTTGAATCGTTTCTGGGAGACGGTCTTTTTAGACATTGAGGCAGCGTTGGGGAAAACACTTTTGCCCTCAGCCGAAATGGCCCTTTTTGGGATTTGTCATAATAGAGGGTGGTTCAAGGATGATGAGGAAACCTTCATTTTTATTTCCTGCACAGTTGCACGATCATTAATCCTACAAAATTGGAAATCTAAAGAAGCCCCATCACACCTGAAATGGCTTAACAAAATGAGAAGGGCACGAAATTTTGAGAAAGCATATTCAAGCAGAGTAGGGGCTATTAGGAGATTTGAAAGGAACTGGCACTATTTGGAGAATTTGGAGGATGCAAGGGGGTCTCAATTGCGAGCTTAAACCAGGAGTATTAAATAGTCTCAAGGCTGGGGCAAGCTGAATATAATGGGTGGGTATGCACTAGCACTTTGGGGTATTAAGCACTTTAGGGTTCTTCAGCATTTGCACTTTAGGACTGTTAAATTAGTATAGTACTGTATTATATTTGCAGGTTTAAATAGCAGAGGTTTAGATTAATCCGACGGTCTGTACTGTATTGTATTGCATTAGCACTGTAGTAATTGAAAATGAATGAATGGTTTTTCCACATGCACTTTAAAATCGAAAAGTAATATATGGGTTGTGCATATATGTTTGGTATGTGAATTAACAGCTATATTGATTGCTCTTGGTTTTAAAAGGAGGCTGCTTTTTACTCATCCTGCAACTTGCTTCTATTGGATCGACTGTATTGTACTGTATTATACTTGCACTTTAGAAAGTGAAAAACGTATTAATGGTTTGTATACTTGCACTTTAGATTGGAAAAGCAAAATATGGACTTTGCACTTTTTTTCTATGAAGTAATAGCTACATTGATTGCCTGACTGTTTGTGGTTTTTCAGAAGAAGCTGTATTTTTCTTGTGATTTCTTCTCCATTTTTGTAAAGATTGTTTTTTATCCATCCTGTACCTGGTTTCTGTTCCGCTCAATAAAAAATACTTTTAAAAAAAAAAGAGTCCATGGACGGGTAGGATATGAGGAGCATGGTTGACTGGCAGACTGACATGTGTCTTGTTCAGATATGTGTCAGCACCATTGGTAACCTACTGCAAATGATGCAAAGCTGTGCACTGTAATGTGCTGTACTGACTGTGATGTGTGAGGTCAAAGAGGTGACTAATGTGGGTCTGTTTACCCTGATTGTTTGCAGTTACATCTATGGCTCCTGGAGGAGACAGCACCATGGACCAGGACTAGCCACAGAGCCAGACAGGGTCTGCTGCAGAGGAGTCGGAGGAACCCAGTGGCATGGAGGGTGAGGGGAGCTACACTGAGGAGACCTCAGCTACGACCACCTCGGCTGAGGAACACGGCAGCTTCAGTGATGACTCCCTTGTAGAGGCGGGTGTCGGCAGCCCCAAAACACCACCTAGCGAGTCTGTCCCCGCCACCACCACCATCTCCACCCTCCCATCTGCTCCCATCCCAGAGGCCCGAGGAGGCTCCTGGGTAAGGGAGCATGTCTCCTTCATGCCAGGCACTGCACCCCCTGTCCCTGTCTCCCCTACTGCCCTGAGTGTGGAATCTGTGGACTTACTTACACAGATCCATGTAGGGCAGACCGCAATGCTGAGTGTCCTCCATTCACACCAATCTGATGACACAACTGGTGTCCTTCAAGGAGGACATCTTATCAAACATGTCTGACCTACATCGGACCATTCAGGGCATGGCCTCCACACAGACGGCAGCAGTGTCCCTCCTCCTACAGGCCCTCACCCCTCCTCCCTCTGCCCCATCCACAATCCCCACTACCCTACCTATCCACGCAAGACAAAATCCAGACCCACAAGCACGCATACTCCGGGGACTGATGGCACACACACAGGGGATGGGTCGCAGACACACAAACAGGCATCCAAAAGCACTCCGCAGTATTCAGATGCCTCTCCCTCCAAAACCCCTACCCTTGCCTCACCTAACCACCCCCTTCCAAGCAGTTCTTCCTCTGTGACCTTGGTCTCTTCCCCACCCATCCATCTGCTCCAACTTACAAGGGGAAGAGGAAGTCACCATGCACAAAGGGGAGTTCCCCTGCCACATGAACACCCTCCCCCAGGCGTACAAACACTGAGGCCCCGACACGCAAATCCCCCCAGACCAGGAAGGGCAAGACCCCACCAAAACCACATATTTCCACCTCACAGTCTCTGTCCTGCAGCCCGCAGTTCACCACTCCACAAGTCCCACCGCCATTCCCTTCCCCAGGTTCACCCACACACCGATACCACATCCGCAAAATGCTTAGGCCCTTCCCTCCTACCACATCCACTTCTACCCCCACCTCACATGCTCAGCCTGTTCCTGCCACTGGTGTGGAGTCTGAGTCGCCCCACCTCTCGTCATGCTCACTTCATCAGAACCCCATTTCACTCCTCTTGATATTGGCAATGCAGTAGGGAGCACATCCACCCCGTCTGACCTGGGCACTGCAGTGGAGACCCCGTCCACACCATCTGACCTGCCCACTGCAGAGGTGCCAGCAACCACCCCATCAGACTTGAGCCCTGCGGTAGTGAAAGCACCCACCACATCTGACTTGGGCCCAGCAGTGGTGACGCCACCCACTGTGTCGGACACCTCCACTGCAGTTGCCAGCAACACTCCTGCACTCACCACCACCCCCCTGACCCATTCTGCTGTCCCCTGATCCTGTCCTTGTGGTGCCTGGCCTGCCCCTATGTAGGCCCCTCCAAGGGGAGATGTCCCTTGGCCGTAGTAGTGCAGGAAAGCAATGGGCATCAAGTTGCCACATGCCACCCTGTTATGACTGTTGAGAAGGACTGGCCATTGGCCTTTTGACATTGTTGAGTTCCCAGTTACATGGTTATTATTGCTGAATAAAGCAAATTGTTGTTATCCAGTGATTTTGCATCTAATGTACATGATGTTGATGATGTGTATCATGAACTTGCTGTTGTAATGGTGTTTTAAAGGTATAAGAGACAGATTTGTTGATGTGATGGACTCCATGTGGTTCATGGGATATGTGTACTTTCCTGGTATGTATTCATGACATAATTTGCTGTTATTTCAGGGTGTAATGTATGCAGAATTTGTGGACCAGGTATTACTCCTTCTGTTTGCTACTTCACATCTTTGCCATGCACTGTTGCACATATGTTGGGCTTACATTTGTACACATTGTGAGATTCCCTGACTGGGACCATCTCCACTGGACAGGCAGGTTTGTGCATCAATGGTACACAAGTCATCTGTGTCATCAGAGTACCTTGCTTTACATGTGTATTGCGTATGTGCAGATGACTCAAGGGACACTCCCATACACAGGCTGATGTGACCAGAGCTTTCATTGTGTTGTGATTGTTGGCTCACTGAGCAAGTGTTATGCTGACATGACAGAGCCTCGCACAGCCAACGTTTGGCACAGCTAACCTTCCCCAAGAGTGGAGTCCCCTCATGACAGTGTGTCATACCGTGACATTGCCTGAGCCCATGGTGTGTGTAGTATTAGCATGTCTGTGTGTGTTCCATTCACTTTTTCTACACAGCCTGTGTTCCCTACAGATGTTCCTGTTCGTGGCACTTGCTGAGTGGTCCTGTGTTCATCCAACATCTTTGTCCTGGGTTTCCTGGGATGTAGGTGCATGGCACACTACTGGTCATTAGGGTGTCATCCCTATGTGTTTTATTTGTAAAGCTCGGGGATGTTGTCAAACACACGTGGGACACATTCAGGATTCCCCTTGGTACTTCTGTGTTGCCAACATGATGTAGTTTCCCCTATGTGGTATCTGTCAGTGAGTGGGTCACTTGTATGTGTGTGTGACTACTCCCACTCATCAGGGTCATAGCTGCAATGTTGGAAGGTGTTGACATGTGTTCTTTGTGGCTCTCCTTTGGTTCATCATTGTTGTGGGAGTGTGGCAGTGATCCCAATGATTCTGGTAGATTTCACGTCATGCCCAGGTACCGCATACTGTACAGTGTGGCAGACATTAACAAGGGTTGTTGACTGGCAATGTGTGATTTTTTTGGGAACCGTAGATCCCCCCACCACCCCTGGGATTGTCATGGGTGCATGAGCAATGTCACCAGTTCATGTGTGCTTAGCTGATGCACATTGTTGCAGATCAAGGTGTGTTGTGTTGAGGGTGGCCAAATGTGAGTTGTCTCCTGGCTAGGTCCCTACCTACTTTTTGTTCATTGATGACAGGCCCTGGCCAGTGATTTGTTTGTGTAGGTGTGATGGTAGTTTGTTGGTCAGGACACATGACCCAATGCCTGCAGGTGACTGTATTCCACAGTATGGGCACCATCGTTTTTGTGTGATACACCATCTATCTTTGTCATCAGCACAGTGGGATCGTACAAGCTACTGTCACCCCAATGTAGGGTCCCTGAGGGTAGTGCTATGTTGGGCTGTCTCTTGCTGTGTTGTTTGCTGTGCCGCACAGCTTGTGTCACATGAATGATTTGGGATCCCACTCACCTGACAATGCCTGCTTGCCCACCAAGGGATGCCCAGTTCATGAGTTACTTTTGTATGGCACTGTGTACACATCTGTGTCATTGGAGTTCTTCCCACTGTCATGTGTTGTGTATTTGCCTGGGGACACTGAGACACACACACATGTTGTGTATGATATGCAGTGTAGGGCTGCCTGGCTATGTTTGTGCATCTGCTCCACTGCATTGGTATGGCTTTTGCGGTCCATTGGCTGTATGTTGTTTGGAGGTTTTTCCCTAGTGTCGCTGCGTCTCCTGGCTCATCAGTCTGCACATTCATCATGTTTGGTGTGTTCCATTGCTGCCATGGTATGGTACTTGGTCACCTGACATCTACAGTCTCCACAGGATTCCTTGGTTAGTGTGTCTGTTTGTATAGATTTTGGTGTATGCATCATGGTGCTCAGTTGTCGCATTGTCTAATTGAACACTGGTGTAATCATCAGGGATCATGGCCATTGCTTGTCTGCACATGGCAGAGGGTGTTCTTGTGATACACACCAATCTTTGCCTCACAAAATCTATGTTTGTATGTGACACAACCACTACATTGCCACAACATTGCTTGTGGTGGTGGGACCAGGAATCATGCATGCTGGTTTGGAGATGCAGCTATTATTATGTCCACACTCACCTTTTGGTCACTGTAGTGATGGGGGGTTTAGACCCCATTACCACATTGCTCCTGAGATGCTGGATTTTTTAACCCCACTAACACCTTTTGGTCACCGGAGTGATGGGGGGTTTAGACCCCATTACCACATTGCTCATGTGATGCTGGATTTTTGAACCCCACGGACACCTTTTGGTCACTGTAGTGATGGGGAGTTTAGACCCCATTACCACATTGCTCCTGAGAAGCTGGATTTTTGAACCCCACTAACACCTTTTGGTTACTGTAGTGATGGGGGGTTTAGACCCCGTTACCACATTGGTCATGAGGTGCTGGATTTTTTGACCCCACTATCATCTTTTGCGCACACATGTGTTGGGAGTCACAATGTATGTTCACTGTAAGGATCTGTGTTGTGAGCATTTTACACGCACATATATTAAATCTTGTAAAGATTGTAAGGGGGTTTGCTTACTCATCCTATATGTGTGAATCCTGGTAGTGCTAGGCATCCTGCCCCCTATGAGCGGGGGGTACTGGTGGTAATGGGCATTCTGGCCTCCTATGAGTGGGAATGGTAATAGTGATGGGCATCCAGCCTCTTAAGGGTGGGGGTACTGGTGGTGATGGGCATTGTGCCCCCTATGAGTAGGGGGTACTGCGGGTGATGGACATTCTACCCCTATGGGTGGGGTACTGGAGGTGATGGGCATACATCCTCCTATGGGTAGGGGTTGTAATAGCGATGGGCATCCTGCCTCCTATGGGTGGGGGTACTGGTGGTGATGGGCATTGTGCCCCCTATGGGTGGGGGTACTGGTGGTGATGGGTTTTTTGTGCCCCCTATGGGTGGAGATTGGAATAATGATGGGCATCCAGCCTCCTATGGGTGGGGGTACTGGTGGTGATGGGCATCCTGCCTCCTATGGGTGGGGGTACTGGTGGTGATGGGTTTTGTGCCCCTATGAGTAGGGGGTACTGGGGGTGATGGACATTCTACCCCCTATGGGTGGGGGTACTGATGGTGATGGGCATACAGCCCCCTATGGGTGGGGGTTGTAATAATGATGGGCATCCAGCCTCCTATGGGTGGGGGTACTGGTGGTGATGGGCAAAAAGCCCCCTATGGGTTGGGGTTGTAATAGTGATGGGCATCCAGCCTCCTCTGGGTGGGGTACCGGTGGCGATGGGCATACAGCCCCCTATGAGTGGGGATGGTAATAGTGATGGGCATCCAGCCTCCTATGGGTGGGGGTACTGGTGATGTTGGACAGTGTTCCCCCTATGGGTGATGGGCATTGTGCCTCCTATGTGGGGATGGTAATAGTGATGGGCAGCCAGCCTCCTATGGGTGGGGGTACTGGTGGTGATGGGCATTGTGCCCCCTATCAGTTGAGGGAACTGGGGTTGATAGGCTTACAGCCCCCTATGGGTAGGGGTTTTGGTGGTGATGGGCATACAGCCCCCTATGGGTGTGGCCTGCTGGTTGTGATGGGCACCCCACCCTATGTGTGGGGCCTGCTGGTAGCGATGGCCATGCATCCCCTATGGTTTGGCGGTTGCTGGATGAAGGGATATCCCCCCCATGTGTGTGTGGCATTTCACGGGTTCGTGACGTTTGATTGTGTGGTGGGTGTCGGACTTACCGTCTGCGATGTATGCATCTGTTCCTGATCCAGTCATAGATGTACAGTACTGGGATTACCTGCGCAATGGGATTCATCTTTGGTTCGTTTCGTACTTGCTGATTGTTGCTCTGTCTCGTACACGTTAAGTTGGTCCGTCTCGTAGCCGTGGATCGTGTTGTGGCGCGAATCGTACCTGTTATTCAACTCTCCCAGATGCTGTGACGTGCTGGATGTGGCGACCCGTTCGGCACGTATGAAGTATGCATCGTACTTGTGTGGCCGGAAACTGCTGAGCGACAGCTTCTTGAGCGACTAGAATCAGCATTTATGGTACTCGCTCGTACGGGAAATGGTGCTGGAATCTGTCTCTACGTGCCAGTCAGGATTTTTCCACATTTGCGCATCGTACTTCATCGCCCGGCCGGACCAGCTCCCGGAACGCGTCGGTCGCAAGGTAAAACTACGGACAGCTCTCAGAGGGCTGTCCGGTGGAGATCGGAATCGGCCCATCAATGTCAAGAACCTATAAATCTGTATAGGAGTATGGGATGTTAGTTGTAGACTATTTTCTATCCCTTAGAACAGCAAACTATTGTGATCACAATATCATTCTATTAGAGCTGTTTGATTTTGATCCTGTCAAAACAAAATTTCATGTATAGGATAAATGGTTCGAAGGATTATAAGACACCGCTATGGGCCCTAGGTTTGCCACCTCCAATGCCAACCTCTTTATGGGGTGGTATGAGAGAGGGCATGCCTGGTCAAACAATGTCAGAGACCGGTACACTGCTGAGGGAGGTACATGAACGATGATATCATTATCTGGACTGACACATGTGACAAGTGCTTTCATATTACAACTATCTGAATAACAAGGCGTATAATGTTAAACTAATCCTTAACATGAATAGCACCAGAATGTCCTTTATGGATGTCGAGCTCTATGCAGTTAACAACAGGATGCAATGCACTTTATTTTGTAAACTAGCAGCCTGTAATAGCATACTACGTTACTATAGTGCACCTATGGAGAGATGGTGCATATGAGATGTAATTGTAGTGAGGACAGTGAATTTAAAAAAACGTACAACTTACGAAGACCTGCTTAAAAGCGAGAAGATATACTGACACAATCTTAAAAACTGCTGAAAACAGGATTATAATGCTACCGAGGGCAAATACGCTCAGAGTGAATCTTAAAGCCAAGGGTAAGGAGAGAGTTGCCTTCATTATCACTTCTCCTTGCAATGACTTTAAGCACCATACATTACATGCGGTGATATGAATTTAAACATTGCTCTCAAGCTTAAATATGGCATGTCTTTTCATACACATATTTTAATGTAGTGGTGTGCTCTGGTTATGACTCGGTTTACATTTTGTTTAATATGGGAATGACTTTGACCCTTGCCCTAAATATGTTCTTATCAAGAAAACCAGAAGTTATTGTGAAATATGCCAGACTTAGACATTGGCCAGATTTAAGGGTTTAACATTCAGTTTAAAGATGGCAGCAGTTTTTGCTGCCAGCTTACAAATCCCTAGCTTTTTCGACCTTTCAGGCAATCTGTACTAAACTGTCACTCTTGCCACAGTTTGTCAGATTTTTGGTTTAATTTTCTTACAACTGATTATGGAGCTGTGTTCCTCAGATATCGATGCACAATTATAATTTCAGCACTATTAAAATACTTTTAAATAAACACTCGTAAACAGTGTCCAGATGAATATTGTGATACACTGACCCGAGATGGCGGTCTCAATGTCTGCTAAAGTACTAACTTCATGAACCTTTGGGTCTGTTGAACATGGTGATGCAGTTTTTTTCAATTTAGGGTGCATGTTTTATATCTTTTATGAGACACAATTGGAGCGGTTTGGGACATCATGTTCATGTGGCATGTATTGTGTCGCCAGTTCACAATAGGAACGTTTTGAGACATCTTGTTCATGTGTCCCCGATTTATAACTGGTCATCACCAGTATTTTGATAACTTGCTATTACAAAACTGGAACATCATCCTAATATACAAAGGTGACTACAACACCTAATGCTCCCTCCTTTCCAAGGACTCCCATTGAATAATTTGCCCCTTGCTTGGCTTAAAGTCATGATGGTCGGTCACTATACTCACCTCTTGTCCTGGCCCTTGTGGACAGCTGATGCCTTCCAGGAGTACAACCCCCAAACACTGCTGCTGGTTGTCTGACTGTTTAGTTTATATCATGAATTGGGCACAGTGATTAACTCATTGGGATTTACCTTTTCTGGTGTCTCCAATTTAGTGATGGATGCTCCTTCAGCAAGGAACAACCTGTCTTTATGTGTGAAAGTTGTGATGAGGAGTAAGTCCGAAAAGACACAATTCTCATTAAAAGAACATTCAGAGTTGAGGGTAACATTGAAAAAGTTAGGCTGCCCCTGATGGCTCCTAGGTGAGGCAGCTTGGTACACTGGAAGGTCTGGGAGTATTTGTTGTCACGACTTAACTTGTATCTGTATAGAACAGAGCCTCTCCTCTTAATAAAGTCTTTTTAAAGGGGAAAAATGGTGAAAACGACTTCGATGAGTGGTCTTATTTCTCCTGAAGTCAACAAAGGTTCAGAACATCTAATTATCAACAACAAAACACCCAATATTTTCACACCACAGCCTACAAATTACAACTCATAAAGAGCTCCAAACTCAGGTCTGCGATAGAATCCTTGAAACTAGAGTGAGAAGGAACCAAACATCCTTTGGCGGTGTGAGGTTATGACTAACAGAATGTGTCATATACATGCGTAATGTAGCACAAGTATTTGGGATTTTCTTCTTCAAGTCAGCTTCCAATGCTTTAGCAGTGAGTATGTCAAACCACACAACATGATAAAACTAAATCAAAAACTTAAAAGTTAGTGGTATTGCTACAAATACAAGCTAGTTTAATAACAAGAGGGAAGTCCTGTGGAAGAGATGCTGATCAAATTAACCTCACAGTATTTCCAAGTGGAGAAAAATGCAGGGATATAGGGCTAGATGTAGGTAATTCTATTTTACCACTTCTTAAATACCGAATTTTACCGATTCGGTATTTAAGAAGTGGTAAAATAGAGGGGGGGTATGTAGGTGTTTCAGAATCAGTAAATACCGAATCGTTAAGATTCGGTATTTACCGATTCTGTAAATACCGATTCGGTAATGCCCATTGATTCCTATGGGCCTTGAAGCCCATAGGAATCAATGGGCAATACCGAATTGCTATTTACCGATTCGGTAAATACCTATTTCAGCAAGGGTGCAGGGGGTGTCACTTTGACACCATCTAGCACCCCAAAGATGGGCATGTGTGCCATGTGGCACACAGACATGCCCTGTCTGTCACATGGCTAGGTGTGCATGCACACATGTGCATGCACACCTGGATTCGGTATTTTACCACCCAATTGGATTGGGTGGTAAAATACCGAATCTGTAAGGCTTTAGGGACTCTGAAGAGTCTGGCCAGTCTACATCTGGCCGTTACCGAATCGGTAAAAATACCAATTCAGTGTTTTATAGAATTGGTAAATTTACCGATTCTGTAAATTTACCGAATCTGTAAAATGATGCCTCTACATCCCACATACCCATTTACCGGTCGGTAACGGCTGAAATCGGTCGTTACCGGTCGGTAAATGGCCTCCTACATCTGGCCCATAGTTTTGATCTTTCCACCACAAAAATGAGCTTATATTCGGCCCCGTCTGTTTCCTAGCTTTTCATTGGTTTCTGTGCTTGCCACTTACTTTTCCTCCATTTCTATTGGCTGTGGCATATTTTCCTGCATTTACCAATGCTTGCTCTACTTATCAGTTTCCCGTAGCTGAAATACTGTTACCATCTGCTTTGGTGGAACTATTTTTTCATTTTCATAAAGATTTCCCTCTTTCTGCTTTTTTGTCTTGCAGCAGATTTATATAGCGCAACTTATCACATAGGAGAGATTAGGTGATTTGCCCAGAATCACAGGATTTTGTCTCACTGAGACTCGAATCAGGATCCCCAGTTCTTGAGTCAGCTGCGCTGGCACACTTAGAATATGCTCTGTAGTCCCTCTCCTTCATTCCCGCCCTCCTCCCGTTCTCCATGGAGTTAGCCTTCTTGCTCTCTGCATTTTTGGCCTCCCTCTCACCCCTCCAGATTTTCACCATCCCTCATACCCCATTCCACTTGCCATTTTCACCCAAAAACCCTCCCCTCCCGCTCCAAAAGTAACCTTCACCCACAGCCCCGCCCTATCCCGTCCTCATATTCAGTCACCAAACAGGGACACATGACTTGGAGGCAAAGTAAACATCTGTCTTTCTGGAGAGTGTGCAAACCCCTAAAGACAAAGCTGTCAAGTTTCCAGATTCTGTGCACGAATAACTCGCCCAGTCCGTTTTTTCTTTACATTAGGGTATTTGTAGTTCTATTTTGTAAAATTAGTACCTCAAGTACCAGCATACAAAGGGAAAACTTGGACTGGTAGCATTACTCGAACATGGGAGTGGAAACATGAGAACATCCCATAGTTGGCCACAGTCACCCCTACTTCCACTGAGCAATCTGCAGGAGAGGCCATCTGCTTCACTCAAAGGACCCTCAGGTGAAGGCTGATCCTCAGCCAAATGTGTTCTATGTCCCACATAGGTCACGTGGAGAAGCTGACAGGCCCGCACGCCTGTCTGCCTGTTGTGGCTTTTGGCTCCAAGTCCCACAGGCCTCCGAATTTCAACGAACACTGTGGCGTTCAAGAATTGGGCACCTGAGGGGTGCCTGCGAGAGCCTGGAAGAGTCAGCTGCTTGTCATCTTACTTGACTGGGGGTTTGGAATGACAGGGAGTGTTCTCCGTCAACCTGAGCACAGCATGGAATGGGCTACCTGGAGCCCAGCTGGAATCAGGACCTCCAGGATACTCCAGGGAAACTGTCCTGAAGCACCGAAAGTGGCAATAAGCCGAGGTAGGAGTTGTAGGGTTTGCTTAGTTCGGGCCACATAGGGTCATGAAAATGCCCCCCATCAAGTTGGGGCACGGCTTGAGGGGTTAGTGTTAGCTCCCTCTACCATTCCAGCTCACCAGCATGTTTCACTCCACTATTTTCTGCCACACTCCGCTAGCACAGCAGACAGGCTTCCCTCCCGCCTCATCATCCCCTTTCATAATTTAAGGCTTTCAGGAAACTTTCTTTTCTCTTGCCTCTGCTGGTGTCTCCCGAACTCTGGTAGGGCCCACACCACTTCCATATCATCATCAGAAGTGGGGCTTGAAGAAGATGGTGGAGTAGTATGCTTTCTTTTCCTTGCTTAAGGTCTGGAAGCCAATGATTCGAAAAGAGGAGGTTCTTGCTTGGCAGAATGCTCAACCTCCAGTTCTGCTCCAACATCAGGAAGATGTACTATTGCTGGCTGCAGTCCACTTTGTGCTGTTTCCTGAAACTATTGGGTACTACTTTGCTAAAGGTGCAAATCCAAATCAACGCCACTGCTCATCAGCGTTGTCAGGATTGCAGTGGCTGCCTCAGTGACTCAGCCTAAGTTGGGGTGGAGCTGTTCATGTGGGAGTGCCGCTCTCAGCTTGCTTCACCAAGGCCGGCGTGGCGGACACACTGCATTGTTCAAAAAAGGTTTCAGCTGAAACGCCACTGGTGTAAAGCTGCTTCTTCTCACTGACCACTTTCTTGGCAGCAACTTTCTTTGGGGCCATCTTAAAGCTCTCATTTGGCAGCGGCACTAAGCTGCACAAACGGAAGAGTTTGGAGGACTGACGTGGGACATCACTGTACAGGCCTTTTGTTTGGCAGTACTGCGGGTGATGTCTCTTCTTCTCGTGTGCACCTACAAGCAAACAAGCAAAAGACACATTTACTGATATGTGGCATTGTTGCAGTTTTAGTATAGACTAAGGCAATATTAGTGTGGTAGTTTACTTGGGTAATAACCATGTTAACGTCAAAGCACACCACCATACCATAAAATTTAATTCCCCATCAGGATAACGCAATGGTCATAAAACTTTTTTATGCCGGCCCCCCAGTGGTAAAAAAATTATCGTTTGTCCCCCCTTCGAATGTTTCAAAATTATTCTATTAAATTGGCAATGTTTATATATGTTTAGACGGTAAACAATGTTTACAACGAAACGTTATCACGACCGCGTTGTGATTTCGCGGAGGGGGGGAGGTGTTGGATTTAAAATCCAACACCTTCCCTAGTGTCCGCACAGACTGGAGTTGGAATAGTAAATTATACTATTCCAACTTCCAGCGCCCCCCTCCGCAAGTCGTTGTTACGACTTGCGGAGTAATGGTATGCAGAATCACAAAGTGGTCGTGATAACGACCGCGTTGTGATTCCCTGCAGAGAAAAAGAATGCGGGCTTTGATCATATATTCATTTAGACTTATTTAGACAGTGCGGTGAATTTATGTTACAGTTTAAAAAAAAGCAAATCAAATACATGATTGATATACATCCTATTCTAGTCAGGCAAGCCTTACTAGCATGTAAAAGGATCCATAGGTTGATTATTAGAAATGGGAGTGGCAGTTTTGAAGAATATTTGGAGTTCCATCTCTTTTGACACATACTCCCAGCTAGGATATAAATCAGGATATAAATCACAAAAGATATTCAATCAATCATATAATTTGTAAAGCGCACAACTCACCCGTGATGGTTTCAGGCGCTGGGGAGGGGAATGGTGCTACTGCTCAAAAAGCCAGGTCTTGAGGAGTTTTCTGAAGGTCATCAGGTCTTGGGTCTGCCGTAGGTGGATGGGGAGGGTGTTCCAGGTCTTGGCGACGAGGTGGGAGAACGATCTGCCGCTGGAGGTCGCTCTTCGGAAGCGGGGGACTGTGGGTAAGGTCGGCGGAGCGGAGCTGGTGGGTGGGGTGTAGAAGCTGAATTGTCTGTTGAGGTACGTTGGTCCGGTGTTGTGGAGTGCCTTGTGTGCGTGGGTGAGGAGCTTGAAGGTTATCCTCTTGTTGACCGGGAGCCAGTGCAGGTCTTTCAGGTGGGGTGTGATGTGGCTGCGGCGAGGGATGTCAAGGATCAGGCGTGCAGAGGCGTTCTGGATGCGTTGGAGCCGTCTCAGGAGTTTGGCTGAGGCTCCTACGTAGAGGGTGTTTCCGTAGTCCAACCTGCTGCTGACGAGGGCCTGGGTGACCGTTCTTCATGTTTCAGTGGGGATCGACTTGTAGATCCTGCAGAGCATGCGGATGGTGTTGAAGCAGGAGGAGGAGATGGCGTTGACCTGTTTAGTCATAGAGCGGGTGGAGTCGAGGATGACCCCTAGGTTGCGTGGGTGTTGGAGCGGTTCCCAGTGTGGTCGGCCACCAGGAGTCGTCCCAGGCCAAAGGGGCGGATCTGAGGATGAGGACCTCCGTCTTGTCTGAGTTCAGCTTCAGTCGGCTGTTCCTCATCCATTCAGCTACGGCCTTCATTCCTTCATGAAGGTTAGTTTTAGCGGTGTGGGGGTCCTTGGTGAGAGAGAGGATCAGCGTGGTGTCATCGGCGTAGGAGATGATGTTGAGGTCGTGCCGACGGGCGACGTGGGCGAGCGGTGCCATGTAGATGTTAAACAGAGTTGGGCTGAGGGATGAGCCCTGGGATACGCCGCAGATGATCGCGGTGGCTTCGGAGCCGAAGGGGAGAAGGCGGACGCTCAGTGTTCTGCTAGAGAGGAAGGAGGTGGTCCAGTCCAGTTCTCTTGGATCCCGGAGTTGTGGAGGCGTGTTCGTAGTGTGTGGTGGCAGACCGTGTTGAAGGCGGTTGACAGGTCCAGGAGGATGAGGGCCGCCATTTCTCCGTTGTCCTGCAGGGACTTGATGTCATTGGTGGCGGCGATGGGGGCAGTCTCGGTGCTGTGGTTGCTGCGAAACCCGGACTGGGAAGGGTCCAGGATGTTGTTCTCCTCGAGGTAGCAGGTCTTTTATTCGTTGACATTCTTCTCGATGACCTTTGCCGGGAACAAGAGCAGGGAGATGGGCTGGAAGTTCTTGAGGTCCTTGGGGTCCGCCTTGGGTTTCTTGAGTAAGGCGTTGATCTTGGCGTGCTTCCAGCTCTCCGGGAAGGTTGCTGTCTCGAAGGAGGTGTTGATGACTTTCCGGAGATGGGGTGCGATGGATGTGCTGGCTTTGTTGAAGATGTGGTGTGGGCATGGGTCTGACAGAGATCCAGAGTGGATGGTGTTCATGATCTTGATGGTGTCGTCGTCGTTGATGTTGGCCCAGGAGAGCAGGCGGTTGGTGCGGAGGGTGCTCATGGGGGCGGAGGGCTCAGTGGTTGTCGGGGCGGTCGTGGCGTTGAAGCTGTCGTGGATGTCTGCGATCTTGCGGTGGAAGAAGGTGGCCAGCGAGTCGCACAGGTTTTGCGAGGGTGGGACGTCGTTGGTGTTGGAGCTGAGATTGGAGAGTTCCTTCACGATGTTGAAGATCTCTTTGCTGTTGTGCGCTTTGTTGTCTACCCATTTAGCGGATCTTATGAGGTGATGGTGTTTACGTGTGGCGTTCTTGTGGGCTGTGTGGCTGTCAGGTGTTCGTTCACGGAGCCAGATCTTCTCCAGCTTTCAGCAGGTTTGCTTGAAGGCCCGAAGGTGTTCAGTGAACCAGCTGGCTTTCTTGTTGGTGTGACTGCTGGAGGGTTTCTTGATCGGGTGAGGGTGTTGGCGCAGTCGTTGATCCACTGTCTAAGGTTGCGGGTGGCGATGTCGGGGTCAGTGGGGTCGGCGGGTGGGCTCTGGGCAAGGGTGGTGGTTAGCTGGTCTTCAGTGTGCGGTGGTGCGTGGTGGGTTTCTTGAAGGTGAAGTAGATGCAGCGATGGTCGGTCCAGTGGAGTTCGGTGGTGTGGTTGAAGGAGATGTGGGGGCTTGCGGAGAAAATGGGGTCAAGCGTGTGACCGGTGTAGTGGGTGGGTGTTGTGACGAGTTGTCTGAGCCGAGGTTGGCTTGGTTGTCGATCAGGGTGATGGATTTGGTGTCGTTGTTGTTCTCGGGGTGGAAGTTCAGGTCTAAGAGGAGGATATAGTCCGTGGAGGCGAGGGCATGTGTGCTGAGGAAGTCGGTGATGGAGTCGCTGAACTGTGGTTAGGGTCTGGGGGGTCTGTAGATAATGGTTCCTCGGAGGGTGGTGTTGGGGTCGGTGTGGATCTGGAAGTGCAGGTGTTCGGCGGTGCTGAGGGTGTCGTCGGTGTTGGTTGAGACTCTGAGAGTGTTCCTGTGGACGATGGCGATTCCTCCTCCTGCTCTGTTGGTGTGGTCCCTGCGGGTGATCTTGTAGCCTTCAGGGATGACAATGTCAGGAAGGCGATGTCTGGGGATGTTGAGTCGAGTAGGTCCCAGAGTTCAACTGCGTGTTTGCGGGTGGAGTGGGTGTTGAGAAGGATGCATCTGAGGTGGTTGGATTCTTTCCTGGTCGGCAGCATGGTGGGGAGGATGCTTCTAAAGCTGCAGTCCCGGTAGGTGAACGCTCCGTGGGTATGCTTTGGGGCGGCCAGGAAGCAGGTGTGTGATTGTCCAGTGTTGAGTGCGTGGAGGGTTCTGGCATCGTAGTGGTGTCGGGCGTCGTGGCATTCGCATGGTCCCGGGGTCCTGGCGCTGGACATGGTCCAGACGGGGGATGAGTGCAGACGGGCTTGCCTTAGGCGCGCCAGCGGCGCGCACGCTGCGCACGCCTGCTGTGCGGCCTCCGTATGAGGGGATGTGGGAGGGAGGAGTAGCTGGGAGGCGGGAGCGGACGGCGAATGGAATTGCAGGGGGGCGGGTTCTCAGGGAGGCAGCAGTGGGAAAAATGGACGGGGGCTGCGGGTGAACTGGGAACAGGAAGGAAAAACAAGTTTAGGCAAGAAAACAAGACCAGGCACAGAGTAATAAAAACAAGTCTGGGCAAGAAAGCAAGTACAGGCACAGGGGAATAAAAACAAGTCTGGGCAAGAAAGCAAGTACAGGCACAGGGGAATAAAAACAAGTCTCGGCAAGAAAGCAAGTTAGGCACAGAGGAAAAATACAAGATTAGGCAAAAAGAATGCAGGCAGAGCCATGCAGCAGCGTGGGGAGTGACCTGCCTGCGAGCATATTAGTGATGGTCCATCATGGAGAGGCTTACTGCAGCTCATTTAAAGCACTGTTATCAGCATAATGCTTCTTTTGGCCAGAGCCTAGAACCTCCCTTGGTAAACATTATGCCACCCCTAGGGGGGCCGCCCCCCAGTTTGAAGACCCCAGGGATAACACACAATATGCAATAGCAGCTTTTTCCTTTATGTCCATATATTCTAAAAGAGGCACCTGTGGGGAACTGCATGGGTAAATGGAATAATAATCTTTTACAAAATGGAGATTATGTTGCGCCTATAGCAGACAATGTGCTCTAAGAAGAAATGGAATAATCATAAAAAAAATTAATGATGCTAATGTATTTGCAGTGCATCACAGCCAGGGTGTCCAGGACTCCTGTTGCACGGCTGTGTACCTGATCGATTCATCGACCAAGGCAAAATTAACATTTTAAAAACCTAATTTCATATCTAAAAAAATATTTTTTTTGTTAAATTATAAAACAAATACAGTTAAATACTTTTTCAAGAAAAATAAAAAAATTAAATAATACATTTTAAAAATAAAATAATTTGTTTGTAAAAAAATTAAATACATTTTTTTAAAAGATAAAATTAAATTTTAAGAAAGCAATCATCAATTGCCAATGTGTGTATGGGAGTATGAGAAGAAACCAACTTTGAGGCAAGGAGGTGCAAATAAAAAAATGCAAAGAATGCATGTAATATGTAAGCGCTGGTCATCAAAATCATATTCCTAATATACATACTGCATTGATCCTCAAGCATAGTATTACACTGATATCACATCCATCCATGCAGGCCTATGGCAAAGGCACACTGCTGGATGCACAAAATGGCTGCCAGCCAGTGCCACATGCCTAAACAACAACAGCAAAAAAGGAGGCATGGACTGCCAGCCACATGGCCAAACAACAACAGCGGGCAGGGAGGCATGGGGTTCAAAGAACACATCCAAGCCTATAGCAAAAGCACAGTGTCTGGATGCTCAAAATGGCTGCCAGCCGGTGCCACATGGTCAAACAACAATAGCGAGCAAGGAGGCATGGGGAACAAAGAACACATGCAATCCTCAACAAAGTCACACTGGCTGAATTCACAAAATGGCTGCAAGCCACATGGCCAAACAACAACAGCCAGGAAGGAGGCATGGATAAAAAAGAATGCATGCGAGCCTATGGCAAAAGCACACTGGTTGGATGCACAAAAAGGCTGCAAGCCAGTGCCATGTGGTCAAACAACAACAGCATGGAAGGAGGCATGGGGAAAAAACACATGCATGCCTATGGCAAAGGTACACTGGCTAAATGCACAGAATGGCTACAAGTCACATAGCCAAATAACAGTAGTGAGCAAGGAGGCATGGGTGACATAGAACACTTGCTAGTTTATGGCAAAGGGACACAGGCTGGATGCACAAAATGGCTGCCTGCCAGTGCCACATAGCCAAACAACAACAGCAAGCAAGGAGGCATAGTGAACAAAAAGAACACATTCAGGCCTAAGGGCACAGACTTCACAATATGGCCCTAAGCCATGTGGCATGGATAACAAAGACAAATTAATGGTTGCCTAACATACACCCACACAGACACATACACTGGACAGGCAAAGGAGGCATTGTAACACTGAAGAAAACACTACCATTAATTCAGCAATTGCAAAAAACTAAAATGAACTGAGCCATGAATATTTAACAGCACACATCCTCCCAAGGCATCAAATATTATCCCACATATATACTTTTTGAATACAAAAAAAACGTGAAATACAAACAAAACACCACATGTTTAATTTAATCTAACGCCATCCCAGCACTAAATGATGTTTTTAAACAACATATACCACAGAAACAGTTGTTTCATGCACCGATGACTAGCACTGACCTGGGCCTCTTCGGAAGCGGGGGACTGTGGGTTAGGTCGGCGGAGCGGAGCTGGTGGGTGGGGGTGTAGAAGCTGAGTTGTCTCTTGAGGTACGCTGGTCTGGTGTTGTGGAGTGGCTTGTGTGCGTGGGCGAGGAGCTTGAAGGTTATCCTCTTGTTAAACGGGAGCCAGTGCAAGTCTTTCAGGTGGGGTGTGATGTGGCTGCAGCGAGGGATGTCGAGGATCAGGCGTGCAGAGGCGTTCTGGATGCGTTGGAGCCGTCTCAGGAGTTTGGCCGAGGCTCCTACGTAGAGGGTGTTTCCGTAGTCCAACCTGCTGCTGACGAGGGCCTGGGTGACCGTTCTTCATGTTTCAGTGGGGATCGACTTGTAGATCCTGCAGAGCATGCGGAGGGTGTTGAAGCAGAAGGAGGAGACAGCGTTGACCTGTTTAGTCATAGAGCGGGTGGAGTCGAGGATGATCCCTAAGTTGCGTGGGTGTTGGAGCGGTTCCCAGTGTGGTCGGCCACCAGGAGTCGTCCCAGGCCAAAGAGGCGGATCTGAGGATGAGGACCTCCGTCTTGTCTGAGTTCAGCGTCAGTCGGCTGTTCCTCATCCATTCAGCTACGGCCTTCATTCCTTCATGAAGGTTAGTTTTGGCGGTGTGGGGGTCATTGGTGAGAGAGAGGATCAGCTTGGTGTCATCGGCGTAGGAGATGATGTTGAGGTCGTGCCGACGGGCGACGTGGGCGAGCGGTGCCATGTAGATATTAAACAGAGTTGGGTTGAGGGATGAGCCCTGGGGTACGCCGCAGATGATCACGGTGGCTTCGGAGCCGAAGGGGAGAAGGCGGACGCTCAGTGTTCTGCTAGAGAGGAAGGAGGTGGTCCCGTCCAGTTCTCTTGGATCCTGGAGTTGTGGAGGCGTGTTCGTAGTGTGTGGTGGCAGACAGTGTTGAAGGCGGTTGACAGGTCCAGGAGGATGAGGGCCGCCGTTTCTCCGTTGTCCAGCAGGGACTTGATGTCATTGGTGGCGGCGATGAGGGCAGTCTCGGTGCTGTGGTTGCTGCGGAACCCGGACTGAGAAGGGTCCAGGATGTTGTTCTCCTTGAGGTAGCAGGTCTTTTATTCGTTGACATTCTTCCCGATGACCTTTGCCGGGAACAAGAGCAGGGAGACGGGCTGGAAGTTCTTGAGGTCCTTGGGGTCAGCCTTGGGTTTCTTGAGTAAGGCGTTGATCTTGGCGTGCTTCCAGCTCTCCGGGAAGGTTGCTGTCTCGAAGGAGGTGTTGATGACTTTCCAGAGATGGGGTGCGATGGATGTGCTGGCTTTGTTGAAGATGTGGTGTGGGCATGGGTCTGACAGAGATCCGGAGTGGATGGTGTTCATGATCTTGATGGTGTCGTCGTCGTTGATGTTGGCCCAGGAGAGCAGGTGGTTGGTGCGGAGGGTGGTCATGGGGCGGAGGGCTTAGTGGTTGTCGGGGCGGTCGTGGCGTTGAAGCTGTCGTGGATGTCTGCGATCTTGAGGTGGAAGAAGGTGGCCAGCGAGTCACACAGGTTTTGCGAGGGTGGGACGTCGTTGGTGTGGGAGCTGAGGTTGGAGAGTTCCTTCACGATGTTGAAGATCTCTTTGCTGTTGTACGCTTTGTTGTCTAGACCCATTTGGCGGATCTGATGAGGTGATGGTGTTTACGTGTGGCGTTCTTGTGGGCTGTGTGGCTGTCACGTGTTCGTTCACGGAGGCAGATCTTCTCCAGCTTTCAGCAGGTTTGCTTGGAGGCCCGGAGGTGTTCAGTGAACCAGCTGGCTTTCTTGTTGGTGTGACTGTTGGAGGGTTTCTTGATTGGGTGAGGGTGTTGGCGCAGTCGTTGATCCACTGTCTGAGGTTGCGGGCGGCGGTGTCGGGGTCAGTGGGGTCGGCGGGTGGGCTCTGGGCAAGGGTGGTGGTTAGCTGGTCTTCAGTGTGCGGTGGTTCGTGATGGGTTTCTTGAAGGTGAAGTAGATGCAGCGATGGTCGGTCCAGTGGAGTTCGGTGGTGTGGTGGAAGGAGATGTGGGGGCTTGTGGAGAAAATGGGGTCAAGCGTGTGACCGGTGTAGTGGGTGGGTGTTGTGACGAGTTGTCTGAGCCGAGGTTGGCTTGGTTGTCGATCAGGGTGGTGGATTTGGTGTCGTTGTTGTTCTCGGGGTGGAAGTTCAGGTCTCCGAGGAGGATATAGTCCGTGGAGTCGAGGGCGTGTGTGCTGAGGAAGTCGGCGATGGAGTCGCTGAACTGTGGTTAGGGTCTGGGGGGGGTTGTAGATAATGGTTCCTTGGAGGGTGGTGTTGGGGTCGGTGTGGATCTGGAAGTGCAGGTGTTCGGCGGTGCTGAGGGTGTTGTCGGTGTTGGTTGAGACTCTGAGAGTGTTCCTGTGGACGATGGCGATTCCTCCTCCTGCTCTGTTGGTGTGGTCCCTGCGGGTGATCTTGTAGCCTTCAGGGATGACAATGTCAGGAAGGCGATGTCTGGGGATGTTGAGTCGAGTAGGTCCCAGAGTTCAACTGCGTGTTTGCGGGTGGAGTGGGTGTTGAGAAGGATGCATCTGAGGTGGTTGGATTATTTCCTGGTCGGCAGCATGGTGGGGAGGATGCTTGTGAAGCTGCAGTTCCGGTAGGTGAAAGCTCCGTGGGTACGCTTCGGGGCGGCCAGGAAGCAGGTGTGTGATCGTCCAGTGTTGAGTGCGTGGAGGGTTCTGGCATCGTAGTGGTGTCGGGCGTCGTGGCATTCGCAGGGTCCAGGGGTCCTGGCGCTGGACATGGTCCAGGAGGGGGATGAGCGCAGATGGGCTTGCCTTAGGCGCGCCAGCAGCGCACGCTGCGCACGCCTGCTGTGCGGCCTCCGTATGAGCGGATGTGGGAGGGAGGAGCAGCTGGGAGGCGGGAGCGGACGGCGAATGGAATTGCAGGGGGGCGGGTTCTCAGGGAGGCAGCAGTAGGAAAAATGGACGGGGGCTGCGGGTGAACTGGGAACAGGAAGGAAAAACAAGTTTAGGCAAGAAAACAAGACCAGGCACAGAGTAATAAAAACAAGTCTGGGCAAGAAAGCAAGTACAGGCACAGGAAAATAAAAACAAGTCTGGGCAAGAAAGCAAGTACAGGCACAGGGGAATAAAAACAAGTCTGGGCAAGAAAGCAAGTTAGGCACAGATGAAAAATACAAGATAAGGCAAAAACAATGCAGGCAGAGCCATGCAGCAGCGTGGGGAGTGACCTGCCTGCGAGCATATTAGTGATGGTCCATTATAGAGAGGCTTACTGCAGCTCATTTAAAGCACTGTTATCAGCATAATGCTTCTTTTGGCCAGAGCCTAGAACCTCCCTTGGTAAACATGATGCCACCCCTAGGGGGGCCGCCCCCCAGTTTGAAGACCCCAGGGATAACACACAATATGCAATAGCAGCTTTTTCCTTTATGTCCATATATTCTAAAAGAGACACCAGTGGGGAACTGCATGGGTAAATGGAATAATAATCTTTTACAAAATGGAGATTAGGTTGCGCCTATAGCAGACAATGTGCTCTAAGAAGAAATGGAATAATCATTAAAAAAATTAATGATGCTAATGTATTTGCAGTGCATCACAGCCAGGGTGTCCATGACTCCTGTTGCACGGCTGTGCACCTGATCGATTGATCGACTAAGGCAAAATTAACATTTTAAAAACCTAATTTCATATCTAAAAAAATATTTTTTTTGTTAAATTATAAAACAAATACAATTAAATACTTTTTCAAGAAAAAAAATTAAATAATACATTTTAAAAATAAAATAATTTATTTGTAAAAAAAAAAAAATGTTTTTAAAGATGAAATTAAATTTTAAGAAAACAATCATCAATTGCCAATGTGTGTATGGGAGTATGAGAAGAAACCAATTTTGAGGCAAGGAGGTGCAAATAAAAAAGATGCAAAGAATGCATGTAATATCTAAGCGCTGGTCATCAAAATCATATTCCTAATATACATATTGCATTGATCCTCAAGCATAGTATTACACTGATATCACATCCATCCATGCAGGCCTATGGCAAAGGCACACTGCTGGATGCACAAAATGGCTGCCAGCCAGTGCCACATGCCTAAATAACAACAGCAAAAAAGGAGGCATGGACTGCCAGCCACATGGCCAAACAACAACAGCGGGCAGAGAGGCATGGGGTTCAATGAACACATCCAAGCCTATAGCAAAAGCACAGTGTCTGGATGCTTAAAATGGCTGCCAGCCGGTGCCACATGGTCAAACAACAATAGCGAGCAAGGAGGCATGGGGAACAAAGAACACATGCAATCCTCAACAAAGTCACACTGACTGGATTCACAAAATGGCTGCAAGCCACATGGCCAAACAACAACAGCCAGGAAGGAGGCATGGATAAAAAAGAACGCATGCGAGCCTATGGCAAAAGCACACTGGTTGGATGCACAAAAAGGCTGCAAGCAAGTGCCATGTGGTCAAACAACAACAGCATGGAAGGAGGCATGGGGAAAAACACATGCATGCCTATGGCAAAGGTACACTGGCTAAATGCACAGAATGGCTACAAGTCACATAGCCAAATAACAGTAGTGAGCAAGGAGGCATGGGTGACAAAGAACACTTGCTAGTTTATGGCAAAGGGACACAGGCTGGATGCACAAAATGGCTGCCTGCCAGTGCCACATGGCCAAACAACAACAGCAAGCAAGGAGGCATAGTGAAAAAACAGAACACATTCAGGCCTAAGGACACAGACTTCACAAAATGGCCCTAAGCCATGTGGTATGGATAACAAAGACAAATTAATGGTTGCCTAACATACACCCACACAGACACACACACTGGACAGGCAAAGGAGGCATTGTAACACTGAAGAAAGCACTACCATTAATTCAGCAATTGCAAAAAACTAAAATGAACTGAGCCATGAATATTTAACATTACACATCCTCCCAACGCATCAAATATTATCCCACATATATACTTTTTGAATACAAAAAAAAGTGAAATACAAACAAAAGCACCACATGTTTAATTTAATCTAACGCCATCCCAGCACTAAATGATGTTTTTAAACAACATATACCACAGAAACAGTTGTTTCATGCACCGATGACTAGCACTGACCTGGGCCTAGTGGATGACTCCTTGGCAGACTAGGCCACAAAGTAAAATAAATAAATATTGTAAATTTAACAAACATGGATAAAATGTACTGATTTCTGTAACATTATTGCTTTACAAAAGAAGAAACATTAAATACAAAAATATAATTAGGCCCCTCCTGAAAATGCAGGCCACCCACCACAATAACTTTAAAAATGTGAATAAAGTACAAATAAATACTGGTGCATGCCCTCTATCAAACAAACAAAACCCGTATACAAGATTTTTTTAAACTTACATGTGAAATTCCAAATACAAAGTCCTTAAATCCAATACCATATAGGTAGCAGACAAGGAGAGTGATTCTTCCAGCTCCAAATGCAAATGAAAAGTCACCAGGAGATGGACAAATCACTATGAGGAGCCTGCTGGACAGGAACAGGAAGTTGGAGTCTTTGGGGCGCTTCCTTCCTGTTAGAAAAAAAAAGTTGCAAAAAAGGGCGTCTCACACCAAAAATCAACTCCAACGGTCAGTTGGCGAAGGAAATCCACTCAAAAACCTCTTTAGCTGCTTCTCAAGCTCAAAAGCTACTCGAGTGGTACATTTGCGACTGCGATCAGCACTACATTGGCTCCATTACGGCTGGAAGCCGTGCGCGCGCGCACAAAGTCTCGCACACGTGTGCTAGCGGCCTGAGACTATCTTGCGAGCGACAAAACAAATCTCGAGCTCACAAATGGAAAGAAAAACTCTGGTTCGGGCCCAAAAGGCGGAATACAGGGACTTTGCATTCCGTCGTGGAGTGCCCAAATTCCGCAAACTCCACGAGCGAGACAGACTCTACTGCCCGGGTCTAAACATGTCTAGCATTAAGCCCCCTTCAATGCTTGAATGGCTCTGATGTATTAGAATAAATGAGATGTGAGGCATGTATACCTGGCAGTGTAAACACTGACGGTTCACTGACACAACACAATAAATTTCGATGTAAAAAATATCGAGTAAAAAACGCAGACAACAAAAAATATCGACTCCTATAAACAGGTAAGGACAAAAATATCAATTAAAAAATATCGATGTAAAAAATATAGCTGTATAAAATATCGACTTTTATGTATATATAAAATAAAATAATAAATATTAAATATATACATTTAATTTTAACAAAATAAAAAAAATGTAATATGCATTTTAATAAAATATAACAAATAATCTTAATAAAAACAGATAAACACACAAACATAATTATACAAATATTTACTTTAAAACAATTAATAAACTAATATTTTTCCTTCATGTTAAAAGTTTAAAATTATATAAAAAATAAAAATATATATCAATGATTTACAATATTTTTTTAAAAGCTATAATAAATTAAAACAATAAACTATTAAAAAATATTTAAACTTACATTTCACAATACAGTCAGTGCAACAGTAAAGAGGGGTAAAAATAACTATTCCCACTCCAATGAGTGCAACAATAGGGAAAGTGTTGGATAGCGGAGGGGTAAAAATTACTATTCCCATTCCAGTGACTGCAACAGTAGGTAAGCGTTGGATAACAGAGGGGCAAAAATTCCTATTCCTACTCCAGTGGGTGCAACAGTAGGGAAAGTATTGGATAGCTGAGGGGTAACACATTTTATTACCACTCCGGTGACTGCAACAGTAGGGTAAGTATTGGATAGCGGAGGGGTAAAAATTACTATTCCTACTCCAGTGAGTGCAACCGTAGGGAAAGTGTTGGATAGCAGAGGGGTCAAATTTACTATTCCCACTACAGTGAGTGCAACAGTAGGGAAACTGTTGGATAGTGGAGCGGTAAAATGTACTATTCTCACTCCAGTGAGTGCAACAGTAGGGAAAGTGTTGGATAGCGCGATAGGCAAAAATTACTATTCACCCTCCAACAGTAAAAATATATATATATATATATCTTAAAAATTAAGAAAAATAATAAAAATAAAACATTGAAAAAATATATATTAAATATATAAAAAGAAAACATTTTATAACATTAATTACATATAACAAATACCTTACAAATATTATATAAAACTAAATAATAAATGCATTTAAAAATAATTCTTTTAAACTAAAAAATATTTACAAACAAAAACATTAATTAAAACATAAATGTATTTATTTTATTTAATACCCTATAACACCACACAAATAATAACACACTTCAACATTTCAAATTAAATGTACTTTCATAATTAACATAATTAATAATCAATTCAAGAAATAGTATTTTTTTTAAACAAATAACCATTAATTAACTAAACACACTTTAACACTATAACATCCACAACACACACCTAAATTAAACTATAAAATAATAAAACACAATTAAAACTTATTTTTAAATTAAAAACTATCACTATTAACAACTAATTATAAAGTAATTGAAATCTATTTAATACTCACCCTTCACCCCTCTAAAAGTAAAAACAACACAAACAAAAAATAAACAATTACCCAAAATAAACATCAAGTAATTAACATTAACAACTATATATTAATTAGTTAAACACAAATTACTTCCTATGCGTTACCCCTATAAACACCACAACACGCCTCTACAATTAATTACACAATTTCCATAATAAATTTGTAATTAATGTAATTATTATCAATCAACAAATAATTATTAATAAAAGTAAATGAACTACTTAACACCCTTTACTTCTATAAACCCCAAAACACACACCTAAAATTAATTACACAATTACCATAATTAATTACCAATTAATTAATTATAATCAATTAACAACCGTTAATTCATCAATTAAAAATAAATTACTTCCCACCCTTTCCACCTATAAACACCAAAACACACACCTATAATTAATAACACAATTACCATAATTAATTACAAATTAAATAATTATTATTAATTAACAACATATTATTAATTAACAATTATTAAATTACTTTACACATTTAACACTATAAAATCTCAATTAAACAAATATTAATAAATAAAAAATAATCAATTAATTTAATATAATTAAATTACTTCCCACCCTAGTCCCCTATAAACCCACTACGTGCTACGGAACTAAAAACGCAAAATACAACAACAACAAAATCATACTAAAAATGTAACACATAATTTAAAATACAAACAATTCTTATACAAAAAAAATACATCACATACATTTAAAACATAGACTAAAATACATGACACTAATTTAAAAATTGATATTTTTAACAACTATATTTTTGCAAACAATATTAAACACTTTGAGATTTTTAAAATGGATATTACTTACCTTAATTCGATATTCTTGAATGCATATTTTTGCTGTCGATATTTCAGAACCACTATATTTCTGACTCAATATTTGTGCACCTCAATATTTTAAACTCGATATTCTGTCTGTACACCAACACTGACGGCGTCACTTAGACCCGTGCACTAATATTTACATGGATCCAAATTGTATTTACCATATTGTAACACTAGCATCAATTAGGAATTGAGGGTAAATTTCTGTCCTGTGTATATGTGAGAACTAAATTGCACACACTATATTTTGTCATTACTACATGCACCAGTACTAACTGGGTCCCATCCATTCTTTGCATGGACTGGATGGCATATCCGCCAATTTTTGTGAGATGTCCTGCATTCACCAAACTCTAAATAACCCTCCCAAAACACTCAATGAAAAAATGATTTATGAGGGATGTTTTTGCAAGTATTAATAATGCCTAGGTGTATATGACTCCCAGAGTATCCATCAAGTGGTTGCAGTAGTACTTAAATTATGGGTGAAAATATAGTGTATATTCCTGCATTGAAACATGTGCATTGCTTGGTTCACTCATTCTCATGGCCTCAGTGGGCAATAGGTTTATATAAATTCAGTATGCATAAAGCAGTTAACCAGTGCTCTGATGTTCACCCTAGGGACTGCAAAAAGGAGCTTTACACCCAGTGCCTTTAATAAGTGTTTCCTATATTTGTCAAAGGTAGAGCATTACCATACTATAGCCCTATCATTAGTTTAGTGCGGGAGGCCTTCCAAAGCAATGCAATGCAGTGCACAATCTGGCAGCTTACTAGCCATTTTGAAGGCCTATTTGTGCAGCACTAAATTCCATTGCATTGAGATAGCGGCCATACAGTAATTTTTTAAATAAGAGACGTGTGGCGATTTAATTCCTGGCGAGTGTACCGTTGTTCACCAAGGTGAAGAAGTAAATAACTCCATCCCCCTGGTGGAGGGGCTGCCCGCCAGATTTATAAATGACCGCCAGCTTGGTTCCTGTCAATGCATTTTACTGTTCGGCTCCATCAACATGACGGAGCCCTGCACCAAACAGTTTTCTTTTTTTATTTTTAAAGACAATGCTCCCCTTGTCATCGGAGTTCTCTCCCATGGCAATCGAAGCATTCAGTAGTTTTCACTGCCCGTTACTGCCATGCTTTCACTAATGGTGACCGGCACTGAAAACAGACCTGTAATTCTACCCGTCTAAATCAGGTAGAGAGAATTACCTGCCTCCGACAGCCCTTTCCCATTAGTGCCGCTGGAGAAGTTCAATGATGGTGGAGACAGAGTGGTATTCACCGTGTTTAAACCTATGGCCTGCCTGCATCTCAATTGGGTGGGTGAACCTTTATCTCTACGGTTGCGACTGAACATGCTTATCGCCAAGATATAAATCTGGCGCTATGTGTCTTTAGAGTGAATTTTCAAAAGAGGTAAATACAAATGATTTGGAAAGATGCAGTAAAATAAAAACAGAAAGTCCCATGCAGAATTCTGTCACTAAACCAGGGCTTTAAGTGGGGTGAAAAAGTAGCCGACACTAAAAGAAGTGTGAGCTAACAAGTGTAACTAGAAATCCTTTCCAAGAGGTATAGCCAATATAATTAAGGGTATTGCTTAAAACAAGTAAACTAAAATCCTGTGCTTTCCATGGCATAGTAGTATTTTGGTGCATCTCTGTGTGCCTTCTGTTATTGATTACATCCAGCCATATCATACCATAACAAACATGCACCTAAAACAACCAACCTTACTGACTTTTGCCATACTTGCTGTCTGCTTCAGACAAATGAGTAGCAATAACAAACGATGTGAATAATTAGAATTGAAAATGTTTCAATTCTGAAAAGATGACACTTAATTAAACATTACTTAGATTTATGGAAGGGATAGCAGTCTTTGCAGTGTCTCAATTACTCCAGTTCTTCACTTGACAACACTCTGTCAGAAACGTTTGCCCTTTTTCTCCCACATTTTTCTGATATCCTCAATTTGCATATCTCACGCCTCATCTCTTTCCCCCTAGGACCATCTTTTCCCTTTCTCCTGCATGTACTTTCTTGTATCTCCTTCACTCCACCACTTTCCCTAAACACAATGCACCCACTGTAAGAACTGCATTTTCTTTTGCTCTGTCGCTACTTTGACAGATATGCACCTCCGTCACACACATTCTCATAGAATCACAAAAACATTTGGCACATGCCCATTGCTCTGCGCGATCTGTCGAAAGGCCACGGATTTGATAAGCAAGTGTGCTGAACACCTTGATGACCCATTGACTGGCCCTGTGAGAAACTCACACTGCCTTCAGCTTCAACTCCAAAGCTCTCAAGCCTGGCCCTTTATAAACACCCACCCTCAGTCAGCTTTTAACTTCCTATTGCATAATGTTTTTTTCACAATTGATTGAAGGATTTTGTATATTAACATGAATGTCTTTTATGATTTTAACTAATCGAATAAAGTGTTTTGACTGACTGACTGAAACACCCACCCTCAACTTGAAGTCACACAGAAACCTAGAGGTGACTCATTTCACAGTATGAGTTATTCAAATAAAGTCGCTCCTATGAGAGATATAGATATAGTGTGATTTTGTTGCTGGAGGCATCAAAATGTGTGCTTTACGGTTGTCCAACCAACAAAATTAGCAACCTTTGAAGATTTTCTTTTTTACGAAATGGGGACCAGCAGAACTGGGCAGCTGTGGGGCAAAGTAGGGAGGACAATCCGGATCAGACCAACTAAACTGATTCGTTCAGCAGTTTCCACAACACTCATGTTACACCAATGAACAGTCAAAGCTGGGCTAATGCGTGTTATAACCAGATAGGTCAAGGGGTCAAAGCGGGTAGTGAGAGAGGCCTTTATCGCAATAGAATAGTTTACCTCAGAATTTATTGTATTCATTAGTGGCCACTTAACCAATGACTATCTGTAATGGAGGAGACAAGGAACTTTATTCAATCGATTCAGCAAAACAGAAAATAAATATTATCACTGGGCTTCCCTCTTATCTCTGAGAGGGCTTTTTACAAGCTCATATGAAATCAAGAGGCAAATGAGGACACGCAGTTAAGTGACAATAAAAAACGTATTATTAGTTTGTATTAGATTTTTTTTGCACTAAAATAAAAAACCTACAGTAATGAATGTTACCTTACAGAAACCCTAGTAAATACCTCGACAGAACTCACTCATTACATTATTTTTACATTGTGCTAAAGTCAGGGACATATTTACAAGATGATGCAGTGCAGCGCTGCAAGCCATCTTGCGGTGCTGAGCTGCGTCATTGGGAAAGTACAGGGATGTGTTGTATTTACAACAATATGATGCATCCTTGTGCTTCCCGCTGTGCTGGCGCACAATCGGTTGCCCCCCGCCAACGCAGATGTGCCTATATTGCAGAGATGATTGTTTTTGTGCAGGAGGGACACCTTCATGAACAAAAACAATCATTGATGGTGTTTTCCTCCTTCTGTGTGAGGAAAAAACTAGGAGAAATAAAGGCATTTGTCCTCATTGTACCACTTTTTTGCCTCCTCTGGGTAACCTTGCAAATCTGGGAATGTGTCAGAATCCATGGGTGTTGCATGGGAACACCCAGAGCAACACCCACGGAATGCCATAATTATGAAGGGTGGCTTTGCGTGGCCTTGTATATATGGGCCAGCACGCTGCGCTACCCGAGCGTCAAAAAAGTGACGCTCTGGTGGAGAAAGGGGCTTATAAATATGCCCCTCAATATTCGCCCTCGAATTTCACTTTAAGCTCTTCGCTAATTTTTTATCAACCTTGTGGGAGAATATTTTTCCTGAACAAAAACTTTTATAGGAGATTTTTGTGCAGAAATATTATTGAAGACTAATTCCACTACCAAAGTGTTTTTTGCCATTTTTTCCACTGCATCTTCATTTACTAGATGTTTACTCTCTAGCTTTGATTTACCTAAACCTTAGTGAGTGATTTTTTTTATAAAACTTGTTGAGTGGGAAGATTGGGGTTGGAGGAAGAAAACTTTGTGACGTCCTGTATCCGTAGTTAAAACTGCAAAACACATGTGATTTCATTTCCTGCAGTTCAGACGGGCTTTGCATGAATTGCTGCCCATGTATAAAGTTATCTAATATTTTACTATGCTGCAGTGGCGTAGCAAAGGGGGGGCGGGGCGCGAGTTTTGGCAGTGACGGCCTATCCCCGCTCTCACCTGCAGCTGGCCCAGAAATCCGCAGGCCCCCCCCCCACTCTTACCTACGCCAATCGCAGGAATCGCCAACACCCCCCTCTTACTTGCACCGGCCGTGGGCGGCAAACGCAGGAATCGCCATGACGGGCACAAGGTCTAGCTATGCCACTGAGTACCTATCTGGTGTAGTGCCCTGTCATGTAGGAAATCTTTGACATGCTCTAATAGAAAGACTTGATGTTTACGTTTTTAGTAATGGAGGAGACAGGAGGCCAAACATGGGTGGTAGATAGGTCCTACTAGATGGATGGAGAAATATTTACAGAGCTCTTAAATCTCAGAACTCTGCCAAGAGTTATTGCTGAGATCTTTCAGTAGAAAGGTAGAAACAATAGCATGGTACACAATTCCACAGCAGCCTTAAAGTGCTGACGATGTCGTGCCTGAACAGTGGTAAAAATACCTTTTACAAAGCACTTGAGTGCATATGTACAAGCTTCTATCGCCACCACAATGTCACTTTTATGGACGTTATGGTGGCGATAGAGACTGCACCTTATGTACAAGGCACGTTAAGCCACTTAACAAGGCTTAACGCTGCCTTGTGCATAAGGCCCCCTTTCACGATATAGTTAGCATGGAAGGGGCGTGCAGTGGGTGTTGTGGTGGGCGTTCCACCGCAACACCCATTGTATTTGCCCCTGCCCCCTATGTACTAGGGTGGCGTACATAGGAGGCAAAATTTCGGAGGGGGGGTTAATTCTTCCAGCAATAGACAGAGTGGAGATGTTGTAAGATGGGGTGAAAAAACAACAAAGCCTTGTTAACAAGTGAATTGTCTTTTAAAGACCTGTGAAGTACTCGGGTGTGGCTGCAATAAGACGGACGCCAGACCAGCCAGCCCACAGCAGCTCAAAAACGGTCTGTTTGTGTGCCCGGCCAGCTGTGTCAGCCCAGGCTGACACACACGACGGGGCGTGGGGCTGAAGCCCTTTGAGCCCAATGGGCGTTGAGCACCTGGCGCAGTGTGTGCTCCATCAACACACACATCAGTCCAAATAGCGCCAAAACTCCGCAATGACAACCAGCCTTGCCTCCGCTGAAAGACATCCACCACTAGTGGAGCTGGAATCTCGCCGCCACGGGCATGGCCCGCACAACCTTCATCACTGTTCCCTGGCAGTTTATCCTCAAAGTGTGGCTTTTATCAGTGCAAGGATCAGTGTTGTGCACTAACATCACCTAAATAAGGTGCATCCATAACCGCAGCTTTAGTGCACTACCTTATAGATGTATTTAGGTTCTTTCAGGTTCCTTTATGGGCAGGACACTGTCTGCCTGAAGATTAGCACAGCAGGAGGCGCCTTTGGATAAAACTTTCCCGAATTTGAGAAATGTTCCTGACTTCGCACAGGACATTCCCTAAGAGTACAGGGAGGTCCGCGATGCGCGCTTGAGTTGAGAGATAACATATTTCATTGCTTTGAGCGAATACAAGCAAACCGCTTTTCTTCGTTGTCGCCACGAGGAGATTACAATTTGTGCTGATGGCTGTCCTGCTCCATCGCCCTCTCTGCGGCTTCTACTTGCCTCTGCGCGTCAAGATGCCGGATGGCCATCAGCGGCCCAAGGTGACCTTTCCCTCGCACAGACTCGGGCCAATCAGAGAGGAGCAGGCCATATTTCGCCCTTTAGCGCAATTCCGCAACGTCAGTCGCGCCGCGTCCCCTCTTGAAACCTCTTTTTTTTTCTCCTATCCCTCGTTCGTCAGCCCCGGGAGTTTTTATCTGTGCACTTACAGCACTGTCTGCTAAAGTAATGTGCCTGCCTGCTTCAGGCGGTCCCAAGACTTTGAGACCACAGCAATAGCACGAGGCAGGTAAGTGCAGCAAGAACCAGATTGGCTCGTTGAGCGATAGGGAGAATTCATGTCAGTCCAATGCCTCTGAAAGGCATGTGTAGCTGGGGCAGAGTCACTCATGTAAGACTCATCAATGCCTACAAAGTCGACAGTGTTGGGTTTTGATTCCACCAGCGCACGCTCTGACCCATGGGCGCCTTTGGAGTCAATATGCAGTGCCGGAACCATGGAAGGTCACTTTGCCCATATCCCAGCATGCCTTGCGCATCCTGAGTTGTTCTCAGCTACACAGCCTCCCGACCTTATGTTGCCCGGCCTGCCGCCCCCTTCCTTTCTCTCCAAGATGTTCCTGGCTACATCCAGTGGCCTCTTGGACCGTCCACAGCTGCCCGCAGCTGTTCACTCAGAAGCCACGTCTGTTCTAATTAATGTAACCACTGGTTCTTAGCTATGGCGGAGTTAAACCTTGACCTCTCCCATCCCCATGGGACATTTCCTTCCTTCTTTCTCGCGCAAGGCACAGCTCGAACCAGGGGGCGGGGCCATCCCGAGGAACTAGGAATAACATCCACCCAAAACGACTAACGAGCACAGCACGTTCCAAGGAACCCAGATACACAACTACTAATAAGAAAATAGATAACTTCGATGGGAAGAAGCAGAACTGGAAATAACCACAATAGGCAAGTATGGGTGGCCAATAACAACTAAAAATTACCATAACACAGTATGAATGGGCACGGAGATAACTATGAATAAATTCAACACTTCTAAATATAACCACAGCCCGGAACTATGAAGAATCACAACATGATGACAATCCAAGTACATTTACAATATATTTATGAATAATCACAATAAAAAATAAAGAATAATTTCAATGAAATACTGCACAACACAAACCATAATTATGATTAAGGGCCAGATGTACCACCGTTTTTTGCGGTCGCAAATGGGTTGTAGGCCCATTTGCGACCACAAAAACGTGTGGCCCATGTACCAACCCTATTTTGCGATGACTCGCAAAATAGGGTTAGCGACTCACTATTAGGAAGGGGTGTTCCAAGGGCATCCCTTCCTAATAGTGACACCAAAACCTATGTATGAATGTTTTGCAACCACAATTGTGGTCGCAAAACACTCGCAGTTTACCACCCTAGAAGGGTGGTAAGGCACTCGCAAATGGGAAGGGGTCCCCAGGGGCCCCTTCTCCTCTGTGAATGGGTGCACTATTATTTTTTAAGGGCAGACAGTGGTCCCAGGGACCACTACGTGCACTTAAAAAATGAAGCTGAAAAGTTTCATTTTTATTTTTTAAATGCATCCTGTTTTCCTTAAAGGAAAACGGTCTGCATAAAAAAAAATGCTTTATTTAAAAGCAGTCCCAGAGATGGTTGTTTGCTGACCCCAACAGGCCACCATCCCTGGGATTGCTAGCCATTCCCAATGGGGTCGCAAATTGCGACAGCCTCATTATTATTCATGAGGCATGCAATTTGCAACCCCATTGGGAATCACAAACAGTGTTGCAGACTCTTGTATATACATTTTGCGACTCGCAAATTGTGACTCGCAATTTGTGAGTTGCAAAATGCTATGGTTGTACCTCTGGCCCTAAGACAATACTGACCGAAAAATATTCGTGACAGAAAACCACTAATTCCCACAACCCATAACTAAAGATGACCACACTATGAGGCACATGCATCAAGCGATTAAGAAATCGCAAAACCTGCGAATCGCTAAAAAAATGCATTTGCGATCGCAAATAACAGTGTTACAATGCATCAACCTTATTTTTGCGTGAATCTGTATTTTTTCGCAAAAATAAGGAATCGCAAAATAATTCTGAGAAAACAGTTGTGATTCCTTATTTGCAATTCTCAAATACAGAATCGCAAATAAAGAAGCGCAATTGAAATGCATAAAAAATCGCAAATAGCGATTTCCATAGAAATCGCAAAATTGCTATAGCAAATTAAGAAGGGACACAACCAGGTGGTAAACATGAGTGCAAATCTGAAACAGCTGCAAATCAACAGAAACTGATTTAAACACACCCACAATGAGCTCCCAGAAGTCAAAATGGCAGGGCTGTACTTGATGGCGAGGAGGATGAGGCTGCAAGCTGATCGACAGAGAGGGAGGCAAATCAATGAGCGCATCTTCAGAGTCCGCATAACTTTGCTAGGACAGCAGGAGGACGAGATATATAGTATAGGCTCAATGCACAAATGATACATGATCTCATCAATGAATTGGACCCCATCCTGCAACGACAGACTCATAGGACCAATGCAATCCCAACGCATGTACAGATATTATGTTGCCTACATCTACTGGCGTCAGGCAGTTTTCAGGGTGTAATTTCAGTAGCAGGAGGTGTGTCGCAATGCGCATTGTCACAAATATTCAAAGCGTTCCTTGATGCCATGATGGTCCGGATACACTCACATATAAGTTTCCCTACCACAGCCCATGACATTGCTAAGACCAAGCAGGAGTTATACCAAATTGCAGGCTTCCCCCAAGTCCTGGGTTGTATCGATTGCACCCATGTGGCAATATGTCCCCCTGCAGCACAGGAATATTTGTATAGGAACAGGAAATGTTATCATTCCCTCAATATTCAAGTTGTGTGTAATGCCAAAAACATCATAGCGGACATTGTTGCGCAATTTCCAGGAAGTGCACATGATTCATATATCTTCAGGCAAAGTGGCATTCACACCCGTCTTGAAAGGGGAGAATTTGGAGAGGGACATTTGCTAGGTAAATATGTACAATACAGTAATCCATTAATTGTACAAATGTCAATGTCAAACAACCACTGACAGCCTTTGCTCCCTCACATGTAGGTGACAGCGCATACGCCTTGTGGAATTACCTGATGACACCTTATCTCAATCCTACAACTGCCGCCCAAAGGAGATACAATGCAGCACATATCTCAACAAGGAACGTCATAGAGCGAACATTTGGGCTGCTGAAGAGTCGATTTAGACGCCTTCATAAGACCGGTGGAGCAATGAAATACAACCCTGAACAATGCTGCAAGATAGTGGCAGTTGAGTCCCGCTCCAGCACACAGATCCAAAAGGACCCGTACTGATGCAGGCGCGCTTCAGACATCCGCCTGGTCATTTCGTAATGTCTGCCCCCACACGTGGATACAAGTCCATCTACGAATATCAAGCCTGAATTCTCCTGGCTATAGGACGCTGTCCTATGCCGGTACGCTGATCTTAAAGGACTCGTGCTGGTCATCGACAGAAATCGTCCGGCTACCTAGCCTCCCTTCCGTACCCCTGAGCAGATTCATTCCCCTATTGACGATCCCTTCAGGTCGCACACTCTCAAGCGTCTCTCCAGCACGCCCCAAGCTAGACAACCCAGTCCTGATGATGATCCTTATTTACGTGGATCGAAACGCCATCGACTTTACAGCTCATTAACAGGCGTACCTCCTTAATGTGGTTTAAATATTAAAAAGCAATCCTGAATCTGTGATATCACTCTGTCACATGATTTGAGCCACCCACTGTAAATTATTTGCACCTTGTTCACTGTGCGCCGTCTATGCTGTTCACCCCTTCACTTGCGTCGCCACCTTCACTACAGTCACTTTTGTAGAGCACCAAGTTTTATATGGTTGTCACAAATTGAGTTTATGCAGTGCTGCTTATAACTGTATATTACTGACCATGAATTCATATCATAAAATGAATTGAATGATTATCTAACTTTAAACTAAAGAGTGTTCTCCTTTTTCTTTGCCTGCAATGCGATACGCATGTATGTTTAATTGACTGCTAGTTCATCCTATTAGGACATTGTTTTTTGATTATAGCAAGATAGTGGCAGCATGTGCCATGCTGCACAACATTGCGACAAAGGGAGGCTTGGAAATGGAGTTGTCTGACAGTGACTCGGAGGATGGGAACCAGCAAGTGCAACACCACCCTGCCCTACAAGGATCAGGCGCAGCAGAAGGGCGCAGACGCAGATTGGAGATTACACAGAATTACTTCTAAGGTGAGCAATGATGGCACGAACACAGTACATGAAATGAAAAGTAAGCTTTATGTAAACAAATTGTGACCAGAGAGTTAAAGCACACTCCCAAAGTGAGTAGTGGCATAGTAGTCTTGCGAATAAACATGTAAAACATGAAATAAACAATCACTGGAAAGTCAGTAATGAGGTCACATTGTAACAATGGTTACGTCACCATCTCAGGTAGACATTGTACATGGGAGCCTAGCGCTTTCACCCACGAACACCCTGATGCCTGTCAGCGGCAGCATCTTCTTGGCTTACGTTGGGAGTGGAGGGGGTGGCGCTGCGTGTATTGCGTCTCACTGCACTGGCAACTGGCATTGTTGTACTGCCCATGCTTGAGGCAAACTCACTACTATCTTCCTGTGCAGACATGTTGCCTCCACTAGTGGATGCATTCATCATCTCAACTGCATTTGTTACTTGGTCTAGTGCTTTGGCAACATCTCCGCTCCAATGACACATTTGGGTCTGCATGGTCACTGATCTACGTGCCAGCAGTGCTGTAGCAGTGGCCAGCCTATTGTTTGACTTTACTTGCAGTTTGAGCAGCTGCATGAGTTGCCGATGCTGTCTATTGTGCGATGCATGCCCCTCCTGCATGACCTTTGTCAGTTCCTGCACTTTACTGGACAGTACTGCTATGTTGCCTGGCATCTTTGGAATTTCCTCCCTGATTAATCGAGTGTTCTTGCTCTGCAGGCGATGTTAACGGAGCATAACACGAAAAAATACTCCATTGGACCACGTGGAGGTCAGTTGAATAAAATGTAAGAGACTGTACCTGTGGTCTAGAGATCAGTTGGTAGGAGCGACACGACTGATGCAATTATAAGGTTGTGTCTAGCGCAACCATGTATGTGGGGGAAAAAACTAGCTTGTTTATTTTACCCTCACACAGACATGCCAAATCCCTCCTGATCGAGGCTGTTAAAGCCAAATCACAACCCCAGATACAAGAGGCTAGGAAAGAGTACAAGCGAGTATTGGCCAGAGCAAAAAATGAGTGGGAAGTAGAGTTCTGGTGCACTTTAAAAGAGGCAAGTGCTAAGAAAGATTCAAGGCGCTTCTGGGACACAATCAGAATCAGAAACAGACCAGATAGTGACCTCATAACATGCAACATCACTAGCCAAGAGTGGGTCAACCACTTCTCCAAACTATATACCCGTCAATCCGGTCATAACATCTCAGATACTCCCAACGAAGAACAGGGATGGGAAGTGGCTCCAATTGTGGCCAAAAAGGACTGGGATGTAGATCGAATAGACCCAGACTCAGACTTCTCAATAAAAGAAGTAGAGTATGCCATCAGTACCATTATGCCTCAAAAGGCGCCTGGCCCGGATGGTATTCCTGGGGATCTACTGCGCTCAGACCTCCCGTTATGGGGGAAATTTATCCATTGCTTGCTCATCGCCATCTGCAGGGGTGCGCCGATTCCCACATCCTGGAAGGGGGCGGAGGTCGTCCCTATTTTTAAAAAAGGTGCCAGGGACGACCCGTCAAACTACAGACCTATTAGCTTGCTGGACATAAGCCAAAAGGTAGCCGGAAAGGTACTGCTAGTCAGAATATTGGAATGGATCAATGATAACAATATCCTTTCTGACTATCAGGCTGGGTTTAGAGTGGGCACTGGCACAATTGAACAAGCCTTTAGATTGATGCTAGTGTACTGGAAGGTGGTGGTCATAGGCAAAGGCAGTCTTTATCTCGCGTTTATAGATTTAAAGACTGCCTTTGATCTAGTACCTAGAGAGACCCTCTGGAGAGTTCTTACTGATATGGGGATACCGCATTACATCTTATCGCTACTTGTAAGACTCCATGACAATAGCTTCGCCCAGATAAGATGGGGCACAGGGGGAGAAAAAACCACCAGCATTCCGGTGGATAGAGGGGTTCGCCAGGGATGTGTTCTAGCTCCCACCCTTTTCTCCCTGTACATCAACGGAGTGGTCGAGCACCTGCTGAAAGACCCTTCAGACGAACCATCCCTGGCGGGGGAGCGTGTCCCCACCCTTCTATTTGCCGATGACACGCTCCTCCTGTCCAAATCCCCAATGGGTCTCCAAAAACCTCTTAACAACTTCCAGACCTTTTGTGTAGAACGGGGCCTGGTAATCAATACCTATAAAACGAAGTATCTTGTGATGAATCCCCCCAAAAAACCTGTACGCCCCACCACGCTGAATGGGGTACCTTTGGGGAGGGTAGAAGTATTTGATTACCTAGGCATCCGTTTGTCGCACAATATGCAGTGGGCCCCCCATCTAGATAAAATGTTGCTAGCCCATAAGAGGGTAACTGGGGCCCTTTTGAAGGAGCAACGCTCTTGTGCTATAAGACCTATAGCCCCTGTCATCGACATCTATATAGCAAAGGGAGTTAGCTCTGCTCTGTATGGGGCAGAGCTATGGGGTCACTGCAACATAAACGAACTGTCAAGATCCGAGAGGAAGTTCTGCAGGGCAATTATGTCACTTCCCCAAGGCATTCCCATGACCCCACTAATGCTTGATTTAGGTGTCGACCCATCGAAGACCTAGCAAAGTTCCGGCCCCTACTCCTATGGGCCCGTTTGTGGCGAGTTCCGGAGCTCGCCAACTATGCGAAAGGTCTCTCTGAGATTATGTCACTACCAGGATGGCACAGAATTAAATGGCTAAAAGACATGAAATCCCTCTTGTGTGACTTGGGCTTAAGCGAAGCCTGGATAAACAAGGTATCCCCACCAAAGGCAACACTCAAGAGTTTGTACTGGAACTGGATTTTGACTAAAAGGAGTACAAATCGTACATTGGGCAGATTGACGGAGGACTTCCTGAGATTTAAGGACCTACCAATTCGGGAACTCTATTTAGACATTATTGAGAAACCACTTGATAGGTACCTTTACTTTAAATTTAGAACTGGAACTCTCCCTCTGCACACCTTTACATCACGGTGGAAAACGCCAGCTCAGACCACAGAGTTTTGCCCCTCGTGCCCACTTAAACAGGAGTCAGTGGCACACTTTATGTTTGAGTGTCAGGAGTATGCCCGACCAAGAAGAAAATGGCTTGAGCAACTGTGCCGCTTGCTGGGGACCAGGCATCATGTTGAGGCATTACGTATTTTAATGTCAGACTCACGACCACTGTATGTTTGTACCCTCTCAAAATTCTTATCGTGGGCCTGGTGTATTAGAAGTAAAAGGCTTAAAGCAAATGTTTAATTTTCTTTTAACTACAACTTTTTAATACGTGTTCTTTTTCAATGGAAAAACCCAGATTTTTAAAGTTGAATGTAATTAACTCGCTGTATTTTAATCAAATTGTAATCAAATGAATTGGTGTGTTTTTATTGTGCAGCTTTTATGATAACTTTTATCGAAATAAAGCCTTTTTGACTTTGACTTTGATTACCCTCACACACCCTAGTGGTGTCATGCTTCATCATCGGGTCACCCTGACCCTATAAGTCAGGGTGGGCTCAACCACAGTGTTGGGAAGCTCTTCTGATATTCAAGGAGGGGGCTTTACGTAAAATAAAATCACCCAGATAGATCCCCGGTGTCCCTTTATTTTGGGGTCTATCTGAGATGTTAAAAATACTGTATAGAAATTATATATACAATTGGGTCATGTCAGGGTATTATGGTCCTATGACCCTAGTGCCAACATGTTTCAGTCCAACGTGGCCATAAAGGTCCGGGACTTTCTTCAGGGCAAGGAAGCCCCCTTTGTGAGGAAATGTAAGGATGGGATTCCCTATCCTAACAGTGTAGTGAAGGCAGAGTAGCTGCTCCTCACAGTATAGAATGTGCTGTGTGCATCAACTGCCAGGCTGCGTCCAATTAGGGAAGTCGGCTTTCTGCACACAGGACCAGGAAACATGTGGGTGGTCTTCAAATGAAGATCTCACCCTACAGTCTTCCTATCGCTTACGGTTCTCGACTTTAGTTCACGGAGCATCTGTCCCTCCAGGCCACCCCAGACCTGATTTGTCTGCTCCACCTGCTGTGGTCTGCGTGCTCTGCGTCTTCTCCGTTGCACTCTGCGATTGCCTCTACGGATCTGTGTTGATCTAGTTGTGGCGCTACTACTTTGCCGAAGGCTGACCTCAGGTGCTGCATTGGCCTCATCATCTGACGCCATGGGAACCAGTGTTGCGACAGGTGACCTACGGGAATGTGGACCACGTGGCTGTGTAGTTGGCAGAGCTGGTGTGTCCTCATGTTCTGACGCGCTGCTGTGCTGCATTTCCAGGACCTCACTATCCCCGGCCTCACCACGTTCTGCATCTGTGAGGTTAAACAGTGCAAAACAGCATTAATGTATGCTTCTGAGGTCATGTCACAGTTGACAAATATTAAATTTACATTTCATTGGAACATCTGCTACACTATTTGAAATCGTTTTTTACATATGTGTGTTTGTCATTGTAACTGCTTGCCCTGCCTACATCTCCCATGATGCACTTCCCTTAGTAATGAAATGGTACTAAATGCTTAACAGTGTGCGCTTATGTTGTGCTGAGCTCACATTCTAACTTCAGTAATTGGGACAGTGGCAACATGCATTCCTCTTACCTTCAGACGTGTGTGCAGCTCCTGAGGTGTCCAGCTGCGTCACACCAACAGCTTCAGGCTGGATTGTTGACTCCACCAAGTCCTCCATGGGAGTGTTTCTAGTGTCTGTTGGTGTACCCCCTCCTGTTTTATGTGCCTCCTTCAACCAGTCTGCAATGCGCACCTTGGTCTCACTGCGCAGATCGTACCATCTCTTTTTTAGTTCTTCATTGGTGCGGTGAGTCACCCCAATTGCATTGACTCTGTTCTGGATCTGGATCCATATCTTCCTTTTTTTCCTGCTCTGGTACTTTCAGAGAAGCTTTTCCAAACAGCTTATCGTGGCTGTGCACTACTCCCTCAATCAGTGATTCAATTTCTTGTTCAGAATATTTCACTTTTCTTTTCCTGCCACTTTGGCTGTCCTCTGCTGTTTGTGCAGGTTCCATTTTCGGTTGTTTGCAGGTGTTCTCAATCTCTCTCTCCAACTCCTCTTCTGCTCCCAGAGCCAGCGCCCTCCTCTCCCTGAGCCTCAGCACTGAAAAAGAGGCTTGGAGTGCAGACTTCCTGCTTGTGATGTCATCAACATGCATCAATGTGCGACTCCGGAAATTGCAAAATCGCAAATTGCGAAATCGCAATTTGCGAGTTCGCAAACACAAGAAATCGCAATATTTTCTGTGATTTTTACCGAATCCTTATTTATTCGCAGAATTCATGATGCATTGCGTTTTGCGATTCCTTATTTGCGATTCCTTAAAAATCGCAGATAAGGAATCGAAAACTCATTTCTTGATGCATGTGCCTGTATGCAACCTAACAAAGGAGAAACAACAATATGGGTGCAGAGATGCACCAAAATAACTATGTTTGTGCCATGCTGGAGAATGTAAATGTAGAACAATAAGATATGTTATTTAGAGCAACTTTACCAATAAACACACATTTAATATCACAGTGTGAATGTAAAAATCCATGTATGGTACCAGAGTGCAGCAAAAATTACATGCCAAACCTATCTCACAGATTGCATATTGCAATTACTTTACACAGGAAAATAACTCTCCTAAGTCTCACAGAGACCTCTTCAATGTGATGTTTCATTCACAGCACAAATGTAACCCCTTGCATCCTGCTTGTGACTAAATACCTTTTATTTTGCTAATGAATAATAATGAAAGAAACACCATGGTATTAACCATGCATTCAAACATGCAGAAAATATTAACCTATTCATTCACTACCAATGTTGACAGAAGGGAGGGGCATCATGACCCCCCTCGAGGCTTTGCCTCTCATAAGTCATACCACCTTCAAATAATCAACAATGCTAATAAATTGCACAGTATACTCTGTGCATTTACATGTACACTATGCCCCAGATTTATCATTACGTCACGCAATGCAACACTTTTTGAAAACAACAAGGGAACCCAAAGAAGTCGGCAAGGGACCTTGGGAGTCAATATTATTGAGGCAACAGTGGTCTCTTACAAATAATAATGCTTAATCAATAAATATAGACAAATTAGTTGCTATATTTAAAAACGATATGCCCAGCCGGGCAGAGGTCTTGGTATTTACTTTTCAGTCAATGTAAAACATGAATAACACACAATATACAAGACAGGGCACAAGCCTGTACCCAGTCAATCACACAAGAAATATCAGGACAGGGAACAATTAAAGGGAAAAAACGAAAGGGCTTAGGCAAGAGCTTAACATTCTGTAAACTTGTTAATCGCACAGTTTTGATTATAAAACAGAACAATATTGACACATTCACACTTCTAAAGGGCAAATAAATCATTCCATGTGTGTAAGGTGCTCATAGTTGTCGACGGCGTTTCGATCCGTTTAACACATTCTATGGATCTCATCAGGACATTTAATGTATGCCTAATAGTAAAGCAGCCTCATTTGCCTAGAGGGAGGAAGGGAAGGAAAATACCAAAAGACATCCGTAAGGACATTTCGGAAAGGACGTATGTATCCATAGCGTGAATTTTGTGGGTATGCACTCTGTGGGAGGAAGGTTCGAGTGCGACAGGCTGATATCAAGTACTGAACAAAAGATACCTAAACACATGCAAGAAAACGAAATTGAGGTCGGTGCATGTGCATGACGTGAAAATTACATTCGGCGCAAGGTGTGAAATAATTACATTCGGCGCAAGTGCTGAGGCAGGTTAAAAAGGTTAAAAAGGGGGCAGAAAATGAGTGACGACGCGTTCATCCAGGCTAGTGAAGATGACATTGAAGAGTGTCAATATCTATAGGAGAAAGCTCACCAAGAGGGAAGCCAAGCGGTTCAAGGTTTATTGTGTACCCGATCACAGGAATTTCCTGCAAAAAACAACGAGTAGGTTACAGTACGTTGCGGGCGAGGTGTCAGATAAGGTGGTGGGTGGGACGGGTAAAGGGAGGCTTACCGGGCGGGCTGTTGCTGTGACCTGTTGGGGTCAGCTTGGATTCGATTCCGGTTAGCAATGTGCTTGACTGAAGAAAGGTCTGAAAGAACGAATAGGAGTGTCAAAGTGAAACCAGCAGTGAACTAGGATCAGGGGCGACACAGGAGAATTGTCGCAAGAGCGCTTACCAAGGTTTGGTCAGTCAAAGAACGTCAGGAGGACCACAATCGGGAATATAGGGACGTTCAAGATAATCGGGTACGATAACCTGGGTGGGGAAGCAAAAGGTTGGCGTGAATTAGGTGGTTGACCCGGCAGCCCCAGGAGGGAACCAGCGTAGAGCGTGGTGGTTGGGCAAAACTTCTTGGTAAGGACTTACCGATAGTAAGGATGCAGTGCTGCTCAATTGCGGGTGCCGGTAGGAGTGGCGAGTCATGCATGGAGTTTATATGTGGGTGGAGAGTGCATTTCATTGGGCAGACGCTCCCAGGTGATTATTAGACATAGAAGAGGTGACAAGAGGTAGTGTCGACTGTGTCGGCCATTTTGATTGGGCAGACGCTCCCATGTGATTATTAGACATAGAAGAGGTGACAAGAGGTAGTGTCGACTGTGTCGGCCATTTTGAAGGGGTGAATATAGATAGGAGAGAAGGAGAGAGCGAGGGCCACATTTTTAGAAAAATATACAATTTAGCAGATAAGGTAATTAGAACAAAACATTTGTAGAAGGCAAACTATCCTATTGCATAAAATAGACAGCGGTTTGTAAACAGAGAAAGGACATGGAGGAAGGCATGGAACTCGGGCTAAAATGTTCATATCAAGGTATTCCAGTCCTCCTGTAGGTTTAATCCTGTGTTGAGACTATCAGTCTTTAAAATCCATTTCAACTCCTCCTTATTGAGGATGCATGTGAGATCCCCTCTTCTCGGGGGATGTTTCACAGTGGTGATAACTGTCCACCGAATGTCATTTTCTGTGTGTCCCTTCTCAAGAAAGTGATCCACGAGCGGCGCATTCGCTGCCTTGCATCGAATTCTGCTGCGATGTTGCGAGATGCGTAGCCGGATCTTTTGCTTTGTTTGGCCCACATAAATCATTTCACAAGGACAAAAAATGGCATATATCACGTTGCAAGTATTACAATTACTCCTTACTATCCTTACTAAGAAGTTTTGCTGCTTGACAAGGAGAAGGCAGGAATGCACCATATTTATCAAGATACAGCACATTCCTGTCCTATTCTTGTGCTGGCGCACTCAGTGCCACCTAGTGAAAATACACGCACAGTTGCCATATGATGCAAGGGGGCCTGCGTTACAGGCAGAATTGTTTTTGTGCAGGAAGGGGCACCTTCCTACATGAAAACAATCCTTACAGGCTGCACACTTAGAAAGAGGAAACAGCGAGGAGAAATAAAGGTATTTCTAGAAACAGCAAGGAGAAATAAAGGTATTCTCCTCTTTGCACCTCTATCGGTAGGGCGTACAATTCTTTATGTATTCCCAGGTCTAACAGGTCTGGGAATGTGTCAGAATACATGAAAGGATGCGTGAGTGGAAACACCCAAGCTCCACCCATGTAAAGTCTTCCTGGCCCATTGTTTCTTGCAAGTCAACAACTTACTCATGCATGTGTTACACTCTATTTACCTAGCCATGTAGAGCCACACAGGATGCTCTGTGAGGAATGATAAGTCTCATTTTATGTGTTGCTTTGCACTGGGTGGTGCAAGGGTGACACAAAACATTGATAAATCTGGGTCTATGCATATTTTGTATTCAGAGAAAATTGATGGGTTTTGATCCATGAAGCAGGCATATTTGTGTTCATCAAGGCCAGTACAATCACTAACAGCGTGAGTTTATTTCCTTCTTTAACGTTATATAGCCCAGCAGAGGAAAATCCGTGGAGTAAATGATGACTTTAATTGTAATCCCTACTCAAATGAATCGTGTGGAGAGGGACCTACTCCACAGTACACTTAAATGCATTGACAGGATGAGGTAAATACTTAACTCTCAACTGTAATGCACTAAGCGAAGGACCCGCTGGAATGCATTGGAAACAACCAGGAAACTGTTCCAACTCTAGTTGAAATGCATTGAACAGAATAAGGGACCATATTTACTTTTGTTTTCCTATTGCAATGCATTGTACACAGTGAGGGACCACCTTCAATTCCCTATTGAAATGCATTGTACATAATGTGGGACCACCTCCACTTCTTGAATACAATAAAGGACAGATCACCATTGAGATTCATTGGACGCTATGAAACACCACATCCAAGTCCCCATTGAAATTCATTGGACACAATGAGGGACCACTTCGAAATCCCTATTGAAATGAATATGACACAGTGAGCATCTACCTCCAGCTCCAAAATAAAATGCTCAGGGACCACCTCATGGAATGCATTGTACACGATGAGGGACCGCCTCCAATTCCCCATTGAAACGCATTGGACAGAGTAAGGATCCACCTGTCCGATTTCGAGATCAGTGTCCAGTAGTCTGGTGACAATCTGCCCATTCCCCAGAACCTGGGTGGGCTCAAGAGAAGATGAGATGAAAAGAGAACAGCCATGACTTTGCATCCTTTTCGCTGAAGGACCCTTTATGTTTGGGTCTTTTCGATTTAGAAATATCACAGGCTAGCATTTCTCCAACAGATAAACATACATCATAATAAGAATTAAGTACAAATGTTTATTAGCCATAAAAACACTTTGGGGCATATTCTCAACGTCTCATCGCCGAGTTAGTGGCACTTAATCTCAGCCAAAGTGGCAATAGATTTATCGCCCTATTCACAAGCTGGTGCTAAAAGCCAATATCACCAGTTTTCCTGCAATAGCAGCCGCAAAAAACATCACCACAGATGACACCGTCAACGAACGCTAATGATATGCAAAGTAGGCGTTCCCGTGCAAAAAGCCGCGCCAACACCACTTCGCAACATTCTCAATGACCAGCCAGATCTGCAATAAGATCCCAAAACATGCAATAAGCTGTGTTAGCAGCAGGGATTTAACACCGGCTCTTACCTGGTGTAAAATCGGATGACAACCTGCACCATAAAAAGAAGCCCAGTCCTGAGCTACACCTGAACAACAACAACAGATGCCATGGAGCTACTGATCATGCAGCTCGGACACCCAAGAGGGCCACACAACACCCATCGCCACCACCCCCAGGAACCGGACCACCCCGCCGGGGCCCCACCACGGGCACCTCTCCCTCCCCCCAGACAAAGATAAACGCATCAACTTTACGAAGTCATGAACAAAACAATTCGCCTGGTGTCGCACAATTACAACAATTAACATTCATGTGTAGTCAGAAAAAGGAGATTCATTTATTCATCTTTGAATTTCCAAACCAAATATTTCATTCAAATGTAACTCAAAACAACTATTTGGAAGAGTCTGGCAGGTTTTCTCTGGACAATCTGTAAGTCACAGCATGGAAGACAAAAATCAAGATAAGAAGGTGTGTCATGCGCTCATCAAAGGACAGAGAGAGAGAGAAAGAGAGAGAGAGAGGGAGTCAGAGAGAAAGAGAGAGAGAGAGAGAAAGAGAGTGATTGAGAGGGAGTGAGAGAGAAAGAGAGAGAAAGAGAGTGAAAGAGAAAGAGAGAGAAAGAGAGAGAGCGAGAGAAAGAGAGAGAGAGATTGTACAAGGAGCGCAAGGCCGCTCGGGCTCTTGGCTCATACATGCCAACTGTTGTTTGTGTATTGCTATTGGTGCACCATAAGCCTAAGGCCTAGCCTCAATTGCAGCGCGAAAGCCACATCAAATTTCCAGAATGCAAGCAGTAGTCACACTAACATTAGGGATGAAAGCACCTTTGTCTCAATACATAAGGTGGAAGGACATCTGCACCTCCGATCTTGGTCTTGCATGCGGCTGACACCCCCTGAGAGAGATACCATAGCAGATAATGACGACTCCCACACTACGCACAACGCAAATGAAAGACCTACTTATCCATACCCCACACACAGGAGTCATTGCTTGAGGTACTCTTGCATGGAATGCCTTTGACACTTACGTAAAAAACAACCCATACATCCAAACGTTGCACACACATACAACTCATTGCTCCGAGCTGTGGCATATCATCCACATAATTGCCGCAGGTTAGAAGAATGTCTATTCTACGAGAGCTACCAACGCAATGGCAGGACATCCAGGCACATGCACAACCCCTGTCACGTGGAACTGTACCGTGCATGTATGCTGCATTTGTTGGGGGAATTGCCACTGGCAGTGTTGTGCATCAGTTACTGTCTGAGCTTCTGTCTTGCGTACATCACCTGCGTTCAGCCCTGGTTCCACTGTCGATCATGCATATTCGAGTGGCCCATGGATGTCTGCCTGTCCAACACAACGGTAGCTGAACTAGATTATGACTTGTGTGTGTGCCCCCTGTTGGCCCACGACCAGGAGTGTAACCGTGATACCCGTTCATGGGATGCCTTGATATTTGACTGGTAGTTGGGCATGGGAGATTGCACAAGTCCTCGTGTGCAGTGACCACATCGAAGCGCACCCCTAACAGCCGTGTTGCGGATTGGTGAAACGGCGTGAACGGAGCACATCTGTCTGGAACAGTTAATGGATTGGCTCGCCCTTGTGTTTGTTGAAGTCGACAACGACGTACTCTGGAACTGATTGCCCAGGAAGCTGAGCTCGCATTCCGGGACGAGTAACTACGTTCCTGCAGCCACAACTGATTGTAACCCAGAGCACAGGTCCCAACACCTTATTGCATCTTGGAGAAATGGTCACATATCCCGCCACAACAGTGGACATGTGTGCATTCGCCTGGACTTAGAATGCATGTACGTGCACCAATGCATTTTGACACACACCTGTGCAAGGTGAGGCAGTCCCATGGCCGGAGCTGCACAGCATTGTTTAGCAATGCTCCTAAATCAGACATACTGCTGGAGGGAGAGTACGCCCATGGCAATGTAGTACTATATGTGACCTTGTTGGACCCCTTCACCTGCTCACTGTCAGCAGAAAAGACAGTCAGCGCAGTCCGGTGGTACAGCACTATGCAGATCCCATGGGCTGTAAGTCGTGTCCCCTGACACAGGGCAATGAGCATACGCCAAACATCACATGACTCGTCCAGCAAGGCAAGGTGTGCTGAGACCGTTGCCATCCGTAATGATTGGTGTTAGTTTTTGCCTCCCCATTTCTTGCACCTCTACATGTTCCTATTCTACCTGTTAGTGTCTGAAGCATTGGTCTGTATGTTGTGGCCCTTGTCTTGCCTGAATTGACGCGCACATGCTAATAAAGTCTACACAACTTCACTAGTGTTCGACTGTGATAAGTGTTGATTAGAATGACAAATCATGTGCCCCAATGAGAATTGTCCATACACAGGGAGGGACTGACTGATGCATTTCACTTAGGGGTGTGTCCCTATTGCCAGCTCCACCTCTGTGAGCCAGACATTGTGGTTGGGATGGTTGCTGGTAGCCCTGTGCTCTTACGGGTCTTCAGAAATGTGAGTATGGTGTTCAACTTCTTGCCATGTGGATCAATGTGATCCATCACAACATGCTGTGTCCACACAGTCGACTGTGAGTAGGTATGCAAAGAGATGTTCTGTTGTCACATATGATGGGGGACACTACTTTACGCCTGCTACCGAATTTCACATTTTTACACACATTCCTATTTAATACATGGACATGGGACTACGTTGGGGGGTTGCGAGATAGTTGTTCATGAGCAATGAGGCCACAGCTAGTTCATACCTTCAGAGTCATCAAATTGGCCATGTGGGTCAGGGTCAAACATGCGCTTTGGTGTTCATTTCCCAGGGTGTACCTTTTTGTGCAATCAAAGTCCCTACATTCATCCATACTTTTATACTTGATTGAACATAGACATGACACATCTGTGTGATTATGAATGTTTTATTCACATTCTGTGGAGTGTCGGAGCTGGAGCAGTACATGGCCATGCAAACCCCACATTACATGGTTGCCCAGTGAAGGGCCAACCAGAGTCCTTTGGGGAATGACAAGTTAATTGGAAGAGGAAGAGTTCAGTCCGCAGCCTGATTGCTGTGTCATTGGTAACCAGAGCAGATATGGCAGTCCATGTCGGGGTCCAGGTGAATGTTGCAAAGTGTTTCGGGGGACAGTGGAAGGTGTTGCTCCAGGGCATGATGCAGAGGGCTGAACTAAGCAGGGACAGGCCATATGGCAGGGATGAATGCTACAACCTCCTTTCCCACACAGAGTCATGACCATCCACATCTTACTCCTCTGATATGTCTTCTGGGTCAGGTGTGTGTGGTGGTGTTATGTCTACAACACTGTGTGCCATTGACACATCAGGGGGCGGAGGTGGTAGGGCTGCATCACTGTGTGCCACTGACACATCAGGGGGCGGAGGTGGTAGGGCTGCATCACTGTGTGCCACTGGCACATCAGGGAGCGGAGGTGATATAGCTGCATCACTGTGTGTCAATGACACATCAGGGGCGGAGATGTGTGTGTCGAAGTTCCAGCAGCAGTCATCTGTGACAGGCTCTATGGAAGCAATGGCAAGATGAGGATTTGCAGGGCATGTAAGATCCCAGCTACATCTTGCTGGTGTTCAGCCATGGCAGCCATCCTTCCAGCCTGCATCCCCTCCATGGTCTCCATTGTCCTTCGCAACAGTGCCAACTCTGGGCTGTCATCGCTAGAGTCTGTCTGACAAGAAAGTTCTTATATCCGAGTAATGGCTCCAGTGAGGTCAGCCAGGGATTGTTGTAGAGCATGAAACGGACTGTGGGTGTCCGTTAGGGACTGTAAGCGGTCCCTGATGGAAATTATACACCCACGTATGGCATCTAGTTTGGCTGCCCTGAGGTCAAAACCCACTCGCACCTGTTCAGCCAGCTCCCTCTGGCAGTCTAACACACGGCGTTGGAAGGCCATGTGTTTTTCCATGAGGTGCTGGGAGCCAGCCGTGGTGGTGGGTGCTTCCAACTGTGTGGTCTATGCAGGGGGTGGGGTCACCTCAATGCAGCTGGGCTGCCCTGTTCCTGGAGGTGGGGTGCAGAGGCTGTCCACGAGCTGTTGGAGGGTGTCGGAGCAGATGGCCAGGGGGTCCTCTTCATCATCACTGAAGAGATGTCTGGTCTGCTGTAGCAGGAGGTGTTGATTGTCCCTCTGCAATGTAAAGGGGAGATGCAGGTTAACAGTGTGTTCCATGTATGTTGGTGCATTGTACATGTTTACATACAAACTGCATGACAATGACATTGTAACTCTTTTGGATATGCTGGCTTTTTGATGGCAGATAGTGGACATTTTGACTACATGACGGATGTGTGGTTGTACTCCTACTTTATCATCTCACAGTTTCCTGCTATGCCAGATGTAATTGGCCAGTTTCTATGCACAGGCGGCACCAGTTGTGTCCTCTGTTCTGTAGTGAAAGTGTCGCACTTACCACATTGTCGTCAATGTTGATGTGCTGTGATTGCTATGTGTGTGTGCTGCATTGTGGGAGAGTCAGCCCTGCAGCTCTGATTTAGCGGCCCCTTATCCCTCTGAGACGGTGTGCCTTTGACCTTTGAGCTTTTACGGTGCTGAGATGTTGTCGACTTGGGTCATTTGTGCTCTTGGACGTTTTTTGTACTCTTGTGCATTGTTTGTCTGCAGATGTGTTGTTGACATCAGGGGTTGTATGTGCACGTGGATGTGTCAGAGTGTGACCTGCTTCTTTGATGATGTGATCCTCACTAGGCCACCTCAGTGTAATGTCATGCACCATGTCATGTATTTTGACTGCAGCCATGCTATTGGTCATGCAGTGTCACTTGCATTGTCAGTGTGGCTCACAGAGCCGCTGCTTTGCTGGATTAAACCCAGATCAGTTGACTGGGGGCGAGTGCTTACAATGTTCAACACTCCGTCCATCATCCCCTTTGGTTTTGCTTTGTTTGCCCTAAGTTGGCAGGGTATGCCCAGACGTGAATCCCTTGCTCACTTTGCCACTGGATTCAATCTAGCCTGGCTGATGACGGCGGATTAGCTAGAAACCGGTCCCAGGATGCTTGTTTCTGGTCCAGGGAAGACATGGCTTGGCACTTCGGGCTGGACTGTTCCCATGAGGCACAGGGTCTGACTGATTTGCATATGGCCATGTCTGAACTGGGGTGGCGGAGTGAGCTAAAGAATGATGATGGATTAAACCCAGATCAGTTGACTGGGGGTGAGTGCTTGCAATGTTTAACACTCCGTCCATCATCCCCTTTAGTTTTGCTTTGCTGGATTCAGCACATGTGCATGGGTAGGTTGTGAGATTGGTGATAGGGAGGGGGGCCCCTTTGTGCACATAGTGGACGGGGGCCTACTTCGTGTTTCTATTTGTGCTGCAGTGTGCAAAGGGTATCAGGGACATGTTCCACAATCATTGTGGGTGTGCAGTGTGCTACATATAATTGTGCATGTGTGCCATTCTCCCCCTGTCCCCCCAGTCCCTGGTCGTTACTCACCCTGCTGTTGGGTCAGGTCATATCGAGCTGTGTCCGGACCTCCACCTCCTTGCACTGTCTCCACACTGATGACTGTGGCCACCATTTGCTCTAGCTCTTCTAGCTACTCCTGCGGCGCAGGACTCTCACCTCCAGTCGCCGTTGCTGCCTTCCGGTTGGCAGCGAGTTTCTGCTTGGTTTGGATTTTCACATCATGCCAGCACCTCTTGACCTCCTCCATTGACCTCCTCGACACTCCGACTGCATTCACGTTGTTCATGATTGACTGCCATATTTCCGTTTGTGTTGCTAATGACACAGTGGAGGTGAAGAACAGTTGTTGGTAGTGTTCTATCACCTCCATGAGGATGATCTGGTTTTCCTGCAGACTGAAACCCGTTTTCCTCTTCCTCTTCTCCTTGCCCTTCCCCGACCATGGGGTTCCTGGCTGGTCCTCCGTGGGGGCTTGTAGGGTTCGAGTTGTCCTCTGCACTTGGTCCGGGTGCATCCATGGTGCTAAGCAGTTTATTTTGGTATTTTTTTTTTTGTTGCTTCTATAGTGCACTTTCCCGCATGATGCATGGGAATAGCAAACCTGTCACTGGTTATCACAGATTTTTTAATCACGGTTGGCCACATCACAACTTTTTTTTCATTTTGCGTTTTTTTGCTGCACAGTGATTTTATCGCAGTCATTTGAGGCGGTATCGTGAGACTATCGCATGGTACCGCCGTGTTGCGAATTCAACGTTAACATGGTGTTATTTTCCCACGATAGACTGCGATGTGCAGAGTTGCGTTAAGCTAATTTTACGATTATTATCACACGATCTTGAGAATATCCCCCTATATGTACCTAAGTATCTTATACGAAGGGTTGCAGCATATTTGCGCACTGGCTTCAGGACCATGGAAACTTGGAAACCTAAGCCACAAACTGGAAAGATAAGCTGATTCAACAGATGTTTTGAGTATGTAGATCCAAAAGTCTGGGTATACCTGCTACCCCAGAGGAAAAGCTAGAGCTACTGCTATTATCCCACAAGTCAAACTACTGTTAAACAGCCCACAAAACTGGTGCAAACTATGGGTGAAAGCCTGGTGTACACAAAATAATTCATGGATAGCCACACTAGAGACAATTTTTTTTATGTCTGGCATTAGCCAAGACCTTTTGATTTTAAAACAGGTATATGCATAATACGCTTATTGTGAGTGATGCCATTCTGTTCTTTCACCTACATTATATCCATTCCACATACAAAGTTGTTCCCTTCATTGCTGTGGAATACTATGCAACAAATGCTTTTTGAGATAAAAAAAATGGTGCTATTAGCCACTGTTGTTATTTTTTTATATTTAGATTGACGAGGTCCAGCAGCTTCCCCAACAAAGGTTTGAAAAGCCCAGAGAAACACAAAAGAAACATTGACAATGCCAAAAGGCTGGCAGCAAAGCCAGACCTAATGTTTTTGCAAATACTTATAGTTTTCTGAAGTTGCGTGGCAATATTATTCACAAAACATCTGTAATCGGCTTTTGTTTGTTATGAATGAAGGAGAGCATTGACTTGAAGGGGATGAAAAACCTGTAACTGAGGGAACAGACGTTTGGTGTGCAGTGTCAGGAAACTGTTGTGGATAGAATCCAAATGAACAGAAAAAGGAGAGTGGCCTAATGAAGAGAGTAAAGAGTTATTAAATGCCAACTCTGCCAAAGGCAACCGGTTGACCCATTGTTCCTGATGGTTCATGGTGTAAGAATGGAAATGGTATTCTAGAGATCATTTATCCTTTCAGTCTGATCATCAGTTTGGGGGTGAAATCTTGGGGCATACATCTTCACGCACAGTGGATTACACTAATGCCTGAAAAGAGGGGATTGTGAGGATGCCTATTTATTAGGTAATGTGAGACTGCCTCTTAGCACATATGAATGTGACCATCAGATGTCAGGTTCTGTCATACTCACATTTATGTTTTTTGTTCCAGGTGACAGTTCATATGCTTTAAGACCATGGAGACCGCCCCCCATACCTAGCCCCAGCAAACCAAAACGTGTTACAATATTGCTCATTGTTTCACCAGAGCGGTGCCTGATCAAACATTTGGCATGCTGAAATCAAGATTTTGGTGCCTTCACAAGAGTGGAGGTGCACAGCATGCAAACTTGTGGCAAGATGTTCCGGGTTGCACAACTTAGCGACGAGGTGCGTACTACCTATCACTCAGTAGGGCACTGGTTCCGAAGATAAGGATCCTGAACCAGCTCTTCAGAAGCCTGGAGACCAGAGTACAGCAGTGGAGGGGAGATGCAGATGGGATCACATTGCAACAAATTATTTCTCAAGGTAAGTTCTATGTGACACTACATTCACTAAAATGATGAATGCAGAGTTGATGCAGCAAGTTAAAGCAACCTTTAATGTCAGTCTACTATATCCATTGTTTAAGTTGTAAACTGTGTGATAACTAAGTGGTCAGTAAAATACAAACAAATTTTGGTTACATCAACAAAATAATTACAACCATGCCAATATGACCTAACAATATGATGTGTCCACCACTGTTTTCCACAACTACGTCCAACATGGCCTGCCCCTACTTGTTCTCCATCAGGAGTACAGCAGCTGCTGCATCAAAGGGCATGTGCATCACTGGCAGAGATGCTGCTAACACTTGAGATGTCCTCGCTATCCTGAGGGGCATCTCCAACACCACCTGCTCTCTGTATGTTTTGTAGCACTTCAACTGCAGGCATGATCCACCATAGGCTCTTGGCAATATCACCACTAAAGTGTCCCATTTCCACCAGCAGGGTCACTATTCTCCATGATAGGGTGGAAGTGCCACTGGCCAAATGACCAATGCCATGGGTTAGGCCGTCCATTCTAGCCACAGCAAGGTTCTCATGGTTGTGAATTGCGTCCCAATGTTTTAAAATCCAAATGAAATGCATTTCTGCATGTTCTGCATCTTCCTGTTGATGAGTTTCATCTGCTTGTGTTGCAGACGCTGAATTTGGATCATGGAATCCTCAAGCCTACAAAACAACTTCAGACATTGGCTTTAGGTTCTACAATGTGATGTGCCTCATGGCACCGAGTGCACCCACGCTCTGGAACATGCTACTGTCAGTGCCTCACACATGGGTGCTGGATGGGATTGGTTGGCATAGTAATTTCCTGTCCTCCATTAATGCTGCCTGTGTCGACAATAAGGCAGTGCTACATTGAACTGGTGTTGTGCTTGGGTGACTGAAAATGGGATGGGCTCCTCAGCTGGTATGTTTGCATCCTTCACTCCCTCCCACTGGTGTCACCATTATGTACCTGAGGGAGATCTGTGGGAAATAATGAAATTCTGTTTACTCACTCATATAAAGAGATGTCAATGTGTATGTTTGCATAGCAGTATCCCAATAAATGTATACATGCAACACGTGTTGATATTTTGACTACATGTCCCATAATGCACTATGACAGTACTTTTTAGACTAACTTGAGGAACAACAATCTGATGTATGCTACAGTTATATGTGGACTTGGACATAGTTGTAAGGTCTGAGATGTGACAATAGTAAACAATTCACTTTACTTTGTAAAGTTCCATGTGCTGAGGTGTCAATTTTCTCAATTCCCATGACAGTCTCAGGCTGCAGGGTGGTCTCCAGTGCAGAGGGTCGGGCACAGTTGGGGGGGCACCGCCTGTTGCCTGGCACTCTGACAGTCATGTTGCCGCCTTTTCTTTATTACGTGATCCGAGGTCATACCACCTCTTATGGATCTCATTAATAGAGCGGTGGTTGACTCCAATGGCGTTTATTTTTGGTTGCATTTTCTGCCAGATCTTTTTCCTTTGAGAGTCTGGGTCTGTCATGGATGCTTTTCAAACAGTACCTCATGGTTCTCACAGCACTCTTCAGTCAGGATCTCCGACTCCTTTTCCAAGAATGAAAATGTTCGTTTTCTTCCTCCTGCACCCTTTCTCACCTTTGGCAGGCCATTGGGGCTGATGGACCTTCTTTGGGGTATATATTGATGTGCTGGAAATGGCAGCTGCACTCCATCTCCACATTCACTCGGGCTGGTCTCCAGGCAGGTACTGTGAGGCACCACCTGATTCAGAGGAGATTTCCCTTAACCAGAAAGGGTTTTCTACATTTACTATTAAAGTCACAATTTTGGAAATCACTAATAAAAATTGCAATGCAACTTAGCAGCGAGTCGCAATTTGTGGCCTTAAATTGTACATACATCTAGAACTGCAATTTCCTAATTGCGATTCTCAGAGATTCACAATTAGGAATTTGCGTTTCTTTATGCTTGCACATCTAGCCCTTGTTTATTTGAAATCTATGGTAACCAATCTTTGGAGCAAAACATTGCAGAACTTTAAAATAAACTGTGCCTTCCTATTAGTCATTATTTCTGTAGGCTACCCATGTAATCTTATAATTTCCTTCAAAAATGCCATAACTAATTTATGAACTGTTGGTAGTATAGGCAATGGTAGAAAATGTGCATATTTTGTTAAAAGAAAAACTATTACCAAAATTATTGTATGTTTTTTTAGTGGGAGGCAGCTCGATAATGAACTCCATTAATATTTTCTTGCAAGCCCTGTCCGGGGCTGCCAAGGAAATCAGTAAAGTAGGGTTTTTTGATGTGTTGACTTCACTTGAGCACACATTGAACATTGTTGCACATACGGTTCGACATCCTAATAGCTGGCAACCAAAAAGATTGATCCACCAAGCCACCTACTTTTCTCAAAAATGTTTTGCACTAGGAGACTCATGACACCAAGCCAAAACTTACTTTAGATAGGGCTCCGTAGATATAAACATTTTGTGAAAAAACAGTCCTATCATAACAATCTCTATGTTGAGGATTCTTCTGGATCCAACATTCAGTTGGGTTAAAATTTTCTTCAAGGCTGGTAAATTCATATTCTGACCTGATAAGATGTGGGGTGTTGTATTATTCCTGTTCCACCTATCTAGATAAGACATTTGCATTACTATGAAATCTTCCATGTCTTTAAGTAATCATATTTTAAAATCTAGAGAAAAAAATCAACCACCTTGCAGGTTGGGGATTTGTGCCTTCATAGGTTTCAAAATGCCCAAGTTTTTATAATCTGCTTCCAAAGTCTCAAGGTATAGAGCTTCTTCTACATGATATAGCCACTGAGAGAAAATGTATTTAAAAGCCCTTAGTACTTCATTATATATGGTTTCATATCTTTTATTAGGCGATAATAAAAGTTTAAAGAATGGCGCTGAATGTACAGTTCCTTGAATGTGATCCCCTTTTGAAATTATTGACCCGAAAGCAGAAGATCAAGCAGCTATCTCCCTATGAAGGGTAAATTCTGATAAAAGTGTCTAATAATGGGTGCAGTGATAAATGCTATTTACAACTGATCAAATGCTTTAGGCTGACTTCGTTACCATTGAAAAGGTATTCCTTTTTAGGTCTCGGAACTGCGAACAGATTGCGAAGCAATCTGTCGTTCCGAGACTATTGTGATCATTCTCGGTTTCAAGGAGTCAAGGGAGACAGACAAGTGAGGTGCACGCGCAACCTTGGAACTGGGATCAGGTCGCGCGCGCCTCCTGTCTCCCATGGCTCCTTGGAAGCACACAGACACGCATGCACACACACACACACATACAGCCCCCCCCCCCGCCGCGCACACACACATACAGCCCCCCTCGCCGCCGCCAGTGCGCATACACACACAGAACCCCCCCCTTACACACACAAATCTCCTACCTCGTCTCGGCTTGTCATCGCGCTGCCTTGCCCCCGCTCCTCTGGTGCGCGCGCACCACTGGTTTCTATTCCCGCGTCGGCCGGTTTCGATTCCGTGCTCGTGCTTGTTAAATATGTTGCTGCATAGGTAATGTTTTTAAATAGGCACATAGTTCAAGACTGGGAAGGGAAGAGAAGATTTTGCTCTGGAAGGAAGGGAAAAATATGAAATATGACAACTGTGAGAGGCATTCACAATATGCGCTGGGGTTGCTATGCTGGGTGAACAGACCCCTCCCTCTTGGATAAGCGGTTACATCAGCCAGGATTAGCCGCTCGCCACATTGAAGAGGGACCTGTACAGTCATGCCAGCGCAACTGAGAGGTGTTTGCATATAATACGTGGAGGAGGCCCCCAGACAACCCGGGCACCCTTCATTCAACAGCTGGACATAGCCAGGCTTGGTAGTAGGGGGGTGAGGTGGGAGGAAGGGGTTGTCGCTTGACAGAATGTCAGGCAGAAAGAAAACACACCTTTAAACTTTAAGCAGTTTTTTTTAAAGTCACAGATTCCAAATCATAAGCCCCGAGCTGAAGAAGGGATATTTAGGAGGCAAATAAAAACATTACCACGTTTTAGGCATCGATGTAGCTCCACCCCCGGTCGAGAAGTCAGTTCAAGGCCAAGTGCGTGAAGAGTGCGCGAATGAATGAAGCTTCGGGTTTCGTCATCACACACTGGTGCAATCCGCCTAAACGTGACCTTCACACGCGCGTACTCGCGTGCAGCCTTCGACGGATCGATTGCAGAGAACCTGCTGCCAGCACCGCCGGTTACTTCCGCCTCGGCTGGAGCTGACGTCCGTACATTGCTCAGGATCCTCGCGCTGCTCGCTGCTATAAGAAGCTCTGCTCATAATGACCCCCGACCTCCTCCTCCCTCTGTGCTGAAGGGAGCACTTCCTACACGAGCAAGCTGCAGCTTGCCATAGGCTGCAAGGGCGGAGCAGTGCTATTATATGCATCCTTCCTCACGCCACGGGAGGCAAAATTCAGCGCTCTCTTTTTTTTGTTCAATAACTTTATTGGTCATAAAAGAGAAGATTTTCACATTGAATGTTTATTCACAGCTACTCGAACCTAGCCAATCTTGTTTCTCCTTTGCATTCTGTCGCACTTGCACTTATTTCTTTCTTACCTTCTTTCATTCTTGCCATATTTTTCTTGCCTTGTTTCTTTATTGACTTTATTCGCTTTTTCTTTTCTTCTTTCTTTCTTTTTGCTTTTCTCTTTCTTCTCTTCTTTTGTTCTTTTTTTTCTGCTTATTTCATTTTTCCTTTCCTTCCTTATCCCTTCATTTGTTCCTTCTTTCTTTCATTCTTGCTTTCTTTTTTCTTCTTTCCATCTTCTTTTCTTTTTTGTCTTCTTTCCTATTTTCCTTTGTTTTCCTTTCCTTATTTCTTTCTTTTTAATCTAATTTCTTTTCCTTGTTCCTTTCTTTCTAGCCTTCCTTTTTCCTTTCTTTCTTTGTTTTTTTCTTCTTTCCTTCTGTCTTTTTTGCCTTCTTTCATTCTTTCTTCCCTGCTGCCCTTCTGTCTTTTCTTACTTTGTTTACCTTCTTTCCTATTTTCTTTCCATTTTTTTCTCCCTTCTCAATTTCTTTCTTTTACGCCTTCTTTCATTGTTTTCTTTTCTTTTTTTTGTGCCTTCTTTCCTCTTTTCTTTTCTTTTCTTTCCTTCCTCCCTACTTTCTGGCCTTCTTTAACTTTTGCCTCCTTTCCCTTTCTCCTTCCTTCCTTCTGTCTATTTGCATTCTTTGCTCTTTCTTTATTTCTTCCCTTCCTTCCTTCTCTCCTTTTTTATTATTTCCCTTTTTCCTTTGCCTTCTACCTACTTTTCTTGTTTCTTTGTATTAAGGCTTCTTTCTTTCTTGTTTGCCGTCTTTCCTTATTTCTTTTTTTATTCCATCTTTCTTTCCTACTTTCTTTTTTGCCTACTTTCCTTTTTCTTCCCTTCCTTCTTTCTTTCCTTCTTTCTTTAATGTTTGCTCCTTTCCTTGTTTTTTCTTTTTTACCTTCTTTCCATTTCCTTTTAATATTCCCTTTTTCTTTCCCTCTTTTATTTTGTATTCCTTTTTAGGTCTCGGCTAGCCGCGCGAAGCGCGTCTCCGCCGAGCCCCTTTTGTCGGCATGTGTGCTTCCCAGGAGACAGTCCTGGCCGCGCGCATCGCCTTGGAGGCGATTTGAAAGTGGCACGCGCCGCGCTCGGCCTGGCTGTCTCCTGGGAAGCGCAAACATACCCAGGCACACCTCCCCCTGCACGCATGCGCCCACACACACACACGAGCGGAGACAGACACACAGACAGATACACTCCCCCCCTCCCCCCGCCGTCGCACACAGAGACACACACACAGGAGCGAACATACACGCGCACACACACTCACACACACGAGCGCCCCCCAAGGCCCACTTACCGCCAATGCAGTGTGTTCTGTCACCTCCGCGGGGCTCTCCCTCAGGCATGGGAGCCCCGCATCACGCACTGCTCTTGACCAGGAACTCCGTGGGCGCGGGCTTCGCGCACAAGACGGAAGTCCCGCCCCCACGCTAGGTTTCGTTTTGGAATGCGCGCGCAGATCGCATCTCGCCTGATCTCGCAGATCATCTCGCCTGATCCCCAACAGAAACCGACAGCGCAGGGGTTAATCGCAAGCTTGATTTTATGTACAAATAGTTCCTTCCTGCTGGCGATTTATTTTATTAGTTTAGGTGTTCTATATGATTGTTTTACCAAGCCGCCTAGTTCTAAACACCATTTAATTAAGAAAAATCTGACATGGAAAACAGGGTTATGTCCCACTGGGAAAACGGAATCACAAATACAAAATTGAACCTCAGTATTGCAAAATAAATGCTTGTTTACAAATGTCGCCAGGAGAGGGTCCGAGATGTGCGTAGTCTGCTTCATGTTCGCAAGTATTTTGCCGATTTCTTCCCGGACATGGTTGAATTAATTATTTTTCAGTTGCAGGGAGTTGAGGTAAGAGAACTATGTTGATGATGGGGAGAGCTGTGTTGATGAAGGAGGGAGATAGGCTAAATGTGGCAGAGAGGTTTTGGGAGGGCCTTTCCGCAGAGGACATCCTTGGTGCCGTGTTTCAGGGTGGGAGGCTCAACATTTTTTTGCAAGTGGAGTGCGTCTTTAGACCGTGTATGTGGTATTGTCACGTTATCCCTGTCAATATTTTCTGTGACTTATGATATGCTGTGTGCATGTTGTTTTTAATGTTTCCATGTAAACACTGACCGAGAACACTACAGAAACACTGAACAGACTTGAACTGTAAAACAGCGAAAAGGTGATGGGTAGTCTCAGCCACTGATAATAGCTTGGGCCTCAGTCCAGTCCATCGCCGTTTTCCCTCAGCATCACTCCAGACAAAGGGGCAACATATGCACATTACATTTGTCCTTACTTCACTATGAACAGTCCGTCCTGGTCTGCCAGGCCATGGTATCTCTTGCCAGAAACACAGCAATCTATTGTGTCCCAGTCACTACTAACTCTCGAACAGAGAATGCTATGAGTGTGGATCTCAGAAATGAATATCGAGGCAGGGGTTCCTTGAAGCTAAGCAAGAAGCACACTAAACATTGATTAAGAGAATGTACTGGAATTTGACAGGAAACCCCCTGACACTAGCAGGAATCTACTAAAACTAGGATGGGAATCCATTGACTAAGAGATAGGATGGAAGACTTTGGCACTCAAAGAGAGGAAGGCAAATACTGGAACAGGGAATCCGGGTCATGCTCTCCATGTTCTTCTATTTTTACTTGCAGTCACTATAGAGAGTATCCTCAGGCTGTGGTTTACAGTTCCATTCCTGCTCCGATGACGCCTGAATCTGGTTCAGAAACTGGATGGGTGGTGGAGGGGGCGAGAGAGGATTTTTAGTAACTACTGGCGCGTTCTCTTGAAATTGTGTCCTGGATGCTCAAGAGTTGGCTGAAACTCAGTATATCTAAAATGAATTTATCATTTATGGGACACCTGTAAACCCCTTCCAACTTTTCTCCCACCATGTATGTTTGGTGATATACATTTGTAGCAGTGCCTACCTCTTTCAACGAGCTGCAAGTGTCTGTGGCGTCAAAGAAATATTTTTTCTGCTTGACTGACAATTCTTGCCAACTTCATCCCAGCCAGACACAGATCAGTTCTTACTGACTCTTTAGTTAATTCTTGCTTGGAATATTGTATAGCTTTATACCCAAGCTTCTTCAGGTCCACCTAGCAATCGGTCCAGAGGAAAAGTGATCTTGCGTTCTAAGCCTGCATAAAATTTGGAGAATATGTGAGGCTGATTTGTATGTTATCCTGCACTATGACATCATGAAAAGAGAAGCGAGTTTGTAATTAAAAGTCCACTTGTTACTGATGAAGCGCCATGCGTTCCTAGTAAAGAGTGTTTATGATAGAAAGTTAACCAACACATAACAAAAAAATGTGCCATTTACAATGCCAATAGCTCTAACTTTTGCAAAGGCGAGACCGTTGCATTGTAAGTGCAGAGTAGTGAGTGCAGAGCAGTGAGTAGTGAGTGCAGAGTAGTGAGTAGTGAGTGCAGAGTAGTGAGTGCAGAGTAGTGAGTAGTGAGTGCAGAGTAGTGAGTGCAGAGTAGTGAGTAGTGAGTGCAGAGTAGTGAGTAGTGAGTGCAGAGTAGTGAGTGCAGAGTAGTGAGTGCAGAGTAGTGAGTAGTGAGTGCAGAGTAGTGAGTGCAAAGTAGTGAGTAGTGAGTGCAAAGTAGTGAGTGCAGAGTACTGAGTGCAGAGTACTGAGTGCAGAATACTGAGTGCATAGTAGTGAGTGCATAGTAGTGAGTGCATAGTAGTGAGTGCAGAGTAGTGAGTGCAGAGTAGTGAGTGCAGAGTAGTGAGTGCAGAGCAGTGAGTGCAGAGTAGTGAGTAGTGAGTGCAAAGTAGTGAGTAGTGAGTGCAGAGTAGTGAGTGCAAAGTAGTGAGTGCAGAGTAGTGAGTGCAGAGTAGTGAGTGCAGAGTAGTGAGTGCAGAGTAGTGAGTGCAGAGTAGTGAGTGCAGAGTAGTGAGTGCAGAGTAGTGAGTGCAGAGTAGTGGGTGCAGAGTAGTGAGTGCAGAGTAGTGGGTGCAGAGTAGTGAGTAGTGAGTGCAGAGTAGTGAGTGCAGAGTAGTGAGTGCAGAGTAGTGAGCTGCCTCAAGTGAAGTACTCTGGTACCCAAGGATGACTAGCAAACAATATTATTCACAATGTTGCTTACTATTCAGCAACATTTGACAGTTTGCAAATCATCTTTATACAACAATTCAGAGTTTGATAACAAATTAATGTAACACATTGTAATATACAATGCCAATAGCTCAAACTTTAATGCTGCGAGACCTATTGCATTGTAAATGCTTGTTTAGTAAGTTGTACAATAGGTGAATCGTAGAAAAGGACTCAATAAAGTGCCTATAAAATTAACAAAGCCCTAGAAATTCTGAATGTCTTTTACATTCTGAAGAGGACAGAGCCAGTCCACCATTATAGAATCCCTGTGGGAATCCTTACTGATGCCTTTGTCAGACAAACTAAATTAAAAACCAACTTAGTGCACTTCCACAAATGTCTTAATTTACATACAAGGAATGTACAGATAATAAATATAATACTTCTTTGAGGTGCCTTCTATATTCATTAAGTTTCTTGGGAAAAATTAATGTTAGGAGATGATGATAAATGTGTCCAAGGTATCACCAAAAATTACATTAACAAGATGTTGAAAGGATGATGGAGCATTACAAAGACCGAATGGTTTAACTAGTTACTCAAAATACCCATATCTATTATTAAAAGCTGTTTTCCATTTGTCACCTACTTTAATACAGACTAAATTGTATGATCCTCTTAGGCACAAGTTTAGTAAAGACTTGTTGTATGAACCTGATCTAAAACAACATAAATTAGGAGAAAAGGATATCAGTTCTTTATAGCAATGCTACGTAATTCTTTATAATCCACACAAAGTCTCAGATCTCCATTCAATTTTGGAATAACAACTATGAGTACCCATCCTGGGGAACAAGAATGCCTTTTTAATGCTTTGGTCAGGTTTTCTATGAGATGCTATTAAGGATATGCATTTTTCTTGTTAGTTGTGGAATTTATGCTTCAATTAGGAATCTGGTACTAAATCAACAAAGCTATCATACTCCATGTGAGGGGGTAGATAATATGCTTCCTTTTCAGTGAACACATACAGATAATCTCTATATACCTCAGGAATTTGGCTTTCACCTTCTTCTCGGATTAAAACAGTGCACCCGTATATGAGAAGAAAAAATGGACAGGAATCTCCAGGAAAACACAGATTTTTACAAAAATGTATCAGACAATTTCTAGTCCATATACGTATAATGTAGCGTAACCATGCCATGATGTTCCCAATACAATATGAAATTTTGTGGGGGCTGTTTCACAATGTCCATAATATGTTGAGAGTAACAGATCTTTGATTACTTCCCCAGAGGTCAGAGAAGTGAGATCAATTACTGGATGGGTGCAGCCTTTGAATATTAATGTCATGACATTCAGCAAACTTTTAGTCCATAAAACAGTTTGCGGCTCCTGAACCCAAAAGGCCAAACACTCCAAGAGTCAAGAAGGAGTGGCCAACGTGTCCTGTTTTCTACGGAGAATTGTTCACACACTGTGCTTGATCTTGGTCTACTTGTTAAGATCGGACAATGTTGTTTCCCTTCCACTGTGGACTCTTATGTAAAAAATGCCATGTTATACTATAGTAAAAACACAAACCATTTTTCTTTTCTTCTTTGGTTTCCTTCCTCCAGCAACATAGCCTTGTAAACATTCTCAATGTGCATGGGTTCTTTTGGAGCCATATCAGGGACGAGAGCCGCAGAACTCTGAGGAATTCAGTGACAAAGTGAAATTTGTTTCTTGGACTGCCTTTCTTTTTGCTGGACATCTATTTGTGGGAGATTAGCCTCTAGTGAAAATACTTACTTAAAATCTTCCCTCAAACCATGATAAAATGCAGCAGATGTAGCCTCATCAGTCAAGGTAGGTCTGGATTTTAAACAGTGAAATGGACTGATGTTTACGACTAAGGGGCTTATTTACAAGAGGCCTGCGCAGTTCTAGCACCATTTTTTCGACGCTCAAGTGGGGAAGGCCTCTCAATCATATCTATGAGGTGATGCAAAGCCAACCTGTGTGGCTTTGCAAGCCCTCATAGATATGGAGTAAGGCAAGGCAGCTCAAAGTGACGTGTTGCCTTACTCTGTGTCAAGAAGGTATTCCATGGGCACACAACACCCATGGATTTTGACGCTGCCCCAGATTTACAAAATCACATAAACCTGGGGCACTGCCAAAACCTTAAGCTTACCCGGAGCAGGGTTAACAAGGAGAAATATCTTTATTTCTCCATGTTTTTTCCTCTTTCCATATGGGCTGCATTCTGCAACACACATAGAATGAGGAACATGCCTCCATTGATTGTTTTTGAGCAGGGAAGTGCCTCTTCCTGCACAAAAACAATTCTGTCAACAAAGCAGACACGCTTGCACCATGTTGCAAGGGTGCCTGCATTTGCGCTAGGCACCAAATTGAGCACCGGTGCAGGTAGAAAGGACAGGAATGCACCGCATCTCGTAAATACGATGCATTCCTGCCCTTTCAAATTGCCTTCAGGTAGCGCAGCAAAAAGACTTGCGGCGCTGCTCTACACCAATGTTTTGTAATTGAGCCCAAAATCCTTTGATGTTGGCATAAGGTCAGCAGGCTAGGTATTGTGTTCTGCTTGAGTGGTTTGTCATAGGCAAAAAACAACCTAAAAGGGTTAACCAAAAACATTATACTCTTGTAACCAAAGACTCTAATTTAAAATAAATGGAATTACCCAGAAAAGTCTGTCCTTGGTGAGGTAAAATAAAATAAATTAGACTCTAGCAGCATCTGTATGAAATTGAATAGGATATGACAAAAAATGTAGACTGCTCTTTGCTGGAGATTCTCAATACTTTAATTCATTTTTGGCAAACATTTCCAGTGTAGCTATTCTAGAAAATGAATTCTCATAACTATAGGGATGTGGACAGGAGCAAGTTCTCAAGTCTTATCAGTAATAGATAACCCCAGAGAGTAGCTGCTGGGTTCCCCATTGATTGAAGATATCTAAATTAAACAGTTCAATAAATAGGTCTGTTCATTTCTGGCTGTCGTATATCTTCTTGGATGTTTGAAATGGCCTGTGCCATAGTCTGTAGCAGATGGGGATCATAACTCATGCCTGGAGGATGCATGGCCTGTGAAACTGACAGGGTTCATGAAAAGTCTCCAAAAGAGTTTGATAGCAATCTGCCCCACTCACCAGAACGTGGTTACCCTACCCTAGCATATAAGGAAATACCAAAAGCAGAACAAAATACTGGAGTGAAGGGGAAATGGGATGACCAGGACTTCGCAGCATCAACACTGGTGGTTCAGTCTGTGTTTTGGGCCTTTCCAAAATAGAAATATCAGGTTGGCATTTCTAAAATGGTTAAACGTATGCTATAACAAGCATTACGTACAAGTATGTATTAGCTCAAACAACAACCATATATACATAAGTATCTTATTTGAAGCGTAAAGCGTATTTGCTTACTGCCTTCGGGATGGCGTGCCATTGTAAACTTAAGCCACAAACTGGAGAGAGAAGCTGGTGCAACAGAGTAGACACCCTGGAAACTAATTGTTTATGAACACAAACACAAAGACCCAGCCAAAACAATATCTGTTATTTGGTAAATAGGTACAGGCCAGGTAGTCAAGGAACAGAGGGAACTGTTAAGGGTAAAACAGGAAAGGTGAGGGAAGCAGCGGTTGTGATCGAACTAGGGTGAAAAGCAATAAAGCCAAAGTAGTGCCGAAAGCTGCCAGGCACTTCCTCAATGGACCATGTGTCTCAGACACCTGGTATCCAAGACACATGGTACCTTGTTTGGATACGTGGTTCCTGGGTCTCAAGAAACGCCATGTGAAATGTTTTACTCACCGGGGCTGCCTTCCTTCATGCTTCTGGGTTCCTAGCTGCTGCTCCTTGCCCCTCCAGAGTGACAATCACCTGCCTGATGGTTTGCAGCTGCCTTTTAAAGTCACTACATGGTTAGTCAGTTCAAGTTTTCATTCCTGTTTCTCTCCCTTTTGCATCATGGCCGGTTCTTCCATGATTCCATTCTGGTTTTTCCAATCCTTTGTGTTTCCTGTCTTGTGATGTTGTCATTTCCTTTCCCCGTTCTTTTGCTATATAAAGGCTTCTGGCTCGTTGGAGGGTACGTTGCAACAAGGCTGTTTTCCTTCATGTATTTCTTGCTTCCTCCACTGGCTGAGCCTGACTCTCTGCTCTGAAGAATGCCACTATCAGATTCAAGACGTCTGATTTTTTTAAACCCTCTGAAGTCTTCATACAGTAAGGAGCTTCCTTTACATATGTTTCCTTCTGAGAAGGTGGCAGCTTCTCAAGGACACTTGCCTTCTCTTATTCCAGTAGTGTGTGGTGACATTGTGGCTTCAAGAAACAGCCGTGTATGGACACCAGAAGACTCGGACAATCGCTCATGGAACCTGCACGTCCAGACCGACGCTGCCAGCAGAAGTCCTTGAAAATTATACTTTGGGTACATGGTGAAAGCTTCATTTACAATACATGGTTTTTTAATAATGTTGTACATCACTATTACATATACGTCATTCACTTGGTGTTCCGCAGAGTCAAGGGGAAAGATAGTTTTGCAGTGGTACACTAATTGGTGGGAGGCGGGGAATGAGCAAGTTGAACAGAACATCAGAAAATTCATCCATAATAGATATAATAGCGTCTTGCATGAAAATGTGGCATAGCTATCTGTCTCATTATCTACCCTTCTAAATGACCTAGTAACTTCTTTCAGGTGCAAAATCAATACCTCATCAGTTATGACTCTGCATTATAAAAAAAGAATTATAAGTATTCATTTTCACATGAAATTTTCACATTTTCCATGTTTTCTAAAACGCAATAACACCCACACATTGTCTGCTTTCTGTTTGAAGCAGCAATGTGCAGGTGGCAAAGTTTTCCTATTATAGATTCCAGCTCGGCCCAAAACAAGCCCCTGATTCAGTACTTAATTTAAGAGGATGGTTGCCGGGGGTGGGCACCAGCACTTATCTTTGCGGACCTGCACGTATTTTGCCACATCAGTGTGGTAATATTATTCTTTTCTTTCTTGCCTTATCTGTGATGTCACTCTTAGAATTGCTAAGTGTCATGAGAATGTTGCTCATGTAATGGGAATGTTGTTGTGACTTGTGTTCTAGATCAGAGAAGCGGTTGGAGCTGATCTGATCTAGACGCTTTTGTTTATGCTCCAGTGGGTCCTTGGATTTAACTGAAATAAATCCATATTTAAAACTTATATTGCCTCCTCCGCTCTTTACAATGGCGACGAGGTTCATGTAAAAAATTTTTTTGACCCACTGTGATGTTTGGCGTCTTTTAAAATTTCGGCGAAATTATTTAAAGGAAAAGGACCTACGGTGTGATCCTGTTCTGGTACAGTTCATGATTCTGTTGATGGTGATGCTTTCCTGAAACTCCCAAGGTACTGTCAATTTTAAATAATTAAAGGAATCCGAGTCGCTTTTCGCTAAGCGTCTCTGAGACAGTTGGTCTGCTCGCGCTCCTGTACTTTCCAGTTTGATGACGTCCGTGATTCACAATGGACTTCTGGAACACGTTATTTCATTGAAACGCAGCGCATAGAGCACGTAACGTCACTGCCATTTTGGGTTTGAAACGTATCTCTGGAACGCAGCGCAGCACGCAACGTCGCGGCCATTTTGCAAGTTTTCGACTGTCAGCTGTTCTTTTATCGGCTTCATTCAAACAGTCTAACGGCACTGTTTTCGCAACGAATTTCAAGCGGCAACCTGGTGTCTATTTCCACTTTCAAGCATTTCTACCTGCGAATTCAGTGATTCGCTCACTTTGATTTCAAATGAGTAGTTCATTAAGTATACTTATCGACGAGTGCAAGTGTAGTAAGCTGGAGTGTTCTATGTTTCTTTCCTTACTTCAGTGATGTAAACATGTGCTGGTTGCAGTTATTACTACTGTGATTTGCACACAATTTGAAAGCACTTCTTTTACTTCAGTGATGTGCACACTTTATTTATATTGAGTAGTGCATATTACTATTTTATTACTACTGTGATCTGCACACATAGAATATTCAGTTTTATTCATTTGTTTATAGCAGTTATATTACTACTGTGATTTGCACACAATTTGAAAGCAGTTCTTTTACTTCAGTGATGTGCACACTTTATTTATGTTGAGAAGTGCATATTACTATATTTTTATTACTGTGATCTGCACACATAAAATATTTGGTTTTTCTCATTTGTTTATATAAGTGATTGAAATGGCAGGATCTCAAATCTGCAATCAACCTTCTATATTTTTACAAATACCAGGGAAACCAAAACTAAGGTGGAAAAAATGGTTTGACACATTTGAAAATTACATCGTTGCTATTGATGGTACAAAGTTTTCTGCTGAGAGGAAAAAGGCCATTCTTTTCAGTTATTTGGGTACAGCTGCTATTGAGATTTTCAAGAACCTTATACCCATTGCACCTCCAGTTGAAGGAGGTGAGGGATGGAATGTTTTTGTTGAAGCTGTTGCGAGACTTGAAAAACAATTTGAAGATGAACCTAACGTTATGATTGAAAGGCAATCTTTCCATAAGAGGAAACAACTCGCAGATGAATCTGTTGAGGATTATATAGCGGCTCTGAGAGTGTTAGCTGCTAACTGCGAATTTGGTGCCTATGTTGATACTGCTTTAAGAGATCAATTTGTGTTTAATTGTGCAGCTAAAAAAGTACAAGAGCGACTTTTAGCTTGTTGCAATCCTACTTTGGCAGAGGTTATTGATTTAGCCAAAGGGATTGAAAGATCAATAGAGTCTTCTAAGATTATTACTGCTAATGAAAACAAGAGTACTAATGACGCCTCTGTTTGTGCTGTACAGATGCATAGTAAGAGTAATTTTCAAACTAATAGAGTATTGTGTTGTTATAGATGTGGGTCAAAGGCACATTTGGCGAACCGTCCAAGTTGTCTTGCTCTTAAAAGGAAGTGTACCAAATGTAGTAAAATTGGCCATCTTGCATCTTCATGTAGGATTCAGAAGAAGGGTGGTAAATCTAGTTCTACTGTAATTAATGTTTCTTATGTTGATGAAGATTTGGAGAATTTGGTCATTACCATTTATGATGACTCCTTTGACAGTCACATAAGCAGTATTTCTCTTCCATTCAAAGCGCCTTTAGGGTTAGTTTATGTTGGTAAGATTGCCTTTGAAGCTATGGCTGACTTTGGTTCGCCTGTGACTATCTTATCAGATGTATTCTTTTATCAAAAATGGAAAGGTGTCAAACTAACTAAATCTGATATTAATCCTAAAGCTTTTGGTAATTTTGACATCAAAATGTTGGGTTTCTTTGAAGATTCGTTAAAATTTGAGACCCGTATCATTTTTACTAAAATTTATGTTGCAATTGATGGGAAAAATATTGTTGGGTGGTATGATCTGGGTAAACTTGGCATTAATCTATGTCCAGGATCTGATCAACCTATTCAATTGAGGGAGATGCCCATCAACAATGTTTCTATGGAATATCCTTTGTCTTCCATTTTGAATAAGTATGAAAATGTTTTTGAGGATGTTGTAGGTGAGGTCAAAGGTTTCTCTCACAGAATTAAACTTAAAAAAGGAGCTTTACCTGTGCAACATAAAGTTCGTATGGTACCTCTGGGTGTGAGGGACAAGCTCAAATCACATTTGGATGGTCTTTGTTCTCAATGTATTATAGAACCTACTGATAGCTCAGAATGGGTTTCGGCTATCGTTATTGCCCTTAAAAAGAATCAAGAAATTAGGCTGTGTGTAGACCTTCGGTCTCTCAATAAAAAAATTGTGGTGGAAACTTATCCTTTGCCTAGGATACAAGAAATGTTGGCTGCTGTTAATGGTGCAAAAATGTTCTCAATTATTGACTTGAAGGCAGCCTATCATCAAGTTACTCTAGATCAAGATTCTAGAGATCTGACGGCGTTTATAACTCCGTTTGGGTTATTTAGATTTTTGAGGATGCCTTTTGGCCTGGCATCTGCTTCCAAAAGCTAATTGAGAACCTTTTTTGTGAAGTTGATGGTGTTCAATCTTTTCAAGACGACATCTTAATTTTTGCAAAGTCAATTGATGAGAATAATGTCACCTTGGAAAAAGTTTTGAAGATTTTAAGCAGCAAAGGTATGACGGTGAGCAAGGAGAAATGTAAATTTCTTGTTAAGGAAATTGACTATTTAGGTCATAAGATTACCCAGGAAGGTATTTTCCCTAAAAAAAGATATTGTTAGCAATCTCGAAAATGCAAGCAAGCCTCAGGACAAGGATGCTTTACGCTCTTTTCTTGGGTTAAGTGAATACTATGCGAAATTTGTTAAAGGTTATGCCTTGGTTGTTGAACCACTTAGACAACTTTTGAGGAAAGGTACAAGATTTGTTTGGACGGACGTTCATGATTCAGCTTTTCAAGGGGTGATTAAGCTTATTGCTAATGCTCCAGGTCTTAAAACTTTTGATCCTGAAGGGAGGTCTTTTGTTACTGTGGATGCAAGCACTGTTGGCTTGGGTGCCGTATTCACGCAGATGGTTAGTGGCAAGGAGAGAGCTATTTCTTTTATTTCGAGAGCCATTAGAGGTGCTGAAGTTCATTATAGCACCATAGAGAAGGAGGCTTTAGCCTGTGTATGGGCTGTGGAGAAGTTGAAGAATTTTTTGTGGGGTAGGCCTTTCGTTTTGGTGACGGACCATAAGCCGTTGGTCTACATGATGGATGGCGTGAGGAGTGGTAGAGCATCTTCCAGGTTGGTTTGGTTGATAGCGAGACTGCAAGAGTTTAACTTCGAGATTCGACATATTCCAGATGGAAAGAATTTTGCTGCAGACTGTTTATCCAGATTGCCTCCTTTGAATGATTCTTGTGATGAAGTCACGGATCAACATGAGTGTGTTGTGGCTGCTTTGGATGCTGTGGAATCTAGCAATTTTGGTATTGATGAAAATGAGTGGAACGATCATGTTAGTAGAGATAATTTGTTGACCAAAGTTAAGTCTTATGTTGTTAATGGATGGCCCTCTGTGAAAAGTATTGAATCTTCGTTAAGAAGTTTTGCTCAGGTGGCGAATGAGTTATCTATTGAAAATGGAATTTTATTAAGAAATGAGTTGTTTGTTCCACCATGTAGTCTCAGGGAGAAGATTATCAGTTTAGCGCATTCTGGGCATCCTGGTGTTTCAGATACAAAGAGATTGATCAAGTGTCACTATTGGTGGCCTGGTTTAGATACTTCTGTTGAGAAGTTTATTGATAACTGTGCGGTGTGTGTTAGGTCTGACAAGCACTGGAAGGTTTCCACTGAACCTTTGTCTGTTTGTGTAGCTCCTGCAGGCCCTTGGGAAAGACTTTCCATTGACTTTTCTGGACCTTATGATTGTCTTGGCAGAGAAAGTAGATTTTTGATTGTTCTCATTGATGATTTTTCCAAGTGGTTACCTTATTCTTTTGTAGAGCATCCTAGTACTGATGCGGTTATTAGTTTCCTGGACTATGTTTTCAGGATTGAAGGGGCTCCCATTTCCATCAGGTCTGACAATGGGGTTCAGTTCATCTCGAACAAAATGGAAATGTTTCTCAAAACGTTTGGTGTATCTGCTAAGAGGACTCCTCTTTATAGTCCACGTTCCAATGGTCAGGTTGAGAGGGCCAACAGATTTTTTAAAGAGGGGATCCAAGCTGCTTTGGAGAGTAATCTGGATGTTTTTGACTTTTTGAAAGACAAAATTTAGAGTTATCATTTGACTCCTAATTCTGGCACTGGGGTTTCTCCTTTTTGTCTTATGAGAGGCAGACAAGCGAAATCTTTATTTTTGCCTCAATTGAGAAACAAAAGCAATTTGACGGAGAGTTTTGAATCTTCTGTCTCTAAGGCTAGAAGTAACATCACTTCTGCACGACTGTCAGGAAAGTCTTATCATGATGATTTTCATCATTGCAAGGGCAAGATTGTAAAGGTTGGTGATTGGGTTAGAATAGTTTTTTTTAATTTTTTTAACTTTATTTGTCATTTGCAGAAGCATCGCACGTAAACCATCAGCAATGGAAAAAAGACACACCCTCTTACAGTACAAGTCACCCAAATTGACAGCCCTCGGCTCAAAAACCAACGTGGAGTCCAAAAGGAATGGGGTCGTCCTCAGCAGTTGACCATAACTATCAAATAGCCCCAGCATCAACAACATTCCCACCCGGCATATGCAAGCAGTGTTCAGCAGCAGCGCATAAGGTGTAACATACAACACATGCTAGCCCACTCCTTCTGGGTACAGTTGATTGTCCAATCGCTCCTGTCGTTCTGCTGTGAGCTTAGCAATGTATGTGCGGTATGGCCCCCATAAGTCCAAGGGTCTAGATGATGTAGGGATGGTGGAGGAGTATTCGACACAGTTAACATTGCAGGAGGCCAAGCTCTTTAACCAGGATTGCACCGTCGGGCTTCTTAGGGAGCACCAAAGCAAGGCCACCTCTCGTTTAGCTAACAAGAAGCCCAGTGTTGCAAGTCTCCGAACTGCTAGTGGGAAGTTTGTCACGAAGCCTAGCAAAGCAATTTCGGGTGTCGGAGTCAGGGGGACGCCTAATATTTTACCAAATGTGGTGTGTACCTGTAGCCAGTAGTCCCGCAGTCGGGGGCAGGTCCATGATAGATGAGCAAAATCAGCATCTGCAATTTTACACTTTGGACAGTTAGGGGAGCGGGCGGGGTCTATCTTGTGGGCCAAAGCAGGGGTGTGGTACAAACGCCTCAGGAACTTAAAATGAATGAGCTTGTGCCGGGTGTTTAATGACACTTTTTTGGTTACAGCGCAGCACTGAGCCCATTCTTCATCTGAGATCTGTTTCCCCAGATCCTTTTCCCATGCCAGGCGGACCTTCGCATCTGCTGCGGGAGTGGCTGCGACGCTGAGTCTGTAAAGTTTAGTAACCATGTGTGCCCCTGATGGATGTTGAATGACAGTAGTTAGAGGTTGCGCCTCCTCTGGAGCTAGCGGGAAGGTGGGAAATGTAGCTCGCAATAAGGAACGCAATCGGGACAGTACAAAGGAGTCCATAAAGGTGCGGTCCTGGAGGCGGGGGTCCTCCGTTAAACTAAAGGCATGCCCGTCCGGGAACAGGTCACCGACTGTGTTTAAGCCGAATTTGGAGAGTGTAGTGCGTACCACCGTTTCGCCAGTGATCGGAAGCCAGTGCGCATTAGGGAGGGGGAGGTGTGGAGAGTATAGTATATCAAATTTAAGTAGCCTCCGGAGCTTCTCCCACGCCCAGCATGTGGAAGATATCGTTTGGATATCTTGGGGTCCCGCGGGATTCCCTTCGGGAGCAGTGTAGCCAAGGGGTGGGGTAGCGCCAGGTCTGCCTCCGGCTTTAAGAATAGTATGCGTGCATCTGGGTGGAACCATGGGTATGCGAAGGAACATTGTGCTGCCAGGAAATACAGGTAAAAATCGGGTAATCCCAGGCCACCCCTCTCATAGGGCAGGGTCAGAACGTGCCACGCAGCTCGAGGGGTTTTGTTACCCCATATCAACCGCAGTAGCAGTGTTCGCAGCTGCGTAAAAAAGATTTTAGTCAGAGGTATGGGAATGTTATTAAATAAATACAAAAACCGGGGCAGTACCACCATTTTCACTATGGCAATGCGCCCCACCATAGAGAGCGGCAGCCGGAGCCACTGGTCAATGTTATCCTCTAAAAAATCTAGAGCCCTGCCATAGTTGAGGCGAATAATGTCCACAGTGTTAAGATGGACGTGTATACCCAAATATTTCACCGAATCATCACACCACTCCAACGGCTATTCGCAGTCCCAGGGCGTAGTGGCGGGGGTCAGCGGGAAAATGAGGGATTTGCGCCAGTTCATGCGTTGGGTTAGAATTGTTAGTCCCTCTCACACACCCAAAGGTATGTCCAGGTACAGTAAGCCCTTAATTGTGGAAAAAGTTTCTGATTCTACTGTTTTTCTCAAGGGCAGAGGGTGGTGGAGTAAAAGTTCTGTTGTTGTTCTGAAACCTGGCCAAGAAGTTTTTTTTGATAAAAGGGAAGATGGGGATGTCTGGTTTGATGATTCCTGTCGTAATCCTTTACCTGAGGAACAGTTTGTTTCTTCTGGTGATGTTATTCCAGGTTCAGAGCTTGACCCTGTTGTGGATACTTCTGCTTCTGACATTGATGCTGGTACTTGCTCTTCTGTTCCTGGTTCACATGTTTCTCTTAAAAGATGTGTTAATTTGCCTAAAAGATTTGATGATTATGTTCTGGATTAGTTCTGCTTTGTTTATTTTTCTTTTGTTTTGTTTTCTTTTATTTTGTTTTGTTTATCTGTGGAAAAGGTACATGTGGTAATATTATTCTTTTCTTTCTTGCCTTATCTGTGATGTCACTCTTAGAATTGCTAAGTGTCATAAGAATGTTGCTCATGTAATGGGAATGTTGTTGTGACTTGTGTTCTAGATCAGAGAAGCGGTTGGAGCTGATCTGATCTAGACGCTTTTGTTTATGCTCGAGTGGGTCCTTGGATTTAACTTAAATAAAGCCATATTTAAAACTTATATTGCCTCCTCCGCTCTTTACAATCAGACATTTCCCAAGGTCAAAAGAGGGAAAAACAAACAAAACAGAACGATGGAGGAAAAGAAACATAGAAAATCTGTCACCAAGAGAGAAAGGAGACACCTTTAAGAGTGAGATAATGTGTCAGGGAGTGACTGGCAGTGAATTAAAGAGGCCTGAGGTGGATTTGCTCCTTTGCTAATCATGCTCTGACCCTTTATAGTGCCAGCCGTGGATGTATGAGCAGCCCTTTCAGCTCAGCACCTATTGTTTTACAAACAAAGCACTGTCCTGATTTAAAGGGCTATCAGCCCTCCTTTTTTCCAGTATTACCCTATCCGGGTGCTATCTGGAGCCTAACATGTAGACACCAATGCAGGTGAGGGGAACAAAGGCACACAGCTTGTTATTACTACACAAGTACTTAAGAGAAACTCCAATTTGAAGGCAAGCTTTTTACTTTTTTCAATCCCTGTCTATAAGAGATATGCATACACTCTAGTAATGTCAGATATATTGGTCTGCATGAGTAATAAAATGATGAACAATTTCATCATCATCATCAAAGATCTTTATTTCGGCCTGTATGGCCATAAAAGCACAGGTAAAAAAAACTGTATATTACATTCAATTAAATAAAAACGATCATTGCATTGTGTGAGGCACTGAATTACACATAATTTGTTTAAATTTACAGTAATATTATATAAAACACTCGTCTATCCCACAAACCTGCCTCAACTGGCCAGAAACTAACCTGTAAATATAGGATTCCATAAAGTGCGTGTGCAATACATGAACAGCATAATGGCCTTTACATTTTTCAGAAGACCGAGTTCAATAAAATGCGTATAAAGTAAATAAGCAACAAGAAGCCAATTACAGTAATCCAGCATCACTCGGCTATAAATATAGGATTCAATAAAGTGCGTGTGCAATACATGAGCAGCATAATGGCCTTTACATTGCTCAGAAGATCGGGTTCAATGCAGTGTGTGTGCAATACATAAACAGCAAGAAGGCCATTACAGTAATCAAGCATCACTTGGCTATCCCCACATGCCTGCCTCAGCGGCCCAGAAATTAACCTAAATATATAGGATTCACTAAGGTGCGTATGCAATACATGAGCAGCATAATGGCCTTTACAATGTTCTTAGACCGTAATCAATAAAGTGCATGTGCAATACATGAGCAGCATGAAGGCCATTACAATAATCCAGTACCGGGGTTCATGATGCTGTCAAAGCGGCCCTCACCTAGCAGCATTTAACTGTGAATAAATTGAAAAATGCAAAACAACATATACAACACATTATAGTTAAAAAATGATTGTTTAAAAGGTCATAAAGTGGTTTCATTCAAGTTATAAGAACATTGAGACCCGGTTTAATAAAATATATAACTATAAACCGGTGAGTTCATCTTTAAGATAGCCCTATGAATACACCACATAGAAAATAGAAAACGTGATATTGAGAACACAATAGGCATGTGGGTGTCATATTTCAATATCCTAAAGACCTCACTGCAGTGTCTGGTCCCCATATTTCTACATAGCTGTAAAAGTCATTGGACTCTCGCCCTCTTGTATCCTTGACAAAAAAATATCACATGATATTACATCTCCTCTGCATTATTACAGGCTGGGTAACCCAAAATAGATGAACCCGCCCATTTGTTTGTGAAAGCACGCAATGGGAGCACCCCATGTCTGAACTGCAAATATAACTTCTTGGCAAGGATGTCATCCAGGACAGGTTCTACTCTAAATTGATCTTTTACTTTTAGAAACCCTAAATTCAGTGGGCCAGCCATAGACCTCCCCTGTATCTGGGCACGTTTATGTTCCCTATAACTCTCCATCAGAAATTACGGGGCAGGTTTCTTCTGCGTTTTCCACAAGTTACCCCTACCCATGGCCACACAAGTATTCATAATGTAAGCCAACCATGGTAGTTTGCCCACACCCTGTAGACTCAGTACTTAACTCAGCTCATCCCTATATGCAGCCAATTTCGGGGTGCTCCACAGAATAAAAATAAAAGAGGTCTAGAAGCGGCTTCATCTGCAATTGGTTTGATCCCGAAGTCCAGAGGTGCAAATGGGGAACTAGGGGGAAGACCCGCTAGTGCCTAGCAAAGTAATTCTCGATTCTTGATAAAGAGCCAGATGGACAATGACCCCAGATTTCAGCCCCATACAGGGCGGCACCCCTAGCTTGTGCTTTATAAATTTCCACCGCCGGGCCAACAAATGTGTGGGTACAGCTCCTATATAACTTTGTCAGTCCCCCAGTTGTCTGAGCCAACTTTAAACTTGCTTTCTTGGTTTGCGCACCCCAGTCCATTTTTTCAGTGAGCGTAATACCAAGGTACTCAAAACTGGACACCCTCTGCAATGGTCTCCCATCTAGGCGGGGATTTGGTCGGGTACTATTACTTGCATTGAATATCACGTACTTAGTTTTCTGTAAGTTAATCTCCAGACCGTATTTTTACAACAACAAAAAAATGTCAAGGGCCCTCTGGATTCCCATGGGTGATTTTGATAGCAGGAGGGTGTCGTAGGCGAACACCGTAGCAGGTATTTTACGATTTGCTAGCTTAGGGGCGTCAATATCCTTCCCTGCGATCAACGACTCAACTAAGCCGTTAATGAAAAGGCAAAAAAGGGTCAGCCACGACGCAGCCTTGGCATATACCTCTTCTACAGGGAAGGGGGCTGTGAGTTCACCATTTTTGCCATACCTAATTTGGGCAAAATTGCCCTAATGCAATCGTTTTAGCTGGTGACAGAGGTATGTTTGGACTCCATCCTTCTCCTCGAACTTTCTTCAGTCCGTACAGCTCAACTGTTAGCAGGTCGACTCTTGAACTTTTCTTCAGTCCAGAGAGGGTATTGGAGCCCCAAAACAAAAAGAAAGAAAGGATAGTTTTAATATTGTGCTATCCGATACTATGTATTCCAATCCAAGGGCCGGGAGTGAGGGAACACCTAAGACACTCATGAGTTATGCACAGCAAAGAACGGTGCTTAGGCGAGGCGCCGGGGTGGGGGGGTTCTCTGTGTGGGACAAGGAGTGCGGGAAAGGCGAAGGGGGGGAAAGTTGTCACAGCTGCTACACAGTCAGGACCATGAGCTCACAGATTTTAAGGACGGCCCCTCCCTCCTATTAAACCCACGATACGGTCACATACCTGGGTTAGCCACGCTCTCCCATGAGCGTGACTCGGGGATTGATGGGGTCGTTGGCCTCCTGGCTTTACTCCTGCCGTCGTTGCGTTTCCTCTCTTGAATGACTTCCCTCGGGTCTCCAACAGGTCTTCTTCCCTCCACGTTCCGGTCTCGTCTCTCTGGCTCTCGTCTTCCGCTTTGGTGACGTTCCACTTCTGGGGGTGTGCTTCAGGGCTTATATCCAATGATCGCCCGTCAGGATTCCCTTGGGGCGGAGTCTCGTCACAGAACAGGGACCAGTTAAAGGAACCATGTCCTTTTCCGTCTTCCTCATCCGACTCGGTATTCCATGCCCAATTCTCCTGTTGGGAAAAAGAGAGGGATGGAGGTAAGGCAGTCCACCAGTCTTTTGGGGCTCCTGGTAATCCCTTGGTCATGTCTGTTTGGTCTGCCTGTTCACAAAGGGGTAAGGCTAAATCTGGTGTTAGTGATAAGTGCCTTTCAGCCAATTCAATTTCCGTACCCACTACACTTATTGCCCTCTAGAGCATCCTGTCGATCGAGGTTGGTTGGAAAGACGTTACAGTTTGCGGGGTGGCATTCATTTTTTCCCCACAATTAAAGATGACACATTGTAACAGTCCAGACCTCCTTCCAAGGTTTTAGCTACGTTCTGTCCTGTCAGTAAGTCCCGCTATACATGGCTACGAAGAACAAAGGGAGAGGAATTGGTGCAGTCAGTAGTAAGCAAGGTTTTGGGAGACCACGGAGAAATGAGAGCAACTTGCGTGGACTTAGCTGCAATGGATCAAAACAGAGTGTTAATGCACTGACCTTGGCTTCTGTATTGAATTAGTGAATCACGTTCAGAGTTCTCCAGGAGCGGCCTCAGAGGGATTGCCCAGCCCAGCCTCCTCTGGACTCTGACGGGCGCAAACGGAATGAAAAATGCGGTTGCGCATCCTGCCTCTTTGTACTGTGGGGGATGAAGTCTCCAGAGATGCATCAACACTCCCCAGCGGTAACGGCCTCCCGTGCTGCGGGGGCCCGGACCTGCTGGTGAGCGCCTTCTAGCACAAAAAACACGTTGGCGCCTACTGGCGCTTTGAACTGTGGAGGATGAAGTCCCCAGAGATGCAGCAACACTCCCCAGCGGTAACGGCCTCCCTCACTGTGGGGGCCCGGATCATGTTACGAGCGCCTCCCGGCACGAAAAACACATTGGCGCCTCCTGCACTTTGAACTGTGGGGGATGAAGTCCCGAGAGATGCAGCAACACTCCCCAGTGGTAATGGGCTCCCATGCTGCAGGGGTCCCAGATTGGTTTATAAGCACACCCCGGAGCGAAAAACGAGTTGGCGCCTCCTGGCGCTTTGAACTGTGGGGGATGAAGTCCCCAGAGATGCAGCAACGCTCCCCAGCGGTAATGGTCTCCCGCGCCTAAAACAATTTAAAAAGAACATACTAATGTTATTTTATTTAATTCTTGCAATTCTACTAATCCCATTGTAGGGTGTCAGAGTGCATTATATTACATGCACGAGTTATACAGTGAAAATAAATTATTTAAGTGTGTAAATCAATGTACACGAGGTTACATAAGACAATGAGGGTTTCAAAGTATGAGTCACACATTGTCTTTACTGGTACCGATTACAAGTTAAGTGCATGGCCGAAAATAACACAAAGTTAGGATTTAAAACATAATACAGTGCTTGGAGTTGAAAAGTGATAAGGATCTAATCTCATGCCTTGCAGTTTGCATGCAGGTCCTTGATGTCAGTTCATAGCTCACTGAGCTATATTAGTAGGATTGCAATTTATGAATTGCAAGCAATAAAAGAATCTCAGTGTCAAAAGCAGAAACTTACTTACCCATCTACATAAAATAAAAATAGCATGTTACATGATGTGTTTTGCAGGAAACACATTTACCCTCTATGCTACTTTATGAGTCAAAACTGTGACTAGACAAAATGCAGATCTCTCTAGCAAGTGCATTAACCTCCAGAGTTACCTTACCATTATTATTATTCGCTGAGATTACTGGGCACACCAAGCTATCAGCTGCAGGTGCCTTAACCCAATATTATTTTTTAGGTCGAGCATCAGCGCGCAAGCGCTGTTTGCAATAACTGTTGTAAACTCTCTATACAGAGTGTAATACCGCCTTCTGCTTCAATTGGGTCAGTCTCGCCTCACTTGCAATTCCTGGCTCCTTATTGGTGGTGCTCCCGAACTTCACTTCCGTTTTTTTTACTTCAGGAGCACCGGTCAATTACAGTTAACTTACGCTGTAGTTGTTTATGAGGTTCTTTGGGCACTAGTTTTAAATTCACTACTCCCCACTGTCCACTCCCGACCAGCTGCTGGTAGCCCGCTGTAGTTTTCATAGTGTTTGTAAACATCGTAGGGGCATGGTGACCATTCTCCCATACCACTGACACATAATATTGCAACTTGCAACAGGAATGCAATGTTTTTCCACACCACTCCTTAATTGCGATTCCTGATTTGCGGACATCTCCCAGTGATGCACTTAATGCGTGGGTGAGCACATGAGTACCGTGACTCATGACGGCCGGGAGCCGTCCTGAGCACAGAACGGGTTAACCAGCTTACATTTTTTTTCTTTTATGCTACTCTTCAATGTGGAAGAACGATGGGTTTTTTGTGCGGCCCATGTGGCTTCCGTGGTCTGTCTCTTTATCTTTTGAAGGAGCTGCCTCTCCTCCATTGTAGTTTTTATAGTGTTTGTAAGCGCCGCAAGCTCCTAGAAGCCTGTCTTTTGGCAGATAGAAAGTGGGTTGGAGCCATGCCGTTCACACCATTTCCTGGAGCGAGGAAATGAGTATGAGAGTTTGGTGCAGCATTTCAGTGTTGGGCTCTGCCTTCTTTTAATGGCACGGAGTGTTTGTAGCTTCATTGTCTGCTTTGGCAACGCATTCTGAATCTGATGCGTATTCGAATGTACATAAACGTACTAGATACGTGTTTGACTCGAGCAACATTGCTTTTAAGTATGACTTCAAGGACAAAGCGCCTTCCGTGCTATTTTCTTCTCACCTTGACACCTCATGGCATACCCATTTTCTTTGCGTTGTCCTCTGCTGATGTAAACCAAGTTGTTCTCAAATATAAAGTGCTAAATTACTGTTTGCAACAAGAGCATGGTGTACAAATATCATATGTAGAGTAAGATATATTGTATGTGAGCTGCATGTAGTTACCTAATGTAATCTGTATAATGTGACGTGACTAATGTTATGTGAGTAGAGGGTTAAAAAAGTGTTATTAGCGGCAGTTACAGCCCTGAAAATGTTCTTTTTTTAGCCCTCGTGTGAGCCTATTACTTTTTTTTGCATAGCGCCCTTTTACCTCTCTGCTGCATCTGAGCACTAACTGCATAGGGGCTTTCCTATCACATTCCTGAGTTACATAAATGGTTGTGCAATACCCGCCACCGATGGCTGAAGAGTATTGTTGTGAAAGATTAAAAGTCTGATGTTTTACTGTGGCATGAGCAGGGTGCAGGGCTATTAGTGCCTATATGGGCAACACTCCCCACCCTTTGAAAAGTTAGCATGCACAATGGAATAAATAAATACACAACATAATTTTTTGTTGGGAAAAGATTGCTGCAGGTTTATTCCATACAAAAGTATGCAACATGGTGGGTTAACTTAGTGCAATCCAAGGGCAGGCAGCGATGACTGACCTACGCTGCCTTGCCCGCCTGAAGAGCCAAATTGCACCGTGGCTAATCCAATTAGTGCTACCAGCAAAGAGGGCGCTCGAGAGGCAGGGGCAGGTATAAATACCTCCCCCCAACCCTCTGTGCGCCGGAAATGACGCGGCCCACGCGTCGGGCTGTGGGACTCCTCTCATGTTCCCAAAACTAGAGGGGGTGTTGGTGTGCCTAAGAGGCACTAAGGTAGCCGCCCTTTTAGGTGGCCCACTGTGTGAGCCGCGGGGAGCCGCATTGTCTCTTCCTCAGATGTATGTACTCTAAGATCGTAACTTTTCAAAGTTTTCCCAATACTATCAAGTTTGTCCTTGCATTGGGCCATTGTAATGGCTTTGAGATGTCACGCTAACCTCATTTGGCACACATGCAGAGAGAGTACTTGTGGTAGTTGGAAAGTGCAGATTTGCCTCTGTGCTCTTTCCCCTCTTGCAAGTTTCTCTGTCTGCTTCACCATCTTCCAGGAGAAAACAGCAGCAGCATTCCATTTCCAGGGCTCTTGCCACAGCAATCCAAAGGAGCATTTCCTACAGTGCTGTTGAAAAAACAATGCCACTAGGCCTGCTTTTCCCAAGATGACTGAAGGTAATTACAGCAGGCTAAGGAGGAAGTGTTTTCATTCCACTTAAAGCCCTGCCTCCAGTATACTGTCTTCCTGCTGTAGAGGGGGAACAAGTTCACTCAGGCCATCATACCTGCCAACTTGAACAACAAGCATTGGCACAGCCAATAGGTTTCTCCTGTGTGAAATCTATTGGCAATGTTATTTTTAGGTCTCGCCTGTCGATGCGCATGCGCATCGAGCTTGCGAGCCTATTGCGGCTCAAACAACGTTTAACTACGAAGCAAGGAATCGTGGCGATTCCTTGCAGTGCCCGTGACTTTTAAGCTCAATGCGCATGTGCATTGAGCTTAAAAGCGCGTGCACAGCCGCCCGCATTCCTCCGACACCTTTGAAGTGAAGCTTAGCTTCACTTCAAAGGCCCGGCTTCTTCACACCCACATGCCGCTCTCGCTCTCCCCGCTCCGCCCCCTCCCCTGCCCGGCCCGGCTTCTTCACACCCACATGCCGCTCTCGCTCTCCCCGCTCCGCCCCCTCCCCTGCCCGCCGTGTGACCTCGGCTTACACTCACCCCTCCTTTCTCCCCTTTAGGCTGCTTTCGGATGCTTTGTTCGCAGCTTGTCATTTACTTTTGCATTGTGGGCGTATTATGATTCCTCATCAACATTCACTTGGATGAGTCAGAACATATTGGCCCTCAATATGGTAAACTTGAGCAATTATTGGTTTAGCTGATCCAGTCCTTTTTCTGTTTGATTGTTTAACAGCACCACACCCATAATCTTTACTGTCCTAAATAGTCAGAAATCGTCAAGTAGAAGTGGGAGAAGGTCTGGTCTCAGTGGCGCAAATACAGAGGGAGTTGAGGTGCCTAAAAGTGTGTATTAAATGTATGGATGTATAATCGATCTTGCCTGTTTCATATACATCTAAAGTTGCCGCTCTGGCCATAAACTCTTGTAGCCGACCCTAGGGTCGCTCTTGGGGGTCGATGAATGTACTTGACATCCAACAAATGTTACACAAATTGACAACTGTATTGCATGCATGATTAACAATGAAAAGTATGTATTCAACTTGAGCTTGTTTTAATAAAAAAGATTTTGGGATTAAAGATCTTGCCCTAGCTTCTTGTATGCATGGTGGGGAAAGCTGTGATGAGTCCGGGGAACTAATGTGCATACTGGACCATGCAGTTTTGTTTTCCACCTTTAAAATGATTCTAATGTTTTAGGAGAGGACGCTTTGCAGTCTGGGACTAGTAGTTTCAGGTTTTACCATTACAAATAAGGCCATATACATCTCGCTAGGCAATCTCCTGTTCTTAAAGCATGGTGATGGTGCCATTGCACAGTTAAAAGTACTAAATAACAATAGCACGTTGCAGGGCTCCACTTAGTAGTTATTGAGCCGACTTCACTATTGGGGGTAACTGAATAACGAGAGAAAGCTGGGCGGATTTAAGCATCGTAGTTCATCCAGTCACAGACAGATGACCCGCGTCGTATATAACCGCCTCAGCCCGCCTTAACTATATTTTGTTTCAAACTGTAATTTATATTCTAGACCGGCCTGACTTGTAGGTCCTGATTAATGTAAAACCTGAAACTACATGTCCCACAATGCTTGTGCGTTGCTGAGACTAGAAGGCAGTGTCACATGGATGCATTTGGGCAAATCCTAGTAATTCCGTCGTTAATCTGCTTCAGCGCCACGATCCGGAAATAATGCGCTGCATTAATACAAATGCAGTGAGCAGTGTTAGCTTTTCTCGGCTCCTTCCCCCTCCCCCAGGTGCATATCCCACATTCCTGCAAAACAAAAGTTGCTATAGTTTCTAAAATCAACAGGCACCCTAAGTGTGTGTTCCCGTGCGTCCATGTAAATGTGTGATGGTATTGTAAATATGCAAAATATAGCTTTAGCAAATTATTACCTGCTTTATGTTCCTATTTAGAACAAAAATTCCTTTTTTATGTGAAAATAAATTCAGTTTTAGCAAACTAAAAGTGTTTGGAAGGTTAGTCTTGGTGTTTATGTATTCAAGGCTTTACAGCGACTCACTGGCACACGGCGCTGCTTGCAGTTAAGTTACTCTCCCGTATATCTTCCCCAAACACCTACCGCCCCTCACGGCTTGTTATTTAAGAGTAAGATTGTTCGTAATTGTGCCACTACACCCATTTTGTGAAAAAAAACTCACTCCCTTACATAAAGAACAAAATGCTGCGCTGCAGGAAATAACTGATTACACTGATTACACGCCCAAAAGGACATTAAGCTGTCAACAGATATACAATCCAGAGCGAAACATAATACGAAAATAAACCGCAAAGCAAAATACGGGCTTTCCTACTCCGCTTACCCAGGCTCTTCCTAGGTGGCTTCCCCCTTTCATTTCACTGCGTTTCCATAGGCCTTTTTCAAATTTTTTCCTCTGGCTGTTTTCTCTCCCATCCCCCCCACTTTCTGTCGCTCCACACCCGTTTCCAAATATAATGTCCTGCTCCAACTGCTAATCCAGGAGGTGCCTGCCCCCCCGCAGCTCTCCAGTTTGCGCTTCAAGTCTGGGATCCAGTGTAGATCGATTCATAGAGCAGGACAGCCAGGGAAGAAATGCTGCCAGCAGCTACTTTTACCTACCTCACTTGGCCCTGCTGCCTCCTACCTATCTGCTCTACGTTCTATCTCAGGGGTCAACAGTGGACACTGCCAACACTCTAACAGCTGCCATTAATACATAAACAGTGAACAGTACCATCACAGCACTAACTAGGAGTGGCGTGCTACTGTAACCGCACAGCTGTGTCTACCGCAGTGATAACACACTAATAATGGGCACTAACAACACTACACGTTCACTGACAGCTGCCATTCCATATTGGGCGCAAGTATCCGCTTGCTTACCGTAATATGTTCTCTTAGCCTGGCATATTTCTTTGTGACCCGAGCTGGGTTGCTGCAGGTTGGCGTCTGCACTTTCCCCCAAATAGTTCCCATATGTACAATTAATAACACTCACCCTCACTCACCCTCACTCACCCTCAAACCCTCACCCACACTCACCCTCACCCTCACTCACCCTCACCCTCACTACCCTCAACCCCTCACCCTCACTCACCCTCAACCCCTCACCCTCACTCACAACACATATTGTGTTACAATAGGTGTCACATTTGCGAAAGATAAAACTATCTAGAGATGTAGCATAACGACCAGAGCTGCCATATAAGTCACATAAATACAAAACATGTTGCATTCCAAATGCTATAGGTGTCACATTCGCAAAAGTTATAACTATTGGCATTGTAAATGACAAAGCCATCAATTTAGCAATTTTTAACGACCAGAGCTGCCATATAAGTCACATAAATACAAAACATGTTGCATTCCAAATGCTATAGGTGTCACATTCGCAAAAGTTATAACTATTGGCATTGTAAATGACAAAGCCATCAATTTAGCAATTTTAACAACGAAAAAATAAATAAATTGTCATTTACAAGACCAATAACTACAACTTTTCTAATGCGAAACCTATTGCATTCCAACCCCACTCACCCACGCAACGTCACTCACACACGCAACACCACTCTCACACGCAACGCCACTCTCACACGCAACGCCACTCTCACACGCAACGCCACTCTCACACGCCACTCATCCACGCAACGCCACTCATCCACGCAACGCCACTCATCCATTTGCAAAACGAAAAAAGTTAAACTCTTCTATTGCGAGACCTATTGCATTTTCAATGCTTGTTTACATATTGTATAGTAGTTGAGTTTCTGTGAAACATGACTTCATGTAAAAATAAAAGTGCTATGATGAGCACACCATTGACTGCATCATAGTGCTTTTTTGTTGTACTATAAGCCATGTTGCGCAGCAGCTCAAGTGCTGTGTAATATGTAAAACACTTGACAGAGCCAATAAATTATGTAAAGACAAAACCTGCTGGCTTTGTTTGCCATTGCTTGTTGTGGACGGTTGGAAGTGGGCTAGAGTGCCTTGAGCAGCCTCGCCAGGACAGGGCTGCAGCTCGTTTAAAATAGGCATTTACAATGCAATAGGTCTCGCATTACTGAAAGTTTGAGCTATTGGTGTTGCATTATTATTTACAACGCCAATAGTTCAAGCTTTCAGTAATGCGAGACCTACTGCATTGCAAATGCTTGTTTTTAAATGCAGCCTTTACAACCAATTAAACCAGGATAGATGAACGGTCACGTTTCTTCTTGATTCAAATTTCTTTGAGGCACAATTTTCGGGGGGAGAAGTATAAGTTGACTGACTGTCAGACTGCTTTTCATGACTCCACCTCCTGTTTTGTTGTTACACGTTGTCCCGCGATGTATAGGATCTCGGACTAAAGTTTTTCCAGTCCCAGCACTGACGGTTGATGCTTTCCAATCCGAGTTTTTGCCTTGAAAATTCATAATTAGATGCGGAATTACTGCAGCAGATACACAACTCAGAATTCATCAGAGGGATAATTTACCAGATTTGATCGCCCAACATGTACACTGGGGAGCGTGACCACGGGCGTAGTTTGCTCCATAACTTCTATTCAGGACAAGCAGCTCGCTAGTTCCGCCGACCACCACCCTCCTTGGTCTGATTCAGCAAAGAGACGGCGCACGTTGTCATGAAACGTCATGACGTGCCCCACACCATAACAACTCCTTGCGTGGACGTAACTGCCGTAATGAAAAGGGCCACAGCCCCTCGAAAGCGGCAGCTCTCCTGCCATCGGCACGCGGGCACCGTGGGGAGTCCCACAGACTGGAGGGGAACATGCCGATAAAGTTTGAAGCTGACACTTCCCCTGTCTTGTCTCCCTATAACTGGCAGCTGCAACAAGAGATTCCAGCGGCAGAACAAAAGCATTCCGTTACCGAGGTGCCCGTTGCCGTGGAAACTGGACCTTTATCAGCACTAGGAACATCCGCTAATTGGGCACGTTGCCATGTGGTATTATATAAGCATCTATACCACCCTGTGCCTCCCACCAAACTCCCCCATTTAAAAGGTTTCTATGACAGGAGGTAGATGGATTGATTGATGGAGGAGAAACCAGTCTCTCTCCTCCTGCTCTGACTTGACTGCTACTTTGAGGTGAAGATGAGAGCAAAGGTAAAACAGCAGCTCCCTCCAAACATCTTGGGGCCCAATAATAGTAGAGGCCACAATTGCAGTCCTCTGTGTCCATAACACCAAGGACCGTTCAACAGTCCTCTAGACTCTAGAGCATTATCGGTAGGCCGTAAGTGGTATCATTAAATTCCCTCCTTGGGGTCCAGTGGGTTATGTGTTGAGCTTACCTGACATGCAACTAACCTGCCTATAGTAGCAGCGCTGGCTCCTCCGCTGAGGCGGAGGAGCGCCGTCTCACAGAAAAAATAAAATGATTATAACAATGTTATTAACCTTGTATTTTTCACTTTTGGCTCTGTATGGTGAGGGTGGGGCTGTGCAGCCCTCGGAGCAGGGGGAGGAGGGTGAGCAGTCTCTTAAGTGTGCATGATGGTTTGGCCGACTGTCTTAGGCCAGCAAAAACATCATGCACACTTTGCATGTTCTCCACCACTGTGTTGAATAGCCTGGGTGGAGAACTTGCACAGCCCCCCTGTCCCTCTCTGAGCATGACCAATCACAACACTGCTGTAATGCACGTTGTGATTGGCTAGGGGAGCCTGGGTGCTTCCTGCTTCATCAACACTATAGGACAGAGGAGAGGCGGCTGCTGGCAAGGTAAGTGAAATTGTCTTTCTCCCCGCCCCCTGTTTTTTTCTTCTTTTTTCTAAAACCCCCCACCCCCGCCTCACCACTACTTCCTGGTAGCATCCACTACTGTATATTAGTCTGAAATGACTTCTTTCAGATTCCTTAATCAGATGTCTCTCTGGGTTACAATTATGGATGGGTGTAACTGGCATAATTCTCTCTAGTGTAAATATTTGTAATTAACACAAAATTACTCGTTATAAGTCATTGTATGAGAAGAGTAATCCTGCGTTTAGAAAATAGCATTAAATGTTACAGGACATCAACAGCAGTAACCAGCAGCTGCCCTTTTTTGTTGTTCCTGTGCTCCTGCAGTAGTTCTTTCCCCAAATTACTTGTAATTTCGCATCACAAAAGTAATACGTGAAACAAAAGTCCTGTGCACATGTGTGTATGTGAAGGGTTTGCAGTAAAACTGCTTTTTCGACACGTGAGAATGTCCATATAATGCAAGATGATGCCTTGAAAGTTTCAGCAAATGGATTTATAAGTCAATCCAGATCAGTACAACGTACATTCTACCAGCCGACACGTGTTTTGTCACAACATGTACAATTGTGACTCTTCAGGGCTGTAGGATGTAAGAGGGCCAGAGTTTCAATAATAAAACTGGGCGGGAAGGTGGCGGTGGCGGTGTCGGTGTATGCTTGGTAATGTGTAATAAACACCACATGCGTAACGACACGTGTTTCATCACAACGTGTACAATTGTGACTCTTCAGGGCTGGGAAGGACAAAAAAATAATAAATGAAAGGAAACTCAACAAAATAAATGACCTGTAAAGTGAAAATGAAATAAATAAAAGGCGCCAAAAACGGAAACACCCTGTTGACAGTGGAAACCTTATAGTGAAAAGATGCATACTGATGGTGACTGTCTAATACATAGAGAACCAAATGTGTCCAGAGCACGTAAAATATGAAGGATGTATGAAACCAAATGCTCTTATGGCAGCGCAATTTGTTAGACCATCTAAAAAAAGACAAAATATAATCTGCTTAGTGGCATGAATCTAGGGTAATTATGAGGGTTTGAATGGTGAAAAATGTCAGCATCTAAGAGAAGACCGAGAAACAAGGTATCTACACGTGTGAAAATATAGACAATCATGATTTCGGCACTGAGAAACAAGGTATCTGAACGCCTGAAAATATAGACAATAATGATTTCGATACTGACACATTATGGCTGGATAGCAATTTTTAAGATTTTCTGCTCTTAACAAAAACAAGAAACACCATAAGAAACACCGTAACGGTATGGTGACCAATTGTCAGCAGTTACTAAAGTGGATCAAAATGCGATAGATATCGGTAAATCCTAAACAATCGCACTCGTCCCGTTATGTGCTGTTACCGATATCTATCGCATTTTGATTCACTTTATTAACTGCTGACAATTGGTGCTCTCTTATTTCTGACTCCTGCTGGGCCCATAACAAAGGCCGAATCTGAGGGGTCATTAGACCTCCTTTTGTTCGAGTCTTCTGGCTGGCAGCAGCCAAGAGCCTCACACCTAGAAGCAAATGCAGCAAAGGGGAAACAAAGGCTCACATTTTGTTAGCATTTCACACATACTTAAGAGAGGCTGCTTCTCACTGTGTTTAGTCCCTGTTTCTGAGATATGCATGCACTGTAACAATGTCAGATTTGTTGATCTTTCCCAGTATTTTTTTTTAAGAATTTTATATAGCGCAAACTAGACCCGAGACATCGGGTATCAGAGCGCTTCACATGAGCACCAGTTTCATTACAGACGGACACATTCGTTTTTGTTAGGCACGGGAAGATGAAGTGATTTGCCCAGAATCACAGGATGTTGAGCATCGTTGCAGAGACTCGAACCCGGTTCCCCAAAATGAATAGTATTTATATAGTGCTTACTACCCCTGAGGAGGCATTGTAATAATTTAAATATCACTATTTTTTCCTTGAAAGAACTATGGCTAGAGGAAGCTTTACGCTGACAAAAGGCAACACTGTTTTATGTGTAGCGTACAAAAGTGTGAATCTTCTGCCTAAGTCAGGAGGGTTTGCAAGTATACTCTAAATGATACACCTGCTAAACATGTATGTGAGGGCTGAAGATATGATGTCACTTCTTGTGATGCCACTTCCTGTGATGTCACACGCCTTGAGTGCCTCGATGTCACGCGGCGTGATGTCCCACGCTGTGATACAAGTTCCATACTGATTAACAAGGTCAGTCCACCCACTTCCTTTTTTAGGATTTGTGCCCTGGCAGACATGTGACAAGGATTTTTATGCTTTTTAGTACAGAAACATTGCTCGCTAAAAATTGCTCATCCGCTACTTAAATCCTTTATCAGAACGATTCATATTGAAACTTTAATATTTTGTTATTAAACAGATGTCGCTATAATCTATTCATTTGTAACTGCTTACCCATGCTCTGCTTGGCTCACCCCGTGAAGGGGTTAGTAGAGATGTTATGATTCATATAATTATTTCATGTTATTGTTATCTAGCATCTTACCCAGAGATGGAGACAATGTTGGATAGTTTAGAATTACACCTGGTGTATTGTTGTATCAGAATTATTTTCATTAATAGTAATATATGGAAGAAATATGAATTTGATGGTTCCATTATTTCGATAACTATTATTATATTGTTATTGTACATATTTATTGTTATGGCTAAAGCTTAAAACAATAATGTTATTTACATTCACTTAAGATGCAAGTAATTACGATTGATACAAAGGATTTTCAGAGATTGCTCACTTTTGACAGAATAGGCAGAAAATAGTTTTTGCAGCTCAGATTCTTTTTAACAATGGCAGGATGTAGTTAGGTTTTTAGAATTCAATCGATTCTGTACACATGCAATTTCAGCCCAAGTCTATTAATAAGTATCCACAAGGAGGAATGCTTTGCTTTTTTGTAACTTTTTTTATCTTTCCGTCAGCTTAAACAAACCATGTCACATACATATTAATGTGCACAATACAATAATGGTAGAGGTGTTGTAGGAAATCTGCCTTTTCTGCATTTTCACCCCTCATTTTTTCCCTTTTGCTGAAACTTATATTTTTGCTGTCGCGAGACCTCCATGCACTTTACCCCTGCTTATCTGTAGTAACGTACATGTGCTCCCTCTTCAACCTGGTCACGATGGCATATTTTCTATTGGTATATTTAACTTACCTATATGTCCCTAGTATGTGGTACAAAGTGTTGGAACTGCTCTTTCTTGTACCCAGGACCAAGAAGAAGACTCCAAGGGCCATAAGGCTGACCTGCTGTTAAAACTACAGGGACACAACAAAGTACAAGAAGCCTTTTCCTGCAACTAACTAGCTGACCAGTGGAAATTCGACCAAGACTGGATCCTGCTGTTTGGCTTCTGCCGGACACCTTGTGAGTCTCTAAGTATCTCCCCAGAGGTCTGGGTGGGACTTTAGAAGTGTACTCCTGTGGTGGACTTATACTTAAATGACTAAAGTCAGAAGTTAAAATCTTTAACTTGGACAAACCTGGTTGGTGTACCCGACCCATGCTCCACCACGTTCAGTGTCAAATTGTTCCTATGTCCTGGTCATTGGCAAGTTGAGCTTCTTGTGTTTATTCCTACTTAAAACTTTTTTAAAAATCATACCTATGGTTCACCTTATTGTATTTTTGTCATTTTGGTGTCATTGTTTCAGTTAAATGTTGCTTTAAATTGTTTATTGAATTTGGGATTTTTATTGTCTTCTATTTCAACTTTATTACTGTTTTGGTACTGAATAAATATTTTACACATTGACCTAAGCTGAGCTTTTGAAGTTATTTTAATGACTTTGAGGGATCAGCCTGACGTGGGTTGTATTTATTCCTTGAGGTGAGTAGTCACCTGTTGTATAGCGTTTCAGGACCCTAGTGTAATTTTCCCAATTCATGCCCTTATATAGGTATGAAATACCGTATCCATATATAGGCATAGAAATCATAACCATATTAAGACATAGCTCAAGTAGTCCTAATACCGCTTGGCTACTTCCACTAGTTCCGAAAATCTGCAACAATTTCTTGGAAAAATCAGCCTTCAGCAGGCCGGGACTTCCCCCTGCATGAATATTAAGTTATCCAAGAAATCATGGAGTTTTCAGAGAATTAAGTCTCTGATGACGTTATTATGTCCAATCTTACGTCAAACTCGGCACCTTCAAGGTATAAATATGCCCACACTTGTCCAAACAAACACACGGTGGTTTGGAGCAGTTCGAGTATCTACTTGCCCGATGCGCCCTGCTGCAGCAAGTGCCGAAGGAACCCGACCCTCCAGCAGACGCACTGAGAGAGACGCTGTACTTTATCCTGCCGAGAAATCCAGCTCCAGTGTTTTCAGGCTACCCTTGCGGGTTGCTGGGAAATAGAGTCCTTAGAGAGAGATACCAGACCTCCTACATTCTAAAACCGAGGTACGGAGCTGATTAGACCCTAAGAGAATTCTTGGAATAGATTCTTGGCAAATAATACTAAAACTAGGCTACACCTTACTTACTTCTTCCCTTGTACTAGACCTAGGTTAGGTACACCGGGGTAGGCGTATTTTAGAAGCACCAGTTGATTACTTTTAGTCATTATTTATCACTGTATGTATTTTATGCATTTTAGGTATTTTATGGCTTAGAAACCATATCATGCTTTTACAATATTATTTTATAATACTCTTCGTACTGTACGCCTTGTACTTTACCACAAGTATTACGATTGCAGCAGTTCATTTCTTATGCTTGAGAAAGAAGACTGTTCAATAAATACCCTTTTATTGAAAACGCCCGTCTCTCTATTTTCTCTGCACCTCTGGTGAAACAAAGCATGCATGATTGACTGACTGAAATAACTATCTATTGTTTCCGCGACTCTAGAGATATATTTCTTATTCTTGGGGAACAAAGTTGTCATGTTTTAAGCGGTTGTCAGAATCTAATCCCTTCTTGTTTATTCGAGAACGTTTCTAGTGACCTCTGAGCTAGCTGGCACACACACAATTAAGTTTAGTATATTCGGTTGAGACCTAGTTGACTTTGAAATTCTCTGGGGGTAATCACTCCATATGGATTATTATTTGGTACTAGAATGCTTATCCAGGACCTTGATTGTCAAACTTCAGTGGGGGGAGCAGAAACCCTTTGATATCAAAGACCGTTTGGCTGTTTTACAGGACTTAAATGAAACAAGAAGAATTCTGAGTAACACAACACAAAAGCCGACGACCACTGAAGAAAAACCACCTGTCCCAGCAAGACCTGTCTGGATTCCAAAGATTGGGGATCTAGTCAGGGAAAAGATTGCGGTGAAGAAGGAATTTGGGCCTTCTTACAGAAAAGCAGTACCTGTCCTAGCAATTCTTGGAACAAGATCAGTGTTACTACCACCGCTTGCTGGTGAAAGGGAGAACAGAACAGTATCAATTGACCTGGTAAAACCACATCATGTGGCCGATAATAAGCAGTAGGCCCAAATCTGGCTACTATTCAAGAGGTTCAAACTGAAAGACTTATCACCTTTGATAAACCTACAGTGAGAAAAGAAGGACTAAGCAACAAAGCTATGGAACTCGTCCCTCTTGATACCCAAATATCAGTTTGTCAAGAAACTCCTGTTTACAGTGATGTAGCATCTGACTATGCAAACATGTCAAAGGAGGAAGCAACTCCAGTGATTTCAAAGAATCCGGATGCGATACCAACTATTGACAGAAATGCCTCTGGCTATTTTATCAACTTCAATAACTTTTCTGAGGATCCCAGCGAACCTGAAACAACGCCAGTTAATAAAACTTTCAAAGAAAAAATAACAGAACTCTTTCATCAACTTGAGAAAACATATCTGGTTTCACCATAGGTTGAATTTTGGATAGGATTGGGTGTACTTTTTTACTACTATGGCTCATTCCGGTTTTAAGTTTGGGACGAATGATAGATGGAAAATACAGTACAATGGACACAGCAAGTAAGAATATCAACTTACTCCTGCAACCTTACAAAGCATCTCATCGTGAGCGAAGAGACCTGTCATAAGTGAACATCACAGTCGTTCCTATACCTGGTGGTATAGCATGGGACTCAACTGACTATGTCATTTTGGGCCCGGAGGAACTGTTGAAAATTTCGCACTAGTTCAGGGTTTCTATAAGTAATTTTGTTTCATCAAGCACCTGTTCAGATGATTGGGACTTTGAAACTGTTAATAATATGATGTCAGACTTAGAAATGTCAGCAACATTTCAAAAACATGAACACTTAGAAGGTTCAACAAGTTATGAAGAACTGTATTGTTACAATCATTTTGGTCACCATTATTTGCACAAATCTGTAAATCCTAGAAATGTTTTTAGTTACAATCAATGGGAACATTGTCCAATGCCACCAAAAGGTAGCTCTAAAACATTTTATGAGAAATTTCCATACTTTACAGGTTTTAATGTGACAAATCCAGAAACGTTTTATTTTAAAAATATAAATAAGACAGGAATGAAAACCATGTTGAACAATACTAAACAAAGTTATTCTGCAAACTTTTATGCTCAGCTGTCTAGATTAGGTTTTAACTTTTGGAAAAACAACATTGAGACAAAAACTGTCTGGGGCACAAAAGAATGGCAGGTGCAGGGTTTAGAAGCTTTGTTCAGAGCCTGCATTATACCAGAACAAATCATATTTTTGAACGACACCATTCAACAAACATCATGTCTTGGCTTAGCTAAGTTAAAAGATTAAAACAAACCGTCCATACCTAAGGCCACACCTGACAGTAATGGCACTGCAGATGAGGAGGTAGACGTGAAACAAATTTTGAAACACAACAGAACCAATCCTGATTGGAAACAATGGTTAATCTGGCCCATAGACACAAATAACTTTAAAGATAGATTCATGAACAAAACAGAAGGGTTCAAAATGAATAGGCCAGATCCAAGATACTCCCAGAGACAACATCCAGGGATGGTCACCACATACAGTGAAGGAAAACTATGCCTTGATTGACTACAGAAATCCACACTTCCAGAAATTAAACAACATTTCACTTTACTTAAAGAAGGCGTTGACTTGCGAGACTTCTTACTCGGGCCTCGCAAACAACGACAAAAACATTTCATATACGCCGATATATATGCTGCGTACAACGAAGCTTGGAAAATAACGCAAATGGAAACTGCAGAAAAAATACGAGAAATTGATCGTATTAATTTAGAGAAAGCACTCTCTGTAGTGGACAATGGGTTTACAACTCTGTCCTCCAGAATTTATTCTTTGGACAGCATTGTATCATCTGCCATTGACATAATAGAACAGGATTTGCTAATGTTACAACATGGCCAGTCTCAATTGCGTTCTATAATGCTACTAGGCTGGACGTTGCAAAATCTACCATGGCATCTAATCAATACCACGTCATTATTTACTGTCTTTAACCTTACAGATAAACAAATCTCTTTGGCACAAAGAGGAGCAGACTATACGGGGCTGAGCATTGAAAAACTGGAAAGATTACCATTGACAGTTTCTGAGAAACCTGTAGTTAAATGGATAATACATGGCACTATCTCAATACCAGTGACGCTTTTCCAATTTCAGTATTGTCTACAGCATATACCAGCAGGCCTGTATGAAAGGTTGGGTAAAGGATACATTAAGTCAACCTGGAATTTACCCTACACACACAAATGTTGGAGTGGGGGAAAGGAGGTATTTCTTAGTACAAAGAACTGTAAAAACTCACTAAGCGGTACACTTTTATGTGAAGGTATTAATTTACATGGAGCCTGCGAAGGTTCTTTAAATAACCTTTCTTCCCACATGCACGGTACCCCAGCGGATGTGATAGAACCAATTTTTAGGCAGCTTTCCAATGAGAGCTACGTTATGCTCAACGATCACAGGTGTTGTGGCATGTTGCCAGTAAGAGCCTATCTGGTTCGTGTGTCAGCCAGGGTCACTTGTTGTATGCAAGTATTGTATCCAAAGAGTACTACAGACAGGGAGACGGTGTTATGGCCTTCACTGAATATCTCTTCTATACGAATTGATACTTTAAGCAGAATGAAAGCCATTCTTTTGCAAAAAACTGTGCCACTGACCTCGTCTAGAGAAATGTATGATCTGCAAGTTGCAAGGACTTCTGCAGAGATACATGCATTATTATCAAAAAACTGCCCAGTACATTTCGCAGAAATGTTAGGTCAAATCTTAAACATGTCTGATACCAGTGGCATCGCACATGTATTTAAGACGATCTTTTCGGGACTGTTAACACCATTTGAAGCAGACCTCTGCATTTTTCCAAAATTTCGGGCACTCCGTGTTCGGCGGTCTGCCTCTCATTTTGGGACTTGTAGCAGGAATTCTATTTTTATTTCTCCTACTCCGATATGGCAAGTCCAGTCACCTACGATACCCAGACTACCATGGAACAAGCTCTCCTAGCCATGCGGTATCGTGACAGAATTACACAGGTTATTGGCTTGGCTCGTTTAAGAGATCTGAATACCACTTGGTTTCTTTCATTCAGACCAATCTGGCAAGATTGCATCTTACCTGTTCTACGATGCCTGCTTTGCGGAGAAGAATGCGTGTTAGACATCTGTCTTACACTACCATCAGGACTGCCAACGGATGTTGACACCTTGCTAGGTCCGGTAACGACTCATGCATCGGGTTGCCCCCAACGGCTGCCAATCCTGATGACGGCATTCATTGAGATCTCACTAGCAAATCCAGCTCTTGGTGAGGTACGTGGAACAACAGGCACACAGGTACCATCTACATCGAACATTGCTAATGCGACTGACGCTGACGGCGATGTTTCAAATCTATGCACATTTGATCTACTTGATTAAGTAGTTCCACTTTCACCTACTGTGGTAGACGGTTTCTTTGCCGGCTTAGATGATTTGATGTTTTCTCCCGACACCGAGAATAACTTTTGAAAGTGCACAGGAAGCCGACCCTCCAGCAGACGCACTGAGAGAGACGCTGTACTTTCTCCTGCCGAGAAATCCAGCTCCGGTGTTTCCAGGCTACCCTTGCGTGTTGCTGGGAAATCCAGTCCTGAGAGAGAGATACCAGACCTCCTACATTCTAAAACCGAGGTACGGAGCTGATTAGACCCTAAGAGAATTCTTGGAATAGATTCTTGGCAAATAATATTAAAACTACTTACTTCTTCCCTTGTACTAGACCTAGGTTAGGTACACCGGTGTAGGCGTATTTTAGAAGCACCAGTTGCGTACTTTTAGTCATTATTTATCACTGTATGTATTTTATGCATTTTAGGTATTTTATGGCTTAGAAACCATATCATGCTTTTACAATATTATTTTATAATACTCTTCGTACTGTACGCCTTGTACTTTACCACAAGCATTACGATTGCAGCAGTTCATTTCTTATGCTTGAGAAAGAAGACTGTTCAATAAATACCCTTTTATTGAAAACACCTGTCTCTCTATTTTCTCTGCACCTCTGGTGAAACAAAGCATGCACGATTGACTGACTGAAATAACTATCTATTGTTTCCGCGACTCTAGAGATATATTTCTTATTCTTCGGGAACAAAGTTGTCATGTTTTAAGCGGTTGTCAGAAACTAATCCCTTCTTGTTTATTCGAGAAAGTTTCTAGTGACCTCTGAGCTAGCTGGCACACACACAATTAAGTTTAGTATATTCGGTAGAGACCTAGTTGATTTTAGTCCTACGTCTAAACTACAGGATACACTATTCCATGCGCAGAGCCTATTGGGAATATAGGAAATACACTACACCCCCAAATAATAGCCCAGCAATGCACAGTTGACTGCCCATTGGTTAACATGATGAAAGCTGAAGAACACATTTATAATTAAAACGAATTATTACAAGACAGGAGCAAACCTTTAATGCTGAAATGAAATCAATTTGTTGAACACCCTGAATAAAAATATAAATCAGTATATGTGTGTTCATTACCTCTACATGCATGTCTAATCGCTTCGTAGGGTATCCAGGTGAAGGCACTCCTCCAATCATGCTCGCAAGATGTCTGTCAAGACATGAAGTCATGTTCAGTGTTTAACAGTATGTGTGTGAAGACAGACCTAGAAGATACACACCTACTTCACTTGGCTGCCACGTTCCAGAGTGTGCGGGCAGAATGTGGAGAGTAGCTTACAGACTTCCCTGGTTTGTCCTCCAAAGTTGTCAGGTAAGAACATAGGTAACCCCAAATGTCCCTGGGTCAGGAAGTGATAGACTGCAACATAGCATAGGTTTCAGCTCTATTGTTGCCGGTCGACATACTCCTCATCCATGTTTTCACCCTACGGATTGGACCGCTGTACCATAACATTGTGACCCAGCAATTCACCAGCAATTGAGCCAGTCTTACAGAGCAGTGAACTGGATTCACACATCCCAGAAGGACAGTCAGGGGAAAACCTCCTTTTGAAACTGGACAATTGCTGACAATCAGTATGTTAGAGTACAGCTAGGCGAACTGTATAAAGTCTGCATGTGTGGAATGGCATCTGTTGCATTCATGATTGGTGGTATGTTCGATCTGGCGCAATGCAACATGTATATAATATGGCATGTGTAAGAACTTAAAATGTAGTATCTCGTATCTGTGGTTGAAAGAGAAACATGCTGCTGAGTGCAACAATTGTTCCAAGATTCTTCTCATATCCCACCACCCACATATTGCTCCCATGCTAGCCTACTACAGTTGGTATTTTTACTATTTCTGGTAGTGTTTCCTGGCTGAAAAATATACATTGGCAACACGCTGGTGTGAATTTGGTGATTGGATAATTTCTGTATGGACTGCACGTCAAAGCTAAAACTATGTAAAAATTCGGCCTGGCCAGAATTTTCTGTGACGTAATTTGTGTAATTGTGGGCTTTTTTATATTTCGCTTTATTAGAACTGACATCTATTGACATGATTTCCACTGTCTTAATGCTTTCTAACCTCCTGTTTTGACTGTGTGGTGAACTTCGTTTTTGCTGGTTTTAGGACTGTGGGCACTTTTTCACTGTTGATCAACTCTAAAGTGCACGTGCTCTATCTAAAATGTAATGGCATTTAGTTTCTCCATGATTGGCATATGTAATTTACTAAATAAGTCCCTAGTACAGTGCACTACATCTGTCCAGGGCTGTAAATCAAATGCTACTAGTGTGCCTGCAGCCCTGATTGTGCCACACACATGAGTAGCCCTTCAATCCTGTCTGATGCCTGGCACTGCAGAGATTGTGTGTGCAGTTTTTAGCTGCCATGTTGACCTGGCAAGTTCATCTACTTTATTGGCCCAAACCTTCCCTTTTATTACATAGAAGGCACCCATAAGGTAGGCCCTAGGTAGACCCATGGACAGGGTGCAGTGTATTTAAAAGGTAGGACATGTGCCTTTGAGTTTTATATGTCCTGGTAGTGAAACACTGCTATTTTCGTATTTTCTCTTCAGCAAGGCCTATCTCTCCTATAGGTTAGCATTGGAGCTGCCATGTCATACTTTACAAGTGTAAATTCCAATAGGAAGCAGATGGAAAATTGGAGTTTGGTGTCTCTGGACTCAATTTAAAAACACATCTTTTAGTGAAGTTGGTATTTAAATTGAAAGTTGGCATTTTCTTACTTTAACCATTCTGTGCCTCTGCCTGTCCCTAGGGCACACCTCTGAGTTGGATGACATCTGGACTTTGTTGACTTCTGTCTACACAGTCACACATAGAGGGAGCTGAGGTGTGCCCTGCATATCCTGATGGCCCATCACCAGGCTGATGGGTCTACCTGAGCCAGAGTGAGAAGGAGGAGCTGACGCTTGCACCTGAATAGGACTGTGCTTGTCCCCACACAAAGGTTTGTAAACCTCCCTGGAGTGTGTCTAGAGCCAGGGCCAGTAAGACCAGTGTCTTGTATACTACAAAGACCTTTCTTTGAAGACTCCCTACTTCAAAGGCTCAAATGATTATAAGTACTGGACCTCTGATACCATTTTCTAAGAACACTGGTCTGAGGACATTCGGCAAAGAAGAAGAGCGGTTGTGCTGCCAGGAGCGACTGCCACTTCTTTGCTTCCTATGTTGTGTTGGCCTGCTGCTTCTTGCCAGTGAGTGAAAGGACTGGACTTTGCTTACTGCATTCTGCATTTCTAAAGGTTCTCCAAGGGATTGTTGAGCTTGCCTCCTGTTAGAAGTCTAAAGGATATCAAAGACTTCACAAGCATCTTGCTACCAGCAACTAGACTCCTCTGCTGTGAGTTCTGCTCCACCAAGTGGTGTCAAATCCAGTCCTGGGCCCTTGGAAGGGAGTGTTTGTGCTGCAAACCAAGAAACCAATGCATCAAATCCAAAGTGTCATTTCAGAACCGGTGAATACCTGCGAAACAGCCACATCACTGTTGCCTGCTCACTGAGAGTGTGATGCATCGACCTTGCCTTACTACATAGTCCCAGCTTTGCCAAATCATTACCGTTGCCTTCACTGAAGCTGGGTTCCCCACTCGCAGAGTGCGTGATGCAACAACCTTGACTTACAACGCAGCCTCAACTTTGCCACAGCGCCTCCAAAGAACCGTTGCTGCTTGAGTCTTGGACATTGCTTCACTGACATCTGTGATGCACCGTCCCTCACTCCGTCGCATCTCCGGCCCTGCGTGGCTTCTCATTAACTCATCGCCTCCAGCCCAGCGGTTCTACGCCTCAGAACCGACGCACAGCGCTGTTGACATCGACACATCAAGGACCTTTCTCGACTTCGTAAGCAACACATCACCTGCAGATTTCAACGCATCATCCCGAGCATCGATGCATCCAAGGTACTGTCAGCAAGTATGCATGACTCCTGTATCTGGCCCACGCTCCACAGCATTTGGACTGAACTTTTGGATTTGCTCCGGTCAAGGACGACCAGATACCCCCAGTAGGAGCTATTGACTTCTAAGCACTGCATTTTGATTTAATCTAGCAAAATTCATATCTCGACTTGTGTATGTTGGATTATTGTCATTTCGGTCTTGTTTTACTCAGATAAATATTGCCTATTTTCTAAAATGGTGTGGAGTACTTTATAATTGTTTTAAAAAAAAACATAATTTATTGACGTTCTCAATGCATAGTACCTCATACAATTCTTGATACATAAGGTACACATTTAACCCCACAGGAGGTGAGGTGAAGTGAGCTTCTTTATGCATATAATTTACAAACTGAATAGAATCTATAAGCTAATGTGACATTTTATAGCCTAGTATGCACTGAGTGCCATGTATCATATGCAGGCAGATAAACAACAATTACAGTGAAACCGTTAAACTAAACGCCCCCCCTCCCACCACCCTTCTGGCTCACCCAAAGATTGGTCTACAAAGTCCCAGAATACAACTCTGTCTGAATGGTATCTTCATGCTAAGTCATTTGGAATGTGTGCGATTCCCCCGGACGTGCCTCTGTGCCTGTGGGCGCAGGGGTACCTTCCACAGTTGGGAGCTAAGGGTGGGCTCGCACCCTACTGTGTGTTATAGTGCTTAGGAGTCAGTGGATATAAGAGCTTCCAGCATCAATCAATCAATCATAACACTTGTATAGCGCACTACTCACCCGGAAGGGTCTCAAGGCGCTTGGGGGTCCGCTACTGCTCGAACAGCCAGGTCTTTAGTTGTCTCCTGAAGGCGAGGTGGTCCTGGGTCAGCCGAAGGTGGATGGGGAGGGAGTTCCATGTCTTGGCCGCCAGGTAGGAGAAGGATCTGCCTCCGACGGTGGCTATTCGGATGCGTGGTACGGCGGCGAGGGCGAGGCTGGTGGACCGTAGCTGGCGGGTGGGCGTGTAGAAGGTCAGGCGGTCGTTGAGGTACTTGGGGCCCAGGTCGTGGAGAGACTTGTGTGCGTGGGTGAGGAGCCTGAACGTGATCCTCTTGTTGATGGGGAGCTAGTGCAGGTCCCTCAGGTGGCCGGAGATGTGGCTGCGTCGGGGGATGTCCAGTATGAGTCGGGCGGAGGCGTTCTGGATGCGTTGGAGTCTTTTCTGTAGCTTGGCTGTGGTTCTGGCGTAGAGGGTGTTTCCGTAGTCCAGTCGGCTGGTGACGAGGGCCTGGGTGACTGTCTTCCTGGTTTCGGTCGGGATCCATCGGAAGATCTTGCGAAGCATGCGAAGGGTGTGGAAGCATGATGAGGAGACGGCGTTGACTTGTCTGGTCATCGAGAGGGAGGAGTCCAGGATGAAGCCTAGGTTGCGTGCGTGGTCTGTTGGCTTGGGAGCGGTGCCCAGGGCTGGGGGCCACCAGGAGTCGTCCCAGGCGGAGGGTGATGGTCCCAGGATGAGGACTTCCGTCTTGTCTGAGTTCAGTTTCAGGCGGCTGTTCTTCATCCACTCGGCGACGTCTTTCATCCCTTCGTGTAGGCTGGTTCTGGCGGTGTCTGGGTCTCTGGTGAGGGAGAGGATCAGCTGGGTGTCGTCGGCGTAGGAGATGATGTTGAGGTTGTGTTGGCGTGCGATGGCAGCAAGAGGTCTCATGTAGACGTTGAAGAGGGTGGGGCTGAGTGAAGATCCTTGCGGGACGCCGCAGAGGACTTCGGTGGCCTCGGATCGAAACGGGGGGAGGCGGACTCTCTGTGTTCTTCCGGCGAGGAACGAGATGATCCACTCCAGTGCCTTCTCTTGGATGCCGGTGTTGCTGAGGCGTTGGACTAGGGTGCGGTGGCAGACAGTGTCGAACGCTGCAGAGAGGTCCAGGAGAATGAGTGCCGCTGTTTCCCCGTTGTTGAGCAGGGCTCGGATGTCGTCGGTGGCTGCGATGAGGGCGGTCTCGGTGCTGTGGTTGGCTCTGAAGCCGGACTGCGAGGGGTCGAGGAATCCGTTCGTCTCGAGGAAGGCGGCGAGCTGTCTGTTGACGATCTTCTCGATGACTTTGGCAGGAAAAGGGAGGAGCGCGATGGGGCGGAAGTTTTTGAGGTCGGTGGGGTCCGCTGTTGGTTTCTTCAGTAGGGCGCTGAGCTCGGCGTGCTTCCAGGTCTCCGGGAAGGTGGCGGTGTTGAAGGAGGTGTTGATGACGTCCCGGAGTTGGGGTGCGATGGTGGAGTCGGCCTTGTTGAAGACGTGGTGGGGGCAGGGGTCGGTTGGCGATCCGGAGTGGATGGTGTTCATCGTGCGGGCTGTGTCTTCGGTGGTTACCGTGGTCCAGGTGCAGAGGGTGGCGGTGGGGTGCGTTGGTTCGACAGTTGGGTGCGTGGGCGGTGCGCCGAAGCTGTTGTGGATGTCAGCAATCTTGCAGTGGAAGAACGAGGCGAGAGAGTCGCAGAGATCTTGTGAGGGAGTGATGTCGTTGTTGCAGGTGCTGGGGTTGGAGAACTCCTTGACGATGCTGAAGAGTTCCTTGCTGTCGTGGGCGTTGTTGTCCAGTCGCTCCTTTAGTGATTTCTTCTTGGTGGTGCGGATGAGCTGGTGGGGCTTGCGGGTGGCGTGTTTGAGGGCGGTCATGTTGTCAGTGGTATGGTCGAGGAGCCAGGCTTTCTCGAGGGTGCAGCAGGTCTTCTTGGAGTCCTTGAGTTCGTCGGTGAACCAGGGGGCCTTCTTGCTTCTGGGTCTGCTGGGAGGGTCCTTCAGTGGTGTGAGGTTGTCGGCGCAGGTGGTCAGCCACTGCGTGAAGTTGCGGGCTGCTTCGTTGGGGTCCGTTGTGCTGGCAGGTGGGTTCTGGCTGAGGGAGGTGGTGAGCTGGTCGGATCTTGCTCCAGCTCCTGTGAGGAGCCTGCTGCGGGTGGTGGTGGGTTGTGGTTTTTCTGAAGCTGAAGTGGATGCAGCTGTGGTCGGTCCAGTGGAGTACGGTGGAGTGGCTGAAGGTGATGTGCTTGCTGGATGAGAAGACTGGATCAAGCGTGTGGCCGGCGTAGTGGGTGGGGGTGTTGACCAGTTGCTTGAGTCCGAGGTTGGCGAGGTTGTCCAGCAGGGCGGCGGTGTTGCGGTCCTTGTTGTTCTCCAGGTGGAAGTTCAGGTCCCCTAGGAGGATGTAGTCGGCGGAGGGGAGGGCGTGTGGGCTGATGAAGTCCGCGATGTCCTCGCTGAATTGTGTGCGTGGTCCCGGGGGTCTGTAGATAAGGGTGCCTCTGAGGGTCGTCTTTGGGTCGCTGTGAATCTGGAAGTGGAGGTGCTCGGCGGCGGCGAAGGTGTCGATGGAGTTGGTTGTGATGCGGATGGTGTTCTTGTGGATGATGGCGATGCCTCCTCCGGTCTGGTTGACGCGGTCCCTCCTGATGATCTTGTATCCGTTCGGGATGGCGATGGCGATGTCGGGGGCTGAGGAGGCGTTCATCCAGGTTTCCGTGAGGAAGGCGACGTCTGGTGATGTTGTGTCGAGGAGGTTCCACAGTTCCATGGCGTGTCTGTGGACGGAGCGGGTGTTGAGCAGGATGCACTTGAGGTTGCTGCTGGTGTTCGGCTTGGCGGGCGCGGTGCTGGTCCGGAGGCAGGTGAACTTGCAGGTTCTGCAGGTGAAGGGTCCGTGAATGCGTTTCGGGGTGGCCCGGCAGCAGGTGGGGTCCCGGCTGGCATTGAGAGCGTTGAGGGCAGCGGCGTTGTAGGTCCGTCGGGTCGTCTTGCATCGGTGGGGGCCAGGGGTCCTGGCACTGGGCGCGGTCCAGGCGCGGACGGGCACAGACGGGCTTGCCTTTGGCGTGCCTTCGGTGCACAATCGGCGCGCCCGCTGCGCGTGACCGGTGCGCGTCCGCTCGGTCGCCATTTAAGGCTAAGTGGGAGGAGGAATATGTTTCAGTGTCCTGAAACATATTTGTCTACAAGGCGCCCAGGGACGTTGGCCGCCACCAACGAAGCACCCAAAACAGAGTAACTTAATGAAAGTTGGCTGTGCACTGACCTCAATTCAAGTATCTAAGTGGGAGGAGGAGCAGCTGGGAGGCGGGAGCGGGGAGGGCACAGAACAAAAGGGGGCGTGGCCGCGTGAACGGCGGCGGGAAGCGGGGAGCGGGGCGGGGAAGGCACATGGGGGAAAACGGCAAAGATTAACAGAAAGGCAAAGAAATACAACAGTGCAACAGAAATACTACAAAAATACGGCGGAACTGCGGGGGCAACGAACAGCGAGGCAGGCAGCTAGGCAGACGGCACAACGAGGCTGCGAGCAGCAGCGAGGGGCACACACACAGCTGGTGGCCGTGCGGCGCGGGGGTGTCCTGGGAACATCAAGTCCCATTCCATGGAGATCAGTGTTTTCCGTAACCACCTGTACTCCTCCCTACGAATAACTCCACTCTCTGCTCTTCCCCATCATATTACCTTTTCTTGCCAACTATGTACTGTTGGGGGTAAGGCCGATTTTCACCTCAATGTAATGGAGCGCTTTGCTATAATTAAGGGCAGATCTGCAAACCTCAGCTGTACTTTCTGTATCTTAGAGCATTGTTGCAGCCCCAGTATGCACCTTTAGAGCTATTCGAAGTAGTAGTGGGGGCTGCAGGTGGAATCCTGCCTTGGGGTAACAATAGGGCATGGAGAGCGCATCGGGCCAAGGATTGTGATGTATATCCCAGTTATGCCCTGCCTGCCAGTGCGGAAGCCATAGCAGCTGACTTGCAAAACAGTAAGCGCAAAAGTATTGTACCCCCATACCCCCTCTGTCCATCCCAAGCTGCAGCTTTGTCAGTCCCACCCTTCTCTGGCCCTTCCCCCTAATCAAGTCAGACAAGAGTGTGTCTAGAGTTCTGAAAAAAGAGGCAGGGATCAGTACTGGAAGGTTTGTGAAAAAATACAGCAAACGCGGTAGCATAACCATCTTTGAGATGTCTATTCTGCCCGCAACTGAGAGGGGCAGTGATATCCAAAATTATATTTGAGTGCGGAGTGCCTTGACTGCCGTCAGCAGGGTGCCATCTAGTAAATCTTGTGGGGCCCTTCAAATTTGGATGCCCAAGTATTTAAAGGTAGTTGACGTGACCGTACGAGTAATCATCCCAAATCCAACCGCTTCAGGGTGCACTTCTGGATAGAAAAAGAACACGTCGGACTTATTCTAGTTTATGTTAAGTCCCGATATTTGTTCAAACAGTTTAAAGATGCACGGTATAGGCTCCAGGTTGCCTTCTAGGTCGCGGATATAAAGGATGAACTCGTCAGTATATGCTGATAATACGTGTGCAGTGTTACCGAAACAAATATCTTTTCCACTGCCTCCTTTCGGGTTTGAGTGCTAGGAGTTCAAGCGCCAACACAAATAAAAGTGGCGCTAGAGGGCAACCCTGCCGTGTGCCTCTGCGCACTGGATAGGGCTCTGATACGTGCACACCTGTGTGGGCTCTCGCCGCGGGTACTGTGTAAAGTAATTTAACCCAGCGCACGAATGCAGAGGGGAGACCGAATTTACAGCAGCATGTATTCCCAGCTAAGGGTATCGAAGGCCTGGCTGGCACAAATGATGGGAGATGCACTAGGTTCCTAAAAGGTCTTTAGGGGTGTCCTCCACGACATGGTAGAGATGCCTGATATTCAGGGAGGTACTTTGTGCCGGGACAAAGCCGCTTTGATCTGTGAGCATAAGTTGTGGCAGAAAAGGAAGCAGACGATGGGCTAAAACTTTACATAGGATCTTATATTCAGTATTTAACAGCAACAGCGGCCGATATCCCGAAATGTCTGTGAGATCCTTACCGGGCTTAGGAAGTGAAGTAACTAGGGCCTGCATTGTGGTAGGCCACCAGATTCTAGGGCTGATTGATATAGGCGCTGTAAGTGAGGAACTAATTTGTCCGAGAAGTTGTCATACCAGTAGGCCGTCTAATCCTGGTGCTTTGTTGCGTGGGAGTTCTTGGATGGCGTCCTTAATTTCAGTTTTAGAGATAGGACTAGCTAAGTCATCTTGGTCCATCTGGTATAGTTGGGGACAGTGAAGGTCATACAGGAAAGATGTTATTGATTCTTCCCCTATCTCCTCAGGAGCTGTACGCAGTACCTCGTAGTATTCGCAAAAGGCTTAATTAATGTCTATCTGCGTGTTCACTGTTGCGCCGTTGGGTGAGACTACCTCATGTATAGGGGTGGGGAGCGGTGTATCGCGCAGCAGTTGTGCAGGAACCTCACCCGATTTGTCCGCATCTGCATGCTTGAGCTGGGTGTAGGATTGATGATGTATTATGCGTAGGCGCTCCAGTAGCTCTGGGTACTATATAAGTGCCTCCTGCAGTGCCTCCGCTTTAGTAGAACCGGTGACAGATTCCTGCTCTAATTTATTCAGCGTGTTTTCTACTGCCTTAAGGTTTTTGTGAATCTCTTGTGGTACTGATAGCTGTACGCCTCACGACAGTCTTAAATGCTTCCCATTCTATGAGGCGCGAGGACGCCGTATTGGTGTTCTCGGCGACATAATTGGTAATCGTTGTGGCCATAGTGTTACGGAAGACAGAATCTTCCAACATCTGTGGCTGTACCTCCCTTGTAGGTACTCTCCCCCAGGACAGCGTGACAGCTAGAGGGTTGTGATCAGAAAATGTCTTCCCCAGGTACGTGGCATGTGTAAACTGGGCTGTGAGAGTAAAGGAGCAGAGCACCCTATCTAGTCTTGTGTGGAGCTTGTGGGGCGGCGAGTAGAACGAGTATTTGCAACTGCTTGGGTTTTTGAGGCGCCAGACGCCCACTAGCAACCAACCCTCAGCCCATCCACGGCGGGCGTCCACTTGCTTAATGGAAGCTGCTCCCTGAAGTGGGGGATGAGAGGGATCTAAGTCTATGTCCATTAATGCATTATAGTCTCCCCCTAGTAGCTATGGGTAGTCTGTAAGCGCTGTATTTAAGCTTGCTTAGAATTTATCCTGATCGTAGTTTGGGGAAAATATACTGCCTATAAATATGTGTGTGCCATCTAGTGTGCCATGGATCATGACATATCTACCATTTAAGTCTAAGCGTTGCGCCAAGACTACGCATGGGATTCTGTTGCTGCCCCAGATAGCTGCACCCCTCAAAAACGAAGAGTATGATGTGTTGTACACATCAAGTTCAAGTCTCTCTACATTATGCACAGGGCGATTAACAGTAGATGTCCTCCTTTCCTATGATCACTAGCCTCTTTGTATGTGCCAGGAAGGCCTCTTAGATCAGTCTCTGCCCATTTACTCAAGGTTCCCAGTATTAGGAGATTGTGCTGGGGTGGGTGCTCTACTTTTGGCGTCCAAACTCTGGAATTATCTCCCTCTTAAACTACGCCTTCTGGAGTAAGAACTCTCTTTCTGCAAAGTCTTGGAAACCTGGCTATTTAGGGAATAATTTTATCCCTGGGCTTTTCTACGGTAGCTGTGAAAGCGGTGGGAGGCCTTCGGGTAGCCGTGCGCTATTCAAAAACTGCCAAACAGAATAAAATAGAACGCTCGAGAATAAAATGAGCTGGTAAAACATGAGTGGCTCTTACTAAGGAAACTAGTGTTTTTCATGCTATTTTTGTTTCTTCTAAATGCAACCTCATGGCGAAAATGGCTCTGAGGACTCATTTTGCACAGAAATCTAGCAATAAATGAGAGATTTGCATTTCGTGTCATTATGTGTAATTTCATGTAATTTTCCCAAAACTTTGCTTAAAATGTAAAAGCAAATTACATAGATTTTGCACACTACTAGTAAAAATGCCTAGAAGGTTAATCTCTGCCCGCCTTGAGCTGGTCTAAGGAAATGAATTCCCCCTCGAAATAAAATGACTGAATAGAGTCAAATCAGCTCTGGACAATGACTCGTGTACTGCCCATTTGGTAGCTAACAGTAGAAAGGGGTTGCTATGTAGAAGAATTCCAGGAGATTAAAGTAGCATCAACGTTCCTCTCCCAGGGATGCTTTTGCACTCCCATATAGTTGCACCAACTGTAAAACCTCAGCGTGGGGCAATGACAAACCTCTACGGAAAATCTTGCAAAGTGTGCTATCTTCTACCTCTCCCCTCTCTAGAAAAAGATGTGGGGCACCAGACTGGGAAGGGGACCAGCATTTCGGGTAATGGTTCTGTGCCACCCAACAATATAACTGACAGTCTGGTACATCAAACCCTCCTTTCTCAACAAGCATTGAAAATGCAATAGGTCTCGCAATAGAAGAGTTTGACATTTTTCGTTTTGCATATGGATGAGTGGCGTTGCGTGGATGAGTGGCGTTGCGTGGATGAGTGGCGTTGCGTGGCTGAGTGGCGTTGCGTGGCTGAGTGGCGTTGCGTGGCTGAGCGGCGTTGCGTGGCTGAGCGGCGTTGCGTGGCTGAGCGGCGTTGCGTGGGTGAGCGGCGTTGCGTGGGTGAGCGGCGTTGCGTGGGTGAGCGGCGTTGCGTGGGTGAGCGGCGTTGCGTGGGTGAGCGGCGTTGCGTGGGTGAGCGGCGTTGCGTGGGTGTGCGGCGTTGCGTGGGTGTGCGGCGTTGCGTGGGTGTGCGGCGTTGCGTGGGTGTGCGGCGTTGCGTGGGTGTGCGGCGTTGCGTGGGTGTGCGGCGTTGCGTGGGTGTGCGGCGTTGCGTGGGTGAGTGGCGTTGCGTGGGTGAGTGGCGTTGCGTGGGTGAGTGGCGTTGCGTGGGTGAGTGGCATTGCGTGGGTGAGTGGCGTTGCGTGGGTGAGTGGCGTTGCGTGGGTGAGTGGCGTTGCGTGGGTGAGTGGCGTTGCGTGGGTGAGTGGCGTTGCGTGGGTGAGTGGCGTTGCGTGGGTGAGTGGCGTTGCGTGGGTGAGTGGCGTTGCGTGGGTGAGTGGCGTTGCGTGGGTGAGTGGCGTTGCGTGGGTGAGTGGCGTTGCGTGGGTGAGTGGCGTTGCGTGGGTGAGTGGCGTTGCGTGGGTGAGTGGCGTTGCGTGGGTGAGTGGCGTTGCGTGGGTGAGTGGCGTTGCGTGGGTGAGTGGCGTTGCGTGGTTGAGTGGCGTTGCATGTGTGAGTGGCGTTGCATGTGTGAGTGGCGTTGCGTGTGTGAGTGGCGTTGCGTGTGTGAGTGGCGTTGCGTGTGTGCGTGGCGTTGCGTGTGTGCGTGGCGTTGCGTGTGTGCGTGGCGTTGCGTGTGTGTGTGGCGTTGCGTGTGTGAGTGGCGTTGCGTGGCTGAGTGGCGTTGCGTGGCTGAGTGGCGTTGCGTGGCTGAGTGGCGTTGCGTGGCTGAGTGGCGTTGCGTGGCTGAGTGGCGTTGCGTGGCTGAGTGGCGTTGCGTGGCTGAGTGGCGTTGCATGTGTGAGTGGCGTTGCATGTGTGAGTGGCGTTGCATGTGTGAGTGGCGTTGCATGTGTGAGTGGCGTTGCATGTGTGAGTGGCGTTGCATGTGTGAGTGGCGTTGCGTGTGTGAGTGGCGTTGCGTGTGTGAGTGGCGTTGCGTGTGTGAGTGGCGTTGCGTGTGTGTGTGGCGTTGCGTGTGTGTGTGGCGTTGCGTGTGTGTGTGGCGTTGCGTGTGTGTGTGGCGTTGCATGTGTGAGTGGCGTTGCGTGGCTGAGTGGCGTTGCGTGGCTGAGTGGCGTTGCGTGGCTGAGTGGCGTTGCGTGGCTGAGTGGCGTTGCGTGGCTGAGTGGCGTTGCGTGGCTGAGTGGCGTTGCGTGGCTGAGTGGCGTTGCGTGGGTGAGTGGCGTTGCGTGGCTGAGTGGCGTTGCGTGGCTGAGTGGCGTTGCGTGGGTGAGTGGCGTTGCGTGTGTGAGTGGCGTTGCGTGTGTGAGTGGCGTTGCGTGTGTGAGTGGCGTTGCGTGTGTGAGTGGCGTTGCGTGTGTGAGTGGCGTTGCGTGTGTGAGTGGCGTTGCATGTGTGAGTGGCGTTGCATGTGTGAGTGGCGTTGCATGTGTGAGTGGCGTTGCATGTGTGAGTGGCGTTGCATGTGTGAGTGGCGTTGCATGTGTGAGTGGCGTTGCGTGTGTGAGTGGCGTTGCGTGTGTGAGTGGCGTTGCGTGTGTGAGTGGCGTTGCGTGTGTGTGTGGCGTTGCGTGTGTGTGTGGCGTTGCGTGTGTGAGTGGCGTTGCGTGTGTGAGTGGCGTTGCGTGTGTGAGTGGCGTTGCGTGGCTGAGTGGCGTTGCGTGGCTGAGTGGCGTTGCGTGGCTGAGTGGCGTTGCGTGGCTGAGTGGCGTTGCGTGGCTGAGTGGCGTTGCGTGGCTGAGTGGCGTTGCGTGGGTGAGTGGCGTTGCGTGGGTGAGTGGCGTTGCGTGGTTGAGTGGCGTTGCGTGGTTGAGTGGCGTTGCGTGGGTGAGTGGCGTTGCGTGGTTGAGTGGCGTTGCGTGTGTGAGTGGCGTTGCATGTGTGAGTGGCGTTGCATGTGTGAGTGGCGTTGCATGTGTGAGTGGCGTTGCATGTGTGTGTGGCGTTGCATGTGTGTGTGGCGTTGCATGTGTGTGTGGCGTTGCGTGTGTGAGTGGCGTTGCGTGTGTGAGTGGCGTTGCGTGTGTGAGTGGCGTTGCGTGTGTGAGTGGCGTTGCGTGTGTGAGTGGCGTTGCGTGGGTGAGTGGCGTTGCGTGGGTGAGTGGCGTTGCGTGGGTGAGTGGCGTTGCGTGGGTGAGTGGCGTTGCGTGGGTGAGTGGCGTTGCGTGGGTGAGTGGCGTTGCATGGGTGAGTGGCGTTGCGTGGGTGAGTGAATGGTTAGCTGTTGCTTATGCGACGTATAGCACTTAATACTAAAGTAGGCAGACCTTCTTAGCCTTTGTGAGAATAATAGCAAAATAAAAATAAAAACCAGATCAAGTCAAGGACGCAAACGGCACCATGCTATTGTTTATTTACTCAGATGATATGCATTAAAATGTAACTTGTGAGCACGTTTCTCTAACTCTCCAATAATCCCATTACAACACTTTGTACAAATGAGATTGGGACTCATCCTTCCGAAGTCGAGAAAAATGTGCAACGCTGTGTTGAAGTTAATTTTTTTAATTAACAAAATGCAAATAATGTGGAGAGATTTCAAGTGATTCAGGAATGGGGGCCCTTGTAAAGAGAAAGTACGGCCGGCCTGGGCAGTGATAGGGGAGGAGGGAGGAGAAATGCGAGTCACGGCAGCAGCAGCCTTTGATGTGCCTGCCGGCCGGCCGTGAATAATTAGGGGGTGAGAAATGCGCTCGGAGGGCTGCCTTTGATGTGGTAATGCGAGGCAGGCAGGCAGGCGGCTGGTGGCATTGTGCACGCGCTTTTTAGGGCTTGCGCAAGCGCAATGACCTAAAAAGCACATGCACTTGAAGGAATCGCCAGTGGAATCGCCAGTGGATAAACACTGGATAAGCCCCTATAGAGCTTCGCCAGCTATGCGCTGAAGCGCATCAGCAGGCGAGCCCTAAAAAGTGGAGTAAGCCTTTGCCAAAAATTGTGGAAGCACCTCTATCTTAATAAGGGCTCAGCATGAATAGTGGGAGCCTTATCCAAATATCGTCTGTTTATGCAAGTCAAACAACTGCTGTGCCCTAGTTCGCCCTAAGGATTGCTCCCACCTCTCGTAGTATAGTTTTCCTCAAATATTTAATGGGATGTTGTTGCCACTGAAAGGGGAAGTCAAGCCCTGGTCTCCTGGTGGTGTCAGCTAGGGGAAATACGTCTGATTTATTCCAGTTGACGAACATGCCAAAGAAACGGCCAAAGCAGATAATCTCATGAAATTATTACTGCTAAATGTTCTTCTTGGTCCCAAACAAATAATAAAATGGCATCTGCATACATCAGTAACAGCACGTGGCCAGATCAGAACCGCAAGCCTCTATTGATGTGCCACTTCTGAAGCCAGCATGCCAAGGGTTCAACAGCAACCACAAATGGCACTGTGGAAGGAGACTCCCCTAATCTGTCCCCATTCCTACCTCTAGTGGATTGCTTGTTAGGCCAATAACTTTGAATATCACTAGTGGGTAGGTAAAGAGCAAATTGATCAATTTCAGCATAGAAAACCAAGAGAAAATGCCACCCCCGACTCAATGGCCTTTTCTGAGTCAAGAAAGGCCACCATCACCCTCATCTGCTAGTTTAACTGGTGTAAGACTGCAACACTAGACAAGGTGGATCACCCCAGTACAAACCTGGAGCACAACATAAAGGAGAAGGACTGTGTGTAATATAGTATAAGTGAAATAATATTTATATCAACAGAAAGTATAATAAACAAATCCTCCCAAAAATTATAATAAAAGAAAAAGAATGACTTAAAGAGTCCCAATGATTCAGTTAAGTCCGATTTGTATATAGAAACCAATTTGTATATAGAAACGAATCAGCTGATTTGGTTCGTATAGTTGAAAAAAAACCAATCCAGAATACACAAAAATTCAATTCTTTGAACAAGGTACCACTGACGAATATATGGAAATGGTAAATGTTCAATCTTTATTTTCGTCTTGAAAAGCACATAATGGACATTGATTCAGCCAATGTGTTTCATCCCCTACATTTTGGGACTTCGTCGGGGGTGTTAAAAAAACATATTGATACCAAAATAAGCAACGTAAAAAGTCAGACTATATTACACTTAGTGCTTCTCCTTTGTTATATTTTACAAGTGTCACATTTGGGGTGTGTTTGGGATGGTTAGCCCTGGGAGCAGAGCACCTGTCCTTTGGGAACGATACAGTGTGCAGGGACTTATGCCACAACCATTCTATAACCAAGATTTGAAATTACAAACCCGGAGTGATCTGGAAGGATTAGACCATCATCAAGGGAAGGAGATGGCCACCTATTATTTTAGCTAGGATTAATTAAACATAAAGTATGGACAGGGGATGGTTTGACTGGAATGTGGCTTAGAGAGCATCAAGACTATTGTCTCCCGCAATGACTGTAGAAATGAATCCATCTCCAGAGCCTTATTATACATAGCAAGGAGATGCAGAGATATCAGCTTCTTGCATGTTCTAAAAAATGTAGTAGTTCTTTTTGCCCGACCCTAGTGATTTACCTCTAGTCAGGCCTTCTATGGCTGAGCGATCTTCGTTGACATGCATAGCATAGTAAATGGTCTGCCTATGATAATTCTCCAGCCATGCCATGACAATCCCATCGAGAGAGCCATCCATTTGAGAAGTGGAAGCCGATGCACGTGAGGTGTAAAACTAGGCATATTATCAAATGGACTTCTCAAACATACCCTCACTATCACTGTACATGTGTAACAATAGTATTTTTCCTGTTTTCAGTAACCATACTAATGTTCTGCTGGGCTTTCCCTCTCCCCATAATGCCTGGCCTTTGGATACTTGCCCGGGTACCCCACCTCCCAATCTGCCATGTCTCTTAAATCGGTCAATAGGAAATTCATTTGGTCCTCTCCTTGAACTGTAGACCTTACATGTAGACCACATAGAACCAAAGCACTCAGTTGTCAACTGTAGCCTCTGGGCTCTTCTCACTAGAGCACCGCACGCCTTGGTCAGCTACGTAATCAGTCAACAGGAACCTCTCTCTTAGGGAAACGTCCTTTGGAATAGTCGTAACATCCAAAATGTAAAGAGATGTCAAAAGTTTGTATCATGTTATTTTCTAGTTCGTTACACTCTAGACATAGTGGTATCCAATGAGATAAATCAGAAAGCCCACCACTGATGTTCCAGGTAGTGACAGAATAGGAGAAGATAGGGAATATCAAATCCCAAATATCGCAGGGAAAGAAAATTGTTACAGCAATATTGAGAGACAAAATATTGAAGGATAAGTTTCTATATATTTTAAGGGCCAGATGTACGACGTTTTTTTGCGGTCGGAAAGGGGATTTCAGCCCCTTTGTGACTGCAAAGTAGGTTAGCCCAATGTACTAACCCTATTTTGCGAGTTGCTAATCAATTAGCGACTCGCAAAATAGGGTTAGCGACTCGCTATTAGGAAGGGGCCTGCCAAGGGCGTCCGTTCCTAATAGAGACTCCAAAACTTATGTATGAATGTTTTGCAACCGCAATTGCGTTCGCAAAACACTTGCAGTTCCCCCCCCCCCTTCTCAGAAGGGTGGTAAACACTCGCAAACGGGAAGAAGTCCTTTGGCAATGGAGGCGCAGATATTTTTTAAGGGCAAGCAGTGATCCCATGGACCACTGCCTGCAACAAAAAAATTAAACTGAAATGTTTCATTTCTATTTTTTAAATGGAGTTCGTTTCCCTTTAAGAAAAACGGGCTGCATTTTTTTTAAAACACTGCTTTATTGACAAAGCAGTCCCAGACATGGTGGTCTGCTGACCCCAGAAGGCCACCATTCCTGGGAGTGCCAGCCATTCGCAATGTGGTCGCAAATTGCGACAGCCTCATTAACATTTATGAAGCATGCAATTTGCGACCCCATTGGAACGCAAACGAGGTCTGAGATACTGTTGTACATTGAACTTTGCGACTCGCAAATTGCGACTCGCAATTTGTCGCAATTTGCGAGTCGCAAATTCCAATGGTCGTACATCTGCCCCTATATGCTTAACTCCGTATATATGTACCTTAGTGATGTATATCTTGGAGGTAAGAATAGTAAAACCTTACGTCCTTATGTGCACTCCTTTCAACATGTTGTCCTTCGATATTGTTGTAGCAACATTCTGTCCTGTCGATATTTGGGATTCAATATTCCCCAGTACACTCCTAGGGGAAGAACACCACTACCCCGATCCATAGACTGTGTTCATCTTGAGATACAAAGGGCGGTTTGTTTTCTTGTTCAAAATTCAAACAATCTCATGGGGGTGGGGGGGGGGGGGGGTAAATGGGTCAGCACACAAAAGAGCCTTGTTGTAAATTCTATTGTGTGCGCTTTTATGGAGTCGATGATTACTGTAAAATTTTTGCAAGATTGGAAACCTATTTTCTTCTGGTCACTGGTGCTCAATAAGCTACGTGTAATTCATTCAGAAGTAGAGCAGGAAATCTGAGTACTAATCTATGAGAGAAAGATGTCGGTTCCTTGCTGAGACCTGTGAATGAGAGCACTCGAGGCCCAAACATTCTGACCTACAAAGGTGAAATGGTTTCTGTGAGGAATGCTTGGCACAAGCCTCAGACATAATACAATTGGGATATGTACAGAACAACAACAATACGGTAACAAATAAATATTACAAGCATTTGCAATGCAATAGGTCTCGCATTTACGCGAGTTTGAGATTTTGGCATTGTAAATGACAATGCCTTTTATTTTTGTTTTGGTTTTTAAAACATAAAATAAAAGGCATTGTCATTTACAATGCCAATAGCTTAAACTCACGTAAATGCGAGACCTATTGCATTGCGAATACTTGTTTAGGACTTGTGCCCTGACAACAAGCAAGCAGGGCATCAACCTTTGAGTTCTCTTTAGTGACCATAATGCAGTGGGCACCACCTCCTCTGGGTGGAAACAGAGGAGAGGGTGTGGCTTAAGGGCTAGGGCAGCCGACTTTGAAGCTGGGGAACGAGAATTGAGTCTGGGGGGACTCTTAAACATCCTGTGTTTCTGGGCAAATCACCTAATCTCCCCGTGCTTAAAAATTAATGTGTCCGTTTGTAACACAACTGTTGCTTATGTAAAGCACTCTAAAACCTTTGGGCCAAGTTTGCACTGTACCAAACTGCAACAAACAAAAAATAGACAATGCGGGAAGACATTCAATGACTCAAGGCGGGGAGAACGAGGAAGTGCTATCCATTATGCGGTATTTACTGTGCCCTAATGAAGTGCTACTACAAACCATTGCCTGCTTAACCACGAAGTGACGCATTCGCCGGCCCCTACGCGGGTTACACCAACCCAACCTCACATTTGTAGGGTGCTTGTCAACTACCGTGGCACTGACCAGACACGTTTTGAAAAGGAACTCAAAAATGTCGTTTTGTAGAAATGCTACGATCTGCTCCCTGTTGCCCAGACATGCCGGGCATTTAAAAAAAATATATATTTCAAACGGGTTCCACGCCAGACATGCATCAGGGGCTACGGAGTGAAAAAGATAAAAACACAGACCCTCAACATGAACATGTTTACAGACGTCAGTCGCGGAGACTCTGAGCTGGCGAACTTGTCAGAGGCTCTTTAAATAGAAGATTTTAGAGGCCGCCATGCCACAGCGCCAGAGCGCACAGCCTGGAAACAACACACACAACGCCCTTGCAGCTGTTGTCTGTAGGGCTACAACTGCAAGCATTCAGATTCAGTTGTGTTTCATTTACCAATGCCTTCGTGAATGTATTTCTGCCCTACTGAAAGGCGAAAGTTCTATCCATTAAAATTAAAAACGGAAGTGCCGAAGAGCGGTTGGTACAGTCCTCTTCAAGTTTTTTTGAAGAGTTCCGAGATGTGTGCCATTGTCGTGGGAGGCAGAAGTGCCACCACAACCCTCCCTGGCAGTGGGTGTCGATTCATAGCGCCGCTATACTAACGAGGCACCCCGCCTATCCCAGTGAGCGCCTTACCTGTCTGATATTTGCTGCGCTTCCCCAGGCTCCAGAGCTGCCTCGACGGCCTCGTCCTCCAATGAGAAGGACACCTTGGATGCGCGGTCGCAGTCTGCGGGGTGCGGGCCCTCCATGTTCTGGCACAGTGTTAATTCCTCCCTCGGCCGCTGCCGGAGGAGCTGGAAGAGACTAGTCATTCCGGCAGCTTCAGTTCTCCTGACTCAGGAGGGGGCATTCTAGAAACTTATACAGCAACACCACCGAGATTTGCTTCGGACAGGCTCCCGTCCTCCCCTTCAGGGCAGCGCTGGGTCGGCCCTAGTGCAGTGTTTTTGGACCCGAGCTCTGCTTTCAACGCCCTGACTTTAACTGCCCAGCCCAGGTAAATAGCCTTTGGAGTCGACGTGTACACTTAACAGACGGCTGTTATTTCTAGTGCACCAGAATGTTATTGGCAGAGCTGGGGTACTTCCAATGAAACAACAGCAGCAGCGATTACGGAATTTGAAAGTGAAGTGGCGTTAGTGCTTTAATGGGCTGGTTCTGATACTTGCACCTATTTAACAAGCCGTGCGCGTGCACATCCCGAATCCGGAAGTTCGGGAGCGTCATGCTTGTCATGGGGCGGGACTTCCGTCTTCTGAGGGAAGCCCGTGCCCACGGAGTGGATGGCCCAGGAGCAGTGGTGACGCGGGGCTCCCATGCCTGAGGGAGAGCCCTGCGATGGCAGCAGAAGTCAGGAGTGGCGGCTGAGGCTGCTGATGCGGTAAGTGGGGCTTAATTGTGGGGGGGTGGAGGTGTGGGGGGAGGCTGCGGTGTGTGTGTGCGTGTGTGTGTGTGCGTGGGTGGGCGGCGGCGGTGTGTGTGTGTGTGCGTCTGTGTGCGTGGGGGTGTGTGTGTATGTGTGTCTGTGTGTGTACGTGTGTGTGTGCGTCTGTCTCCCTTGGGATGCAAAACAACAACAATAGGTCTCGCTGGCGACAGCGCTTTCGCGCTGCAACGCCAGGCGAGACCTATAAAGGACCAAACCAAGTTAATAAATATCATAAAAAATTAACAAGAACTCTGTCATAAAAAAAGAAAGGAACAAGATTTAAGGCTTCCAACTTATAAGGATACAGGTATCTGGCCTGTTGCGAAGCACTGGAAAATGGCATTAATGAAATGAGGGTTTTTATAGAGCGCGTGTATGCCGTGGCGTCTTAGCGCTTAACTATCAAAAATACAGAGTAAGGAGAAATGCAGCTGGTTACGTACAGCTAAAACAGCCAGGTTTTGAGGTCCCTCCTAAACTGAAGTAGATTATTTTGGGTTCTAAGATGCAGGGACAAAGAGTTCCATAGCTTCGGAGCTAAAAATCGGAAGCTTCTACCGCCCCACTTCAGCATCTTTATCCTTGGAACTATAAGTAAGGATGCCGGGGCGGAGCGGAGAACTCCCTGTGGAGCATAATGATCAACATATTGTCTTATCTGTCCTGGTCCTTTTTCGTGCAATGCCTTATGTAAGATACACAAGGACTTAAATTGGATCCTAGCTAAGATAGGGAGCCAGTGCAGCTGTTCTCGAATTGCAGGACTAATGGAGCTGAATTTGGGTAGATTCAGTAGTAGTCACGCAGCTGCATTCTGTAGAGTCTGCAGTTAATTTGTCACACTTTTTTTGCTCCAAGGTAGAGTGAGTTACAGTAATCGATTTTCGACAAAATCAGAGCTGTGACTACCCTTTTCCTGAGGGGCATAGGGATTAAAGGTAGGATTTTCCTAAGAATTTTCAGGGCATAGAAACAGGAAGAGGTAATGCTGTTGACCTGGTCTGATAGGGAAAGATGATCGTCAATTAGGACTCCAAGGTTTTTTACCTCTTTTACGGGTTGAGGGCAAGATCCCGCTGTATCAGGCCACCGAGCGGAGTTCCAAAGTGAAGAGTCCCTGCCAAATGTTACTACCTCCGTCTTCCCGGTGTTCAACTTTAAGCAATTGCTTTGCATCCAATTGATAATATGGCTCATGCATGAGTTAAAATGTGCTGCCAGGTCCTCTGATATAGCAGTCAGAGAGACGACAATTTGCGTGTCGTCAGCGTAGCATATGGCTGTAAAGCCAAAGGAGCTAATAAGCTTTGCCAGTGGGGCTACATATATGTTAAACAGGGTGGGCGAGAGTGCCGAGCCCTGAGGTACCCCACATGGTATAAAAAAGGAGGAAGATTTGTGCTCATCTAACGTCACTGTTTGTTGTCTATCGGCTAGGTAGGATTGAAGAATGTCTGCGGCCCTATCTGTCATACCTATTTCTGCCAGCCGCTGAAGAAGTATATGGTGATCAACCGTGTCAAACGCGGCGGATAAATCAAGCAATATTAATATCCCGCCCTGATCTAGTTGCGCATGTAAGATTTCAGTGGCTGCAATCAATGCAGACTTAGTGCTATGTCGTGGCCTGAAGCGGTGCTGTGCTTGGTCTAGTATATCGTTTAACTCTATAAAAGTTAGCAGTTCTTCATTTACTGCTCTTTCCAGAACTTTAGAGGGGAACTGTAAAGAAGTAATAGGCCGCTAGTTTGCCATTTCCGAAGGGTCCAAAGTCGGCTTTTTCAGAATAGGTTTTATAATAGAGTTCTTCCAATACGTCGGGAAATGTCCTTGATCTAGAATTAATAGGTATTGTAAATATCAAAGTCTCTTCCATAAGTTTGGCTGTTAGATAGACACCATCTGTAGCTGACCGATAATAGCACACCGATTGAAGTTGTGGTTTCTCCTAATGAAGGTAATACTTTCAGACTTGGACACTTTTCTTAAGGTTAAAAATCTTCAGTGAAGTAGTTCAGAAACATTATGGCTATGCTAGTGAGGAATTGTCACCAAATATGCTTTATTCAGCATGGTGGGAGCTCTTTCAGCAAAAAAGCAGCACCAAACTGAGCCATTGTGGCATGGTAGTGTGTTCAATATGTTTTGTTTTTACGAAATAAACCCATAGAGCCGAGAGTAAGGTGGGGGTTGTTTCTGTAAAGCAAACAATGTCCCAGGTGTACTGGAAGTTCTGGGGGTCCTTACTGTTTGTGACTGCTATGCCTTGTATGTCAGTTGCAAACAGGAAACAGAAGTCTTAAGGCACTTCCTATATGTGCTGCTACTCCAGCAGTCCTATGGCGTATGGACTGGCAGTAAGGGTTTCTGACAACAGAGACGTCTGACAATCTATTATTAAAAAGTGTTATATATCACCTCTCAATTAGGCGAGGGAAGCGCGAGGTTAGCAGCATACGGGACACACAGTGATTTCTGAAGGACTCTATTTTCTTCTGCCCACCTTCCAATGAGCATGTAAATATCATGTTTACTCAGATTGTCATGGCCAAGGCCAAGATTCCCTTTCAAATTGAGCAATCAGAACAATGGCTCAAACATGCAAGCGCCTTATTTGCATAACCACACATAAATACGAACAAAAATTACAATGCACAAGACCCATTTTACAGATCTGCGATGCCCAAACACACACAATTATATAAAGGAAGTTACTGTCACAACTTACAAATAATCACAGTAGAAAAAGTTGCTCCAAGCACAATCGGCGAAAAAAACATAGAACATTGTGCTATAAAAACATATATATAACAAACCTGGCAGGCCACAAACCAATTGGATTAACGAATAGCAATTGGACATACCTCCTACCTTACTATCAATGACCACCTATTACTGGGTGGGACACTTCAGGGCACCCTCCCTGCATTTATCAGTGAAGGACAGCCAGTAAGTATGCAGTCTTTACCCCGCAGGACTTTTCCATGCAGGTAAGTACCAAGCAGGGCCATTTTTCATAGCGTACATGCTGTACTTTACCATGCAGGTAAACCTTTTTTTTAAATGGCATAAATATTACTTAAGTCATTAAAAAAAAAAATCTAATGGTTGAGGAATGAGTAAGGGTTATGGGGTGGGTCAGGGTTTTTCTGGTTTCAGGGCGTATAGAAATAAAGGGAAGCAAGGTTTTTTATGGTTCAGAGGTGGGTGAAGGTTAAAGGAAGTTAGGGTTTTTAGGGTTATGGAGATGGTAGAGTTAAAGGGAGGTTAGTGGTTGAAAAAATTGGAGTTTGGGGTGTTACCCCACCCAAAAAGAAAAAAGAAGAAAAGGGAGGGTTTAGGGGTTGCCCCCAAAACAATAAAATAAAAAATGATCAAGGCGTCAGCTGACATGCGTTGTGTGAATAAACTGGATAACGGATTCTAAGTGTCCTGATGTCTTCCTGAGAGCGTAATTAACTGACTTTGTTTGGAAATATTAAAGTACCAGCACGCTTCACCGGGATTTACCCCACCCTTCGAGGGGCCCAGCGTTTCAGTAGAAGCAACTTGCAAGCCTGGAGAGATATATATATATAGTACTGAGTCAGGATTGTGGTGCATAAGGGTAGGGAGAGCCACTCTCCTCGCCAACGTGTAGATATCCACTGGCAAAACAGAACAACAGTCCCCTGCACACGCTAACAGTATATCAATTGTTTTAATAACAGTGTGACAAAAGCTTGAGTCTTTGCTGTAACATGCGCTTCGGTTTATTCACAACAACCTTAGCCAACTTGTATTTTGTCGCGCTTACAGTTGTGCGCAGCGATTTCTTCAGGGCTAAGAAAAAAACATTAGTACAGAATTGGGAATGAAAGGTATGCAACAATAGCATCCAATATTAGTTTTCCATTGTGATGACTCACTTTGAAGGATTGGCTCATGTTGCCTACTCGAGCCTGTGGAAACCCATGCTGCTTTAAATGTGTCACCTCGGTTGTTTTGAGACAAACTAGTGTAATTTAAGAAAAATTATAATAACACTCTGTCGGAGGGACGGTCGGAAACAGAAGCGAGGAGGCCGTAGGGGTTGAATATTGTAGGGTTTTTATTGATGTAAAACAACCCTGTAGCAGGATAAAAGAATAGAGTCTTTGGAAAAAAAATAGTCTTGGAGCATAGGAATGATAGTTGTCCTCGGGTGAGATTCCTTCACAAGGGGTTGTCAGGTATTCCGTAGATCGCCTCGTCCTCTTGTGGATATGGCTTCCCCCGGGGTTCAGCTCAAAATTAAAAGAAAACAGGGGTCACTGCCCATATCCTGCTTTTCTTAGGTTATTACCGCCACCACACCGTGCGAAGTTGTGAGTCAAGGAAAGGGAAGGTGAGGGGTGTTTTTACACTTGTATGCAGAAACTTGCTATGGCCGGTGAAATGGGGTTTAGGGGTTGGGAGAAACCAGTTGGGATAGGCGAGTGTAGCCTTCGCTATAGGCGTTTTCAGGGCTAAACATGCAGAGGGAATGACTTAAACTTCAGGGGTGTGAGAAGACCGTAAACATAAAACAAATTCAAAACGGTACCCACTTTAGTTCTACAACCTTCTCCCTCCCCTCCCACACTGTTCCAGCGGTACCCGTTCACGTACCACTGTCTGCCACAACTCTCCTGAGTTGTGGCGGCTTGTGCGTGTCCCCCGGGCTCCAGCAAACTTCTGTCCAGATGTCGGGTTCCTCTGGGCTCTCGGGTGTAGTCTCCTCGGGCAGCTCTCCACGGGTCGCAGCGTCCTGGTCTCTGTCGTCGTCTTCCTCGTTGATCCTTCCAGCTGGGGCGCTGAGGGTTCCTGCTTCCGGTTTTTTCTGCCACTCGTTACTTGCTATGCTACTTCCTGATTGGTCCGGGCTTGGCGTGCTGAATCTCGGGACAATCCGTGATCGCGCTGTGGGGTGGGGAAAAGAGTCTCTGTTACCGGACTATCTAGGACCCTGTCTTCGTCTTCATTGCGGCAGGTAAGGAATCCACTCGGTTGGGCTGTTATCCTGCACCACCTCACACACTCTTAGATAAAATAAACTGGTCTGGAGTTAAGGCATGCTTGTTCCTTGTGAGTCCAGTTGGGACATGTGAACCTAAACAGTCAACAGTGACTTCGCTACAGTGAATTTAAGATAACAACACCCCCTTAATGTTTCCTGGTACCAGAAAGCATGTAATAAAAACAAAATACCTATACTCAATACGTTAAGATCCTGGAGGAAAAGAGACTGGTAAAAAAGAAAGAAAATCCAGTTGGAATATTATTCAAATTTTAAAATATTTTATTCTTTATGTTGCTCCAAAATTTCTTGTTATTCCAACACATCATAATCGATTTAATACATTTGTAGTCAGCCAGCACGTTTCATCCCTTTGGGACGTTCTCAAGGCTGTAACGAGAAAACACATATACACATATAAATTACATGATTATATTCATTTAAAAACATCGTAAAACAAAACACAAAGCTCTACTGCAGCTATCCATAGCACACAGAGAAAATGATACAACTGGTCCCTTTGGTCAAAAGCTAAAGTCTTACATCTTGAATGAAATTCGAATATCATCCTAAACACAATTCTTGCTCATATAAAGTCCTTTAAACATTTCATCTTACATTTCATTTCTCACATATCTCTTTTTTGAAAGTTCACAACAAGATGCTATTCAATCCTTTATCTCTGGTCAATACCAATATTGCATTGTTCTTTCATTTTTAGGATGCCACATGAGTCCAGAATTCCTAAGCCCAGAACAACCTATTATATTTGCTGATACAATTAATCAATCAATCAGATGTCTTGTAAAGCACGACTACTCACCCGTAAGGCTCTCAAGGTGCTGTGGGAAGGGGGATAGCTGCTGGTCTGATGGGGCGCTGTGGTTCAGTCGAAGAGCCAGGTCTTGAGGTCCTTCCTGAAGTGAGGCAGTGACGGTGATTGCCTGAGGTGGAAAGGTAGTGTGTTCCAGGTCTTTGCTGCGAGGTAGGAGAAGGATCGTCCTCCACCTGTGGTCTTGCGGATACGTGGGATGGTAGCCAGGGCCAGTTAGGCAGAGCAGAGGTCTCTGGTGGGTGCGTGGAATGCGAAGCGATGGTTGAGGTATGCAGGTCATACGTCGTGTAGGGCTTTGTTGGCGTGTGTGAGGAACTTGAAGGGGATTCTTTTGTTGACTGGGAGCCAGTGGAGGTCTCTTAGGTGGCCCGTGATGTGGTTGTGGCGGGGGATGTTAAGGATGAGTCTGACGGAGGCGTTCTGAATGTTCTGCAGTTTCTTGAGGAGTTTCTGGGTGATGCCAGCGTAGAGTGCGTTGCCGTAGACGACTCTACTACTGATGAGTGTGTGGGTGACCGTCTTTCTAGACTCTGTGGGGATCCACTTGAGGATCTTTTGGAACTGGTGAAGCGTGTGGGAGCAGGATGATGAGACGGCATTGATCTGGTGGCTCATGGTGAGCGAGGAGTCCAGGATGATACCTAGGTTCCATGCGTGTTCTATGGATGTGGGGGGGTTCCAAGCAATGTGGGCCACCAGAAGTCGTCCCAGGCGGAGGGGGTGAAGCCCAAGATGAGGACTTTGGTCTTCTCTGAATTGAGCTTGAGGCAGCCATCCTTCATCTAGGTTGCGAAGGCCTTCTTCCCATTGTAAAAGTTGTTCTTGGCGACTGAGAGTTTGTTGATGATAGAGAGAATCAGCTGGGTATTGTCAGCATAGGAGAAGATGTTGAGTCCGTGGTACCTGACGATGGCTGCGAGCAGGGCCATGTAGATGTTGAAAAGTGAGGGGCTCAGGGAGGAGGCCTGAGGCACTCCGCAGCTGATCTCTGTGGGTTCCGAGAGACAGAGACTACCTCTGTTCACAGACACGGGCCATGTTGGACCTGGAAAAAAAAGACAATAAGGCATTAGATTTGCAAGATAGAAGAGATGGCTTACCTCAAACACGAAAACAGCAGCATACATTCCGTCGGAACCACTCCGTGCACACCGCTGCAGACAGACGACACGGGCCATGTTGGACCTGGAAAAAAAAGACAAACATACATTAGATAAGCTAAATAAAACAAATGGCAAAAAAAGACATTAGATTAGCAAGATAGAACAAATGGCTTACCTCAAACACGAAAACAGCAGCATACATACCGTCAGAACCACTCCGTGCACACCTCTGCACACAGACGACACGGGCCATGTTGGACCTGGAAAAAAAAGACAAAAAGACATTAGATTAGCAAGATAGAACAGATGGCTTACCTCAAACACGAAAACAGCAACACACATACCGTCGGAACCACTCAGTGCACACTGCTGCACACAGACGACACGGGCCATGTTGGACCTGGAAAAAAAAGACAATAAGACATTAGATTTGCAAGATAGAACAGATGGCTTACCTCAAACACGAAAACAGCAGCATACATTCCGTCAGAACCACTCCGTGCACACCGCTGCACACAGACGACACGGTCCATGTTGGACCTGGAAAAAAAAGACAAACATACATTAGATAAGCTAAATAAAACAAATGGCTTACCTCAAACACGAAAACAGCAGCATACATACCGTCGGACCCACTCCGTGCACACCGCTGCACACAGACGACACGGGCCATGTTGGACCTGGAAAAAAAAGACAAAAAGACATTAGATAAGCTAAATAAAACACATGGCTTACCTCAAACACGAAAACTGCAGCATACATACCGTCCGAACCACTCCGTGCACACATACGACACGGGCCGCCAGCTGCTGCGTGTGCTCCTCGCCCCTGCTGCTCGCAGAGCCGACCTCGCTGACCTCGCTCACCCCGCCCCTCTGCCTCGCTGTTCCCAGCCCTCGCCGCAACTGCTTGTGCTGTATTTATTTTTCCCCACTTGCGCCGTATTTCATCACTCTATTGTATTTCACCATATGTGCCGTCTTTTAACAGTTATTTTCCCCTGTCTGGTGTTTAACCTTTCGTCCCCATCTTGTTTCCTATTTTCTTTCTGTACCCCCAGTGCCGTGTTGTATTGCATTTGCCCACCCCGCTTCCCGCCGCCGTGCTAGCGGCCACGCCCCCTTTTCCTTCTGTGCCCTCCCCGCTCCCGCCTCCCAGCTGCTCCTCCCTCCCTCCCACTTGGCCATATATGGCGACCGCGCGGCGCAGGTGAGTGTGACCTGTCTCAGGACACCCCCGCGCCGCACGGCCGCCAGCTGCTGCGTGTGCTCCTCGCCCCTGCTGCTCGCAGAGCCGACCTCGCTGACCTCGCTCACCCCGCCCCTCTGCCTCGCTGTTCCCAACCCTCGCCGCAACTGCTTGTGCTGTATTTATTTTTCCCCACTTGTGCTGTATTTCATCACTCTGTTGTATTTCACCATTTGTGCCGTCTTTTAACAGTTATATTCCCCTGCCTGGTGTTTAACCTTTCGTCCCCATCTTGTTTCCTATTTTCTTTCTGTACCCCCAGTGCCGTGTTGTATTGCATTTGCACGCCCCGCTTCCCGCCGCCGTGCTAGCGGCCACGCCCCCTTTTCCTTCTGTGCCCTCCCCGCTCCCGCCTCCCAGCTGCTCCTCCCTCCCTCCCACTGCGCCATATATGGTGACCGCGCGTGCGTGCAGCGGTCACGTGCAGCGGGCGCACCGATTGTGCGCCGAAGGCGCGCCAAAGGTAAGCCCGTCTGCGCCCGTCCGCGCCTGGACCGTGCCCAGTGCCAGGATCCCTGGCCCCCACCGACGCAAGACGACCCGACAAACCTACGACGCCGCGGCCCTCAACGCACTCAACGCCGGCCGTAACTCCGCCTGCTGCCGAGCCGCCCCGAAACACTTCCACGGACCCTTCACCTGCACAACCTGCAAGTTCACCTGCCTCCGAACATGCACCGCGCCAGCAACGCCGATCCCCAGCAGCGATCTCAAGTGCATCCTGCTCAACACCCGATCCGTCCACAGACACGCCGTCGAGCTCTGGAACTTGCTCGACACAACATCTCCAGACATTGCATTCCTCACCGAAACATGGATGAACACCTCCTCTGCCCCCGACATCGCCATCGCCATCCCGGACGGGTACAAGATCATCAGGAGGGACCGCGTCAACCAGACCGGAGGAGGCATCGCCATCGTCCACAAGAACACATCCGCATCACGACAGACGCCGACAACACCTTCCCCGCCGCCGAACACCTCCACTTCCAGATTCACACCGACCCAAACACGACCCTCAGAGGCACCCTCATCTACAGACCCCCAGGACCTCGCACACAATTCGGCGAAGACATCACGGACTTCATCAGCCCACACGCCCTCCCCTCCGCCGACTACATCCTCCTAGGGGACCTCAACTTCCACCTGGAGAACAACAAGGACCGCAACACCGCCACCCTGCTGGACAACCTCCCAAACCTCGGACTCAAGCAACTGGTCAACACCCCCACCCACTACGCCGGCCACACGCTTGACCCGTCTTCTCATCCAGCAAGCACATCGCCTTCAGCCACTCCACCGGACTCCACTGGACCGACCACAGCTGCGGCTACTTCAGCTTCAGAAAAACCACCACCCACCACCACCCGCAACAGGTTCCTCACAGAAGATGGAGCAAGATCACCACCGACCAGCTCACCACCTCCCTCAACCAGAACCCACCTGACAGCACACCGGACCCCAAAGAAGCAGCCCGCAACTTCACGCAGTGGCTGACTGCCTGCGCCGATGACCTCGCACCACTGATGAACCCCCCCTGCAAACCCAGAAGCAAGAAGGCCCCCTGGTTCACCGACGAACTCAAGGACTCCAAGAAGACCTGCCGCACCCTCGAGAAAGCCTGGCTCCTCAACCGGACCACTGACAACATGACCGCCCTCAAAAATGCGACCCGCAGGCACCACCAGCTCATCCGCACCACCAAGAAGAAATCACTGAAGGATCGACTGGACAACAACGCCCAAGACAGCAAGGAACTCTTCAGCATCGTCAAGGAGTTCTCCAACCCCAGCACCGGCAACAATGACATCACCCCTTCACAAGATCTCTGCGACTCCCTCGCCTCGTTCTTCCACCGCAAGATTGCCGACATCCACAACAGCTTCGGCACACCATCCTCGCACCCTACCGTCGAACCAACGCACCCCGCCACGACCCTCCGCACCTGGACCACAGTGACCACCGAATACACAGCCCGCACGATGAACACCATCCACTCCGGATCTCCGACTGACCCCTGCCCCCACCACGTCTTCAACAAGGCCGACTCCACCATCGCACCCCAACTCCGAGACGTCATCAACACCTCCTTCGACACCGCCACCTACCCGGAGAGCTGGAAGCACGCCGAACTCAGCGCCCTACTGAAGAAACCAACAGCGGACTCCACCGACCTCAAAAACGTCCGCCCCATCTCGCTCCTCCCTTTTCCGGCCAAAGTCATCGAGAAGATCGCCAACAGACAGCTTGCCGCCTTCCTCGAGACGAATGGATCCCTCGACCCCTCGCAGTCCGGTTTCAGAGCTAACCACAGCACCGAGACCGCCCTCATCGCAGCCACCGACGACATCCGAGCCCTTCTCGACAACGGGGAAACAGCGGCACTCATTCTCCTGGACCTCTCCGCCGCGTTCGACACTGTCTGCCACCGCACCCTAGTCCAACGCCTCAGCAACACCGGCATCCAAGAAAAGGCACTGTAGTGGATCACCTCGTTCCTCGCTGGAAGAACACAGAGAGTCCGCCTCCCCCCGTTTCGCTCCAAGGCCACCGAAGTCATCTGCGGCGTCCCGCAAGGTTCATCACTCAGCCCCACCCTCTTCAACGTCTACATGAGACCCCTCGCAGCCATTGCACGCCAACACAACCTCAACATCCTCTCCTACGCCGACGACACCCAGCTGATCCTCTCCCTCACCAACGACCCCGCCACCGCCAGAACCAGCCTCCACGAAGGGATGAAAGACGTTGCCGAATGGATGAAGAACAGCCGCTTGAAACTGAACTCAGACAAGACGGAAGTCCTCATCCTTGGACCATCACCCTCCGCCTGGGACGACTCCTGGTGGCCCCCAGCCCTGGGCACTGCCCCCAAGCCGACAGACCACGCACGCAACCTGGGCTTCATCCTGGACTCCTCCCTCTCGATGACCAGACAAGTCAACGCCATCTCCTCTTCCTGCTTTCACACCCTCCGCATGCTCCACAAGATCTTCCGATGGATCCCGATCGAAACCAGGAAGACGGTCACCCAGGCCCTCGTAACCAGCCAGCTGGACTATGGAAACACCCTCTACGCCGGAATCACAGCCAAGCTACAGAAAAGACTACAACGCATCCAGAACGCCTCAGCCCGACTCATCCTGGACATCCCTCGACGCAGCCACATCTCCAGCCACCTGAGGAACCTGCACAGGCTCCCAGTCAACAAGAGGATCACCTTCAGGCGCCTCACCCACGCACACAAGTCTCTCCACAACCTAGGCCCCAAGTACCTCAACGACCGCCTGACCTTCCACACGCCCACCCACCAGCTACGGTCTGCCAGCCTCGCCCTCGCCGCCGTACCACGCATCCGAAGAGCCACCGCCGGAGGCAGATCCTTCTCCTACCTGGCGGCCAAGACATGGAACTCCCTTCCCATCCACCTTCGGCTGACCCAGGACCACCTCGCCTTCAGGAGACAACTCAAGACCTGGCTGTTCGAGCAGTAGCGGCCCCCTTCCCCCAAGCGCCTTGAGACCCTTCCGGGTGAGTAGCGCGCTATACAAGTGTTTGATTGATTGATTGATTGACTATGGGAGGCGCGAGAACGTCCCTCAGCGCGCGAAACTGAAAGCGCGGTGAGAGCGAGACGACGTGAGCGTGCACATCGGCTGTCCCGGCGCAAGCTGAGGATCGACGGAGAAGACACGGCGTTTACCTGCCCTGAGGCTCCAAGTCTGAATTGGAGGTTGAACTGTCCTTGAGCCTGGCCCGCTCCTAAGGCAGCACGGACAGCGTGACGGCGGCCGCCTGGGCTGAGAAGTACACCGAGCATGGCGGAACGACGGTAAGGAATGCGGGGAGAGAGTAGCTGTTGGCAGATGGCGCATGGCTGGCTGACACCGGAGGGGGTGCAAGGAGAGCTGGGGATTCAGGAGTTGTATGTGTGTGCGTGCGTGTATGTGCGCGCATATCTCTGTGTGTGTGTGCGCGTGCGTGTGTCTATGTGTGCTTTCAAGGGAGACAGGAGATGGTGCGCGTGTGTGTATTTCAGGCATGCTGTCTGCGCGCGGCCCACGCCGATCTGATTCCTGAACCTGCCCGTGCCCATCTCCTGTCTCCTGGGAAGCAGAGCCAATGACTATAGGTCTCTGGCGAGACAGCGCTTTCGCGCTGTAATCGCCACGAGACCTAAAAAATGCATCATTGGTATCATGCCAAACCGAATAATACCTTACCTTATTTTAATGGTATTGAATACTATCTTAATTTCACATTATGCATCTTATTAATCTTTTCCAATTTTATTTCAAATTTGTGCTAGATCATATGATTAGAATTGATGTAAATATAACAAGAAACTTACCTCAGCTAACATTAGTCATTATGCTGTTGTTTTCTACATTTTCGAACACATTAGTATCTGCTAAATATTTCATGAGCTATGATAAAAAAGAACGCAATATTTTAAATCCAGAAATACTTCTTAGTCAATCATGCCATCACAAAAACTACGATCTTTCAACAACAGTCCAATTTCTTGTCATGTAGGGGACAGCACTATGGAAAACAACCAGGGTTCTCCTTAATTACAGCAAAGGAGATATATGAAGGCAAATTTGATCAGATAGCCTTTATTTACTAGAAATTGTGTATTATGTAATTTGTATTATGAAAGGAACCCCATCTTTTATGTGTTTCCAAGTCTTCTGAATTTTGAGAACGGGAAAGAAATGGAGGGCATCTGTCTTAACTTGGTTAACTATTTAGATCATTTCAAAACACAATCATTCTAATACAAGGTGTTCCTCTAGTGTCTTGACCTATAAATCAGAATAGCCATATGAATATTCCGAGTCAAAATTGAAATGCATCTCGGAATTATCAGATAACAAGAAACTTACCTCAGCTAACATTAGTCATTATGCTGTTGTTGTTCACATTTTCAAACACATAAGTATCTTCCAAATATTTCATAAGCTATTATAAAAAAAGAACGCAATATTTTAAATCCAGAAATACTTCTTAGTCAATCATTCCATCGCAAAAACTACAATCTTTCAACACTGACCATTTCATGAATGATGTAATATATGGCATCATCACCAGTGGATTGCAGGCGCGAGAGTTACAGTTAGTACAACTAACTATAACGGAGGGATTTCAATGGTTTTGTATGAGTGAAATGTCCAGCTAACTATAACACCTCTGAAACCTATGGTTTTTTCAGTGAATTTCTAAGGTTTTTCAAATGCAAATTCCTAACTATAACCTGCTTGAAACCTATATTTTTTTCAGTGAATTTCAAAGGTTTTTTATATGCTAATTCCTAACTATAACCTGCTTGAAACCTATAGTTTTTTCAGTGAATTTCAAAGGTTTTTTACATGCTAATTCCTAACTATAACGCCCCTGAAACCTATGTTTTTTTCAGTAAACATCAAGGTTTTTTAAATGATAATTTTTTAAATATATTTATTGTTATATTTTTATATTTTATTTTTCTACTACTTTTTTTAATCTTTTTATTTTTAGATGTTATTTTCTAAATTACATTACACATTTTTTTAAATAAAAATGATCTTTTTTTATTATTTGATATTATTTAAAATTTACTTACATTATTTTTTTTATTATTTTTTTTTCCTTTTTTTGGAGTCATGCACCCAAAGTGTACCCTGCTCGTTCACTGCCCGTCACGTGTCCGCCATTTAAGTGTTGCTGTATACGATCCGCGTAGGGTACGCGACGAATACGAATTTTTAAATGCGGACAATATGCAACTTGTACTAGACTTCTGGCGCATACACGAGATGTACGTATTACGCGATATGAGGGACGTGTGGTAGCGCATGATGTGGTATGCATATCGGACGCGGCAGGTGCGCTTCTCCTGGGACATTTTTTAATGTTCAAAAACTTATATATATGTAATATAAATATTAAGACAAGACATTATCTGAGCTAATTATAAAAAAAATATTCTTTAACTTTCAAAAAATTTACTTTAATTTTAAATGCAATTTTGCGAAGTCGTGCTGGGTGCGATGTGGGTGCGAGCTGCATGCGCGCACCCTACGCTGACCCCATGTGACCAGAAAATAAAAGGTTTGATTGGTTCATTACACTTCCTATTGTAAGTATTGAAGGACCCACCCATTTCTATCACTTGTGTTAGACCTTCCTTGGGAGAAGAACTCAGCTACCAAGAACTGTTGTTTTTGTTGATTACAGACCTGTTTCATCTTAACATTACAAAAATGACTTTAAATCAGCCTTCTTCTGATTCAGATCTGTCCAATGAAGAGGGGTTTGTTCCTGAACCACCATGCCTCAAGAGATTTGAACCAATTGTCTGGAGATTTTTTACATTCCCAGAAGGATTGAAGAAAACAAATGCCACAAAGGTAACCTGCAAAATTTGCAAGACAGTTCTATCAAGAGGGGACCCCAACAAAAAATATTCTTATGGAACTGCCAGCATGTTTAAACATCTGCACAGTATGCATCCAGTCAATCTGGCAAGTGAGGAGTGCAAGACACTGCAACAGAGTGGACCACCATCACCTCAAGTTGCAAGCACTTCTGGGGCGTCCACTTCGACATCTACTTTGGACATCCAGCCCCAACTGGCAAATGCAAAAATTCATTGAAAAAATGCAGTAGGCTGCTTTGCTATGGGGAGCAATCAGTTGATTTGGTTTGTAGGGCTCTGGAGAACCATCATTGTTAGACTGTTTTTTTGTTCTAAAGTTCATTGTTCTGTTCGTCCTGTTCAGTTTTTCTTCCATTTAAAAACCCCCCCAAAAAATCGTAAAAAAAAATAGAAAACTTAAAAAAAGAAAAGTTATTTTCAGAACTACCAACTCTGGTTAAAAAAAGAACTAAACTTGTCTGCTAGTGGGTGAAAGTTTAGATGTATGTATGTTTAGTGCATAATTGACTGAAAGAATGCATTTTTAATATGTGGTGAATACATAAGTGCAGAACTAATAGAAACAATAGATTACGAACATCGGAAACGGTTTGTATTTTACTTGTATCAGTTCTTAATTTTTCATAAACAGAATGCAACAAGGAACACATTTTTTTTCCTGATTCTCCATAATTTCCTATTGCAAATCTTCAAGAAAAAAACAACATTGACTACTACATTAGCATAGCAGTTGACACAAGGACTATTTTCATACTGATAACCAACAATCTCTTCAACAGTGTCCTTTTTAGGTCGAGGACCGTAGGCTGCGCTTGCGCAGTCTCGGTCAGAGATTTAATGTTTTCCAGTATGGGGGCTTGAACCCGCCTCTCTTCTCCATTGGCTGGCTTCCTAAACGGAGGCCAGCCATTGGAGGAGAGGGGCGTCACTCCGTTCAAGCCCTGTCTTTTTCGGATTCGGGGGCGTTTTCTTTCTCGTCTTTCTATTTTTTAAGCCCCGTCCCTTTTTCAGTGGTGGGCATTTTTTTGTGTTTTTTGTTACAGGGCCGTTCTCCTGTTTATTTCGCCTCTTCGTTGCCGGGATGTACGGGCTATTTTCGGGCAGGTAAGCCATCTTGTCTTTTGTCCGTCTTTTATACTTGTGTTTGTTTCTCATCTAATCTTTTTTCCGTCTATGTTTCTTGTTGTTTTGTATTTGTTTCTATCTTGCTTATCTAATGTCTTTTTGTCTTTTTTTTCCAGATCCAACATGGCCCGTGTCGTCTGTGTGCAGCGGTGTGCACGGAGTGGTTCCGACGGTATGTATGCTGTTTTTTTCGTGTTTGAGGTAAGCCATTTGTTTTATTTTGCTTATCTAATGTATGTTTGTATTTTTTTTCCAGGTCCAACATGGCCCGTGTCGTCTGTGTGCAGCGGTGTGCACGGAGTGGTTCCGACGGTATATATGCTGCTGTTTTCGTGTTTGAGGTAAGCCATTTGTTTTATTTAGCTTATCTAATGTATGATGGTCTTTTTTTTCCAGGTCTAACATGGCCCGTGTCGTCTGTGTGCAGCGGTGTGCACGGAGTGGTTCCGACGGTATGTATGTTGCTGTTTTCATGTTTGAGGTAAGCCATTTGTTTTATTTAGCTTATCTAATGTCTTTTTGTCTTTTTGTCCAGGTCCAACATGGCCCGTGTCGTCTGTGTGCAGCGGTGTGCACAGAGTGGTTCGGACGGTATGTATGCTGCAGTTTTCGTGTTTGAGGTAAGCCATTTGTTTTATTTAGCTTATTTAATGTCTTTTTGTCTTTTTTTTCCAGGTCCAACATGCCCCGTGTCGTCTGTGTGCAGCGGTGTGCACGGAGTGGTTCCGACGGTATGTATGCTGCTGTTTTCGTGTTTGAGGTAAGCCATTTGTTTTATTTAGCTTATCTAATGTATGTTTGTCTTTTTTTTCCAGGTCCAACATGGCCCGTGTCGTCTGTGTGCAGCGGTGTGCATGGAGTGGTTCCGACGGAATGTATGCTGCTGTTTTCGTGTTTGAGGTAAGCCATCTGTTCTATCTTGCAAATCTAATGTCTTATTGTCTTTTTTTTCAGGTCCAACATGGCCCGTGTCATCTGTGTGCAGCAGTGTGCACGGAGTGGTTCCGACGGTATGTGTGTTGCTGTTTTCGTGTTTGAGGTAAGCCATCTGTTCTATCTTGCTAATCTAATGTCTTTTTGTCTTTTTTTTTCCAGGTCCCACATGGCCCGTGTCGTCTGTGTGCAGAGGTGTGCACAGAGTGGTTCTGACGGTATGTATGCTGCTGTTTTCGTGTTTGAGGTAAGCCATCTGTTCTATCTTGCTAATCTAATGTCTTTTTTTGTCTTTTTTTTCCAGGTCCAACATGGCCCGTGTCGTCTGTGTGCAGCGGTGTGCACGGAGTGGTTCCGACGGTATGTATGCTGCTGTTTTCGTGTTTGAGGTAAGCCATTTGTTTTATTTAGCTTATCTAATGTATGTTTGTCTTTGTTTTTTTGGTCTAGGTCGTCCCGTCTTCTTTGTGCGATATTAAGTTAAGTGCCATTTGTTTTATTTAGCTTATCTTATGTATGTTTGTCTTTGTTTTTTCGGTCTAGCTCGTCCTGTGTCTTCTTTGTGCGATATTAAGGTAAGTGCCATTTGTTTTATTTAGCTTATCAATGTATGTTTGTGTTTGCTTTTTCGGTTTAGCTCGTCCCGTGTCTTCTTTGTGCGATATTAAGGTGAGTGCCATTGGTTTTATTTAGCTTATCTAATGTATGTTTGTCTTTGTTTTTTCCGTTTAGCTCGTCCCGTGTCTTCTTTGTGCGAGATTAATGTAAGTGCAATGTTTGTATACTTTTTGCTGTGATTGTGATTGTGTTTTTTTTATTAATATTGTGACTAATATTTAATTTGTACTTTTGTTATAGTTATTAGTTTTGTTGTAATGTATTGATTCTGTTTTAAAATTTTGGTAATGTACGTTATTTTGTTGAAAGTGCTGTTGATCTGATTTTTTTGAAAGGACGTCATTTGAGTACGTCAGGGTGGGGCACGTTTTTTTTATTGAATGAGCGGTCGCCGATATCTTCGGGAGAGTTCTCCAATCAACTGTACGTGACGCGGCGACACTAAGGTAAGTGCAATTCTTTTATAATGATTTTATAATCTTAATAATAGTAGATGTATTTTAGCAAGCTTATTTTTTTTACTTTATAGATAAGTGCACATGCGTCGTGATACCGTTATTTAAAGGTAAGTGTAGTTATGTTTACTTTTCCTGGTGTCTGCCTCATGTTGTTTCTGTGAAAGCCATGTTGTCTCTTGTGCTACTGTTCCTATTACTATTTATCTGTTTTGTTTCTAAGTCTACTCTTGATCGTGTGTGTTCTCTGTGTTAGCCGTTTTCTGTTTTCGGCTCCTGTAAAAAAAAAATTGTTTTACAGGAATACTCTGGCTCGTGTCTGGCTCCTGTTGTGTCTCTGCCAGCTATTTTTGGGCTGATGTAATGTATTTTTCTGTTTTTTTCTCGGTGTACCTCGGCTAGTGTCTGGCTCGTGTAATGTATTTTTTTTTCAGGACTACTCTGGCTCGTGTCCGGCTCGTGTTGTCTCTTTGGCAGCTATTTGTTTGCTGCTGTAATGTCGTTTTCTGTTTTTTTCTAGGTGTACGTCGGCTTGTGCCTGCCTTGTGTCATCTCTGGACTGTTCCCATGAGGCACAGGGTCAGACTGATTTGCATATAGCCTTGTGTCGTATCTGTGCAGCGGCTGCTGTTTGCGTGACTCAGGTAAGACATCTTGGGGCATATTATCAAGAAAGGGCGTTACATTATCGCCGCTTTTATCGGCAGGAAACAGCCGATAAAGCGGCGATAGTGGGCTTCATAATATGCTCTATGAATTCCAATTGAAGCCCATAATAGATGTCTTCACATCTAACATGGGCTTCGATTGGAATTCATAGAGCATATTATTAAGGCCATTATCGCCGCTATATCGGCAGTTTCCTGCCGATAAAAGCGGCGATAATGTAACGCCTTTTCTTGATAATATGCCCCCTTGTGTTTTGTGCTCCTATTAGTATTTTCCTGTTTGTTTTCTAGGTGTACATCTGCTCATGTGTGTTCTTTGTGTTAGCAATTTTGTGTTTACTGCTCCTGTTATGTATTTTTTTTTAGGAGCAATCTGGCTCGTGTTGTCTCTCTGCCAGCTTGCGTGAGTCAGGTAAGCTATTTTAGATTCTGTTTTATTAGATTAGTAATTGACTTTTTGGGGATGAAAGTGCTGTTAACTTCGGGGCAGTTCGGGAATGAACGTTACGTGGCGCAAAGAGATTAAGGTAAGTGCAATGTTTGTATACTTTTTGCTTCTTCTTTAAAGTAAGTGTAAATTGTATTTTTATATGCTTTCATTACAGTGTGTATTTTGGGTTGGGAAATGTGTTCGTGTTTTTTTATTTTATAATGTGCCCAATTTTAAGTTTGTATTTTTATCTTAGTTATTAGTTTCATTTAGATATATAGATTGTATTTCATAATATTGGTAATTTACGTTTTTTGGTCGAAAGTGCTGTTAATCTAAGTTTGGGGAAAGTACCTTATTTTACTACGTCAGGGTGGGGCACGTTTTTTTTCATTGAATCAGTGTCGGCGATATCTTCGAGATAGTTCTCCAATTAACAGTACGTGACGCAGCAAGATGAAGATAAGTGTAATTTGTATATATTTTTTGCTGCTTCTTCAAAGTAAGTGTAATTTATACTGTTATATGCTTTTATTACAGTGTATATTTTGGGTTGTGAAATGTGTTCGTGTTTTTTTATTTAAGATTGTGCCCAATGTTTAGTTTGTATTTTTGTCCTACTTATTAGTTTTGTTTAAATATATAGATTGTATTTCATAATATTGGTAATTTATGTTTTTTTGTCGAAAGTGCTGGTAATCTGATTTTGGGCAAAGTCCCCTATTTTACTACGACAGCGTGGGGCACGTTTTTTTTTCCATTGAATCAGCAGTCGGCGACATTTTCGAGAGAATTCTCCAATAAACGGTACGTGACGCAGCAACATGAATGTAAGTGTAATTTTGATATACTGATTGCTGCTTCTTTAAAGTACGTATAATTTGTATTGTTATGTGTTTACATTACATTTTTTTGGTCCTAGGTGTACCTCGGCTCGTGTCTGCCTCGTGTCGTCTCTGTGCAGCCATATTGTGTTTTTTGCTTCTGTAATGTACTTTTTTTTCAGGACTACTCTGGCACGTGTCCGGCTTGTGTTGTCTCTCTAACAGCTATTTTGATTTTTTTGCTTATGTAATGTATTTTTCTAAATGACGTATTTTTGTCGAAAGTGCTGTTAATCTGATTTTGGGGAAAGTCCCTTATTTTACTACGTCAGGGTGGGGCATGTTTTTTTTTTCATTGAATCAGCGGTCGGCGATATGTTAGAGAATCCTCCAATCAACGGTTTGTGACGCAGCAAGATGAAGGTAAGTGATATTTTTGGAGACTTTTTGCTGCTTCTTTAAAGTAAGCGTAATTTGTATTGCTATATGTTTTTATTACAGTTTTTGATTCCTAGGTGTACCTCAGCTTGTGCCTGGCTCGTATCGGCTCTGTGCAGCATCTTTGTGCAGTGGCTGCTGTTTGCGTGACTCAGGTAAGACATCTTGTGTTTTGTGTTCCTATTAGTATTTTCCTGTTTGGTTTCTAAGTCTTCTCCTGCTCGTGTGTGTTCTCTGTGTTATATACAAAAAATATATGTGTAACCTGCACACCTTATGTATCTTACAGTGAATTTCTAACTTTTGACCATCGGTGCAGACCCGCTGCCTGACTAACCCCTGTCAGGTTCCAATAATAACTGCAAAATCAGACACAACTGTGTCCCTTGCGGGAGTGCACTGTTCGAATTGGCCCCAGTGCCAGGGTGCTTTACCCACGTATTTTAGAAACTAATAAACATCCGTATCAATATTTCAACCTTCAATAAACCTTCAGTGTCTCAAAAATCTTGATAAACAGACACAAACCAAATTTATCTTCACAGAAGCGTTTCTTTTTACTTTACTCTTTCAAAATACTTTGTTTCTAATATTTCATTATATTGTTAGCATTTTATCATATATTCACAATTCGTTTTCATTGAGAACATAATGCAAACTTATATAATTTTCAGAGCTCATACTCCACATCATATTCATATAATACAACAAATGTATCAAAACTTGCGCCGACTTCCTCCCAATGCATTTCGATGCCGGAGCATCTTCGTCAGGGGAATTACTATATGAAACAAAATTTCATGTAAGATAACAGAAACATGACTTATTCATTCCCATCACAACGTTTATATACATGCTTCACATGCTGTATCAACTCTCTACTAATAAGTTTCATGCAATTATTGATGTCTGACAGTATTCAAGCCAACTAGCAATTCAAACAATATAGTGAAACTACTGTGGTGTTCCCTATACATGCCATTCGATATTCTGATCAGTGCAACCCATATTTGTTGCTTCCCAAAACGTAACTCACAAGTGGCCAGCACCAAACCTTAATGTGTTGAATAGAAATTGCAGATACAGAATTCGCGTGGCGCGTGACGCCTTTTTGGAAGTAAGCAGGGGGTGCATGTAGAGTGGTAATGGTGTTGGACTTTTCATACGATTGGACACAGTTATACTCATTTTCTTCTTGTATTTCCCCTATTTAGAAAGAATCTGTTTACATCACGTACTTCAGGTACATTTCTTGTTTGGTCACGAGTTCATTTCTATTCAACACATTAAGGTTTGGTGCTGGCCACTTGTGAGTTACGTTTTGGGAAGCAACAAATATGGGTTGCACTGATCAGAATATCGAATGGCATGTATAGGGAACACCACAGTAGTTTCACTATATTGTTTGAATTGCTAGTTGGCTTGAATATTGTCAGACATCAATAATTGCATGAAACTTATTAGTAGAGAGTTGATACAGCATGTGAAGCATGTATCTAAACGTTGTGATGGGAATGAATAAGTCATGTTTCTGTTATCTTACATGAAATTTTGTTTCATATAGTAATTCCCCTGACGAAGATGCTCCGGCATCGAAATGCATTGGGAGGAAGTCGGCGCAAGTTTTGATACATTTGTTGTATTATATGAATATGATGTGGAGTATGAGCTCTGAAAATTATATAAGTTTGCATTATGTTCTCAATGAAAACGAATTGTGAATATATGATAAAATGCTAACAATATAATGAAATATTAGAAACAAAGTATTTTGAAAGAGTAAAGTAAAAAGAAACGCTTCTATGAAGATAAATTTGGTTTGTGTCTGTTTATCAAGATTTTTGAGACACTGAAGGTTTATTGAAGGTTGAAATATTGATACGGATGTTTATTAGTTTCTAAAATACGTGGGTAAAGCACCCTGGCACTGGGGCCAATTCGAACAGTGCACTCCCGCAAGGGACACAGTTGTGTCTGATTTTGCTGTTCTCTGTGTTAGCCACTATCTGTTTTCGGCTCCTGTAATGTAGTTTTGTTCTTTTCAGGACTACTCTGGCTCGTGTCCGGCTCGTGTTGTCTCTCTGCCAGCTATTTTTTTTTTTTGCTGCTATAATGTCTTTTTCTGCTTTTTTCTAGGTGTACCTGGGCTCGTGTCTGGCTCGTGTCCTTTCTGTGCAGCGGGTGCTGTTTGCGTGACTCAGGTAAGACATCTTGTGTTTTGTGTTCCTATTAGTATTTTCCTGTTTGTTTACTAAGTCTTCACATGCGCGTGTGTGTTCTCTGTGTTAGCCATTTTCTGTTTTCGACACCTGTAATGTAGTTTTTTTCTTTTCAGGCCTACTCTGGCTCGTGTCCGGCTCGTGTTGTCTCTCTGGCAGCTATTTTTTTATTTTTGCTGCTGTAATGTCTTTTTTTGCTTTTTTCTAGGTGTACCTGGGCTCGTGTCTGGCTCGTGTCCTTTCTGTGCAGCGGCTGCTGTTTGCGTGACTCAGGTAAGACATCTTGTGTTTTGTGTTCCTATTAGTATTTTCCTGTTTGGTTTCTAAGTCTTCTCCTGCTTGTGTGTGTTCTGTGTTAGCCATTTTCTGTTTTTGGCTCCTGTAATGTAGTTTTTTTGCTTTTCAGGACTACTCTGGCTTGTGTCCGGCTCGTGTTGTCTCTTTGTCAGCTATTTTGAGTTTTTTTGCTGCTATAATGTATTTTTCAGGGTTTTTTTAGGTGTACCTCGGCTCGTGTCTGGCTCGTGTCGTTTCTGTGCAGAGGCTGCTGTTTGAATGAGTCAGGTAAGTTATCTTATGTTCCGTGCTCTTGTCATATATTTTTCATTTAGTTTTTTAGGTCTTTCCCGAATCTTGTCCCGCTCATGTATTCTCTGTGAAAGCTATTTTGTGCTTTTATATTGTTGTCATGTATTTTTCATTTAGTTTTACATGTCTACCTCGGCTCGTGTCTGGCTCGTGTTGTTTCGGTGACAACGATCTTCTGTTTTGTGCTCGTGTAATGTATTTTTCAGTTTGATTCCTAGGTGTACCTTGGCTCTTGTCTGGCTCGTGTCGTCTCTATGCAGCTGCTGCTGTTTGCGTGAGTCAGGTAAGCAATATTGTGTTTGGTGCGTTTTCATGTTTAGTCAAGCTCGTGTCTGGCTCGTGTAGTGTTTGTGCAGCGGCTGCTGTTTGCTCAACCCTCTAATACTCTCTACTCACTATAGTACACAAATAAATACTCTACAGTGCTCACTATAACGCTCCAATACACACTCTACTACACACCCTATACTACACTCTCTACTACTCACAAATGCTCAAATAGTCACTCAATAATATTCAATATTAAATATTATCGATACTCACTCTAGTAGTTACTATACGACTCCATAGCACTCTCTACTCACTGTCATACTCAATATCAACTACTCGCTACTACTCGCTGTACTAAATAGCATCTAATGTATAGTACTTACTGTAATACTATACTACACACTCTGCTACACTCTTAACTAATCAACATTACACCCTCATAATTAGTCACTTTATTACTCACTCTTTACTACTAAAAATAAAAAATACACTTTGTATATGTAAAGGTGTGGCTGTGCATGTAAATGTGTGTGTTTCTAGGACTCTTTACTACTCACTCTCTCACTATATAACACTTACTCTTTCACTTTCTACTCGCTCTCTAATACTCTCTTTACTAATAACTCTCTCCTACTCACTATCAACTACTCACTCTACTACTCTACTACTTACTCTGAGTGTGGGTGCTAATGCAATAGGTCTCGCATATGCAAGCGATTAAGCTATTAACAATGTAAATGACAATGCCATTTACATATGAAATAAAAAAATAAAATAATGAGCAATGCCAATAGCTCTACCTTTAATAATGCAGAGACCATTGCATTGTAAATGCTTGTTCTTTTTGCTTGCAATCGCAACATCATATTGTTTTTTTCCCTTCTCTACACCTTCAGTACAGATATTTTCATACCTTCTTTTTCGACCAACCACACGCTTTTCAAATAAAGGATATTGACCTAAATTGGAAGCATATGTTCTTCTTAATCTATTGTACTCTTTGACACAGTTTGCATCTGCAGTAACCTTTGTATCATCAAAATCAATCAAAAACAAACCAGATAATTTTCTGACTCGCGTCAAAGCAACATATGCCATACCCTCTTTAAACACAGTATTTTCAATGTTCACCAAAGCACAGTCAACACTTAAACCTTGAGATTTATGAATAATCACTGCATATGCCAAAGAAACTGGAAACTGTTTTCTACGAACATATAAATCTTTAACAAGCAAAAAACGAACTAAACAATGACCAATGTTTTTAACTTCTTCAATCTGATCAAATTTAATTTTTAAAAATTCAATTCCATCTTTATTCGGATAATTAACAAAATCCACAACTTTCCCCATTGCTCCATTAACTGAACCTTTTTCTACGTCCATATTATGCCTTAAAATGACTCAACAGTTTCTACATGCATATAGATTCTTTCCTAAACCAGCAATTTTAGATATTGATTTTTCTAAAGAATCCAATATTGTCTTAAATTTTTCTGTCAAAATAATAGTGATTCCTTCATGTTTTATTTTATCGATGGCTTTCATTTTTATTATTTCTTCATTTTCCAGTTTCAAAAGTTCTTCGTTGAATATACAACACTTACGCAGTGTTGGCATTAAGCAGATTACAGATTTGTTTTCTGCAATTTTCATGTATATTTTCTCAGGAACTACATTTTCATTTCAAAACAAATTGGAAAGTAATCGAGTCTGCAAGGCTTGTTTGCCATGTTCAGTCAGCAGTCCAATTCTTATATCTTGGAGAATAGTTGCATAATCAACATCATTTGCTTGTCGCATATTTGTAATGAGTTCTTTGGACTCAAAATATGACCAAATGTTCACGTTTCTAACACTACCCAGAGACTTTCTGGTGTCTTCAGGCGCAAGTGTTTTAAATACTGGTTGTCCTTTTACAGGAGTCAGTTGCAGTAGATCTCCAAAAACTATGACATGTTTCCCTCCAAATAACATGTCGTACTCTGTTTTAAGAATTTGCTGCATTCTTAAATGCACAAAGGCAAGCATTACGTTTCAGACCATGCTTACCTCATCAATAATGAGAAGTTTCATTTTCTTCAAGACTCTTGAAACTTCACAACAAGCTTCACCAGCTAGCTTGTGGCATTCCTATTTGTTTTCATGCTCCACAGGTAGCATTAGTAAACGATGTAATGTAATTCCTTTGATGTTGTGTGCTGCCAACCCAGTTGGAGCAGTGACAATACAAGCCAAATGAGACTCAGTTGTTTTCTGTAGATAACTTGTAATTACTTTAATTTAAAAACATTTTCCTGTTCCAGCTTCTCCACTCACGTACATACGGATAGGTTGAAATAACGTGCATGAGCACTCTTTCTTTTCATGAAGTAATCCATGGTCAATCTGTTATCTCACTTGCTCATATATTTGTTTCTGTTCAACATTTAGTTGTTCTTCCAACTTTCCTAAGTCCATAATATCTTCGTGATGCATTGCTGTTTCCCCCTCATTCATAGCGATTGCTGCTTCATTTTCAACAATTGGTGGTACTAGTGGATCTTGACTCAGCGCAGCAGAACTTTGACTGTTTTGAGAACTATCTCTAGCAATTTCAGTTGCAATTGCAACTTCTTGATCAATTTCATCGTTCAACAATTTCACATAAATTGCAAAAGCACTGCATTGTATGCTATCTTTACAAGCATTAAAGGAATCTTTATAGCTCTGGGAATCTCCAAGTAATTCCAGTTCTGAACGCCATGGTTTGAATAGTTGTAAAAGGGCTAAATAGTAAAATTCCCTTTTATCAAGAGTGTCGCAACTCAGCTTTCTGTGATTAATCAAATTTCCTTTTGCTTGTTTCACCAAACATCCTTCAGAACCAATGACTCTATATTTTCCATCATTGATGTTCTCTGTAGTATTCCGTTTAAAAGTATAGTTTTGCAGCACTTCATAGAGACACATGTTCTCAAGATGATGACTTCTGCTTGGGTAATATGTGTCCAACATATTTGTTTTTAAAATATCTGTAATTTCTGGATCTTTTTCTGCTAAATATTCAATTTCTTGTACAGATTTCAGTACTCGATTTTGCATGATGCTGCAAGACCTAGACTCACCCAAATTATTCTTCTAGATTTGGAGTATAGACTTGCAGATGATAACCGATCTGAGCATTCATATGCTCCGATCTCTCAATGGGATAACATCTTCAAACTGAAACTGTATAATTTCTTACTTAGAGTAGTGAGAAATCTCTTCCCACATTTCTTTCAGTTCCGTCTTTTCTGATTTTGTAATATAGGATATTGCATATCGTGCAACAGCAATGGAATTGTCCGCAACATACTGAATATCCATGTTAGCATTCCACATGGACAAAATAACTGGATTGTAATCATTTATGTATTTTGACTCTTCATTTCTTCTTAAGTTGTAGGTATTTTTTGGAGACTTTCTTCTGATAGTATGTCACAAAGATGACATAAAACTGTTCACTCTTCCTTTAGATATTACAGGACGTGGAAATGCAAAACGACATTTGGTGTAGAACTTATCCTTAGATTTGTACTTTCGTCGATAGTATTTTCAACATCGGTGGCTTTTGAATCGTAAGACTTGTGCTCTTAAGTTGTTTTCTTCTGTGCTTTTGGTTACAGCACATGTGGCATATTCTTCAATAAAAGACAAAACAGTATCATCCGCATCTGTTCCAAATTTGGGAGCGTCTTTAATCCATAACAGCATATGTATATGAGGAACATCTCTTGCTTGATACTCCTTTCTCCAAAAGAAATCCACAACTTCTCCAAGAGGAGGATTTTTTTTATTGCAGATAAAAGACATCATAGCCTCAAATCTATGATTGAAATACCTGCATACATTAACAGGATCCAAAGAGCATAATTCTCCAGGTGTCTTGTATTCAATATTTTTTATGTTAGAATTTGCCTCTCGAAGAAATTAAAGCAAATCATCACAAGCTTACTCATCACAACTTAGGGTAAGGAACGATGTTGGAGTTCCTAAGTTCCGTAGCGAACATTTCAGTTCTCCATGACGGCGGTAACAATATTCATTAGTGCCACGCTGACATGCCATCAGATTAATGAGCTGAGATTCTAGATGATCATCTCTCTGGTGCACTTTATCCATAAAATCTTTTGCAGATACATTTTGCAGATGTATTCCAGTTTTTAAAATGTGATTGACTGCATATGAAAGTCCATACAAGTCACTTTCAAACAAAAGATGAAATATATAAGGGATACATTTGTTGAAATCTTGGTTCTTCTACATATAATCTTGTTGTCCGGTATTTAGATGCAGGAATCTGCACAGGAAGTTCATCATATCGTCCTCCTTTTCCAGTTGGAAACAACTGCGGAAAACAACGAGCTTCCAAGCTCTCTTCCCATACACTCATGGGACTTCCCTTTGCTTTTTTCATTTGGAACAACTCAATAGTGTGCCCCATCACTTCTTTTGAATGAAGTGGATGCACACTATAATGTTCATAGATTTCTTCACATCTTAACATGTCCACTTTTTCAATTTGTCCACGTAACATTTCAGTGTCTTCTGTTAAAACTATATCTTCTTCTCCCATATAAACATTCTTATAGTATGTATTGTTTTTATCAAATACAATGTTGCCTTTTGCACTTTCCTAACATCCACTAACTCCTGCCAGATTTTCGTATTCTTAGTCGGCACACCTTTAATAAGAATAACTAGTGGTTCACTTTCTACATTCTCTACACCAATCGTTTCAATATTTTTCTGTAAACACACCACTCTTCCTTTTAATCCTCTTTGTAAATCTGAAGGAGGAAATGTACCTGTTTTAGGCTCCATATGATCAATAGCCTGAAAAGGGTGCACACATCGAATAAGAATAGACTTATAGGTGTTTAAATCTATCAATTCTGGAGGAATAGCAACTAACTCTAATTTATTATGCACAGTTTTAGCAGGCATTTTATTCTCATCTAATTTGTTATAACAGTATTTACAAATACACTGATCAGAACCCAAATCAAAATAATACTCTACCAACAAATAAGTTGCAAATTCCTTCCACTTATCATTATTTTCTTTTTCACTTTTTAAATACAGATCAACACTCCTAGTCTGATTTTTATAGTGAGTTCGCCGACAATAAATATAAGAAAAATTTGGCATTTCACTTGAAATCATCTTAAACTTTGTAATTTCATTTTCAAAAATTTTTGTACAACTATGTTCAACATTCTCTACAACATTTTCTTCCATTAATGTCTGAGTTTCTTCACTCACTTCTTCAGGACCAAAGTAACAAAACTCAATATCATCACAAACCTTTTTCACATCTGATACTGACCCACGCAAAAGAGCACTGTTCAACTCATTTAACTTTAGTGCTGGACTTTTTGCATAATACAATTTTCTCACTAACTTCCGCATTTGAGTACGATGGACTGCCAACATCCTGAAATGGTGAAAAACACTTTGACATACTTTCGAAGAAAAACAAGCCAGAGAATGACCATGCAAACCAGTATTTTTCCCACTCTGCAAGGGTCTAGTCCTTGCAACACCTTAATCTTTTGATTAACACTTTTTTTACAATATGCTTGTAAAAAAACACGTAATTTATCAATAGATTTTGGTCGTACACTACAAATACTACGACAATCCCAAGTGTACACTGGGGGTTTAGGACGTGTGCCTAGAACTTCATCAGCTATCACTTCTTCAGCATTTTTAGGAACCATTTGCTCCTTGTCAATTGGACAACCATTTCTAACCTCATAACCTCGGCCACTGGTTTCAACTGCATGCAACACATTATAACACTGTAAATAACTCTCTTCATTAAAAAAAGGTTCAGAACTTGAACTGTGTTTCTATTGCCCTAAGAAAATTTCACAAAAATTACTTTTGATAATTACTCTTTTCCTCTTACTTTTGGCCTTCATTTAATGGATTGGTTTATCTAGTGATCGAATTCTCTTTAATACTAAAATAAATAGTTTCCTCTTTACTTCAAAAGCCTTTTCAACAATGTATTCGATATGCTTCTTCTTTTTTATAAAATACTGTTCTCTTTCTATATTTCTTTGTATCTTTCATCAAATTATGTAGTATTCTGTTGTACCATTTGTTTTGCGGATTTCTTTATATTGATTTTCTCTTCTTTTACTATAAGGTGTATCCTTTATATGTACATTGCCTTTATTTCCTATCCTATTCTTTGCACTTTTTTTGTGTTTGGAACATTTTCACTGGTTTGCACATTTCCATTTTTTTTTCTGAATCTAGTAATATTTTCTATAAAGTCCTTTGTGCTCTTACCAGACATTGTTCTCTGTTTAGACACATTATGCTGGTTTTCCAATACTTGTGGTTGAGTTTTTTTCAAGTTTCCTTCTTCAGACCTTTTAATCTTTTTTTTCTTGTCATAATTACTTTTTTTTAATGTTGATAAACAGTATGTAAAAAATAATCATAAATAAGTATTTATTAATTAATTTAAAATTACACTTTTTTATTACTATACAAACACATTCCATATACATTCTAACTAACAAATTGTAGGCCTGAAGCACAACTGTGAACGTGGTAAGAGCAGTACATACATAGTACATACCAGTTTGAAGCACTCCATAACACTAAAACTTAAAGCACTGTATGAGTACATGCATATTAACTAAATGATCACAATATTATAAGGAGAGACACTGAGTGAATTCATAATTGGTTCACTTTTACTTTAGTAAATAGATCACTACATGGTACAAAAACAGTCACTGTAGCTACAGTACAGATGTACAGTTTAGAGTAGTGCAGTGGTGTTTGAGTAGTGTAGTGGGTTGTGCTGCAATACTGTTTTAGAGTTTACGGTAGTGCACTGTTGAATGGGTCCTATAGGGGTTATGCTTTGGGTAGATTTAGAGTTCAGGGTAGTGCAGTGGTGTTTGTGTAGTATAGGAGGTCGTACTAGAGTAGATTTAAGGTTTAGAGTACTGTAATGATGTTTGGGTAGTGTTGCAGTTGTGCTGGGGTAGTATTTTAGGGTTTATGGTAGTACAGCGGTAAATGGGTAGTGTAGGGGTTGGTACTAGGGGTACATTTAGGATTTAGGGTTGTGCAGTGGTGTTTATGTAGTGTAGGGGAACGTGCTGAATTACCCATTAAGGGTAGTACAGTGGTGTTTGGGGAGTGTAAGGGGTCGTGCTGGGGTAGGTTTAAGGTTTACGGTATTGCAATGGTATTTGGGTAGTGTAGAGGTCGTGTTGAAGTAGTGTTTTAGGGTTTAGGGTAATACAGAGGTGAATGGTTAGTGTAGGGGGTCATGCTGAGAGTAGATTTAGAGTTTAGGATAATACAGTAGACTTTGTGTAGTGTACTGTAGGGAGTCATGTTGGAAGTATATTTAGAATTTAGAGTTAGTTCTGCACTGGTGTTTATGTATTGCAGAGAATCCTGCTGAATTACTCTTTTAGAATAGCATAGTGGTGTTTGGGTAATGTAGAGGATCGGGCTGGGGTACTGTTTTAGGGTTTAGGGTAGTGCAGTGATGTTTGTTTAGTGTAGGGGGCGTGCTGTAATAGTGTTTTAGGGTAGTTCAGTAGTGTTTGAGTACTGTAGAGTGTCATTCTGGTGTAGATTTAAGGTTTAGGGTACTGCAATAGTGTTTGGGTAGTGAAAGGGTCGAGCTGGGGTAGTGTTTTAGGGTTTAGGGTAGTGCAGTGGTATTTGGGTAGTGTAAGGGGTCATGCTGGAGGTAGTCTCACTGCCAGAGTACATGTACTTATATCTCTGCAAACATATCAACCAATCAAATCATGTTATCTCAATTTTCCCACTTTTCCGTACTAGGGTAGATTTAGACTTTAGGGTAGTCCACTGATGTTTGTATAGTGAAGGGGGTCATACTGACCTACTCTTTTAGGGTAGTATAGTGGTCTTTGAGTAGTGCAAGGGGGCATGTTAGGGTAGGTTTAACGTTTAGAGTAGTGCAAAAGTATTTGGGTTGTGTAGGAGGTTGTGCTGGAGTAGATTAAAGGTTTACAGTACTGCAATAGTGTTTGGGTAGTGTAGGTAGTCGCGCTGAGGTAGTGTGTTAGAGTTTATGGTAGTGTAGTGGTGAATGGTTAGTGTAGGGAGTCATGCTAGAGAAGATTTAAGGTTTAGGGTAGTGCAGTGGTGTTTATGTAGCATGGGAAATCGTGCTAAAGTACTATTTTAGGGTAGTACAGTGGTGTTTGGGTAGTGTAAGGGGTCGTGCTGGGGTAAGTTTAACATTTAGGGTAGTGCAATGGTATTTGGATAGTGTAGTGGATCGTGCTGGGATAGTATTTTAGAGTTTATGGTACTGCACAGGTGTTTGTGTAGTGTAGAGGGTCATGCTCTGATAGTGTTTTAAGGTACTGCAGTAGTGTTTGAGTAGTGTAGAGTGTCATGTTAGGATAGATTTAAGGTTTAGAGTAGTGTAATGGTGTTTGAGTAGTATGAGGGGACGTGCTCGGGTACTGTTTTAAGGGTTTAGAGTACTGCAGTGGTATTTATATAGTGTAGGGGGTCGTACTGGCGGTAAATTTAGAATTTCGGCTAGTCCACTACTGTTTGTGTAGTGTACGGGGTCGTACTGAGGTACTCTTTTAGGGTACTAGAGTGGCCTTTGAGTAGTGCAAGGGGTCTTGCTCGGGTAGCTTTAAGGTTTCGGGTAGTGCAATAGTATTTGGGTAGTGTAGAAGGTCGTGCTGACGTAGTGTTTTAGGGTTTAGGATAGTGTAGTGATATTTGTGTAGTGTAGGGGATTGTGCTGGGGTAGTGTTTTAGGGTTTAGGGTAGTGCAGTGGTTTTTGAGTAGTGTAAGTGGTCATGCTACAGGTAATGTCACTGCAAGATTACATGTACTTATATGTCTACAAACCTATAAAACAACCCCATTATTCTATCTCAATTTTCCCAAACAGACACTGACTCACAGTGTGATTCTAGAGAAATAACAGTATTTCTTATACATGGAGTGTATAGGTACTACTGGAAATATGTAGGCCTGAAACACAAGTGTGAAGGTGGTTAGACTACTACATGCATAGTACATAGGAGTTTCAAGCACTGCATACCCTAAAGCCTGTCTCACTGCAACAGTACATGTACTTATTTGTCTGCAAACACATCAAGCAACCTTTCCACATATTTTATAACTGCATTTTACTATTAAAGATAAACTCATTTTGGAAACACATAACCAATGACTATTTTCTAATTCTACAAAAATGTAAGAACACAATACATTTTTCATCAATTACATGTCAGGAAACACATGAAGTACCAAAATGCTTCTCTCAAAGTGATTCCTAAATGCACACAAGGCTCACTGTGTGATTCCAGACAAACAACACTATCCCTTCCATTTTACCAAAACACATTTCGTAGTCTAGAATGAGTACTGCATTTTAGTGTAGAAACTTGACTAATTTTGCAAATACATAAAATATGACTGGTTTCTAATTCTACCAAAACATGAAAACAGCATAGTTATCTATCTGCAAACACATGAAATACACAAATGCTTATATCAGAATGATTTCTGAATGCACACACACTCACAATATAATTCTATCGAAAAAAGTACTCCCTGCACTTTAGCAGGAGAACACATTAGTCTGATTAAAATCAAAATGCACCCCATACATCCTCTCACAAATTAATAACTCACCTCTCAAATTGTTTTGTACAATTATAAGTATGTCAGGCACACACCAGATTTTCTTATACAGAATCTCTCTTCTATACACCTCTCAGCAGAACCAAAGAATGGCAAAGTTTCCCTCTCATTTTGAACACATATACACCTGAACATCAAATCACATTGCTGCCCACATTAATTCAAAAGCAAACACACATTGCTATTGGTTACACATTTCAACCCTTTCCAATTCACATAAATTTGAACACTACCCCCAATCTGCCTTCGGCCTGTTACCATAGAAACAGTTCATGGAACACTTAACTAAGCACACAGGTCAAAAGTTCATCACCCAATGTTGCTAATCAAAACAGCAAGTGTGCTTGACTTTTCAACATATCAGCCTATCCTATGTAATGTTCTTTTCAATCAGATTTTCTTAACAAATAAGAATCATACTTTTAAAAAACAGAAACATGCAATCTAGTTTTCAGTGTAGAATGTTGTCAAACAACCAATCATTTCTTTTCTTTTTTCAAAACTGCATCTTATCCACCATTTTAGAAAAATCTTAGTTTTCAAACTGTCATTTCATTTACAGAGACCATCTGAGTGCATCCAGACCTCCCTTCAAGATGCTTAGAGCGTGGATTGTGGGACACAGCTATATTTTCTAGAGCCAAAGGTACGCAGAAAACAGAGGAATTCACAAAGACCTAGCTTTGCCAAATGTAGACATCGAATGGATTGGACAGAAAGGGTTAAAGTGCCACCAATTGATGCCATTGGTTAAATCCTTTTTGCATCTCCAAACCTGACCTCATAATTGTGCACTGTGGTGGCAATGACCTAGGCCCTTTGACTGGGGTAGGTCTGGGAATGCTTATGAAGGACACCTTTGCAGAATTGATGTCACTTTTCCCCAAAACTGCCTTTGTCTATTCTAACATATGCCAAAGGCAGAAATGGAACTGGTCCAATCAATTTTGTCCACAGATTGAGAAAGCTAGGAAACATGTGAATAAATCTGTTTCTGCTTTTCTCCAAGACTATAGAATGGGGTCCATTTACCACAACAATCTCCGTTTCAATATGGATGGCATCTATAGGAGAGATGGTGTACATTTTGCAGATAAGGGTAACAGAGTCTTCCTCTTGAACTTTAGACTCTGCATAGGTACTTACTTGTAGGTACCAACATCTCTAAATAAACACAAGGGCTCTTTTTAGAGCCACCTAAAAACTAAACACATAAACTTTAAATATCTCAGATTTTTTTTTTTTGCTTAGAGTCGCGTAACCAACGTGTTAGAGTCGTGCACTTGACGCATAGAAGTCATGCAGCAAACACTCCCGCCCTCTCATAGCAAACAACAGTGTCCTGGGGTGGGCACCCCAAGACACTGCAGGAGCCGCCCTGGGGGCTGCATGGCCCCTCTCCAGGAGAGGGGCCATGCAGCCCCCATAAACAATACACAAAGCGTCCTACAGCTGGTGATCCCCGGAGCTTGAGAAGCCGTTAACCCCCCACCTCCCCCAACAAATTATACTGGGAAGGGCTTTGGAGCCCCTCCCAACAATTTATTTTGTAGTCCCGGGCGGTGGTGGTCCCCGGGGCTGTTGGGGCCCTTCTGTGACCCCTTTCAATTTATTCATTTCCCCCTGGGATTTGGCCTCTCCAGGGACAAATTTTAAAACAAGCTGCATTTTTTATTTATTTTATTTTATTTTTTTACCCTACACGCACCTGCCTGTTTAAAAAAAAATGTGGACCCCCTAAGCAGGTCTAGAGGGTAAAATAATTTCAAACCTGACCCCTTTCTCCGTTTTGAACACATATTCCACTGACTTCCTCAGCCTCGCTTCTACGGAGGCACAAATGGCTGCCAACAGTTCCTAGTTTAGAATGTTTACAACCACTTGACAGCCAATAAGCATTGAGCACGTGATCGGGACGGTGCGCTTGTGGTACGATGACAATCCTCGCACAATCCGCGGATCCCCGCGCACTTTGATATTTAAATTACTTTAATTGTAATTTTCTCAGGAACTACTGAACAGATTAACACCATTTAAGCAAAAGGCACAAGTCTGAACTGAGGGCTACCTCTTTGCCAAATTTGGTGTAATTCCATTCAGCCGTTCGGGCTGTAGCCGTGGCTAAAGGTCCTATGGGAAATTGCATGGGGAAAACACGTTTTGGGACCCCCTTTTTTCTCGGCCCCCGCTTGATTAAATATCCCCTCCAAACTTTTGGGAAGCAGCGAAACTGAGATGGCCAAAAGTTTGGAAAATTTTGAGACAATTCATCAATTGGCGCCAAAATTATTGGCAATAGAATGTTGTGGATTTCCTATGCATAATAGGTCCTAACTATAACTACCTACTGGCGACTGCCAGTAGGTAATGTACATATATATATAACGCACCCCCTGGCACGATTGCAGAGGGGGAACAAATCCCCCTTGAATACTGGAGGTCCCTGGGGGCCAACTAGTCCACCAGGAACCACAAGTATGTGCCAGCTCTGTGGCGCTTACTGGAGGTAGCTGGTGGGCTAGTTGCACCCCAGGGACCCTCAGTATTCAAGGGAAGTTAATCCCCCAACTTAAAACGCACCACGGGGCTCGTTTGCACAGTGGTGAAGGGAGGGGGCGGGGCCTGAGTTCACATGTGTGCAAACACACCCTGTGGCGCGGTTTAAGTTGAGGAATTAATTCCTTGTAAATCCTGAGGGTCCCTTGCAATATCTGACCTTGTCCTCATACCAACAGTTATATGTAATATGACATGAAATGGTTTCAGCTTTTTTCTTCTGTATTTACGAGCCATTTCAAAAACTGTATTTTCATGATTCATTCTGATAGCATTTTCGAATGTCAACTATTTGCTTTGAATGAAATATTGCTTTGAATGCGTACAGCACCAATGCTTGTTTGTGTACAACCAGTACCAATGCATTTTTATGTATTTTGGGTGGGTTTTAAACACTTGTTGTATAGATAGCTTTATAGATACGTTTATACATGTTTAGAAATTAGTATTTAGTAGAAGTAGTACATAAGAAAGTAGAGTGGGTGTTGTATGGCGTTTTAGATGCCGAATGGATTTTCCAGATTCATGCCCTAATATAGGTACAATTCACGTTGCACTTATATAGGCATAGATATCAAGCCCTTATTTAGGCATAGCCCATGCTACCCAAATACAGACATGGCTACTTCCATCCGTTCACCAAACTTCACAACAATTTCTTGGAAAACCAGCTTAAGCCGTTAGGAACTTCCCCTTGCTTGAATATTGATTTCTCCAAGAACTCAGTTGATTTTACAATGAACATCTATTGCTTAGGGGTTCATTCATGATGTTCATATGTCCGACTTTACATCAAACATGGCATTCCTAAACAACTTCAAGGTATAAATATACCTTCACTTGCTATAGTGGTTCGGAGCAGTTTGATGACCTACTTGTCCAATGCAGCTCGCTACAGCAAGTCCGAAGGAAGCCGACTCTCCAGCTGACGCACTGATCAGAAAGCTGCCCTCCTCTGCTAAAAAATCCAGCTCCAGTCTTTCTGACTCCCCTTGCGGGGTGTTGGGAAATCGAGTCCCGAAAAACAGAGATACCAAACCTCCTTTATTGTAAAGGTATGGAGCTGATTAGAACCTAGAGAAACCTTTGGTAGATTCTTGGCAAAAACTAAACCTATGCTAAAGACCATACTTACTTCTTCCCAAGTACTAGACCTAGGTTAGGTACATTGGGGTAGGCGTATTTTAGAAGCACCAGTTGAGTATTTAGTCTATGTTATTTATGTATGTATTTGTATATGGCTTAGAAACCATACAATGCTATTACAGTATTATGTTATAATACTATTCTCCCTGTACGCATTATACTTTGCATTCTATCTAACGATTATAGCAGTTCACCTCTCTTGCATGATAAAGAAGACTGTTCAATAAACCTTTTATTGAAAACGCCTGTCTCACTATTTCTCTGCAACTCTGTAGAAACGAAGCATGCACAATTGACTGAGTAAAATAGTTATCTATTGTTTCCACGACTCTTTGAGTTATGTTCTTATTCTTGGGGTAACAAAGTTGTCATGTTTATGCAATTGTCAGAAACGTATCCCTTCTTGTGTATTCGAGAAAGTTTCTAGTGACCTCTGAGCTAGCTGGCACTCACTATTACGTTTAGTATATTCGATAGAGACCTATTGACTTAGGTCCTACGTCAAATCTATAGGATATATTATTCCAATGTGCAGAGCCTATTGGGAATATAGGAACTACACTACATGGCGCCCAACATTTGGTAAGGCACTAATTTAACGCTAGATACTAAAGTAACTCAGTCGTGCTTTTCTCAGAGACCCCTGTTTCCGTAATATTCAAATAGACGTCTGGAGTGGGTAAAAGGATAATATCTGCCATAGCTGAGTAGGACGAAGAATCCTATTTATTAACTTTTTGGTTTGTTCAACGTTGAAGGATACAGTGTTCCAAAATATTGTGCACCTTATCTTTGTTTCCTTGAAATTTGCTTTGCAAACTTTCAGTCAACAAAAATGGGATAACAACACCGAAACCAGTGGAGCTGCGGCTGATCCAGCCGATGCAGCTTTTAATATTTCAGGTTTTGACGAAACCAATGAGGACGCTATAAGCATACCTCTAAATTTAAGGCAAGCCATCACTATAAAACTTATAAAAAATGGCCAATTAGCAAGAGGTGGTAGGGCAGTTTTTGTGATAGAGGCACATTAATATCATCAGACAGAGGTATTCTATTCATGGATAGGCTTCCCTGAAGCAGATCCAAGAACACATGTATTTCACTTCTACAAAGAAGATGAACCACCAAAGGAATAAATTCCTTTCAAGGATATTGAAACTTACCAGGAGCCTGCGCTCTGGTTTAAAGGCGACCTAAAACATATAAATCACATTGCCAGGCTCGGTCCACTAGGTAGACCAAGAGCAACATGGCTAGCTTTAGCCAACTACAGACCTGACCCAGACATTGAAGCAATGTCAGATGAACAATTACTTAGTAATATACAAAATCTAATAGAATTATATAGTTAAAGGTCTTTACTAAAACACGCCTACTCCTATTAAAAAGAAGTGGGAAAACATAAACAACCTTCTAAAGAGAAGCGTTCTCAATCCCGGGGTAGGTCTCCTCAAAAGGAGCCCTCTGAAAGGAGGTATAACCTCAGGAACAGGGATAATTTGAGAAGATACTGATACACGTTCCTCTCGTACCTTTCAGACTTCGTCACAGAAATCCGAAAGAAGAGGACGATCAGAAAACAAGGAAGAAAGCGTGAAGTCTAAAGACGATCAACACGTTCAGAAAAACAAGAAACCTCAATTCACCAAAAATAAGTAGCAGGTCTAAAAATCAGACATGCAGAGGACCTTGAGGACACAACTCAAGAACGGGGAATGGGCTCAATGTTGGACAGCGCAGCAGAAGTCACCATAGCTCGCAAGAACTTGAATGATCATCTCGAGACAGTGGACTTGAATGATTACATTCAAGTTGAAACTGCAGATACCAGGGTTAGTTGTCCACATAAGTTATATGAAATAACACTCCGGATGGAGGGGGACATACCAAGAAAAGTGAGAGCACTCTTTTGGGAGCGACTTTCTAAGGGTTATGACATTCTTCTAGCTGAACAAGACTGGCGACCAGAATTTGTCGGGGAGTGCCCACATGGCGAAGACATCATTATGCCAGCCTTCTCCAACCACATTCCAATTTATTTAAAATATACCTATGCCAGGAAATGGGCAGTAGCCCAGGCTCCTGCATTATATAAAAATCATCTAGGATGGGATGAGGACTCTCCTCACTATAAAATCCAGTTGAAAAATCAACTAACTGCACAAAAGCAGTATCCATTTAAGCAAGAAGCTAAAAAACAGTTCAGAGAGATATTAGATCAACTTGAATACCAAGGGGTGATTGAAACGTGCACCTCGTCAATGAACAATCCTTTGTTTCATGTCTCCAAACCAGAATGTCGTCTAGTATTGGATTACAGACACTTAAACTCTTGTTGCAAAATTTAGCAGTACAAAATGCACATAGTGCAGCATTAATGAATAACATTGTGCATAAAAACCACATTAGATATTTCTAACGGTTTCTTCTGTCAAAACATTGCACTATACAGTAGGTACTTGATCGCTTTTTCAATTATGGGGACACAGCGTGACTTCTGTCGTCTCCCACAAGGACTCAAGAATAGTCCTGGATTATTTTCAGCAAGAGTAACAGAGTTACTACAAACTTATGAAGATGAAGCTTTATCATGTGTAGATGACATCTATCTAACAGACGATGACTTGGATAGGCATTTGAACAGGGTGAACACCATCATTCGTGGCTTTGAGAATTGCCCACCTGAACATCCTTTTCCTAGGCTATGAACTTTCATGTGAAAGCAAAAGCCTGGCAGCAAACTTTCTAGAGAAATGTGCGCTGCTCCAACCTCCAAAAACGCTGAAAAACTTACAGTCAATTCTAGGTTTCCTAAATTTCGGAAGAACATACATTCTAAATTACGCAGAAAGGGCTAAACCTCTCCACGAACTAATGAAACCTGATTTTAAAACAGTTCATTGGACACAAAAACACACAGAAATGTTGCGTTCATTGCAAACAGACATTTGCAAACTCGTGTAAACGTATGCAACTTAGTGATCCTTATCTTTCCAGGACAATGCGGATTCATGTACCAATAGCTAACAAATCACACTTGTACACACAAGCAGAAATGAAGTTTACTTCAACAGAAATATTTCTGACAGCGGTTCATACTGCAGTAGCAAAAGAGAGAGCCCTCGCACAGGGTAAGCACATTATGTTTGTTACACCTGTACCTGCCTTAGAGGCAGTGACAAAAGTGAGCATTCCAAATGCTAAAGCTTTACATCCAAGATGGATACAATGGGTTAATTCTCTTGCCGCAACAGACGTTGAGTATGTTTTTGACCCATGTTTGAAAACACAAGCATTTCTACAATACGAACAAGAATGTCCTCTGCCTACTGAAATTTTGCCTCTAGAGCAGTATGAATGTATAATTTATACTGAGGGATCAGCTCAACCTGCTATGGGGGTGTAAACAACCCTATAGTGCGGCATGCACAATCGTTAAAAGTCGTTGGCGCGATTGCAAATTCTGACCAATGGTCACTAAAACACAATCTCTAGAAGATTGTATAGCTCAGCGAGCTGAACTACAAGCAATAGATGGCGCTTGAGAATACGGACCACGAATTCCCCACACTCATAGTGTGCGATTCGTATTATTGTGTTCAATCGTACAATGAATACTTGCAAAACTGGATTCAAAACGGTTACAAAGATGCAAAAGGTGGCACAATCAAGCATAAACTGCTTTGGGAACAAGTAGTTCAGTTACGACAGGAACTACAAAACACTAACGTGATACATACGCTGAGTCATCAACATGATGGCGTTCACATTGAAGGGAATTCATTGGCTGATGACGCCGCAAAGGCAGCTGTGCAAACGGCTTCCGTAGCTGCAATCACTCGTTCAAAAACGAAAATAGACAGCGAAATAATGCAAGCTGTCAATGCTTCAGGCAAAGACAGTGGTAAAACATCACCAAAAGGCTTTCCACTTAAATACTCGTATATAACTGATGCGAACAATGTTCCGTTAGTTCCAATCCCTGGAGTGGGGGATAGAGTAATTCAAAACATAGAACATAGATTAGGACTAATCCTAACAGCACATGAAGGGCTTGCCTCTGCTCATCCAGGTGCTTCTGCCACAGAGTCATTATTAAAACAGAGATACTGGTGGCCACGCATGAGGAAACAGACCACAAACTATGTTTTGGAATGTGAAATTTGCCAAAAGATGAACGTCTCAACAGTGAAAAGTCCTGTGCAGACGCCCCTGTTAATTTCAGATAAACCATTAGCTTGCATTTACCTGGACCACTGCGGTCCCTTACAGAGGGATGGTAACTATAAATATATCATGGTCACAGTGGATTCGTGTTCAAGATTCATTTGGATGTGGCCTCAGCCCTCTGCTGACGCTCGAACTGTTATAAAAGATTTGCGAGTCTTCATCGGCACATACGCAGTTGGCACGCTACATTCTGACCAGGGTCCTCCGTTTAGCTCTCGGGCTTACAAGGAGGCCATGGCCAAATTGGGCGTTGCATTGCAGTACTCTAGTCCATTCCATTCTGAGGGAAATTGGGTAGTGGAGAGAAAGAAACGGGACATGAAGCAATCTATAACAGCTAGGGTATTAGTCTCGAGTGACGGGTGGGTCCAACATCTAATAGGTGTCCAACGTAGTCTTAACAATCTGCCAAGAAGTTCTCTATGGGGTATCACTCCATGTGAAGTTCTTTTTGGGACCAGAATGTTAATATCAGATCTCGATTGTCAGACTTCAGTGGTAGACCAGAAACCCTTTGATATCAAAGACCGTTTGGCTGTTTTACAGGAATTAGATGAAATAAGAACGAAACAAAGTAACGTGTTCCTGAAGCCACCAACCACTGAAGAAAAACCGACCGTCCCAGCAAGGCCTGTCTGGATTCCTAAGCTTGGGTATCTAGTCAGAGAGAAGATCGTGGACAAGAAGGAATTTGGGCCTTCTTCCAGACAACCAGTACCTGTCCTAGCAATCCATAGATTAAGAACAGTATTACTGTCGCCCCTTGCTGGTAAAAAGGAAAACAGGTTCTTGTCCATCGACCTGGTCAAACCACATCATGTGGCCGATCATAAGCAGTAGGCCAAGTGGACTCCGCCAATGTAGCAGACGCCCTAATCTGGCTACTATCCAAGAGGTTCAAACTGAGAGACTCATCACCTTCAAAGAATCTGCAGTGTGAAAAGAAGGACTATGCAATAAAGCTATGGAACTTGTACCTTTTGAAACCCAAATAACAGTTTGTCAAGAAACACCTGTCTACAATGAAGTAACAAGTGATCGTGAGGTTCCAGCGATTTCAACGAATCCTGATGCAATCCAAACAATTGATAGCAACTGCCTCTGGCTATTTCATTAACTTTGATACGTTTTCTGAGGATCCCAGTGAGCCTGAAACACCGCAAGTAAAAAGAACTATGAAAGAACAAACAACAGACCTTTTTCATCACTTGGAAAAGACTTATCTGGTTTCACCATGGATTGAACTTTGGATTGTGTTGGGTGTACTTTTTCTTCTACTTTGGTTGACTCTGGTAATAACTTTAGGAATGCTGATAAATGGAAGATTTGTTAAAAAGGACACAGCAAGTAAGAATATCAACTTACTTCTCAAGCCACAAAAATCATCTCATTGTGAACAAAGAGACTTGTCATCAGTGAACATCACAACCGTTCCCATACCTGGTGGTATAGCTTGGGACAGAACTGACTATGACATTTTTGGCCCATCGGAGCTGTTGATGATTCTATACCAGTTCAAGATTTCCTTGAATGACTTTGTTTAGTCTAGTACCTTTTCTGATGATTGGGACTTCGAGACTGTTAATAATATGATGTCAGACTTAGAAATGTCTTCTGTATTTACAAATCCTGAATATTTAGAAGGTTCATCAGATTATGAACAAATGTATTGTTATAATCACTATGGTCATAATTTCTTGTACAAATCTGCAAACCCTAGAAATGTACTGATGTATAACGAATGGGAACTTGGTCCTATGCCACCAAAGGGAAGCTCAAAAACATTTTTGGGGAAAATTTCCATACTTTTCAGGTTTTAATGTTTCTAATCCAGAATCATTTTACTTAAAAAATGTTAATAAGACAGGAATGAAAAGTATGTTGACAAATACCAAGCAAATTTATTCTGCAGCCTTTTATACTCAGCTGTCTTGACTAGGTTTCGACTTTTGGAAAGACAACATTGAGACAAAAACTGTCTGGGTCACAAAAGATTGGCAAGTGCAGGGGATAAAAGCTTTATTTAGAACCTGCATCATCCCAGAGCAAATTATGTTTTTGAATGACACTGTCCAACAGACATCTAGTCTTGGGTTAGCCAAGATAAAAGACTTAAACAATCTGTCCATACCTACACCTACACCTGATAGCAATAACACTTCAGAGGGGGAGGTCGACGTACCTACTATTTTGCATCACAACAGAACAGATCCAGATTGGAAAAAATGGTTAATTTGGCCCACAGACACAAACACCTGTCGAGATAGATTCCTGAATAAAACACGGGGCTTCACATTCACTAGGCCAGATCCAGAGACAGCATCCAGGAATAGTAACAACATACAGTGTAGGGAAACTATGCCTTGAATGGTAACATAGATCTACACTCAAGGATGTAAAACAACACTTATCTTTACTTAAAGATGGCGCTGATATTAGGGATTCTTGCGAGGACCAAGAACATTGCGTCATAAACATTTTATATATGCCGTTATCTATGCTGCGTATAGTGAAGCATGGAAGATAACGCAAGCAGAGACTGCAGAAAGAATACAAGAAATTGATCATATTAATTTAGAGAAAACTCTCTCTGTAGTTGACAATGGGTTAACGACTCTGTCATCCAGGATATATTCTTTGGACAGCATAGTATCCTCTGCCATAGCCATCATAGAACAGGACTTGGTCAATTTTGAACATGGTCAGTCGCAATTACGTTCTATCATGCTATTTTTTTTTTTATTTTTTTTTTTGGCAGAGTTTTATATAGCGCGAACTAGACCTATTAGGCTGGACGTTACAAAACCTACATTCAGACTATGTGCCTTGAAGTTTAATCAATACTACATCTGTAGTGTAGCTCCTATTTTCCCAATAGGCTCTGCGCATTGGAATAGTACCTACAGCAGTAAAGGCCTAGGCCAGACGTTAACTAGGTCTACTACTGTCGATGCTAGACTTAATTTTTGGGTTTGCCAGCTAAGCTCAGAGTTCGCTAGAAACTTTCTCGAATGTTCAAGGAAGGAATTAACTCCCCTGATTAGACAAGAAGGGATTTAGTTTCTGACAACCATAGAACATGACAACTTTGCTCTCCCCTAATCAAGAGTCAATCTCAAGAGTCGTGTGAGCACAAGGCAATTATTTTACTCAGTCAGTACGTGCATTCTTAGTCTCATCAGAATGTAGAGAAAAGGAAGAGACGGGCGTGTTCAATAAAAGATGTTATTTATTGATCAGTCTCTTTTCTCGTACAAGAGAAATGGATCGATATTATTGCAATACTTATAGTTAAGTAAAGTGCATACATTAAAAGCAATAGTATAAAATAATACTGTAAAAACATTGATATGGTTTCTGAGCCATATGATGTTTAAAATGATTAAAATATATTTACATACACATATACATTTGACTAAACGTACTCAACTGGTGTTTCTAAATACGCCTACCCCGTGTACCTGACCTAAGTCTAATGCGTGGGCGGGAATAGAAAGTTACAGTTTAAGTTAAGTTTGTTTTTGCCAAGTGAATAACTAAAGAATTCTCTGTGAGGGGTTATTCAGTTCTCTACCTGGAATTTAGGATGGATGAGGAATGGTATCTCTTTCTCTGCTCTCGATATTCCAGGCTGCCTGCGAGGGCTGCCCAGAAGCGCCGGTGCTGGGTCTCTCGGCTTGAGATAGCAGCGCGTCTCTCAGCGCGTCAGGAAGGCGGGGCTGCTGCCAGCGGGGTCTGCTTCGCTCTCGGCTTCGGCAAGTATGGCTGCTCCGTCTTGTCACCACGCGTGTGTTTGCATAGGGCAAGGTCGGCAATATTTATACCTTAAAGGTGCCGAGATTGACGTAAGGATGGACATAGGTACGTCAATAAAGATGTCATACGACTTGCTCGTTAGCACATTCTTTTGCAAAAGTTCTCTGTGAAATCAAAACAATGGCCGCACGGATTATCCAGGTTGTCATAGGTTTGATTTGTTATGAGAACGTCGTATGCCTTATCAGGGGCTGGAGGAATGTCGCTTGTCTAATTAGATCTCAAGCGTTATGACCTAATCAGATAACACGTTCCTGTGCCGTAGTGTGACTGCGTCAGATAACGGTATCTGCATCATGGGGGATTTCTTGCCTCATGGGCTGACTGTTAGTTAACTTGATAGTTAGTTTAACCAGAATAGGGTCAGGAATAGGGGGACTGATTCAGAACCTATAGAAATACACGACACATCACTGTTTTCAGAATTCAAACTCACTGATAAACAGATCAAACTGGCACAGAGGGGAGCAGACTATACGGTGCTGAGCATTGAAAAACTGGAAAGATTGCCATTTACTGTCGCTGAAAAACCAGCTACAGAAGGGATTATACACGGAACAATCACTCTGCCCGTTACAATTTTCCATTTTCAGTATTGCCTAAAACACATACCAGCATATATGAAAGGTTGGGTAAAGAATACATCAAGACATCCTGGGAATTACCATACACTTACAGATGTTGGAGTGGGGGTCGTGAAGTGTTTCTTAGCAGGAAAAACTGTGAAAACGCACTAAGTGGTTCCCTCCTTTGTCAGGGTTTTAATTTACACGGGGCCTGCGATGGTTCCTCTACCAACTTATCCTGCCACCTGCAAGGTTCACCAGCTGTGGTAATTGATCCAATTTTTGGATAACTTTCTAATGGAAGTTACCTCATGTTGAACGATCACAACTGCTGTGGCATGTTGCCAGGTTTACCCTATCTCGTAACTGTGTCAGCCAGGGTCACTTGCTGTATGCAAGTATTGTTTCCAAAAACCAAGACTGACCGGGAGTCGCCGTTATGGCCTTCACTGAACATCTCTTCTATACGAATTGATACTTTAAGCAGAATGAAAGGCATTCTTTTTCAGAAAACTTTGCCACTGACCTCGGCCAAAGAGACCTATGATTTGCAAGTCGCAAGGACTTCTGCAGAGATACATGCCCTCTTAACGACATTTCTCGGAAATATTAAGTCATATCTTAAACATGTTTGATACGAGTGGTATTATACATGTATTTAAGGCAGTTTTTTCAGGACTGTTAGCACCTCTTGAAGCAGTCCTAGGAATATTTCCAAACTTCAACCACTCTGTGTTTGGCGAATTGCCTCTCCTTTTGGGACTCGCTGCAGGGATACTATTTCTGCTCCTACTGCTTCGATATGGCAAGCCAATCCACAAGCTACACCCAGTTCACCATGGAGACAACTTTACTGGCAATGAAGTGTCGTGAGCACATCGTCCAAATTTTAGGACTACCTCGTCTAAGAGAATAGAATACCAAATGGTTCTATCATTAAGACCAATTTGGAAAGATTGCATCTTAACTGTTCTACGCTGCCTGCTATGCAGAGAACAATGCGTGCTAGTCACATGTCTGACACTCCCATCAGTCATGTCAACGGATGTTGATACTTTGCTTGAACCAGTAACAGCCCTTGCACTGTGTTGTCCCCAGCGGCTACCAATTCTGATGACGGCATTCATTGAGATCTCACAGACACAAAATGCTGACGGTGAGGTACCTGAGGAAACAGGCACACAGGTACCTTCCAATTTGAACATTGCTAATGCGACCAATGCTGACGGCGATGCTACACATCTAGGTGTGGTGATCTTCTTAACGAGTTAATTCAACTCTCACCTACAATAGTAAACAAATTCTTTACAGACTTAGAAGATTTGATGTTTTCTCCAAACAATAACACTGACTTTTGATTTGGCACACAGTGTTCTGAGAGACTCTGAATTTGACCTTCATCTTTTCAAAACAAAGTTCTAATTTTGGAACTCTTTTTTCTATGATTAACTTTTTTCTTTTTCTAAATTTGTATTTTTCATTTTTTGGCACAAAGTAATCTGCTTAAAGTAGAACTATTCATAGAGAACTAGAATTCTTTGAAAAAATTCCAGAGGCAATATCTGACCTTGTCCTCATACCAACAGTTATATTTAATATGACATGAAATGGTTTCAGGTTTTTTCTTCTGTATTTACGAGCCATTTCAAAAACTGTATTTTCATGATTCATTCTGATAGCATTTTCGAGTGTCAACTATTTGCTTTGAATGAAACATTGCTTTGAATGCCTACAGCACCAATGCTTGTTTGTGTACAACCAGTACCAATGCATTTTTATGTATTTTGGGTGGGTTTTAAACACTTGTTGTATAGATAGCTTTATAGATACGTTTATACATGTTTAGAAATTAGTATTTAGTAGAAGTAGTACATAAGAAAGTGGAGTGGGTGTTGTATGGCGTTTTAGATGCCGAATGGATTTTCCAGATTCATGCCCTAATATAGGTACAATTCACGTTGCACTTATATAGGCATAGATATCAAGCCCTTATTTAGGCATAGCCCATGCTACCCAAATACAGACATGGCTAGTTCCATCCGTTCAGCAAACTTCACAACAATTTCTTGGAAAACCAGCTTAAGCCGTTAGGAACTTCCCCTTGCTTGAATATTGATTTCTCCAAGAACTCAGTTGATTTTACAATGAACATCTATTCCTTAGGGGTTCATTCATGACGTTCATGTGCCCAACTTTACGTCAAACATGGCATTCCTAAACACCTTAAAGGAATAAATATACCTTCACTTGCTATAGCAAGGCACGGTGGTTCAGAGCAGTTCGATGACCTACGTGCCTGACGCAGCTCGCTACAGCACGTGCCGAAGGAAACCGACTCTCCAGCTGACGGACTGATCAGGAAGGTGCCCTCCTCTGCTGAGAAATCAAGCTCCAGTGTTTCTGACTCCCCGTGCGGGGTGTTGGGAAATCGAGTCCCGAAACAGAGATACCAGACCTCCTTCATTCTAAAGGTATGGAGCTGATTAGAACCTAGAGAAACCTTGGTAGATTGTTGGCAAATACTAAACCTATGCTAAAGACCATACTTACTTCTTCCCACTTACTAGACTGAGGTTAGGTACATTGGGGTAGGCGTATTTTACAAGCACCAGAGGAGTATTTTAGTCTATGTTATTTATGTATGTATTTTTATATGGCTTAGAAAGCATACAATGCTATTACAGTATAATTTTATAATACTATTCTCGCTGTACGCATTATACTTTGCATTCTGTCTAACAATTGTAGCAGTTCACCTCTCTTGCATCAGAAATAAGACTGTTCAATAAATCTTTCATTGAAAACGCCCGTCTCACTATTTCTCTGCAACTCTGTAGAAAGCATGCACGATTGACTGAGTAAAATAGTTATCTATTGTTTCCACGACTCTGAGAGATATGTTCTTATTCTTGGGGAAACAAAGTTGTCATGTTTATGCGGTTGTCAGAAACTAATCCCTTCTTGTGTATTTGAGAAAGTTTCTAGTGACCTCTGAGCTAGCTGGCACTCACTATTAAGTTTAGTATATTCGATAGAGACCTATTGACTTAAGTCCTACGTCAAATCTATAGGATATATTCTTCCAATGCACAGAGCCTATTGGGAATATAGGAACTACACTACATTCAGGGGGACAACTAGCCCACCAGGTACCTCCAGTAAGCGCCACGGAGCTGCATTGCAGAGTGTTGTAAAAAGGGGCGTGGCCTCTGAACACATTTCTGCAACGCAGCCCCCTGGTGCACACTGGAGTTACATGGTGGGCTAGTTGGCCCCCAGGGACCCACAGGATTGAGGAGGAATTAATTCTCTAACTTAAAACGCACCATAGGGCGTGTTTGCAGACATGTCACCTCAGGCCATGCCCCCTTCCTTCACCACTATGCAAAGGCGCCCCGTGGCGCGTTTTAAGTTGGGGAATTAATTCTCTTTGAATACTGATGGTTCCTGTGGGCCAACTAGCCCATATCTGCAGTATGCGCCAGGGAGCTGCGTTGCAGACAGGTGTTCAGAGGACACGCCCCTTTTTATACCTCTCTGCAACGCAGCTCTGTGGCACTTATTGGAGGTACCTAGTGGGCTAGTTTGACCCTAGGTACCCTCAGGATTTAAGGGGACTTAATCTCCCAACTTAGAATGGCCACAGGGTGCGTTTACATAGTGGTGAAGGGAGGGGACGGGGCCTGAGGTGACATGTGCAAACATGCGCTGTGGCGAGTTTTAAGTTGGGGTAATAATTCCCCTTCAATCCTGAAGGACCCTGGGGGCCAACTAGCCCACCAGGTGCTTCCAGTAAGCGCCACTTTGCTGCGTTGCAGAGAGGTGGTGCAGACCGTGCCCCTTTTTATACCTCTCTGCAATGGCACTTACTGGATATACCTGGTGGGCTAATTTGCACTTAGGGACCCTCAGGATTCAAGGGGACTTAATCTCCCAACTTAATGGCCACAGGGCGTGTTTATTGGTACTATACCCCGGCACGCATCAAGGCATGGGATGTAGCGAAGTCGGGCCTCTTCTGGCGGGGGAGTGGCCTTTCGGGTACTTTGGTGCACCTGTTGTGGCATTGCCCGAAGTTAGTGCGGTATTGGAAAGTGATTCTTTTTTTTGGAAAACCTTTATTGTACAAAGAAAGCTCACAAATACGGGCCTACAACCCACGAGGGCTGGCCACCACATGGTAGATAACGTAGTAAACGAAAAACAAATTCTCTACAGGATATGTCACCAAGAACACAGGAGAAACAACAAAAGGTATCAAGCAATCAGCAAGAACAGGACAATAAAAGGTTAATTTTCTAATGCGGGGCGGGGAAACAGAAGAACAATGGGCCGTGCAAAAAACAACCAGGGAGGGGCCGCGGCAAGCCGCCATCTTATGATCACAGAATGAGAAAAGAGGCCATACAAACATAGCTATCAAAGAGTATAAACATGGTCGGAATATAAAGAAACGACAATGGCATCAATCAAACCGCGCCTACCCGTCGCCGCCCCCACCCAAATTGAGGAGACACAATCAAAAAGGCCCAAACAATAAAAGACAATACGATACGCACCCCAACAGAAATAAAGGGACCCTCAATAAGGAGGAAAAAGGGGGAAGAGGGAAAAAGGAAACGAAAGAAGGGACTCCCATCAAACCACACACCCCCAGGAGTTAAAGCAGGATAAGAGAATCCGGCGAGCGACGTAGCAAAAAGTTGAAACCGAATTATAAACGAGCCACAATCAGACACACACCGGGATACAAAAGTAACAGAAACTCCCCAGGGGGACACAGGAAGAGACGGAGTCCCGAAAAAAGTGAACACACAAGAGCCATAGAACAGAAAAAACGGAAATAAGGGAGGAAAAAGACCCCCCAATATAGACAGACCCCCCCAACCCACCCCTAAAGCCCACCCTGCACCCCTGCAGAAGGCTACGGCCTACCCCCCCGCAGCGTGCCTGTCGCCCTAATTAGAACCCGAAATATAGCGGAGCAAAGTGAAGTCGGAAGCCAAAGACAAAATTGGGAAGGGAAGAGAAGGAAACAAAGGATGGGAAACACACACAGACATACACGGGGGAGGGCCAGGAGACAGGAGTAAAAGCACCCAGCCACCCGCCTGAGTCGAGGAGACAAGTCCCGGGGAAGTCAAAGAACATCGGGTTAAAGTCCAGGAGTACCAGTCAGTCACACAGAACCATACCGGGACAGGTTGACCATCCAAATCAGTGCAAGACTACCGCACACAGATGCCAGTATACATCAGCCCTGTCCTTGTTTGTCCAAAGGGGAAACGGTCCGGGCCAGCGAGGACCAGGCTACGAAGAACAGGAGACAGACAGCAGAAAGATCCAACGGCAGTCCGGAAAAGGCACGTGGAGTGGAACACGGAAGATCCAGGAAAGTCACGAAGTGTAACAAACGATGCAGGCACAAGTCCAAGGATATGTCCAGAAAAACTGACCCATCTGGGCCAGCGCAGGAGGCATCGCCGGGCAGCAGCGGCAGAAAGGAAGCGGGAGAGTCATGAAGGCCTGGCCAAGCAAAATCCAGCTCCCGGGTTTGAGAAAAAGAAGGTAGCGCAGGAGGAGGAGGCTCCATCAAGTTCCATACAGCAGCAGACGCGGTCGTAGCCGGGGCCAATTCCGCCAGGATAATTCCAGCCGCACCCCGCGGCGGCACAGTCACGTCCGGCCATGGGGGCCCCGGAGGCCCGCCGCGAGGAACCATCTCCGAAGCTAGGACAGGCGCGGTCACACAGAGCCGCCAGGAGAGCAGGGCGTCCAGGACCTCCTTAAGTGTAGGAAAACCTTTACAGTAGCCGGCACCCGGGCCACGCGGCGGGCCTCCAGCGCCCGCCCAGGCCCGGTCAGGATACCCGGGGTCGGTCGCCATTTTGAGAGTCCGACAAGGCAGCGCGGCTGAAAATCTCCACCGGGGCGGCAGCAAAGCAAACAAAGTCCCGCCGACCGGCAACAGAACACCCCGGGCAGGAAGGGGGGCCACCAGAAGAGGGGGACTCGCCGGCCACCCAATGCCGCCGGTCCCGTTCTCCGAGTCCGGGCGGCAAAATCAAAATGGCCGGACCGGAGAACAAAGGGAGAGCAAGCCGGACACACGAGGAGCTCCGACCACGGAAGGCAGCGCCTCCACCACAGGCCTCCTCCCCGCGGGAATCGGCCAGGAAGGACCTCCGGCCCACACGAACAACGGCCTTCCGACCACCTCCTCCGCGCCCCGGAGGGTAGATCCGCAGGCTCCGTCCGGCCCGGGAGCCGGCAAGAAGATCCAGGCCAGTCCGCCTCCGACTCCCAAAAACAATCGGGGGCACTGCACCGGTTCCACAGCAGCCAGGATAACCGGAACAAGAGGTAAGTGCCTGCAGGGCGTCGTAGCACTACCACACAGCAAACAGGGCTTCCCGGGGCAGGATTACAGCAGGATAATTGAGAAAACACAGGCGGGCGAACGGAGCCGAGCTAAAGCGCGGCCATCTCGGTCGCGAGCTAGGCTCCTCCCCCTGGAAAGTGATTCTTGATGACCTAGACAATGCCTTCCAGATTACATTTCCCCAGGCACCTGAGCACACGCTGCTGGGACTCCCTCATCCTAAGTCTTTTCCTTTGTGCTCGCTGAGGGGTAGATAGATTGCATTAGATTTGCTTGCTGTGCGTCAGGTCCTTTTGGTGCAGTGGGGTTCCTCGGCTTCACCTGACCCGCGGGATCGGATCCAAAGGCTTGGGCATGTTTTGGCTATGGAACGCCTTTCGCTGGGCATTGATGGAAAGGATTCTGAATATGCGAAGCTATGGGGTCCTTTCCTACAACTCCTTTCTAAAGATCTGAGAGAAGTCACGTGCCCAAAGTACCTACAAATTCTTCAGCTCATTCCTTTAGCGCCTTGGGGGGTCACTAAGTTTGTCTGAGTGGTGGCGGGATGAGTCTGGGGGTCGTGGAGGGTGGACATGTTAATGTATAAGACATTGACCTACTGAATGCGCTTTGCTACTTATAAGATGACATGTTACACTATATACGACATGTATGTTAAGTATTCTGCCAAATAATACGTAATATGGCAATTTGACCTAGCATGTATGTATGAAAACACTTGATGAACACATTGACTTGACATTGACTGATATGTCGAATGTTGACTCTATAATTAAACATTATTGGCTTGCCCTACCTGCCTACAAGGTACTAAGAGATCCGCTATGTGTAGTGATAATTCCTGCCCTGCAAGGTTATTGTTGACTTTATTATGATTTAGTCGAACAGGTGTTACTAATTTCTGTTAGTCTGTGGGCACTATGGTGTATTCATGTCTGGATATGTACTAATATATTTGTTTTCAATTTATCATATATGTAATGCTGACTAACCTAATTAACCGTGTCTTAGAGACGCTCAACTAAAATATGAATCGGCTTATTTATAACACTGAGTTGTTTGGATAATATTTTCTTTACTTGTATTTGGTGTCTTTTCTCTTTCTTTTGGTTTGTATTATTACTTGAGTTTAAGACTTCACTTTTACAATTAAGTGCCTAATTACGGATGCTGGAGTCTGACGATAGAATCTATTGATCTAAATCACATATTCATTGAATATCGTGATGTTTGGTCTGTCTGTTTACCACCTTAAGATGGCCGGTAGTTCTTTCTCTTACACGTGATCTGTGCAAGTACTTCTGGCCTCATCTAACATGGCGATGTTGCTAAACGCCACTTCGCTGAGACAGTTACTTCGAATCATGCATCTATGACAGGTAAGCTGGATTACAGTTTCTTATGCCCAAGTCGCGTTAATTTTGATATTTATTGTGTCATAGCGACACCAAGGCCATACAGATCTGTTACGGTTTTATTGGTTTGCCTAATATTAATTAGGGGGGTGGGTCTCTATGTGTTACTTCAGCCCCTCAAGTGTTAACACACTCGTAAATCTCCCTTAAATTTTCTTTGTGTTCGCTATTACGTTTTAGGGTGGCTTTTCAAATGGCGTTTTTTCAGCGTGTTTTACTTAATGATTGATGCTAGAATACGTTATCAATGTTGATAGCTCGTGCAATGCATTTTCAAGAATTTTTATGAGCCGTTGCAGGGTATTGAGTTTATTGGTTACCTCTTATGAGTTGTCTCAATTAATAAAAAGGAAAACTGTGTATGTCTTGTCCTTACACATGTGGATTTATATTATACGTACAATACTTCTTAGATACAGAGGCCCTTGCATTATATAGGGGGTGGGGGGGGTCTATCTTATTGTTAGGTTATGGACCAGTGGTCTTTAATTATATATATATTGCGTTATTAACGTTTTGGATTTTAGAGAAAGGTAGTGTAGTGATAGTGTGCTTATTTCTTAGGACTATTGGTGGATAAGTAAACATTGGAAGATACAAGTGGAAGAGAACACATGATTACGCCCTTGCTTGGATCACTATAAATGTGAGTTTGGTATCACCTATTACTATCAACAGGCTGGGATTACATCCTATAGATGTAAATAATTCGAGCTTGTGTCATATGTTCTCTTGTAGATTATTGGACATTTGATATACCTTTAAAAAAATTATTTTTGTTTACGTCGCTGGTCATTCATGAAAGTTATTATTGGTGATTAGGTGAGTTTATAATCTGATTTGGTCCTTTTGACCTGTTATCTGCACATCTATATATGTGTGGCCTATCCTCCTTTTCCTTGTTGGCCCATGGCTTGCCCAAAATGACTTTGCTCATTGCACAATGAACTCAAGTCTGCACTCTTTCTATTCTTAAACTCACTTTCGTTTATGGTGGTTCTTTACTTACACATTTCAAACTATGGTGTGGTTCTTGGTTCTTTTCATGGGTTTTGTTTAGGTACCTTTTGTGAAGAGTGAGACACTTGAGTAATAATAGTGTCTCGCTCATGGAATTTATCTGACAATATGAGCACTTAGCCTGGTCTCTCTTTTTTCGTCACTTCGTCACTTCGTCACTAGTTTCTGCTTTTGACGTATTTGGTATTATCATCTTATATATATTATCTTCATGTTGATTGATTAGTAATGTGATCTTTATGTATTAAAACTTCTAGCCCTGAGGAAGTCCGTTGCTTACAGCATACAGGACGAAAAACATGTTGGCGGCTAGATCTTTGCTTTGGAGAAATGTTAAGAAATAAAACAGATTGAGAAGATCAACTTGCATTGGAGGACTTTTTTTGAGAAAATAAGTTCAGGATATATTATCTGTTTAACTCTTCAAACTAGGAAGCCTTGGGAGTCATTTTATGACTCGATTAAGTAGAAGAGGGTAGGGTAGGAACAGTGTGACCGTTCTAGGACGCTCAGGGGTGTCACAGGGAGTCGGAACGTAAAGAAACATTTTAATATGTTTTTGGTGGAATTCGCGTAGGGCCTGGAAATCACGTCGAGAAAACAAAAAAGTGAGCACAGTGTGGAGTGCTTCTTTTAATTAAGCCCCCGGGTAGGCTAGTTCCTGCGGGCAATGTTTAGTTATGAAACAGGGTTTACTTCTGTCATGGGGACTGCCATTTCTATGAAGCAAATATAATGATATGGTGGGGTAGGAGGGGGGTTTGTGTCTTTCCCGCCCCTCTGCTCCGAGGGACAGCACGTGTTTGGAGGTATATGTAAAATTAAAGTGTGGAGGGGGGAAGGCTCCCCACACTGTTCCAGTGGGCACTACTTGTATCGGCATTCATGAATTAAAATGCGGGGGTCTGTTGTGGATTGGCAGCCTCTGGGAGTACGATGTTCACAGGCTTTAAATTGGATGGAGGCGCATCATCCAATTTTTCTTGAGAAGCATTACATGGCACTGGATATGGTTATGTCCGAGGGCCGGTTGCAACAATGAGCGGTGGTGCCTACGCCATGGACATTGTAGTTTGCTATGGCAAGACAGGATCTATGCAGAGTTGCGGCTTTGTTATAGCAAACTTTTGCTTTGTTTGATGGAAGCGAGAGGAGGAAATTTGCTCTCGCTTTTATGAAGTGAAGCAGATTTGCTTTTGGGCAAAAGGAGCTTGCATGGAGCAGCTGGTTTTGTTCAAAAGGAATACTGGGTAACATTAACAAAAGGCTGCAGGTCACAAGTTCACCAAATGTCATTCCAACAGGTTGTGCAACATTGAATGCCACTTCCAGGTCATAAGTTCCCCATAGTTCATTCTAACAGTTTCTGGAACATTCAACAGTACGTGCAGGTGAGAAGTTGACTATTTTTTTAAGTTACAACAGTACTTTCTAAATGGAAATAGTAGGTGTGGTTGCGCTCTGCATGTGTGATCTTATCCTATGTAGTGTATGTTTCAAACATTTTTTATTAATCTATCAGAAACATAGTTTTTCACGAAAGTAATATGCACATTAGTTTACACCACATTACGTTGTTTATCACCCAATCAGTTATCGATTTCTGAAAAAAAGCTTGTTTTCCACCTTTGAGATGTTGCAAGGGTTATTTGGTCTTGTGTGTATCGTATAACGATGAATTGGGGTGTAATATCAGGTGGGGTAATGAACAAGAAATTTACTTTTGCAGATTGAAGCTTGTGGGAAAATACTGGGGGGGACTTTAACATCGACATGCTTTATTAACTTCAGTGAGATGAAAAAAATAAAATGTTGTATCCACACTTCGTGTATTGGTTTGTGCACAGTTGTGAAGCGCACATGAATATAAGTTAAGGTATTGTGAAGCTTTTTGCTCGTGCTGTACCTGTGTATATCACAGGGGAGGCAGATCGAGAGACTGAGAATAACACATCCCTTGAGCCCCCCCCTCCTTCGTCCCGGTATCTAACGGTTTTTGTACCGTTTTTTGTAAAAGGAAGGTAACAGTGGCCCGTGTGCATTGACCGTTTCTGGGTTGCTGGGGGCATCTGACGGGCAGACACATCATCGATTTCTGTGCTATATAAAAAAGCCGCACACAGGAGCATATTAATGCTGCCCTTAGTGTTAGAATGCAGCATCAAAATGAACGGGTGTTGGGTGGAATGCCCCTCACAATACCCACTGGAAGCCCCTTTCACGCGTAACAAGGCAGTGTTAAGCTACGTTCAGTGGCTTTATGCTGCCTTGTTAATAAGATGAGGCCCCTATCGCCACCACAACATCAGTGAAAGTGACGTTGTGGTGGCGATAGGGGCTTGTTAATATGCCTCACAGTTGCAACTTACATATTGCTCCAATTTGCATTGCTCGATGATTGGTGTTAACATTTAATTTTGCTAAGGTATGTCTATGCTTGAACGTGTATTTTCATACGAGTTATATATTGGAAGATGTGATAGCTATAAAACATAGGTATACATGTAGTTGGATGTTTCTTTTAAGTATGCTGCCACTATGACAAGGCACAGGAGATGTATGCATTGTAATAGTAAGATGGTGACACAGTCAACTGTAACTTGAAAAGAGTTTCTGGTTTGCATTTGCTTAGGCTCAAGATTGTTAATAGTTGGTGGGTACTGAACATGGGGCAGGCAAATGACGTTAAAACATGGTGGGAAAGGAATTAACTGTCAGTAATGTGTTTGTAACATATGACACAGACATGGTACATTTATAAAAATGTATTTTAAAGTACATGGCGTAATGTGCAGTATATGTACCATAACAAAAAAGAAAGTGTATGCTAGAATTATAATCAGTATAGTAGTGAATCGATATCTGATAAAGGGTGTTGTTATCAGAAAAAGAGAATAGAGAAACGACCATCTTGAGTTCAGTTTCTCTCTTAGCTAAAAAGAACTGTTATTATAAAATAGAACTTCTCAGAGGTTTGCCTGCAGCCTACATAACTTTTAACATAGATAGTAAAGTCCCCAACTGCCAAGTCGCCCGTTCCTTTGACTAGCTCTGTAACAACCAGGAAAAAAGAGTGGAAACATCAAAAGAGCGTAACCAAGTCTATAAAGGGGAATTTGTAAAGAAAGTCAATGTCTGAAAATCCAAAAAGGAAGGAAAAGTGAAAAGCGAAAAAGAAAAAAAACAGTGTTCTTGAAGTGTAGAAATAAGAGCTCGTCAAATCCGGTTACCATGTGCACTTATGGAGATTCATTGAAGCTCAAGAACTCAGAAGCACCGTGATATGCAATCAGTTCCAAAAGGTCATCTGCACCTCTCCAAGCAAAGAGGGTGGCCATCCAATTTAGCAAGTTGAAAGAACAGACATCATCATCATAATCTACAGCAAGCAGGAGCATGTCAGGGCAACTTGCATGATATTCGATGATAGTCTGCTGCAAGAGGCTCTCCGTATGAGTGCATGTACTCCATCTTCCCCTTACTGCATTATGAAACGCATCCATCAAGCGTGTGTTTCCGGAACAGTCCTGGTCATGAGACAGCAATGGACGCCGCAGCAACAGTTCGTAATCCAGGGGATCGTGTGAAGTAGTAGAGAGACAGACTTGGAGGTTGCATTCATAGTGGCACCGGAGACAATAAAAAACAGGTTGAACAGAGGTGAAGTACTGTAGCGGAAATTCAGGCGATATCTGATGCCAAATATCGCCAATGGCAAGCATTCAGAAAGTTGTAGCATTCATCCATGGTATAGCTCCATTTGTCGTAGATGGGGTTGAAGCAGAGGACGGGCAGCCATTTCATAGTAGAAGCTATAGAACGACTTTTCGGAAACAAGGAAGAAGCACCAAGGGACCCACCAAATGTGCTTGCAAAGTTGGAATGAATGAAATCGGTAGTACTATAAAAATAGTCTGAAAAGAGATAACAAGGCAAGAGTGGGATAGTTTAGAAAAATGTGGTAGGCCTTGAGTTTCAGACTTATTAAATATTTGGTATATAAATTGTGCAAAATGTAGTGGGAGATTTCCATAGAAGACTAAGTCAATGTCACTTGCGTATTTAGCCACCTGTTATTTGAAGGTCGCACAAGGTTATATGAGACCCGCTTGTTGTTGAAACTATAGTGTTTTCTGTTAGTGTTCGCTATTAATATATGTTTTCAAAGTAGGAATGGAAGGCCAGACCACACTATCTTCAACCGCATATGGGGGAGTAAAAAAGACAGTGGTGGAACATGTTACACATTGTGAAAGAGTTGCTCTGTACAGGATGCCTGCTTGTAGGTCAGAGCACTTGTGGTTATTTGGAATAAGATAATTATGTATCAAAAGCACACTGATCGTGGAATTAACAGCAGCTACTGGATTTTGTTTAAAAAAACAGTTTAAATTAGGAGCAGAAAGTTAGAATTGCCATTTCATTTAACTTGTGTATAACCTAAAGAATATTGAACAAAGCAAAGTGTGGGTCTCTGTTACTAAAACGTACTTATGTTTATTTTGACAGCAAAATGCAAAAACAAAGAATGCAATTCATGAATGAAAGTAGTTTCAAGGTAGTTAAATGTATAAACTGGGTAATGTTTTACGCAATCATGGAGGCTGTGGCATACAGAGATTAATTAATCAGACATTAGCAACAGAATTATGCATTTCCCCGTTTGTATTTTTGCACTTAATAATGATTGAGGCAGTACAAAACCACTGATGGATTCCCTCAGGTACTACCCATGCACTCCCACAATGACCCAGAATTCACTGTAGAAGTCATCATTTTACTTAGGCAGTTACCGTGCAGTATTGTAAACAGGAAGGTATAATCTTTTTAATGATATAGGGGCGTATTCTCAAGTCCCTATCGCCACAACAATGTCACTTTCAGTGACGTTGTTGTGGCGATAGGGGCTTAGCCCTATTCACAAGGCAGCTTGGCTTATCGTGGCTTAACGTGGCCTTGTGAATAGGGCCTTTTTCACGCTGTTGCAGTCACAACTTCGTCAATGCTTATGGGCTGGTCTGATATTTCAGTCTGTTGGGATGCGAGCCAGGGCATATGTGCGGTGCAGAGGTAATCACTCGACTTCGCAAATGGCAAACCTTGCACTGTGCATAGGGACATATAATAATCCCGGAAGGCATCCGCTGTAGGTACATCACCAGTGATTTCAGTGCAAACTGTCTGAAGGATAGCCTCCACCCTCTGCATCTGCCGCTTAGCCCCTCAATCTGTTGGCCAGCAGCCTGCCACATTTATCCCCCCCCTCCTTAAATAGGAGTGCATTAAGCAGAGCACTGTATATTCTGTCCTGTCCAAGTTTAAGCTGCTGCTCGGGTCTATCCTCCCGAGCAGCGAGTCCAGGATATTCAGGTTATGATTGCGATGTTTTGGCCTCTATCCTGGATTTTGGTGAGACTGACTGAGGCTGTTGGGCCTCATGGCCTCCTGAACCCTGCAAGGATCTAATTATCTCCAGATCCTAGGGCCCCCCCCCTTCTTTTGTGGATAGTCTCTAGTTCCCTCACTTTCCCCTCCAACTACAGTCTTTTCTCTCTGCGCTTTTTGTTGTCAGCAGCACAAGTAGTGATTAATTCTACCCGTACCACTGCCTTAATGTCTCCCTTAAGGTAGCAATTGAGGTACCAGCCTGGTCGCTTTCAGCCCAAAAATCCTTACTCGCCTGTGTGGCAATTGTCTGATGCCAAATATCGCCAATGGCAAGCATTCAGAAAGTTGTAGCATTCATCCATGGTATAGCTCCATTTGTCGTAGATGGGGTTGAAGCAGAGGACGGGCAGCCATTTCATAGTAGAAGCTATAGAACGACTTTTCGGAAACAAGGAAGAAGCACCAAGGGACCCACCAAATGTGCTTGCAAAGTTGGAATGAATGAAATCGGTAGTACTATAAAAATAGTCTGAAAAGAGATAACAAGGCAAGAGTGGGATAGTTTAGAAAAATGTGGTAGGCCTTGAGTTTCAGACTTATTAAATATTTGGTATATAAATTGTGCAAAATGTAGTGGGAGATTTCCATAGAAGACTAAGTCAATGTCACTTGCGTATTTAGCCACCTGTTATTTGAAGGTCGCACAAGGTTATATGAGACCCGCTTGTTGTTGAAACTATAGTGTTTTCTGTTAGTGTTCGCTATTAATATATGTTTTCAAAGTAGGAATGGAAGGCCAGACCACACTATCTTCAACCGCATATGGGGGAGTAAAAAAGACAGTGGTGGAACATGTTACACATTGTGAAAGAGTTGCTCTGTACAGGATGCCTGCTTGTAGGTCAGAGCACTTGTGGTTATTTGGAATAAGATAATTATGTATCAAAAGCACACTGATCGTGGAATTAACAGCAGCTACTGGATTTTGTTTAAAAAAACAGTTTAAATTAGGAGCAGAAAGTTAGAATTGCCATTTCATTTAACTTGTGTATAACCTAAAGAATATTGAACAAAGCAAAGTGTGGGTCTCTGTTACTAAAACGTACTTATGTTTATTTTGACAGCAAAATGCAAAAACAAAGAATGCAATTCATGAATGAAAGTAGTTTCAAGGTAGTTAAATGTATAAACTGGGTAATGTTTTACGCAATCATGGAGGCTGTGGTATACAGAGATTAATTAATCAGACATTAGCAACAGAATTATGCATTTCCCCGTTTGTATTTTTGCACTTAATAATGATTGAGGCAGTACAAAACCACTGATGGATTCCCTCAGGTACTACCCATGCACTCCCACAATGACCCAGAATTCACTGTAGAAGTCATCATTTTACTTAGGCAGTTACCGTGCAGTATTGTAAACAGGAAGGTATAATCTTTTTAATGATATAGGGGCGTATTCTCAAGTCCCTATCGCCACAACAATGTCACTTTCAGTGACGTTGTTGTGGCGATAGGGGCTTAGCCCTATTCACAAGGCAGCTTGGCTTATCGTGGCTTAACGTGGCCTTGTGAATAGGGCCTTTTTCACGCTGTTTTTAGCGTGAAAGGGGCGTGCAGTGGGTATTGCGGTGGGCTTTCCACCACAACACCAATTGAGTTTAACGCTACCTCCTATTCTGAAGGGCAGCGTAAATAGGGGGTAGCACCAAACTTAAGACCAGAAAAAAGATGGTCTTAAGTTGGCAAAACAAGGAGAAATGCTTTATTTCTCGTTGTTTTTGCATTTTCCATGTGTGCTACCTTCTGCAGCACTCATGGAAAATGCTAAATGCTATGGTTTGTTCATGTACAGGAAGGTGTCCCTTCCTGTACATAAACAAAAAAAATGTTTTAATGCTGTGTTCTAACTTACATGTGGGCTGCACGAAGCAGCACACATGTAAGTTACAAACTGGCATTTTCAGTTTGTGTATGTGCAGGAAGGAAGACCTTCCTGTACATAAAGAAACCTGCCTGCTTGCAGACACCCTTGTATTCTGGTGCAAGGGTGCCTGCATTGGAGCTAAGGTTTGAAACTTAGCACCATCGCAGGGGGACACACGAGGCTGCACCCTGTCCTTGAGAATAGGGTGCAACCTCGCGTTTCCGAAGTGGCGGAGAGAGGCGTTAAGCCAAGCAGGTAACACCTCTCTCCACCACTTCATTGAGAATATGACCGATAGTTACTTAGGCAGAAGCGACTGAAGTCGATCGTGACTGTCAGTAGCAGCGTGATATCAAGTCATCTCTAGCGTTGTGGAATTATTCATTGGATTGGGTTCTACTTATACTGCAACTATTGACAATAGCAGACACGCCCACTCGCATACTTAAGTCCATCCTGACTGTCAGAATTAGCACCCTTGAAAAACCGCCAAACCAAACAGGGCAGCAAAAAGGCAACATCGTCAAAGAATTTACCAACCCCACCGCAGCCTCAAATGACATTACTCCCTCCCAAGACCTCTGCGATTCGTTATCCTCCTTCTTCTACAACAAAATCGCCGCCATACATAACAGCTTTGAAAGCCAGTCCAAAGAACAGTCCACTCCACCCACCTCCGAACCTAAACAGAACTCTCACAACCTTTGCGCCTGGAACCCAATCACTACTGAAGACACCATCCGCCTGATGAACTCCATCCACTCAGGATCGCCAACCGACCCATGTCCCCACCACATTTTCAACAAAGCAGACTCCATCATCGCACCCCATCTCTGCGATGTCATCAACTGTTCCTTCAACTCCGCTACCTTCCCATAAAGCTGGAAACACGCCGAACTCAGCGCACTTCTGAAGAAACCCACAGCAGACCCCTCTGAACTTAAAAACTACCGCCCCATCTCACTCCTCCCATTCCCTGCCAAAGTCATTGAGAAAGCCGTCAATAGTCAGCTCGCCGCCTTCCTTGAATCCAACAATTCCCTCGACACCTCACAGTCCGGCTTCCTAGCCAAACACAGCACCGAAACAGCCCTCATCGCAGCTACAGACGACATCCGAACGCTACTGGACAACGGAGAAACAGTTGCCCTCATCCTACTTGACCTCTCCGCTGCCTTCGACACAGTCTGTCATAGCACCCTCATACAACGCCTCAGCAACGTCGGAATACAAGGAAAAGCTTTGAACTGGATCATCTCGTTCCTCGCTGGGAGAACCCAGAGAGTCCGCCTCCCCCCATTCAAATCAGAGGCCACCGAAGTCATCTGCGGAGTACCACAAGGATCATCACTCAGTCCCACCCTCTTCAACGTTTACATGAGTCCCCTAGCATCCATCGCGCGACAACACAACCTCAACATCATCTCCTACGCAGACGACACCCAGCTTATCCTCTCCCTCACCAAAGACCCTAACACCGCCAAAACCAATTTACACGAAGGAATGAAAGAAGTAGCCGAATGGATGAAGAACAGCCGTTTAAAACTAAACTCGGACAAAACGGAAGTCCTCATCCTAGGATCATCCCCCTCTGCCTGGGACGACTCATGGTGGCCACCGGCCCTGGGTACAGCACCCGTACCTACAGACCACGCACGTAATCTGGGCTTCATCCTAGACTCCTCCCTCTCGATGACCAGACAAGTCAACGCCGTCTCATCCTCATGCTTCAACGTCCTTCGCATGCTCAAAAATATCTTCCGTTGGATCCCCACCGAAACAAGAAAAACTGTCACCCACGCACTGGTTACTAGCCGCCTGGACTACGGAAACACCCTCTACGCCGGAACCACATCCAAACTACAGAAAAAACTCCAACGCATCCAAAACGCCTCAGCCAGACTCATATTGGACATCCCCCGTCAAGCTCACATTACCGGTCACCTGAAAGACCTTCACTGGCTCCCCGTCAACAAGAGAATAACGTTCCGTCTCCTCACCCACGCACACAAGGCCCTCTATCACCTAGGACCCGAATGCCTCAACACACGACTGTCCTTCTACACACCCACCCGCCAACTACGATCATCCAATCAAGCCCTCGCCGCAATTCCGCGCATCCATAGATCCACCATGGGAGGAAGATCCTTCTCCTACTTAGTGGCCAAAACCTGGAATTCTCTCCCCACTCACCTCCGCCTTACACAGAACCACCTTTCCTTCAGAAAGCAGCTAAAAACCTGGCTATTCGTTAAGTAATGCACACACCCTCCCCCAAGCGCCTTGAGACCCTCTGGGTGAGTAGTGCGCTATACAAATTCCTGAACTTGAACTTGAACTAGAAGCAGCGTGAGACCAAGTTCGCTAGCGTCGTGGATTGAAACACATGGAGCCAAGTAGTGGGTTCCACTCATACTGCATCTACTGATAACATAATAGCTACAGCACAGAGACGCTTAGAGCCCCCGCTGTGGGTTCTACTCAACACCGGATGTAGTCCAATTACACTGGTCCAACAGATCAAGTCTGGTTAACTACCGTTCCTGTAACTCCTGTCCCATATGACATTGTGGAATCTACCACAGAACCTCCTTTCCTGTACTGTCCCCGGAAACGTAGTCCTGAAGAGACCCCGTATCTAGAGATCTAGAGAAGGTCCAAACGCCATCGACAACAGACAAAAGAGAAAGCCTAAAGTAAATCGTTATTACTGAATTACGCTCATCCTTTTGTACTTCACCAATAACCTGTTTTCCCTTTTTTGTTCACTATGTCACACAATATTCACCAAATAGGTTATGGTCACTTCACTGGGGCTCACAACATTACTCCAAATGTGTTATGATATGTAAATATTTTATTGACATACTAGCAGCCAGTCCCGACGTTGTCCGGGTATGAAATGTTATGTGTGTAATGTTTGTAATAGTAAACGTTAATGTGTGTACGCTGACAGTGCACGGCGTGATCCCGTGTTTGCGAGGGCTGGTTTGAGGCCCCGCCTGAGCGCCGGACTAAATTTTAATTGTGAAGTGGCTTAGATCGTGTGGTACGCTGCCTACCTTCAGTGTCCGAATGAGCTGTTGGAGCGTGAATGTGGCAGTGACTGAATGGCGCGCTTGTGCGCCCCTTTTTTTTTTCCTGCAGCCACTTCTGAGAAATCTTACGTTCCTAAAGGAGTAAAGTTTTGTTTTGTTAGTTTAATTTTGTAGGCAGTATGGCAAGGTCCGCCAATGCGGCGCCCATTGGTGTTTTGATACGGCCGTGTGAGAAGTGATCAGAACGCCAAGGCGTAGCGTGAATGTGCGCGCACATTGGTGGCGAAAGCCGCGCTCCTTTTTTTGTTCATTTTAGGGCAGCCCCCTCTGACAACGCTGACGTCCACTAAGTTTGCGCCGGACTATATATCATTAATGTCACGTCATCAGAACGCCAAGGTGGAGCGTGAGTGTGCGTGCACATTGCTGGCGAAAGGCGCGCCTCTTTTTATTTTAATTTTGGTGCAGTCCCCTCTGACAACGCTGACGCCCACAAAGGTTGCCCCGCACTATATGTGATTAATGGCGCCGGAATGGCAATGTGCGTGAATGCGGCGCAGCTTGCTGTTTGTAGACGGACGTGTGAGACGCGAAGGTGGATCGTGAATGGGCGCGCACATTGTTTGTGAAAGGCGCGCTACTTAAGTATGCGGCCATTTTTTGTTTTATTTGTGGCACGCCCCTCTGACAACGCTGTTGTGCCACGCCCCTCTGTCAATGCTGCATGCCCACAAAGGAATAATGTAGTGTAGTTTGACACGCCCACGCCAACGCCCAAGTGTACTTTGACACGCCCACACCAACGCCCACAAGGGACTACTTTACCCCTAAGGTTGTTTGACCTTTGTAATGTATATGGTGGCCAGCTGTATAGCCTATGTCCATCCGCTGCATCTCCCCTTTACAATGTTGTATTGGGTGTTGTGATTGGTGCTGTACTTCTTGAGTTTACCCGTCTCAAAGGTTTCAGCTCTCTCTTTATAATAGTATATAGTATAGATATAAGGAATACGTCTGTGATACAGACTAGAACTGCATAATAAAATTACCTACGTCGGCTGAAGTTAGGTAGACCGGAAACCAACGTGTATGGGCTTTTTCAATTAATGTGTGTGAAGAGAACATTAATGCAAATAATACTGCGACTCGATAGGGGGTCATGAATGTATAAAAGAACCTCTAGCTATGATTTAATCAGAGCAACCACTTGAGTTGTAGACTGTGTACTGATCTAGATAAATGAGTTCCTTGTGAACATTGTATATTATAACGGCCACTTACCTGTATTCTAGATTCTTTAGTCCTGGCACTGACAGGTCCTCAATCCTTTTGAGGTAAAATAGGGTGAGAGTAGTAGAATACACACGGTCACACTATATCACCCAAGGGGAGAAGAAGAAGAAGGACAACAAGAGAGAAAAAGGTAAATGACAAAATGTTATCAAGCGTCTTACTGATTTCATGTTTCTGTTCTTTGGGTCTCAGGAATGTTCAGTGCTAGGGCCAATAGGCCTCCAACTCCTTTGAGATGAAATAGAAAGACAGTAGTAGAATATACACGGCCGTACTGTATCATGTCAGGAGAATAGGATCTAGAAGAGAAAAAAGACAAATGACGAAATGTCACTTGGAAATGTAGGGTTTCTGAAGGCATTCAGTTAGGAACTATGTATGCAGACATGAATTTTTTAATGTACTATTTGGCAATACAGTGTGACTGTCAGAAAACTTGAGCCACTAAGTTATGAAGGCCAGTAACCTGTATTCCAAAATGTTTAATCTTGGCTCCGACAGGCCCCCAACCCCTTTGAGGTACTACAGGGTCACAGTAGTAGAATATACATGGTGACACTATATTACCCCATGGGAGAAGGAGAATAAGGACAAGAAGATAGAAAAAGATAAACAACGAAATATTATAAAGCGTTTACCATCTTTACTGTTTTTGTTCTCTGGGACTTGAGAATGTTGAGTTCTGGCACCGACGGGCCACCAACACCTTTGAAGTGAAATAGAAAGGCACTAGTAGAGTATACATGGCCACACTATATCACCCCAGGGGAGAAGGAGAATAAGGGTGATAAGAGAGAAAAAGATAAATAATGACATGTCACTCGGAAATGTCGGGTTTCTGAAGGCATTCAGTTAGGAAATATGTATGCAGACATACACTTTTTTATGTACTATATGGCAATAGAGTGTGACTGTCAGAAACTGTGAGCCACTAAGTTATGAGGGCCAGTAACCTGTATTACAAAATGTTTAGTCCTGGCTCCGACAGGCCCCCAATCCCTATGAGGTACTACAGGGTCACAGTAGTAGAATATACATGGTGACACTATATTACCCCATGGGAGAAGGAGAATAAGGACAAGAAGACTGAAAAAGATAAATGACGAAATGTTATCAAGAGTTTAACATTTTTACTGTTTTTATTCTGTGGGACTTGAAATGTTGAGTCCTGGCGCCGACAGGCCACCAACACCTTTGAAGTGAAATAGAAAGGCAGTAGTAGAATATACACGGCCACACTATATCATCCCAGGGGAGAAGGAGGATAAGGGCGATAAGAGAGATAGATAAATGACGAAATTTTATCAAGCGTTTTATTTCTTTTAATATTTCTGTTTTCAAAGACTCGGGAATGTAGAGTTTCGCAATGGAACAGTTTCTCCTGCATTCTGTCTGTTTGTGAACAGGTGTTGCTGGAATTAGATTTAAATGTAAATAAACAAACAATGTAACAACTGAATATCAAACACACGTTGAACTTTTTAGGATCTTTTATACAAATACCTAAAGTTTCGATATCTTGATAATTCTTTATATACATATATAATAAAAGTTTTAACTAAATATGATTCTTTGAAGAAATACTTTTAGTTAGTTGTTTTTTCCTAGAACACAAAAAGCAATTACAATGGTTAATTCCACCATTCAGATAAATAGTTACGTATTATACATGTCTACTATCCTTCAATCTAACAACTTACAAGTCCGTAATCTTTTTTGTTGTCACAAAAGAAGAATCCGACACTGGAGAAGAGAAGCTGGATCACAGACTAGAGACAGGAAAATGACTCGCAAAAACAAAACTCATCTATTGTCAAAGGGCTGGGTGTGATTTATATAGTCTTTGGTTACAAAGAAGTCTATGGAACCAACGTGCTGTGCACACACGTAGATTTCACGATTTCGGTTAACATGTGCTCACGTTTTGACTGTTTAACAAGTGCAAATGTTGGGAAAGGTTGAATACTGTTAACTGCTAAAGCTTCTCATTTGCATCCTCACACGTGTTAACTGTTTCACATGTCCACACGTTGGCAGAGGTTGAAAACTGTTAACCGCCAAAGCGTCTCATTTGCTTTCTCGTGGCTGAAAACACCTAATACTTGCTTTGATTCTGAACACAAGACATGTGAATAAAGTATGGTTCAGATTATAAAAAATTTAAAATATCATAGGAAACATTTAGCATTTGAATGGTTTAATATCTTGATTAGTGCAAACTAAGTTTTGATCGTGGTTGAATTATGAGTTATGACACAGTACTGTTACAGTTATTTTTTTAGTACAAAAGTATGCATGTATTTATGTAATTCACTGAAAAAAACATAGGTTTCAGGGACGTTATAGTTAAAAAATTTCATTTAAAAAACCTTAGAAATTCACTGAAAAAAACATAGGTTTCTGGGACGTTATAGTTAGAAATTAGCATTGAAAAAACCATAGAAATTCACTGAAAAAAACATAGGTTTCAGGGACATTATAGTTAGTTGGACTTTTCACTCGTACAAAACCAGAGAAATTCGGATGTTATAGTTAGTTGAACGAACTATAACTCGCGCCCCCGCAATGCACTGCTGATGATGTCACATATTACATCATTCATGATTTGGTCAGTCACATCACTGATGACATCACTGATGATATCTCAAATGACATTATCCATGTGATAATCTGATGCACCTCCTCACACCTCCTCACACCCTAATATAACCTTTGAATCACCCACTCTAAAATACAGACTACCATTTTGGAAACCATAGAGACACTAATACCAGTTAGTACATAACCACTCACTGATTCCTAGGTCTACACACACATCCACTCATTCACCCATACAGTCACTCATGCATGCAGTCTCTCATCAATACAGCAGTATCACATGCACTCATACACCTATATAGACACTCACACACTGCCACTCATCCAGCGTTACTCACACACCCAGTCAGTCATCTATCACACTCCCATTTACTCACCTGTACAGCTATACACACACCACCTCAGTTATTCATACAGATACTAACATATACTTTCTTTCTTATACAATCACTGCTACAAGCACATACTGATCCATACAGCCTCTCTCACAATCACTCACTCTCACATATAGTCATTTATATACTCCAACACTCACATCTACTGCCTCTCACGTATGGAATTACTCACACATGTACCACTGAGACATTCATTCACTCACCAACAGACATACACACACCCAGCCACCCATACAGTCCCTCACAGATACACTCTTGAACCTATACAGCCAGTGAATCACCCACTCACACATCTGTGCACAGAGTCACACACCCCTCACCCACCCACACAGACACTCAGGCACCCCTACAGATACTTAGACAAGCAATCAATAACCAATATAGACACTCATGTAGCTACTCACCAAGCCATGCAGCCGCTTACACACCAACTGACAGACTAATACAGATATTCACACAGTTTAGTCACTAACCCATACATTCAGTAAGAGACGATTAATCACTCACTTATACAGTCAGTCACACACCTACTAAATCATGCATTCAGACAGTTATACACCCACTCATTCTTCAATAAAGCTTGGCGTATATATAAAACATATTTAAACTTTACGGAAACACACAGTCACTGGATGATATCATCAGTGATGTCATTTGAGACATTGTCATTCCTATCGAAGCCCATGTCAGATGTCTTCCAGCTTCGATCGACCAGCCACGCCCTCGCCGCCGTCCCCCGCATCCGAAGAGCCACCACAGGAGGAAGGTCCTTTTCCTACCTGGCCGCCAAGACTTGGAACTCCCTTCCGACCCGCCTCCGCCTGACCCAGGACCACCTCGCCTTCAGGAAGCAGCTCAAGACCTGGCTGTTCGAGCAGTAGCGGACCCCCCCCCCCCCCAGCGCCTTGAGACCCTCCGGGTGAGTAGCACGCTATATAAATGCTTTGATTGATTGATTGATTGATTCACATCTAACATGGGCTTCAATAGGAATTCATAGAGCATATTATCAAGCCGATTATCGCCGCTTTATCAGCAGTTTCCTGCCGATAAAAGCGGCGATAATGTATCGCCCGTCCTTGATAATATGCCCCTCTGTTTTTTGCAGAACAAACCAATTGCACCGTTTGAAAATGTGATTAAAGTTTATAAGAAAAAAACATTTTTGATAAAGAATAGGACATATACACACAAAGACATATTTTATCCATCTTTACTTTTTGCATAGGTGCTACACAAGGGAAGTGAAACAAGAGTGTTTTACATATACATCACAACACATTTGAAACATAACTAATGCTACATATAACAAAAAATACATTTAGACATAGCCCTGTGTTTCTCATGTATTGAAGTCCTACCTTAAGAGGGGATGGAAGAAGAGTTCATTGTAGTTTGTTTTTGTGGCAGAACCTCTGCTCCTTTAACATGTGAGAGACAGTGACGTTTTCGTAATGCATTGGTACCATATCTGTAAATGGGCCATTGTGCCATGTCCACCTTTGTATATTTCAATAAGCTTCATCTTTCCTACACATAGACTTTGTCATCAAACTGTGCGCTTGATGGACGAAAGTGTGCTTTTCTTCTCTAAAAACTATTTTTCAATGGGTATCTTTATGATTTCTGTATGGTTTCAGACGATGTCACCTGGCCTTGCTAAATAGAGAGGGAAAGAGAGAGCGAGAGAGAGAGAGAGACTTGAAGAGTATATTTTATGTTAATATATGTGTTTTTGTGTTGACATGAAATGACTGCTTTTAGTAAGGCTTACCATGACTTATTCACAGTTTGGTTATTCAATGGATGTGCAACTCAGTGAAGTGCGTAATTGTTCCTATGACTCAGTGGGCACACTAAAGGCATTGTTACCAACATAGCAACGACCTGTAATTGTCTAACCCATTTCCTTTCCTCCCCCTTCTTTCGAATGATGCAGTCTGGAAGGAAGATTTTCTGTACTGCAGAGTTCATACTGTGATCAGCAACTGACCACCGAGGGCCTAATCTATGAGGTTTTGACATAGGGCTGCGCCACAAGGAATCTTGCTGCGCTGCTCTTCGTCAAAACAAAAGGGCAGGAATGCGCTGTATCTATGTGATACAGCGCATTCCTGTCCTTTTCTCCAGCACCGGCGCACAATGGACTGCTGTGCGCCAATGCAGGCACCCTAGCACCATGGTGCAAGGGTGCCTGCATTGTGGAGCTGATTGATTTTGTGCAGGAAGATGCACCTTCCTGCACAAAAGCAATCAATTCAGGCGATTTCTTTTTTCTTTGTGTGCTGCGGAATGCAGCACACATAGAAAAAGGAAAGCACAAGGAGAAATTAAAACATTTCTCCTTGTTGCGCTTCCCTAATGCCACCTCTGGGGTGGTGTTAGGTTCTGACCAATTCCCAGGTTTACAATTTCTCGTAAATCTGGGAATGTGTCAGGTTCGATGGGTGTTGCGTGGAACACCCATAGCAACGCCCATGGAACGCCCCTTTTACACAGTTTTCTGCATGAAAGGGGCACATATTTAGAGGACCATGAAAAGCCAAGTAAAATGGTTTTACGTGCCCTTATAAATATGCAACCGCACATTTCGCCATCGAAACGTCAAAAAAGTGACATTCCAGTGGCACAAAAGTGCTGCAAGGGGCCTCATAAATGTGCCCCTGAATCTCTTCTGGGTTGCTCTAGCCCTACTTCTTAGACCCCATCACCAAAGTATACCTGACTAGCCAGAGCAAGCTCACAAAAGAAATGCAAATTAAAGCAATTTGCCTACCACCAAGAAGAACAACATTGACTAAAACTACAATGTGAATACCAAAGAATGACATGGAAATCATTTATGTACTTTGAGGGGTCGCAGCTGCTACCCTTATTTATACCCCATCTTTAGGGGCTTATTTATGAGCCCTTGCGTCACTTTTGCACAGCTGATACGTCACTTTTTGTGACGCACCAGCAGGGTAAAAAATGCGCCATGTTGCGTCATATTTACAAAGTGACGCATTTAGGTAGATATGTCATTTTGTAAACCCCTGCGCCACATTAAACCTGCGCCAGGTATAGTGTATGCAGGGGGGGCATTCTGACGCAAGTAAGCCTTGTAGAAGTGACGCAGTGAAATCTATGAGATTTCACTGCGTTACTTCTAGGACGCAAATGCGTCCATATCTTACACAGGGCCGGACTGGCCATACCGGGCACCGGGCAATCCCCCGGTGTGCCTGCATGGTTGGGTGCCGGCTTTGGGCCCCTGGGGGCCGTTTTTGTTACAGGGCCGTTTTTGCAGCAGAGCTGCATATTCGGCCCTGTACCAAAATCGTTCGAAAACCGGTCCCGGCAAAGAGCTCGGCGGCAGCTCCAACCTCCCCTGAGTGGGGAGTGGGGGCCTGCAGAGCACTTTGCCAAGATCGGTTGTGGTTCCCAGTCCGGCCCTGATCTTACACCTGCCTCACAGCAGGCGTAAGACAGACGCACATTTTAAATGGGACTTGTCCATGTGAAATGACCCATTAATGGAGTTGCGTCACTTTTGTGACACACTCCGGCAATGCGTCATTTTTGCGCCTACTGATACGTCAGAAATACTGACATATCTATGACTCCTTGCATCATACTGTAAATATGACACATCCAGCATGTTGCAAGGAGGGCGCAATGAAAAGTGACGTATCGCTGTTTGCACGCAGCGATGCGTCACTTTTTATAAATGAGGCCTGCAGTGTCCACAAAAGTGAAGATGCTGGTAGCTTTATGCAACATTTCCCTACGACAAAATCCAGCAAAGAACCCAAGGGCATGTAACAGATGATTGAGGCAGCAATTAATGGTTAATAGGAATTTCACCTGTAACACCTATAGGTACTCGTGTGTGACTTCGGTACCCGAGTTTCATTCGCTTCTTTTAAATTAATAATTGATATAGTTTGATATCTTTTCCTCCTCACTTCCGGTTGTTTATCGGGGTAAAATACCTAGCAATTTCAGTATTTGTGATTTAATCTGTGTTTGACTTAATGTGATGACATCAGGTATATCAATTGCGGTGTTATGTTGCTTGCAATCAAGATACATTAACAACCAAAAATAGTCAGCTGGTGGCCACTGGAAAGTTATCTATAGAGACAGTAGATGTGTGCTTGTGGAACCCATGGGGAATGTACAGTCATTTTGGGTACTGTGAGAACTAACCTGTTGAGCTATGTCCCATAGCCTAATCCACAGATGTGAACTGGTTTTAATAAGGGAGACTATGGTAGCAAGCCCCACCGACATGGTGGTCCACATGAAAAATGAATGAATTGTTGTGCAGCAGTTCAACCAAAGAACAGTACATTTTAGTAATAAGGAACCTGAGGGACCAAAGAACACCATTTGGTTTGACATGGAATCTACATATTGGCTGTCCAGCAATAGAGCATGTCTGTGATTCCAAAAGAACAAAATATTTGAAATCAGAAAATAATAGTGGGAGCTGGGTGCGGCCCCCTCCAGTGCGATAGAGCGAGGCAGAGCATGGCAGGGGCGCTGGGCGGTGCGCACAGTGGCCACGAGATGGGTTTCGACTAGTCCTCTGCAAAAGAGATTAGCCAAGAGATTGCGTGAGGGCTGGTGCTGCCTAGTGCGGAGGGGTGGGGCGGAGACTGCGGAGACGCCTGAGCCCCACCTAAGGGGTGTCCTATGCAGCCCCATTGGGGACAGTAACGGTGCTCCAGGGGAGAATCAGAACTCAGACTGCTGCATGACGGGGGAGGTGGGAGTCCAGAGATGAGCAGCGGGGTACTAGCAGGGGGAGATACTTAGCACCACTGCTGGCTGATTCAGCGGAGCCACACTTGATCCACCCTTACCACACTGACTTGCACTACGTGTTCACTTGGAGAGAGGAGTGGGATAGCTGCTCTACATACCCCATGTGGCATGCATTGGTGACCTGTCCTGCACCATGGGTAAGGACAGACATCACTGCTCTGCAACCACCCAATTGAGCATAGAGAAGTATGTTAATCAATTGCTGGAATGGACTAATAGGGGGTTGAGCTGGCTCTGGCGTCCCCCACGCTCTTCAATGTGATCAAAGCCATTGGAGACCCAAGACTTTCCTTCCAGGCAAAGGTAGATGTGGTGGCCATGGATCTGGGTCGAGTGCAGGCAGATCGACGCAATCTGACAGGCAGAGTCTCACGGGGGAAGACAAAGCTGTGGGAATGAATGGGGCAATGGAGACTGTGAGGGGGCTAGTTGAGGCCCTCGAATGGCAGACAAAGATCCTGGAAAGTCAGAGAAAGAGTCTGCACAGGCTTTCTGCATGCGCCCCACACCCAGGGGCGCACCCGGCGGCTGTCATATTTTGGCTTCTGATTTATAGAGCTAGGGATGTGGTGGAAAACTATTCAAAAAGTAGGTGCGGAAGGCATGTTGTTCGACGATTATACACCTCAGGTCCAGAAGATGCAACATTTCTTTGAGGCTGTGAAAAGGCATGTCACAGTCTGTCCACCATCCTATCTTGCTGCAACACAATAAGGAAAACAATTGCCAATGGCGTGACAGCAACGCCACTCTCAGTATGGCAGCAGCAGCATTCTAACATGATGGCATGGCATGTATATCCGTCTAGTACATAGATGAGTACATCCACAATGACTTGTATAACTCTAAACAATTGAGCAAGCTGTACATCAATAGCATGGGGCACTGTGATGGTGCAAAGCCTGTGCACATATGCTGCATACACTGCAAGTGATAACATTGGACACTGTGCTCAAAAAAATGTAAGCTATCCACATTGGTATGTGTTGCTGTACTGACAAGTCCATTTGTTTTATTTTACTTGCACTATGTGCCTTGTGCGTTTTCTCCATAAGTGTGACCTCTCGGGAGTCTCGGCCGCCATGACTCCTTGCTGCCACATTAAACACAAAGGAAGGGGAAAGGGTGAACCACATACAACTCTACCAACCCGAACCCCCTGATATCTAATTTTTACACACGTAAAGGGATGGAGAGAATCAAAACAAAGTCAAACCCCAAACACACCGTACAACAACACAAAAATGTTTGTTTTGAAAATACTGCCCTCACTCACACACCGGAGTGTGTGACATGCTTCATCATCGGGTCTGCTTACAATGCGCCCAGGTGTAGCCACATTCTGGACGGAGCATAAGGGAGAGGGTTTGAACATAAAAGACCACTGGACACAATGTAACAATACACAACATATATACATAAACAAATATGTGATCAGTGAGTGTCACCCTGTGACTGGAACTAAAGTGCAACACGTGCAGTTAATCAGGAAGTGTTAAAACTGGTTTGAGGATACCAAACAGGAAATTTATGACAGGTTCCGCAACCAGGATTAAAAGAAAAGAAAGGATGGGTAATGTTTGCAAGAGAAAATCAAGTTCTCAAAACACCCCTCCTTATACCGCTGTTGTCAACATGTTTCGACCGACTTACTGTGCCATGAGGGTCACCCCGGTCTTCATCAGGACATGTGCTGCTATTAGTCATGCAATTGGTCAAGCCGCAATTCGGTCAAAGTACCAATTCCTACTGATCACCCTGGATTCTAATTGAATCAGCATGAGTGGAGGGGATCCCGACAACACGGGAAACATAAGCTGGAATATAATAATCCAAAATAAATATGTTGTAAGAGGGGATGTGCACACACCATTGTAACATCACCCGGATTCTAAAAAAGAACCCCAATATTGGTTCATTAGCTCAACTGTGGGCATATCATGATCATCACCCAACAGTATTAGTAAATTAAATATATGCGCAATGCTATAGTCAAAAGTGAATTAAATACATCTCTCCATGAATGCGGGCCACATATCCAATGTTGGTAATATCTACAAGGGAAAAAGCCCCACGTTTAAAATCATCGGGCATTATATAGGAATAATACCATTTAAAAAAACTCACCGAGTTTATTGCTAATGTAAACTCGACATGGCGTCCTGCAGGTCCGTCTCCCAAGAACACAACCTGTAAGTGCAAGAAAGAAATAAGCAAAAACAGGTAGTGTCCCAAACGGACTCCGTTAGGTAAAGGACTTCGTCATGGCAAAAGGTGAAATGAAATGAAATAGGTATCGACAGTGGCGTGTAAATCTAAACTGCACCGCGAGAAGCGCTTGTGGTAAACCATTAGATGTCGCCTACATCTAAAAATAGAATGGTTATCAGCCCCCCTGGTCATTCCTTACTGTTCCGAGGAACGACCTCGTCTGGTTCCCTGCTTCTGGATCGCCGCGTAGATGATAGTGGCTAGCCGGACTCCATTGAAATACCCGACGGCATTCTCTCGATAGGCCACGCCCTCCAAGCGTCACTCCGCGCGACGTCTGACGTCAAGGCGTCCGATATCGAAACCGCGGGATCATGGAAAATGGAGTTCCCAATCGCGGGTACCGCAAGGAACTGTCGGGAATGCTCTTACAACGACCCACGAGTGAGTAATTTCAGCGGGAAAAATCAAAAGGATGCACAATCAGGGAAAGGGGGAGGGACAATAGCCACCATGCAGTCAGAGAAGATTTTTAAAGAAGATATTTTAAACAGTGTCAACAAAACTGGAATGTGGGGATATGATTTCATATACATAGATATGTATATGTATGTGTGTCCTTGCTGCCACACCCACTCACGATGTGGATTATTCCGTATCCAGTGTTGGAGCTGCACTCATGTATATTGGCTCAGCGCTTCTTGTCTCATCCAGTCCTGAGCCCTCTCAGCTCAGGTCAGCAAGCCTATCGCGCTTAGTGTGATCATTGCGGACCGTGAAGCTCTTTAACTCGGACACTTTAAAACGTCCTCACGTAGAAACCCCATGAAGCACTGTGATCTACGCGTGTAATACTCAACTGTGTTCTAAGAATCCAGGTAAGTGCATTTTTCTTATGATATGTCCTTGGGCTATGTGTGTGTATAGTCTTTAGTGAGAGACTACGTAACCTGCTAATCGTGTGAATCATCTTGTTCCAGATCTCCTTCTCTGCAGTACCCTTCTAAACACCCCTCCCCTCGTCTGCCACTCTGAGCTTCTGTCGATTAATTAGTGCAGAGTCTGGGCTGCCAGAAGGTGGGCATCCTGAGGGCTCTGCTCCAGAGGAAAATACAGGTCATGACACAGCGTTGCTGAAACCAGTTATTGGAATACATGATGTTCTTTCTGGCCAAGTTGAAGGTCATAAGTGACAATAAATTCTACTTTTTCACGGACCTGGCTCGGGCATGGGTCTGGTTTGACAAGCTGGGCAAGAGCTGGGGGCTGGCGATAGAGGTCAGCTGGGAGCTCATCAGATTGGCAGAGGACCGGGATGTGATCATGCCAGCACACAAGACGAAACTGACTACAGACCAGGGGCAGCTCCTCCACTAGGGCGGAGGAGCGTTGCCCCACTGCTTTCTCACAATGCGAGAAGCAGAAACATAAAATGGTAATAACTTTTGGTTATTACCATTTTATGTTTCTTTCGCTTTGTGGGTGGGTGGAGCTGCCCGGTCAGGGCAGGAGTGGTTAGCCCACTCCTGAGTGCGCAAAGACTGTTTGGTCGGCCCTCTCGAGCTGCCCAAACCAGTCATGCACACTCTGCACTTCTCCATGCAGTCTGCATTGCAGCCTACATGGAGAACATGCCATCCCCTGCAGCCCCTGACTGGGCGGTGTCTCGACCAATCACATCGCTCCACTTGAATGTTGTGATTGGCTTAGGGAAGGGAGGCTGCCTGCTTCCTGTTCCTGTCGGAGGCTGGAGAGCAGGAGCAGTGAAGATGCAGAACCCGGGACGGCGGAAAGGTAGGTTTAACTTTTTGAAAATGTTTTTTTGACCTCCCTCACACCGTGAGCCATTCCGGCTGCTACTGCTACAGACACTACAGTGCCTGCCAGTCGGGACAAGGGCCAGGAGCAGCAGCCCTCCCGTCCCCATTTAGGGTGGAGTTGTGTCACCCCCTGCTGCCAGTGCAGCAAAGGGGACAAATAAAATGGTGATAAAATGAATTATCACTTTATTTTTCACTGCTTCCAGGACATGCAGTTTGAGGACGGGCCACTGCTGCTGAATGGCACCAGGGGAGTGGTGCACACGCCAGACTGACATGCGCACTTTAAACCTTACCACCTAGTTATCTTAAACAGCTGGGTAGAGAGCAGGCACAGGCCCCCTGTGTTAGCCGGAGCGTCAAGGCAACCCACTCCAGCCAATCATGGCACTGCTCTCATGCTGCACATCTGCAGCATGAGAGCCATGTGGAGTTTTGGAGAGGGGAGTTTGCGGAGGCTCCAAGAGGTGCTATTGAGCTGATGCCATTTAAAAAGACATCATAGAAGGCAATGAAGCTCAGTAAGTATTTTTAAAATGTATTTAATAAGCTTTTTTGGCCCACTGACAGGCACTGGGAGTAACATGCATTGCCTTGAGCCTCAAATCCAGAGCTATCAGTCACGCCCGGTTATAAACGAAAATCTGTTAATGAGCCATGATTGAGAGCTTTGGCATTTGAGCCTAAAGGCATTGTGATTTATTAGAATGCTTGCCACTGGGTTTAGCTCTTGGTCCACGCCCCTCTGCTGTTGATGATCACCGACCACCACTGACCAGACGGACTCAGTCAGTTACCCACTAGACGATCCACCCCACAGTCCCAGTCAGGGACACCTGTTTTGGATCCAACCCAGTGAGAGCTCTAAGATAGGGGTCCGACCTAGGCTCTGAATCGGCCTATGCCTATCATTGGTAATACCAAGAATGTAGTTGGGAGGAGAGTAGGGCAGATGGGTTTGTTGTTAACCATTTGAGTTAATGTATTTTAGATGCCGGAGCCTGCGTGGAGGGAGCTGGCCTCCAGTTAGGGGGCGGCATATTTGTGTTGACATGGGCTGTGGAGGAGTGGCTTGGGCATCACAGTTCTTTATAGCTGCAGTTTATATGTTTTATAAGCCAGACAGGAACCGCAATAAGAACCAAAGTGACTGTGGTTGCATGGAGATAAGTGGGGACTCAGACATGAGGGCAGGGATAAAAATGATAATATGGGTGCTAAATGATTATGTGAAAAGGGCCAGAGTGTGAACTCATTTGTGCCGACTGGAAATCCAGATGGCCTGTTAACAGGAGACTTACCTCTAGGCAGAGCAGGCACACACATTGAGACAAAAAGCGAAGGAGGGTTCATCCATGCAGGGTACTGTGAACATGCCAGGGAGGGGACAGTGTATTGCACCTTAGACACCCCTTGAGGCTGGAATCGAAGAGAGGCACAGAGGGGTGTTTTGTGATAATGCAACTCAATCTTAACGGCTGTGACGTCACACTGGTGGGATTATAGGCCCTCAATTGGAATGACGTGGACTTCTTTCCCTGACTGGGCTCCAAAGACCACAGCTATTTGGAGACAAAGAGTTGGCTTTGGTGTCGTTGGACACTGAAAAAGCATTTGATGCCGAAGGCTGGAAATAGTTGTTTGTGGCACTGGATACCATGAATTTCAGCCCACAATGCCTGAAACTGATCGCCCTGTTATATGCCAACCACTGGCCAGAAATAAAACTAACAACAAAATATCACAGGAGAGAGAATTGCAGCAGGGCACAAGACCGGGTTGCCCCCTATCCCACCTCCTGTTTACCCTTACTATAAAACCACTGGCGTGTAGACTGCACCAGGTAATGTACAAGTGGGCTATCGCCAGTCGGATGGAAGGACATGTGGTGTCACTGTATGCTGATGACGTATATGTGAGGGATCCGAGCCACTCTTTGGAGCCACTCTAAGGCAGAATTGACTCACTTTGACAGGCAGACAGGTTTAAAAGTAAACCTCCACAAATCGACCTCATAGCCGCTGTGGCACTTGCATTGGATACCCCAGTTAGCCCTTACATAGGTGGGGATACTGTGGACTACAGATTCATTCTGATGTCTAGGGGTGATTGTCGCACATGACAAACAAAGGTGGCAGGACATCAACCCGAGGAAGTTGCTAACAGATATCGGCAGAAGTGTAAACTATTGGTTATCACTCCCCTTGTCGGTGGCCGGCAGCGTTGCTATCCTTAAGTTGCTGATCCTCCCACGCGGCATATACCTGTTCCAGTGCTCCATGGTCCCCATACCAGGTGAAATATTGAAACAACTCAGATCACTCATGATCACAGTAGTGTGAGAGAGAAAGCGCAGCAGGGTCAGTTTGAATACTCTGCAATGCACCTACGAATTAGGAGGGCACAAGCTGCCAGATTTGGAGTAGTACTATCAAGCAGCACAACTCCAGTTCACGGCGGGTGGTATGATCTAGAACACAGCATAGCCGGAAAGCTGCTGGCCATGGCCACCATCGTGTAGACAGTCATGAAGCACCTTTAAGCTGGAGGTCATACCACACTGGATGAACCATTTATACTTAGGATCACACTACAGACATTGGAAATGTCCTCAACTAGATGGGGCAATGAACTCCCGTGTGCTCACACTGCGCCCTTGTGTTTTGGAGAGTAGACAACAACATGGGTATGGTCTGATGGTAGACGGAGGCGGGTGAAGAATGGGAGGGAACATTTATGGGTGCGGCCCTCTGATTTCTCTGCAACAGACCATTGACCTGCATCAACTAGGACATGGACAATATTTGAACTTTTACGTGCTATCCTGTGCCATTGAAAGTCTGGGGATCACCACGGGTGCCCCACACTCTAAACCTAATACTCCATACAGGTAGTGACAGGGTGTCATACCATGGATGTATACAGCACTAAGGGCTGATATCTGGAAATCTTCACTTAAGTCCCTTGTAAAGTGGGAGGTAGACTGTGAACAAGTTTTTATGGATAGTCACTGGAATGGGACCTTGGCGTTGATTCATACCATTAAGAGCAATGCCATATTTAGGCTAATACAATTAGACTTTATCCATAGAACCTACGGCATGCCGGCAATGTTGCACAAAATGGACCCCACCAGGCCCCAGGAATGCCCCAAATGCCGACAGCTGGAGGTCACATACTTCCATTTCACATGGGACTGCCTGATGGCACACATATACTGGATGAACACAACTGACTCTTATTGGGCGGCATTTCACATAGAACTACAAAATAACCCACAGTTTTGCTTATGGAGTCAACATCACCATGAAACCGAAGTTCATTCATTTTACCCTACTGTTGGCTCAACAGCGGTACGCTTTTCACAAGTGCTCACTGTCACTAGCTGGAGGAGAGACCTGAGGGAATAATGCGTGGCAGAGAAAATTAGGATGCAATGTGTGCAAAGTCATGAAAAGGTGACAGAGGACTTGAAGCTCTGGCAGCTGTTGACCAAAAAGTTGCAATTCCTTCCTGATGAACGCCCACCTTGAATAAGATACGACCCATATCAGATTTGTTCACACCACGCAACCCATGCCTATGCACCCCATGGTCGTGAGGCTTCCCCAAATAAACACTGCTATTCCCCAAATCTCAGATGGTGAGGACAATTATATGAGCTATGCACGAGGAGGGAGATTGGTTACTGCTCTGGAGGTACTACTTGCAGTCTCACATGGTACACACTGGGCTAAAATGTGGACTGTTATTGTATTACTGCCCTTTATATACTGATTTACGTAATGGGCTGCCAATTCGCCCCATCAGTAGAGGTGCCTCCAACCCCACGATGGAGGAAATACTCTGAAAGATGGTGTACGTCCTTCTTTCACGGCGGATAAGGTTCTGCTTGCATGCGGGCCATCCAAAGGTGACATGATTACTAGAACTATTGAACCAGGCACTGTCCCTGTTTGTCTGCTCTGTAGTCTAATGGATATGGGTCTACATTTGTGTGTTGTATCATGCAGCATGTGAAATGTTATTGGTTTAAAATCAATAAAAATACTAATTAAAACAATAAATAACAAATTATTGGCACCCAAAAGTGTATTTTTGAAAACGATAACTCACCGAGATATTACAACATCCCAATGACCAACAAAAGAACAAAATGATTGAGGTCTCATAATAACATACAAGTATATTTCTAAAAGAAAGAACTAAAAGGGTCTCCAGAGAAATCACATGCAATCTATAAAAATATCACTTAGGTCGAATTAGAAGGGTTACAAAACAGCACCCTATTAGAGAATTATAAGTGCTCCCTAAGTTGGCTTCAAAGTAACAGGATGTATGACGTTACAACTCATACTTTTACAACGCATGCCATTACAACGAATTTTTTACAACGCAAAAACTTTTACAACGCATGTATTTACAACGCATGTTTTTACAACGCAGGTACCTTTACAACGCATACCATTACAACGTAAGTATTGGTAAGTATATATTAATTTTTTTTAATTTAAAATAATTGAAAATAATTTTATTTAATTTAATGTAATTTTATTTAATTTATTTTATTTTATTGTATTTAATTGATTTAATTTAAATTTAATTTTATTTTATTTTTACCTTATACCCCTGTACCCCAAAAACCCAAAACTGACCCTGAACCCTAAAAATACCCCTGTACCCCAAAAACCCAAAACTGACCCTGAACCCTAAAAATACCCCTGTACCCCAAAAACCCCAAACTGACCCTGAACCCTAAAAATAACCCTTTACCCAAAAACCCAAAACTGACCCTGAACCCTAAAAATACCCCTGTACCCCAAAAACCCAAAACTGACCCTGAACCCTAAAAATACCCCTTTACCCAAAAACCCCAAACTGACCCTGAACCCTAAAAATACCCCTTTACCCAAACACTGAAAACTGACCCTGAACCCTAAAAATACCCCTTTACCCAAAAACTGAAAACTGACCCTGAACCCTAAAAATACCCCTTTACCCAAAAACTGAAAACTGACTCTGAACCCTAAAAATACCCCTTTACCCAAAAACTGAAAACTGACCCTGAACCCTAAAAATACCCCTTTACCCAAAAACTAAAGACTGACCCTGAACCCTAAAAATGCCCCTTTACCCAAAAACTGAAAACTGACCCTGAACCCTAAAAATACCCCTTTACCCAAAAACTGAAAACTGACCCTGAACCCTAAAAATACCCCTTTACCCAAAAACTGAAAACTGACCCTGAACCCTAAAAATACCCCTTTACCCAAAAACTGAAAACTGACCCTCAACCCTAAAAATACCCCTTAAAAAAACCCAAACATATAAATTTTAAAATATAATTATATACTTACCAATACTTACGTTGTAATGGTATGCGTTGTAAAGGTACCTGCGTTGTAAAAACATGCGTTGTAAACACATGCGTTGTAATGGTTTTTGCGTTGTAAAAGTTTCGTTGTAATGGTAGTGCATTGTAAAAGTTGCGTTGTAATGGTTGTTCCCCAAAGTAACAGTATAATCGAGTTACAAAAGACACACCAATGGACCTCCTAGCATGAAACTGATTATGTACCAAAGAAGTACACACTCAAAACGAACATGCTCAAAGAGTTCCAAGTGAATGAATCAAAGGAGTTCTGGAAAGTGCATATTATAGGTTATTAAAATAACTCAGGATCAAGAAAAAGGCCAAACTAAGAATGACCCAAGAGAGCTACTTAATAGTGCCCCAAACAAATGAACCAAGTTTTCTAAACAAAATGAAGAAATCGTTGATTTAAAGAAAATAGGAGGTTGCAAAACAAATAACTGGGATTCCAGAATCAGAATATAAATCAAAATATAAATAAAAAAAATATATATAAATATAAATAAAAAAAAAAACAATTTCTCAAAACAGCAACCTACCCAAATAAAAAAATTAAAAAAAACATGGAGAAAGAACCAGGGGCCCGATGTAGGTAATAGGGAAATACCGATTCCTAAATCCCGAATTTTACTGATTCGGTATTTAGAAATTGGTATTTCAGATGTAGGTAAGAATTCGGTAAAAAATACCGAATTCTTAATATTCGTTATTATCGAATCTGTATTTGAGATTCGGTAATAACGAATACCTACCATTCATTCCTATGGGCTTGGAGGCCCATAGGAATGAATGTGCAGACATTCGGTTTTACCGAATCGGTAAAACCGGGAGGTATTTCAAGGGTGCCAGGATGTCCAAAGGTCACCCTGTTGCACCCCTGAAATGGGCATGTGTGCACAGGTGGCACACATGCATGCCCTAAGGGAATGGATGTGTGCCACATGGCACATTTCAAAAAGCAAAAAAGTGCTTTTTGAAAGGAAATCGCTACTTACCACCAACTTGAAGATGGTGGTAAATAGCGATTCCTTAAGGCTGAGGTGCACTGTTTTAAGTGCTACCTACATTGTATTTAAGGAATCGGTATTACCGATTGCTTAAATGCAAGGCACATAAGGAATTGGTATTAAGGAATCAGTATTTCCCAATTCCTTATTACCGATTCCTTCCCTACATCCCACATGGCTAAATACCGGTCGGTAACTGTGAAATTTAACGAATTTCACCGTTACCGACCGGTATTTGCCCACCTACATCTGGCCCCAGGTGATGGTCAAAAGAACACCCCGCCAGGCTACAGGGGGCCTTCAGGGGTCCCCCAATCCTTTGGGGGTAGGGAGGGTCCCTTCCAGCCAAAGGCCAATGAATATCTGTGAGATATGGGAGACTCCGGGCCCCTCATCACATTTTATTGGAGGGGCATAATTTTGTGTTGCCACCGATGAAAGGTCAGGCACCTTTAATGCATAAAGAACATCTGCCTCTCTTAGTAAAACACCACCTGATCATCGTTTTAAAGAACAAACAGCGGAATCCAAAAAGATCATCATAGCTATGCCTAAACTAAACACCAAAGTTAGTTCTCCAAACCACAAGGTAACAGGGCATATTGCAGCGTAACAGAACTTAAGAGTAGTGAATGGCAGGACCCCACACCAGGTCCTCTAGAGTCCAAAATCATGGTACCAAAAAATCTAGGGCCTTATCTACAAGAGAATGACATAGTGTGGCACCGCAAGCCAATTAGCGGAGTCATTTTCAAAGCACAGGGATGCGTTGTAGTAACAACAATATGATGCATCCCTGTGCTGGTGCACAATTGGCTGCCATGCACCAGTGCAGGCACCCTTGCATCATTTTTCAAGTTTACATGCGCTGAGAGGATGATTGTTTTTGTGCAGGAAGGTGTCCCTTCCTGCACAAAAACAATCATCCTCTCAGCGCAAAAAAATAATGAATGGCATTTTCCTCTTTCTATGTGTGCTGCAGAATTCAGCTCGCATATAAAAAGTTAAACAAGGATAAATAAAAGTATTTCTCCTCGTTGCGCCACCCCTGGATAGGTGTAGGAATCTGACGCATTCCCATTTTTACAAATGTTGTAAATCGGGGAATGCGTCAAGTTCCATGGACGTTGCTTGGGAACACCCACAGCAACACCCATAAAACTCCCCTTTCACACAGAGTAATGCGTGAAAGGAGCCCATATTTACAAGGCCATGAAAAGTCATGCAGGGTGACTTTATGTGGCCTTGGAAACATGGGCTAGCCCATTGCACCGCCAGTGTGGCAAAATAAGTGACACGTCAATAAATCAAAATTGGACTAGCTAAATAATCAAAAGAAAATAAATTGTATTAAATTTATCAGGGACTCAAGTATGCTTTGTCAACGGTTTGTGGCACCTGGTAGGTGTGCTCATAAAGCCCTCACCCACCAACCTAGTTGGTGGCATGCTTCATCATCGGGCCCACCCAGTGACACCTAGCGTGTCCCGGGTGTGCTTCGACGCCTGAAGACAGCGGAGCAGGTATGTCGCTGTGTGTGCGGTGAAGACTGTTAAGGATTGTGAATTTAAAACGGCTTGGCGGGGATCCCAGTGCCCGAGGGCAGATACACTTTAATAGCTGGGTCACCGTCAGCGGTTAAAAAATAAGGCTATTGGATGTTAGAGGCGAGTTACGACCTCTCACATCCTGGGGAGTGTCAACATGTTTCAGCCAGTGCCTTATTACTATGCTGGCTTTCTTCAGGACGGGTAAAAAAGATAAGAAGGTGTGTGCAGTTAAAACTAGTGAGTGTATATCCAGACTATGTGTATACACGCCCTAAAGTGTTTGTCTATGTGTGAGTGGGGAATTCCCATCTCAAGAAAACACCTATACATATAACATATAAGACAGAGACAAAACATACATGGAAAAAGGTTAGAGTCACTTGGCTGTATAATATATATACAGTTGGTTGCCGGCTCTATAGCGGTGTAGGTGCTGGCTATGAGCGGCTAGAGTGTAATGGCACTGGTGGTACCATTAGGGTGGGGTTCGCACTTGATTACGATAGTGGGGTGGCTAAAACACGAATTGTACATAGTAGTGCACAGTGGTACAAAAGAAAAACATAAGGGTTCAATCTTACGCTAGTTAGTCAAAGGGGCTACTTCATGGTTTGAGAAGTGGCATGGGTTGACCCTGTGGATTAAAAACACAGGTTTTGCCACAGTTTCTGAGAGAGAGAGAGACCTGTAGGGGAGAAAAACGCTTACCAGAAATGTAGAACCTTCATGGTACTCACTGAGTTCTTGGTCAGAGCCTGCCGTGGACCTGTACTGCCTCCTTCGCTGCACCGGTAGTGAATGGCCATGGGAGTGAGCCATGGCCATTCACTACCGGTGCAGCGAAGGAGGCAGTACAGGTCCACGGCAGGCTCTGACCAAGAACTCAGTGAGTACCATGAAGGTTCTACATTTCTGGTAAGCGTTTTTCTCCCCTACAGGTCTCTCTCTCTCTCAGAAACTGTGGCAAAACCTGTGTTTTTAATCCACAGGGTCAACCCATGCCACTTCTCAAACCATGAAGTAGCCCCTTTGACTAACTAGCGTAAGATTGAACCCTTATGTTTTTCTTTTGTACCACTGTGCACTACTATGTACAATTCGTGTTTTAGCCACCCCACTATCGTAATCAAGTGCGAACCCCACCCTAATGGTACCACCAGTGCCATTACACTCTAGCCGCTCATAGCCAGCACCTACACCGCTATAGAGCCGGCAACCAACTGTATATATATTATACAGCCAAGTGACTCTAACCTTTTTCCATGTATGTTTTGTCTCTGTCTTATATGTTATATGTATAGGTGTTTTCTTGAGATGGGAATTCCCCACTCACACATAGACAAACACTTTAGGGCGTGTATACACATAGTCTGGATATACACTCACTAGTTTTAACTGCACACACCTTCTTATCTTTTTTACCCGTCCTGAAGAAAGCCAGCATAGTAATAAGGCACTGGCTGAAACATGTTGACACTCCCCAGGATGTGAGAGGTCGTAACTCGCCTCTAACATCCAATAGCCTTATTTTTTAACCGCTGACGGTGACCCAGCTATTAAAGTGTATCTGCCCTCGGGCACTGGGATCCCCGCCAAGCCGTTTTAAATTCACAATCCTTAACAGTCTTCACCGCACACACAGCGACATACCTGCTCCGCTGTCTTCAGGCGTCGAAGCACACCCGGGACACGCTAGGTGTCACTGGGTGGGCCCGATGATGAAGCATGCCACCAACTAGGTTGGTGGGTGAGGGCTTTATGAGCACACCTACCAGGTGCCACAAACCGTTGACAAAGCATACTTGAGTCCCTGATAAATTTAATACAATTTATTTTCTTTTGATTATTTAGCTAGTCCAATTTTGATTTATTGACATATAACCGGGGGATAAGGACTAGCTTTCTGGTCCTCTCTCTCCCTCTTGATACACGCAAAATAAGTGACACACCAGCGGCGCAATCGGCTTGTAAATTAGCCCCTAAATTTACCGACCAGGAAGCAGGTCTAAACCTATTAGCATCAGACGAGTACCCTAGAATAAACCTCTCTTGCTAGGGCCGCAGCCAAAGTGATATCCAACAAGCAACAGCAATGCAGACCGAGCGGGTTCCGAGCACAACATGTTATTCAACTGTTGCGAAGAGGCCCTGTTTAAAAATAGCAGCGCATTATTCTGCTGACAGGAATGCGTATACTCGGAAAAGAAAGACACAGCATGCAGCGTTGCAGGGAGAAGCTCACGCAACACGGCTTCATGAATGAGCCTCTGAAGGTCGCCCTGCGTGCAGCGCGCCGCCGTTCGAAACATCTGGCCGGCCGCCCTTTGAAGAGCAGAGGTCATTCACCAAACAGCTCCAAGGACGTGAGGAAGCCGGCAGGAAAGGCCTGCCGCAAGAATCTTAAATTATATTCATTGAGACGTCCAACTGCAGGTTAGAGGACAGGGAAGAATTAATTACGAAAGTGTCATTTTGTGAAGTTTCCGGCATAGTCATTCGCGTAATTTGCGCTGTACGTGATCGGGTGGATATAGGTTACGCTCACCTACCCCAAATGATGGGTTTGTTGTTTTCCAAAACATTGTTACATTCACCACTTACAGGTTTCTCTATAACCTCCGGCAGCGGTTAATTTGTCAAAAAAAGAAATAAGTGCTGGGGCTCTGGTCACGAGGCAGCTTGCACCGGCCCCATTTCTCCTGTAAGCACCGCCATCTACTAACCATGAAAGCAGGAAGGGTTTGTGGTGTAAGCCAGAGCTGCCGACTTAGAGCTTGGGAACGAGGTTCGAGCCTCGTCGTCGGCTCAACATCCTGTGATTCTGGGCAAATCACGTAATCTCCCCGTAAATGAATGTGCCCCTTAACTGGAACTAATGAAAAGTGCTGGGTGCGGAGTACCGGAAACCACTGGCTCAAATTAAGCACTTCCCTCCTCTTTTGATTAAATAGACACACAGACTAAGAATCGCAGATGGCATGTTGATAATTATACCAGTCTCAATCTGATATATTCACATTTCCTAGAATTGACATTTACATGCAAATATCAATACCACACATCAAGATTAAGTGCCTAATTTACAAGTTTTTGCAGTAGGACAGCCCCACAGGCCTTCCTGCAGATCTGCCCTACGTCAAAATTAAAGGGCAGGAATGCACCATTTCTAACAGATATGGCGCATTCCTGTCCTTTTCCCCTGCACTGGCGCACAATGTGCTGATGTGCACCAACACAGGCACCTTTGCACCATGGTGCAAGGGTGCCTGCGTTGTTGGGATGATTATTTTTGTGCAGGAAGGGAACCCTTCCTGCTCAAAAACAATCACAAGAGTTTTTTTTTCTCTTTCTATGTGTGCTGCAGTATGCAGCACACAGTAAAAGGAAAAAAAAGAGGAGAAATAAAGATATTTCTCGTTGTTGTGCCTCCCTTACACCTCTCCTGGGGAGCGTATGTTTTTGGCGTTGCCTCAGAGTTACGATTTCTTCTAAATCTGGGACAGTGTCAAAAAGCCATGGATGTTGCTGAGAACGCCCTCAGCAACACCCTTTGCATGAAAACTGTGTTAAAGGGAACGATATTTACAAGGCAGCATTAAGCTAAAAAAAAATGTGTCTTAGTGCTGTCTGGTAAAGTAGCACAAAAAGTGAGGCACCGGTGGCACAAGGGGCTTATAAATAAGCCACAATATAAATAATTTGTTCTGTTCAGCACCACAAAACTGTGTGGTATGCTTTAGTGTACACCAGGGATTGACAACACTGGGGCACAGCTCCCCGATTTATAGCTAGGAATAGCAGAATCCCCCCTTGATTCCAAAGGCTCCACCGCACCAACCTTCATTAAACCAATGCCTTGAAGCCGTCTTCCAGGTACCAACCGGAGAATGTCCTAACTCGGCTCAGGTGCTACCATATGAATCAGATGGTACAGCCATAGACCGGCCAGCAGGTCGTTGTCGCAAGCAGTCGCAGGACTCTGAGGGGGCCCATTAGGATGTATGGCAGATCGCCATCGCCCGCATGGCGGTGGCGATCTGCCCTACATCCTACTCCGCACGCCACCCATTTCCCCCACCATATTAGTATAGCGGGGGGACCCCAGTCGACCGTGCGGGAAAGGGGCTATATATGGTGGCGGTGACTGCTAGACACCTCTATCCATATTAGCAAGGGAGCGGGAAGCAGCCTTTCTGTGGCGGTAACGCCGCCACGGCAAGGCATGTGGATTTTGCTTTTGGGAGCCCATTGCGGGACCCCAGGGTATTGGGAGGGGTGGGGGGTGCACATGGGGGGTACTTATGGTACCCCCTGCATTGTCATAGACAAGGTGACAGGCCCCATATTAGTATAGCGGGGGGGACCCCAGTCGACCGTGCGGGAAAGGGGCTATATATGGTGGCGGTGACTGCTAGACACCGTCATCCATATTAGCATGGGAGCGGGAAGCAGCCTTTCCGTCGCGGTAACGCCGCCACGGAAAGGCATGCAGATTTTGCTTTTGGGAGCCCATTGCGGGACCCCAGGGTATTGGGAGGGCTGGGGGGTGCACATGGGGGGGTACCTATGGTACCCCCCTGCATTGTCATAGACATGGTGGCAGGCACCTCGCGGTGCCTGTCACCTTGTGCATGACAATGCACACAGAGCATTCCCAGCATTGTGGTGGGCGGCGCTGTGAGCATGCTGGGAATGGAGGATGGCACCGCCACAGTGACGGTTTCATCCTAATCTCCGGTGCGGGACCGCCGCACCACTGGTGGCCTGTCCCAGCACCGCTCGAGTGGCAGGCGAACGAAAGTCCACCCACCATCTTAATCATGCCCCAAGTTCCTCTTTCTAAGGACAAAGGTTCTTAAGTATACCATCCCTGTACAATCAAAAACCCTCAAATAGTATCTTGTCCCACCTGCTGCAATCTGTAAACACAAGATCATAACAGGCCTTTTTAAGGTGCTGAATGTACAACTCTGCATATCCAGAGAAAGTATGTTACCTATTTGGTGGGTTACTTAAAGATATCCATTGGCCGGTACTTAATAACTATGCTAAATATAAGTAATGGTTATCTTTTCTCCATCTTATGTCATTATGGTCAGATACTCATATAGTTACTGTGCACCTGCACACCCCAGATAATGCTCTCCGGCCAAGGGTTATAACCACACCCTCCTTAAAGAACTGATGCAGCACGATGTATCTCCTCGCAGCTCTGCATTGGATCCGTCGGTGCATGACACATCCCAGACACAGAACCCCACAGCTCTCCGATACTGCTGCTGAGTGGTACATCCTCAATCTAGAATCTCGACCACAGCCTATCGGAACTGCAGCAGTGCAATGCATACTGAACGTGGACCTCACAATGCTCTGTAAGCAGGATTTAAAGTACTTCGTTATGTGGGCTAAACTTGGCCCCTGTATCCGGCCTGCATCATGGTCACCCTAAATTTGTGACTTTGTCCCATCCGGTGTGAACAGAAAACCACAGTTGGCACTTTGTACTTTTAGGCACTATATTTACCTCAATCTCTAAGACTGAATAGCTCTGGTTCTACTGATGAGATTTTTGTCATTTTGGTGTCAAATAATTTATTGCATTTTACTCAAATTTTCTAAACTGGTGCGGGGTTTTTCTTGTGTCATGTTTTCACTTTATTACTGTTTCTGTGCTGCATAAATACTTCACACATTGCCTCATATTTCAGCCTGACTAAGATGCCAGAGGGTTAAGCACAGGTTAATTTGGGGTTTGTTTGTGTTTCACCCTGACAAGATTTGTGGTTGCTGCATGAGTCGGGTTTCCCTCCCGTCAACCAATAACCCAAATTCCTACAAGGTGTCCAGTAAGAAAATCAATGTGCTGTTTACCAGTAACTGACATGATAGGAGTGTTCTCGTTGGCCGCTGTACATGCCTGCAGCTTAGTGCAATACTTTACGTGCTTTGGTTCTCGACTGAAATTAGCGTGAACCGTGTACACTTGGTTTATCGATTTACATATTGTATGGAAATTTCTGAGCATTCTTATTTCTGAGCACTCTTATTCTTATTTCTGAGCACTCTTATTCTTATGATGCCCTGAGGAATCCTTGTGCTTTGTGGACCATATCCTCGCCCTGAAGAAGCCCGCAAGGTCCAGAGGTGTACTGAATGTTTGGGTCTGAGGGTCCACTATTTATAATTGGTGCCAGTTTTGAATTAGGAGAAGTTTCCAGAGGGTTCTACCCCCAGAGGTGTTTGACATTTCCTTCCACCCAGCCCTGGCCCCATCTTATGTGAGACACAAAAGCACTAATGATAAACCCATTGTGAATGTACTTAGACAGAGACGTTGTGATGTTCAAGTGTGGTAGGTGACAGCTCTGCTTCCTATCAAGTCAGAGATGGCCCATCCTGCCAACACCTCTCTGTCTCACTGTCTGGGAGCAATATACAAACACCAACTGCCATCTACACCTAATCATGTGACCCAGGATACAGGCTGCAAGCACCAAATGGTTGGGACAAGAAAATGCCAACTTTCTAAAAGTGTCATTTTCAGAATTGTGACTTAAAATCCAACTTTACCATTAAAGAGGGCTTTATATTACAACTCAACATTCCTACCTGCTCCCAATTAAAGGTTATCACTTACTGCGCCTGAAATGATTCTTTTCGGCTCAACTTGTACCTATTAAAAAACAGTGTGTGTCTGCTGATGATGGCTGAGAGCTATTTGGTGGATTTTGAGGGCTGCAGAGTGATGGCTATGTACTATCCTGAGCGGAGGCCTGCAAAATGGCACGGCCACCAACTGATAGCATCGTAGCTGTGGGTGAGAGGGCCTGGGATCCTGGCTGCTAGCAAAGCATACATGAAGCGTCCCCACTGCTCCTTGGTGACCAGAGGCACCCTGAAGTGCTAAACTATGTTGGAACTGCTTGAGGAAAGCCCTGGCCTGGAGATGGTAATAACGTTCCTGCAAGGATCCAAGAAGGAGCATTAGACTCTACGTCCACCATATAAATACTGTGCACCCACTGACATCCAAACTCTCTTGAATCATGGGGATGCATAATGACAGCATACGCCCTCTCCCGCCCAATTAATGGGTGCTACTGGGCTCCACCTGGTGAGGGGCCTAACCCCTTTTTTCTCCACCTGTTAGTTTACATTGTGGCTACTGTCCAGGACTGGAGTCAGTGGTGATTCAAGCAGCACAGAAGCTTATGTATCTTTAGTCGGGGCACCTCCAAGGCTAGAAGATCGCAGACCATCTGCAGATAGCCCCTCATAGAGACTGTGAGCTGAGATAGAAAGCTAACCACTGTTTTGGAGCTACAGAGGCTTTCTGGCCCTAACTGGGGAAGCTGAGTGAGGATCTCTGCACAGGGTGTGGCTGTCTGATAATGCCCTGAGGGGCACAGGGCTACTGGCAATAAGTGAGATCCACAACATAGGATGGTCTTGCCACCCACGACCGTGGTCTAGCGGCTTGTATCATCAGTATTCTCCATACTATGATGGCGAAGGACTGGGGACTCCTCAGGCAGGGGGAAATGGACAAATTCACAAAGCCCCTTATGCCCACTGCCGAGGTGATGGTCAAGCAGGGGAACTCAAGGACTGATGCCCCCTCACAAATGGATACAATCCTGGAAGCTATGCAGTCCTCACGACAAGCTCTTGAACTTGAAGAGCATAGTGGTGGGGGAGAATGTACCACTCCTTTGCTAGGATCTCCATAACACCACTAGACACGTGAGAGAGGCCAAGATCTGCATTTCTGCCTGGAATAAATGGTGAAAGATCTACAGCAGACAGTGCCCAAACTACTGCATAAACTGCAGAGTGCCACATGTTTAACTGCCTCTGATCTTTACTGCCTGTGGACCAGCTGTCCCTCGTTTTCTGGTAGAGAGGGCATACCAGGTGCTCTTTCAGAAGCCTCTTTTAGGTGCCCCATGGTGCCCTATATATGCCCTTCCTAAACTATAGAGACCATGAGTTAACACTGAAGACAGTCAGATGCCTAGGCAAACTTCATCTGGACTCCCATAAGTTCCTTATGTTCTCCGACTACACAAGAATGGTGCAGCAGTATAGTAGAAGCTTTGATCAGATTGAACAGAAACTCTGAGCAATGGAAGTCTAATATATGTTGCTGTACCCCGCAAAGTTAAATGTCATTTTTCAGGACAAGGCTATGGTCTTTGACCATCCAAACTGGGTCAATGGGACAAGGAGCAACCCATGCGCAACAGGGCAACAACAGTTTATAATAGGGAAGACGAGAGAGGAAACAAGACATTGACAAGGTGGACTGCATTCCTGCAAAAGGCAAAAGACACAAGGCCTATCCACCATCTGGATGGACATCCAGGAGACATGAGATAGATTTCCATAGATACAGATAGAGGCAGCGTGAATGTAAATACCCCTACACAAGATGATATAGATGGTAAGATGTTCGACTCCACTAGATACCACTTGGCAAGATATCCTGCATCTGGGGTGACCCTTGTATAGTATAGACTTAAAGACAGTTGAAACAGTGTTTGTTGTGGGTAGTTAAGGGTTTATGTGTTCTTGCAAGTTTAGGGTGACAGATTCTTCTAGGTAGGAAGTTTAGGACAGTGTGGAGTTGGGGGGGATTGTTCAATCGTGTTTGTTTACGTTTTCGAGAGGGAACTGCACTTCATCAGAATATATGCTGTAAAACACTTAGGAGATGAGAACCATGCAAAGATACTATAAATGTATAATTTGGAACATCAGCGGGCTCCTTAATAAAATTAAGTAAACGGCAGAGATGCCCTTTGTTAGAAGTCATGGCCATGCTAGACACTACATTTGTATATCCATCACATTTGGCATCCAAGCGTTCTGATTTATGGGCTCCAGTCATTTTATTAATTGACGCTAGTGCTAAATGCTCTACTACCCCTGGACCTCTGCATCAAGAAGTTACTAAACCTCCATGACTTCCTTAGTGTTAATTTATATTTCTATTTATACCTTCTTTTGTACAATATAGCTTATGTTATCATTATTTTTGACTTTATTTGCATTTCTTATTTGTTATGTTCATATTCTGTTTATTTTCTAAACCCACTTGATACATTGTATATGAGCCTACTGCCTTCATTGTTTTTTTTATATTCTGCACATTGTTGTAATTCTTTTGTCCTAATAAACTTCTTCTGAACTTAAACAAAAAAACAAAAAAAAAAGAAGTCATGGCCATGAGGTACTTTTCCTCCAAAAGACAAACTTAATGGGAACCAACTGTGTGTTCTTAGGCCACTATGGGTACTCCATGTTGGATTTGCCAGAGGTTCCTGAGGCGCAGCAATTCTATATAAATCCTTTCCTTTTGTAATCCATAAGGCACATTCAGATAAGCTGGGTAGATTCATACTGCTCGACAGGATGTTAGAAGTGGCCCCATTGACACTATGTAGTATATATGCCCCCGGCTAAGGTTGCCCTAGAGGAACTTACACCACTGCTCCTACATACCCCAACGGGCATGTTGGTTATAGGGGGAGATTTTAATGCAGGTCACAACAGAATCATGGATACATATTCTCCTCATACTGCCAGGCCTCAGTAAATGAGTCACTTCCCAGGGGACTGAAGGATGCCTGCTGTGTATGACATCCAAACGAGCAGCAATATACACACTACCCAGTTCCTTACAGGTTCCGTTCACAATTAGCTTACATTTTTATCCTAGCAACACACCTAGGTGTCAGAACGGACACGATGATCCTTCCTAGATGCCTCTTAGACCTCTGCCAGTAGAGGTGCTACTGTCTCCTCCTCATTCAGGGACTTTAGGGATATGGCAGCTTAATGCATTGTTGCTGAGGGGTGAAGCTTTTGCAGATTTCCTGAGCGATGCAATCATCGAATATTTTGGCTGAATGTCCCTTCGGTTGCCTACCGGGTATATTGTGGGAAGCCTTTATAGGTGTGCTACTCGGGTAGGCCTTCTCCTACATTAAAGGTAGAGAAAGAGACAATTACGAAGAGATTGCAGATCACGAAAGAGAAATACTGTTCATTGAGCGCCAACCCAGGGTGCATCAATTAGACTGGTTAGATGCCTCTCGCAGTTGTATCAGATGCTAAAAAACAAATTACTGGACATCATAAGATCAGCCTGGACACTATCCAGATATAAAATATATGAATATGGTAACAAAACGAGTAAGTTGCTCCAATGGCTGTTCTGGAGGGAAGAAGAGAATAAAATTGTTCCATTGATCCACTCTGCTGCAGGTCTGAAGATCACAGGCATGGTCGGGATAGATGAGAGATTTGCTGACTACCACAAAGCTTTATATCAGGCACAAACCCCTTCACCAATACAACTTGCATGCCCTGTAGTGAACAATCTCATCATTAAGTCACTTATGGATGATGAATAATCAAAGCTTAACCAACCACTCACACTAGAAAAGGTGCATGTAGTTGTAGTAGATATGCTGTCCAGCACAGCACCCAGACCTAACGGCCTTCCCATGGAACTCTATAGGAAATTCTCCTCCCTCCTATTGCCAAATTCGCTGTCTGTTGGGTAAGGTCGAGTCAACTGTCTCGCTCCCATCAGACCTCCAGAAGCTGCAGTCACCACTATTCTCAAGCCAGTAAATTCCCGGAAGAGTGCTCGTCTTACGGACCCATTTCATTATTCAATATTGAGGTAACATTACTTGCTAAAATACGTCCATCTTGATTAAATAGGGATATATGGACTCGAAGATCAAAACAGCTTTATGCTCGGGAAGGAGCACCAGACCCTTCTTGAGGCGTGTCCATGTCGCCCTGACCAGGGTTTCGGACCACCATGGTCCAGTGGTCCTGGCCTCTATTGGTTGCAAAAAAGCATTCAACATGATGCACTCGCCGTTCTTTTTCCAAATTCTAGAGAAAATGAATACAGGTCTGCGCTTCATCATCTCAGTGAAGGCTTTAGATCAGGGTTCTCCAATGTCGGTCCTGGAGGGCCGGATCCATGCCAGATTGTTAAGATAACTACATTCACCTAAATGTGGATATGCTAAAAATCCGGGATGGATCCGGCCCTCCAGGACTGACATTGGAGAACCCTGCTTTAGATAATGTCCCAGAGGCACAGGTCAGACTGAACGGCGCCCTGCCTCCCCCATTCTCCATAGAAGGAGGGACCCAGCAAGGGTGTCCATTATCCCCAATCCTCGTAGCCTTAACTATAGAACCCTTGGCAGAATGGGTCAGACAAGATATCTGCTGGTAGGATTTTGCTAGCATAATGGACAAGAGGATAAGAGAGCATTATGTGTGGATGATTTGCTTATCTTATCTCCAGCATCCACAGACTGCCTTCCGACTGTTAATGAAGATGCTCCAGATTTATGGAGCTGTTTCAGGGTTAAAGGTTAATTGGCCCAAACCCACATATATTCCTTATTCAGGTCCTCTGCCATCACTGGTCTTAGGCTCCTGCCTCTGTGTGGCAACGATGCATTTTTGCTATCGGGAGCTCTAGATTCTGCGCAACCTACACAAGGTTTGGGACTTAAATAGTATTGCTCTGCTGCAGCTCTCCATAATGGGTAGAGCTGAACTCTAAAAGATCATCGTTTTCCCTAGATTTTTCTGTACTCTGCAAAACTTTCCCTTTGTCCTTCCACCTACCTTCTTTGCTGATGTGCAGGTCAATAAATACCTATGGGCAAGAAAGCTTCCCCAAGCTTCTTACCGTAAATGTACACAGTCACTTATGAGTGTGGCTAGAGGGTTATGGTCCTCTGAGCATGCCACTGGACAGCCTGAACGATTCCCATGACGGATTGGCTGTTTGGGGATTGCTATGAAGCAGCGTTCCAACTAGAATTAGAAAACCTTGAAAAACCAGGGATTCTGATCCTGTCATATTGTGGTATTCCCCCTTTTGGCCTTCACCTGGTCACCCAGGTACTGATACTATGTTGGCTGAAGAAAATTACCAATCAAACCCCGCTATGGTCTGGTACTGGAGTAAAGCAGGTTATGGAGTTATAGGGGTTTGAAACCTGGAAACGTTTTGGTTCTCTTACCTGGGGGATGTCTGGGCCACCCATCAAATCATATCCTTCCAGCAGCTGACGGAGGATTTCCAGTTACATCAGTCCCAGTTTTATATTTGCAATTTCAATATGCACCGCCAACATTTACCAATGGCTTGATAACAGTGCCAGATTATAACCCCTAGAGACTAAATTGGTTATGGAATCTCCCGGTTATATAGCGCCCATATCTCAAACACCCGAGACCCACTCACATCTCTTTGGGCTGCCTGGTGCAAGGACCTAGGTGAATTTGACAATGATGACTGGAAGGAGGCAGTATGCTGGCTGTCCCTTCTAATCTTAGGCTTGCACAATTTAATTATTTCAACAGGGTGTATTACAGTTCTAATAGGTTGTGGATGACAGGCCGGACCAGTAGCTCAGTTTGTACATGTTGAGGGGTACCTGAAAATACTTTTTATCACATGGTCTGGGATTGTCACAGTATTAGAAGATACTGGCAAAGGACAGACAATGCCTTAGCAAGTATCATACGTACTCACAAGGAGCTGGACCCCAGGGTTGTATTGTTGGGAATAATTAAGGGGTGGGTTGACTTGAGGTATCGGGGTCACTGGTTGGCCTTGAATGTCTAGTTGCTAAACAAGACATTGCCCGTTACTGGCGATCCACTTCTCCGCAACTGGTATCGCAGCATTGACTTCTGTGCGGCCACAGAACAAATGGTGTGTACATGGAGGGCATGAGTGCTGAAACATACTAAGATTTGGGGTCCATGGGCAGCTAGTCAAATTGGCAATCAAGGCCTAATTAGATCCACTGTGTGCTTCTAACTTGGCGATAGCTATGTACCAAATGGCTGGATTGAGCTATGCTCTTCTGTAATGGAGTCCCTCGCCTGTCTCTTGTTTTGTTGTGTTGTGTTGTATTTGTTCTTCAAAAAGCAATAATAAAAAGATTTATATTAAAACGTATTGTGTAGTTAGCACCCTCAGCAAATCTGAGAATGTGGGGCAGTTAGCTATGTACCTATTTAGGATCTGCACAACCAACCATCCAACCAGAAGTCATTGCTCCTGTTCTTCACCTTCTCACCCCACAATTTCATAACCTCCGAGATTGCAAACATCTCCAGAAAGTTCTACTCTACATCCTGCCAGCAGTCCAGCCACCACATAACACACTATTTCTTCACAAACTGGCTTAAAAAATCATACCTCTGTGTACAACTATAGGAATCCTTGAGAAACTTTAATAATCCTACCACAAAACATACAGGGAAATACCAGAAAGCCATTCCACACTCTGAAATTCACCTTTACTCCCCTAGATAGCCTGGTGAATTCCCTCAGTTGCCCTTGCCACTTACGTAGAATCAACCTAGCCAGCGCAAAATGGTTGCAAAATTCAGCTGATGTTGGAAAACAAGGCAGCATCTGTGAGGCCTGCACAAATAACATAACTACATTTGTCCTTCACTGGGAACCAAACACCCAATTGTAGCGCCTGACTCTCAGAGGGTAGCCTTGCAGAGCAGTCTGAGGCTTACTCAAGGGAGGTGGTGTGGGCTAGTAATCGCCATTTGCAGGTGCACAAAAATAACACTCAATAATTGATTGTCCAATACCAATGGAAATTTTAAATCAATGCAAGGTACTCCAAATTTTATCATCCACTTATTATTCTGATCATCCAGATCATCAGGGAGTTGGGATAGAAGAATCTGGTATAAATTACCGATTTTCACTTTCCTTCTGATAGCTTCGACTATTACAAGTTTTTGAAACATTGCTGGATTTTGAGAAAGCTTTTTATCCAGAAAACTTCTTAGTTGAAGATATTTAAAGAAATGATTAAACTGCCAATTAAATTTTTGCTTTAAGAAGGTAAAGGAAGCAATTTGCCCTAGATCAGCTAGATCACCAATCTCCTTTAGCCCAAGAGCAATCCAAATGTTCGCCACCCCCTCTTGAAATATATTAGGGAGAAGTCTAGAAGCAGTTAAAGGGGTATAATAAGTGAGGTTAGAAATATGAAAATGTCTACGCACTTTTTGCCATACCGAAAATAATGCCCATAACACCTTAAATTTAGTTTTTTTTAAATAGCTCGGTTCAAGTATACACGTAAGTACCCCTTTTGCGGAACCTCCCAATGATATTGAATATATTGAGGGTGAAAGGTAAGCCGGAAGCTCAACAGCAGTCCCTAATAAAGGAAGAGCGAAGTGTTGGACCATGGCCGCCCAATAATAGAGAGTTAGATTTGGAACTGTCCATCCTCCACGATCTTGTGGAAGACAGGTCCACTTGGCTGCCCGTCTTGGTTTACGATAAGACCATAAGAAACGTTGACATATTCTTTCTGCTTTCTTTAAAATTAAGGAGGGGATTAATAACGGGATAGATCTAAAAAAATATAAGAATTTAGGGAGAACAAACATTTTAAGTATATTAGACCGACCGAATAACGAGAGGTGTAAGTGATCCAACCGCTCTAATTTATTATGAAGGGAGTCAATGATAGAGGAATAGTTCAACTCTAGAATCTGGTCTACATCTGACGAAATTTGAACACCAAGATATGTTGCTTCCGATGTTCTGGGAACCTGTGAAATGGGCATAGCCGCAGATTGTAAAATTTGAGTTTTTGCTATGTTTAATCTATAACCTGAAATTAGACCGAATTGGGCTGCCAGGATCTCCAGAGCAGAAAAAGATTGTGCGACATTATCTGTTAAAACTATAATGTCGTCAGCGTATGCAAGTGACTTATATTTGATTCCATGCACAATAACAGGGGAAATAATCTGAGATTTTTCTATTAAACATAAAAAAGGATCGATAAATAAAGCAGACAAAAGAGGAGAACAGGGGCATCCTTGCCGGGTGCCCCTGCTAATGGAGAAATAATGTGATTCATTACCGGAGATACGGATTTTAGCAATAGAGGATATATACAGAGCTTGTAAAGCTCTGATAAAATGTGGTGTGTAGCCCTTCCAAGATAGGACACCCCACAAATACCCCCAGGAGACCCTGTCAAACGCCTTTCGGCGTCTAACAGGATCACCCCGAGGGCGGAGTTTGTGGTATTTGCCCAGTCTAATAGGGCTACAACTCGCCTGATATGGTCAGTTGTGTCCCGGCCAGGGATAAACCCGTGTTGACGGATGGAGACCAATGGAAGAATTGTTTGATTTAGACGGAGGGCCAATATCCTTGAATAGATTTTGGAGTCTGTATTGATTAATGCTATTGGTCGGTATGAGGCAGGGTTTAGTTCATCCTTACCTTTCTTTCTAAAGAGTACAACAGTAGAGTGTCGCCATGAATCGGGGATTAACTAGATATGAAAAAGTTTTATAAAATTCTAGATGAATGAGGTCCGGCCCGGCAGCTTTACCATTAGAAAGTGATTTCATAGCAATCAGAACTTCCTCCCAACTGATAGGTTCAGCCAGGGATTGATTCTGATCATGAGTGACTTCTTGAGTGTCAACAGATTGAAGGAATTGATCTAGACCAGATTGTTGCTGTAAGATTGTATTAGGATCTTCAGTATATAACTCTGTATAAAAATCAACAAAAACATTCATGACACTGGTAGGTGTATCCTGGATAATGTCCGAAGCGTCTTTAACCCTGATAATCTGGTTTGCTACAGCCCTTTGTTGTAAGCGTTTTGCTAAGACCTTACCAGAGTTTTCACCCAATTCGTACATGGAACTTCGGAATTGGGCGTATTTAGTCGCTATATCATTATAGAGAGGCTCTAGCAGGTTGGATTTTGCTATGGCAACTAATTTCATACTGGCAGTTATGTCTTCCCCCTTTCGAATATTAGAGCTTAAGTCCAGCTCAGCTTGTGCAAGAGCAGCAAGTCTGGTTTTAAGAGTATGCTGCTCGGTCTTCCGGCGATGAGAGGCGAATCTTTTAGTTTCGCCGCGGACTGCAGCTTTGAATGTATCCCAAACGATACTAACCGAGGAGGTACCGGTATTAATTGCAAAAAACTCTGGGATCCATGAATTTAGTCGTTCTTGATACAGTTTATCAGTTATTAATTTTCTATCGAATGTCCATGACCTAATTTTATTGATAGGGCGACTCCATGGACAGATGAAGACTATAGGATTGTGATCAGATATAGTTCTTGGATTAATTTCAATCTTGAGAGACCCCACAGTTTGGAGAGAGGTGAAGACATAATCAATTCGGACCATTTTATTGTGAGTTATTGAGTAAAATGTGTAACCATCTTGATTTGGATAATGATAATGCCAGGTGTCCGACAAACCATGTTCAATCAGGAGAATCCGGAGTGCCTTATAGACTTGGGGCTTTCGTCCGATATATGTATTATGGTTTATTATATCTAGATGGTAGGGAATATTTATATTAAAATCCCCACAGAAAAACAACGGATGGGGCCACATAGCTAACTCTAAGTTTAGATTCCTTATCACCTGCGGGTCGTCTAAATTGGAAGCATATATTGAACAAATGATCGAGAGTTGATTACTAATTCTGCTATTAACCATCTACCGAAATTATCTTGTTTTGTTCTTAAAACACGCCCTAGCCCGGTCTTTAAGATAATGGCGACTCCCCTGATTGTAGAGGTTTGTCGGGTACAAGCCGCTAACTCGTAACCTGGAAATCTAAGACATGCTCGGTTGTTCAAAGGAACATGAGTTTCCTGCAGACAGATAATATCCACCTGCATGATCTTCAGTAACTCATAGAAAACTCTACGTTTCTTGGGGTCATTTAATCCACAAATGTTCCATGTTGCACATTTTAATACAGAAAGAGCCATGAAATTTGATCAAAAAATAACATCCCTAAATAGCTATGAGGTCTTTTATGACAGACATAACAGATATGATTACAATCAAATTGTTTTTTACTAAGAGATCCAGCAGTTAGTACCACATTAAATGCATTCAGAAGATGTGACCAATTATAAATGAATACGATGGCCATCTTTAACCACCACCACCACCACCACCACACCACCCCGAATCCCAACCCCTACCCAGAGAGGCCCACCCCCCCCCTCCCCCCCCCAACAGAGGGCATCAGGACCGTGGTCCATTTGATGGTTGAGTAAGCGTTATCCCACACTCCGCTGAGCCGATAGAGTTCCCCCCTTTTCCCAAATATCAGATATCAGACGACCAAGAGATAACCTAAGGAAAAAAAGGGTAATTGCATCATTTTTATTTTTTTATATTTTTTTTGTATACGTCTGATAGGTCATTGAATATAGACAGCAGGAAGAAGAGAAGGAAAAAAAGGAAGATGATGGAGCATAGAAAACAAAGAATAACTGCTGTTATATGTTATATTTTAAACAAGCAGGGTAGAGTACCCTGCCTGAGATAGACTATTTTGAGTCCAGAAACTCCTTGGCGACAATCTCCGACATAAAAAATCTTGTCTGGCCCTTGAAAATAATTTTTAATTTTGCTGGAAAGAGCAGAAAAGCCTGGGCCCCCTTAGCATGGAATAAGGGGATCTGCTGCCAGAGATGCCAACGGCGAGTTACTGTCTCTGAACAAAAATCAGGACGAACAAAAAATTCACATTCCTTGGCAGAGCTCTTCTTATTGGGTCAGGCGAGATCAAATATGCGTTCACGGGCTAAAAAGCTATTGAAGCAGACGAGGATGGCATGAGGATAGGGGTTATTCGCTGCTGTAGCTGATTTTCTCCTGTTTAACGGGAAGCGATGTGCCCTTTGAATCTCGATGTTCCAGTCCCATTGGGTGACATCAAGGAAAGCTTCAGTGAAAAGCTCGACTATGATAATGCCTGGGATCGTCGCCCTCCTTATTTTCCTCTATCCCCAAAACGCGGAGGTTATTTCTTCTTGCCCGATTTTCGAGATCCGCGAGTTTCCATAGAATATCCTTACGCTGCTCTTTAACCTCTGTGACTAGCTCTTTCTGAGTAGTAGCAGCATCTTCAAGAGCAGAGATCCTCTCCTCAGCTTCGGCAACCCTGGCAGTGGTATCGGTGCATGTTTTGATGACCCGTCTGAGAGAGTTCTGCATTTTGCGACAGACCCCCTGCGTTCGCATGTTTTCTTGTTTGGTTGCTTCCCTGTGTAACATAATTGTCTGGCCCGGTGGCAGTGGGCTCGTTGGTCTGACTTTTGGAGTGTCTCCTGCTTTCCTTAAATCTCGCCGCGCTGACTACGAGCGGAGGCGATCTTTCTAGCGAAAATTGAATGTTGCTTTTAAATATTGTGCCACTAATTGTTTTTAAAGTTAATCAGGCTCTAACTGAATTTTTCACTTCCAGGGGTGTTGCCGACTGGGGCAGGTCGCTTCTCGGGGGCTCCCGGCGGTAACGGGCGCCATTTTGGCTTGGGCATTACCTCACATCTTAGCCCTGCCACTCCCCTGCCGCTCCGCCCCTACTTAGGAGCATGGTTCCCCCCTCCTCCTGTGTTTGAACCAGTGGCCCGGTGGCAGTGGGCTCGTTGGTCTGACTTTTGGAGTGTCTCCTGCTTTCCTTAAATCTCGCCGCGCTGACTACGAGCGGAGGCGATCTTTCTAGCGAAAATTGAATGTTGCTTTTAAATATTGTGCCACTAATTGTTTTTAAAGTTAATCAGGCTCTAACTGAATTTTTCACTTCCAGGGGTGTTGCCGACTGGGGCAGGTCACTTCTCGGGGGCTCCCGGCGGTAACGGGCGCCATTTTGGCTTGGGCATTACCTCACATCTTAGCCCTGCCACTCCCCTGCCGCTCCGCCCCTACTTAGGAGCATGGTTCCCCCCTCCTCCTGTGTTTGAACCAGTGGCCCGGTGGCAGTGGGCTCGTTGGTCTGACTTTTGGAGTGTCTCCTGCTTTCCTTAAATCTCGCCGCGCTGACTACGAGCGGAGGCGATCTTTCTAGCGAAAATTGAATGTTGCTTTTAAATATTGTGCCACTAATTGTTTTTAAAGTTAATCAGGCTCTAACTGAATTTTTCACTTCCAGGGGTGTTGCCGACTGGGGCAGGTCGCTTCTCGGGGGCTCCCGGCGGTAACGGGCGCCATTTTGGCTTGGGCATTACCTCACATCTTAGCCCTGCCACTCCCCTGCCGCTCCGCCCCTACTTAGGAGCATGGTTCCCCCCTCCTCCTGTGTTTGAACCAGTGGCCCGGTGGCAGTGGGCTCGTTGGTCTGACTTTTGGAGTGTCTCCTGCTTTCCTTAAATCTCGCCGCGCTGACTACGAGCGGAGGCGATCTTTCTAGCGAAAATTGAATGTTGCTTTTAAATATTGTGCCACTAATTGTTTTTAAAGTTAATCAGGCTCTAACTGAATTTTTCACTTCCAGGGGTGTTGCCGACTGGGGCAGGTCCCTTCTCGGGGGCTCCCGGCGGTAACGGGCGCCATTTTGGCTTGGGCATTACCTCACATCTTAGCCCTGCCACTCCCCTGCCGCTCCGCCCCTACTTAGGAGCATGGTTCCCCCCTCCTCCTGTGTTTGAACCAGTGGCCCGGTGGCAGTGGGCTCGTTGGTCTGACTTTTGGAGTGTCTCCTGCTTTCCTTAAATCTCGCCGCGCTGACTATGAGCGGAGGCGATCTTTCTAGCGAAAATTGAATGTTGCTTTTAAATATTGTGCCACTAATTGTTTTTAAAGTTAATCAGGCTCTAACTGAATTTTTCACTTCCAGGGGTGTTGCCGACTGGGGCAGGTCGCTTCTCGGGGGCTCCCGGCGGTAACGGGCGCCATTTTGGCTTGGGCATTACCTCACATCTTAGCCCTGCCACTCCCCTGCCGCTCCGCCCCTACTTATACGGGCCACATGAGGCAGCGCAGCGGACGAGCGCAGCGGGCGCGACGTAGGCGCGCCGGAGTCGTGCCAGAGTCCTGCCCGTCTGCGCCCGTCCGCGGCGGGCCGGGGCCCGGGGCACGAGACGCTGCCGGCCTTATCGTCTATTCATCATCTCAGCTACGCCGCCTCTGGGTCCCCGGTTGTATAAACCCGTCCACCACAGCGTACTTATACCATCTTGGCTTACACTGTTCCTCCTTTAACCCCCCCCTGAGACAGCCCTATCACTAATACTCCCGGTACCCTCACTTCCCTCTGATCACCTGCCACTGCTCGCATCCCCTGTCCAGCTGCCCACTACCTCGGCTGCCCTCTTGAACACCAGATCGGCAGTGAGCCATCAATACGAAATAGCTGAGTACCTTGATTCTTACGAACCAGATCTCCTTTTCTTGACCGAGACCTGGTTCAAGACTGACTCTTTGCCTGACGTCCTTGCCGCATTACCATCAAACTATGTTGCCATTCGTGCAGACCGTCCCGAAGGTAAACGGGGCGGGGGGGTGGCTCTAATAGCCCGCTCGGATTTCAACTTTCAGACCCTCCCTTCCCCCCCATCACTGATGTCGACCTTCTTGTAGCCCGTTCCACTTCCCACCTAGTTCCCCTTACCTTTGTCCTTATTTACCGCCCCCCCCAATCTACCCCTTCCTTTCTCCCCAATATTCAAACCCTCTTGGCCACTCTGGCTGTTAATAATTCCTCAGTATTAGTTCTGGGGGACCTTAACTACTGGCCTGATGACCCTGCCGAATCCCCACAATCTAAGGACTTTACAGGCCTTATGGAAAGCTTGAATTTCGTCCCGTTGATTCACAGCTCCACACACTCCCATGGCCATACGCTCTATCAAATCTGGGCGTTGAACATTCCACTCACTCCCCCTATCATATCCCCCTGTTCATGGTCGGATCACTTTATCATCACCTTCTCCCTCTCCCTTGCACCCCTGCTAAAACCCCCTCTACCCAAAAACACCTGGGTCCGCAAATGGGGAAAGACGGATATGCCCTCCTTTTGTTCCACTCTGGTCAAAACCTGCCCTGATTTATCTGATTTACCCGTCACCCCTCAGCTGGCCGCCATTAACAACTGGCTCACGACGGCAGGCGACGAATTTGCCCCACTTAAGCGCCTCTCAGTTAAGCGGATCCATGCAGCTAACCGCTGGTTTACCACCGATGTGAAGGAAAAAAAACTAGCTGCCAGAAGGGCCGAACGTGCTTGGAGAAGAACCTACGACCCTGCCAAAAAAACAACTTACTTGGCCATTCTGCAGACCTATAAAAAAAGCATCCTGGAAGCAAAAACAGAGTTTTACACCAACAGGATAATGGTCGCGGAATCGCAGTCGAAGGAAATCTTCTCCACCGTTCATGAGCTTGCTTCATCTTCTAGAGCCACTGCTGCTATTCTCCCGTCCCAACCCCTCTGTGACTCGCTCAATGAGTTTTTTATTGATAAAGTAGTTAAAATTAAACAAAACATTCCCCCGCCTTCCGCCAATTTTGTTGACCCCCACATCCCCCCCACAACTCTTAAATTGACCAACATCCCATTGCTTACTACTGCAACTCTCCTTCCTCTACTCCACCGAATTAAATCCGGTTCCCCTCTTGACTTTGCCCCCGCCAGTATTCTTAAGGAAGTTTACTTGGCTTGTCCTTCCCCTCCCCTAACCCTCCTCAATGCTTCACTCACTCTGGGTCACGTCCCTTCCCTACACAAATCAGCAGTTGTTATCCCCATCCTCAAAAAACCAGATGCCGATCCCTCTCTGCCCGCTAACTATCGCCCCATTTCACTCCTTCCCTACCTTGCGAAAGTGCTGGAAACTCATATTAGCACCACACTCAGCGCACACATTGAAGCAAATCATTGCCTCTCCCCCTGTCAAGCTGGTTTTCGTCCCCTGCATTCTACAGAAAAAGTGGTCGTCTCAGTCATGGACAAGCTGCGGGAAGGTATTGACATCAACCTCCCGCAAGCCTTGATTTTGCTAGATCTATCCGCCGCCTTTGACACGGTGGACCACACCATCCTCCTTAACCGTGTCTGGGCGGCGGGCATAGAAGGCTTAGCCTTCTCCTGGCTGGAGTCCTTCCTGGCTGGGAGGTCCCAGGCAGTCCGGCTGGCTGACTTCAAGGCGGCCTCTCGGAAAGTAGAATGTGGGGTCCCCCAGGGCTCATCACTTTCCCCCCTTTTGTTTAATCTTTATATTTCTCCCCTCATTTTTATGTTACAGCAACTGGAGGTCACCGTGTTTAACTACGCGGATGACCTCCAGTTAATCTTCAATCTTTCCCATTCACCTTCATCTGCCCTAAATGTCCAAACCATCATGATCCTTATCCAAGACTGGATGAACTGCAGCCACCTCAAACTCAATCCGGACAAGACCGAATTGATCTTGACCGGAGGTGGCTGCAGTCCATGGACCCCTTCCTTCTGGCCCTCTTCCCTTGGTACTCCCCCACTCCCGGTGGCCAAAGTAAAAACCCTGGGAATTTATCTTAATCCCCAACTCACTGTTCATCCACAAGTCAATTCGGTGGTCTCTTCTTGTTTTTTTTCTCTTAGGGTAATTAGGAAGGTTTCTCGTTTTTTCACCCCCCCAGCTCTCAAAATCATCATGTTAGCCATGGTTCTATCCCGTATAGACTATGGAAACATAGTCTATAACGGAGCTCCTGCATACCTGACTCGCCGTCTACAACTGGTGCAGAACCAGGCGGCTCGTCTGATCCATGGCTTACCCCGATACCACCGAGTCACACCTTTACTCAAATCGCTGCACTGGCTCCCGGTCAGAGAACGTGCCCTATTCAAACTTGGTTGTCTTGTATACCAGGCTAGATCGGGCATTGCTCCTCAGTTCATCTGTTCCCTTATCAAGCCATATTGTCCAGGCAGAGAACTTCGCTCAGCCCACCTGGCCCTTCTTACCATCCCTCGCTTTAAAAAGCAAAGGGCTGGCGGAGCGAGGTTCGCAGTCCTGGCCCCAACCTTCTGGAATTCCCTCCCTGTCACACTTCGCACTTCACTGTCTTATCCTCTGTTCCGAAAAGAGCTAAAAACTTTTTTGTTCACACAAGCGTATCTGACCTAATTCTCATCTGCCATTTGCCCACTGATCAACACTAGCGCCATGAAACCGCGTGGTATGCGAGCGCTGAATAAATAATTTTAAATTCAAATAAATTCAAATTCAGATTGTTACCAGTGAAATTTCTTCAGGAATAAGAGGCGTGGTCGAGGTCGAGATAGTGGCCCCAGAGGCATTCTGTGAATTTGGGTCAGATTGTTGATGGCTGGGCAGAGAGGATAGCTTAGCAGCAGCAGAAGCCTTGCGAACAGTATCAACATTTGAATCTTTTAATGATTGGTTAGTACGCCAGTCTGCAGAGTCACTGTCATAGTCAGACCACTGAAGCTCCTGATGATCGATGTCTGCCTCCCCGGATAGAGAATGATCAGATACGGAATAGAAGTTTTCGACAGGCTCGCTTACCTCGGACCCCCTGGCATCATAAGAGCGTTCTGCAGGCAGCTCCAATAAAATAGATGTATTACTATTGACAGACTGAACTACATTACCCAGCATGCACTGAACTGGAGGGGTGAGGCTGGCAGAAGGGTCAAGAGCAGAAGGTGGAATCAAGACAACCTCTTTTGTTGAGTTAATGTTATTAGGCGATGCGCAAAGTTGAATAGGGGGGGGAGCTCCATTGGTATTAGCCAGGTCTGTTTTAGTATCAGGTACTCTTCGTTCACAAAGCTATATGGCTATGTTCAATCTGTATTATACCCCTGCAAAACTTGTTAGATGGGGGGTTATCAGTGGGGGCAAAGGCTCGTTTTGTCCAAGATGTAAATGTCCTTCCGCAGATTCTATTCATATGTTTTTTAGCTGCCCGGAGTTATTTCTCTTTATAAACCAAATTGAAATTTTTCTCACACAGATTACTCAAACTCCAGTCAAAATCTCTGCTGAAATGGTTATTACTGGTTATGAATATTCTACGGCCATTCAAAAATCAAGACATTTGCAAGCTTTTCTTTTTATCTCCATGGCCATGGTTAGACTTTGCGTTACATCACTTTGGATAAATCCTGAACCCCCTATTTTTTCTTATTGGAAAGCCAGGATGTTGGCTTGGCATAAACTTGAGATTTCAGTTCAGCCCTTCAGAGGAAAGAGAAGACGTCTAATCGCCTCCAAGAATTGGGCTCCACTTGAAAAGTGGATTGCAAATTAATTATTAATCATGATCATTCTGTTTCAGTTTTTTTGCTAATCTTATGTAATTATCCTTTTTCTCTTCTTTATATATATGTATGTATTTCCTCTGCAGTATGTACTGATGGTCTAATCTTACCCACCACCTTGGGATAAAAGTGGGAAAAAACCTTCAATAAAAAAATAAAATAAAAAAAAATAAAAAAAAATAATTGATTGTCCAGTCTGTACTTTGCTTTATAAAAATAAGAGTACATTTATTAAACGCAAACACTACTCAATATTATGCACCAATTTACAAATATACAAAAGCTGATGGAATTTCTTTGTGACATTGCATAACAGCTCAACCCCTCCCGCAAGGGGGTGGGGTCCAGTACCACCACTCCCATGTATGCACATCATCTTGCCCCCCAATGCAATTCGTTGAACATAACCTGGAGCGTGGGCCCAGCGCACTGGCACCATCCCAGTGGCATCCCCCCCCATTACCTCAACAAGCATTAAACAGGGGTACACCTGCCTTGATGACACATGACCCTGACTGAGCATCTCCTACTGACCATAAAGTATGCACCCCTACATCTTAAGGGCTAACAGTCTGGGGTCTTCACCTAAGCGCAGCAGCAAGATTACATGTTTACGCACACTTTAGAATGACAATACTCATATCATTAACGATGCATTGCAATTACAGCCCCTAAAGGCATCACAGATGATCACAGGATTATGCATATAAAACCAAACACCCTAGCAGGAATGTCTGATACATAACCCCTCTTTGCATAGGCCATCACCTTGCACCAGTACTTCATATCACACATGACCTTCAGTCTCTCTATAAGGAATAACATTTGTAAAAGCATTTGTGGTGCAATTACACCTTTTCACCTCCTGGGGATACCTTCTTCCAGACATCCACCACCTCAGCCCTTCACTTCATGAAGCACTTTTCAATCACCCTCAGCTAAAGAACAAAAGTTCCAGCCCAGAAGGTTTAGAATGCATGCTGAGCCCTTGAGGGGTTATTCTCTCCAATCCCCAAGACGCTTAGGGTGGGACTTTCCTCTTCCTGCAGGGGGGAGACTGCGCTTCTCTAGCAGCTCCCCCAGCACCTTAGCACATGTGTGGCGGGGACCCCTGCTCTCCTGGGGCCACCACAAGCCTTGAAAACGCTGGATTGTCCCTGCAGGCCGGTCCTGGCCTGCAAGGCATTATGGGCTTTGCTGCATAAGTGATGAGCGGCTATCCCGCTGCTTCAGGGAGAGCTGTGCTGTGGCTTCCGGCTGCGTCTTTGGTGGGTTGGAGGGTCCCACCCAGACCCCCAGGTAAGTGTGCAGCTGGGGGGGCCGACCTCCGGCTGTTCTGCTCGTGTTTCAGGGGCCCGGCCCCACCCAGACCCCTCACCACTCCTCCGAAACTTGCGGAGTGCTCGGTCCTACTCGGGAACCCCGCGCGAACTGCTGGGCTGAAGGCATCCTGGGGAGCCCACCCCGGCTGCCCCTGCCGGCACCCTCCCGGCCCGCACCCCTGTGTGCGGCCGCGGGAGTTGGCTGGGTACTTTGGGTCTGCCAGCTCCAGCGGCAGACCCAAAGCCTTCTGGACTGCGGGGGAGTGCGGCGGCACTCCTCCGGCCTCCAGCCGGTCTTCGGAACCCGGGGATGGGGTACCGGGCCCCATCCGTGACTTCGGGGCCTGAGGATGGGGTCCCAGTCCCCCCCCTTGACTTCGGGGCCCAGGTATGGGGTCCTGGGCCCCCAGACATCTTCTGGGGGCCATATCTCAGCCCCTGGAGGTCCGATCTGCCCCATTCTCGCGTCTTCTTGCTCCTGTGGTGTTCCCCAGCCTCCGGGTCTCCAAGAGGGTGCATTCTGCAGGGAGCGACCTTCACTGGCTCCCTGTGCCTCTCTTCTCCCTGCGCAGAGGCCTCTTCTTCTGCGCACCGGTCCTGGTCTCTTCTTCTGGTGCTGTTAGGGGTCTGGGTGACAGTCATGGGGTCTCTCCTTCCAACTGCCCGTTGGCAGGCTCCAGCACTTCTACCTCAGCAGACCACACCCCAGAGAGAGCTTCTCTCACTGTGCAAGTACTTTTTAAAAGTTGAGTAGGGGGCTGGCAGGAAGTCTCTGTGTGTCCTCTGTGTGTTCTATCAAACAGCGACACATCACTTTCCTGCCCCGGCTCCTTCCTTCTTGTCCAGCCTCTGGGTTTGTTCAAAATGGCATAATTCAGTGTCTCTGGCCACATGGCCTCTGAAACCCAACTCCTTCCCCCTCACTTCTCTCACTGTGGTTCAGCTTGGTGCCTGGCACCCAGCGACAGCAGTTGATGGATTGGCTTGTAGCTCCACCTATCTTTTCTCTTTGGAGGGAAGATCTTCGCTCTGGGAGGAAAGGTCATTTATCTAACCTGCCAGGGCCCGACCCCAGCCAGGGACTCCGAGAAATATGACATTTCTGGACGACCCAAAAGCAGTACAAATATGACTTTAGACTCTGCAGAATACTTCTTTTCACATCTGCCACATTGGCCTTTAGTGCGTGTCTGGAATCTGTAGGCCTTGTGGAAGTTACTCTAGCCATGGGTTCCACCTCCCCATAAGGGAATAATGAAGTGAAAAACACTGTAAAACACACTGACTTTTCCTGGCATGTTTCCTTCCAGTGTATAAAGCCTATTCCATATCACCACCCAATTCTGCATAAATCCTGCCACACCATTCACTCTGTAGCTGCTCCTGGACTGCGCATGCTAGGAATCTCCCCTGCGCAGCCGCTACACGTGTGGACATGCATGTACACATGTGTCTGCATGTAACCAGCCCGGTGCCCCATACTACAGCTGCTGCGCAGTGGCCTAGTCAAGCCAGGGGGACACCAGTAAAATCTCTATGCAGTCTCCTTCATTATGAGTTCACTGTGGGTGAGTCCCAGATTATGAGGCTCCCCCACAGTAAAAGCTCAACAATTAGGTGTCAGAACCACCTTCTAACAACAACTATAGGAATCCTGTAGCAACTTTAATACTCCTACCACCAAACATACAGTGAAATACCAGAAAACCATTCCACACTCTGAAATTCTCCTTTACTCCCCTACACAGCCTGGTGAATTCCCTCAGTTGCCCTTGCCACATACTTAGAATCAACCTAGCCAGCACAAAATTGCTGGTTGCAAAATTCAGCTGACATATGAGCATTTGTAATTCTAACACCGTTTTTTTTGCCGGCAAACTCAACCAGAATCTCAGAAAGTGTAAACCTGACTCTTGTTTCATCATATCTAACTCAGTCCCCAAAAATGACAGCTTTATTGCTGAACCCTCACACTTCGTAGGTGCCAGAGGTACCCATAATCTGCCTGCCCTCTCCTTAATTGGGAACAAAAGGGGTTAGGTCCTTAATGTGGTGAGGGCTAGACCTAATAACATTAGTAAACAACACAAAATGCCCAAACCACAGTTACTCAATACAATTTTTTGATATAGGGTAAGAAACACTTTATTATCGCTTCCCTGGACACCTTTATTTTGTGTCAATCATTTTGTATTTTCTATAATTTGAAAAAATTACTGACAGAAAAAAGACATTGATTGCAAATATTTACAAATATTTACAAGGCTGGACTAATGTTAGCAAACATTAAAGGCAAAGACTATTTACACATTTAGAAATCATTAGAACACACAATAGAAAATATTCTCACATCAGACATTATTGAAAAAATAATAATACAAACATATCAATTACGAACAACAAAAAGCTAACAAACACTGAATGAGAGAAACTAGGGGTTGGGAAGATAAATTATTAAATATCTTGTATATTTTAGTGCTGGACCAGCCGGTCCTGGCTTTAGTGCAACAGTAATACTTTATATCTCCCTTTCCAAAACTGCCGACGCGTTTCTAGACCAGTCTGGAGTCACTGGTCTGTCATCAGGTCTGTATGTATCTTGTATCTGTGGGATACAAAAGCAATGTTTTGCTTAATCTAGCGTGTGGGCTCCTTTTTATCATACAGTAGCTGTAATGTCGGTGTGCGCTACATACCAAGGCTGCTCAGTGTTGAATTTCAGATCGGGTCTTTTGGGGGTCCGTTTAAATGAAATAACGTGGCCAAGCAGAGAAGCCTCAAAGAATTTAAGGGATGTTTTTAATTTTTATCATTCCGAGATTGGTACAATATATTCACTAGCTAAAACAAGTTGGGGAAGTGGAAGCATACCTTTTACTTTCAGTAGTGCCGAGTGCTGGCAGGGATCCATTAAAAGCGGCGTTGTTAAAATCTAGATTGCGACGTAAACATTATCGGCGCCATCTTGTCCCCTTTTAGCTCAAATGTGCGCGTAAGTAGCAGCCATTTTGAACGCCATGGCCTCTCTGCCCACTGCCGATAGCCAGCGCGTCTCTCTCTCTCCCTCTCTGACCCCGCCAGCATCCCCCGCGCGCTGACAGCCCACGTTCTCACATGCTTGGGCCATAAACCACCCCTTCAGCGCGGCCCTGCCTCGGAGCCACATTCCGTACCCGACTAACACCTCCCTGCGTCCCTTTAATGATCACGCATCCTTTGATGAACCCCCTTCCTCTGTGCCCGATTGTCCCGCCCGATCCCAGGCCATCACCTAGCCCTGCGGATACAGTTTATTGCCCCTTACAGTAGGAAGCCGCCCTTCTTCAAAGAATCTATGACTGATAAAAGCCCCCACCCCATGAGATCCGATCAGCCGCACACATTCCGGGAGCCGGCGGGATATCCAGCTGCGCGATAGTCATCACCTACTGAGATCGGGGTGGGACTTTTACTGTAAATATGTGTGGGAACGGGTTTGGAGCGGAGATTCCGAGGATGCCTTTCCGTACATCAAAGTATTAACAAGAATGTGTTTTATGTAATAAAGCAATACACCTGTGTATAAGAGGCCAGGCCTCAAGGATGCGTTTAGAGCACCTCGAGAAGATACCCTGTTGTCTGATTTGACGTGTTCTGCTCCGTCGGAATAAACTCCTGTTTCTTGCCTTCTGTCTCCAGCGCCTGCCTCTTTGTTTGGTAATCTCGAATGGTATGAGAGGCGGCTAACGCCGGGCAAATACTGAAGGGTTCTTGGTCGAATTCGGCCCTACCTTTCGACAATTGGCGTCCCAAACGTGGGGCCCATCAGCGACGCGTGGATCCAGTGGGCGAGGTCCCAACGACAGAGTGAACGACTGCAACGATCGGGAAGAGCTCCTGCCCGATAGACCCTCGTCTGGCAGCCGATCATCCGAACTTCACCGGTTCCGAGCAGACCTCTCTCGAGTGATCTACGGTCCTGACTGGGAACCATCAGGAGTGCCACAGCAATTACGGAGAACAGAGGACGATCGGGCGCTGGAAGCGGAAGACGAGAAACTGTCCATGCGGTCCGGGTAAGGTCGTGTAACACGATGAATTGCGAATTGATTGTTTGATTGTTTGAAAATACTAGTATTACTCATTTGATTGTTTCTGAGAGATTCTCTATTTGTAAACAAGCACAGAGTCGCAATACTCTGTTTAGTCTTTGCAGATAGTAAAGGGTAGGTAACGCAGGCTTTTGCCCCCATTGTAATCCGTCGTGCCTGCTTCCCTCTCCATTTGATTGATTGTTATCCAAGCATTTACTGTTTTGGAATTGGTTCTCTTTGGATCATTCTCTATTTGCAAACAAGCACAGAGTCGCAATACTCTGTTTAGTCTTTGCAGATAGTGAAGGATAGGTAACGCAGGCTTTTGCCCCCGTTGTAATCCGTCGTGCCTATTTTTATCCCTCATTTGATTGATTGTTTATCCGAACATTGATCGTTCGGAATTGGTTCTCTTTGGGTTATTCTCTATTCACAAAAAAGCACAGGGTCGCAATACTCTGTTTAGTCTTTGCGGATAGTGAAGGATAGGTAGTGCAGACTTTTGTCCCCTTTGTAACCCGTCATGCCTGTCTTCGCCCCGTTTGTTGGTAGTTGGTTCAGCCCGGACCGCTTATTAGAGGTGAACCATCCGGCTCCACTGGAGGGCACCCCTAATAAGGACATGTTTACTAAATATGGACTAGTCACCGTGGCTTATAGTAAGCTGTGGCATAAATGCACGAGAAGGGATCGAGGAAGTCAGTGGCCACTGATAGGATCCTTTGATAACGACAAAATAAATACGCTAGAAACAGCCCTTTATAACAATAAGACAACACCCACTATGCTCGATAGCTTCGGCATGTGGCGCAAAGAAACAGAACAGCGAAAGAAGAGAAATGAGGTCAGGTTAGAAAAGGAATTACGCAAGGCAGCTCACCTGGCCGCTAACAAATTAAAGGAAGTGTGACGAGGGGGACCCGGATGCGGGGCCCCCTGGCCTGCCTACTAATGTGTCTCCTCTCTTTGTGCAGCATACGGAGTCATGGAAAACCCCCGACGTCATCTGTGGCCGGCCCGGTATGACCGCACTGCGTCCCTGCACCTTTAAATGGGCGGAGCCGGTCTTGGGACACACCCCCGTTACAGAGGTAAAACCCATCCCTGAATCCACACAGGTGTGCGAGACACCCGGAGGAGGCGGAGGAGACTGGTGGCGAGAGTGGAGCGAGAACGAAGGAGAGCGGTTTTCGAGTGAGCAGGAAGATTGGAGGACGGAGGAGGAGTACAAGCAGGAAGATCGGAGGACGGAGGAGGAGTACAAGCAGGAAGATCGGAGGACGGAGGAAGAGTACCAGCAGGAAGATCGGAGGACGGAGGAAGAGTACCCGGAGGAGGAGCGGAGGTCGGAGGAACCGAGGGCGGAGACGCCGAGCCTGGAGAAGCAGGGACACCGAGACGGCAGCTACTACATCAAGCCGGGAGGCCAACGGGACAACGCATCGCCCAGCCACACTTCCCGCGAAGTGTGGCTTGACCAGGTACGGTCCAGATTCAGCGGGTGGGCGGGCATTAGAAGGAGCAAGCCGCCCTGAGGTCACACGCAAACCCCCCCTCCTCAGCACTAATACCCCCCCTCACTGACCCACACCACTCGGCGAGGGTACTGAAGTGCACGTGTGAAGTCCTCACCCCTTTTCCCCTGCACAGTGTCCTAGGGTAAGGACAGTCTGACTGAGACATATTTCTTTTCCTTTGCCGGTATCGAGAGGTCATCGAGACGGCGGAGAGACGGCCTACAACTCCCAGGAGGCAGTGGGAACGGCGGCCGGGAGCAGGAACAATCACGTCGGAGGAAACGGAAACACCGCTCCCTTTCTACAGAGTGCCTGTTCAAAAACGCAGACTGTGTAAAACAATAAAAGCATCCTTACCCCGAGTTCCTGTGTCGGTCAACCTTTTTGACAAACCTCCCGAAACCCCACAGGAAGAAATAAAAGAAAGAGAGGAAACCAAGCTAAAACAAGATTCCGAATCATCAGGCCAGTGTCCCGTCAGGACACCCTCTACACTTTATCCCGAGCTACCTTCGAAACAGCGAACGAACGATGACTTACTATTAGGTCCCCCGATCATCTACATGCCCCCTCCATATGCCCCTTCCCAACCCTTAGCACAGCACCCGCAACCCCCAACGACAGGCGAGAGTAGTGCCGGAGCCTCGGTCCTCATGGCCTCTGCACCGACCGAATCCCTTGCACTCAGCGCAGCACAAGCAGCAACTTCAGGTGGTCCCGAAGCGGGGAGGAAAGACCCCGCGAGATCGAATAGACTAAGTAAGGATCAACGAGCTGGGATCGATAAGATTGTAAAGACACTGGTGGTGCGAAAGGAAAGTGAGGATTATATAACGGATATGTACCACACATTTGCCAATAGCCACAGGCGACACTTTGTCGTACGCCTTTGTTACCATACCCTTAATGCCTACGAAGACCGCTACCAAGGAAAAGGCCCTGAAAACCTAACGACTCTGTATAGAAAAGTTGATGTCGGAGATGGGGACGAGTGTGATGTGACGAACCTCTTCACGCGCACGCTTGAAGTTTTCCGCCACCTCACGGAACTGAAACCAGAGACCAACACCATGACTCCTGCAGTGACTGAAGCCAGAGTAGAAAAAATTGACACTATGATGCCCATAAAGGAGGCCGCTCCCTATTGGGTTCCCCCACGAGGACAGGGAATGCACGACGATATTAACCACCAAGATGCGAGAGGGAGGGTAGTTTACAACTGGGTTTACCAACCATGGGATCGGCAAGACATCCTGACTTTCCGAAAGTCCTTGCCTGATCTGCGAAAGAACCCCACAGCCTTCTATACAGAATTAGCCACCGCTCTGGGTTCAACGATTATGACCCTAGCGGATATCGATTTGTTTTTCGGGTTATGTCTGCCAGCTGATGTGTGGAAGCAAATCCGGAAAGTCGACCACCTTGAGCTGTTCGGACATACCTGGATACAACTCGGTGATGTAGACAAACAGCGAGAGCCGGGACAGAAACCTATGAAAGCCATTCTAGACCTACCAGATAAGATCGTGCAGAAATTAAAAACCTTAGTCCCAGAAAGGAAGGTGGACTGGTCGGTAGTAACGGCCTGTCGCCAGAAACCCCAGGAAGACGTATCAGAATACTTCTCCCGGTTTGAAACGGTGTTCTCCGATTACAGCGGCCAGGACATGACCACTGCAACTGGACATCACTTGTTTGTCCAGAACTATGTGAAAGGCCTGACACCAGAAGTCTCGCAGAAACTACAGACTAGCGAGAGTAGTTGGGCGGCCTCCAAGCCCGCAGCTATCCTTCAGATGGCTCAATACTATGAGCGACAAAAGAACGAGAACGATCAAGCGACTGAGAAAAAGAAAAAGGATTTGAAAGAGAGGGTAATGATTGCTCAGTTGCAAGGGGTGACTATAGGAAGGGAACAGTATAGAGGGAACTACCAGTCGAATGCTCCTAGAAATCCACCCCCTAGAGACCGCACACCCGCACCCGGCGCTCCACAAACAGACCTCGATGAGAACCAGTGTGCGTTTTGCAAAGGATTTGGCCATTGGAAATCTCAATGTCCAGTTCTGCTAGAAGCACTCAGAAATAAAGACACGAGAGACGTAGCGGGCGGGCCGAGAAATAGAGGACAGGGACGAGGGCACACAAACGACACCAACAATGACAGACCTGGTAGACCGAACACATTTGACCGTCCCCGACAGAATCAGTGCCAACAGTCTGACTGCGACAATGCCCACGACTTTGCATAGGACTGCCAAGGGCAAGGAAGGGATCCAGTCGAGCTCTATGTTGACCAGCAAGGCCCTTATGTCACCGCTAAGGTCCTAGGTACGAAGTCTCAATTTCTGGTAGATACTGGTGCAACACGTAGTGCGTTGTCTAAACGATTGATTCCCAGGGCACCCTTGTCTGGCTCACATGTGACATCAATAGGTTTTGATGGAACGCCCTCCACTAATCCCTTGTCCACACCGATCTCTTTTAACTTGGACAATAACACCACTGACACAACGTTTTTGCTCTCCTCCAACACCCCCGACGCCATTATGGGACTTGACTTATTGAAACATTTTCGAGCTACTATTAGGTGTTCGAGTCATTCTGTACGACAACCCAACACTGCTCAGATCTTGTCGCACACAACGCATGTTTTCTATCACTGACACTGACTTGTCCTTGCTCGACACCCTACCTCTGTACCTATGGGCAAAGACTGACTCGGACGTAGGACGCATGATGATAGACCCTGTACACATAACTGTTCGACAGGACGCAGTACTCCCCAAACTCCCGCAGTATCGGATATCGCCCGAAGGCGAGAAGGCGTTGGTAAAAATCATCCAGTCCCTGGTAGATGCAGGAGTGGTAGAAGAAGTAGTTAGTTTGCAACAGCCCTATCCTACCCATTGTGAAGAAGCAGGGTGAGGGAGATGAAAAAGCGTACCGCTTCATCATCGACCTACGAGAAGTCAACAAAGTGGTTGTACCCCAGTACCCTGTAGTCTCAGACATCACCACCATTCTGACCCTGATTCCTTCCACTGCCACCACCTTCACGGTAATCGACCTCAAGAACGCATTCTTCTCCATCCCCATTCACTCGGACAGCCGCTACCTTTTCGGCTTCACTTTAAAATCCCGCTCATACAGATTTTGCAGAGCACCCCAGGGCTACACTGAAGGTCCCAGCATCTACAGCCAGGCCCTCAAGAGACAGCTGGACACAGTCCAATTGCCGGATGGAGTGGTGTTGATATAGTACGTCGATTATATCCTTTTGGCGGCCGACACCACTCCACTCGCAGTCACAGCCACCATCCAACTCCTGCACTTCCTCGCGGAAAATGGCCACAAGGTCTCCAAGAAGAAGTTGCAATTCTGCCAACCTCAAGTCACTTACCTAGGCCACCTCTTGTCCAAAGACGGGAGAAAGCTCACACCCGATCGAATACAGGCTATTCTAGAGACCCCTATCCCTAAAACCCCGAAGCAAGTCCGCTCTTTGGTAGGCCTCACCTCCTTCTGCCGACAATGGTTGCCAAATTTCAGCCTCATTGTGAAACCACTACTTTCCCTACTGGCTAAAGATGTCCCCTTCCCGCTCCCTTGGACCCCTGAATGTCAATCCTCTTTCAAGGAACTACGAGACGCCCTTTGTTCAGCGCCCGTCCTAGGAACCCCTGATTATACAAAGCCCTTCTCTCTCTACACTCACGAAAGGGAGGGATGCGCTTTGTCTGTCCTGACTCAGTCCATTGGCCCCAAACAACGACCATGTGCCTATTTCTCTGCCACTCTTGACCCTGTAGCAAGAGCTTTGCCTGCCTGCCTTCGAGCAGTAGCCGCTGCTGCTGTCTCTATCCGACAAAGTGAGGGAATCGTACTCTCGAATTCCCTCACGGTACTAGTGCCTCATGCTGTTGACACCCTCCTAAACCAGACAAAGACACAACACCTGACCAGCGCGCGACTGACTGGGTACGAACTGACACTGCTCGCACCTCACATCACGCTGAAACGATGCACCACACTGAACCCAGCCACCTTGCTGCCTCTGCCTGAAAACGATCCCGATGTGCCCCCAATACATGACTGTGTGACCCTCACGGACGAACAGACTAGGAGTAGAGTTGACCTCCGAGATACTGCCTTCCCAAACCCTGACGGAGAGCTATTAAACTCCCCGACGGCACCACCTCAGCTGCCTATGCAGTTACCACAGCCCGAACTGTAGTTGAAACCGCCCGCATCACGCAACGATCCGCCCAGGCAGCAGAACTGATTGCCCTCACACGAGCATGTATTCTAGCAAAGGGGACGACAGCAAAAATTTACACGGACAGCCAGTATGCCTTCGGGGTGGTTCATCATTTGGGCTCTTATGGAAGGAGAGGATTTCTGACATCTCATGGCACGCCCATCCTGCACGGAGATCTAGTCTCCGCTCTGACTGAAGCGGTTCTCCTCCCCAAACAACTTTCCGTAATCAAATGCCAAGCACACAAAAAGGTGACAGACATCATTGGACAGGGAAATGCACTGGCCGACATCACTGCCCGAACCACAGCTGAGAACAGGACGACGACTCGCATGTACGTGACTAGGTCACAAGCAGGAAAATGGACGGACGCTAGGGAAACTATTAGGGACATCCAAATGGCCAGCTCACCACAAGAATTGACTGAATGGGCACGGGTGGGATTAAAGGATGATGAAGGCTGCTGGCGGACAAAAGACACGAACAAATGGTTGATACCCAACTCGTACCTGATCCCCATACTGACGAGGGCCCATTCCCCTGCACACATAGGATCTGCCCCTATGGCCGAACTTGTCTCCCGAGTTTGGCATAACGATAGAATTACAGACTCAGCCAAACGATTAGTCCAACAATGTCTAGTCTGCCGGCAACACAACCCTGGGAAAGGAACTGTCGTACCCCGGGGAGGGTGTGGGGTCCCCAACCATCCATTTGAAGTCCTACAGATGGACTATATCCAGTTAGAGAGATGTCAAGGACTGAAGCATGTACTTGTTGTTGTGTGCGCTTTTAGCAAATGGGTGGAAGCCTACCCGACGCGTGACAACACTGCTATTGCCACTGCAAAACTACTACTGAAAGAGTTCTTCCCTCGCTACGGCCTTTGCCGTATTTTATGGAGTGACAATGGCCCCCATTTTGTAGCCGAGGTTATCCAGCTCGTCCTGAAAGGACTGGGGGTACGACAGAAATTCCACGCAGTTTTCCACCCCCAATCTGCTGGACTGGTCGAGCGGCACAATGCCACATTGAAACTAAAACTGGCGAAAATAGTGGCTACCACAGGACTAAAATGGCCAGACGCTCTCCCCCTAGCATTGCTGTCAATGCGTTCCACCCCCACCAAACATCACTTGACCCCTTATGAGGTCGTTTTTGGCCGGCCCATGAGTATCTGGTCCGCACCCAAACCGACATCTATTCACGACGTCCCGGACGTCCTAATGTCTGACTACCTGTATAACCTAACTAAAACACTGTCTGTTATTCATCATCAGGTGCTGCAGGCCATCCCCGATTCTTCCAGGGGCCCCGGACATACAATCCGGCCTGGAGATTTCGTCCTGATTCGGAACTTCCAGCGGGAGAAGAGTCTGGAACCCTGCTGGACGGACCCCTGGCAAGTCTTGATCACCACCCGAACAGCTCTTCGAGTGGAGGGGAAGCAAAATTGGCTGCATGCACATCATTGCAAGAAAATCTCTCCGGCCCTGACGTCGACCGAAGACGTGAGCACCCAGGAAGAGCTCCTGAACAAAGACCGACCATCCCTGAGCTGCTACCCTGAAACAGAGACACTCGAATTGGCGAAATTCCCTGATCCCACTGTGCCATCCAGAGAAGGGTATAACCTGCGACGAAAGGAGGGAGCTTCGGCTAAGCAGACCACTGACTAAGTTATCATTCTCAGAGCGGCGGTCTAACACTACAAAGGCTGCCAGGAGAGAAACCAAACGAAGTCTGTGGTTCTGCCCACTACCGAGCACCTTGAAGATGATGGAAGCGCCCGATACGAAGATGATGGAAGCAACCGGACATCCGAAGACCCGCTACAGGAACCCGAAAACTGATAGTTTGCACAGCTCAAAGACTATTGATCTTCTTATCACTCTTCTCTTTTGCCTCCTCCTCATGACTACCTTCTGGATCGTGGAAGAGAACGCACCGGCTCATAAGACATTTCTAACGACTGCACAGCCTACCACCATGAAAGAACACTACCTGGTCTCTCTTTCACCTCAAATCCAAGAAAGGCGTAAGGAGTTCTGAAACAACTCCTTCGTACAGTTGCTGCACCAACACAACCTTGCTGCAAATGCCACGAATTGCTGGATCTGTGGGTTGATACCACATGCCACCGGACATTCCATTCCCTTCATCCCTTCACCTTTCTCTGTTCATGGCTCCTGCCTTGCCTGGCTGATCCTCTTGCAAGAGAGCTACAGAGACAACGCCACTTCCAGCGAAACTATGTCACGCTTTTATCATGGAGTCTGGCTGAACAAAACCGGGAGAGTTGCTGCTCCTTTTTGCCCTCTATCCTCCAATGCCTCTGTTCACATGGACATCCCCGCTAAAGAAATGGTGGAGATGCAAATATTCAACAATCCAGCCAGACCCACCTTCTCCTACCTCCGGAAACGAACAGCTGCCACCCTGACTGTGGCACTATCTGTCGTCAATGTCTCGTTCCTCGTATGCATCACAGGCCATGGGACACAAATGGTGGGCCACAGCACTTGCCGCATCACCAGAACTTTGTACTCAACCAACCCACCCTCTTTTGTCACCTCTCCAAACATGTACTTCGTCTGTGGTACAAAAGCCTACACCTGGCTCCCAAAGGGCTGGGGAGGTACCTGCTACATAGCCTTCATCCTTCCTCCAACCTATGTGGCTCCGGCAAACCATCACCGACAGAGACGAGCAAAGGACATCGAGCAGGCCGACTCCACTGGAGCACAATTCTTGGATGCAATGAAAGGACTTGTTCCACTTTGGGGTCCGATGGTGAACAGTCGTGCCATTCGACATTTATCCCAGGCAGTCGAGACAACGATGAACATTACAGCTGGTATCCTCACAAACAACACAGCCGAGCTTCAGGCGGTTCGTCTGGTGGCTCTTCAAAACCGCCTTGTTCTGGATGTGGTTCTGGCGGACCGTGGAGGAGCATGTCGTATCATCGGGTCCAGCTGTTGTACCTACATACCAGACAATTCACCCTCCGTTTACAAGGCCATCAAACACCTCCACAGACTCTCCTCAGAAGTTCCTCAGGAACAAGAAGGATGGTCGCTCGGGAGTTGGTTCAGGAGTACTGTAAAGGACTGGGGATGGAGGTTGCTCATGATTGTACTGATACCAATCGTCGTAATATGCGGACTCTGCCTGGGTATTCAATGCTTGCCACCTCTGTGTACACTATTTGCTAACTGTGTTTGCCCTAAGACTCCGAACTTTGAAGCTGAACGCATGAAAGCTTTGTATGATGTAGAAATCCGTAATATGATGGGGATAGACATAAATTGACAAGCTGGCTAGATATGTTGAAAAGGGAGGACTGTTAAAATCTAGATTGCGACGTAAACATTATCGGCGCCATCTTGTCCCCTTTTAGCTCAAATGTGCGCGTAAGTAGCAGCCATTTTGAACGCCATGGCCTCTCTGCCCACTGCCGATAGCCAGCGCGTCTCTCTCTCTCCCTCTCTGACCCCGCCAGCATCCCCCGCGCGCTGACAGCCCACGTTCTCACATGCTTGGGCCATAAACCACCCCTTCAGAGCGGCCCTGCCTCGGAGCCAAATTCCGTACCCGACTAACACCTCCCTCCGTCCCTTTAATGATCAAGCATCCTTTGATGAGCCCCATTCCTCTGTGCCCGATTGTCCCACCCGATCCCAGGCCATCACCTAGCCCTGCGGATACAGTTTATTGCCCCTTACAGTAGGAAGCTGCCCTTCTTCAAAGAATCTATGACTGATAAAAGCCCCCACCCCATGAGATCCGATCAGCCGCACACATTCCGGGAGCCGGCGGGATATCCAGCTGCGCGATAGTCATCACCTACTGAGATCGGGGTGGGACTTTTACTGTAAATATGTGTGGGAACGGGTTTGGAGCGGAGATTCCGAGGATGCCTTTCCGTACATCAAAGTATTAACAAGAATGTGTTTTATGTAATGAAGCAATAAACCTGTGTATAAGAGGCCAGGCCTCAAGGATGCGTTTAGAGCACCTCGAGAAGATACCCTGTTGTCTGATTTGACGTGTTCTGCTCCGTCGGAATAAACTCCTGTTTCTTGCCTTCTGTCTCCAGCGCCTGCCTCTTTGTTTGGTAATCTCGAATGGTATGAGAGGCGGCTAACGCCGGGCAAATACTGAAGGGTTCTTGGTCGAATTCGGCCCTACCTTTCGACAATGTGACCATCAGTTTGGGTTCTGAGATATGGGAAAGATTAATATTCAGACGCTTAGCGGTGTGCACGTTATGTTAAACACTCGCTTGGAGAATTTGAGAAGGGATTGCCTACCTTGATTTAATCTCTCATTTGCGCATAAATGGAATTGTTGATTTCAGCATTCTACAAAGAAAAACAAAGCGCATCCTTAGTAGAATATTTTAACTGATTCAGCGCTCAGCAAGCGCGTATTAGTGCAAGTGGGACAAATACCTGTGGCTGGAGCTGCTGCTCTGTACTGTGGGATTCGAATTTCTCTCAGTAAAGATGGCCGCCGCTACTTCCTGTTTGTTATATGCAAAAGTTATACTGATGCATTGTGGGGCATGTAGTCCCATGAGTCACATTTGCTTGAAAATAAAGGCTAGATGTACTGTACACAGCACCTTATCTTGGTCTAAAGGTAATGGGTACGTCCTTCCAATTGTTTATTGTATCATGTATTTGAAAAAAAAATGAGTACGCTAGATTGTACTAGAATTTTGGGTGGCTTCTCTGGGTCAGTGACCTGTTCTCATGCAATAGAGGACCAAGACCAGCGGGCAAGCCAGGGATGTCTAACCGATGCAAATCAGGACAGATGTGGTCAAATATGCGCTATCTCAGACAGGTTATTTAAACCAGTCTGTGCACTATTGAATTTTAAAATTAGATACGCTTCTTTTTGTAACAGAACGCGTTCGACGTCATGGCATTTTGACCTGGAGTTTACAGTGTATAGGACAGACCATTTGAATTCTTGCTCATTGTGAGACTTCTCGCAGAAATGCTCCACCATTGGAGCAGACATGACCTTTTTCTTAATCCGCGATCGGTGCTGACTTATTCTGTGGTTGACTTGCTGGCTGGTTTTTCCAATATAAATTAGTTGGCACGGACATAGAATCAAGTACACAACGTTCTTTGTTCTACAATTAGAAAATTCTTTGTGCTTCCACTTGGTCCCATGGTGTACAAACTCGTCGCCTTCTATTGTGCTAGAGCAGGCGATGCAGTTACCACACTTGTGGTGACCCTCGATAGGCTTGAGATTCCATTGCGCTAATAAGTCGCTTTTGGGCTTGGGAATAACCACGTCAGCTCGGATGAGTTCGTGGCCAATGCTGCGGTTTTTTCTGTATGCAAAAATTGGTTTGGGGAATGGGCAGCTCAGCCCCTCCAACAAATGCCAATTCTTTAATACAGCCTGTCTCAATTTGTGGGTGTCCGGACAGAAGGTAGTGATGCACACAAGTTTCTCTAGAGGTGCTCGCTGTTTGGTTTGCAGTAGACATTCTCTAGGCGTATATTTTGCACGCTTAAGAGAGTGTTTGAAGAGCTTACGTGGATAACCACGCTCTTGCATATCACAGCAAAATGCTTGGGCATGCAGCTCATAGTCTTATATTTCTGAGCAATTCCGTCTTATTCTTAATAATTGCCCATAGGGTAAATTAGCTTTTAGACTGCGGGGATGTGCGCTTCTGTGGTGTAAAATCGTGTTTCTGTCAGTGGCCTTCCTGAACAAAGACGAAACCAACCTCCCGTCCGCACACCTCATTTCAATATCCAGAAAAGTCATATGACTAGGGCTATCTTCTATCGAGAATTTTATATCTCTGTGCCTAGTATTGAGCCATCCATGAAAGGCCAATAACTCGGTCTGACTCCCCTGCCACAGGAGCCAGACGTCGTCTATGTACCTGTACCACTGTAGTATTTGATGTTTAAAAGGGTTATTCATGTCCACGAACCTTTCCTCATACTGCGCCATGAAGAGCACCGCCATTTCTGGGGCATAAGGACATCCCATGGCGGTGCCCTTCACTTGCATGTAGAACTGGCCGTTGAAAGTGAAGTAATTTCTCTTCAGTGCTATTGCTGCCAATTCTAAAATGAAGGCAGTCAGAACTCGATGTGGTCTTTCTCTCATGTCCAGATATATCTGCATGACTTCTAAGGCTTCTTCCTGGGGGATTTGGGTATACAAGGACGTAACGTCCATTGTAACCATGATTTGCGATTGCGGATCAAAGATGGTACCTTCGACTTTGTTAAAAAAATCGGTTGTATCGCGCAAATAAGATTTAACCTGGCACACAAATGGCTTTAAAAAGAAATCCACGTATTGCGCTATTGGCTCTAAACAAGAGTCACAGCCCGACACGATGGGACGTCCGGGGGGCTCTGTCAAGCTCTTGTGTATCTTCGGAAGAAGATAGAGGACAGGAGTCCTGGGGTACTTCTTTAAGAGGTAATCATACTCCTTATTACCCAGGTAACCACTTTCTTTGCCGGAGTCCAAGACTCTCGCAATTTGTCCCTGAATATCCTTTGTAGGGTCCTCTGTTAGTGCGCGATAATGGATGGTGTTGTTGACCTGCTTGCCACCCTCTGACAGGTACATCTGGCGGGGCCAGATGACTATCGCCCCGCCCTTGTCCGCCGGTTTAATAACTATGGAAGGGTCATTTTTGAGCGAACCTATTATGTCTCTCTGTTTTTTACTCATATTTTGTTTGGTAAAGATCTTGGCTTTCTCCATCTTAGTGATGGAAGACAATAATGTCTGTTCGAAGGCTTGAACCTGTTTTGGGATGTTAGTATGAGGAACAAAAGTAGATTTGTTCCTCAAACCGGTTGTTTCTACACTAGAAGTTAATGGAGCATTGGCGAAAAACACCTTCAATCTGATTTTGCGGCAAAATTCTATTGCTTCCATTTTCAATTTAGTGAAGTCGGTGTTCCTACTAGGTACGAATTTTAGACCAAGATTGAGTACTGTTTCCTCCTCCGTAGACAAAACTCTAGATGACAAATTAACTACAGTCGAGGAGTTACCTATGACTTGTAATTGCTGCTCCGGGTTCGCATTTCCCATGGCACCTTGTACCTGGGTTTTGTTTGTTTGCCTTTGTCTAAAAAAGACACTCCCTTCTTTTGATTGCTGTTGTTAGACCCCGATGAATCTGAGGAAGATGTGCTTGAGAAAGTACTAAATTGGTTTCTAGATCTGCCCTGATATGTTGATAAGGCCTGACGCGAATCTGATTGTGAATAGTAATCCTCGCGTAGAAATGGATACACTTGTTCTATTTTAAACGCCTTGACGTCGCGCTCGTATCTGTTGCTTTTGTCAATTATAGTGTTGTCCTTAAAGATTTGAATATCTTTGTCTATTTTGTCCAGAAGGGACTTTGCATCGGTGACCACCTGGCTGGTCTCAATGAACTTGGTCAATTCCTCTATTTCTTGTGCTTCCTTGTTGCATAAACGTTGTGCCGTTTCAATGGTATGGACCAGAAGGTCCCGGCTGCATTTGGTATTAATGTAGCTAAAACCTTTTTTATATTCAGCGTCTTCTGTAAAGATGACAGGCACGTTTTTCACCTGGAGGCCCCAAGGGATCGTTCCACCCTTGAGGTGCTTCAAGAGAAAATAACCGTGTAGCTCTGTTCTTGCGTGTTTTTTGCGTAGTCGAATCAACTTGTCTGATTCGTTCTGCTCTTTTGCGCTAGTGCTCAAAGCTACCGAGGAAAAAGGAGATGAAGCTATCAAATTTTGAATATGTGTCTCAGTGAAAGACAGAGTATCTTTTTCTGCCATATTATGGAGAGACTGAAAGTCCCTCCAGTCAAATGACTGTATTTTAATCAAAGGACTATATTCAGTCCAAAGACCCTCACGGGTATGCACCCGCTCTATCAATTGGGAACAAAAGGGGTTAGGTCCTTAATGTGGTGAGGGCTAGACCTAATAACATTAGTAAACAACACAAAAGGCCCAAACCACAGTTACTCAATACAATTTTTTGATATAGGGTAAGAAACACTCAGTTTTGTCTACGGAGGAGGAAACAGTACTCAATCTTGGTCTAAAATTCGTACCTAGTAGGAACACCAACTTCACTAAATTGAAAATGGAAGCAATAGAATTTTGCCGCAAAATCAGATTGAAGGTGTTTTTCGCCAATGCTCCATTAACTTCTAGTGTAGAAACAACCGGTTTGAGGAACAAATCTACTTTTGTTCCTTACACTAACATCCCAAAACAGGTTCAAGCCTTCGAACAGACATTATTGTCTTCCATCACTAAGATGGAGAAAGCCAAGATCTTTACCAAACAAAATATGAGTGAAAAACAGAGAGACATAATAGGTTCGCTCAAAAATGACCCTTCCATAGTTATTAAACCGGCGGACAAGGGCGGGGCGATAGTCATCTGGCCCCGCCAGATGTACCTGTCAGAGGGTGGCAAGCAGGTCAACAACACCATCTGGTATCGCGCACTAACAGAGGACCCTACAAAGGATATTCAGGGGCAAATTGCGAGAGTCTTGGACTCGGGCAAAGAAAGTGGTTTCCTGGGTAATAAAGAGTATGATTACCTCTTAAAGAAGTACCCCAGGACTCCTGTCCTCTATCTTCTTCCGAAGATACACAAGAGCTTGACAGAGCCCCCCGGACGTCCCATCTTGTTGGGCTGTGACTCTTGTTTAGAGCCAATAGCGCAATACGTGGATTTCTTTTTAAAGCCATTTGTGTGCCAGGTTAAATCTTATTTGCGCGATACAACCGATTTTTTGAACAACGTCGAAGGTACCATCTTTGATCCGCAATCGCAAATCATGGTTACAATGGACGTTACGTCCTTGTATACCCAAATCCCCCAGGAAGAAGCCTTAGAAGTCATGCAGATATATCTGGACATGAGAGAAAGACCACATCGAGTTCCGACTGCCTTCATTTTAGAATTGGCAGCAATAGCACTGAAGAGAAATTACTTCACTTTCAACGGCCAGTTCTACATGCAAGTGAAGGGCACCGCCATGGGATGTCCTTATGCCCCAGAAATGGCGGTGCTCTTCATGGCGCAGTATGAGGAAAGGTTCGTGGACATGAATAACCCTTTTAAACATCAAATACTACAGTGGTACAGGTACATAGACGACGTCTGGCTCCTGTGGCAGGGGAGTCAGACCGAGTTATTGGCCTTTCATGGATGGCTCAATACTAGGCACAGAGATATAAAATTCTCGATAGAAAATAGCCCTAGTCATATGACTTTTCTGGATATTGAAATGAGGTGTGCGGACGGGAGGTTGGTTTCGTCTTTGTTCAGGAAGGCCACTGACAGAAACACGATTTTACACCACAAAAGCGCACATCCCCGCAGCCTAAAAGCTAATTTACCCTATGGGCAATTATTAAGAATAAGACGGAATTGCTCAGAAATACAAGACTATGAGCTGCATGCCCAAGCATTTTGCTGTGATATGCAAGAGCGTGGTTATCCACGTAAGCTCCTCAAACACTCTCTTAAGCGTGCAAAATATACGCCTAGAGAATGTCTACTGCAAACCAAACAGCGAGCACCTCTAGAGAAACTTGTGTGCGTCACTACCTTCTGTCCGGACACCCACAAATTGAGACAGGCTGTATTAAAGAATTGGCATTTGTTGGAGGGGCTGAGCTGCCCGTTCCCCAAACCAATTTTTGCATACAGAAAAAACCGCAGCATTGGCCAGGAACTCATCCGAGCTGACGTGGTTATTTCCAAGCCCAAAAGCGACTTATTAGTGCAATGGAATCTCAAGCCTATCGAGGGTCACCACAAGTGTGGTAACTGCATCGCCTGCTCTAGCACAATAGAAGGCGACGAGTTTGTACACCATGGGACCAAGTGGAAGCACAAAGAATTTTCTAATTGTAGAACAAAGAACGTTGTGTACTTGATTCTATGTCCGTGCCAACTAATTTATATTGGAAAAACCAGCCAGCAAGTCAACCACAGAATAAGTCAGCACCGATCGCGGATTAAAAAAAAGGTCATGTCTGCTCCAATGGTGGAGCATTTCTGTGAGAAGTCTCACAATGAGCAAGAATTCAAATGGTCTGTCCTATACACTGTAAACTCCAGGTCAAAATGCCATGACGTCGAACGCGTTCTGTTACAAAAAGAAGTGTATCTAATTTTAAAATTCAATAGTGCACAGACTGGTTTAAATAACCTGTCTGAGATAGCGCATATTTGACCACATCTGTCCTGATTTGCATCGGTTAGACATCCCTGGCTTGCCCGCTGGTTTTGGTCCTCTATTGCATGAGAACAGGTCACTGACCCAGAGAAGCCACCCAAAATTCTAGTACAATCTAGCGTACTCATGTTTTTTTTTTTAAAATACATGATACAATAAACAATTGGAAGGACGTACCCATTACCTTTAGACCAAGATAAGGTGCTGTGTACAGTACATCTAGCCTTTATTTTCAAGCAAATGTGACTCATGGGACTACATGCCCCACAATGCATCAGTATAACTTTTGCATATAACAAACAGGAAGTAGCGGCGGCCATCTTTACTGAGAGAAATTCGAATCCCACAGTACAGAGCAGCAGCTCCAGCCACAGGTATTTGTCCCACTTGCACTAATACGCGCTTGCTGAGCGCTGAATCAGTTAAAATATTCTACTAAGGGTGCGCTTTGTTTTTCTTTGTAGAATGCTGAAATCAACAATTCCATTTATGCGCAAATGAGAGATTAAATCAAGGTAGGCAATCCCTTCTCAAATTCTCCAAGCGAGTGTTTAACATAACGTGCACACCGCTAAGCGTCTGAATATTAATCTTTCCCATATCTCAGAACCCAAACTGATGGTCACGCCGCTTTTAATGGACCCTGCCAGCACTCGGCACTACTGAAAGTAAAAGGTATGCTTCCACTTCCCCAACTTGTTTTAGCTAGTGAATATATTGTACCAATCTCGGAATGATAAAAATTAAAAACATCCCTTAAATTCTTTGAGGCTTCTCTGCTTGGCCACGTTATTTCATTTAAACGGACCCCCAAAAGACCCGATCTGAAATTCAACACTGAGCAGCCTTGGTATGTAGCGCACACCGACATTACAGCTACTGTATGATAAAAAGGAGCCCACACACTAGATTAAGCAAAACATTGCTTTTGTATCCCACAGATACAAGATACATACAGCCCTGATGACAGACCAGTGACTCCAGTCTGGTCTAGAAACGCGTCGGCAGTATTGGTTGGGAGATATAAAGTATTACTGTTGCACTAAAGCTAGGACCGGCTGGTCCAGCACTAAAATATACAAGATATTTAATCATTTATCTTCCCAACCCCTAGTTTCTCTCATTCAGTGCTTGTTAGCTTTTTGTTGTTCGTAATTGATATGTTTGTATTATTATTTTTTCAATAATGTCTGATGTGAGAATATTTTCTATTGTGTGTTCTAATGATTTCTAAATGTGTAAATAGTCTTTGCCTTTAATGTTTGCTAACATTAGTCCAGCCTTGTAAATATTTGTAAATATTTGCAATCAATGTCTTTTTTCTGTATAAACAGAGGAGAGAGTAAGGGAAGTATGACCTGTGGGTCAAGTAGGAACTCCTGGTCCCCTTAGGTATACTAATATAAACAAAAGAAGGAGTAACCACTAAGGATACTAAATACCTGTATAATTATTACGGTATTGTGGGTTGCATGCCTTACGACCCAGTAAGGGACAATCCTTTGTCCTTTGAAGACCCCTCACTCACCAACCTAGTTGGTGACATGCTTCATCATCGGGGTCCCACCCGGACAGCCGAATGCCATCCAGGTGTGCTGCGACACCTGATTACAGTGGAGCGGGTTGTTCGTTTTTATATGTGATAAGGATAAAAAGGTGTGTTTAAAAGTTGTCTCAACACTACCCACTCGAAGACTTTATTCTGGAGTGGTTGGACAACCATTAAAATATATATACAAAAGTATTTACATGAGGCACCTTTGCCTTATTAGGTAGGCTGTTGTGTCAAGAGAGACGTGTTAGAAAAAAGGGGAGGTCTACATGTTTCAACCTACGTGTGATTATGGAGGTTTTTGTCAGGACCAGTGTAAATATAGGCTGGATGGTCTACACACGCTAAGGTGTATCCAGTCCTAGCCTACAGTTCAGGTGAAATCACAAACAGGTGATTTCTGAAAACGGTGTTGCTCTCCGGTTAGTTTTGATTAAAAACCTGTGGGAAGAAAAGGGGGGGGGGAAGAATTGTGGTAAAGGCATGCTAGCAACGTACAAACATACAATTGTGACTAGTGCACTCTATGAACCAATACCCATACTTGGGCTCGACCAGTTGTAAATATGAGCAGAATTACGTGCTATTCGTGAGGGAGCCACACGCATTCACTGTCTTCAGGGTGTAGAGTATCATACTTATTTGTGAAGTATCGTCACAATATTGGGATACCAAAAAGCCGCTGTTCCAGTGAGTGTGAGGAAGTAATGATTCTAAACCATGTGGGAGTAGCTGTGTAGAAGCTCCAATAATGGAGCGTGCCGTGCTCAAAGTAATCACTAAGGTAACGTGATGTGGCGCAAAAAGAGATCTACAAGTGTCGAATGTAGATCTCGTTAAAAACCACACAAACACACATATACAGGTAGCACACCAAACATTCACAAATGAGCATACTCAAACAGTATTCTTACTAGAAGCACGCTGATTAAGGGCTTCATGAGCTCTCCGACCCTGCTCGTGCAGCCGCTATCTAGAATGGAAAGGGGCGAGGGGGTGAGAGAGGGCCGTAAGGGTTCCGTCGAACCAGGTCATAAATATTTTGGATCTGTCCGGACTTTCTTGCGGCTTGTGGAGATCAGGCAGTTAAGCCTACCAGCAGATCGGTCGTGAGCTCCGCGGGAGTGCGGTGCGGGCTCTGGCGTGCTGCTAGAAAAAGACTTCCATGTTTGCCGAGTGACAGGGGCGGGGCGTAGTCACGTGGGGCCACGTTGCTAGGGGTAACCACGCTGGAGACCAACGCTAGATGCGCTCAGCCGCAGATGGGTGCGCTAAGAAGGGATTATCAACAATGGGAATTAAAAAAGGGGTTTAAAAACGCTCGTCAGCGTAGTGTTGGGGGCATGGGTAGGAGTTATTCAGAAGGGACTGGGTGACAGAACTGTTACTGCACGGATATTATACAGTGGCGGATTCTTGGGAGAGGTACTAGGCGGATGTACCGTTAGTCACATCGTTTAACCAAGAGGTCTCTGGATGAAATTAGTTAGTAAGCACTGAGTTCCACGGAATATTGTCATTCAGCCCTGTGCTCTGGGTGGACAATCTGTATATCCAACGTTGCTCTTTTTCAAAGAGTCGTTGTGATAATTTTTCGCCTGGTGTCAGTTGTTCTATGACAGTCCATGTCATATCATTAGGCGTGTGATTCATGGAGAGGTAGTGCTCAGTTAGTTTGGTCATTGATTTTTTGCACCGGATAGTGCTTCTGTGTTCGCCAATTCTTTGTTTCACCTTCCTACTGGTCATGCCAATGTAGCGTAGATTGCATGGACAGGTGATAAGGTACACAACGTTGGTGCTGTTGCAATTTGTATGGGCCCTGATGGTCCATACTTTCCCTGGTTCCAAAGAGAGGGTTTTAGTATTCTCCGTCAGATGGCACACACTGCAGTTACCGCATTTAAAGTGCCCGATAACGTGGGGGAGACCCCACGCGTTTAGTACTGTTGGAGACGGTGTGCCTTGATTCTTAGGTCTAGTGTTGACGACTGCGTCCTTTATATTCCTGGCCCGTTTGAATGAAAAAAGGGGTTTCTCCCATTTTAAATTGCCCGTATTAAGTATCTTCCAATGTTTCTGGATGGTTTTGGTCACATGATTGGAAGCCGGGCTGTAGGTCGTTACGCAGGTCAGGGGGATCTGGTCGTTGGTCTTTGTGACATCCTCTAGGAGTATTTCGCGTTGTTGGTTCCTCGCTCTCTTCTGGCTTTGGTTTAAGATCTTCTTTGGGTAGCCTCTAGACTCTAATTTCGAGGTAAGATCTTTAGCTTGGTCTCGGTAATCGTTAAGGTCGCTACAGTTCCTACGAATTCTAAGGAATTGCCCATATGGCAAATTTCAAAACTGAGCAAGTTGTTTTTTGCTGTAGGTTTGTAGTGGGTTTTGGTGCGCAATCGTCCATTTTCCTTAGTGATGACCAAATCAAGGAAGACCATATTTACGTGGTCCTTCGTGTAAGTGAATATTTCAAGTTGTTGTCCCTAGAGTTGAGCCACTCAACGAAGGATTCAAGAGTAGATTCAGGTCCCTGCCAGATGACAAAAATGTCATCTATATAACGTTTCCAAAACGTTATATTGGATCCGAATGGGTTGTCTGCATTAAGGATGAATTGTTGTTCGAAGTTATATACGTATAACCCGGCCACCGATGGGGCAAAGGTACTGCCCATAGAGGTACCACCTGTTTGTAAATACAGTTTACCTTCATACTCGAAAAAGTTCTTTTTGAGGGCCAGTCTGGCACACTCAAGAATGAAATTTGTGGGTGTTCGTTGTGTCCATTCTTCATTGTTGAGTACTTGCTCAAGGGCTTTGAGAGTATCGTCTTGGGGTATACTAGTATAGAGGCTTTCTATGTCGAAGCTTACCAGTAGAGAGTTTTCATCTACGTCAATTTGATCCAGAAGTTGGAGAAGATTTTTAGTGTCCCGTAGGTATGTGGTGGTCTTTTGTACAATTGGTTTCAGAAAAATGTCACAAAAGCGGGACAGAGGTTCCAGTAATGATCCTATACCGGACACTATAGGTCTACCAGGTGGGGGGGTTTTGTTTTTGTGCATTTTGGGTAGTGTGTAAAAATATGGAGTCTTTCCATCATTATCGCACAAAAAATCCCCCTCTTGTTTAGAGATGAAGCCCATGGATACACCGTGTTCAACAAGGGATTTTATTTCTTGTTTCAGATCTTGCGTGGGATCGCTAGGTAGTCTGCGGTAGTTCCGTTCGTCTGCCAGTAGGCGAAGACATTCGTTTTGGTACATGGTCTTGTCTTGTATAACTACCCCTCCGCCCTTGTCGGCTGGTTTGATAACAATTGTGTCACAGTTTTTCAATTCCTCCAAGGCTTTCTTTTCATTTTTATTGAGATTGATGTAGGGTTTAGGTGGTTGTAATTTCTCAATGTCGTTGAACACTGCTTGTTCAAACGCCGATAGTTCCACTGGGGTTGTATGTGGAGGGGGTAAAAAAGTAGATTTTATACGCAGTCCAGTTTCATTGGGATCATCATTTGTCAGGGGTTTATTCGCTTTCTTTTCGAAAAACGCTTTAAGCTTCAATTTCCTAAAAAAGGTGGCCAGTTCGCAATGCAACTGAAATTTATCCAATCTGGGTGTCAGGACAAAGCCAAGTCCTTTACTAAGGACCTGTTCTTCAATGGTTGACAACGGTCTGGTGGCTAGATTCGTGACTAGGTCTTGCTGCTGCTCGGACCTGGTTGTGGATTCTTGCTCCTGGTGTGGTTCCCTACTGGGTCCTCGTTTGCCCAATGGACCTGGTTGGGTGTCTTTTGTCTTCCTCTTCCCCTCCGGCCCCTGCCTAAAAAAGGCGGCCGGTAGTTGTTAGGTGGAAAGAAGTGTGGTTGGAAAGGGGGTTGCCATCCATACATTTGTGGAGGAGGAGCAAACGGATCCTGGAAACCCTGCATCATTGGTGGGTAGGGGGACCAGTTGTTATGTATTCTGTTCCGTCCCCTTCCTCTCCCTCTCCCTCTTTGTTTGGTACTCCCTGTGCTTGAATTGCTAGACAAAGAGTTATTACTGGAGGCATCAGAGTCCTGATCAGCTCTTGTAGGGGCCGTGTATTCTGGGTCAGAGTACGGATAGGCTTTCTTGAAGGAGAAACGTTTCAGGTCTTTCTGAAATTTCTGTGCTTTTTGCTGAGTGAGGTTTTCTCTGTATTCAGTCATTTCTTTGTTGATCTCGTCGAGCCTCTTCTTGTAGCCTGTAATGGTGGTTCTCATTTGACCTTCAGTTTGTTGTATTTCTACTTGGATTTTCTCAGAGAGGCGGACTGCTGTTTTGAGGATCAGCACTATCCAGTCATGCGTGCAGTGCCACGCAATCTGTGACCAGTCTTTTCTGAATGTTTCATCATCAAGAAAAATTCGGGGAGCATTAGTCACGAGTAGACCTTTGGGTGCCATATTGTTGTTAAGATATTCTTTTAGGATTGTACCGTGTAAAATCGTTCTTATTCTGTTCCGTTTCAGTTCTGTCAAGTTTTCCCATTCTGTTGTTTGTGAGATGCTTTGTGATATGTTAGCATCTGCAAAGATGGATAATTCACTCATTATCGCATCCACTTCAGCCTCGGAGTATGAGAGGCCTTTGTTTTCGCTCATGGTGACTGTCGGTGGCTGCTTGTTGTGTGTGCGGGGAGTTTAAAAGACACAAACTCTCGCAGCTGTGCGCTGCCCAATATGTATAAACAGAGGAGAGAGTAAGGGAAGTATGACCTGTGGGTCAAGTAGGAACTCCTGGTCCCCTTAGGTATACTAATATAAACAAAAGAAGGAGTAACCACTAAGGATACTAAATACCTGTATAATTATTACGGTATTGTCGGTTGCATGCCTTACGACCCAGTAAGGGACAATCCTTTGTCCTTTGAAGACCCCTCACTCACCAACCTAGTTGGTGACATGCTTCATCATCGGGGTCCCACCCGGATAGCCGAATGCCATCCAGGTGTGCTGTGACACCTGATTACAGTGGAGCAGGTTGTTCGTTTTTATATGTGATAAGGATAAAAAGGTGTGTTTAAAAGTTGTCTCAACACTACCCACTCGAAGACTTTATTCTGGAGTGGTTGGACAACCATTAAAATATATATACAAAAGTATTTACATGAGGCACCTTTGCCTTATTAGGTAGGCTGTGGTGTCAAGAGAGACGTGTTAGAAAAAAGGGGAGGTCTACATGTTTCAACCTACTTGTGATTATGGAGGTTTTCGTCAGGACCAGTGTAAATATAGGCTGGATGGTCTACACACGCTAAGGTGTATCCAGTCCTAGCCTACAGTTCAGGTGAAATCACAAACAGGTGATTTCTGAAAACGGTGTTGCTCTCCGGTTAGTTTCAATTAAAAACCTGTGGGAAGAAAAGGGGGGGGGAAGAATTGTGGTAAAGGCATGCTAGCAACGTACAAACATACAAGTGTGACTAGTGCACTCTATGAACCAATACCCATACTTGGGCTCGACCAGTTGTAAATATGAGCAGAATTACGTGCTATTCGTGAGGGAGCCACACGCATTCACTGTCTTCAGGGTGTAGAGTATCATACTTAATTGTGAAGTATCGTCACAATATTGGGATACCAAAAAGCCGCTGTTCCAGTGAGTGTGAGGAAGTAATGATTCTAAACCATGTGGGAGTAGCTGTGTAGAAGCTCCAATAATGGAGCGTGCCGTGCTCAAAGTAATCACTAAGGTAACGTGATGCGGCGCAAAAAGAGATCTACAAGTGTCGAATGTAGATCTCGTTAAAAACCACACAAACACACATATACAGGTAGCACACCAAACATTCACAAATGAGCATACTCAAACAGTATTCTTACTAGAAGCACGCTGATTAAGGGCTTCATGAGCTCTCCGACCCTGCTCGTGCAGCCGCTATCTAGAATGGAAAGGGGCGAGGGGGTGAGAGAGGGCCGTAAGGGTTCCGTCGAACCAGGTCATAAATATTTTGGATCTGTCCGGACTTACTTGCGGCTTGTGGAGATCAGGCAGTTAAGCCTAGCAGCAGATTGGCCGTGAGCTCCGCGGGAGTGCGGTGCGGGCTCTGGCGTGCTGCTAGAAAAAGACTTCCGTGTTTGCCGAGTGACCGGGGCGGGGCGTGGTCACGTGGGGCCACGTTGCTAGGGGTAACCACGCTGGAGACCAACGCTAGTTGCGCGCAGCCGCAGATGGGTGCGCTAAGAAGGGATTATCAACAATGGGAATTAAAAAAGGGGTTTAAAAACGCTCGTCAGCGTAGTGTGGGGGCATGGGTAGGAGTTATTCAGAAGGGACTGGGTGACAGAACTGTTACTGCACGGATATTATACAGTGGCGGATTCTTGGGAGAGGTACTAGGCGGATGTACCGTTAGTCACATCGTTTAACCAAGAGGTCTCTGGATGAAATTAGTTAGTAAGCACTGAGTTCCACGGAATATTGTCATTCAGCCCTGTGCTCTGGGTGGACAATCTGTATATCCAACGTTGCTCTTTTTCAAAGAGTCGTTGTGATAATTTTTCTCCTGGTGTCAGTTGTTCTATGACAATCCATGTCATATCATTAGGCGTGTGATTCATGGAGAGGTAGTGCTCAGTTAGTTTGGTCATTGATTTTTTGCACCGGATAGTGCTTCTATGTTCGCCAATTCTTTGTTTCACCTTCCTACTGGTCATGCCAATGTAGCGTAGATTGCATGGACAGGTGATAAGGTACACAACGTTGGTGCTGTTGCAATTTGTATGGGCCCTGATGGTCCATACTTTCCCTGGTTCCAAAGAGAGGGTTTTAGTATTCTCCGTCAGATGGCACACACTGCAGTTACCGCATTTAAAGTGCCCGATAACGTGGGGGAGACCCCACGCGTTTAGTACTGTTGGAGACGGTGTGCCTTGATTCTTAGGTCTAGTCTTGACGACTGCGTCCTTTATATTCCTGGCCCGTTTGAATGAAAAAAGGGGTTTCTCCCATTTTAAATTGCCCGTATTAAGTATCTTCCAATGTTTCTGGATGGTTTTGGTCACATGATTGGAAGCCGGGCTGTAGGTCATTACGCAGGTCAGGGGGATCTGGTTGTTGGTCTTTGTGACATCCTCTAGGAGTATTTCCCGTTGTTGGTTCCTCGCTCTCTTCTGGCTTTGGTTTAAGATCTTCTTTGGGTAGCCTCTAGACTCTAATTTCGAGGTAAGATCTTTAGCTTGGTCTCGGTAATCGTTAAGGTCGCTACAGTGCCTACGAATTCTAAGGAATTGCCCATATGGCAAATTTTCTCTTAGTGGTCGTGGATGAAAACTTTCAAACCTGAGCAAGTTGTTTTTTGCTGTAGGTTTGTAGTGGGTTTTGGTGCGCAATCGTCCATTTTCCTTAGTGATGACCAAATCAAGGAAGACCATATTTACGTGGTCCTTCGTGTAAGTGAATCTCAAGTTGTTGTCCCTAGAATTGAGCCACTCAACGAAGGATTCAAGAGTAGATTCAGGTCCCTGCCAGATGACAAAAATTTAATTTATATAACGTTTCCAAAATGTTATATTGGATCCGAATGGGTTGTCTGCATTAAGGATGAATTGTTGTTCGAAGTTATATACGTATAACCCGGCCACCGATGGGGCAAAGGTACTGCCCATAGAGGTACCACCTGTTTGTAAATACAGTTTACCTTCATACTCGAAAAAGTTCTTTTTGAGGGCCAGTCTGGCACACTCAAGAATGACATTTTTGGGTGTTTGTTGTGTCCATTCTTCATTGTTGAGTACTTGCTCAAGGACTTTGAGAGTATCGTCTTGGGGTATACTAGTATAGAGGCTTTCTATGTCGAAGCTTACCAGTAGAGAGTTTTCATCTACGTCAATTTGATCCAGAAGTTGGAGAAGATTTTTAGTGTCCCGTAGGTATGTGGTGGTCTTTTGTACAATTGGTTTCAGAAAAACATCACAAAAGCGGGACAGAGGTTCCAGTAATGATCCTATACTGGACACTATAGGTCTACCAGGTGGGTTTTGTTTTTGTGCATTTTGGGTAGTGTGTAAAAATATGGAGTCTTTCCATCATTATCGCACAAAAAATCCCCCTCTTGTTTAGAGATGAAGCCCATGGATACACCGTGTTCAACAAGGGATTTTATTTCTTGTTTCAGATCTTGCGTGGGATCGCTAGGTAGTCTGCGGTAGTTCCGTTCGTCTGCCAGTAGGCGAAGACATTCGTTTTGGTACATGGTCTTGTCTTGTATAACTACCCCTCCGCCCTTGTCGGCTGGTTTGATAACAATTGTGTCACAGTTTTTCAATTCCTCCAAGGCTTTCTTTTCATTTTTATTGAGATTGATGTAGGGTTTAGGTGGTTGTAATTTCTCAATGTCGTTGAACACTGCTTGTTCAAACGCCGATAGTTCCACTGGGGTTGTATGTGGAGGGGGTAAAAAAGTAGATTTTATACGCAGTCCAGTTTCATTGGGATCATCATTTGTCAGGGGTTTATTCGCTTTCTTTTCGAAAAACGCTTTAAGCTTAAATTTCCTAAAAAAGGTGGCCAGTTCGCAATGCAACTGAAATTTATCCAATCTGGGTGTCGGGACAAAGCCAAGTCCTTTACTAAGGACCTGTTCTTCAATGGTTGACAACGGTCTGGTGGCTAGATTCGTGACTAGGTCTTGCTGCTGCTCGGACCTGGTTGTGGATTCTTGCTCCTGGTGTGGTTCCCTACTGGGTCCTCGTTTGCCCAATGGACCTGGTTGGGTGTCTTTTGTCTTCCTCTTCCCCTCCGGCCCCTGCCTAAAAAAGGCGGCCGGTAGTTGTTAGGTGGAAAGAAGTGTGGTTGGAAAGGGGGTTGCCATCCATACATTTGTGGAGGAGGAGCAAACGGATCCTGGAAACCCTGCATCATTGGTGGGTAGGGGGACCAGTTGTTATGTATTCTGTTCCGTCCCCTTCCTCTCCCTCTCCCTCTTTGTTTGGTACTCCCTGTGCTTAATAAGACAAAGAGTTATTACTGGAGGCATCAGAGTCCTGATCAGCTCTTGTAGGGGCCGTGTATTCTGGGTCAGAGTACGGATAGGCTTTCTTGAAGGAGAAACGTTTCAGGTCTTTCTGAAATTTCTGTGCTTTTTGCTGAGTGAGGTTTTCTCTGTATTCAGTCATTTCTTTGATGATCTCGTCGAGCCTCTTCTTGTAGCCTGTAATGGTGGTTCTCATTTGACCTTCAGTTTGTTGTATTTCTACTTGGATTTTCTCAGAGAGGCGGACTGCTGTTTTGAGGATCAGCACTATCCAGTCATGCGTGCAGTGCCACGCATGAAGATCTTAAACCAAAGCCAGAAGAGAGCGAGGAACCAACAACGGGAAATACTCCTAGAGGATGTCACAAAGACCAACGACCAGATCCCCCTGACCTGCGTAACGACCTACAGCCCGGCTTCCAATCATGTGACCAAAACCATCCAGAAACATTGGAAGATACTTAATACGGGCAATTTAAAATGGGAGAAACCCCTTTTTTCATTCAAACGGGCCAGGAATATAAAGGACGCAGTCGTCAAGACTAGACCTAAGAATCAAGGCACACCGTCTCCAACAGTACTAAACGCGTTGGGTCTCCCCCACGTTATCGGGCACTTTAAATGCGGTAACTGCAGTGTGTGCCATCTGACAGAGAATACTAAAACCCTCTCTTTGGAACCAGGGAAAGTATGGACCATCAGGGCCCATACAAATTGCAACTGCACCAACGTTGTGTACCTTATCACCTGTCCATGCAATCTACGCTACATTGGCATGACCAGTAGGAAGGTGAAACAAAGAATTGGCGAACACAGAAGCACTATCCGGTGCAAAAAATCAATGACCAAACTAACTGAGCACTACCTCTCCATGAATCACACGCCTAATGATATGACATGGACTGTCATAGAACAACTGACACCAGGCGAAAAATTATCACAACGACTCTTTGAAAAAGAGCAACGTTGGATATACAGCTTGTCCACCCAGAGCACAGGGCTGAATGACAATATTCCGTGGAACTCAGTGCTTACTAACTAATTTCATCCAGAGACCTCTTGGTTAAACGATGTGACTAACGGTACATCCGCCTAGTACCTCTCCCAAGAATCCGCCACTGTATAATATCCGTGCAGTAACAGTTCTGTCACCCAGTCCCTTCTGAATAACTCCTACCCATGCCCCCAACACTACGCTGACGAGCGTTTTTAAACCCCTTTTTTAATTCCCATTGTTGATAATCCCTTCTTAGCGCACCCATCTGCGGCTGCGCGCAACTAGCGTTGGTCTCCAGCGTGGTTACCCCTAGCAACGTGGCCCCACGTGACCACGCCCCGCCCCGGTCACTCGGCAAACACGGAAGTCTTTTTCTAGCAGCACGCCAGAGCCCGCACCGCACTCCCGCGGAGCTCACGACCGATCTGCTGCTAGGCTTAACTGCCTGATCTCCACAAGCCGCAAGTAAGTCCGGACAGATCCAAAATATTTATGACCTGGTTCGACGGAACCCTTACGGCCCTCTCTCACCCCCTCGCCCCTTTCCATTCTAGATAGCGGCTGCACGAGCAGGGTCGGAGAGCTCATGAAGCCCTTAATCAGTGTGCTTCTAGTAAGAATACTGTTTGAGTATGCTCATTTGTGAATGTTTGGTGTGCTACCTGTATATGTGTGTTTGTGTGGTTTTTAACGAGATCTACATTTGACACTTGTAGATCTCTTTTTGCGCCGCATCACGTTACCTTAGTGATTACTTTGAGCACGGCACGCTCCATTATTGGAGCTTCTACACAGCTACTCCCACATGGTTTAGAATCATTACTTCCTCACACTCACTGGAACAGCGGCTTTTTGGTATCCCAATATTGTGACGATACTTCACAATTAAGTATGATACTCTACACCCTGAAGACAGTGAATGCGTGTGGCTCCCTCGCGAATAGCACGTAATTCTGCTCATATTTACAACTGGTCGAGCCCAAGTATGGGTATTGGTTCATAGAGTGCACTAGTCACACTTGTATGTTTGTACGTTGCTAGCATGCCTTTACCACAATTCTTCCCCCCCCTTTTCTTCCCACAGGTTTTTAATCGAAACTAACCGGAGAGCAACACCGTTTTCAGAAATCACCTGTTTGTGATTTCACCTGAACTGTAGGCTAGGACTGGATACACCTTAGCGTGTGTAGACCATCCAGCCTATATTTACACTGGTCCTGACGAAAACCTCCATAATCACACGTAGGTTGAAACATGTAGACCTCCCCTTTTTTCTAACACATCTCTCTTGACACCACAGCCTACCTAATAAGGCAAAGGTGCCTCATGTAAATACTTTTGTATATATATTTTAATGGTTGTCCAACCACTCCAGAATAAAGTCTTCGAGTGGGTAGTGTTGAGACAACTTTTAAACACACCTTTTTATCCTTATCACATATAAAAACGAACAACCCGCTCCACTGTAATCAGGTGTCGCAGCACACCTGGATGGCATTCGGCTGTCCGGGTGGGACCCGGATGATGAAGCATGTCACCAACTAGGTTGGTGAGTGAGGGGTCTTCAAAGGACAAAGGATTGTCCCTTACTGGGTCGTAAGGCATGCAACCCACAATACCGTAATAATTATACAGGTATTTAGTATCCTTAGTGGTTACTCCTTCTTTTGTTTATATTAATGTCTTTTTTCTGTCAGTAATGTTTTCAAATTATAGAAAATACAAAATGATTGACACAAAATAATGGTGTCCAGGGAAGCGATAATAAAGTGTTTCTTACCCTATATCAAAAAATTGTGGGAGCCTAAATCGCCACTAACCTGGGAAGATTTGGGAAGAACTTGCCGCACTTCTTTTGCACCGAGACCAGACCAGCTGTAGGAGCAGAGTCCCCCCCGCCGCCGCTTTCTTTCACCAGAGCGGCCGCCGAGCGGGGGGACTTCAACCCCCAGGAGCCTCAGCGGGGGCGCATCCAGTGACGCGCAACAGGCGCCCGGAGGCGCTTAAAACAGCGGCGCTCCCGGAGCGCCATGGGAGCCTAAATCGCCACTAACCTGGGAAGATTTGGGAAGAACTTGCCGCATTTCTTTTGCACCGAGACCAGACCAGCTGTAGGAGCAGAGTCCCCCCCGCCGCCGCTTTCTTTCACCAGAGCGGCCGCCAAGCGGGGGGACTTCAACCCCCAGGAGCCTCAGCGGGGGCGCATCCAGTGACGCGCAACAGGCGCCCGGAGGCGCTTAAAACATCAACACCCCCTCCGCGAAGCGGGACGCGAGCGGGACACAGCGCGGGGCTAAGCCCGGGCAAAGGGCGGGCCCTCTACGGCCCTCAGCGGCACGAAAAGGCCAGGCAAGGCCATCCCCCTGATACCTCCTTTATTAAGTTCCCAAGGTACTGTACCTGTTGTAATCAAATATTGTGGAACATTGCTGTACATTGTCAGTGAACATTCCTGGACCTTAGTTACTGTTTGCATTTGGTCCATGATTTGATCGGAGTAGGAACCTGCCTACCGTTGTATGGCAGTATTTCCCCTCCATCTTGTTAGTACTGTGTATTGTTTCCGTAGGTAATTTTATGAGTGTCTTCTAGATTCTTGATAGCATCTTAACCCTGTTGTAAATATGCCTAAAAAATTGGCGCCTGTAGTCACAGAGTCACTTAACACCTTAGATTCATATCTTGTACAAGTGGTCAATAAGATTAACAATGAAAGAAGGCAATCCTTAGGTTTGAGCCAATCACCAGTTTTGCTCCCAGTGAGTCCTTCCTCCAATGCACCAATGTCTGATACACCATCATTAGAGCCTATCACATATATACCGGACCTTAATTCCCAAGATACTGGCAATGATGATGGAAATTCAGATCTGTTAGCCGATTTGTCAGTAAATGCTGTGTCAGACTCGGATCAACAATTAAATATTGTAGTTGAAGTTCCCTCACCTCCATCGCCCGCAGTACGGGCCGTGAGAAACTGCAGAAAATCTCAGCCAAAACGTGGGGGAAAACAGATAGGAAGAAAAAAGCCGATCACTCCACCTAGGCGTAAAGGGAAAAATGTGGAGTGTGATGTTGATGTCGAGCCAAGTCACATCATTGACGACGACCTATTTTATAGGATCTCAGACATGATAGATATGAAAATCAGGACTATCATTAAGCCATTGATTGGGAAAATAGACAAACTAACTGCTGAGGTGAAAAAGATGGGTGGGTCCCAAAGTAAGTTGGCTGATGAATTGGAGAGCCTAGTTACTCATGTCACAAAACCAGTGGCCATCGCTGGGGAGGTCACTGGTGCGGACATGGGTCCTATGGAAGGCCAAACACATTCTATCCCGCCAGGGCAGCTGTTACCACCTGCGCCACCTGCGCCTTGCCAGGAAGCAGTAAGAGAGTCCTCCACTCTATCACCTGTCGAGCCAGCACCACTGCATTTAGGGGATGACTCACCACAATTTATTATGGAAGCCTCATCAGTAGTTCTTGTATTGGCCAATGTCCCTGCTCTATCACATGGTAAAATAGAATCTAGCCAAGGTCTAAAAGATAAAGCCCTACACTGGCTCACTAACAATATGCATATGGCATATCAAGGGTCTGACCAACTAGCAGGGGAGATTGTAATGACAAGGAGGGTACCATGGATTGGGAATAAGCCAAAGAAGTTTAATGGGGACTGCGTAATATTAAACTTTGTTAACGCAGAGGTACTCCCAAACATCCTGTCTAACATCTTTCCCCCCCAACAAAGAAATGGTTCTATAATTCCCCTTACCCTGAAATTCTTTTATAGTGATAACCAGATTGCGACCTTCCCCAATATCCCTAGACCCAGAAGGAATACAAAAGTTACTAATTGGGGAGGGGATAATAGACCTAGATATAATAATGATTGTTTCTACCCTATGATTAGCCTTGGGACAGGGCAACGCAATTACCCGATTGAGCCAATTGCCAGAACACCCAGGTTAAATGGGCCCACTATAAATAGGTGGGGACCAGGTACCCTGGGATATGAACATAGAGGACAGGGAAATGGGTTTATAGCCTGGACGGGAAATGAACAGCCCCCGATGCGTTCAAATACCCCACGACCCATGTGGAACACAACAGCTAGCGGATGGGGTGAGGCGGCCACCCCTTTTGACTGGGGATTTGGAATGGGGAATAGGTATGGAGCCCTATCCAATCTAAATGACTGCGACTGACATATGGAGGTTACTGATATGGTAAAAGATGCTTTGGATCAGCCACCAGTCAAGAGCAGTCAGTTTATTAATGACCTAGATCCCAGTGAGCCCATCTATCAGATAGGGCAAGAAGACCAAGCCATATCAAAATACGAACATCTCCCCACTTTAGATCTGCCTGAGTACTGTGCGAATCAGAGCTTTGCCAGTGGCAACCCGCAGAGTTTTTCGAACGTGAGATTTAATGTAGGGACCCAACTGTCACGGGCAGCTGAGGGGGTATCGGTACAGCACTCAGAATCTAAGACATCTACAGATTCTTGTAAGATGATAAGCTGGAATATAGCGGGGCTAAATGCGAAACGACAGGACAAGGCATGGTCAAGCTTTGTTTTAGGCCACCATATTATTGCTCTCCAGGAAACCTGGGACACATCCGCCAATCTTTGGTGGGATGGGTTTACCAGCTTTACCAAAGCAGCTGTTCCCATTCGTATGGGGAGAGCTAAGGGAGGCCTTTTAATTCTGTTCTCGTTAGACCTGAAGGGTAGCTGTAGGCAGATTAGCACCGATTCCCAGAACATCTTAATGGTAGAAAGAGTGATCAACAACACTAGCAGGACCATATATATAAACTTTTACAATTCAGGGAACAGCGACCATAGAGGATGTAATATCGCTAATTTAGATAGCATTTTAAAATTATTCAGTCAGAACACAAAGTACGACTATGAGTATATTTTATTAGGCGATTTTAATATCCATCCGTGTAACCTAGCCTGTAGTAGAAGTAGCGATGACGGGGACGAAGGACTAGAGGGTCCTCACTTCGAACACACTACCGAGGGTGAGGAGTTGGAAGAATTTCTCGCTAACTTCGACTTGCATGAACCAGATGGTGGCTCCAGACTGCCAACTTTTACTGGTGTCCACCAAGGTACAATAATAGACTATATTTTTGTTTCCCAAGGTATTTTAAACCGGGCTATGGACTATCCTACAGTACAAACACACTTTAGTGATCATAACCCGGTAGTACTCGAAGTGGCTTGGGGAGTCCATATGGGATTATCCCCAATGATAGTAAGGCCCGTACACCCTCTGAGGATCTCTGATCAAGGCAGGCGAGTGAAATGGGCAAAGGTGGTCCCGGAAAAATTTTATGCAGAAAACTTCCCTAAGATTAAGGACCAGGTCGAGATTTGTAAAAATCCTTGTGCGCCTGGCCAAGAAATTGTAGAGGCATTTGAGGTAATATGTGCCCAGGTGTCACAGGATCTTTTAGTCAAGCCAAAAAAAGTAATCCCAGGAAATAAGTGCTGGTTTGATTCAGTATGTTCCAAAGCCCACAGATCATTGCTGGCAGCCCTAAAAAATACTCCTAGGGTAAAAGATGAGATCTCCAGATTACGGAAAATTTACAAGCTAGCCTTAAAGAAACGAAAGGACACTATGAAACGTGAATCATGGGAAAATCTCCTTTCAGTGGCAGTCCTGAAGGATAGTAGGAAATTTTGGGAGATTATTAAACACCCCTTTTTTTCAGACGATAATAACGAACCTATGGACTATGTTATCCCCGACGAAAAATGGTTGCCTCATTTTAAAAATGTATACGGGGATAATGATGAAGTAATCAAAGGTGGTCCATTGGTATCCTTAGCCGCTCGTCCTATCCTTTTTAACCATCAAGAAGTGGAAAAAGCTATTTTGGCTACTACAAAGTATAAGGCACCCGGCCCTGATGGAGTTCCTGCTGACTTTTTTATGTATTCGCCAAGACTGTGGGCAGAGGTCTTGGCAAATGTGTTCAATGCAGTTAACGGCAACCCATTACCTGCCTCATGGGACATTTCCACCATCGTCCCTATTTTTAAAAAAGGCCAGCGGGATGATCCCGCCTGCTATAGGCCTATATCCCTCTTGGATTCATCTGTAAAAATCTTAGGCAGAGTCCTTTTATCCAGATTGAGGGAAAACGTTGAGAGCTGTGGCGAGTTGTCTGAGTTGCAATATGGTTTTAGAGAAAGAAAAGGGACCATTGAACAGTGCGCTAATTTGTATTTGCTCATCTCCAAATATACCGTGGCCAAGGAGGGGTCCGTGTTTCTTGCATTCATGGATCTCTCCTCGGCCTTTGATCTGGTCAATAGGTCAAAGTTGTTGGCCATCTTGTTGGAGATGGGCATCGACGAGGCCTTGGTCACGTTTATGGCCACTCTGCACCAAGATCTTTTTGCAGCTGTCCGTGTAACAAACGAGGGTAGATGTTCCCCCCTTTTTAAATCTTTAAAAGGGGTACGGCAAGGCTGTATATTATCCCCCTTGCTCTTCACCATTTATATTAACGGCTTGGGCGCACACCTAGGGGAGCAGGAAGCCGACGTCCCGTATGCAGGAGCGGTTAAAATCCCGGCGCTCCTGTATGCGGACGACGCCGTACTGATCGCTCGCACGGGTGTTGGCCTTCAGCACCTTTTGAATGCCTTTGGTTCGTTTATGGAGCGATTGGATCTTAAGGTAAACGTAACCAAGTCACATACAATGGTGATGGGGCGTGGGTGCAGCAAGAAGAGAAATAAAACATTTACATGTAGGGGGGACACTGTTTCCAGGGTATCTACATTTCCCTATTTAGGCGTACTGTTTGATCAGAAAGGGACCTGGGGCCCGCAGGTAAGAGCAAAGAGGCTGGCGGTCATTAGATCATCTTCAGCACTCCTGGGCTTTGCTGGTAGGCTAGGGGCCAGGCCTATGGAAGCTCTGCTAAATATCTATAAGAGTAAATCTGTGGCCATTGCGTCATATGGTTCCGCGTTGTGGGGGTATGTAAACCTGGAACCAATCCAGAGAGCAGAGAATAGATTCATTAGAACCCTGCTCTCTGTACCACAGTCGACCCCCACCTACTCCATCCATAAAGAAGCGGGCCTACATTTTTTGTCTGACACGCTGAGCATGGCCCCTCTGATTTTTTGGCTGAAAATGTGGATGAATGAAGAACTTCCATTAAATCACAAAATCATGTCTGATGTCCTGTCTCTGGACAAATCAAATAAGATCCCTTGGTTGGCCTATCTGGCCAAGGCATTTGTAGATCTGGGACGTCCGGAGCTTTTTTCCTCCCCCGATAATATTAAGATAAATGACATTGATTTTGTAAAGAAGTTCTTTATGGGAAGGAAGGAAGCATGCCGTGAAGAATGCGAACTGGCGAAACCGTCAGTAAGGGAACATTGCTTACTTGTTAACTCTTTTTCACTTGCACCTTACCTTGGTTTCGTTACAATTCCTTTCCATAGGTTCCTTTTAACTAAGTTTAGATTTAATCTGTTACATTTTTATCTAGGCTCTTTTAAAAGTTGGCAGAAGCCGGAACTAGCCTTGCCTTGTAGCTGCGATCAGTTTTCTGTACAAGATACGATGCATTTTGTTATGTTTTGTGGGTTGTATTTAGAGCCAAGAAAAAAATACTTGTTGCCCATTCTTAAAGAGGCTGGCTTCACTCAAGTGAGACCGGCCCTGCTCTTTCTACAATCATTGCCTAACCCCTACATCACTTTTTGTACAGCTAATTTTCTGGTAGCGGCCTCAAGGGTGAAAGCTGTCTGCCAAGATTCGCCTTAAAGTAAATGTTTTACCATTTATACTCATCTCTGAATTTAATACTCTTTTTAACTGATTGTTATATTCTTAATTGTCTGTCTGTATTTATTGTGTTTTAAGAAAAAGGAAGAAAATTCCTGTATGAAATGTTTTAAAATGTTTTCCCCTCTTTGTATGGCTTTTAAATAAGTCGAATAAAGATATTCTGACTGACTGTATTGAGTAACTGTGGTTTGGGCATTTTGTGTTGTTTACTAATGCCCTCTCCTTAAAGCATGCAATCAGCCTTGAACACTCACCCAACCCAGCCTTTCATGCAAATATAAACGATTCTAGCTAATACGCCACCCCCATCTAACCTGATCTAACACCATTCCAGGAAGCTGATGAACTCATCAAAAGCAAGCTTGGAGACTGTACAGCCCATGGGAAAGCATCTAGTACAAAAGATATTCCAAATAGCTGCAAATCCCCAAAGTGAGTAGGTGTTCGGGTACACCGTTATCAAGAGAAATACAGACTTAGGGAGCTATTCACTAACTGTATTTTGTAGTGCATTTGTAGTATCCACATATTAGAGCCTAGTGAGCTAGCAAGATTTTACTGGGTTATTAGACTGTATATGTATTTTGTATTTTATTACATTCTTTGCACAGTTACTTAAAACCATTTGAATAAAGGCACCTTCAATACAACCTTGGAACAGTAGTCATACTACTCATCACAATTAAGGTAAAATCATTATTCATAAAAGGCTTTCTTATACAGTAGCCCTGCTAAGAATAAAAACATTGAAATCGAAGTTAAGACGAATAAATTGGCTTAGTGTGTTAACAAAACTCTAGGGCAAACCATAAAGTAATCAGTTATAAGTTTTTGAGCAATAAACCGGTTTCGAAGGGACTGGACGAGGGAAAAGTAAGTCTTCCAGGATATTTTCCACACCTTGCGAGCATTTGAGTGTCTGTTCGGGTGAAACAAATTGTTGAAATTAGATTTAATTCCATTATATAAATCAGAGGGCCATTTGATATACTCAACTGTCAAAACACAATCAAGTTTATTAAGCCTCTTTGATGAACTAAGAGAAGTAAATTCCTGAAGCTTTTCAAATGTGTGCTTTCTTCAAAACCAACACTCAAGGAGGTTGCGAAATCATAAACACCTAACCCAATTAATGCTTTGTTTAAGTCCCTCAATTAGCTATTTACCTTCAGACTACTACTTCTCCTGCTTCTCCTCCCCCTTGCCATTCCATTGCCCGAAATGGCCGTCTGAACATTTCGATCCACCCAAAATGACCCTACTGGTTTGTCCCAACTTTGTGTCCTGGCATGACCCTCTCCGCACCTTCTGCTAGGATATATCCACCAAGTCTTCTCATGGCCTCTGTACTGAGTGTACTGCCAGCAAAACCCCTTTCTCCTTAACTGGCCCTCCCTCATTACTCCCCACAGGTCTGTAGCTGAGGGACTGAATAAAACAAGCCTTAGCTATCTTTGCCTTGCATCGGACACATAGTCTGCATACCTCCTAGCTCCGCTAAACTCTGGGTACTCCTCCTTGTGTCTCCTAAATTGTCCATCATGGTCTGCTCAAGCAGCATTGCTTCATATGGTTTATAAGCCATTTTCCCTAAACTGTGAAAGGCCTGATGCCAAATAAGGCCTTTCCCCCAACTAAATGTGCATCAGTATAGCTACACCTGACCTACGATTCACAATATTTCAATAAAGTTGTTACACCTGAGGATTTTTGTCTGGGTTCCTTCATGGGTCCATGAGTCCACAAACAGAATCACAGCCTTCTCTGCACACTCTCAGCCACATGTGCCAACATGGGGTGGTACTGAAGGTGTAAAACCTACTCCTGCTTTTCTTTAGAGGCATGTGCTGATATATCTAAATCGTCTTCCCTGCTCCACCGTGTTAGCCTGCTTTCAGTACCTTGATTCACCTAACTGACATAGGTCTATTAACTTCGCTTTCCCAACTTTATCCTTTTTACCTCCTACACTGCTCTAGCTTTCCACATTAATGTTTCTTTCCGCCTTTCCATTATTTTCTATTAACTTTCACTTCTTCCTCACTAGTTCTAGGACACCCCCGCGCCGCACGGCCACCAGCTGCTGTGGGCGCCTCCCTGCCTGTCTGCCTCGCTGCCGCCGCGTGACCACGCCCCCTGCCTTCGAGCGGCGTGGCCCGTGATCGCCTGACCTGCCCCTGGTGTTTTTGCTGGTTTTGTCATTGTTTTTGTCTTTCTATATTGCCTGTTTTTAGTTATTGTAAATTCCTTCCTGTTTTGCCTGGTGTCCTGCTGCCCTTCGTCCTCCCTCCCCGCTTCCTGCCACCGTCGCTAAACCCCACCCCTTTTTCCTTCTGTACCCTCCCCGCTCCCGCCTCCCAGCTGCTCCGCCCCCCCGCGCACTTGGCCATATATGGCGACCGTGCGACGCAGGTGAGTGTGACCTAGTTCTAGGACACCCCCGCGCCGCACGGCCACCAGCTGCTGTGGGCGCCTCCCTGCCTGTCTGCCTCGCTGCCGCCGCGTGACCACGCCCCCTGCCTTCGAGCGGCGTGGCCCGTGATTGCCTGACCTGCCCCTGGTGTTTTTGCTGGTTTTGTCATTGTTTTTGTCTTTCTATATTGCCTTTTTTTAGTTATTGTAAATTCCTTCCTGTTTTGCCTGGTGTCCTGCTGCCCTTCGTCCTCCCTCCCCGCTTCCCGCCACCGTCGCTAAACCCCACCCCTTTTTCCTTCTGTACCCTCCCCGCTCCCACCTCCCAGCTGCTCCGCCCCCCCGCGCACTTGGCCATATATGGCGACCGTGCGACGCAGGTGAGTGTGACCTAGTTCTAGGACACCCCCGCGCCGCACGGCCACCAGCTGCTGTGGGCGCCTCCCTGCCTGTCTGCCTCGCTGCCGCCGCGTGACCACGCCCCCTGCCTTCGAGCGGCGTGGCCCGTGATTGCCTGACCTGCCCCTGGTGTTTTTGCTGGTTTTGTCATTGTTTTTGTCTTTCTATATTGCCTGTTTTTAGTTATTGTAAATTCCTTCCTGTTTTGCCTGGTGTCCTGCTGCCCTTCGTCCTCCCTCCCCGCTTCCCGCCACCGTCGCTAAACCCCGCCCCTTTTTCCTTCTGTACCCTCCCCGCTCCCGGCTCCCAGCTGCTCCGCCCCCCCGCGCACTTGGCCATATATGGCGACCGTGCGACGCAGGTGAGTGTGACCTAGTTCTAGGACACCCCCGCGCCGCACGGCCACCAGCTGCTGTGGGCGCCTCCCTGCCTGTCTGCCTCGCTGCCGCCGCGTGACCACGCCCCATGCCTTCGAGCGGCGTGGCCCGTGATTGCCTGACCTGCCCCATGTGTTTTTGCTGGTTTTGTCATTGTTTTTGTCTTTCTATATTGCCTGTTTTTAGTTATTGTAAATTCCTTCCTGTTTTGCCTGGTGTCCTGCTGCCCTTCGTCCTCCCTCCCCGCTTCCCGCCACCGTCGCTAAACCCCGCCCCTTTTTCCTTCTGTACCCTCCCCCTCCCGCCTCCCAGCTGCTCCGCCCCCCGCGCACTTCGCCATATATGGCGACCGTGCGAACGTGCAGCGTTGACGCGCAGCGGGCGCGCCAAAGGTAAGCCCGTCTGCGCCCGTCCGCGCCTGGACCGCGCCCAGTGCCAGGACCCCTGGCCCCCACCGAAGGAAGACGACCCGACTGACCTACAACGCCGCCGAACTCATCGCACTCAACACCGGCGGCATCCCGGGATGCCACCGAGCCACCCCGAAGCACACCCACGGACCATTCAGCTGCCACGCCTGCAAGTTCACCTGCATCCGGACCTACCCTGCACCAGCACCCGCCAAGCCGAACACCAGCAACAACCACCTCAAGTGCATCCTACTCAACACCCGCTCCGTCCACAGACACGCCGTCGAGCTCTGGAACCTCCTCGACACCACAGCCCCTGACGTCGCCTTCCTCACGGAGACCTGGATGAACGCCTCCTCAGCGCCCGACATCGCCATCGCCATCCCAGAGGGCTACAAGATCACCCGGAGGGACCGCACCGCCAACCAGACGGGAGGTGGCATCGCCATCATCCACAGAGACACCATCCGCATCACGACCAACACCGACGACACCCTAACCACCGCCGAGCACCTGCACTTCCAGATCCACACCGACCCGAAGACCACCCTCAGAGGCACCCTGATCTACCGACCCCCGGGACCACGCACACGATTCAGCAAGGACATCGCCGACTTCATCAGCCCGCATGCCCTCCCCTCCGCCGACTACATCCTCCTGGGGGACCTCAACTTCCACCTGGAGAACAACAGCGACCGTAACACCAGCACCCTGCTCGACAACCTCGCCAACCTCGGTCTCAAGCAGCTGGTGTCCACCCCCACCCACCTCGCCGGACACACACTCGACGCCGTCTTCTCATCCAGCAAAGACATCGCCTTCAGCCACGCAACAGGACTCCACTGGACGGACCACAGCTGCGTCCACTTCACCTTCAAAAGAACGACGAACCACCACCACCAGCAACAGGTTGCCCGAAGAAGCTGGAACAAGATCACAGTCGACCAGCTCACCGCCTCCCTAAGCCAGCACCCTCCTGCCGGCTCAGCGAACCCCAGCCAGGCCGCCGACAACCTCACGAAGTGGATCAGCAACTGCGCAGACGAACTCGCCCCGCTGAAGACCCCGCCCAGCAGACCTGGCAGCAGAAAAGCCCCATGGTTCACCGACGAACTCAAGAGCTCCAAGAAGAACTGCCGAGCCCTCGAGAAAGTATGGAGAAGGGAACCAACAATGGACAACATGACCACCCTCAAGCTCGCCACCCGGAAACACCACCAACTGATCCGCGCCACCAAGAAAAATGCATACAAGGACCGGCTGGACAACAACGCACACAACTGCAAGGAACTCTTCAACATCGTGAAAGAGCTCTCCAACCCCAACGCCGGAAACAACAACATCACCCCGTCACAAGACCTCTGCAACTCCCTCGCCTCCTACTTCCACAACAAGATCGCGGACATACACAACAGCTTCAGCATCCAACCGACGCACGCCACAACCGCAGCAACGCCACCCACCACCACCCTCCGCGCCTGGACTCCGATCAGCACCGAAGACACCGTCCGCACAATGAAATCCGTCCACTCCGGATCTCCGACCGACCCCTGCCCTCACCACGTCTTCAACAAGGCCGACGTTGTCATCGCACCCCACCTGCGGGACATTATCCATACCTCCTTCGACACCGCCACCTTCCCGGAGAGCTGGAAGCACGCAGAACTCAACGCTCTACTCAAGGAACCCACAGCGGACCCCACCGAACTCAAGAATTACCGTCCCATCTCGCTCCTCCCGTTCCCGGCCAAAGTCATCGAAAAGACCGTCAACAAACAGCTGGCCGCCTTCCTCGAGACGAATGGATCCCTCGACCCCTCACAGTCTGGCTTCCGAGCCAACCACAGCACCGAGACCGCCCTTATCGCTGCCACCGATGACATCCGAACCCTGATGGACAACGGAGAAACAGCGGCCCTCATCCTCCTGGACCTCTCCGCGGCATTCGACACTGTCTGCCACCACACCCTAGTGCAGCGCCTCGGCAACGTCGGTATCCAGGAGAAGGCACTGGAATGGATCACCTCCTTCCTCGACGGAAGAACACAGAGAGTCCGCCTACCACCGTACAAGTCAGAGGCCACCGAAGTCATCTGCGGCGTCCCTCAAGGATCCTCGTTGAGTCCCACCCTCTTCAACGTCTACATGAGCCCCATCGCGGCCATTGCACGCCAACACAACCTCAACATAATCTCCTACGCCGACGACACCCAGCTCATCCTCTCCCTGACCAACGACCCCGCCGCCGCCAGAGCCAACCTACACGAAGGGATGAGAGATGTAGCCGAGTGGATGACGACCAGCCGCCTGAAACTGAACTCAGACAAGACGGAGGTCCTCATCCTGGGCTCCTCGCCCTCCGCCTGGGACGACTCCTGGTGGCCCCCCGCCCTGGGCACCGCACCCAAACCGACGGACCACGCACGCAACCTGGGCTTCATCCTGGACTCCTCCCTCTCCATGACCAGACAAGTCAACGCCGTCTCCTCATCATGCTTCAACATCCTGCGCATGCTACGGAAGATCTTCTGGTGGATCCCCACCGAGACCAGGAAGACTGTCACCCAGGCCCTCGTCACCAGCCGACTGGACTACGGCAACGCCCTCTACGCCGGAACCACCGCCAAGCTCCAGAAGAGACTCCAGCGGATCCAGAACGCCTCAGCCAGACTCATCCTCGACATCCCACGAAACAGCCACATCTCCGGACATCTGAGAGACCTGCACTGGCTCCCCGTCAACAAAAGAATCACCTTCCGTCTCCTCACCCACGCACACAAAGCCCTACACGACCAAGGCCCGAGCTACCTCAACAACCGAATCAACTTCTACGCTCCCAAGCGCCACCTCAGATCAACCAGCCACGCCCTCGCCGCCGTCCCCCGCATCCGAAGAGCGACAACAGGAGGAAGGTCCTTCTCCTACCTGGCCGCCAAGACCTGGAACTCCCTCCCGACCGACCTGCGCCTGACCCAAGACCACCTCTCCTTCAGGAAGAAGCTCAAGACCTGGCTGTTCGAGCAGTAACGGCACCCCCCCCCCCCTCCCAGCGCCTTGAGACCCTACGGGTGAGTAGTGCGCTCTATAAATGTCTTGATTGATTGATTGATTGATTGATTGATTGACTAGAGGTGACTTCTTCCTTCCTCCTTCTCTTAAGTCTTCTCTCCTTTGCTTATCCTATGTTGCCACTTTCCAAGCTCCCCACCTCCCTTATCCTTTGCTCCCTCAGCCAGCACCACCTTTCTTACCGGGTGGATACCCTTCTTCTACTCTGTTACATTTGTGCTGAGCATAGAGTCAGAAGCTTACTGAGGCCCTACCTGGGTGGAAGAGCAAGGTGAGTAGTCGTGTTTCACATGGTCTTCTCTGAGATCTCTGCATTCCCAGACACCTGGAGTGTTTGTGACTGGGAGCAGAAATGGCATCAGCGGAATTGTTGAGTATGCAGATATGTCCAACTTGGGGTTCTTCCTTTGCCATGAATACCAGAATGGAGGTGTGAACGCGGCCTGGAATCTGTCCTTCCTAAACTGTCAATCAGTCCATAGCATATTAACTGAGGTTCCAATTCAAGTTGAAGTAGGACCTTTCACTGGGATGTCAGTTCCTGTTAGAAACATATATAAGGATACTCGTCCAGGAGAAGGGTGCATCACAACACATTCAATCCCTTATTTTTCACCATGATCTTAATCCCTTGCTTTCACTTTTGTCCTTGATTTTTGCTCCTCACAGTTTTAGCTGAAATGGATCATGCAAGCTTTTTTCTCCCTCCTTATGTCACAAGTTATCTAATCACGTCATTATTAAACGTCATCTTCAATAAAAGACTTAGGGGCATATTATCAAGGACAGGCGATACATTATCGCTGCTTTTATCGGAAGGAAACTGCCGATAAAGCGGCGATAATGGCCTTGATAATATGCTCTATGAATTCCAATCGAAGCACACATCTAACATGGGCTTCGATTGGGCTTCGATTGGAATTCATAGAGCATATTATCAAGGCCATTATCGCCGCTTTATCGGCAGTTTCCTGCCGATAAAAGCGGCGATAATGTATCGCCTGTCCTTGATAATATGCCCCTTACTATATTGCCAAGGAGGTTTTTCCCATTGTGGATTTTTCGTTATAACTGACCCTGTTAAGGAGTCACTTACACCTTTCACATATATACCTCTATGCTAGGTGGCATCATGACCGAATGGGAAATCTTTTTGTTGAGAATGGAGAGCCGGCACAAAAGTCTTGATTGTCAAGCGTAAACGCAAGAACAAAAACTGTTGAGATCATTCATATTTGTTGTGAGAAATATGCGATGGTTGTGAAGAAAAAGGTTTGCACATTTCTACTCCCGCTAAGAGTCAGAACATCCAAAAAGCATAGTCAAGTGCAATAAGTTCAAGGATGCAATATTAAACAGTTGTGTTTATAAACACTTTTGCAACACCCTGGTGTTGTCCAAACTACTCAGGTATAGAGAAGGTGTGCCTGGGTTACAGACACTAGAACAAACAACTGCAACCTCCAGATATCAATGTTACAGTCCTGTTTTCAATGATTAATTTGTAAAAAAGTATATGAAGGGGACAAATATTTCCTTGAAGGATGACACTGATGCTGCCCATTGTGGGTGATACCCACTGCAACTAATCATTCTATTCCTTTCTCTGAAATAGTTCCTGCTTCAGCCCCATTGTATGTACAGAGCTTCACTGAGCCACCACTATATCTGTGCAATGCTATAGAAATACCTGTCTATACATGTGCTGCAAATAAGCAGTGTTCTAATTGTATGCAGGGATGGATCTACTTATTTTATTTATATATTTGAATGTTTTATTAGCGCAAACAAGACCCTCCTGGTATCTGCTTTACACATGTTGACATGCAGGGACCATAAAATCTATTTTTAAATAGTCAAAAAATAGTACAAGATATGACAGATCCCAGTTGAGGGTAGGGTCTCCTCAATGTTAAGACAGATAGATCTAGAAAAGTATTATAATAGACGAACAGTAATCCTGAGTCCTGAAAAGCTCAGAGGGACGAGTTCTAAGATCTAAGGCATACATTTGTTCATGAGTAGTAGTTTAACTTCTTTCTTGAAGGATGCCAGTGAGGGATTCATTCTGGTTTAAAGGGCGAAGGAGTTTCAAATTCTCGGGGCCATGCTAGAGAAGGCCCTTTTGTAGGTTTACTTTTTAGCAAATCTCTGTGCAGTAAACTGCTGGCGCTTCTTAAAAATCTGGAGCCGCCCAAGAGCTCAAGCTTCTGAGTAAGGTGGCGTGTGGGTCATGCATGCACATTTCAGTTGAATTCTTGCTTCGTAGGGAAGCCAGTTGAGGGCTTTTAAGTCAGGGGTGATGTGGTTGTTCCTTTTCAATCTAGTGATGAGCTTTGCAGCGGAGTTGAGGGAGGCCCTTAAGGGGGCCATTGTGGATTTGGGAAAGTCGCCTAGGGTAGCACTTCCATAGTCCAACCTGGGAATCACTAGGACTTGGACAGCGGTGTTAAAGTCCTTGGGGGATGGGAAGGGTTTTAATTTTTGTCAAGGTATTCATTTGGAGGTTTTCTCCTTTGGTGTCAGCTCAAAGACGCTTCTAGACTCATTCTAAGTTGTTCTATGGCTGGTGTGAGTCAGTCATTCTTGAAGTTTAGCATTTATAGCAGAGAACATACAGCAAGTATAAGAATTCACTGACAAAACACATGACTGGAGAGGTTCTTTGTCTGCCATAGCTTAACTTGAGAAATTGTATTTGTTTTGGCTGGGGTTCTAAATCTAACTACTCTCGACTCCAAGAAAGCCAGCTCTTCATCTCTGAAGACTGCAGTCGTAAGTTCTGGAAGTATTATCCTAGTGTGACCCACCTGGCTCGCATCGCACTTTGGCTTTCCCTGCATTTGGGTGAGGCAAAACCTAGGACAGGCTTCATACACCATCGGCATCACTGCCCCTTTGCTGTGGTAGCAGTGCCAGTCTTGAAATAGAAATGTGTGCATGTGTCTCACAGGTAGTAATGCTGCTCAGTGGCAGTGGGACTTTTAAGCAAAGTGTTCAAATATCTGACCACTACATATTGAGTGCAGTTATGAAAGCATATGTCTCAGTCCAAGCACACTAAAGGTTCCTGGACTGAGCCCTAGCAAACACC